>NC_090933.1:1064403545-1065653545 GCF_040938575.1 Ambystoma mexicanum | reverse complement strand
AGCTTGTGGATTCAGGCCTCTCTGCTACAAATTCTGGAGTTAATTTCTGCTACAGGTTCTGGAGATTAATGGATTTGAAGTCTGGATCTCTGGATGTGAAGTCTGAACTCTGCCGGCAAAGCGTCCCGCAAGAAAGTGGAAAGTGAATCTCCCTACCTGTCCTGCACTGTCTGCTTTTATGTGTTTAGAAAGTGGATGTGTGCGTGGCATAACTGAGCCTGCCCCCTCTCTACTTGTCATTGGCCCAATTCTCCCCTCTCCCATGATTGGGGGAAGGAAATGGATTGTCATCATGATGAGGTCTGTTTAGGGGTCAGAGGATCCTCCCCTGGTCAATTTGCCCACAAATCTATATTTGATTCAAATACATATTTCCCAGATACACAAGTGGTTGACATTACATGTACCTATTACAGATGAATTAAGACAGGTCTCTGTTCAAGCCCCATTTTCCTGCGAGCTGGGATTCAGAAATGACAACATTTTGCGCTTTTTGATCGGTTTACCAATATCGGACATGTACCAAAAATTACACAAATGTGCGCAAGGAGTAAGGACATTAATTGATGAAGTGTCAGATTTTTAACATGCATACATTTGGAGTAACAACCTTTTTTCCCGCTACTATCCCCAAGAACATCCCACAGGGTCCTAACACCTCTTAAAATGTGCACAGAAAAATCCCAAGAATAATGATATTATTTATATAATTTTGACCAGTCCGCACTATGAGTTATCTATCTTTTTAAAATTATGCCCTGGTCAAAAAGGGGTGTGGCTTCCCACATCACTTGGTGGAATAACTGGTTTATCCACTTCCCCCAAGCTCAGTTTGCTCTCACAGGCACTGCCCCTCCCAGTTTCTCCCAAGAGGAAGCCATTTACAACTCCCCCAATATAACATTTGCCTGAGTCCAGGACAGGGCTTTGTTCAAGTTCCTGCAGTCTGCAGGTACCCCTCCCTTAATTCAATCAGAGCGGTGTGATCTCCTTTTGGTGGGGGCAGCAGGATGCAGCCAGGCCTGGGAAGAGTTGTTGAGCCAGTTCAACTCCTGTCAGGAGTAATTGTCAGGCAGAGTTCAATTTCTTTAAGCCAAGCTTCAGCTAAATGTCCTGTTTGTTCCCAGTTTAAATCAAACTTACAATGTTTACACATGCAGCTAGAATGCTGATTCTAAGTTCAAAACCATGACATTTAACAGTTGCAAACTATGTGACACTCAAAAGTAGGTCACTCATTTAATTTAAACATTTCGATTTTAGTGGTTTTAAATCCAATTTCAATTAAGCTGCTGCCCTCCACAGCCCAGCCAGTTTTGTTATAAACATTGTTTTGGGCTCTTCATCTTCCCAGATTTTGTATGCACACAACACTTCATTCTGCCAGATGTCTGCTGGTGTTCAGAAAGATTTTTGAATATCCTGCTATGTTTGAAATAGGCACTTTGAGCTTGCATTCAGGAAAACAAAGGTGATTTTAAGGCGCTTTTGGTCTAACAAAACTGTTATTTTTCCTTTGACACCACCTTTCACCCCTGGCGCTTCCGGTCCATCATGCTGGCACTGGTGGGTGGCAGGTTAGACAACCATTTTGGTGTGCGCACACCCGCGCGGTTTTCCTGGTTCTGGGATGGAATGATGGGCGGCGACAGCTCCTCCCCACATCCACCCAGTCTATTGATTTAGTTTTGTTCTGGGATAGAATGATGGGCGGCGACAGCTCATCCCCACATCTACTCCGTCTAATAATTCAACATGGGTCAAAACCCTTGGCAGTATCCTTCAAGTAGGTTCTTACAGTAATTCCCTTAGAGTCCAGTCACATCATATGAAACATAGACATATGGGAAGACACAAGCTTGAAAGACAGCAATCCTTTTTGTGCATAAAGATATTCAATAGACTTATGAGCACTTTCTGATAGTTCTGTTGTTTTTTTTTTATGGCTGTACTTTCCCTGTGGGTCAAATCACATCAAGTGATACATATACCTACGGTAAATAGCAGCTTTGAAACATCATTTTATTTGCATGAAAATAATCAGTAAAGTTATGAATTGTTTCTGCTACTACTTGTGCTTTTTTGCTAACTTCACTTTCCCTGTATATACCCATATTGGTATGTGTTCTTGTGTCTTTGTGTTTTGTCTATAGTAATGCAATTATGTAATACATGTGTTTTATTAGCTACTTATTACATATTTCACAGTACACAAAAATCTATTAAGAAAACAATTATCATTGCATTATTCAACATTACGAATATTATACCTTCATCTTGTACGCTGCACACAATGTTATGTTTCTGTATGAGTAGCTTAGTATACTAGATAGAACCCCATAATAGAATGCTATTTATATCAATGCATCGTTCAATGCACTAATTAGGGTATGATATTTATTGCAATGATCCTTGACACTTGTTTCGCAACATTATAATAAGAATCCCTTGTACACATATTTCATGAAAAGTACATACACATGTGATGTCATCAGTGATGTCATCAATGACATTTGTGATGTCATCTTTGATGTCCTGGGTGTTAGTCTTAGCAGTGCACGGTGGTGGTGTGAGTTATGGTTGCTTAGCTTACCATAACTGGCGAATTTCAAAGGTTTTTCGGTTTTACTTGGAACCATAACGTCCCTTTGACAAAGTTTTTTCACTGAATTTCATAGGTTTTTAGTAGCACAACTTAACCATAACGTCCCTTTAACAAAGTTTTTTCACCGAATTTCATAGGTTTTTATTAGTGCAACTTAACCATAACGTCCCTTTAACAAAACTTTTTCATATATTATATATTCAGTGAAAAAACTTTGTTAAAGGGACGTTATGGTTAAGTTGTGCTACTAAAAACCTATGAAATTCAATGAAAAACCTTTGTCAAAGGGACGTTATAGTTACAAGTAAAAACCGTAAAACCCCAGAAATTCGCCAGTTATGGTAAGCTAAGCAACCATAACTCGTGCCACCACCGTGCACTGCTAAGACTAACACACAGGACTTTTTGCAACTATTTCAACTAGTTTTGCATCTGTAGACGTCTACGATCATCTGCCTTAATGGCGGACCTTCCGGACAGTGCCACATGACCATACGATGGCGCGCAGCATGTTGACGTGTCCGAGAACCCGTCCGCACTTCACGATAAGGTCCGTGCTTCGTGGACAGTTCGGAATTGCATTTTCTACTGATCTAGGAACTTTCAACTTCAAAATGTCCATTGCACAGCTCCAACACCTATTCCTACTCCTTATCCATTAACAATTTAGTACACAGTACATACTTTTTCAAAATTGCTATTTATTTTACAATGACATCAGCTAATGCCATCCCTCCTCCCCAAGAGCCACCACCACTGCTGTAATCAAGGAGCATGAGAAACAATGGCCACTACCATAGAAATAACACACGTGCAACATTTTCCCCTGCCCACCTACCCCTCCATATTATTGTTTGGTGCCTCCCTCCCCACCTTTCGTTCTTAGCTCTCCTGCCAAAAAAAAAAAAATACAACCAAAAACAACAAAAGAAGTGTTCCTTTAGGATCCACCTTTCACAGTTAAAAAATCGAACTAAAAAAAAAACTTATAGACTTATTCTACTTTATATTTCTCAGTAAAGTACATAGACTCAATAAGATTTTCCAGCATTCCCATTTGCAGTTTGTGTTATGCAAATGGGAATTTTGTTGCGTTCATCCTCCGTTCCAGGGTCTGGAACGGTGGATACCAGCCTGGCAGCCCAAGTTATCAGCCCAAGCGAAGCAATGGTGGATAACGAGGTCTCTGGACCATTATCCCCCCATTCCAGCCACTGTAATGGGGGATGAAGGCCATTAGCACTCTAGGTTCCGAAATTGGGAACCAAGGGTGCTAAAAAAAGTATTTTCCAAGAAGGCCACCATGGAAAGGGAAGGCGGGGTTCCATACAGGGCCCTTCTTCGCTTTCCATGGCAGCCTGCAGAAGGCAAAAAGAGAACTCTATGACCATATTACCACAAGCACATTTTTCTTCTTTTTCAAATCTATCCCAATTTCAAATAACTTTACCACAAAGCCAGTCCCAGATGGACATGGCCACTTTAACCCCATGTTTTGTCCCTATTGGTCATGGCCAGTAGCAAGATTGTCCAGATCATGACCTTATTCCATGACCCAAACAATCTGGCCACTGCACATGGTCACAGGGTACCACTCAGTCACCAAAGGTATATCACTATTTTTAAAGCCTTTACATTATTTTTGGACCCCCCTCTAATTTTGTCCCATCTTGACAAAATCCCTCCAAACGTCACAAAAAATGTATATCTATATGTATTATCTGTTTGCCAAATTAAGTGTAAATTCGTCAAATGGTACCTCATTTATAAGCCTTTACATTATTTTGGGACCCCCCTCTAATGTAGCCCCCTCTTGACAGAATCCCACCAAACTTTGCAAACTCATTTGGGATCAGGTCAGGTATATAATTGCAATTTTCTACAGCAAATACCTGTGTGTGCAGATTATAGGCCATGGGTTTGTACATTCTAATGGAAATTAGCCTTCCTATAGGGTTCCTCCACATTGTTGTAATGGAACTTGATGAGGTGCTGAATCAATTTAGAGTTTGCAAAAGTTTGGGATGCTTCCATCTGCAACAGCTTACAATAGAAACACACTGCACTTCTTTAATTTCCTTGTTAATCTATTGCTAATTGATGCAGAAACCCTGTAGCTGCTAGTGACAGTTTTCTGGGCACACTGGTTCTTGCATGCCGTTAAGGTGAATATTTAGCATGCCAATGCACATCTTCATAACTTATTATTGCGTGTTCTGGTCTGTGCTGAGCAGGTTTTCTATAAAATCTGAGCAAGTGATTCACAAATTCCCTCAGAAATTGACAATGTCCAATACAAGCTGTTTTAGAAGGAATGGTATTAGTTGGGCAAACTCATATTATGTAAAAAAGAAAGAGAATGGCTTTTCTGTTGCAAATCGTCCCAACATATGCAGGTGCACTATGGACTTCAGTAATGCAATTTCTGTCTGCAATTAATATTTTAAGTATGGGTTTGTTGTGACTAATCTTTTAATGATGTTTTTTTCTGTTTTTAATTTTGTAAAATAATGGGATTAAAAAAATTACCAATGAAAATATGGATATATATTTGTAGTGGCAGCAATCGATTTTGTGTTGTAAAATATCTCTTCTGTAACCATGTAGGGTGCAATCTCACACCATGATGCAATTAGCATATTTTAAGCACATTAGTTTGCAGTTGTGCGGATAGGATAGGAGGAGGTTGGGTGGAGGTGGCTGGAACAGAGGAAGCAAATGAAGTTGAAGAGAGTGACACAGACATGCTTTTATACATCAGATACCGGTGTGCAGATTATAGGTCATGGGTTTGTATATTCTGATGGAAAATAGCCCTCCTATAGGGTTTCTCCACATTTTGGTAATAGAATCGGATGAGGTGCTTAGTCAAATTAGAGGATGCAAAAGTTTGGGATGGTTTATTGGAAGCTTCCATCTGCAAAAGTTTAAAATAGGAAACACATTGAATGTCATTAAGGTTCTTGTTACTCTACTGCTACTTCATACTGAAATACCGTCAGTTGTCATTGACAGTTTTCTGAGCACACTGGTTCTTCCATGGAGTTAAGGCAAATATTTAGCATACCCAAGCACAACATCATATCTCTGTTTCATTGCAGTCATGCAGTTTGGGTATAGGTAGGATAGCAAGAGGTTGGGTGGAGGTGGATGGAACAGAGGAAGCAATAGAAGTGGAAGAGAGAGATGCACACATGCTTTTCTACAGCAGATATCTGTGCACAGATTGTAGGTAATGGGTTTGTACATTTTGATGTAAATTAGCCTTTGTATAGGTTTCCTCTATATTGTTGTACTGGGAATGGATGAGCAGCTTAATCAAATTAGAGGTTGCAAAGGTTATTGGAAGCTACCATCAGCAATAGCTTATAATGTGAAACACACACAATGTTGTTAATGTCCTTATTACTCTGATGCTATGATATGATAGGTTATTTATAACGCACTTAATACTCAGAGGTTTCTAAGCGCGGACCCGTGTTGCTCTGTATCGTCTTGCTTCAAAGGCGAGTGCTTTACCCCTGTTCTATACTCCCCAGAGTACTTGACACAGAAACACTGCCAGCTGTCAGTGTCAGTTTTCTGGGCACACTGATTCTTCCAGGGAGTTAAGGCAAATATTTAACATACCCATGCACATCTTCATAACTTTCTTTCATTGCTTTTTCCTCTCTGTGCTGAGCAGGTTTCCTGTAAGGTTAGAGTAAGTGATTTGCAAATTCCTCAAGAAAGTGACAATGTCCAATCCAACTTAAACATACCCCTGGTGCTAATTTAATTTCTATGTTGAAATATGTCAGCAGGATATGTAGTTGATGATTTATAAGCTAACTGGTTCTTAAATAGGGGACGGACAAAGTATGAAAGAATGAATACAAATGAACATTTATTTTGTTTGATGTACAATTTGCCAAATAATTTTCCCTTGGATGCTGCTGCTTTTGATGTTGCTAGTTCACTTAAAATAGGATCAATTTATACTATGATGGCCCTTTTCCTTTCTGTTGAGATTGTACTTTTGGTATTATGCAGTAGGCTGATGGCTTTCGGGCAACATTTTGTCAGAACCGTAGGGTCTATGTATCCCCGTTTTCTCTTTTACTTTATCAGCCATTTGGAGTATCTTTGAAATTGGTCCCAACACATCCAGTCATTTATCTTGGTATGATTTCCAAGATGCATAAAGCTGTTCCCTGATGTGTTTGCTATACTGGCCCATGCAGGTGAACATTCTTTTGTCTTGTTTCGTGATTCAGCAATTCCTTGTGGTAGATGTGGTCTTGGACAATAATTCCATAGTTTGTTTCTGGCTTTTTTGGTCAGTGGTGTTCTCAACCTCCTCATCAGGTATACCACTATTTTTGTTGGTGGCTCCCATTCTGATGATCAGGAATTAATTAGAGTGTCTGTGTCAACGTCATATCCATTCTCCTTCTGATTTTACTGAGTCTTTCTTTTCTTGAGATATCTTTTGTCTTTATCTTCACTGTATGATGACAGCGTATCTGCCTCCTCTTCACTGGACCGCTCCTGCGAGCTGCTTAAATGAGCTCAGTGAGGATATTTTCTACCATTTGCTTTCTTTTATCCTCGTTCTCAGTGCTTTTCTTTTGCAACTTTTGTCCTTTTGTCCTTTTGTGGTGTACTCGGGGGTGTGCCCTCTTGGCTTTCTTTCTTCCACCTTTTTCTCTCCCATGGTTGTCTGTACTTCTGATCATGTACGTGTTTTGGTAGAACTTTAACCAATTCTGTATGAGGGATAGATGCTGTGAACTATGCCTCAAACTAGCACCTAGCCCCTGCTGGATGGTCTGCCCAATACTGGGCTGCAACCTTTGTTGGCTTACCTGTGGTCTTACCTGTTCTATGTAGCTGTGAGCAGTGGTTTTGCTTAATCAACCTCGGGAGGATAGCTCAGCGGCAACGTGAGTGCCTTGGAAGCAAGACGACACGGAGCACCACAGGTTCGATCCGCGGCTCCACGCTTAGAAACCTCTGGGCATTAAGCGCATTATAAATAACCTATCATATCATATCATATCATATCAACCATTAAAGGTGTTGCCATCAACAGCCAGATTCTTGAAACACTTGTAGCACAGGGGCAATCCATTCAAAGAGTCATCAGAAATTCTAGAGCGGTACAGAGGGGAGGCTTCATTTTTTGTGGCATTGTCTTTTTAGAGTTGTCATGTTTGTTATTTTACATTTTCCTCACAAGTTGAACATTTCAACACGTCTAACCATGAGAACAGAAGCAGCAGAGTTGACAATGCCATCTGGGCCCCCAATCCATCATCACCCAGGGAGAAATCCACAGGAATAAAAGCCCCTGTAGAGAGTTGGAGGTATTTCAAGGTCAAAGGTCAAAGAACAGTGCTCTAAAAGGGAGGCAGAGGATGCTCTGTGCACATTGTGCATGAATACTCTTAGTCTTGGACCATCGAATGTGCCATTGCAAAGCCTTGGAATATCTGTGATGATAAATCATCTGGTGAGAGTGCATTGGGATGATGTGAACGACACATATCATAAATCGCACAAATGCCACAAAACAAAAATGCATGGGGTCATGCATTATGTGCATGAAAATTAGCACCACGTCCAGCACCTGATTACACCAGTGGTATGCCACTGACAGTGACTGAACCCTCGACTTGGCAGCAGTGTCAACTCCACATGATCCAATTTTACTGCCTCCCAATGTCTAAATTATGAGAGTCATGTGTGTGTGATATATGCCACCAATGGATAGCTGTGCAAAGTGCCACAACTAAGGATTGGTACGTTAATAGCTGAATACCCGATTAATTGTCATGCTTATTTTTATTTATTTTTTTAAAGTGGCAATTTGTTCCCACCTTCTTTAGAAACAAAAACAAATATGTGTACTTAGATGAAACACGTATGCCATTAGACATAATTAAGTTTGCTTTTAAAAACTTTGCATTTCTTAATAACAATCTTGGCAATGATTGCAGAAGTCACACAGTGCACATGCTGACTCTGTTGCTAATGTAAACATCTGTGGATCTTTTGGATAAGCAGATAGTAAGTGTTAGTAAATATTGACAGCTTTATTTTCAGCAGAAACTCAAAGTGCATTTGTTATGTTGTTTAGAGCTTGATCTATGATAAACTATTGTTTAACATCTTACAGATTTCTATTTGCAGATTCAAGAAGATATATATTTTTAATTCTTTCATTTTTTCTATGCATATTACTTTTCAATAAAAACAGAATAATTAATAAAATGTAAAGTAATCAATGTACACATGGGTTTGGGGAATAAGTGTCTTTTTGTAATTTATTTCACATCTGTGTTGCAGAAAATCATTATTTAACAATAAGCCCTGAGCCGGGGTGAACCATGTCTGGTAATGCCTTGGGAACATAGTTGCAGATTCGACCAAAGCAAGGCCCTTAAAAAAGACCCTGGGGCATTACCTGACACATTAATGCCCCACTGGCTTAGGGCTTATTGCTATTAGTACTCTGGTACTCTAAAAGTGTCTTTATTTGGTTGCAATTCACACTGGCATTTCACAACTAAAAAATATGTCCACCATGGAATAGGATATGAAGTCTGTTCACCCACTTCGTTGGCCAACATTTAAAACAGGAGGAGGCCATGTGCAATTTCTGTGCTAAGGTTTTGCAGGGGGGACTTTCAAACCAGCCGTCACTATGTTTGACAACCTCAAGCACAGCAGTATTTGTCATCTGTGCCAATGAGCTCCAATATGATTACTAGTTATTTTCCACCAGCTAACACCCAACCTCAGTCCATCCTGCCTGCACCCGATCTTTCAAACTTTGTGGTGATTTACATAACCTGTCACAGCTTGAATGAGGTGGGAGGTGGCATCCTATTTGCTTTGGTCAAGGCTCTTTTAGAACATACTCCCAATTGCAAATGTCTGGAATATTTTAAAGGTATCCAGTAATAAAGTTGCAGAGATTATCCCACGGTAAGAAATGCAGATTTGTTTTTATTTTTTAAATGCACTTTTGTCAAATATATATGTGGGGGTGGGTAATGGTAATAATTTATGTTATGGGGAGTATTGGGTGGAGTCTGGGGGGTCGTAGTAGTAGTGGCCGTGTAGTGGCCGTGTAGTTATGGTTAAGTTGCAAATCCCATAGGAAGAGCACTTTTTGGGCGGCTTATAACTTCGCTCCGCCTGTACGAATCCACACCAAAGTATAAGTGCACTCTGAATTTGTTTGCAAAGTTTGGTTTGGTGAGGTTTGGTCCAGGGGGGGGAAAGTTTGTTTATTCCAATAGACTGAATGGGGGAAAAACCTTGCGCATGCCTACAGCCCAAACCGCTGGACGGATTTTCACCAAATTTGCGGCAGGAGCAGCGGCTTGGTCCCGAAAGCGTGCAAATCCATCCAGTAGTTTTTTTTTAAGCAATCAAAAAGTAGGTTTAAAAAATGTGTGAGATCTATGTCTGCTCCACGGACACACTTCCCTGTTTGCTCCGAGGGCAAGATATCGATTGGCTAATCAGTTCGCTGATTGGATGGTGAAGAGCATGAAGTGCGTCAGATTGTTCCGATGCGCCCACCATCTTGGATCCGTGTTTTGGTGTCCGCGGACATCGCTGCAAAAATATATTAAGAAACACAACATTGCATATGTATACCGGGACGAGCATTAACTTATTATTTTCTGAAGATTAATTTTGGGTTATATTCTATTTGTTTGTTCTGTGTTGCTTATTGCATCGTAACACAAGTACTATCTTTGTGTGTAGTTGTCTTTTTTACGTGGTTATGGGGAGTGCAGCATCGAGGTGCATGTAGACCATCACTAGGTTCACCCAGGTTCAACGTTAATATTTCATTAAAATGTCATGTATGACCATATCGAATTGTGTATCTGTTTCCACGTTGTTTTCTCTTTGTTGAGATTGTTTTATGTGTGTGCTAATCTTTAGTTTAAACTCTATGCCGAATTAAAAAGTCAATAGATACATTGTAATAAAGTTCGGATATTGAGAAAGATTTTCTGTTTTCGAAACAGATACATTCTGTCTTTCTGCGATTGTCATAAATTCCAGATGCCAACTGACGGCTTCTTTAATCGGCAGCTGCACATAGTTGTCAACGCCTGGATCACAGTGACTGTTTTTTGGGACGATCGCCCAGGGCCCATGTGCCCGTACCCTGTACTAGCGATTAGGAGTAACATAACATCCTTTATGGTGGTCTAGGCCCAAGTTGATGCAGAAGCTCTGGAATTCACTGTGCGACCCAAGCGGTTCTTTTATCGAAAAAAAACACCTTGTGTACGCAAAAAGAACAACGTGTGCCTCATGATAAACATTTTGGATCGCGAGCGAAGAAACAAATTTGCAATTTGATTGAATATGGCAATAGTCGGATGTTTTCGGGGCGTTTATTGTGAAATAAAAGTACTTTACAAATTGTACAGTGTTATTGTTTTCTTTTAAAGTACGGTTTAATATTCTGAATTATGACATGCTGTGTTGTTAGTAGATGTGTGTTAATTTTTGGGTCTGCGTCACGTGACGTAGGTGATTATGGGCGCGTTTGGCTACGCTGAAGAGGAACGTCACCGAGAAAGGTGTAGAATATCACTAGGGTTGGTGATGTGAGGGTCAGGGGTGGGGCATATGATTTAGTGACGTCAGGGCAGTTTACCTTAGGCAGATGCAGCAATGGATAAGAATAGCAGCAGATGGACGCGCCCTGCTGCCAGATTTTGTATGTTTTTAAAAGAGGAACAGTGAGGTAAGGTGAATTGGAAATGTTTGCGATAGATCAACGTATGCATAAAAATACATGGCCGAACCCTCAAGACAATGGCCCTCATTACGACCCTGGCGGAAAGTGACTGACATGACCGCCATAGCGTAAATAGCGTTTCCGCCACGGCACGACGGAGGAAAGTGCGGCCAATTCCGACCCATCGGGCACGAGCATCACGCCATGGCGGAAGTGCAAAGTCCGCGATGGCGGAAATGACCCCAAAACGCCCCTTACCGCCGTCGTACTTCGCCCTAGGTGCAATTCCGCCACCCATCCAAGCGGACACCATAATGAGCGGTCAGCGCAAAATACGGTCACCGTAAATATACGGAAACGGAAGTAAAAACATGGGGCCGGAACGGGAAACTGCACGCCGCACACCTATAAATAGAGAATCCCAACACAACCATTAAAAATCCGACCCTGAGACACATCCCACCCCGTTAGCCACCCCAGGTAAAATAATAAATATGGGCAAAGTAGCAAAAAAAGCGTGCGACCGCAAGCGGCAGGTCCACTTCTCCCACGAGGAACTCACCGTGCTCACTGAGACCCTCCAGGAGAATTCTGCCGTCGTCTTCTCCACGCAAATGACCAGGACGTCACTTGCGAACAAGAAGGCTATATGGGCCCTGGTGGCACAGCGGGTAAGTGCGGTGGGGACCGCACCCCGCAACCCACAGCAATGCAGAAAGCGATGGGACGACCTACGGATACGCGTCCGGAGCATACTCTCTGCCAACCGGAACATTGCCACAGCTACCGGGGGAGGATCGGAATCACCCATCAAGTTGACCCCCTGGGAAGAAATCTGTGCCTCCACCATTGGAATGGAGAGCATAGAGGGAGTCGGAGGGATGGAGAAAGGAGTGCAGACATCAGAAGAATCAGGTAGGTGGCCCAAATTAAACTATGCCAAATCCACATTTACCAACCATGTGAAGTACCACGTGTCCCCATAGTGCAACAGAAACACATGTCCAGGAGAACGACCACATACATTGCCATGACAGCGACCCTTAAAAGCCAGATTAAACAAATAAATAATTAAAATTCCCACAAACACACTCTACATGTGCAGCATGCACACCCTAACTGCAGACTGCAAAATAACTGCATCCCCAATCCACACAGAAATGAGACCACCCCCAAGGCCCTGACCCAAATCACCCCCAGGTACCACCCCAATGCATGTGATGCAATTGCCATTCCAATACCACAGACCCATGAATAACGCTCGCCCTCCTTTACTCCACCACAGGGTCCGATTCCAACGACGAGCTCCAGGACACCCTTACCAGCACACCTGTAAAGAGGGCCAAGACCAACGGCCAAAGACCCTCCACCTCAGCTGCACGGATCAAGACACGGCAGCTGCACAAATCGAGTGGCAGCACACTGGAGGGGACTCCAACAGGCACCCCAGCAGCCAGCATGTCCACAACATCAGCACCACAGGTACCCCCAATGGATGCCACAGAAGGCACTGCTTCTGGTGGCAGCAGCACCCCAGGTGACACTGCATACATGCCAGCATGCTCCGACACAGAAAACGGTGCTGTCGAAGCAGGACACAGCCATGACCTGTCACAATCCCCCTGTTTGTTCCATCCCGTACACCATGAGGAAACCACGCAGGGGCACCCACAAGACGACGACTGGCCAACCCCCACAAGGCCTGTTGCAAGGCAACATGAGGCGTCCAGCCCCTCTGTGACACCACCGCAAATGGGCATGGCCCAGCAGAGGCAACAGTCACTCGAGCAGATGGTAGAGCAACAGCAGCAACTGGCCACGCTCCTCAAGGAGCATGCTGCTGAATGTGGGGGTACCAAGGCAGCCATTGAAACCTCTACTGAGACACTTAGGGCAGAAATGGAGAGAAGTACCGAGAGCCTGAGGGGACAAATGGAGAGAAGTACCGAGAGCCTGAGGGCAGAAATGCAGAGAAGCACCGAGAGCCTGAGGGGGGAACTGCATGCGACGTCCAAAGACGTATGTGGTGAACTTGCCGCTGTGCGCCGTGTGCTCACTGAGCTCTCACAAACCCTCAGGGACATGCATGGACGTGAGCAGGCAGAGACATCATCCGTTGCAAGTTCCGTCCAGGGCAGCCCCCAACGTAGATCTGGGAGGACCCGCCGCTCCACAGGCAGGGGTGCCCCTGATACCCGGAAAGGGGGCTTGCAATAGCGTCTGCCCTCTGACATTGAGCGCCATTGGACACTGGTGTGTGTGGGGGGGGGGTAGGAGGGTGGAGGGGGTGTGTTGTGCTTCATCGGGTGGCGGGTCGATTGGGTGTGTAATGTCATTTCACATCTGCAATACAAATCTTCACATCCATCAAATGAGTTGCGTGGACATTGATCTCTGTGTACGAGGCCTATCTTGGCGTACAGTCCACATTGTGCATGTTCCAGACACACACAGCGCCACAAGTCCCGTGTCCATGTAACAGCCACCAGGCGTGAGTGCTAGAAGCATACATCTATGAGATTTTGACGGATCTCACGGGCCTCCTGTGCCTCGTGGACCCCTTGAGGTGCTGCCACATCCCCACCCTCATCATGACCATCTTCAGGTGCTAGCAGTTCTGCGTCGGGGGGCATGGCCACATTCCTACGTACGCACATGTTGTGTAGCATGACACATGCCATGACCATCTTTGCCACCTTCTCATGGCGGTACAGGAGTGCCCCGCCAGACCTGCTGAGGCAGCGGAAACGACCCTTCAGTAGGCCGAATGCCTGTTCTATGACCACACGGGTACGTGAGTGGGCATGGTTGTAGTCCTCCTCATGCTGGTCCCGTGGGTTCCGGATTGGTGTAAGGAGCCATCTCTTCAGTGGATACCCGCCATCACCTGCATGTGGACAACAAAGGATGTTTGTGGAATGTCATTACTACGTACGCATCCCCCCCCTTCCTGCCAGGTCACTCACGCATCACCTACCCCACATAAACATGCATTTAATGAGACTCACCAAGTAGCCAGGATCGGCGCCCTGCGTGTAGCTCCATGTAGCGTGGTATTCTAGAGTTCCGCAAGACCATAGAATCATGTGTTGATCCTGGAAATCGGGCAGAACAATGTGTGAAGATCCTGTTGGAGTCACACACCATTTGTACATTGATAGAATGATATTGCTTCCGGTTGCGGTACTGGGCCTCCATGGCATGTGGGACAACCAATTCCACATGGGTGCAGTCGATGGCACCAATGCAACCCGGTATGCCGCCAAGTGCATGGAATCCCACTTTTGTGTTTGTAAGCTTTTGCTCCGTGCGTGGTAAAGTGATGTAGTCGTCTGAGTGCTTCAGGAGGGCATCAAGCACTTGGAATAGTGTCCGTGAGAATAGTGGCTGTGAAATGCCATGCAACTGTCCGACTGTGTGCTGGTAGGTGCCTGTGGCCAGGAAGTGTAGTACAGACACCACCTTCAGTAGGGGTGGGATGGCGGTTGGGCTATCTATCATGCTGACAAGGTCAGCGTGTGTCATGTCGACAATGGCGGTTATGGTGTCCCGGTCCAAACTGTAGAGGGTGTGGATCTGCTCAGCTGTGAGGTTGAACGGATTAGCTCGGAGGCGTGGGATTGCGGGCTGCCTGCGTGGTGGTAGTGGCTGTGCTGGTGGGGCTTGCTGGCCATGCCTTGCCCTCCTCCTCCTCCTCCTCCTCCTGCGTCTCCTCTGTGCGGCCGCTTGTTGTAGTAGTTGGCGTTCGTCTTCTTCTTCAAGTTGGAGTACTTGCAGTGCAATCAGGTTCCCCAGGCCCAAAATCGCTAGTCCTGCCGGTAGCATTCTGGAGTGGGTGTGGTTGTGGGAGGGGGTTGGGTGTGCAATTTATGTGTTTTCAGGCTGTATTGCCTTCACCTGTGGTGATTCATTCCACCTGTGTCAGCTGCAATGCCTTTCTTGCGAGCACGTCCCGCACACGACGCTGCAATTAGACGCATGGCATCTTGCATTTGCATTCATGTTCTTAATCCCGATGGCAGTGGAATATTGGTTTATATGCTAATTCTGCTATGGTCACATTGTTGCACATACTACATTTGCATTTGCGAGCAGACTTCTGAAGGGTCGGTGGAATGTAGTGCCCGATCAGCGGTGGACCCTCATGCAGCACTGCACCGACGTTAACCGACGGCGGGGAGTCCCATCAGTGATTGTGGCCAGTTACCATTTTCACACACAGCCGCACTGCATAGATGTATTTGTGGATGCAAGCGTTCACATCTGCCTTTTCAACGTGATGTTGCAAATTAGGAATTCGAAGGGCAGCGCTTTCGGTTTTCGACTAGTGGCGTGGAGACGCCCACAGGTCTGACTGGAAAAGTAACGTTCTATTGTTGAATGTCCTTGGGACAGGGCCCATGACGGGAATGCAATGAATGATATGATTTGAATGGGATGCGCTATAGCGTAGTGGACGATAGGGCAGGACGTTCCCAAATACATGTGACTTCACTACACAAGGAATCCGGCCAGGAGCACAGTGGATTTTGAAGGCTGCATTACGCACAGACTCAATGGAAATTTCGAATGTAATGTGAGTGAATATTCAGGCGTCTTCATAACGGGATGAGGGAATGATGAATGGATGCATGGACAGTTAATTTAATTGGGAGTCTGCCATGTACATGGGTATTTGGATTCTATCCCCTTCCCCTGCGCTATGTGATGCAAGGCTGCCATGGTGGGACGATCGTCTGTCTGCCCTTGTTGTACCCTCCCTGTCTCGACGCGCCTTCAATCACTTGTGTCTATGCACGTTGATGATCCCATCTGATGCATCCTGTTCTGACAGGCGCATGCACACAGACACTCGTTTGTAATGGAGTATTCACATCGATTTGGGTCGTTATGATTCGCTAGTGGTTTTTGGGTGCAATTGGTCCTTATGAGTGGGCTAACATGCATGTGGTTGTAGGTTTGGTGTGTTGAATGATGTGAGTAATGCATATGAAGTTCGGATGCCCATTCTATCTTCTTTTTTCTTTTGGGTGACAGGTATCTCCTCCCCTTCTGCCGCTGCCATCTGTACGCCACTCCTGCAGATGGCTTCTACAGTCGACACCTGCATCTTCGAGTTAATCAGTGGAGCACCATTACGATCTTATGGGACGATCGCCAATGGCCCACATGCCCTTACGCAGTACTTGTGGCTAGGTGCAGCATACCTAGCTTCCAGCTGGACTAGTGCCTACCTCATGGGACGGCCCTGCGGTCCTAGGCGCTTCCATGTTGCCTTTTTGGAGGTTGATGTGCCCCTGTGTGCCATGAGGGTACAGGGCGTCACACTTGGGGTAGCTGGTCATTTATTGCGGATGCAGCCCACAGTAATGCTGATCATTTGTGAGTTCCTGTTCTAATGGCTGTATGGCCTTGGTGATTTCGATGTGCATTAAATTTGTATTCAGATGTTAACCGTGTAGCGTTATTCTTTGCTAGTAATGTGGCATATTCCGTTTTGTGGCGCGATGTTTTGTGAGGTGTTCTGCATTGGGTTCCGGCTCCTGGGTACAGTTGTGTGGTACCTGCTTATGCTGATGGTCGGTTTGACTACTGGCATGTGTACAGGGCTGGTGCAGTCTCCCTCAGGTTGCTGCTTTGGATGTTGATTTGCACTGGTGGCAGGCGATGGGGGACAGTTGTTGTTTTGTGTCATGATGGTATCTTCAGTTCATTTTGGTGTACTTGCACCTTCAGATGCCTGTGCTGCATCGGTACGGCAATGGTGTGTTGCCAATTGTGGGTGGCCACTCACAGGGCACTTGGGGCCCCTGCATGCATTTGTTCGTTGGCATGCTTGGGTGACTTGTGCATTTCACTGGTTGCATGGTGTGACTGCATTGCACCTACGAGGAGTTGTGCAATGTGGGCAGGGAGTGGAGTACAGGCACTCAGTAGGGCCATTTACGGTTGGTTCGCGATGCCGTATTTCTCACCATGGCGGAATGGTACTTTCCGCCATGCTTGATGGCGTTAAGTACATGTACGCTAGGGTCGGAATTCGCGTACCGTTGCGCCATGGAGGAAATTACGGTTTTGCAAGGCGCGCGTGCGCGTACTTGGTGCAGTTAGCGTTGGCGTTCACTGCGGTGTCGCTAATGGCATCGTACTTTACGGTGACGGGTCATGATCGCAACGGGCGCTATTCGATGGCGGTATTACATTTCCGCCATCGTTTTTCCTATTCCGCCAGGGTCGTAATGAGGGCCAATAATATTTTCTGAGCATTGCACTTGTGAAACTTATGAAATAATGTCTGCGGAGGTGAGGGGTGATAACGATGGGTGGGATATTCCTGACGTGATTTCAAATGACTTTACAAAGTTTGGTGGGATTTGGTGCAGAGTTTATATGATGATGGTATGTGCATTGAAAAAATAAAACGTGGGTGGATTTCCAGCAAACTTGCGTAAGGCGCATTGGCAAGGATCTAAAAGCTTGGTTTTTCAAATGTGGCACTGTTTTCTTATTTGGCAAGCGTCATAATGTAGTTAAAAAAAAATTGGTATATCTTTAGTGACTGAGGGGTAGCCTGTGGCCATGGGCAGTGGCCAGATTGTCTGGGTCAAGGGAATAAGGTCATGACACGGACAATCTGGCTACTGGCCATGACCAGAAGGGACAAAACATAGGATTAAAGTGGCCATGTCCACCTGGGACTGGCTTTGTGGTAAAGTTATTCGAAATTAGGATAGATTTGAAAGGGAAGAAAAATGTGCTCGTGGTATTACGGGCATATGGTTCTCTTTTTGCCTTCTGCAGGCTGCCATGGAAAGCGAAGAGGGGCCCTGTATGGAAACCCCGGCTTCCCTTTCCATGGTGGCCATCTTGGAAAAGGATTTTTCTTCCTAAACCGGGACGCCACAGGCGTCTCGGTGTGGGACGAAAAATCTCTTTTTTAGTACCCTGGGTTCCCGTTTTGGGAACCTAGACTGCTAATGGCCTTCATCTCCCATTTCAGGGGATGGAATGGGGGGATAATGGTCCAGAGACCTTGTTTTTCACCCTTGCTTCGCTTGGGCTGATAACTTGGGCTGCTTGGCCAGTATCCAATGTTCCAGTTCGTGGAACGGAGGATGAACGCCACAATATTTCCATTAGTATAACACAAATGCAAATGGAAATGTTGGAAAATCTTATTGAGTCTATGTACTTTACTGAGAAATATAAAGTAGATGGAGTCTCTGGGGTTTTTTTAGTTCTATTTTTTAACTGTGAAAGGTGGTTCCTAAAGGAACATTTACTTTGTTTTTGGATGGATTTTTTTTTGGCAGGAGAGCTAAGAACGAAAGGTGGGGAGGAAATGAGGGAAGAGGCACCAAACACTAATATGGAGGGGCAGGTGGACAGTGGAAATTACTGCGCGTGTGTTATTTCTAAGGTAGGGGGCAGTGTTGCTCATGCTCCTTGATTACAGCAGTGGTGGTGTCTCTTGGGGAGGATGGATGGCCTTAGCTGATGCCATTTTAAGATAAATAGCAGTTTTGCTAAACGTATGTACTGTGTACTAGATTGCTAATCGATGAGTAGGAATAGGTGTTGGAGCTGTGCAAGGGAAATTTTGAAGTTGAAAGTTCCTAGATCAGTAGAAAATGCAGTTCCAAACTGTCTGTGAAGCACAGATCTTATTGTGAAGTGCGTACGGGTTCTCGGACATGTCATCATGCTGCGCGCCAGCATATGGTCATGTGGCACTCTCTGGAAGGTCTGAAATGAAGTCAGATGTTCGTAGACATTATGGTTAAGTTACACTAATAAAAACCTATGAAATTCAATGAAAATCTTTGTTAAGGGGACGTTATGGTTAAGTTGCGCTACTAAAAACCTATGAAATTCAGTAAAAAAACTTAGTTAAAGGGACGTTATGGTTCCAAGTAAAACCGAAAAACCCCTGAAATTCACCAGTTATGGTAAGCTAAGCACCCATGACTCATGGCACCACCGTGCATTGCTAAGACTAACAGCCAGGACATCAAAGATGACATCACAAATGTCATTGATGACATGACTGATGCACGGTGGTGGCGCGAGTTATTGTTGCTTAGCTTACCATAACTGGCGAATTTGAGGTTTTACTTGGAACCATAACGTCCCTTTAACAAAGTCTTTTTACTGAATATATATATGTGTGAAAAAAGTAAACAAATGAAAACAATTCAGCATTTTGTTATGCAAGATTTATTATGGTGACTTTATTACATGGAGCTATTTTTAAGTGTGATTTTATTTTACCCCATTCTTTAGGAAAAATTAAAAACAAATATACAAAATATAAAATGTGAAAACAAATAAATGTTCATTTGTTTAACCTTTTGTTATATGTATGGACTTTAGCACAATACTGGCCAGTGTCTACAATCTTTTGCTGTGTCCACTATATTTTCTAACATATATATATGCAGTTTGTACATCTTTTGGCCATGTCCAATGTATATTTTAAAATAATAAAATGCAATAAGTGATGGCCTTTCGTCTGTGCCCACTGTATATTATACTACACTAACCAGCCACTGTTAGTTATGTGCACTAACCAGCCACTAGCCATGGTCTCCAATGCAATACTAGCCGGTGGCCACTGCCTTTGGCTGTGCAGACTGTATATTCTATCATATTAATGGGCACTAGGTATGGCCGTTAGCCATGGCCACTGACTACCACTTTCAATGTTGCCCACTGAATATTTTAAAACAGTGATGGGCTACTACAAATGGCTTTTAACCATGGACATTGTTATTTTTTAACACTAACCAACCACTAGCTATGCCCTTTGGTGCTGGCCAGTGACCCCAGCCTTTCTCATAGCCAAGTCCACGGCCTAAATTGTTATTAAGGTAATCAAGGCTTTCATGAGCTAACTTATAAATGATGTTATGTCTAATTACATTATTGATGCGATCAGTTATATACAATGTAATTAGTATTGTCATCAGTGATCTGATTTGTAATGTCACCAGTGTTCCCATACAATATGTAATTAGTGATGTCATCAGTGATGTGATCTGTGATGTTCTCATTGCAGTCAAAGACTGCACAACAGGGGGTGTAAAGTTAAGCTGGCTTTAATAGAATTTCAGGGATTTTGCTGCATTAAGTTCTCACCTTAACGTCCATGAAAC
This sequence comes from Ambystoma mexicanum, assembly GCF_040938575.1. Taxonomy (NCBI): domain Eukaryota; kingdom Metazoa; phylum Chordata; class Amphibia; order Caudata; family Ambystomatidae; genus Ambystoma; species Ambystoma mexicanum. The sequence continues at coordinate 1,065,633,027 of NC_090933.1, read as the reverse complement.
TGAAGTTTTTACTTTGGATTTCAAGTTTTTTTTTTGCAATATATTGCTCACCCTAATGTCCCCACAACTAAAGTTTTTTCCACTAATATATATATACACGCAACTGCAAGTCTTGCATGTCTTTTCCAATGTGGGTTCACGTGGTCCAGCGCAAGGTATGAGGTAATGAGGCACCTCATCTTTTGCCTCTGTCCTTGCCCGCCACAGCATACCACATATACTGAGCTAGCACATGCTACTGCTATTGCGTAAACTACATTTAATCAAAATTTGAGAGAATGCATAGTCATCTGCTGTAAAAGCAAGAGGTAGGTCAGATTCCAACCTGCACAAGACATACTTGAAACCCTCCTTTCTCCACCCCGATTTACTCAAGGCATCTATGCTCAACCATGGAAAGGCCTGTGCTGGGACAAGTCATGACACACCTTACCCCACAGGCATGTGCTTCATCCAGACAGTTTACGAATCACACCTTAAAATCAGAATATGGGCCAGTGCTGGTAGACCTGCATAGCTCAACGTCAGGATCAGGAGATACTGTTCAAACCACCCCAACTTAATTGTGTAGGAACCACCCCTTCCTGCAGATACTGTACTACAGCTAAGTGCAATTCTGAATGAGCAATAGCCCAAGGATTTGTGACTCTAGAGCCAAATTGCATTCTTGCCATAGGGGCACCTAATGTTCTTTGAAAGGGTTATTCCAGCAAAGCGTGTCAATGGCCACAAACAGCACCTACTCTAGCTGAATGCACACAATCAACATTAGAGGTTGTTACTGAGCCAGAACTGGGGATGTACCCCATGCACTGCATGGCCATAGGCATACCTACTGGAAGTGACCCCACAGTATGCAGGATACAACCAGGTTTGGTGGAAGAGGGGGTGAAGGAATGTGACCCAAGCATCTCCTCACAGGACCTTATCCTTTAGTGCAGGGCACTTTAAAGACATAGGGCCTCATTACACGGAAGGTGGTTCACGCCAATAATGATCACATCTCCACAAACACACAAACATACCTCACCTTCTACAGGAGAATGGATCCCTCTTACAAACATCTTAACACCAAACCCAGCATTTACCCTGCTGCCTGCTGTTGTGTGTGTTATCTTGTTTGTTTTTGATGAGGTTCCAGAACTGTTATGGAACCTAACAGTTGCTGGAGCTGAGCTGGGCTGTGTGTGCCTGTTTCTCGCTCCGCCGATCCTAAATAAAGTATCCTGTTTCTTACCTCTGAGTGCGTGGCCTCAATCACAACACTGCATCATGTTGTGCCACACTCACAGCGAACACCAGTATATCATCCTGGAATACCACAACATTAGCCTTTCCCTCAAACACCTCCTCCATCACTCTTTGGAACACTGAGGCAGCTGACGCCAACCCAAATGGCATTCACAGGCATTTGAATATTCCCTCAGGAGTGATGAAGGCTCTGACGTCCTGGCTTCCTTTGGATAATGGCACCTGATGATACGCTGCAGAGAGATCGATGACTGAAACCCAACTGGAGTCTCCTTACATGGCTAACGTCTCAGAAATGACAGGCAATGGATGCTTTTCCAGTAAGATATTCTTATTCAGTTCTCTGAGATTGACACACAGTCTCAGCTTCTCGTTACTATTAGCTACCACGACTACTGGGGAGAACCATTCTGTCCCTTGGATCGGCTCATTCACACCATTCTGGAGAAGGTTGACCAGCTCTTCATGCAGCTACTGTCTCATTTTCAGTGGAACTGGTCTCACCTTGTGGACCACTGGGTGTGATTTGGGTTTTATTTTGATAGCATGTTAAAAATCTCTCAGTTTACCGAAACCCTGCATCAACACCTCCGGAAATTCCCTGGACCATCTGTCATTTACTTCAGCTATGGTGATAGGCGTCAGTGTGCTGGCCTGAATTCTCACTCCCAGTTTCCTTTGCTCCTCCCATCTTAATAGCGAGGCACCCTTCCTTGCAACCAGAATGTCTGCCATGCACTCCCTCCTTTTGTAGCACACCTAGCAGGTCTATTGCTGTCTCACCATAACCACAGGGTTGCACTTTGGCTAGTGATAAATCCTGCACACTCCTGTATAACGTAAGCTTGAGAGTGTCCTCAGATACGGTGGTCCATGGGGATGCCGAAACAACTTTCATTTCCAACCTCCACCCATCCACCGTGAAATTGTACACAGGACCATTTGTCTCTCCTGACAAAGTAGACATTTCAAAAATATGGCATGGCTTGTTCTCTTGACTGGATGTAGCAGACACACTTGGAGCTGAGGAATTTGATGACTCACCATTATAGTCCCTCTGGTCCACCATATTAATGGACGCTTCCTTACACATATGTGTGAAATGGCCCCTGCGCCTGCACTTAGAACATTCTGCATTTTTGGCAGGGCAGAATGTGCTGTTTGCAGTGTGTCTGGGGCTACCGCACTTAATGCACTTCTGTCCCCACCATTCTTTCCTTGGGCCCGGGCCAGGCAACCTTTTCTTCGGAGCAACTGCACATACCTCCTGCTCCATCTGTTTTCCCACCTTCATCTCCTTCAAGTAGAGCGTGGTCTGCTCGATGCTACATGTGAGTTCCACCGCCTGCTCCAATGACAAGCCCTTGGCCAACAGCTTTTCCTGAACTCTCAGGTTATTGGTGCATCTGACCAACTGGTCCCTAATCAAGGAGTCAGTTAGGTCCCCAAACAAACAGGTGTGACTCAATTTCCTCAGGGTGGCTATGTAGGTCTCCACAGACTCTGAACTATCCTGGGTTTGCAGGAAAAATCTGTGCCTCTCAAAAGTAACAATTTTTTTGGGCTCAAAGTGCTCTTCTATCCTTTTGACTACCACTGAATACTCATCGAGGTTCCCAGACCCCTCTTCCAGCCGACTCGCAAGGCCATCGAATATGCAACAGTCACCATGCCCAAATTATGGAGCAATAGGGCCTTGCTCCTGGGTGAACTGAATCTGTTGCCTCCTATTGCCACCAGGTAATTTTCGAACATCCTCTTCCACCTTTCCCATCTGATAGGAGGAGTACCAGGCTCTGCAAGGAAGGGCAAAGTTGGCGGAATGGCAGCAGCCATTTCCTCTCTGTCTTGATCAATGCTTGATGCGTTGGCAATTATGGAAATTAAGCTGTTTGTTGCTTGAGAAAATGCCTAGGAGCGCTCCTTGGCTGTTTTTAATATATTGCTGGTAGTGTGTACTGGCTGGCTTTATTAAGTGCTCTCTCCATGTTGCTTGATGCATCTGGAAATAGTATAAATAATTTCCCACTTGTGTTCGTGCTCTTGCAGGCACCTTAGTTTGCAGGCACCATAATCCCTCTCTCCGCCTCCAGTCCATGCATCTCTGCCTTGCCGGCAACTCCACGATGCTCTGCGTTGCTAAGGTGTGCGTCACAATGGGGAGGGACGCGGCCATGCACGTCACGCAGCTGCTGTGCTGTCCTTGCTACGTTGAGCTTGTGCGCGCACTCGAATGCATGGTCAAGTTTTAGAGGATCCTGGCCTCTGCCACCCTCCACCATGCGGCACTCCCCTCTGACCTGGGCACACGGGTGACTGCAGTGCCTGTTGCTCTCCATCTTCTGCCCTCCGCACCTCTGTTGCAGCTCCTTACGGTGAGAGGGCAGAGGGGCACCAGAAACCAATGGCCAGGTAATTGACGAACAAAAAGGAAGGATTAAGAAAATGGCAATCAGATTTAAAGACTTTTATTGTGATTAATGTGTTAATTAGTGTATTGTTATTGGTTTCATTATAAGGAGGGGGATGTGTTGTGCTTGTTCTCTTGTTTGTTTTTGATGAGGTTCCAGAAATGATCCAAGTTCTGGAACCTACATACTTGCCAACCCTACCGATTTAGGCGGTAGGATAACGCTTTTTAAGCAGTCCTACCGCCTACCGATTTAGTGGCAACAAATACCGATTTTTAAATTTTTATTTTTTTTTACAAAAATCGGTAGGGTTGCGAAGTATGCTAGTAGGGAGCCTTTGGTCCTTCTTCTGACATCTAGTCCTGTTGCAAACCCAAGGAACTAGCATTGCCTCAGCTATGTCCTGTACATCTAAGGCCCCTCCTCTGGTGAGGATTGAAGAACCTTATGTCACCCAATTGAGACTCCATGTGCTCGCTCACCCTGCAGCAAAGGTTCAGTGAATCTTGGGGTTTCATCTTTCCTGATTCTTGCTCAGGCATTGCTCGGAAATCAGACCATGGCCAATCCAGGTGTTATGCATTTGAGGATTCAAACTACTCCTGATATCTATCCCCATGCATTAATTTGAGTTCCAACAGTCACTGGGCCTTTCCACTCATCCTCTCAGCGGGGGGACAAGAGAACCTATATTGGTTTCTCTGTGAGAGGACAATGTATGTAAAAGGCTAGCCCATTGGACCCACTAGGTGTTTTGGCCACCAATTCCCATCAGCCCTAACCAGCAGTGTCATAGGTGAAGGATCATGGGTGTTGTAGACCAAAACATCTGGATGGTTACTGGTTGCCCTTCACATGCAGTGCCTACTATGACCACCTGTGCCTAGGGATTGTGGAATGCAGTACACAGATCTCAGCAGCTTTCGGCAGGATCAACCACTCCATTCACACAAACAGACCCTTTGACTTAGGCATCAGAGACACTGCCCTTAGATGCATCTCCTCTTTCCTCTCTGGCTGCTCCCAAATCATTTTCCTCCCCCCTTTCTCCTCTGCCCCCGCCCAGTCCCCCACAGAGTCCCCCAGGGAGCCTCCCTCTCCCCTTCAACCTCTACATTTTGTCCCTCCTGCGCTCATCCGCTCCCACAATCTCCCCTGCTACAACTATGCCGATGACACTCAAATCACCTTCAAGACCCCCAACTCCCCGTCTTCACCCCTGGATGATGAACAACCACCTCCTCCTCGATCCTGGGAAACTTGAAATCCTAATCTGTGGCCAAACAGCTCTCTTTCCCCAACCTACCTCATGGCCGCCTTCCATTGGACCCCTGCCACTACATCGCCCTCTGTCAAAAACCTAGAATTCACCTTTAGCTTGTACTTGACCCTCTCGCGCCACATCTCGCACCACCTCTATGCTGTCTCCAGATCATGCACCGTCGACCTCTGCATTCTCAAGCAGATCTTTCCATAGCTCTTATACCCCTATAAAGTCTCTGCAATCATGGCCATCATCCTCTGGCACCTAGACTACTCCAATTCCCTCTATCTAGGGTGCCTGCTTTTCAACTCAGAAAGATCCATCATATCCAAAACTCTGCAGCATGGCTTCTCCCCTAGAGAATACATCTGCCCCACACTCAGGGTACTTCACTGGCTGCCCGTCAGCCGACAGGCCTCCTTCAAAGCCATGTGTGCCATCCTTAAGAAAGACCCTGCTTTCCTCCAAAACAAACTCACATGCTCCCGCCCCACCCGAATACTCAGATCAGGTTCAACACACCTCCTGGTAGTACCCCCACTTCAAGTTCTCCAGACTAGGAGGAGCCTGCTTCTGCGTCCTTGTACCCACTTTCTGGAACTCACTTCCCCTGTCTCTCCATCTCAGTATGGATCACCTGGCTGTTCCCTCATGCATCCTGAACCCCCCCAGCACTCCCCACAGACTCTAGCACCAACCAGCAGCCAGACCCCGGCTCCCACCTATCTGCCTTTCAGCTACCATGCCTCGTCTCTGATTTATCTGTCTGAGCTCTGCCCCCTGCCACCTTCCCCTGAGCCACCGCCCTCCTCCGTAGGAGTCAAGAGGGCATCTAGTAACCTGCACATGATGAGAATTCTGAGGGTGGGAATGGTTTTGCACTCAAACGGACTCTGAGGGTGGGCACTGTATCAAACTTAAGTCAACCTTTAGGTCAAGCAATTGGAGCAATCTTGGGTTTTAAATATTTTATTAGCCAATATGTGGACATTGGGTCCGTGTGAGTCCAACCTCTCCAACATTTTAATTCCCATATTACAAACCATTCACAACGCAATCTATTTTGCTCAATATTCCATCTCTGTATACACCCCGGATTACAGCTGAAAGCACCCAAATTATCATTTTGCCAAACCAATCAAAATTAAAAGTTAGAATTGGCGTGTAAAAGTGGCATCCGTTCGGACACGTATGAACCAGCTGCAACTTGTATGCTATGTTCCATAGATAACAAAGCCAGCGGTTGCACCAGCTTGGATAGCACCAACAGTAATGTTTTAGACTGCTATATAGTATCTAGAGGTGCCCCTTTTCCTAGCAGAGGTCCAAAAGACAGACAGGAGTAGGAATGACTTGTCAAATAGTTAACATCTGCAGCTGCAGACAAGAGCAACATCTCAGCATGGTTTAACCGGCCAACATGGAGTCACTTTCACACTAACCAGCAGAGCAACAAGTCCTTTCAAGTAGCATGTTCAATACACAGGGTAATGCACTAGTGTCTTTACAGTGCAACAGAACCATAAAATCAATTAAAACAAACAGAAAACAGTATTGGTGGTTCCACAAGAACTGCATCCTTAAAAGAAGTACTTACAGTGTATACAAGTTCACTTGCGTAGGTATTTGAAATACAACTTTATTATGTTCGAAACGAAAAAAAGGAACGGGAATGACAGTAGCAAACAGGGTTCACCACTGAAGTGATGTGACTGTAGCAGTCTTTAAACTAGATTTGAAACTTGAGGGGTAAGGTAATTGCAGTCCAAAACAGCTAAATACCCAGGTCCAAAATATGAAGGAATTAATTTTACTGCCACATTCACTCCGAAGCCCATTCATCTCCTTCTGCATCCCAAAGATTAAGCACATGTTCTGCTCAGCTAGATAATAAAGTGGCAAACACGCTGCACCATCGACATCACAGGACAGTTGCCTTCTGACGCTGGGCTCCAGCCGCACTCCCTCACAGATTGCCGTCTTCATCTGGCAGTGCAGTGGTTTGGGCAATCTGTAAATCTTTTTCCTGCTGTGCTGCCAATGCTGGGTCCATAACAACTTCAGCGGGTGCGAGGGCAGGCATTGCTACAAACTCCAAGTTGGGATCACCAATTAGCTTTCTTGCAAGCCACAGGAAGGATTTTTCAAAGTTGTCGTTACTCTTGGCAGAAATATCGTAGTACTGGAAATTCTTCTTCCTGTGAAAGACTATGGATTTCGCCTTCACCTTCCTGTCTTTAATATCCACCTTGTTGCCACAGAGTGCAATGGAGATGTTTTCACAGTCTCATACGAGATCTCAATGCCAGTTGGGGACATTCTTATATGTGACTCTTGATGTGACGTCAAACATTATTATTATTTTTTTTGCCCTGGATTTAGCAGCTTATTCAGCCATGGTTGCAGGGTGCACAAGTACACAGAATCCGAGGAACGTACTTCAGTGGGGATGTGTCCAAGCTGCTGCTTTTATAATGGTGTGTTCTTACTGGCAGCAGTTAGCAGGCCAGTGCAACCTCCCCAGACTGTCAGAGGCGCCCGTGAGATCCGCTCCAGCACATCTGGATATCAACAGCCACATGGTTCACTGTACCTCAGCTCCCCAGTGCCAGTCATCTACATGCTGGGGCGAGCCGCTGAAGCAATGGAGAGCCACTCCTCCTAATGAGTTCTGGCAGGTGTGAGCTTGCGCCAGGAGCCGGGGGGAAACCGCACGGTTCAGCCTCGCCCAGCGCGAGTCTCGCCATTTCCACCTGCCTGCAAGTGCAATATGCTATTTCTTCAGCATAGCTGCACAACGCAGCACCCCTCTCTCCGGCATCTGCTACATACTTGCCAACCCTACCGATTTAGGCGGTAGGATACCGCTTTTTAAGCAGTCCTACCGATTTAGTGGCAACAAATACCGATTTATTTGAATATTTTTGAAACTTTAAGATTCCTACAGATTTTTGGTCACAGAATGTTGGCATGTATGAACCTACGTAACAGTTGCTGGAGCTGTGCCGGGCTGTGTGTGTCTGTTGCTCGTTCCACCTATCCTAAATAAAGTATCCTGTTTCTTACCTCTGAGTGCATTCCCTCAATCTCAACACTTGCCAGAAAAAGCACTGAGCTTCATCAAGAAAGAACCCTGGAAAATACAACAGGTATACTTCAGCATAACTTTTGGGTATGAAACGGAATTAACCACCACATTCTGACACCAAATGCAGCAAGCTGAGGACAAAAACAGTCTTGTGTTCTAGCAAACTCTTCACCAGAAAAATGAAGAATTCAGAAATAAGAAATGTGTACCGTTAGTCTTGTGTCTGAATACGACCAGTTAAACACAAGCTTGAAGCACAGACATAAATGAGGGACCAATGGGACATGGTCTCTAAGTATAAACACTAAAAAAGGACCTCCAAATCACTGTAGATGTGCTTGCAATACAAAGAGCCATATTTACAATTCCTATTCCCCTCTATATTTCATAAAGCCTGTGACCAACAGCGGCATGTTTTCGCCTTTCTCCACTCAAATGAACACATCATTCCATACATATTCAGTAACCAGACGTGCATTTCTCTTTTTTGGACAACCCCTGTAAAAGACATGCTTCAAATTTAGATGAAACATTTTGTCCTTTTTTTATTTTTGAACACATACTCATCACAACTAAAAGTTGCTTTTACTTTCCTGTCAAGGGTTTTGACCCATGTTGAATCAATAGACTGGGTAGATGTGGGGATGAGCTGTCGCCGCCCATTATTCTATCCCAGAACAAACTAAATCAATAGACTGGGTGGATGTGGGGATGAGCTATCGCCGCCCACATTCACGCCAGAATAGGAGAACTGCGCAGTTGGCACAAGACCACTCCAAAGATACAACCTTTTTGTGGGGGGTTCCACATCACCGCTCTACTGTAAGGATGCCATCAAAACAATGTTAAGCAAGGGTCCTATACTATCAAGCAAAAGACCCCTCTATTGAAATGCAGTAATTCAAGACAACTCAAAAATGGATGCAGTACCGACAAATTCCCCAAGGTGGCGCTAGCGGTCTAAACTCTGACAGGGAAACTGTATTTAGGAGTTGCAAGAGGGGCAGGGACTTCAAAGCTTGTTAGTTAATTGGAAGTCTTAGCCACCTGCTGTTCCCAGAGGCCAAGAGGCTGGGAAACCTTAACACCTCAGAGATTCCACACCAGGAGGCAGGATATCACATGACCCTGTTGATTGATTGAGGAGAGACTTCCAGGAAGCCTGCTGGAGCCCACACAAAAGGCTCTTTCTGTTGAATGGGGTATGTTAATTGTGAGTGTTTCCTGTCAACAGCCCTCTGCCAGCAAGGAGAGACATGTGATCACTGACCCACCCAGACTCCTGGAGGCGGACCCAAACACTTGGGGGAGTTGAATTGCAACAAATATATATTTTATAGAAACAGTGATAATTCATTGTAACCAAATGACAGGAATGTACAACTTTGAGAGTCTTAGTTTCAAAAATGCCCTCACGATTTGAGTCCAAATTCCAATTTGTCCCATGTTCTGGGGCAAAACCCCGCTAATTATGATTATTGTAGACAATGTGTGTAAGCTAGAGACATGGAAAGTTACTGGGATATATGTGGAAGGGAAATGTACCTTTGTATAATTTTTGATGAAAATCCCATGTTGCAAAACCCACTAAAATCGAAAATAAGTTGCCAGTTTTGAATGCAAGCTCCTAGAAACGCCACAGGGACTATCTTTAGTAATATATGATGTCAAACAACTGTGTACCTGGGAAATATGTATTTGGACCAGGAATAGCTTTGTGTGCACATTGACCAGGGGAGGATCCTCTGACCCATAAACAGACCTCATCACTCTGACTCACAACCCAATTCCCCAATCATGGAAGAGGGGAGAATTGGACCAATGACAAGTAGAGAGGGGCAGGCCTCTCTTATACTTTTTCCGCAATCACAATTTACGCACTCGCGAAATTTACCGCGATTTGCGATTTTGGCTCAATTTCTCCACTTGTCAAAATAGCAGCTCCATTCTTTCTTTTGTTAAAATCCGTTTGCAACTTGGTAATAACTCATAGAGCATTGCTAAAGTGAACCTGAACTAATACCACCACGCATCTCCCAACCTCCCTGAATCTCTAGAGGGAATTAAAATCAGTTGGCACATTTTCCCATCCATTGCCATCACATTTAAAAAGCATTTTGGGCCTGTGTTTCAAACTCCCACCTGTCTCCTCTAAGCTTGCTGGGGGGGAACTGAATTTCATATTGTATTTGATTGCATTCCTGAGAACTGTGTGCTCCTCTTTCCATCTCCTTCCATTTCTTACATTGCATAGGGGAGGGGGGTGAATTGCCAGAGAAAAAGTGATTATCTTATCTTTTGCTAAAATCATATCAAGTATTTCTGTACTGCATTTTATTCCTCATTGCATTTCCTTGAAACCATAAAGCATTTTCAGCTACCTCATCCTCTATACTACTCCTAAGTAATCAAGTGTACCACTGTAACATTACCCATTGTGGATCCACATCATATGTCTCAGTGTACTATCAGATATTAATATGGTATAAAAGTGTGATAGATATATATTGTTGAATTGTCCAAATAAACCTTTTAATTTGCAAAACAAACCTACTTCTTGGCTCAGTGGGGTCAGGGGTATTCTAAGAGGGGGGTGTTATACAAGGGTTGTCATCCAGAGTACTGAACTAGATATAAAAATACATCAATAAGGCTTTTCCTCAGCATCCCAGACTAGGCATTGATTTAGCTGTAGTGTTGATTGAATATCGCTTACAAAAGTGGGGGCTCGTCCAGGATATTCTTGGTTAGATTTACCACTTGTGCAGATTAATACAGTGTGCCAACTGACCAGATACACATATCCGGTTGGATCACCACGCTGTTTTACACTGTGAAAGCATCCCTCAAAGGAACACTTTATTGCAAAATAAAATACAAACTTCTGTATGTCAGGAAGGAACTCAAATTCCAGAATGACGACCTTGGTAGATATGAAAATAGCCAGAGAGCACTTCTTACATAAGCTATTTGTGAGAGGTGAGTTGACTCATCAGGACCAAACGGTCTGGTTGCAGGCAATCGCGCAACAGGTCACTGAAACAGGGTCAGATATATGGGGAGATCAGGGTCCCCTACATGTGGCCCTTAGTGAACTATATATGGCCCCTAAAGCCAAAGATGAACATAATAAGATTGCCAGGATAGCAGCAAATTTGTAACTATATATGGGAGCCATGCAGGACAAATGTGCTGAAGGCCAAGATCTGGCAAATAGGCAACAGATGGCGTTAGAAAAGGCCCAATCTGATCTGGTCTCTTCTGAGCAGAGGCTGCAGAGGAGCCAGGAGTCCGAAAATGATAGTAGGCAGTATATCATTAAAATAAAAGAGGACATGGATATGCTGCAACAGGAAAAGACAGACCAGGATACCAGAGTTCTGGCTTTGCAGAAGGAGCACCAAGCCAGTTTGGACTCCTTACTGCAGAGTCAGACAAAGCTGGAGCAACAGATCAATTTCAACAGGGCATGCACAGAGCAGGTAGCTACCCTGCAAATCCAACTAGACAGAGAGAAAGAGGAAAGCAATACATTAATTTTGAAAGACCGGGATACCCAGGCAGAGTTTGATGAATAAAGCCAGAAAGCTGGTGCCTTTCAAAGACAGAGGGACGACCTGGCGTCACAAATGCAGGCTCTTGGTCAGGAAAGGGATAGAAAAATTGAAGAAAATCATATGGTCCTCCAAGGGCTGGGTGACCTCCAAAAAGAGCATCAGGGCTTGCTAGATCACACCAGGAGGGTGGAGGAGGCTCTGGCAAGAAAGGAGCAGGCCAGTAGGGATGGGACTGAGGAGGTAACCCTCCTGCAGCAGAGACTGGCCCAGTACTCCAGGACCAATCAGGAGGCACAGAGAGAAAATGAGGCTCTCTGTCAGCACAATGATAGGCTCCAGCAACAGGTAGCCATGCAGGAGAGACTGATAGAGTCTAGTAAGGCCTTAACTGAGGAACTGAAAGCGCAGGCTCTTGCATTGCAACAGGAAGCAGGGGCGGATAGAGATGAGGTTCGCTGGGAAAGAGAAACTCCTGAGCATAACCTCAGGAGCCCTAGTACCAGAGGCCTTCATCTCTCCCAGTCCCTGGACTCTGCCACCCCCATGTCCCCTCGCGCACATGAGCCCAGGGTCACGGGGATGGCAGATTACTATCCAGCTAGAAGTATGGGGCTCATAGGCCAGTACCTCCCAGGAATGGATGGGCGGGCATCTGGGTATGGGCACTCAAGCACAGTGCAATTTAGTGGGGAACCCCAGGAGAGTAGGCCCACTAAGGGCATCCTCAAAACCTCTGCCCAGTTAGGTCAGTGGGGGGGATACCCAGCAAATCCTGGCAGCAAGGAGGGATCTGAAGACTCCTCTGAGCATTACAGGACACAGGAGACCAGGTCCCCACATTCTGCCAGCCATTCCCAGGCTCGCAGAATCCGGGAAAACCTGGAAGATCAGACGGGACCAGGGTTACCCGAACCAAAAAAGCCAATAAGGCAAAAAGGGCCTTGCTTAAGGACCCATTGAAACAAATAAAGGCAATAAGGAGTGTGAACACGCCTTATGATAAGAACGCTAAGTATTCTGTTTGGGAACACTTGGAGCTCTATGAACAAATGATGGAGACTTTCCATTTGAAGGACAGCCAAAGCTGTATTCAATATGTAAAGTGGACCTTCTAACCAGAATACTCCAGTTTCTTTGCTGGGCTGGAGGTTCAAAACCATTCAAGGTGGTCCACAGACAGGGCGGCCATCTTGTAACATTTTTCTGTGCACAGAAATCCTCAAGAGGCTCGCAAGGCAGCCTACAATTTGCAATGTGGGGAGGATCAGGCACCACAAGAGTTTGTGCAAGAATTAAAGCGTGCTTTTGCGCAGACCACCAGAAGGGTGCGCACGGATAGCAGAGAATTTTTCCATGCCTTACCCAAATACATAATGACCCAGCTCATGAGAGATTTTCATGAGAAAAGATCTTTAGACTGGGTCATTGAACAGGCTACCCGGATCTATGAGGTGCAGAAGCCCATCGCAAATAAAAATAATGCACCGAAAAACCCCAAAACCAACAGCACCCCTGCTGCTGCCAAGGTGGCAGAGGTAAAGGTTGCCCCCGTTTTAGATTTGGAAATGGGGGGGCCTAAAAACCTGCCTGCACCAAATAATTCACAGCCCAGAAGGCCCTCGGGCCAGTCACAGACAGGGAGTCGAGGAGGTAGTCCCACAAATGGGGTCGCCCGCTCCCCTGACTATGTAAGTCCCCGCTACAAGGGAAACCGACCAATCCTGGGTTACGTGTGGACTCCTCCAGCCCAAAGGGGGGATCCAGCCAAGCACCTAACCCAGGGAACTTCCCTCCCAACTTCCCACAGGAGGGCAGAAATTCTCCAAAGCCTGGGCAGAACTTTTTCGCCAGGTATTCACCCAATTTCCAGCCCCAAAATCATCCATCCTTCTTTCCCCAATTCCCTGAGCCCAGACAACCTAATCCGGGAGAGGGGAGGCCAAGGGTGGAGGGGTACCAAAATCTTCCCAATCCGGGGTATTACCAGAGAAGGGATAGCTACCCTTCCCGGGATCAGCCCAGGGGAGAAAATAGAGCCCCGTATCAGCCTGAGCGGGTTTCACAACTTGAGCGCCAGGTCCAAAATATGGCACGAGATCTGGGTCACATACTGAGGGCTCAACAGAACCCTCAGATGAGCATGCAACCGCAGAATGCCCCAAACTCTGGACCTGGTGTTCTAGAACAATGACGGGGGCAGCACCCCGATAACCCACCGGTTCCCAGGGAGGAGGCACAAGGGGAAGAGGGGTGTAAAGCCTTGGAGGAAGCTTCCTTCCTCACTTGTAAACAGCCCCTGGAAACCCAGGAACCGGAAACGAAATCTCCTGCCCCTGAAAGTCTGCCTCCAAAGGAGCAGAGGGGGGGTAGGAGAAACAAAGGACCCAAACAGACCCACTTTGTGGAGGAGGTACAGGTCTTCCAATTCGAGGGAGAGGGATCCTCAGAAGATCCTGGGAAAAGGATCTTCTCATTCAGAGATGGGAGAACTCAAGGGATTCCAATCCAGACTGGGGAGATATGGAGACTGAGCTACCGCCGCCCATCATCTCATCCCAGAACCCACAATACCGAAATCCCCTGGTTCAAACCCGTCCTGGTGACTGCCTCCAAAAAGCGGGGGGCGGCCCAGAATCGGAACCAGGGGAACCCACAATGGCTCTGATCTCCAGTTGCCAACTTTTTCTTTCAGATTCCCTAAGCTCTTCACAGAATTCTGCCCAAATCTCTTCTCTCGCCATGTCCAAAACCAGAAAGTTAGCCCACCAGTTGTCCAAAAATGTGCATTATCTGTGCCCCCTTGAGGAGAAGGAGGGAAGATATTATGTCCCGGTACAAGTACAGGGGCAGGGTACAATTTTGGCGCTGGTGGACACTGGATCCCAAGCTACCCTTCTCTCCAAAAGGGCCTTTGATGAACTAAATGCAGGAAGAGGGGAGAATTACCGTATTCCTCTCACCTCTATTCCTGGACAACTCCAGAACTTTGACAGGAAGGAAATTCCTGTCGAGGGGACTGCAGATTTGGACATCAAAATTGGGTGACACAAGGTGAAACACCCGGTCATAGTAGTGACTCCAGAGGGTACCCTTTGTTTACTAGGGAATGACCTCCTGAGAAGGTTGTCACCCCTAATAGATTGTGTAAAAAAGGTCCTCTGGACCCAGACTAGCCGACCAATAAAATTAAAACAGAGTGTCAACCATGTTAGTTTAAATGGCACCTGCCACATGGTTGAACAAAAATCTGACCAAGTAGAATTTCACTTCCAGAACAACCAAATTCCAGACGTGACAGTAATAGCAGTAGGACAACAGACTGGTAATGGGGGTCCTCTCTATTTCTGAAAATCAACCTTCCCTCCAGTTTAAGGTGGTATTCCACACTGGAAGGAAACACTCTGAAATTCTTTACCAATCCACAATCAGAAACTCCCACTCCTATAGTCCAGAAAGATGTGAAATCAGCTCAGAGCCTGGCTAATATTCAGCAAATTGGAGAGCAGTTGTTCATCCCTGTTCAGTTAAATGATGGGAAGGACTCTGTTCTCGCTCGAGTGTGTGTGAACAACGGTAAGAGCTTCATCAGCGAAGCCATGTTCCGCCAACTCCCAAAAGATCCAGCCATTCCCACATTCAAACTGCTAGACAAATGGGAAATGGACCTGGAAGCACCTAATTCCAAACATCTCCCGCCAAGCAGGTGTATGCTCAAAATCTCCATTGGCAACAAGAGCATAGTCCATAACTGTTGGGTCGTGCGAGACGTCACTGCCGCCTTTTACTTAGGCAGTGACATTCTCAATCGCTTTGCCATTAGTTTAGACCTAATAAACTTCAAAGCTTGGTCCCGATTAGACTGGGACTGGGACTGGGACTGATCAACATGGAGGAGGACTTTAACTTACTAGTTAATGTGGATGTACACAACTGGTGAGAGAACTGCTTAAAATCATGCATGGTGATTGAAGTGTAGTTGGATTTAAAGGTAACATTGAGTATCCGCTGGCTTCCTTTATGGACCCATGTTTCGAAGTGAAAGTGTCTACATTGCAGCCACATGTGTTGGTGTTGGGGGATGACTCACAACGCACATCTTATGGAGGAAACAATGTGCAAATGTTCAAGAATGATTTGATGCAATGCTTGCAACATTGTTACAAAGCAGGGTCTCCATACAAATTCAGGTAAGTTGATTAGGTAAATTGCATTATTCATTTGGCATCTTCAGTTACATCTTAGTTAATTTCATCAGGGGCAAGACCCACTGTGGCCCATCATACAGCCTGCATACTTCCAAATGCTTTGGGCCAAACTCTTTTCCTCAAATGTATGAAATGTACCTACATTTCTGATGTGCATAAAAATATGCAGAAAGGCCACTTAAATGTGCAAATGGGCAAAGAGGTTGAAATGGGGAAGCTGAATGGGCTCATCCATGAAACACTCTTCTGAAAACGTACGCCAACAAATTTGAGAATTGGCCTCTTGCTCTAGATACATATTATGTGTCATAGCCCATACATCATGAATACTGTATATCTGACTGACTCTGCTTCAGTCCTACATGGTTTACAAGATTTTCAGAGAGCATTGACCTGCAGCCATGTACTCTCCCAATTATTGTTAAATAAATAACCTCTGTAGTCCTCATGGAAGCAAACTCATTCGGATGAAACTACATGCACCCCCAATACTTGACTGAATCTTCCCCAGTACTCTTGGCTTATGAGAGGTCTACGCCCAGTTATGAATTCCTTATGTTGGAATATTATAAACCTCAATAATACTGAAACTTTGAATGTTGCAATTAGGACCCAGGCATGTCTGACATATGACTGACTCTGCTGGTTTGACATGCAATCTTACAATTCCAAATTTCAACTGTACTAATTTGATCAACTTCAGAAGGAAGACATTTTGAGTTTGGAATATGGGATCTGCAAGTTACATGTCGATCTCTGAAATAGGTGTATTTAGCTACTGAGATATTGTACTGAAGAGTTTAATATGTTCACCTCTTGGATAACATTCACAGATGAACATGGCTCCATTTGTTCTTTCACAGGAATCAGCCAGCTGGAACCTGCCCAAACTTCTTCCGAACATCCCTTAAAATGTATGGCCCATAAAGAAGAGTTTGGCAGTTTCTAGATGGCATACAAATCTGGGGGAACTTACAAACCTGCCCAAATATTACTAGGTGTTTAACAGGAGACTTTGGATCTCTTTTAGAAATGCTGGCCCATGTTTAATTGGAAGGTGACAGGAGGTGACCATCAGAAGGAGGCAGGGGAGTGTATAAGTAGGCAGCAGGTGGTAAACATCACAATCTGTCCAGATCAGAAACTCAGCTGGTGCTGGGATAGAAAGACTAGAAGGAGACTGGGAAGCATGAAGAATCCCTCCATAGAGAGTGTTTCGACAAAGAGAGCAGGAAGGAACAAGAGAGCAAGCATTACCAAAGGCAGTGAGTGATCGATTGGACCACAATCAGGAGAGGGAGGGTGAAAAAGCACCTAGTGTCATATTGAGGGGTCCAAGACTGGTACTGATGTGCACAGGAGGTATGAGAAAAGAGATGATAAAGTCCTTGTCAGCTTTTCTGTGTAATCTGGGTCTGAAAAACCTGGTTGGGACTGTCTAATACAAATAAATCAAAGCTTCAGCTGTTTCTATGACTACAAACAGAGGCACAGTGGCATCTACAGAAACTACAAGAGGAATCAGAGAACGGACAAAGCAACAGACATTTTTTCGAGAAAGGGCCACAAAGACTGCTGTGAATGCCAAATTCTTGAGAATGTAAGACGGAGACCTTCTGAACTGGTGCAACAATTGAGATGTTTTCCTTGCATAAGTTTACCAGAGGAAGAACTATTTGTGTTCAATAAAATATATGCTGTTTCATGGTTTTATGTTTGAACCTCTTCTGTGAAGTCCACTCAGATATGTCACATTGCCTGTTAAACAGATATCCAACTTGCAACCCCTTCCATTAGTGCACAAAAAAGCAGAGTGTCAGTCCCAGGATGCTTCCCCACTGTGAACTCTCTATCAGGTGGACAGTCACTACCACTCAAACTGATTGAACATCATATTTCTAAAATAACAACAGATTCTCTGTGTTAGCCCCACTATCTAATGATGACGCTGTACTTATAGAAGACAATGTCAAGCAAACTGTTCAGAAGTGTACATACGAATAACCCAGCAGGACTAGTTACACCTAGTTACTGTAGAAAAAGTAACACCTACGGAAAATGAAGATACGTCAACAAATTCCCCAATAGTGTCTGACCAAACAATTGCCCCAATAAATTCCCCAACAGTGCCTGACCAAATAATTGCCCTAACCCAGAAAATCATGACTATGACAGGTATAATGAAATCAATGGTCCCTGTATTGAACCAACAAGTACCAGAGACAGTAAATATGACACATCCCAAAACACCAGATATCAATCTAACATTGAGCATACTATCTTGTACATCATCTCACCTACAAGATAAATTCAAATATGATACATCTATCACTGCTTTAAAAAAAAGCAATGTTACTGACACTCATACAAATAAGGGAGAAAACAAATCTAGTCTCCCCTTCAAATAACATTCTAATTCCGTTATCTAAAGATGAAGAATGCAGACTCCTTTGAAACCAATCTAGGGTACACATGAGGAACATATATAATTAGATTCCATCAAAGACTCAGATCATGTGAGCAATGATCACAAAGAGGGCAGGAAAGTGTTCATAACCACATTACCAAGGTTAGTTGCCAAGCAGGTGTATATGAGAGAGGGGATGCATTTATTTTTGATTTTATTTTATTTTATTGTGCATTTGTAAGGGGCTTATATATCAAGTAAATTGTGTTTCAAAGCTCCCAAAGGGCAACAATGAGGGATCATGGGAATTAAATGAAAAATAACAATGATAGATAGAGGTGGTCCTACTAGGCCTTGTGAGCATTCAGAACGTGCAAGTGCAGAGAGAGAGAAGGGATGAGGGAGTTGGGGAGAGTGGTAGGAGTATCCCAGGGGGAAGTGCTAGGGAGTAAGCAGCTGTTAAGTGACTTGGTCAGAGTGGTCAACTGCCAGTAGATAGGTAATTACAGGCCTGTGATAGCCAATAAATAAGTAGGTGTAGGCCTGCGATCGCACAGGCCAGTGGGTGCCTAGGCAGAGGCTGGGTGCAGCGGAGGCTGAAGGTGATTGGGTGTGAGAGGCCAAGACCCAGCAGAGGAGAGAGGGACTGAAGGAAAAGGAAGGTAATGAGGAGCTTCTAGAATTTGAGGAGATCTGGCTCAAGACAAAGAGGAAAGGATTGTCCATCTGTTCACTCTGTAGCAAAACACTTGAAACACAGAGAGTTGGTCCCATAGGAACGTAAAGATCTGCAAGGAGAGTATTTAGTGAGAGCTAGTTGTAGATAGCATGGTGTCTGGCCCCAGTTATCCTTATGAATGATGCAGAGGGATTTGAATGTTATCCTTGCAGCAACGGAGAGCCAGTGGAGAGATTATAGGGCTGGAGAGATGAAGCCTTTGGGCTTCAGGCCAAGGATAAGTCATGTAGCCCTATTCTGGATTAGCTGCAGGGGTCATAGAGAGGAGGAGGGTAGATTAAGCAAGAGGCTATTGCAGTAGTCTAGCCTAGAGAGAAACAGAGCTCTAGAGACATTGAGCTTCTGGGGGAAAGTGAGGAAAGTGGGGAAAGGGAGGATTACTTTGAAGAGGTGGAGTTGAATGTGTTAATTAAAGCATTAATTGGATATGACATGTCAAAGGCTCTAATTCGATCATAAGGAAATATATTATTTATGTATCTTGACATCCTGAACCCTGTGATAAATCATAGGAATACATAAGCCTTGAATTTACAAATAACGGTTTAGCAGGTGGATTGACATGGGACCCTACCCACCAAAAGGCTTGATTATTGAAACTGTGAGATTATTCCCTCAGTGCTACATAACTCCCATGATCCAAACAGTATAATATGAATAGCATTCAGGAAGGAATGAGTGCCAAGAACCCAAATTGTTAGCATCTCACATCAGCTGCAAACACCCAGACCATAAACAAGACTCTCAATCAGCAATCAAACCCAACTGCATCAGTAGAACTAGATTGTCATAATCTTAGCGCTATAGATTGACGTTCCAGATCCCTCACTGGAGAGACTGTCACTGTGCTCCTAATCGACCTGCAACGATCACTGGGATTGGAAATATGTAAATGATTTAAAGGAATATAGTGGGTTTGTTAAATAAAATGGAAAAGAAAAATGCCTTGATTTTTATTAAATCATATGGTACTATTTGCCTTAGGGAGACTTCGTGCTGCAGGCTATTCTTATTGAGGGCTACATCAATTTTCATTCTCTTGCAACAAAAGGAATTAGGGACTAGTAATTTGGGTTAAAGAAAATGTGTTCATGAAAGCCCAAAAACTGGAAAGTAAAATGTATGTTTTGTATGGAGTTGAAAATGACATTAGAAGGTGGACCCTATCATTCAAGAATAAAGGGGAAGTAGAAGAGTTGGTGCATTTGGCGGCGGATGCGGGTATGAGGAAAGGAACGGTTGATGTGAGGATACCTTTGAGTGTGGATGAGGTGAAGGCTGTGGTGGTGAAGCGGGTTATGGATGAGCGGCAGTAGAGGTGTGAGAGTGGGGTGAAGGGCAGGTGGATGTTTGGTGTTCGTGAGGAAGCGTCTGTGAAGGTGGATGCAGGGAAACTGGAATGGAGGAGGAGGGAGGAGGTGACGCTGAACTGGTTGAGGATAGGGCATGTGGGGCTGAATGACAGTCTGTTTCAAGTGGGGAAGCATGAGTCGAGGGACTATGTGGTGTGCCTGAGACTGTGGGACATTTTCTGCCTGCGTGTGAGAGGCATGTCGAGGAGAGAGAGTTGATAAGGGTTCGGATGTCTGCGCTGGGAGTTGCTGAACTGAGTGGGAAGGCTTTGCTGGGAGGAGTCGGGGTGAGAGGCAGAGAGAGGAGCAGTGTGCTGCTAGATTTTGTGGGGCAGACGGGGAGGTGGGAGGAGTTATGAGAATGTGAGGGCTGTGTGTAAGATTGGTGGGGTAGGTGCACATCATCCTTTTGGATGGGGAAGCGCCTGTGTGGGTCCGCCCACGCTGTCGATAATTTGAAGAAGAAGAAGAAGAAGGAAGTAGCATGCCTTGTTATGGGAGAATTAAATATCCAGTTCGAGCCCCTAGATGAAATTAGTGAAATGCAAGAAGAGGACGACCACGTAGCCATGAATATCCCAGATACAATGATACCCAAACCAAGAAGAGAGCATCATTTAGCCCTTGAAATATAACAGCTCTGGCTTAGAAATGGGTTGAGAGCTCTCAATGGCAACTACAATGTTCATGACGCAGCCAAATTTACAGATAAAGGCCAGTGCATTATTGCCACATTGATTATGTTCTAATCGATATTTCATTGTGGCATTATGTAAAATTGTTTGGAATTTTGAATTGGCCAAGAAAGCGATGATAATGCACTATATACATCTTTGAATAGACCTAAGATGAAAGGTATAGCATCACAGTATTCAACAAATAGTACACCACCGGAGTATACAAATAACTGCAAAATGATCAGATCGACCATTCAGATTTTTTATTTATTTATTTATTTATTTATTTATTTATTTATAATATATACAGGAATACAGAAACATATAACCAATCAATAAGAAAAACTACAGAGAGAATGCGTGAAAAACAAAAAACTAAAAGAAATCGTTAGACACATTCCAGATCTTCTCGTATGAGGACAATTTACATTTCAGTTTGTATATCAACTTTTCTGTCCTTGACAGGCTATGCATCTCCTGGATCCAATCCTCAAAGGACGGATGGACCGGACCTTTCCACCCACGGAGAATCAACCTCTTGGCCACAATGAATGCCCTAAAAATCCACTTTTTAAGGGCAGAGCTGACATCATCCAACCCAGAATCATCACCTAGGACTACCGTCCTAAAATCAAGGACAGACCCACCACCAGCAATCCTGCCAAACACATCACAGACCCTATTCCAAAAATCTCTCACCCTCACACAGCTCCACAGCATGTGTTCCAGCGACCCAACTTCCTGAACACATCCCCAACAATCCGCACTGTCAGTCATTCCTCTTTTATGAAGTGTTTCAGGGCACCAACACGCGATTCAGAATCTTAATCTGGCGAGGCCTTTCACTCAGATTCAGTGAACACAGAGAGACATTACCACATATATTCTGCCAGGCATCGATATCTATCTCAGATCCAATTTTCTCGCTCCAAACTCTCCGTAAATTATCATTACTCTGATAATGTGACACTATTAGCTTATACAGTCTACTGGCCAAACCACCTCCCTTCTCACCTGATTCAGTCAGAAAAGCCCTCACATCCCAAGAGTCAGACCAGTCCACCTCACCTACAGCCTTCTTCAGGCGTCTATAAGCAGAGTCAGATAGTCCATCAAAATTCCATCTCTCTCTCAGCTCAGCAGCAGTCAACCATCGATCCGCATTCCCCAAATCAGAGACCAGTTTAATATCCATCAAAAACCATTCAGGCCAAAAAACTGTCCTTGAATTATCCCTAATCCTAGGATTCAGCCAGATAGACGCACTCCTCCACGTAAATGCATCACGACCCAGCAATGACAAGACTTCAATCCATGAATTGCGCAAAAATGACGTTGTCAACAGACTGCCACCAGGAATCTTTGCATTAGTGGTCAACAAGGCTTCCGGGCCCAGCAGCCCATAGGCACTCGACTCCGCCACCGCCCAGCTATCCAAATCAACAGTCAAAAATGGAACGAAAGAATGAGCAGAAAAGGCCAAATGGTAGGCCCTAAAATTTGGAACACCTAAACCATCTAAATGGACTGGAAGCTGTAACTTCCAAAGACTAAGTCGCAGAGGTTTTCGGTCCCATAAAAATTCCTGAACAAGACGATCCAGATCTCTCCAGTAACCAGATACAAAATTAATTCTAGGCGTCAAATTCATGTTCAGGGCATTGACTTTACCCCACAGTGAAAGATTAAGCAGTGACCATCTTTCCAAATCCATTTTACAATCCCAAATGACTACACTCATGTTTCAATCAACCATAAGGGAGACCAAATACGTCTGCCACACCCCCAAATAGCGCAAGCGCACAAAACACCAGGTAAACCCCAGCCCCGTAACCAGAGTCTTATCACACCTGTTGGACAGGGACAACACTTCTGACTTCAAGCGGTTAATCTTGTATCCTGAACAATCGTGATAATTAGACAAAATCCTCATCAGACAGGGCAGGGACTCTTCCAAATTCTGCAACACCAACAAGAGATCATCCGCATAAAGCCAAGCCTAACAATTAACACCTTGTAAAGCCGGTTCATTTTTTATGTAAACTGCAAGAGGCTCAATCGCCAAAATGAATAACAAAGGAGAAAAACGGCAACCTTGACGCGTGCCTCGGTACAAACAAAAAGGTTCCGACACCACCCCATTAGTCTTAACGGCAGCTGTTGGTTTGGCATATAGAAGAGCAACCCAAGAAACAAAATCCTCACCCAGATTCATCCTCCTCAGTACTGAAAAGAAGTAATCCCAAATGACCCTGTTGAAAGCCTTCTCCGCATCAAGGGAAAAGACAGCGGCATCACCGTCCATTCTATCCACCATTTCCATGGTAAGCAACAATTTCCTGATATTACTTGACGTACGCCGATTTTTCATGAATCGAGACTGCTCCCCATCAACTAAAGCAGGCAGAAACTGTACCAGGCGCATAGCAAGAACCTTGGCAACAATCTTATTATCGGTATTGATAAGGCTGATTGGACGATAACTATCCGGATGATTACAGTCCTTACCTTTTTTCAAAAAGACCGAAATAGATGCATGGTTAGTACTTTTAGGCAATGTCCCGACCAGTTTGCTAGAAACAAACATATCTCTCAAGAGCTCTAAGGCCGAGTTCAGAAGGATCCGATAAAACTCACAAGGGAGGACGTCTGGGCCTGGGGATTTACCCACATTCAGCCCTGAAATAGCACTTTTGATCTCATCAACCGTCATCATATCACCAAGAAGATCACGCTCAGCATCCTGAATCTTAGGCAAGTTCAAATTACCAAAAAAGTCCTCACCCCTACCAGTAATACCCGCCTCATTGCTATACAAATTCTCGTAGAAGTCTCGAAAAATTGAGTTAATTTTATTGGGATCAAATGTAATTCTACCCTCGTGGTCAACCATAGAAGCAATTGCTGACTCTGAAATCATTTTCTTCAACCGTTATGCCAGCCATCTGTCACAACGTTCACCCTTTTCGAAATAAGTACACTTAGACTAGAACAAGCCACGTTCAGCCCTCAGTGACAAAATATCTTCCATTTCATTTTTAAGCTTTTTCAAAGATGCCAATTTTACTGAGTCAGTTGGATCAAGCATCAGATTCCTAGAGATCTCCCCAATACGTAGGTCAAGATCCTGTCTCTTTCTCTCCTCCCTCATACGTTTACCACTAGACAGCCCTAAACAGACACCACGCATACAACATTTAAATGCTTCCCACGTGTTTGCCACACTGGCTTCTTCTGAGCGATTCTCCATAACAAAATAGTTTGCTTCCGAAACAATCCGCTCCAATATATGATCATACAATAAGATTGAGGTATTCAGTTTCCATGAGAAAGTCCTCACACACCGAAATTTAAGTCTCACATGCATCACAACAGGGGCATAATCACTCAATAAAATATTACCAATATCACTTAAGACAATACTTTCTGAAACATTCCCACCAGTAAAAAACATGTCCAGCCTAGAAAACACACCATGAGCACTAGAAAAGAAACTGTATTGACGTTTGTCCAAGTTCCTCAGACGCCACCTATCTTTCAAATTATGTTCCTCCAAGAGCGATCTAAGCGCCCGATGATGATGATCACAACGCAGCACTCGCCTGACCTGACTTCCATCTAGTATAGGATCAACTACAGTATTAAAGTCCCCCCAAAGTAGAAATTAGGATTATTCAAATCTAAAAGGGTCTGTGCTACCATTCTAAAAAAGGAGCCATCGTCCACTGTTGGAGCATACACATTGCAGAGCGTCAACAGTTCCCACTGAATCTCTACCAACAAGGCAATCATCCTACCATCCCTATCCGCACACTCTCTTAAAACTTTAATAGGCAGTTTCTTCCAAAACAAAATGGCTACGCCCCTTGACCTTGATGAAAATGAAGAGCCATAAGCGGAACCAACCCACTCCTTTTCTAACTTAGAAATTTCATCCGCCAAAATATGAGTCTCCTGTAAAAAACAGATGTCAGCATGCATGTCCTGAACATGTGAAACACTTTCTTTTTCTTAAGCAAATTATTGACCCCATTCACATTCCAAGAGACAATACAGAGATCATTTTCTGCCCCACCGGTACGTGAAGCCATCATTACACCATGAAGATCAAAAACATCATAAGCAAAAACAGTACAAAAAAAACCTGAAAAATGACGCACACTTAAATATAAACAAAAAACAAAGAGTAAAAAACAAAAAGAACATATAAGACTGCGAAGTCTATTCAGCCCAAAAAACTATTTAAACAACATTCCAAACCATCCCCAGGACCTCTCCCAAGGAACTCATAATCCATCAATAGTACATCAAAAGTAGTTATTTCCAAAAAACAAAACAAAATCAAAAACCAAGTAAGAAAAATTGCATACACACCCTAAAGCCTCAAGCCCCCTGTCCCCAATAAAACCATATGAACCTTTTGAAGAATAATCCGGTACCAAACTGAACCCACAAAGCAGTTGAATGATATAAATGTACTGTGACATAACATGCACAACACCAAAAATGCAGAGAGAAAAACATGCAAAAGAATGAGAAAATGCAGTGAAAACCCCATTCATGTGGCATGAATCCGTAGTCATCATTTGTCATTGCTCATGAAAACGTAAACTGTCTGTTAGGCCAAATCTCAAATACCTGTATCCTCTTCTTTTCTGTGTCCAAAAACCATCAGCAACACCCAATGCAATCCACGGTTGCCGTGATTGACAATGCAGCCACTTGCACTAGTCCATGTGATGGCCTTAGGTGAGTGGACATGCCGCCCAAGAAACACTAGAAGCCCTTCATATATGAAGGAAGAATGGACCAGGTCTGTCATCATAGCGCTTCAATGTCATAAAAATGGCGCTACAAAATGTCCTCATAACCTAAGCACAAAAATAATGTAGCAGGTGTTTCCATGTGCCCACATGTCTATTCTCGACACAATGCTTGCCTCCCAAAAATCACTCACCAGATGTGGATCTGGTTTTTAAGAGATTACACAGCAGCACAAGCACAGCAGCATCCGGAGATGAAAAGAGAAAGGCGGGAGATAATAAAGCATTGCTTCCCAGAAATTGACTGTGCACTAGAGATGCAACATGAGACAATGTGGAAGTGACTCATTATAAGGAAAACTGCTCACACGGAGGAACGGAGAAGCCTGTGGGTGTGAACAAGCTACTCCACCTGTTGGGGGCGTTCGGGAAACCTCAGGATGACAAGGAATCATGTAATATGCACAGCCCCTATATGTTGTGCTCCATCCCCAACGCAGGTCTTTATGAACCGGTCATCACTTGGTGCACTGCAATCAAGCTCCAATATTATCACGCCGCAGGTGGAGGCCAATGGCGCTGACAGATTATGTTCCATGCCCCTCTAGGGACACAAGCCACCTCTCGGAAACAGTCCACGTACCTCGCTGTATCCGGAAGCATGATCCGACGACGGCTCCACCACTGCTCACAGATCTTCCCTCAAATCAGGAAGTCCGTGAGCAATCCACCGTCCAGACTGCCACCGATATCCGAATGTTCCATGGGCGGGCTCCCATTGCTGTGCGGCAGGCCCGGTGATCATATGCCGGCCTGAGCAGCTGACTTGGACGTACGAGCGTGGCCGCATCACAAGACACGGAAGAGAGGTCCTTTACTCCAACAAGAACAAAAGCAGCAGGAAGCACGGACCGAGGCCGCAAGAAGGGATCCTGAGCAAATCGTATTCCACACGGCGAACAAAAGGCAAGATACGTTCCAAAGCCTTATTTCAAGTGTCAAAACGTTAACTGCCACCCACACACAGCGCCATTTTAAATGTCCAAAACTCATAGCCAACATTGTGAAAGTGAACATTACAAAAGAATAAAAGTCCAAAATACTAAAAAGGGAATGGGGGGGGTGTGCATGCAGGTCCCAGTTCACTCCATGTTAAGGGCAGGCCCAGGAAGGCTCCTCTTATATGTCTCCAGCCACTCAAGAGCAAGGGCTGAATCTGATGTGCTTTTCCCCCCATCCGGAAAGGCAATGGTCAAGACATTATTTTTACTGAGAAAAGCCTTCAATGTAAGCTGTCTGGCCAATTCTTTAGCCCCCTTAAAGGACCTCCTCAGAATCAGGATTTCTATAGGAAAGTCAGGATAAATATAGACAGCTTTACCTTTGAATGTTGCATTCCCCACCTGCCTGGCAGCTTTCATCAAGCATTCCTTAGACCTGAGATTCAAAAAGGACACCAAGATATGCCTTGCTTTTTCACTCAAGTGTTTACCAATCCGAAAGATGTTATCAATATCCTCCAACTTGATAGTAGTGCAATGAAAACTGTCCCTGAAAACTTGAAAACCCAGAGAAGGCAAGTCCTCATCATTCCCAGCAGAGTCCTCCACACCAACCAGTCTGATGTTGTCAAACTGGATATTAAATTATGCCTCCTATTATAACGATATGTATGTATATTGGCCTACGCCAAGTTGCTTAAAATTGTACGCGAATAACTCTCTACGGCAAGGTCTTGACCTTAGAAATTGATGTAAGCCGCCATCTTGAATTAAGCCTCCATTTTTGGTTAGAACCGCCATTTTGGGGTTTTTGTACAAAGTCACCCTGTAATCTAAAATGGCTGTCTCGTGTGCCCTTGTTCTTGCCTTAACCTCTCCAACCTCTGTAGGAGAGTTAATGTCCAACCTGCCTTCAGGCTACATGTTAGGGTCATGTAGACCTTGTCCTTTGTTGACCTTGGGAGCAGGGGATTACTTGAATTAGCAATGTTAAACTACAAGTATACAAGAACAGTAATGTTATCTAAATATAATAGGCGAAACATTTGTTTGGTCTGTATTAAACCAGCATGTAAAGAGTGTAAATGTTAAATTAAAGAATAATGGAGTGTGTTAGTAAATGTATTCAAAAGTAAACCGCATGCACGAGATATGTAAATTAGGAAAGTGAACCTGGCGCAACCCTAGCCCAGTGTATGATTAACCTGTAAGAGTGCTGGACATCATTTTACAAATTGTATAAATGCGTCGATGTCCAGCTAGGAAATTCTGTTCACTGCTCACATTGAACCCTGCTGGTGGTCTCTGTGATGTATTGACGGCCAAATAGCTATTTGTGTACCTTGTTGAATACTGTTCAGTTTTGTAATAAAGATTCTAGGAATCTTTACAAGCCTGTGTCGGTGTATTTTCCTTTGTTTGGTGTAACAGCCGTAATATTGTATTTTTTCTGATTCCACAGATGGCACCCGAACAGGGACCCTCAAGATTGACTTTGTCTCGTTGAAGGTTGGCTCGGCTATCGGACCGGGATCGGACGGTGCCAACAGAACCGGCCACTCTAGACGAGAAGTGAATTCCTCGACGAAACTGCACGATCCGATCCCTGGACGGTGAGCTGTAGCCCAAGACGACGTCTTGACGAGGTGGGTAAATTTGCCGGAAACAGACACGTGGGTCTTTAGCATTGTCCTTAGTAACCCGATCGGGCCTCCCAGTCCTTTGGTCAGGTGAATCGTGCCCCGATTCTTAATCTAACCCTGACAATTTGAATTTGGAGCATTGTACTCCCGAGCACAATTATTTAACCAGGTAACACCAGAACTTTGATATGCCTGGGAAATTGCCTGCTTTAGGGCATTATTCCGCAGTGACAGACAATCTTTGGAAGATAGCCGTCCCGCACCACAGGAGGGGTCACCGGCATGTACTATGTACTGTACTGTAAGAAAGGCTTTGGTAGTAGAGCATTTAATGACATTTGGCACAGACAAACCAGACATAATTCTAATCTTCGGTGGCCAACCAATGGTAGTTTTGAAATCCCTCGAACAGAATATTTAGAGTCTGTATTAGTAAAGAAAAAGGCTAGACCTGCAGCATTTGACGCGTTGCACAGTTGGAAAATAGAAGCTTTCCAGCAACAAAAGAGTAGAGAGAAACACATGCGTATACATATGACAAGCGTTGAAAAGGCACGGTTATATGATCAAAATAAACAATTGGAGTCAGTTAGGAACACGGACAGGGCATTTCAATTAGGCATTCAGAAAATCTACCCTTCAAAAGATTTTCATACGTCAGATGAATTGATTAATACACTTTTGTATGAACGAAGGCCCGTTGCCTCCGCGCCACCTCCATACGTCCCTCCTCCTGGCGCTTTGCCCCTTCATGTTGTAGTTCCCCCTCCTATAGTTCCTCCAATCCTCCCTGCAGTTCTTCCTGTTGTTCTTCCAGCCGTCGCTCCTTTGCCTGCCCCCTTGCGTTCACCTGTTGTTATTCAGAATGTGCCTACTCTTCCTCTTCCAAGTGATTCTGCATTGCTTGTAGTAGACCAGGGAGCAAGGCAACGGGTTGTGACTCGTAATACTGTGTCCCCAGACAAAAGGAGTGAATTGACTGCTTGGGCTAAAGATTGTATGGAGAAGGGTGAACAAGCTGATGTTTTTTCCACACTCGAAAATTTAAAAGATATTCCTGAGAAAAATGTTTTTATCGAAGGATTAGGGACTCATTTGAGTATTATGTGGAATAGACTAAATGATATAGATTTCCCACAAGGGTTACAGGATTTGAATGCCTTAGCGTTGTCCAGAGATACTGCGGAGAAGGTATATGGGCATGTTGAGAGGATTTTTGAGTATAGGAAGGAGTTGGAAGAGTTACAGAATGAGGAAGCAGATGGTGGTAGTTTAGGTATTATGTACTTACAGAAACGGTTTTCTCCTCGCCGTGAATTAAAAGGAGAGGAAGCGCAAATTTGTATAAAGGATGCGGTAAGATGGGTTTCGGATATGTCGATAACTCCAGATGAAGTATATGACACATATAGTCAGTATACGTTAGAAATGCAAAAGAAAGTGATCCAGGTGATGGTAGAGCACCTGCAGAATGAGTGTGTAAGAAGAAAGATGTGTTGTCCCGCAGAATTGTTGAGTGTTTATAAGAGAGCTTTTTCGATTGATACTTCTTCGACTGCCTTAGCGCTTGATTTGGCTCTGTTGCTTAGTAAGAGTTCGGAGCTGCCTACTTCTCAGTTGCCTATGAGAGAGGTCCATCCGACATTTGTCCCAAAAGTTGAGATTGCGGTCGATGCTGTACGAGGAATAGTAGCTGGAGAAATTCCTGCACATTATGTTTCACAGTTTGTTCACGTCCCGTTTTCAAGACAGGAAGTGAACACCATAAAGCAATCTATTCCCGATATAAGAAAGAATCCGACAGGATTCTATAAAGAAATAGAGTCGGTCTTACAGTCGTCGGTATTCACTTTAAGTGATATTGACCTATTATTTCCCGTACTCCTGCCAGTTGATTTGTGGAAACAGATTAGGACTATAGATGACATACCTGGGTTGGGAGATACATGGGATAACATGGTTAGGCTAGACAGAGAAAGACCAGCTGGCAAACGACCACCTCAAGTGATATTAACCTTGCCTGATAGAATTATTGTAAAATTGAAAACTATGGTTCCAGAAAAAAGAATCATTTGAGACAAGCTTACGGCCTGTGTCCAAGGAAAGTCTGAGGGTGCTACCGATTTCTTCAATCGATCCGAGCAGGTATTCTCAGATTTCAGTGGACAAGACTTAGGCACAGATCAGCGAAAAGGTTGTTTGTCGACAAATTTGTACGTGGATTGCTGCCTGACATCCAGTTACAGATTATGTCTTCTGAAAGCGCTTGGCAGGCGAAGTCCCAATCAGAAGTACTGCATATGGCTCAGTACTATGAAAATCGTGTAAATACTGAAAAGGAGAAACTTGAGAAAAAAAAGGGTGACCTGAAAACTAAAGTTTTATTACAGCAGATTGTTAGAAACCCTAGAGGGGGTAATCAATTTAGAGGTCAGTACATTCCACAGGGAAGGGTGCCCTTGGCTCCGGAAACCATTAACCAGTGTGCCTATTGCCGGCAGGAAGAGAAGGAACCTTCTCTGACCACCTTCCGCAAAACATTGAAAACCACCCTGTTTGCTTGATTCTCTACCGTCTCTCATGTACACCCGCCATATGAATACCTGACCT
This sequence comes from Ambystoma mexicanum, assembly GCF_040938575.1. NCBI lineage: Eukaryota > Metazoa > Chordata > Amphibia > Caudata > Ambystomatidae > Ambystoma > Ambystoma mexicanum. The sequence continues at coordinate 1,065,602,059 of NC_090933.1, read as the reverse complement.
GTGTACGCCTCTATGCATATTATGTGTTATGCCTATGTACCCAATCTGTAACTTATGCATAATGTAACTAAGTTGTCTGCAAGTAACAGCGCCACAATGCCCTTGGGCTGCCTGCGCGCTATACAAATGTAAAAAATAAAAATAAAATAAAAATAGGAAGGCCACTGGAGCGCACAATGTCCGACCTTACAGCAAAGATCATTTGGGAACATGGGTAGACGATCCAGAGGTCGGCCAGGTGCAGGGGGCCCTGGCAGAGGTCAGTTTACACCAGAATCACAGCAACCTCCTTCACAAGATAAGCAAGTTTCGAATGTAGATAATAGAAACATTTTTGATCACCCTTCTGCCGCGTACCTCTCTGAAGAGCTTCCTTTTGATAATATTCTGTTCCGCTAGGATTGCCCGAAGCAGGATTTGGAACCTACGCCTATTCCCGTTCATTAGAAAGGCCCCTAGGTCGAGATGGTGGTGGGAAATAGGAAGCATCTATTTTTAGTAGATATGGGAGCACAGAAATGTTCCATTGATCATTCACAGGTTCCAAATATTCCCCTGTCAGGGCAATCCAACGTTTCCATAGGGTTTCAGGCACACCTGTAGTTTGTCCGGTCTCTTTGCCGGTACCGATAACACTGGGTCCCTTCACGGAACAGTGTCCATTTCTACTTACCACAAACTGTGGGGAGAACTTGCTGGGGCTAAATTTGTTTAAGGCATTGCATGCAGTAATACATTGTTCTCCGGATGGAATTCGGCTAACAATTTCACCTCAGCAATCACTCGCCTCTCAGTTTTTGACTCGACCTTTACCGCCAGAATTTAGTAATGTCCCAGATTGCTTATGGCCAATTGATGATAATGATGTGGGCATTCTTCAAATTGAACCTGTTAAAATTATTTTGAAACATGGAGTAAAATTGCCTCGTATCCCGCAATATAAGATCTCAGTTGAAGGCGAACAGGCTTTAAAATGTATAGTTTCGATTTTGTACATAGTGGAGTAATTGAGGAGATTACGGGTAGCATATGTAACAGCCCCATTTTGCCAGTATACAAAAAAGGTGATTATGCGATTCCCTTTAGTTTTATAATTGATTTACGCGCTATTAACAAAATTGTGGCTCCTCAATTTCCTATTGTACCTGATGTTACAATGATACTAACCATGGTTCCGGGTTCTGCCACTCATTTTAGCGTTGTTGATCTTAAAAACGCGTTTTTCAGTATTCCCATACACAAGGAAAGCAGGTATTTGTTTGCGTTTACCCTAGGCGGACGCTCCTTTACATTCACTCGTGCACCACAAGGGTACACTGAGAGTCCAAGTATTTATAGCAGGGCATTGAAAGAGCATCTTGATACCCTCGAGTTGCCTACTACTTGCACGTTACTGCAGTACATAGATGACCTCCTCTTGGCTGCTGATTCTGAGAGTGCCTGTAAAGAAGGCACTGTGTTGTTGCTTAGTCATCTAGCAAAACATGGCCACAAAGCTTCACTTAAAAAATTCCAATATTGTTGCCAGGAGGTCGCCTATTTAGGCTATCTCCTGTCAAAGAAGGAAAGACGGTTGACACCTGAACGAATAAAGACCATTTCTGGTATGTCTGTCCCAAATACGCAAAAAAGGAAGTTAGAGCCTTGATAGGTATGGCTTCTTATTGTAGATTATGGATCCCTAATTTTTCGTTAACGATTAAACCAATGCTGGCTTTGACAAAGAAGGGCATTTCTTTGCCATTGCCATGGACTTTGGAACACCAGACAGCATTTGATTTGCTCAAATCCACGCTGTGTTCAGCGCCGGTTTTAGGAACTCCGAATTATGATAAGGCCTTTGTATTGTTTGTGCATGAATGTGATGGATGTGCTTTGGCTGTATTAACGCAGGAGCATGGAGGGAAGAATAGGCCGTGCGGCTACTATTCCTCCGCCCTTGATCCTGTAGCATGCGCTTTGCCAAGATGTTTGCGCGCTGTTGCTGCTGCGTCTGTAAAACAGAGTGAGGGAATGGTCCTGGGTCATGCGTTAACCCTAATGGTACCTCACACTGTAGATATTCTATTGAATAGAACTCAATGCAACACCTCACTTCTGCACGATTGACAAGATATGAACTGATCTTTTTTGCCCCCCACATTCAAATTCTGAGGTGTTGTGTATTAAATCCGGCTGAACTTTTACCTGTCTCGCAAGATACTGTTGATGGTAACGATACGTCACACGATTGCCTTTATATGACAGAACAAGAGACTAAAGGCAGAATCAATTTGAAAGACACGCCTTTGAATAGCCCACAAGGAGAGCTATTTTGTGATGGCTCTTGTTTTAAACTTCCAGACGGTACATCCACGGCTGCTTATGCTGTGACTCCTTTAAGCACGGTTGTGGAAACTAAAAGAATTATGCATAACTCTGCGCTGGCCGCAGAAATTATAGCGTTAAATCGAGCTTGTGACCTTTCTGAAGAGTTTACAGTGAATATATATACTGATAGTCAGTATGCCTTTGGGGTGGCCCACAATTTTGGTAGACTTTGGAAAGAACGAGGTTTCTTGACCTCGCACGGAACGAAAATCCAGCACGGCACTTTAATAGTGCGATTACTTTCAGCACTTTCACTTCCTGTTCAGTTAGCTATCATAACATGTTCAGCACATCAAAAGGTTACAGATGATGTAGGAAAAGGGAATGCTTTCGCCGATCAGATAGCTAAACAGACTGCCACTGATTTCTGTTCAGAAATGTACGCTGTAAAAGAAATTGTAAATGTTTGCACTTTGGGTGAAAGTATCAATGCTGTAAAAGATATTCAAGCAGATGCTACCATAGAGGAAACTAAGAGATGGATCAAGGGTGCAGGGAGATTGGATGACGAAGGGTGTTGGGTAGACAATATTGAAGGGAAATGGTTACTCCCTGACACCTACATTACAATGATGGTTATTATGGCTCATGGTCCGACACATGTTTGTGCGCGAAAATTGACAAAAATGCTACACAGTGTATGGGCCTATGATAAGATTTTCAAAACTGCGGAGCGTTTTGTCCAGAACTGCATGGTTTGCTTGCAGCACAATGTAGGAAAAGGTACCTCGACTCCTAGAGGAAGTTTCGCTCCACCTTCTGTCCCATTTGAGGTTATTCACTTTGATTTTATTGAAATGGAACGGTGTAACAATTTAAATATGTATTGGTTGTTATTTGTGCCTTTAGTAAGTGGGTTGAGGCCTTCCCGGTTAGAGATGCAACGGCCATAACCACGGCAAAAACACTGTTGAAAGATTTTTTTCCTAGGTTCGGGCTGCTGAGAGTCATCTGGTCAGGTAATGGGCCTCACTTTATTGCCACTGTAATCCTACAAATTTGCAAAGGATTACAGATTGACAAGTGGTTCCATTCAGCTAGACATGCCCAAAGTGCCGGATTAGTGGAAAGGCACAACGGCATTATAAAGAACAAACTCGCTAAGACGTGTGCTGGCACCAAGCTAAAATGGCCGGACGCCTTACCGATTGTGTTACTGTCGATGAGAACAACCCCTCAAACTAAGACTGGGCTCTCTCCCTTTGAGGTAGTAATGGGGAGACCTGCTAATATTTGGGGTATGCCAAGAAGTCGCTCATTTCGGGATATTGAAATGTGCTTCTTTCAGATTACTGTAACCAGTTGACTAAAAATCTGTCTTCAATTTATCACCAGGTGCGAGAGGCATTACTTGTGCACTGCGAGGGTCCTGGTCACAGTCTACGACCGGGGGACTGGATCCTCACAAATGTTTTTGAGAGGTCATCTTGACTTGCACCTCGGTGGAGGGGTCCCTACCAAGTCCTGCTAGTCACCCAGACTGCCGTGCGGGTAGTGGGTCATAAACACTGGATCCATGCGACGCACACCAAACGGATCCGACAGCCCATGCCTTACGATACAGAAGACACAGAATCCCTTCCCACTGCTGTAACTAGAGTGCCTGAAACAGCAACAACCAACACGGGAGAATCGGAGACCGCTTCAGAATCCGCAAGGCCGGACAAAACGGCCATCTTGTCTCTGCACTCCCCAACAGTGGAACTTCCGGATCAATCCTTTCTTGATCCCATTTCCGTCCGTTCGCCACTTCCAGGAGGAAGTGACGACACTTTGTTCTCACCAGAAACTGCAAAATATAATTTGCGCCCAAGGAAGTAAATGTACAGCATGGTCTGACTGTGCGTTTGAGAAAATCATTTGAGGGCTTGCCTTTTTGGCCCGACTGTGCGGGAAGATTCTGTCGGCTAAGGGTTGTGGGAAACACATTAAGAAGACGCGCGACTGGAGTCGCCAGCAAACGAACAATTGGTGTTTTTTTCGGTTGAAGACTACAATGCCTGCACCCGCTACCACTCGTACCGAAATTTTAGATAAATATGTGACTAGGAGAGACAATTATCAAGCATGTAAGGGGACCCCCAAAGTGTATTGTTGCCTTTTCGTGATAATTACTGGATTTTTAGTAACTGTTGGGTTTGGGTTATGGTATCTGGAAGAAGCATATCCGTTAGAGGACTTTTTACCTATTGAAAATGTATCTGTTATTCCCACTCCTTCTGTGCAATTGCATACTTTGTCGCCTAGGGATTCTTTGCATAGACGGAACTATCAGAATAATACCCTTTTGTTAATAATGAATGCCACTCATGCAATTTTTAATAAGACCAATTGCTGGATCTGTACACATCTACCCCAACATGGGGATAAGGGGCTAGGCTGCTATATTTATCCCTTACCTTTGACAACTGGCTGTTACGCTTCTCTTAGAGCACTATTTTTTGGTCGATGGAATGACAGCATCTCAGGGAATTTTTATGGTACAAATTTAAATAGTTTTGAAAAGAATGTTTTGATGCCCCTGGGATGCTCGCTCTTTGCAAATAGAAGTAAGCCAAACGTTGCTTCTGTTAGGCCCTCTGATAGATTGTCTCGTCCCTTTCAGTCTTTGATCTCTTTTAAAATGGCTCCTATAGGCAATAAGGATGCCACGCCTCCATCTTATTCTGTTAATCATATCCCCGATTCAGTATCCTTCTGCATACAGAGGAATGGAACACGGCCAATGGGTAATTTTAGAAAATGAGCCAAGGTTGCGAATTTGACTAGTGAAAACAGACCTCTGTACGTAGGCGAACCTGTCTATTTTGTTTGCGGTAATGTGGCATTTCCATGGTTGCCCAGGGATTGGCAAGGAACCTGTTATTTAGGGATTCTATTACCTGGGGTATTTATTGCCAGTACTAAAGAAATTTCAAAGACTCGTCAACAATGAGGTGTAAAAGGGGATACTCCAGCGCAAACTCCAGGAGATATTATGAAATACTTTGTGCCATTTTTTGGGCAAATTACGAATTCAGAAGATATCAGGGGACTAGCGAGAGTATTGGAGAGAACCATCAATCGGCCCACTGACATACTCTATAATATGACGTTAGAGCATAGAGCGATAAGATTAGTGGCTCTTCAGAACCGGATGGCATTAGATGTCATCTTGGTAGCGCGAGGAGGAGTATGTAAATTAGTGGGGTCCGCTTGCTGCGTTTTCGTACCAGACTCCTCTCCAACGATCTTTAGGGCTATCCAAAATCTACATTTTCTTAGTTCAGAAGTACATGTTCCTGAGGGAAACTGGGAACTTGGTACATGGTTTTGGGACGTCCTACGGTCATGGGGATGGAAGTTGTTCTCAGCCCTGCTGATTATCTTGGGAAGTTTTCTGTTTCTCTGCTGTTGCAAACAGCGTCTCCCTGGTATATGCTCAGTATTAGGGGGATGTTGCGCGCAAGCGACAAGTGTATTAGGGCAAAAAATATATGCCCCTAAGGAGGTTTCCAAAGAGTATGTGTTGAAAGAAACTCTGGTATCAGATCTAATGGCAATGGATATGTCCGACAATGATTCGGGGTGTATGGAAGATGACTTATGGAGTTACTTGAAAGCAGATCAGAAGTAGTGTTAGCACTTGGCATAGGTCAAAAGGAGGGTTTGCCAAACCGGATATTAAATTATGCCTCCTATTATAACGATATGTATGTATATTGGCCAAGCCAAGTTGCTTAAAATTGTACGCAAATAACTCTCTACGGCAAGATCTTGACCTTAGAAATTGATGTAAGCCGCCATCTTGAATCAAGCCTCCATTTTTGGTTAGAACCGCCATTTTGGGGTTTTTGTACAAAGTCACCCTGTAATCTAAAATGGCCGTCTCGTGTGCACTTGTTCTTGCCTTAACCTCTCCAACCTCTGTAGGAGAGTTAATGTCCAACCTGCCTTCAGGCTACATTTTAGGGTCATGTAGACCTTGTCCTTTGTTGACCTCGGGAGCAGGGGATTACTTGAATTAGCAATGTTAAACTACAAGTATACAAGAAAAGTAATGCTATCCAAATATAATAGGTGAAACATTTGTTTGGTCTGTATTAAACCAGCATGTAAAGAGTGTAAATGTTAAATTAAAGAATAATGGAGTGTGTTAGTAAATGTATTCAAAAGTAAACCGCATGCACGAGATATGTAAATTAGGAAAGTGAACCTGGGGCGACCCTAGACCAGTGTATGATTAACCTGTAAGAGGGCTGGACATCATTTTACAAATTGTATAAATGCGTCGATGTCCAGCTAGGAAATTCTGTTCGCTGCTCACATTGAACCCTGCTGGTGGTCTCTGTGATGTATTGACGGCCAAATAGCTATTTGTGTACCTTGTTGAATACTGTTCAGTTTTGTAATAACGATTCTGGGAATCTTTACAAGCCCGTGTCGGTGTATTTACCTTTGTTTGGTGTAACAGCCGTAATATTGTATTTTTTCTGATTCCACAATGTTTCTAGCCCTCATCTTTAATTCCAAATCCAAGCGCTGTTCTTTTTCTTTCTTCAAGTCAGACCTCAGGTTATTGTAAGCCTGGAAGCTGCCTGCAATCTCAGAGCTCATAGTCAGAGAGGACTTTTCCAAATCAGTGACCCTGCCATCCAGCTGTCCAGTCTTCAAATTGAGCTCAGCCATAGTTAGCTTAATATCACTAACATCTTGGGCCACCTGAAGAATAGTCTTGTAGACATCTGAGAGGCTTGGGGTATCCTCCAGCTCAGGAACCTGCTTGGGTTTCTTTGAGGCAGGGTTTTCTGCTTCACCAATCTTTTTCTTGGAACTCATTATAATCTCTTTTATAAATATCTTCAGGGAGAGGTCCATAGCAGTTGAGTTAAGCTGCTACTCCGCTGCCAGCCATTCTAGAATCCCGACAATTCAGATTTAGAATACAGTCTACCAAGACTATGAGAAAATACTTCCAATAATTGCACCAATTCTCTAAAAGGTATAGAGTCCATAGTTGATTCTCCAACTATTATGGCTAATATTGTACAAAATGTCTTTTCCTAGCCACTCCAAGGGATAAGAATCGAGATAAATCATTGGTAAACATGGTATGCTAAAGGTTGCAGATCATGCAAACATAAATGATTGATGTTGGTTAAAAACACTGAAATAAAATATACAAATTTGGTTGTTCAAGTATGTTCTGAACCTAAAGAATTGATATCCTTAAAAAAAATGCTGAAGTAAATTGGGAAACATTGAAGACAACATTATTAAATAATGATGCAAAAGGTTTTAGGAAATTGATAAATAGTGGGTTAAATGAAACATATAAACATGTGCAGGACTGTCTACTTTAATCAGTTTGGCATGACTACTTCTCTAAACTGTAAAAAGAAGAGTGAGAACCCTTTCAGGAATGCTGGTATAAGTAACATATTTTGCTTTGTTCCATATATTACGTTACAACATTTATTTAATTCAGCTTGCTGCTTCATTTCATTCATTTGACCAGTATTGTATTTTTGGTCTTCCTAGAGTTTCCTGGGTGTTGCAAGTGTCCCAGACACTTATCCAGTCTTGGCAGCTCCTTCTTTCTGCTTTCGGTCTCCAGGGGACAGCCAAATAACTGGGTGCTTCACAATGCACTCGCTGGCTGTTCTGCAAGGCTTTGTTCTTCCCCTTTCTGTAGCGCCTGCTGCTCACCTGCACAGCTGGGGAACCTCAAATCCGCATTCACCTTCTGACAAGATTCTCAGGACTTCTGATGTTGTATTGGCTTCTCTGCTTCTCTTCCCGCACAGCTTCCACTCTGGTCCTCATGCTTCGACCTCCATTATAATGCTTGTTTGCTGTTTCCATTTTTATACACCTGAGCTTAATGGCTGCAGGTATAAGTTAAGGGCTTGCCTTTTCTGACTTGCCTGACCATAATTAAACCAATATTGGGTACATGCCTGACCATCAGGCCTCTTCTTTGTCCCAGTATTTGAATGGGAGGTAATCTTCATGGATCCTACTTGTCTCTTCATTGTCTCCGTACTGTCATGCATTTTGAAGGGGGAGAGAAGTGGAACAAATTTATATTGAACCATAAAGGTCGGGGGAAGTTCAGGTTGGCTATCCTGAGGATAAAGGGGATATCATGTCTCTCCCAAAGGTACTTCACTCCCAATCCCCAAGGATCCTCAACCCAAGTGATCCTCACTCTCTTGTCCACTCCCAGGTTCAGGATCCAATAATGATGGCCTTTCCCTGGCCTCCTCATAGAGAGTCCATGATGACTAGGATTGACAATAACCCCAGGTTTCTCACACATGACAGACTGGACCAATTGATTACCTTCCTTAAAAAGAAGAACGTAAAATAGAGCATCAGTAATAGAGAGGTTTATCTTGGGAATAATGTTTTATGTTTTAGTTGATAAATTAACTGATTCAGGAACATGAAATCATGACTTCAGAATTTGACTCTTGACTCTGTAAAATGCCTGAAATAAAATCAAATAAAAGGGTGGCATTGAATTTGAGGCTCAAACCAATAGCTCTTAGCTGTATTATTTCTCCCGAAAGATTGTTCACACATTTAAAATACAACTGTCCTTCATAAAGCGCATACAAGGATGCTAGTTTGCCTGAGATAACTGAGCCACTTCATTAGATGTTCAATCTCACAGAGACACTAAGCGGTGATATGATATACAAAGTCTCACATTGCAGTATTAGCCCTGTTTCAACGACGTTTTGGGGAACATAGTGGTGATGTGTTAATTAAATGGCCAGTTCATTTTGGGTAGTAAAAATGTGATTTGTCCGAATGTCACTCTAATGTATATTATACTTGCGAGCATACAAACAGGCAATCAACCTTCATTCTCCATGCAGCTGTTCATATTTATGGAATACATATGTACTATTTCATCTTTCTCAAAATGCTCATTGTCTAAGTTTGAAATGGCATGCCTGCCTCAGAAGTGATATCAGAGTGTATTCTATACGATATCACAAAGTCCACTTCTATTTAGAAATTACATAGCGCCCTTATAATCAACACTGCTAAATCTTTTCACATTTTCCAGCTATGCACTGCAATCCTGCATACTTTGTGCCTCAGCATTTTCATTACTACAGACAGCATGTAAAGATCAATGTTATTCGCAGAATTCTGGATGGAGCCCACATTAGTTTGCCTCTCATTGAAAATTCCTCTCATTGAAAAAACAAACCCTGATTTCCTGGCCACAACCATTTGATAAGAGCTTCTGAGAACAGTCAGTCATTTTATTTATTTACTTGTGTATAATCAAAATGTATGATTTTTACAAGGCTGAGCATCAAACATCAAGAAGTTTCGCTACGTCCCTCAGCGTTGATTTTACTAAACGCTGCTTCCAACAGTTTAGCTGAGGCTATCACCCAACGGGTTTTCTCCCCTGAAATGAGACGACACCACCAAGTATTTTCTTCTATCAGACGGGAGTCGAGCCAGCATGGTGATAGGAAAGCGGTGCGTTCATTCGTTAAGGAAGGACAATGCAAAAGAAGGTGACAAACTGTCTTAATAGAGTCTGGGGCTTTGCATAGCCTGCAGCTTTTTGTGGCTGTTTGTTGTCTTATTGTCAAGATTTCTCGTGTGTGGAGTAAATTCAAACGTGCTCTTAAGAAGGTAGATCTTAGTTTTCTGTCTGGAAATTTCGAACAATAGGCTAGAGGAATGTGCAGTCTATTGAACGTAGGAGGAAGGTGGGTCAGCAGCTTGCATGCTTGTACTTGGTCGTTGGTTGTTATCCAGTCCAGATCCTTCAGTTTTTTGGCGACTCTAACTGGGTTGGTGATCAGCTCGTCCACGGAGCACATAATCTCCTGCAGTTTATTTTTTTGGCGTTTGACCCAGTTCACAAGAGTCTTACATTCTGAGGAAGCCATCTCTTGGGCGATGATGTTGAAGCTAGGGAGACCGTCTGTTACAAGAGTCTTTCTAAATAGAGCTAAAGACAAAGCATTCACCGTGGCACTTAGTGATAGGAGGCCCAGCTCTCTTCTTAAGGCCGCAATAGGCACAGAATTAGGAAGGCCAAGAACAGATTTCCAGATGAAGCCTTCCAGTTTCTGCCAAAAAAAAGTAGGTATGGAAAGTGTGGCATCCATACCGTAAGTCGGTGCCGGGACCATTTTTCCTTTGTAAAAATTAATGGCCGGAATCAAAGAGAATTTGCCATACTTGCGGTCCACCATTCTTAGTTGCGCAGTTAAAGATTTTGCTTTTGCCCAGAGATGTTCCTGCATTTTAGCGTCATGGGTGCTGCCATCAAGAATTACTCCCAGATATTTAAATTGGGAGACCACTTCAATTTTTGTTTGGAGGACCGACCAGGGCCTGATGATTTTTGTCGACGGGCGGTATTTTGAGAAGATCATGATTTTAGTTTTTTGCTTGTTTATGGACAAGTTGTTTGCTTCCATGTATTGGGCTAAGTTTTCCAGCTGGCGTTGGAGCCCAATGGGCGTCTGATCAAGCAGAATCATGTCATCCACATATAAGATGCGGGATAGCTTGGAACCACCAAAATTCGGGGGAAACAAACGCACCATGGGTTCTGAGTCTTTGAAATCGCCTAGAAAGGCCAAAAACAGGGCCGGGGCTTGACTCCTCTTTTGGCTGTAATTTCTTTCGACAGGGACCCTTGTTTGTTCAGATGAACCATAAGCGTGGTGTTCGAATGCAGTGCCATTATTGGATTCAGGATGGTCTCAGGGCACTTCCAATGTTTCAGTTTATTCCACAGCAGCTTTCTATCTACTTTGTCAAAAGCCTGCGATAGGTCGATGAAAGCTGCGTATACCGTCGGAGCCCGTTGTTTAATTTTTGCCTTCAGGATGTTTAGAATAAAGATGTTAACCTTCGTGCTTCCGTTCTTCTTGAAACCGACTTGAAAGGGATCTCTGCAGGGAGCCGAGAGCGCCCAGTGGCGGAAGTGGTCCAGCAGTAGGGAGGCGAAGAGTTTTCCCAGAATATCCAGCAACGCAATGGGCCGATAGTTGCCTGGTTCTTCTCGGCTTCCTTTTTTGTAGATGGGTATAACTATGGCTTTGGTCCAGGATAGTGGGATTTTCTTGGTGTCAGCGCAGTGTTTGAACAGGAGGCTAACGAAGGGAACCCATTCCTTGATATGAGTTTTAAGATCCAAGTTTGAAAGGTCATCGGGGCCCGGGGCTCTGGAGGATTTCAACTTCTGAATGGCCCTGGATATGTCTGCTTTATCAGATAGATCTACCCAAGGAGACTGCGTCGACTCTACTCGCAGGTTTCTTGTAGAGTGCGGGGGCGCAAACAGTGCTGTAAAGAATTTAACCCAGGCTGTTTCCGCCACTGCATTAATCATGTTGTTATCTATATTGCTCTGCGAGTGATTTATCAAATTTCAAAAGTCGGCAGTTTTTTTTTAAATGATAACTCTTATGATTTTTTCTGCGTCGTTTTGATAAATGGCTGCTCTCCTTGATCTTATCCAAGCTTTATAGATTTTCTTATGGTGCTCCCAGACGTCCCACGCTGCCCGTGTATTTTCAGAAGTTGCTCTGCATTTTTGCTTTCTTAACTCCTTCTTTTTCGCTGCTATGAATTTATCATAGTTGTGAGTAAAAGCTGGGGCAATGGTCTTCCCTGACCCCGGCTTGGCTCTGTGTTCAATCAGAAGAGGAAGGTAGTTCGGCCTCTGTACCTTTTCGGAAGTGTTAGACGTATTTGCTGTCTCTGCATATTGCTGCGTAAAAGACCGCACATTAGCCGCGGTGAGGCGAAGCCTGGTCTGTTGGAAATTTGTTTCGATTGATGGTGAATACTGGTTACACATCTTTACATATGCTGACCATTCCAGAGTGAGCATGTTATGATCACTTGCCTCGGTTTTCACCACCTGATATTGGCGAGTTTCAGCGATTAAGGCCTGCGAGACAAAAATGTAGTCTAGAGTGGCCATCGACTGGCCTCTTTCCCAAGTTGGGATATGCATGTCTTTGCCCAGAATCCAGGCCGCATTGTGGAGCCCTCTGGCAGTCATAAGGTTCATCCATGCTTTGCCTCTGTGATCTGCTTGGGTCGTGGGAGCATCCGCAACGGCTTGTTGGTTAGGGTGGATGCAGTTAGCATTGAGGTCTCCACAAACTATCGCAAAGGGGGAGTTCCATTCCAGCTTGATTTCATCCATGGTTTCTGCCATAGCTTGGTAGAAGTCTATTGCTGTTGTTCTTTGCGGATTCCAGTAAGTAGTTATTAAGGCTAAAGGGTGATTGGTACGGCTTTTACTGTTTTGACATGTAGTGTCACCTCCATAGTTCCACTCTAAAAGGACTGCCAGAACCCCATACGACTTTTTCATGGTCTTGATGATTCTCAGGTTCTGCCCTGAGCGGACCGCAATTAAGAGACCGGCGGACGGGCGGCCTAGCATGCCCTTGATAGCAGGCGAGATCTCAATTTCGTAGCCGTCCATAGATGGTTTTTCTTGGAGCCAGGTCTCTTGAAGACAGAAAATGTCAAATGATGATAGCCCTACAGAACTGGGTTCCACTAAATGGGCGTGTCCTCTCGTATTCCAAGATGCCAGCGTCAAGGTCTTTTGAAGACACAAATCGCCGGTCTCGACGGATGGTTGCTATCTTGGGCGTTTAGCACTTAGGGCGTCCTTGATCCAGTTCCCGGGACCACCAGATAGCAATGGTTTTTCCAAGATCTCAGATGTATCTTTGCTGTGTCTGTTTGGTGAGACTTGCTGATGATTTCTTTTGGTGTCGTTTCTTGTAACCGGTGAATAGGCTCTGGTGGGTTGTCTCGAGCCGTATGCACGCAGTTTGTCCTTGCGTCGTTCGGGTAGGGTATTCCTGTTCTTCTCATAATGGTCTCTTCTATTGGAGAAGTCCGATGCTACTGCCTCATATGTTCGGGCATGGTGATCTGTTCGTTGAGATGGTTCCAGAGAGCAGGCATACTTATCTGTCCAGCGGGATACTTCTGGTGACCGGCGAGTGTGTTGATTTTGGCCCCTAGATGGTTTGGTTTTGACCGCTGAGTCGAAAAAATGCGCTTTTAGGACTTCTCTCCGAGCCGAAAGATTATGGGCCGGAGCTCGGGGTTTATGACTGCTAGTAGCGACCCTGTCTTCTGTCTTGGCAGTGGTGTTTTCCGGATCTATTATTTCTGTTAGCAAGAAGCCCATGGCTTTTAGTTCGTCTCCTGCCCTTTTGGAAAGGTCCTGTAATGGTGCCGCGTGTATGAACAAATAGGCCTTGGCCTTATTGTTGGAATGGTAAGGCTGGATCCACTTGAAGTCAGCGAATTTCAATTTCTTTAGACAGTCTGTCGAAGATGTAATTTTCAAAATCGTTCTTCTATTTAAGATCATGTAATTGTCTTTACTCGAGATTTGTTCGATTTTGAACGTGCAGATCTGAAGTTTCCTGTTCTCATCTGTCTCTCGAGATTGCCCATGGTTGTGTGGGTTGTTCTGATGAACTTCTGGAGATCTGTTTTGACGGTTTGGCTTTGCTGAGGTGTCCCTTGGGGCCGGTGAATGAAACACAATTTCCTGCGCGGACGTCTCTCGGATGTTAAAATACTTCCAGAGCGAGCTTTCCGTGGCGGGGTAGTTAAGACTCTAGGTCGTTTCTGAGCTTCTGTAGACTTGGTGTCTGGGACTGCTGGAGTTTCGTCTGAATCAACGTCAGTGTTTACTAAAAGGCTTGAGTCCAAGAAGTCTTCTTCTGATTTAGGCGATTGAGTTAGGTCAGTAATGGTAAGAGCCAAATTACCCCTGGCAGACGGTGTGCTTCCTTCTGGAAGGACCTGGGAGGGTGTCCCATTTAGCTCTGGTTGTTTGAAAAGGGGCTGAGCGTTCGACCGTATCGTCTCTTCTTTTCTGTTTACTTTTAGGGTTTTATTTTCTAATTTTTTTTTCCCTCAGGCCGAGGGAGCCCTAGCCCAAACCTGATCCCCCCGTCAATGCTTCTTTCGGCTCTTGGGCTTCTTTTGCCATGTCTCTGTTTGACAGGGTTGTAGTTGAAGGTTTGCTACGGAAGAGAGGTGCAAGGTCCTTCCTGTCTGTAAATACAGAGGTCTGTGTGGATTTATGTCCCACCGCGTCCCACAAGGAACAAAGCTCCGGTGTCTGTGGCGATCCCTTTTTTTGATATTGAATGTCATATTTTAAATCAATGGCAGTGATGAAGCCCTCCAAGAAGGTCAGCTTGGATTGAATAATATCTAGAGCGGCAGTGTTGTCTTTTAATGTGTCCCCCAGGGCCTCATAGAGTTTGCAGAATGGTGCCAATGCTATTGTAATGGCAGATATGATTGTTGTCATGTCCTTCCTCAAGGTGGGTGATTCTTTGTGACTCGAGGATTCGGCTTCAGAGGGTCTTCCGTTTCTGACTGGTGTAGATTTCAGTTCTGTCGATGTTGAGTTGGCAATTGAGTGTCTGCGTCTCAAAGTCGATTCCTGTGACGAAGAAACCGGTTTTGGTGTGTTCAAATGGGCTGAGGCCCATGCTTGTGCAGACGTCCCTCTATGAGGTGGGTATACTTTGGGTTGTAGAAGATCCAAAATCTCTGAAACTCCATTCCGAAGAGATCTATCTTCCGGTGAAGGGGAATGCGGTCCTATAGACGGTGGGATGGTAAGGTTGGAAGCCACTAAACCCGGTTGCAGAGATGTGGGTTGATCTGAAGTGGAAGTCGTTGAGGTTTGTGGCAGCGGTGTGGCCGTCAATTGGGCCGCTGTTGTAGGAAGCCGAGTGTCCGGCGCCTGGGCTGCCTCTGGCTCAGCTGTCAATGTGCTCGGTGCTGTCCCCCCTGCTGTTTTCCTACACTTAGGAGCTGGAGAGGATGGCTCCAAAGCTTCGAGAATCTCAGCATCCGATGGTTCAGAGTCGATAAATACTTTTCTTTTCCCCTGTGTCTTGAAAAAGTTCAAAAGGGCATTTGACAACATAGGGGTAGAGAGGAAATTTTTCCCCGAGGGATTTTTCTTCTGGGCTGTAGGAGAACCTGTTTGTTTCATCTGTTTAGCGTTCTTTCTTTTGGGAACCGCCTGATTTTGATTTGGTTTGCTGGCCGGGAGGCTTTTGCTAATAAGGCCTTGAGACGGGACATTTCTCTGGATTGCCTTCCCTTTTTTTTTGTATAGAGGTCTTTTTATATTAGACTGTAGGGGCAGCTTAGGACTCCCCCTAGATGAAGCTGAGAGGTCCGAGATAGAGTCTGAATCAGAGGAGGCTTCTACAGAGCCTTTCATCATTTGGGGGAGCGGGTGAACCACCCTGTCCTGCTCGTTGGTCCTAGAAGAGGGCGGGACCATGGGTGTATCCACCGTAGGCAGGTGTGTTAGATCCTGAAGATGCAAGGGCAAAGTTGCCGAGACTGCAGAGGACAGCCAAGGTAGAGTTTTCCTTGAGCCAATGGTTTCTATGGGCAAGGTCTCCACCGGAATGTGGATCATGGCTGTGATGGTTTGAGTAAGTGGAGTTTCTAAACATGCTGTTGGTTGGGCGCACCTCCCGGGGGAGGTTCCATCCTGTAACTGCGGCTGCATCTGGGGATGCAATCCCGGAGGGTTTAGCGCGTCCATCTTGGCGCCGGTCGAAGCCGGCTGAGGTATTGGACCAACAGAGCCGTCTGCCAGGGCCACTGTCCTCAGGTCTTCCCCCAGGGGTCCTCCGACCCTCATGGGGGTTAGACCACTCACCGAGGCGGTATCGAGGCATGTGGCGCTGGTTAACGGCAAAGTGTGTTGACCGCGGCTAACAGCGGAGCCGGTTAAATTGTCTCTGGGGCCTGTAGCAGTGGCCTGTAACAAAGGTCCATTGAAGACACATTTAGATGCTGTAGATTTTAATGTGGAGGAAACTCCTCCGGAAAGCGTCATGAAGTTAGCCGCGTTTGTTCCACTGGGGCCAGTTTGCCCCATAGCCGGGTTAGTAATCAAGCTGTTCGTCCCTTGGCCTGGGTTAGACAGTGAAGTAGTCAAAGCAGCCACCGGCATATCTGTGGTAAGATGTGTGGATGGACCAGCCTGCGTTATGATTCGATTTTTTTTTGCATCACTTCGTAGAAGTCGCTTTTCCGGGTCTTCTTCCATCTCCAGAGGAAGCCAAAGGGGAACGAGAGGTAAGGATGGGCAGGGGAAGGGGGGTTGCAAGGGAGGGTCGAGGGCCGGTAGAGTGCCGCAGGAAGCGGCGATGAGTGCAGGTGAGCAGAAACAGGAGAAAGGGGAAGGGGGAGGGAGGGGAAGGAAGGAAGGAGGGGGGTGGGGAAAGCAGAAGGGCACGATCTGCCTCAGACGAAGGGGGACACTGTTTCCCCCTGCGCCGGAGATAGAGCACTAGGACCGAACTGATCCGATAAGACGAGGAGCAGTGGCGTGCAGGCGAGCGGGCGGGCAGGATCAAAAAAAGTCACGCTAAGAGTCAATGGGAAGCCATGCTTGAAACTGCCTACCTCTTCGCTGGTGGTCGACTGGCGGCCTCCGCCTCCCTCTTCGCGACCTGCAGCAGACTGCTGCAGACTGGACTCTGCTCACGGACTCCACGCGCGCTCCGCGCTCTCCAAGGGTTTTTAAAGAAAATTGGGCTTATTTTCGTTAAAGGCACACAGAACAAAAAGCAAAGTTTGTGGGTCGTAGCTGCAGCTCCTCACCTCAGACAGTAATTAGACTGTGGTTGTATATTCATTTTCCTTACAGAAGCATTAGGAGAGTAGGACAACAGTTTTGGGGCACCTCACTGCAACATAAGTCTGGAAGGCCTGGCTACTTCGCCATGCTGATTCCCCAGGTCTGATTCTCTCTAATGAATGTTTCGATTGTCACTGATTATGGCTTTCACATCTAGTATCTTTTAACAATCCTTTTAAAAAAATCTTCACAGGTCTGTCCCTAGCACTTGTGTTAACATACAAAGAAGGAACACATAGTGCTTTACTATTTTTTTAAGATAATTTACAAATATTGGCATGAATTTCACAATATGTAAATATATTACATTAGCACCATTGTCCAATAATTTCAATCAGCAAGAAGTTGGTCAGGCAACGCTATTTGTGCTACAGGAACATTGTGGGAGACTTGGAATGTTTGAGCCATGTGTTGATCCGTGGTGCATGAGGCCAAGGAATTGCAGAACCCCGGAGGGTAGTTAGGCCTGGAACAGAACCGTTCAAGGATTCTGCCTTTCTGTACCCAAGAACTCATGTATCTTGTTCTTACAGTGCTGTATGTGATAACATATGAACATTGAGTAGACAACAAAGATAATTGTGGTTCTCTGATTAAGAGACATGGGTATGATTGTGTCTGGCACATTGCAGTTAATTTGTTTTAACCATTGTTGACACTGTCACAACTCACCAAATCGTTCATCCGAATGTGGATGATCACACCTGGAAAGTATTTGCAGGTGTTAACAATGACCAGCAGAACAGGATTACCAGTCCAATTTCTGACCAGAATGCAGCACAGAGACCACCACCATTCAAATTATAGGCAATGCTCTTCACATCTTGAACAAAGGTAAACCTGATTATTCATCCTAGTTGACCACTTAATGGCCTTCAACTCCATTGATGATGAAGTTCATGTCAATATCAACAGCACACGCTTGGGCTGGAAAAGTCCTGTGGTATTTTGTCTCAAACCTCACTGATAGAGAAAAACTCATCCAGCTGGTCCCAAATAAATCCCAGTGCCAATCAGAAATCTGCAGAGTTCTCTGAGAACTCCTTCCACCACAATCTCAATATACACCAATATGCACATGATACACAGCTTTACCAAAAAATAAATTGTATCAATGTCATCCATCGACTTAAGCCCTTCATCCAAGCCAGAATTTCAAGATCCTACTGCAAACTCTATGCTACAAAGTCTGGATTCATTATCCTAGGAACCTTGCCAAGTATGCCCAAGTTAAGCATTGGCTCACTGACATAAAGCTGGATGGATTCACACATCAGCTGTCATGCAATCTCTCATTCATCTTTCTGCTTTGCTATTGATTGTGACCTCTCATTCAAAACATGCACCACCTAGAAAACCCAAGCAGGATGGTACAAGCCTGCACTCTTCTCCAAAACCCAGCATTTCACCCATGCCCCCAGTTTCAGAACAGTTGTCCAATCCCTGATCAACACCCACCTAGCAGTGCAACATTCTTCTTTCAGGAGTCCCAGATGCCACCTTGGCCCCTCTGAAAGCCACACAAAGATGTTTGTGGAAAGCCATGAAAGGAATATTGTATCAGAAAATAAACTGTTCAGTAACAGCAGATTGTATTGTGCTTTCATACGTGTTGCTTGTTTGGCAGGGCCCAGGTAACTAAAACTAGCCCCAAAGAATTGTATGCATGTATGAAATCACTGTGAGGGGAGACTGTGATGTGTCTACCTGTACCTTCAAATGTTTCTATTGAGACTGCCCAATTTTAGCCTTCTAGCTCCAGCAAGGCACTGAAACACAAAAGGAGTGGTTACATCAGTTAACACCCTGCTGACTGCTGAAGTGCTGAAGTACTACTGAATACAAACCTTTTGGATGCTAAATACATGCTTTCTACCATTGATACAGAGTGGGGAGGAGGTATTTGAAAAATGTCTTTCATTAATAAATATTATTTTAATTTCTTTTTTTGGTGGGGTATGTTTGCCGTGTTTTAGGACATGACGAGAGACACCAGATAAAAATATATAGGGAATGCCGAGTCCTCCATGTTTCTTGGCTGACCCTATATGGAAGGGAAAGTGCTGATGTCACATTGATATGTGCATGTTTATTTTACTTATTTGTTTCACTGGTCAATCCATTTGGTCCAATGTTTCTAAATTGTAAACTTGTATCTCCTTGTCTTTAATACTCAAATATATATCTTTATTTACCTCTAATGTCGGGAGGAATATTTCTGCTGAAAGACTGCAGCATTTTGGTTAAGGAAAAGGATCTACATCAAAATATAGAGAAAACATAGCAGAGGTTGAAAGCAATGATTTTTCTTCTGCTTGAATCCCATTTTTTTTTGTTTTTGTTTTATTCCCTTTTTTTAAATATGCGGGGGAGCCCTCCCATCCCCCCATATCACCCTTCCTTTTGGTATACCCTTACCAAGCCTACTATCTATTGCCAAAAGGTATGAAAATCCCATGCAAATTCAGCCAAAAAACTTGATGTTTTCGGCCATTTTGTTTTATTCGTCTTTTGGGGGGGTTACCAAAACAAATATAGCCACGTTGTTTAGTAACAACTGACACTTTTATTCAATTCAAGGGGACTCATTTTGGCAATCTAATAGAAAGTTATAGAGCAGTGATTATAAACTATGTTTCAATTTCACAAGGAAATCTCTGCCACAGTCACTCTATCCACTGAGCCATCTTACTTGCTTCATAACCTTGGTCTACATGTTGAAAAGAATACTTTTCTGCAGGCACACTACCTCCTGATGTATTTTACTCAGGTTTGGGATTATCTACAACATCTATATTAAACCACGTAATTATGTTTATTTGGATTGGGAATTGGTGATATTGAAACCTGTAACTTTTAGATTTCTCACAGGTCGTCAGCAAATCAATAAGCACCTAAAGAAAAGTAAATGTTCCAATATTGACTTCATACACTACTGTTCCAGCTCAATAGTTTTCAACTGCAAACTACAGGGCAGACCAGAGATACATTCAAAATATTGAGGGGTTTGCTTCAGCGTACCCCTCCGGAGCAAAAACCAGATGAAAGTCTTTCTGTCCAGCACATGAAGGGCAGGGAGACTTTGCACTTTCACACCTCTGCTCTGCCTGTACTAAAAAAAAAAGGACAGCAGCAATTCTTTAATGATCCTTTTAAATGATAAGCATGACTGTCCTGAATGATTTCAGGCAAACAGTTAAAGCAGTACTTAATGTATTTTGGAGGGGACACTATTTGGCTTTGAGTGATAATTAATCAAGTATATTTAGCCGCAGGCGAATACCTAATTTCCGCAAATACTTAATGAAAGCCACATTTCAGTAGACCCTGACAGGAAACTTGTCATTGGAAAGGTGTCCTGAGGAGATTCCTCCACACTGGGCTTACTGAAGGGATGATAGTCAAAGCTGTGGGGGAAGAGACAGCCTGGGAAGTATTAGAACTCGAGGATGCTAGATTGTAAGATATGATATGGGGTTAAGTGCTGAGTTGTTCGTTTTTCAGTTGTTCCATCATGATAAAGTGCCTATCAACAGAGGATACCCCTGCCAGTGCTGTTGTCAACCTGTTGTTTCATCCGTGCATACAACATCCCATGTCCTTTTCCTACATTGTCTTCTAAGAGACACATATGGTTACTGAGAAAGTGGGAATGTTCCTTTAGTCTGCAAAGTTCATTTTGCATCCTTTGCATCCAACAGCTCTGTGGGTAGGGTAGCCCAGCAGATGCCAGAAACTTTGCCTTGCACTCACATGTTCATCTTTTATACTGTACTAGGCTGTGTCTCAGTGTCTGCAGCCCACTGTACTTCCTGCAAGTACTGTGCCTCAGCACCATCATCAAGTTGATGGGTGGAGGTTCACACCTCAACTGCTCAAAAGGGTCATCCATTTGCTTATTCTGTAATTCCTCCATCAAAACATGTTTTGGTGTGACGTCTGACCCTGGTAGCGGCAGGTGAGGTGTTGGCACTAAAGAAAACAAATAGCATGATAATGTCACTAAGTGTGGTCTGCATCCAAAACCTTGTTATTTTACCATCTTCTCTTACTACATATACTGTGCCAACAATATTACTATTGTACAGTGAACAGTATGAGAGAATATGAAGAATTGACATGGTTTTGAATGGTGATCATTTTTTAGGCAGTGGAGACAAGCTTTTCTCGAGAGGATGATGCAGGGAAGTTGCTTCCTAAGTGCAGTATGGTGTTTGTTGAGATAGTGGAAACGAGATCAAAGCAGATGACACCATTAGAAATGAGGTTCACTTGTGAAGTACAGTCTTTGTGCATATGCAAGAAAAAGAACATGTGCATTACTCAAAACCTTTATGTTGTTGATTTGGCAAAATAAATTACTAGGTGAAGAACACATACATACCAAACTCACATGCCAAACACCTGCAAGGCTCGAATATGAATATCACAAAGAGTATGTACTCGGTAGAAGAAGAGATACGAAAGGGAAATGCTGTACAGTTGGGTAAGTTACCTTTGACCATGAAGGCAATTTTGATTTTAGGGGACACTTTAGACTTCTTGGTTTTTACTGGATGCCCTTCATTTCCTTCTTAGGTCTTTTATTTTAGGGTCGGCACTTCTGGACCAAAGGCCAGTCTATTAAATAAACTTCATCTGTTTGCATGGCTTGATACCAGAAATTCTGTCCCTTCATTAAAAGCTGCGTTTTGTCAATGGATCGGATCTTGAAGACTTATTTGTCAGACTTGAACCTGCGGTAATTGCTGTACTTTGAAACTCTTGTTTTTTTATGAGCTACAAGGACCATAGTCACATCAGTAGACATTCTCTCATGGAAATGACATTCTTTTGGATGTGAAGGCATTATGGTATTTGGTGTTTACATTGAATGCATGGATGGAGGCTTTCAATGAAAATTCTCCTTATTGCTCTTCATCTCTGTGGTGAAAACTGGACATTTCCTCTGACGTGAAGGAGGAGTGAGGAAAGCTCAAGGTGAGCGATGATTCAGATGTCTTTGTGCGAATTAACAAGTAAGATTTTCAAATTCCTTAATTATTCTCTTGAATGCCATTTAACCCTGCCGGTATAAGCTGAATGGCAGATAAATCACACATTAGTAGTTACACATCACTGCGCTTAAACAACAAACAATAATTTCACCTGTGTAGTCCACCCCAGCCCTTTCCACCTCAAGACCTCAAATGAGTTTGAATCGCTCATAGAAGGCATGACCCCTTATTATAGAATTAATCAGCGATATTCAATCAGTAATAATTAATCAGCATCTATTAAATAAATAGCCAACATATAAGTCAAATTACAGGCATACATCAGAATAATACAAAACTGTCACGGAGCTGAATAAAGTTTCCTGCTTATGAAAAAAGGGACTGCTGTGAGGAGGCGAGGGGGGTGGGGGGTGGCAAATTCTGCAACACTGAGAGCGAGGACCCCTCTGCATTATATCAATGGGCCAGAAGGACATCAGCGGGTAGATACATGGGTCACACAAAGGTGCGTCCTAGCTCTGTTGCTTTTCTCCCTGTACATTAGTATGCTTTACCAGGCACTAGTAGACAGCAATGTAGACATACCCAGGATAGGAGTGATACTAATTCCGGCATTGGTGTACGCGGATGGTTCCATACTCATTGCTCGCACTCCTAGAGCTTGGCAACTCCTAATCAATAAATATAAAACATTCATGGGGGACCTAGATTTACAGTTTCATTCCCAAAAATTGGCCGTGCTGGTTTGCCGCCTGACAAGAATAAAGATGAATTTTGTGACAATGTGGAGTGATGCAGATGGTGTCCCGAGAGTCAACCATTTTGATTATCGTTTTAAGAAATATTTACACCAGAAGCCCATTTTGACAGAAATTGTATCTAAGTGAACCACCTATGGGTAGCAGACTGTGGAAATACAGAGTCAGGCATTTCACGGTATACACTTAAATGTATATTATATTGCTTATTAAATGGTTTTCTAATAATGATTTTACCGTTTGCAAGTAACAAGGCACTCAGCAAAAGTTCACATATGTTATTTTGAATGGCCTTACGATGTTGTGGTATACATATATACATAAGCATATAAAACAATACAAGTGACTGAGGGTTTGTTGGGGTTACACTAGTTAATTCTAGGCAAAGCATATTACATGTATTACATGATGTTCCAAATTATGACAAGTAAAGTTAAAGGAAATGTATTCTATGCCTGGAAAACAAAATAAAGAATGCTTTTAAAAAATAAATAAAACGTAGAAATACATTTAGATAAAACAATTCAAGCAAAGAAAAGATTTCAAGGACCTTCCTCTGAATAAATGTAAAACCTAATCCAGAAGCTTTCCCTGAATACTTCAATAATATGTAATGTGACGATTTCTATTCCCTAACACTTTGTTGTCTTCTTGGAAAAAAGAGAGGACCTGATTCATAGAACGTTTTCCTATGGGATGCTGCCATTATAAAACACTTCTATGAATCAGGTCCAGAATATTTTCCCTGGATGTACTGTTGCATCATTTGTTGAAGAGTGACACGTGCTAGTAGGGCACAGGGAACCCAGCACTGTTATGTGACCATATACGATGTGGGAGGGACCTTTGGGAATAAAGCCATTTCCCTGCCAAGTTTCTTGTTGTGTGGTTCTTACAGGAACTATCTCCACTATCAGCATGCTCATGTTGTGCATGTTGAACAGGGATGGAACAATGGCGACGAGGTAGACAATCCAAGTCCTGCTTGCTGCATACATTGGGAATTTCGCTGAGCGTGGAGCAGGCGCTCCGCTCACAGTTGCTGCCATTCACTAGCCGCTGCGTGGAACACACACCACACTGCGCCCTGTCAGCGTTGAGACAAGTAAGAGCCGAGTGCTAATAAATGCTTACCGGTCGGCAGGCATTGCTGGGACCCTAAGCTACGCGGTGCCCGACCGGTGTACAAAGAAAAATAATGGGAAGTCAGAAAAATCACGGCTCAGGGCCGTCCCTAGGAGTGAGAAAGAGTAACTGGCCTGGCCCGAAGCCACAACAGAGCGCATGTCACCTACCGTGTCTACCCTTCTTGGTGGTGAGACTGCAAAAAATTAATATATAAATAGTATAAAGGGAGCCTTCCAGCGGCCCCTAGAGGCAGCAGTCAGCAGATCCAGAGCCTCGTCATCGTATCAGCGCAGCGCGCGCATATGAAGGACATTAATACAGGCATCAGTGACTGCAGTATGTATGCATCCTGTAGCAGAGAGGTGCACACAATGTAAGAAGGAAGGGAGTGGCTGCCCCATCACTGCCCCAACCAATAAATTAACAAACCTATGGAAGGACTCAATTCACAGCAAATACCAGATTCAATCACACTACAAAGGTTGCTGTGGCCCCACCTCTATCTACCCTCGACCCACTCTGGGGGAAACACTCCAGCCTGGGAATGGAAGGCACTGCCAACTGCCATATCATGGCTATTAGACAAAACTGAACACTAGAGCAGAACTTTGCCCCACCTCCCCATCACAAAGTCCGATTAAGAGCACACTACTTACCGACTGACACTCAAGTCTCACACCACCAGCATGAGGGATCAGCATCCAGCCTCATCCCCAGCCCCAGTACACATAGCACAGCAGGTGATGGACTCCTTCCCAGTGCCCACGCTATTTCCCTTTGATACTACTGATACCACGAATCTTGGCCAGATGGATCATGGAGTTTGACGTATAATAGACCTGCAAACCGTCACGGTGGGCCCCAAGGTCATAGACATCATTTTCGAACTTCCCAAGGACCTCAAATTCACATATCCAGACTTAAAATGTGTCATGGGTAAGCACTTCGCTATTCACAAAAATGTTGACTATGAGCGTCACATGTTTCACACACCAATCAACTCAGGTGTAACCATGGATAAGTTTGTGACACTGCTGAGAGCGAACGGGAAATACTGTGAATGTTACCAATATTCTAATGAGGAGGCCATCAAGTTGCAGGTGATAGCCAGCTGTGAGTCCATCATACTCAATCCTGCACAGGCTGCACACCTTGGCCAAAATAGCTCTGCTAGCACAGATGACCAGCACGCTGGAGTTACAGGTTTCGACCATGACCAATCTCCAGATCATCTTGTTGACGTTGACCCTGATCAAAGAAGAATCAGTTCAGAAAGTGGTGACGTATCCAGCCAAGCCTAAGTACAACAAGAGTCCCTGCTTTAGGTGCGGATATGACCGCCTGCACTAGGGTGCCTGCCCCGCCATAGGGCAAGAGTGCTCCACGTGCAGAGGTGAAGACCACTTCAAAGCCATATGCTCTGTTTTCAGGACACCCTGGGCAGGAGGGAGAGAACAGCAACCATCACACTACAGATCCTCCTCCCGCCTCCGAGGGATGATAGTTACAAGCAGTATGAGAGGAAGTGCCAAACCAGAGACAGGCACAGCATGAGAAACCACCGCTCACCTTCACCGGAAAGATGGCATAAGGAAAGAGGTATGTACAGAGCCTGCTCCCAAGTGAGTCAGAGTCGCCATCCTGCCCAGAAGGGAGGAAAAAGGGTTCCTCTATGCCCTAGGCAACCCCAACATGGTGGAACATACCTCGACTTTGCCACTCATGGTGAGAGGGAGAATTTTGACTTCTTAATTGACTCTGGCGTGACAGTAAATGTGATGCAAAATAAAATACCTCTGGCTGGCACAGCCCCCTCACCTCAAGAAGGCTCAATTACAGATATATGTTTATGGCGCCAAACAACCATTGCCCTGCATCGGAGCCTTCAAAGCCACATGCACTTACAAGGACAAACACAACAGCATCACCATTCATGTTATCAAGGCCGAAGCAGCCTGCGGCTGCATCTTGAGCTTCAAGTCTGCAATCCAAATGGGGCTCATCCATGTCCCATACAACATAATGGGCAGTAAATATTTCTTGCCAACAGCAAAAATTGAAGCAGCCTTCCCGGCGCTTTTCAAAGGGATTTGGAAACTGAAAGGAAGTAAAATTCACCTCCACATAGACGCTGCCATAAAAACAACTGAACAACACTACAGTGGGGTACCATTCAACATCCAGCGCCAAGTGTGGAAAGTGTTACAGTCACTCCTTGAAGCCAACATCATTGAGTCTGCGGTACGTCCCATCCCCATGGATTTCACTGGTGGTGCCAGTCCCCAAGAAATGCCCAGAGGGACACATCAGACTCTGTGTCGATATGCGTGTCCCCAATCAAGCCATTCGACGTGAATGCCATCAATCCGCACATATCACAGACATGATTCATATGCTGAATGGGGTCAATCTCTTCTCGAGGCTTGACCTCAGCAAGGGTTACCACCAGGTCAAGATCAGTAAAGAATCACAAAATATCACCACGTTCACTACACACCTCTGCCTTTTTCTCTATAAGCGACACAACTTAGGCATCTCATCTGCAGCCTAAATCTTTCAGAAAGAAATACGGAAAGCAATCAGCCACATCCAATACTGCATCAATTACAGTGATGATATCCTCATATTCGGGAGGTCACAAGAGTCTCACGGCACTACACTACTCAGAGTCTGCAAGGCACTCCATGAAGTGAACCTCACACTCAACAATGAAAATGTGCATTCAACAAAACTACACTCATATTTTTCGGACATATATTTTCTGCAAAGGCATTGAATCACATCCAGACAAGATCAAAGTCTTAATAGAGGTGCCACATCCTGTGAATGTAGCACCGGTCCATTATTTTCTAGGGTTGGCATGCTACTGCACACAATACCTCCTTGACTTCCCGTCCACAAGTGCCCCACTCGAAACCTCAAAAAGAAAGACAGCACATTTTCTGACGGCTCACCCGGAATAATTTGACCAAATCAGGAAACAAATAGCGGCATTGGTGTGCATGTCTTACTTCAACCCAACCTGCACACAGACGTAACAGTGGATGCTAGCCCCATAGGACTTTGACCTATATTGGCACAACACTCAGGCAGTGATCACGCCCCCAGAGAAATGGTATCCTACACCAGCAGAAGTCTAACAGACACAGAACAACGCTACTGTCAGGCAGAAAAGGAGAGTTTCGCTGTCGTATGGGCATGTAAGCACTTCCACCTGTTTCTCCATGGAAATACCTTCACAGTGATTACTGATCATCAGGCACTCGTCACCATGTACGGTAAACCCACTGTGCAAATACCACCCCACATTGCCAGGTGGACTCTAGGCCTACGAGAATACCATTTCAACCTTGTCCACAAACCCAGAAAGGAAGACAATCCAGCAGACTTCTTCTCCCGGCATCATCTATCGTTCACCCAGCCAGTAGTCAACCGTGCAGACCGCTTTGTCAACTACGTGGTGCACCATGCCATTCCACCAATGATACCGTTATGATATGATATGCTGTGCCATTTATAATGCGCCTGTCCACAAGTGTTTCTAGGCGTGTCAAGACAAGGAGGGAGAAACAAAGGGAGGACAAAATAACAATATTAGAAGGCCTTGTGTTATTCAGATCGCGCAAGTGCAGAGAAGTGGAAAAGGGAGAAGTGCCGGGGGGGGGGGGGTGCAGTTAACTCACAAGTGCAGCCAGCGGGTGGCTCATAATTGCAGAGAGAAGGAATTTTGGGGTTGCAGATACAGACCATTAAGTGCTGGGGAGCCTGGAGGCAGTGTGAGGGCAGCTGGACATGCTGTAGCCTGGGCCTGAGTTCCGAGGGTGACCACGTGACCTTTGCGTGGAGCAGTCAGGTGCATCAGCAGGGGAGAGCAAGAGAGAAAGTGGAAGTTAACAGGAAGGTCTTGAGTTGCTTCCGGAACTGGAGGCGGTTCTGCTCAAGTTTGAAAGAGACAGGGAGGCTGTTCCAGAGGCAAGCACCAGCTGAGGAGATAGATCTGCCCCCAACTCTCTGCTTGGAAAAGCATCTGACACTCAGAGAGTTGAGGGTGGACGAGCGGAGAGCCCAACAAGGGAGATGTTTTGGAAGAGGAAGTTGGAGGCAGATTGTTGGCTGGGCTACAGCAGGGAACAGATACGGACCCCATTGTGGAATTTGCATCAGCCTGCATCTGGAATCGCAGGTGCAGATCAATAGAATAGGCAATGCAATCCAATCCCACCATCGACCATCGGCTCTGAAAGACACTCATGAAAGTGAAGTATGAACTACCGAATATGTCCTTGAACTTGTTGCTGAAAGGTGAGAGTATAGTGACCCCACCATCGCTACAGCAGCAAGCTGTCGATATGGTGCATAAAGATCACTGTGGAATCATCTCCACAAAAGGTTTGGTTCCCTGGCATAGATGAACGAATTGAAGCCACCTTGAAGTCCTGCCACATATGCCTCAGCCTCCAGGCACACATGACCCCCAAACCATTTCAGACAATGCCCCTACCTGACCATGTCTGAGAAGAGATCCCCATCGATTTTTTCGGACCTCTTCGGAATGGTGAATACATCCCAGTAACACTCGATAAACACTCTCGGCTTCCTGAGATAGAAGTCGACGGCAGCCACAGTGATGATTCCAGCACTGGATAGAATGTTCTCAGCCTATGGCATCCCAAAAGTGGTGAAGTCAGACAACGGACCACCGTTTACCAGATCTCACTTCAGAGAATTTGCCCATTACATGGGGTTATACCATGGGAAGGTTACTCCCCTGTGACCCCAGGCCAACGGCACAGTGGAGCCCTTCATGCGCAACATAAAAAGAGCAGTGCCAGTGGCCAACATCACAGCAGAACAAGCCCTCTATCAGCTCCTGCGGGGTTATTCTAACATTCCACACTGCTCCACAGGAGTATGCCCTACTGAACTGCTGTTTGGAAGCCGCATCTGCACACGTCTCCCTCATAACTCCGAGCGTTGAACCTCAGGCAAACTAGAATGAGAATCAAAGACGAGAGATGATGGTGGGTGAAAATAGATGAAAGAATATGCTGACGGTCGCCTGAAGGCACATACATCGGGTGTACAACTGGGTGCCAGTATCATAGTAAAACAAACAGCCACCCACAAGGACATGCTAGCATTTGACCCATGGTCCCTGACCATCACCGACCGGAAGGGATCCATGATCACAGCCGCCCGAGCGGACAAGTGGGTGACTCGGAATGCTTCCTTTTTCTGAAGAGCAAAGGGGGACCCGCTCAAAAAAACTGGAGGAAGACAGCGACAAGGAGAGAGCAGAAAGAGAGGAGTCTGGGTATACCGGAGATGAAGAAGAGTCAAAAGGAGAGGGTGAAAGGGAAACCCCCACTGGACACCTTTGCACTGATGGACGCTCCCATAAAGAGACCCCGAAGATGGATGGAAGAAATGGGGTAAATCAGTGTTGTTTTTGGGGTGTGATGTACTTTTGCATCATTCGTTGAATAGTGACACATGCCAGTAGGGCACAGATGATGTGGGAGGACCTTTGGGAATAAAGTCAATTCCCCACCAAGTTCCTTGTGTTGTTCTTGCAGGACCTGTCTACCGTGTCAGCGTGCAAATGATGTGCTGAACGGGGACGGAAACAGGGGATGACATTTCTTCTCATCACCTTCATTTCAATGAAAAGCTGAAGAGTTGAAATATTCTGTCGCCCCTCCACTTTCTTGCTCACTCGCTAGACTTTTTTTAAAGTGGTTTTGGCCCCATTTTGATTTCCTTTTATTTTCTGTTCTTGTGTTCTCCTTGTGCCCTCCCCCCCAACATCCCACTCCTTCCCGATTTGCTCTTTCTGCTAGTACCACATCCCTGATGTATATAGAAATGTTGACTTTTTGTCTATTCCACTACATCATAATTTTACATTTTGTATGGGTCGCTTGTTGTGTTACGCAATGACCATTTTTGTTTATTATGTGCATTTTGTGTAAGTGCAAAGTTCTCAGTTGTGGACAGTTTTGTTTACATAAACAATTTCTTGTCTCTGTAGATTTGAAAAAAAGAATGTCGGCTTTCACATTAAGGGGTACATACTTATGAGGCAAATGATCTTTTCCAAATATTTCATTGGACCAACACTATTATAAGCGAATCAAAAAAATCCGTTTGGAAGTGGCGAGGTGCAACGAAAAAAAAATCACTCCCTTTCAACCATAAAGGGTTTAAGTTTCTCTTCTTCTTCTGCATTCTTGGCTCATCCTTGTAATCAGAGTCATCCGAAAAGTTTAATGGTCTGAACTGACAGCTCTGTAAAACATACCCAGACATTTTGACATACACCGGCATTTACATGATTCATGAAGGACAATGATGAACAGCTAAGTATCATCGCCTAAGTGGATAATCATGGCTGCTCTGGGACTGATGCCAAAAAAGAGAATACAGTGAAAGCGTAACACATGCACCCGAATACTTGTTGCCCTTCTAATGATTATTTCCTAGGTTCAGTGGCGTCCATTAAAAGTTGTAATATTCAATGGACCTCGGATTGCCATCGCACTTTCAAGAAAGTGATGATTACACACTTCTTTTAAATCGGTTTGAACAAAAACGTGGTAGCAATTAACTTCGGGTTTAATACGCAGAAATGCGAGTCAGCCAAAATGTTCTAAGCGATTCCACTATTAGGCTAATGTAAAACATGTCCACACAATACTAATTGATTTTCTAAAGTGAATATTTTTGAAGGGCTGCTTTCCATTTACACATAACATGGATTATCGCGTTCTTCTTAACGGATAATATTTACTAGGAGCATGCAACTGTATGCTGCCCTTTATAATACCTGGTTGAAAGTCCAAACACTGTTAGGTATATCAATATAAGCACTGTGGACGCTGCTGTCGGCTTGATGCCAGTTTTGGTCACTATTATAATGACCAGGGGACCAACCCCTATATGATGGGATGTCTGGGGTTGAACCCTCTTGAAATTTGATTGTTGGAATCAGTCCCTCCCCTTCTTTTTTCCTCTGTACTTAACTTTATTACTAGTATTATTAGTATCATACTGCCTCTTATCTGGTCACATAAGGACTATTTGAACATTGGAGACTTGTATGCATATTCATGTCCACTCTTTTAGTGAGCCAATACTTGTATGAAATATGAAAAGTACACAATTGTTTTAAGTTTGATGTGTATTTGTTTTAGATACTCGATTTACAATCGGCTTAATGTATTATTCAATGTATTTTCTTGTTTTTTTAGACATAGTGTTAGTTGTATAAGAAATTTAATTGTGTTCTGTTGTAAAATGGAAATCATGTAAAACATGAATGTCTATTATGGTTTTATATAGATGTGTAAAGTTTAATGTTTAAACTAAATCACAGTACTTTGTTTTAATATGTTCTTAGTTACAAACATGACACATGGTAGCTGCTCTATGTTGATTGCATTTTAATTTACATGTGTTTACGTTATAGCACAATGTTCGCAATTGGAACATAGGAGAACTTGTGGTAGAGTAGGCTTCATATGATAGGTGATTGAACTTTGCACACTGATTCAGTAGATTTACCTTTACGTATTCCAGTCCCTATCGGTAGATCATTATGTAGAACAATTGCAAAATATTTACATCATGGCGTCCATAAAGGAAGCAGTAACTAAGTGAATACTACTCAGTGGACAGTGACTATGTGACTTCGATTTCTTTGCAAACATGCTGGTTAAGCGGTCTTGTTTGTGGTACTATACTAGGTTGCATTGATTGCAAGACCCTTGGTGTCTCAAGGGTTTATCAGCTGTCGAACATCAGAAAGGGTTGGGGGGGGTAAAACAAAACATTTTGAGAGGTTTTCAGGACTGTAGACACCCTTTTGCTTGTTGAATGATAACATGTAAGAACGTCTAGAGGTCTTGGGAATGGAACAAGAATGTGTTCCCACATACAGGGCCTCATTACAAGCATGGAGGTAGCCATGCCGCTTTTAGAGGCATGGCTACCCCCATACCGGGTACCGAGTCCGGGTTCCTTGAATGGGGAAATACTGGGCCATTCTGACCTTGGCGTGCCCGGTATTTCCCCATTCAAGGTACCCAGACTCGGTACACCCCATTCCCATTTGAGCCCCCATAGGGCTCAAAGGGAATGTGGAGGATGCTAACAACGGGCCCGTTAATGACGGGCCCGTTGTTAGCATCCTGGTCTGCTCGTGGGTGCTGCTTGAGCGGGTCCCATGAGCAGACCTCGAAATGAGGCGCTAGAGGGTTTACTGGGATGGTACCTCTACCAGCGCAGTTAACCCTCTACCGACTACCTCGTAATGAGGCCCACAGTCTTATGGTTGTGCTTTAGCATGGGCAAGGGGGTGTGGAGTTGGTTTCTGCTGTTTGATTAATGCCATTGATGGTCAACGCATCCACGTGTTATGTTTGTTGTCTGGTTTTCAAACTGTGTGTACTATATGTGGGGTAAATTTATCCACAGTACATTATTGAACTGCCCCAGGCCAGGTTGGGACAGATGGTGCAGAAATATGAAAGCACACTCTTGAATGGCAAAGACAAGGCCAGCATTTCATTCTCAACTGACAAACATCAAAGGGCTGATTTCAGGAAAGGACAAATGCTGTGTGGCCTGTATTCAAATGACTAGACCAAAAATCCTGTTTTGCTACAACCGAGAAGCCATGGAGAAACGGGTGCCTTCTGCAGCAGAGAAATTACCATGTACAGATGAAACTTGATTGCCAGAGCCATTCCAATATAGTTAATAATATAAAGATGAACATTGATGGTATGGTACAGAATAAAAATGTACATGGTCTATGTCAAGATATAGGTGCCAGTCTCATGTAGAAAAAGCATAATTTATTTTGCTGTTCATAGGGGTTGAGCTAATGGCTCTGCTAAGCCCAGTGACCTTCCCCCATCAGATGCACATGGCAAGCAATGCCTTCCCCCCCTATCTGGAAATCACTTTGAAGCTTCTGCAGAGCCAGGAAGGGGACAGAGCATGTGCCTGGGAAGAGTTTTGTTGGAGTAAATAGACCAACACTGAGCAAATAAAGACCCAACTAATGCATGGGAATTTTGAATAATCCCCAAAGTTCAAGTCAGTTGTTTGATATGGGCCTCAACTGATGACAATTGACATGTTACAGGAGAATGCCACATGAGTCCGGGGGCCAAATCAACAAAAACCAGATCATAGGATTATATGGACACACATATTTTCTCCATTATCATGAGATCTGTGACACCTACAGAAATGGTTCAAATATTCCGGAAACACTTATGAAAAGCCCCATCTGATGATAAAACTCACCCAATAATTTGAACTTGGGACCAAGAGTTATAAGCTAAGTTGTGATGGCAGTTCCACAGAATAAATTGCAGATCAAAGAGCCAGGTGCCTTGTAGCTAATGGAACCAGATACTAGTCTGTAAAAATCTCCTGATTCTAAATTTTATCCTGTTTCAATAAATCACAAACATCTACCATTCACACTTGCAACCACATGCCAACATGAGACACAATGCATTGCAAACAGCATGATCAAACTGATTCAGAAATATATTGTTTGGGACAATTACCTTTAATTTTCAAAACATGTTTCATGTTGAGGATTTTGACCTCATATTTGAAGTTATTCAGAAATGCCATTTCAAATGGGTGGAGCCACAACTCCAAAAAATGGAGCCTATTAATTAGAGGAACCAATGGGAGGGAAGGTGTGCATTTAAAGAAAACAAAAATTCTGAATTATGCATAAAAGCAGGGGTTGGTTCAAATGATACATTGATTCTCTGGGCTTGTGCTGGGCAGAAGCGAGTCTTCCAGGTTAAACAAACTGAAATAACTGATTTAAAAGAACACTCTCTGATGAGAGTGAGGTAGAGACTCCAAATTGAAGAGAGATTTTCACAGGAAAAGTGTTCAATATATTGAGAAAAGTATTTTGTTGAATAATGGTTGTCTGAGTACATTATCAGACATAAAGCGTGTGAAAGGAGCTCAGAAATAAAGAGCGCTGCACATGTCAAATGTCTTCTTACTCACAGAAATGCCCAACAGGTATTTGAGTGAAGACAATTTCCAAATATATTGTCAATTACAATTACATGTTATGATCTAGGGTGTTGTATTGATTAAGATTATATTAGGTTGTCTCCCTTTCCACTCTCTGCTCAAATTCAACTTCCTCTGCCTAGTCTTCAAATCCCTATATGGTCTTGCCCCCCCTTCCTATCCTCTCTCCTTACTTTCCACACTCCTTCTCGTTCTCTCAGATCAGCTGATCTCTTCCTTCTCTCTCCTCCTCCCCCCTGCACCTCTTCCCGCTTCCGCTCCTTCCAATTGCTCGCTCCCTTCCATTGGAACCGCCTCCCCCTCTCTATCCTCTCCATTCCCTCCTACCCTATCTTCTGTACCTCTCTAAAATCTTATTTCTTCCATTCACCTCCCTAACCCTTCCACTCTACTCCCTCCTACCCTTCTTCCAGCATCTATAATTCTTATCTCGTCCATTCTTCTACCTTTCACTGCCTCCTTCCTCTTTACTTCTGCTTTTACCACTACTCATTCCTCTTTTTCCCTCTCATGCCTTGTTCCTTCTCTTTCTCACCATTAATCATCTATAATGTAAATTGTTTCTTGTACAGTTTTCTGGTTTGATTCAATTTGTTACCTAATGCTTAATGTTTCTGATGTTTGATGTATCTTGTTTTGTTCCTCTAGTAAAGTGTTTTGGATTAAAATGCTATATAAATTCAATAAAATACAAATACAAAACATTAGGGGTAATCTTGTGAGTGACCCGACCATCTCAAGTATTCTCGACACCCGTGTTTCTGTTTTCCATGTGACCAAAGGGGATTTGGATAAAAAATGAAAACTGCACCTGTTGTTGTGGCTTTGATATTTTGTGAATTTCTGTTACCAAAATTTAATGGTGTTCAACTTGTTGCTATTGAAGTTTTGTCATAAGGAAAGATTTTGTGCCACAGAGTAAGGCAGCGTGCCTTGTGATGATTTGTGTGCGATGTTGATTTTGCATATTAATGGATATACATTCTTTTTACACACCAGTGTGATCCTTGTCTTACCTATTGAAAAAGGGTGAGGGATAATACTGGGGTGATATTTGTCAAGGGCAGAGCTAGTCCAAATCTGGTAAACTTAATTCCCTGCATGGATGTTCAATACATATATTCTACAAATTTCACATATCAAAGTGTACTAGGTGAGCACATGGATTTAATTAAGGTAGCTCATTGACGGGCTCAAGGTTGTCTTTTGTATTTTCCCATGATCTCTTTGGTAGCTCAATTCTGTTTTTCTTTTTGGCCTTTAGAAGGTTTACATTTAGAATCGGACAAAGCAGGAGTTAAAGTTCTCAAGTTGTTATATTACCAACGATTGGTTGATGAGTTTGCAGTGTTCTGGAATGGATACCATGCAGCCTATTTTCCAAGACCCTGACCATAAATCAAGGTGCTAAATAAAGGCATCATATGTAAACGGCTTCACAATTGTATTTATGCTCGAGGGCATGTTCCTGGTTTTTGAAGATAGGGAGGGAGCACTAAAGGGGAGTTACATTTCTGCTTCCTAAAATTTCCATCCACCTTTAAAACAACTTGGTTTCATGCCAGCATTAGTTTGCCATGCTGGTGTAAAACCAATGGATTCCTATGGAAACTGCCAGCTTTTTACAACAGCAAAAAGCATGAGAATTCCACAGGAAATCATTGTAAATGTCGCCTGCCATCCATACATTGCAGGCAGTGTTTATTTTTTTATTTATTTATATTTATATAGCGCGCAAGCAGCCCAGGGGCATTGAGGCGCTGTTACTTGCAATAACTTAGTTACATGGTACAGGCATGAAAGCGATTGATAACACATTATGAATACTACAAGATATCATACTGTTGTTACAGATATTGCATTGGGACGTATATTACAACATATATGATAAGTATTCGTGCTGATGTGTCGGTCCTTATGTGAAGAGGGTAGTTTTGAGTGTTTTGCGGAAGGTGGTGAGGGAGTCCTCGCCACGGATAGTGGGAGGTAGGGCATTCCAGTGGGTGGGCGCGAGATAGGGGAAGCTGAATCCACCCGCTTTTACTCTTTTTACTAGTGGCACAGAGAGCATGTTGGTGTACGGGGATCTGGTTGTGCACTGCAAAGTGCAAACGAGAGACACAAAGTCACTTAGCATTTTGCATTGGAAATGTTCTATTTATGTATTACTTATAAAAAAGATGATTATAGAGTGAAAACTAAGCAAATAACATCAAAGCGCTGTACAGAATGCATCTATATATATATATATATATAATAGTCAAAATTTGTCTCTGGGTTTGAGGCAGTATTTGTGGGTTTGTGGTTTTGTTGCTTGGCGAAGCATTGTTCCTTATACAGTTCCACACTGGGTCACCAATCTGCACCAAATTGTTCATAGTTACCTGTTAGGACCCTCTGGACAATACTGGCTACATAACATTTGGACACCTCATCCCATTCCCCAGATTTCGGCATAAGTCAAAGGGATTATGGCTTAGTGAAGCTTTGTTCCTTATACAATTCCACATTGTTTCACCAATCTGCACTGAATTTTTTATACTTACCTGTTAGGACCCTCCAGACATTACTGGCTTCATGACAATTAGACACCCCACCCCTTTCCCTGGATTTCAACAGAAGTACAAATCTGTTTCTAGGTTTGTGGCATGCCCACAAAGCCATAAACCATGTTCAACGCAAGGGAAACAAAAAATGGATGAGAGGCGAATGGACCTGCGAGGCGAAGGTGAAGGTGATAGCATTCCAGAAGATTCCGAATTTGTGCTGCATCAGGTGAAATTACTTTTCCACAGGACCTTTGCGAGGTGGCGCTTGACAACAAAGCCGTAAACCATGTTCACTGGGAAGGGAAACAAAAAATGTTGCTCCATCAGTTGAAATTACTTTTCCAGATGATTTTTTCAAGATGTTGCCTGCCAACGAAGTCTTAAACCATGTTCACTGGCAAGGGAAACAAAAGAAATCCCTCAACCTGTCCCAACACAAGGAACACAATTTAAGGTCCCTATGGCAATGCAATGCACTGCAACGAACTACACTAAACCAGGGTGAGGCGGAACAGTGACCAACAGGACCACTCATTTTCAACAATTGATGAGAGTGTTATCATGTCTGTCTACAGAACCCATTCGGTGAATGGGTACTTCTGCTAGTATATAATAATACCATATAGAATTCATAAATAACAATTAACTTAAGTGCAACATGTACAGTCTGGGAATTGTATACCCAGGAGCAACATGACCTTCAATATGTCATTTTTTTGAAAAAGATGAAGGAGGCTAAAGAAGACAGTGACATTTGTTTTAATGTAGCAGTAAAGGGAGGGTTTGGTCTAACAAGACCTTAATGAATCTCACTTGAAGTTTCATTTTTGGAGCACACTTAAAAGAGATAGAAATCTGAAAAACTCTCATTGGCTGCCAGTCTGGGATTGGCTACTAACAGTATGAATTGTGCTTGCAATATGTAAGCCTTGACTGATTGTCATTTGTTAAGAGTTGAAATTCAGCAATACTGTTGGAAAACTATCTGTTATCAATGCCAAAGATTTAGGGCTGAATTTACAAAGCATTGTGCAGAAAAGCACAGAATTAACATGTTTTTGTGTTTTATTTAGAAATGTGGTCACACATGTTTTGCTGTACATTTCTCAGTGGATCTTGAACCAGCGTGAATGATTTGCTTGTGTTATCAACCAGTGCACTTCCACAAACTCATAAGTGTCCCATATCATGTGACAAGTTCATCCTACCCCAGTTATCCCTGTCAAATGGGGGTCATTAAGGGCATGTTTTTTTCCTCCTTGCAATGCTATTTCATCATTTTCAGAGGGCTGTTCCTCGTCAAATGACCACCTCTGTCTCTATCCGTCTACCAGCCAATGCAGAGTTATCTGTTATCCTTATATCCAGCTGTTCTTAGTTTATATTGGGGGTGGAAACTGTAACTAGGGACAAGGAAAGTACGAGGACAATGGAGAGAAACATAGGGTAGGGGAGTTTCATAGGTAGCCAACCAATTGATCAAAGAGCTGAGGATGTCCAGGTAAGGCGAGGAAGGTTAAAAAGTGTGCTGACAGCGAATTTGAGGACTTTGTCAAGTGGTGAGAAAGCACAGTTAGGAAGGCCAAATAAGAATGTGGCACAGTAGTCAGATCTTGAAAGAACTAGGGAGGTGATGAGGTGGTTGCCAGTGCTGAAAGGATGGAGTTGGCAAATGTTTCTGATGTTGTGAGAAGTGTCGAAGAAGACACCAAGGTTTCAAGCAGATTTAGAGAAAGAGGAGAAAAGTAAATAGGATGGGGACAGTGAGAGATAACATGTTTGGCTGGGAAGGAAGACACTTCAGTTTAGTAGAGTTGAACATGAGCGAGGGAGATGCCATCCAGTATTTGATGGCAGAGAGACATAGGGAAATAATAGTTTTCAGTGCATTAGATAGGCAGGGAAAGGAACAGAAGAGCTTGGAATCATTGGCAAAAAGTTGATCGAAGAAGCGAAAGGAGGAGATCAAAGCACCAAGAGCAGTGATGTAGAGAGTGAAGAGAAGTGGACTCAAGATTGAATCTTGTGGAAAACCAACAGAAAGAGGGGTGGATGGAAGGTAGGGTTCTTCCAGAACACTTGGAAGTGCATGATAGTAAGCTAAAAAGCAAACTAAGCAAGGGATGTATCTCTAATGCCCAGCAGAAACAACATGGAGAGAAGCTCAGAATGGTCAACAGTATCGAAGCCAGCAGAGTGGTCCAGAAGAATGAGAATAGAACAATGCTTAGCATTACAAGTGGAGGAAATTAAGTTTTTGATACTTAGGAGTTCAGAAGCTATAATGAATAGGGTCACAAAGGTTGTGTGTATCAAGGACCTTGGAGAGTTATTTAAATACAACGTTTTCAATGTTTTCGGGGGTAATGTGGTACACGAGAGACAGAATGAAAGTTGGCAGGACAGTTGGAGTCAAGACCAGGTGTTTTAATGAGAGGTATGATAGTAGCAAATGTGTAATGTGAGGGGAAAGTGACTGTGTCAAGGGAGGAGTTGAAGAGGAATGTAAGATACAGACCAACACTGGGAGCTATGAGCTTCAGAAAGTGAGAGGGCAGTGGATGACTGCAGGCACAGAAAGTGTTAGCTATAAGGAAAAGGGCAGTCACCTCATTTGTTGTTGGGGCTAAGGAGAACAGAATGGCGAGCAGAGAGGGAGAGGGTGGTGGAGAAAACTGAGCAGGCGAAGGGGATAGAAGGTCATTTGAGAGGGAAGTTTGAATGGTGGAAATTGTAGAAGGAAAGTAGAGAGCTAAATCAATGGCCAAGAAAGTAGAATAGATGCAGGAGTGTTTATGAGGTTTGTGAGGAACCTGAGGGCATCCTCACTACTACCCCACCTGGATCCTCCTCTCAGGTGGCCAGGGAAAGTCCATTGCTCTTGGATCCTTACCCTGGAAGAGGATATGCAAGGGAGGATCATCTGGGTGGAGGGACCTTTGGTAGTAGGGAGAGTATGTATTTGGGTGAGACTTGGTATCCCCCGTTCCCTTGTCAGAATAAACCTTACTCTCACCCTAATCTTTTAGGATATTGTCGGTCATTCCCTCTTTCTCACACTACCAATAACCCTCAACCATTTCCCTTGAAGACTGGGATGAGGAGGAGGTGACTCAGAGTTATACACACTCCCATTCCTTTACACCACTTTGGTACTGAGATGAGGAACAGAACTGTAGAGGAGTACTATGGCAAGAGTCAGGCATGTCCAGCTAATAGGTTTAATTATGGTCTGGCAACTGAGGACAATGACATGCACCTGCCACCTCTTAACAGGACACAGGTGCATTAAATGAGAGACTACCACAGAGAATGGGGAAACCTGTCTGCAGAACAGGACATGGCTGGCAGACATGGAGCAGGCTCAAGCGGGGTCGCAAGAAGTATGCCATATGCATCAGAAGGGTGAAGGTGACGCCAGGGCTCGAGTAGGCTGTGAGAGGGTCGCGACACCAGCTTTTGCCTTGTGTGCACAGCCGGAGCTGTGGGACAATGAAGGCTCCCGAGCACTATCGGCCACTGCTAGCAGAGCTACGTGCAGCAAGCAGAAAGGTTTGAAGATGGCGAGCGCTGAAAGCCACATTGAGAGTTATTGAATACCACACAAGCTGCAAAAGGTTATGAATGCTTGCAAGAGTGTAACGAGTAATATTGAGTACTGAACTAAAGGAAAAGTTATGATGAACATGTGAATAAAGTGAACAACATGTACTGAGCACTTATGAACAATGTGAAAAGCAAATGATTAACAATTATGAATATTGTGAAAGCAAGGTGGTGGACAAGAGTGAACACCACAGAGTGGGTTTGCCAAGAGACTGTCAAGGAGAATCATAAATAAGTGTGAACCAATGACACAGGTGCAGAGGGAGAAAACCTGTGTTAGCAAGACAGCCCAAAGGATAAAGGAATAAAACAAAGTTCCATGGGATATTTGCTTTGTGACCCATAATGGGTGGATTGTGTGGTCTAACAACTGTGCCTAGACTGAGTGACTGCTTCTTGGAAAGAGCCAATAACAGCAAAGATAAAGAAGCTGTATTTTATAACAGGCTGCTGAAGTGAGTGAGAAAGAGAACAATCTGTGTGAACCAGTGAAAGGCCTTGTTGTTTACAAAGTTGAACTGGAACTGTTTGTAAAAGCCAAGAGATGTGAACTGATTATAGGTTTGGAAGCTGGAAGTGCTGACGTCTTGGGGAAGGGAACCCAGTGACTTTGTGACTTGTATAGACCTCTTGGTTAAGGTATCCCCTAGGTCTTTTGGAACTGTTTAGAACTTGGGGAAGAGAAAGCTAAAAAGATAAGCCAAGGGCAGGAAGAGGCTTGGAACTTTATTTGAAACATGGTTTCTTTTATTTTGTTGATGACATCCATACACATTATTTATCTTTAGTTGTGAGGCAAGTGAGGGCAAGACCTTTGAGTTGAACTTACTTACAAAAACTATCCTTTGTTTAATTAGGTAGGGAAATCCCACCTTAGCATAGGGCAAGTTAGGCCTTACTCCATCCTGACATTTAAGAAAATAACTATTTTGGAGAAAATGGAATCTCTTGTCTGTGTCTTCCTTTATGATGCCTTCACATGTGAGAGAATGTAGTTGAGAGATTTTTGGAGGTGCCTGGGTTGGGAATATTGAGATGATATGAGAGGGAATTAGAACTCACATTTAGCAGTGCTGAGGGTAGAGGAGTAGTTCTGAAGAGTTTAGGGGTAAGAGTTGGAGATCGGAAGAGTGCCTAGACCAGGGGCACACATTATTATTGGCAGTTGGCCAAATGTACCCTACATGCTGCCTACAGTGGGCTGAAAAGTAAATGTATTTGGGGAGGGATGGTAGTCAGGGGAGAGAGGGGCGGGGCTAGGGACTTATTCAACCCCAATTCTTTCCCTTGCCCCCCATTGCCCATAAATGGTGTGGCCCTGCTTTCCCTTATTCCCCCAACCACCCTGCATAGACATGATCCTACTCTAACCCCCCAACCAAATGGCAGATCCCATCTCCCTTCAGCCCCCCACCAGACTGCATGTCCCCCACCCATCACTAAACAGCACGCCCAATGTCCCCCCACCAAACTGCATGGCACGAGTCTGTACAATTCCCTCTGACCTCCCACCAATGTCAGCACCCTCCCCCCTCATTAACTCCCAGCCCCACCAAACTGCTTGGCCCTGCCCATGCTTTTCCCTCCCACCTACTACCGATGGCATGGGCCCCATATCCCAAAAACCACACCAATGGCATGGCCCTGGTCCCCACCCTATTCTCCCCACCAATGACATGGCCCTAGACCCCCTAAGACCATCACCGCCACTAATGTCATAGCCCTGGTCACCCCACTCCCCACAAATCACATGGCCTTGGACCCCCCAAAAAACCCACCCCCAATATAACACTATGCCCATGATCCCCACCCCTCAACCAAACACTATGCCCTATAACTCCCACCCCAACAAAACACTATGCACAATGATCTCCACCCCCCAACAAAACACTATGCCTACACCACCACAAAAAAGGCCATCCCCATGACCACCCCAACAAAAGGCCATCCACATGACCCCCATCCCCCAACAAAAGGACATCGCCATGACCCCCACTCCTCAACAAAAGGAAATCCCCATGACAGCCCCATTCCCCCAACAAAAATACATCCCCATTATCCCTCAACAAAAGGTAATTCCCATGACCACCAGTCCCCCAACAAAAGGACATGCCCATTGCCCCCTACATAACGCCATCCCCATGACCCCCACCCCCAACAAAATGATATCCCCATGCCTCCTCACCCCCCAAAGAAAATGCCATGATCCCCCCAACTAGAATGCACTTACATGAGTAGCACCAGCAAGCGAGTAAATGGAGATGGAAAGAGGTGGGTGGTGTAAATGGAGCTGGGAAGGGGCGGGGTAAATGCAT
The DNA here is from genome assembly GCF_040938575.1 of Ambystoma mexicanum. Classification (NCBI taxonomy): domain Eukaryota; kingdom Metazoa; phylum Chordata; class Amphibia; order Caudata; family Ambystomatidae; genus Ambystoma; species Ambystoma mexicanum. The sequence goes on along the minus strand of NC_090933.1, from coordinate 1,065,559,549 downwards.
ATAGAAAGGGGGTGGTGTAAATATGGCAGGAAAGGGAAATGTAGCTGGAAATGGTCGGTTTAAATGCAGATTGGCTTCTCTGTAAAGGACCCCAGTAACAGCATGCATTGCCATCAGTTCAAAATGAGCTCTAGGAACCCCAAAATGTGTGCTGTCAGCCAAGCCATACATAAAGACAGCATTTACATTCTGTCAACATCGGTGTGAGAAAATTCAAAATCAACTAGTTTAAACGACCCAAGATAAATGGGACCAACATCAAAAATTTAACTTCTGATAAACAATGAAATAAAATGCCTTAAAATGAGCAGAATGCATTTTTTTGCCATACTATTGCTTATTTAGCAATTTAAGCGTTTCTGCTCTAGAAACATTACGATGGACATTTTATTAAATACCAAAATACAGAAACAAAACTTTCTTGCAAATAAGAACAGAAAAAATTACAAAAGAAGGAAAGTGGTAAACAATAAAAATATAAATTAAACAGACATTCCTTTTTATGAAGTATTCAACATTAGGAAAGCTCAAATTTTTAGCACCCAGAGTTCAGGCTAATTTATTTCAAAATGTTTGTTGCCTACAAGGCTTACACACAGCAAACCGAATGTTGAAGCTCTCACTTCCATTGAGGAAAACAGAAGTGTCACCTTGTTGCCTTTCAACACTGGTTCCTCGATGTCAGCCACTTGCTTACATAGACGGATACATTGCTACTTAGCGGGCATTCAGCATGTTAGCTCCCTGTTGATTAGCAATAAATCCTTCTTTGTCGGCAACTGGCTGACAGCTGACTCCAGGCTAGCCATCTCGTGATAATTGTCAGCTATTAACCTTATCTTTAGCTCCATTATAAAGTATGCACCACCAGGGATGCCTCAAACTGCTTTCCATTCTAAGCAAATTAAGGGGGGGGCATACATTATAATGGAGATAAAGATAAGGTTTATAGCTGCTCTTGTCACATCCCTGGGCAAACTGTTTACGTATGTAATGAAATGCTGCCCACTACTTGAGGTGGGCAGTATCTCATTACAAAAGTAAACACTCTTGGGGGCTCGCATATGATGGAGGGTTGCATTTTGCCCACGGGCCGTAAGGTGCAAAGCTTTTTCTGAATGGTTGTTTTGAGGGAGAGTGTGAGAGGTGGAATACAGGGTCAGGGAGGGAGTAGTTCAGGAGTGAAAGTAAAAATTGGGAAGTGAGAGAAGAAGAGATCATGAAGAGCAGTGTTGAAATTCAATGGAAAGTTGAGATCAGAATGGTAGGAGAGCAAGTGTTTTAGCTAGAGAGGTAGATAGGGAGTTTGGAGTGTGGAAGTCTGCACTTGGTGACAGTTGTAGTGGGTGGTAAGAGGGAGTAGGGGGTGGTAGTGGAGATAGAGGCAAGAATTATAGAGTCATCAGAGTAAGTGAGAAGAGTAGAGATTTTGGATACTCAGAGATGAGATGTGGATATGGTTAGGGGATTTGCCATTTGAATGGGTGGGTAGAGAGTGGACAGAAGGGAGAAATGGTTCTGGAAAATGGAGCTAAAGTCAGTGAATGTATGTTTACTATGCATTAGCAGTAAATAAAAATGCTTATTCCCCATTATACCGTACTTGGGGATCAAGGGTTACAGTGGTGTCCCACGCAGTCGCAAGGCCAGGATTGTGCTATTGGACAATGGATGTCATATCTGTGCGATCAATGCACACCTGCTTTTTTACATTTGGAATTTCCATTCATGATATGTTTTGGAGTGCATAGAGAGAGAGAGAGTCAATTAGTTGAGAGAGCTGGTTGAAGAATTGACCTACAGGACCAGGTGGCCGAAAGAGGGGAATTATGGGATTACCACAACGGGCAGTGATGATTGAGGCACATTATTCAAAAGATGGTGATTTGGAGGGGGATAGGGGAGTAGAAGTGATTGGACGTTTAGAAGATGAAAACAGTCCTGCCTCCCACCTCTATCAATGAGGCAGTGAGAGTGGGTGATGGAATAGGCAGGGTCATGGAGGGCCTCAAGAGTAAATGAGTCAGAGGGCAATATCCAGGTTTTTGTGATGGAAATAAAAACAAAATAAAAACAAAAGAAGGGGAATGAGGAAGCAGGAAGTCAAAAGTCAAGGAGGTTTTATTGCAGACAGATTGGGCATTCCAGAGGGCAATAGAAAGAGAGTGTGATGTGGAGGTATATTGAAGAAGCGAGGCGTAGAAGTTAGATGAGAGAAGAAGAGCTCAGGTGTGTTTTGTGAGTATGGAGAGAAGTGGAGTGTGAGGAGAGGTAGCATCAGGGAAAAGTGATGATAGGGATGGACTGCAAGAAGGTATGGGTCTGTGTAAGTGAGAACTTATGGGAGAATAAGAAGGGAAAAGAAGCAAAAGCTAGAGCAGTGCATTATGATGGTGATGCTGAAAGGCGGGTTCAGTGGGTATAGGCAGTCATATAGGAGGATAGGGTGAAGCAATAGATCAGTGGTGAAGAAGCAAAGAGTCAGGGTGTTAAGGCACAGAGAATGGCCTAGCCTCATCACCCTTTGTGTGTGTTGCCTGGGGTAGGTCAAACCAGTCATAAGGTGTGCTCAGAGAGGGAGAGGGAACAAGGCCTCACCTCGGGTACCATCACCAGAAGGAAGCTGGGTCTTAGCAGGAAAGTCTGATAGTGGGTAATGGTGGATGGTGGAGCAGGGCAGGGCAGGCTGTGCAATGGAGTCTGTAGGCAGCCTCTCTCTTCCTTCATTGCTCAGTGTAGCTGAAGTCCGAGCTGGGGGCCAGTTGGAGTACTGAGAGTGGGCCAGTTGTAAGATGCCACACTTGATGATCCATGGGTGGTGTGTTCGGAGGGGTAGAGGCCTCACATACAGATGTATAGTTTTCTCTGGATATGTGTGTGCAACTTTCACTAAACATGTGTGTGTGTGTGTGTGTGTCTGACTGTGAATACAGCTTTGTGTGCAGATTTAAAAACAAATGTGTGGATGCACTGCTTTCAATCTGTATGCATATACAACTGCCAATCTATGAGTGCAGGCACAGCTGTTGATGTGCCTGTGTGTAGTTATAAGTTTAAATATTTGTTTTTGGGCTGGAGATGTAAACTTCACCAGCAACTTGTACAATGTTAAAACCCCTTGCCCATCCACATTATACACAAGTCTTCTTGTACATTCAAAGATAAGGGACTGAAAGTGTTTAATATGTTGCACAATTCCTATTGAATAAAACAAATTCCCTAAACTAATTTCTGTTGTGAAAACATCTAATTTTGTACTAGACCTCCAGTGGCTGATTTAAGGCTTGATATCTTGCAGACAATGGCATGCCATGACTATGCTATGATTCAAAAGTCTCTACATATGCTTAAGACACACACTCTATTTTAAATGGTGCTTAAGTTTCTAAAGCTATTCTGCATAAAACTGGCACCAAAATGCAGTCAGTTTTAAATTGTGTTTTTCAATACTAAATACACAGGGCTTTAAGTAAGATCTATCTCAGTTTGTGTTGAATATAAATAGGAGAACACAGGGCAGTATAATGAACACCAGCCCTGTTTCCTGTTATTGAATTGCATTCCTCTGGTTTCCCAGTCCTTTATGCCCTCAGCATTCACGTTGGACAGTTTATAACAATATGTGTCTGTGTGATCCCATGGAAATCCTGAGTTGGGTTTGGCTTGGGAAAGTGAATCTTCAAAGGGTTTCAAGTTCTCCTTTGGAAAACTTCAAACTCCCTTCTCCTTTCATGAAACAGGCCACTTAGAAATTCATATAAAAAGATTTCAATACACATTGTGTGGTCTGCTTGTGTTTTCTTTAGAGCGTTAACCTTCACTCTGAAATTCTTACACGTCTCCCTTCCAGGATGTGACATCTCCAAGAGTAGGACAAAAGTTCACGTATTGTTTTGGAAATAGAATGCATTTCCTTTTTTTATTTTTTTATTTGGTTAGTTGATGAAATCAACCTCTCAAATATCAAACATTTTAGACAACAGGTGTAAAATAACTATACAATTCCATTATGATTCTTTCAGTCATGACCATAAATCAAACATTGTGGTATAACTAGAGAAAAGTAGAGGATTTATATACAAACTAAAACAAAAGAAAGAGGAGAAAGGAATATTATTAAAACTTAATAAAATCAATCATTATGTGTATTTCAGATTAACACCAATTTTTTCCTGTCTCCAAGCAATTTACAATGGATTTTGCAAGGCAATTGTTACGTAAATCCACATAACAACCATCTACAAATGGACTCTGACTGCTTGTTTGGTGTTTGAGAAGATCATCTGCCAAATTTGTTCATTTACTACTGGGCAATGAATAGCAAATAATCTTTTAAAATAAGTATAATGCATTTCCTTTGGTTCACAATTGGGGTTGATATTAACCCACACATTCAACTGCATTGTAGCTTTGGCATGTTAATTTTGTTTTGGATCATCTTCCTTTCCTCAGATAGGCAAACACTGACCTTGCCCTCTTTTCCCCCTTTGGTGCAGACACTTGATGGCCTTTTCCATGAGATACTTCCGCCACTCTCCGTTTTTACATCCAGTAGGATGGAAGTAAAACATGTTTATTGTAACAGAGGGAATAGTAGAAAGGCTTGTTTAATATCACATCATAGAAATTTTGATTTTTGCACATTTTAATGTAACCTATTCTATCCTATCCACAAATTACAAAATTGACTTCTTATTGTCTGAATATATTAGACACATTATTTAGATATTCATCCTTTCAACCACATCATTCGTACTTAGCTCTTTATATAAATTGCTTTGGTTGGTCAGAATTCATCTAATCGGGAGGAGGAACTGATTCCTCTATCAGATGAAGAGCATTTTGATTGTGGTAGACTTTTAGCTTTTTACATGGACTCAGTGTTCCTCTACCTTCTTCCTTTTGGTGGCATCCTAATGTTGTATGCAAACAGAGACAACTTGTCATTGATATCATATGATCCCTTCCAACTGGCAAGGAACTTACATTCCTTTCGTTTGTTTCCTTTGGAAATTATAAAGATAAACCCTATCACCTCTCTAGTGCTCTTTTATAAATATCTGCAGATCATATGCAGATTTCTCCAGGTTCCACTGAGCATAGGCAAACGCATGTTGGATGGGCTTTTGTATGTTCTTCACCGAGGGAGGCACCAGGAAGCACTTCTTTGCCCGAGACTCTACTCCATTGCCGTTGAACTTTGCTGCATTCACCTGTGGATAATTTGCGAGTCCTCTTGAACCTGTTTACGCTAAATATTAGCGTTATTTTTCAGCACACATCCAAACCATGCCCATTTGGAGGGTGAGGCTACAAGAGCAGCCTTTCGCACGCAACAGCGCGCGCGCACTAAGGGAAGCACCAGGAAGCATCTCTTTGCCCAAGACTCTATTCCATTGCTGTTGAACTTTGCTGCATTCACATGTGGATTATTTACGGTATAATGGACTCGACCGTTGTACTTGACTAAAACATTGTAGCAGTGGAAGTTCCATACTCATTGCGCTTTTATTTTATTTTATTTTATTTTATTTAGAGTCCTCTTGAATCTGATTTTGCTAAATATTAGCATTATTTTGCAGCACACATCCAAACCAAGCCCATTTGGAGGGCAAGGCTACAAGAGTAGCCTTTCGCGATCACCAGCACGCGTGCAACGAGGGAAACAACAGGAAGCACCTCTTTGCCTCTTTTCCTCATTTGTGAGGCGGCGAGGCGTCAAGGTCTTCCGGGTTGCTCCAGCGCGGTCTAGCGGCTGAGAGGTCAATATACAATGATTATTCAAACTCTTAAAACGGGCCTGCTGTCTGGGATTGCCCCGCTGCCATTGAGTGTGAGCTCTGCTCTTTCTTTACGGACCTACAGCTATGACTGCTCGACACCCGTGAGAGCGAAAGGTAACAGGGCTCCCTGTCTGCTCATTGAGCGAGGAGGGTGTCGGATGTGGAACAGGCAGAGAAGGCAATTGTGGTTGGGAGTGGCAAGCAACCTTTTTTTAATCCCCTTCCCGACCCATTTCAATCCTTGTTACCCGCTCCAAACATGTCGGTCAGTACGGTTCCAACGCAGGCTGCTGAGTTTCAGGAAAATGAATAGTCCATTACAGATACACCCATACTAGACTCCTTAGCAACTGCTTCGAACAAACCATCGATTGTTTCATGTCTATTGAAGTCTGTAGGCGATGCCGCCATCATTGATCCAGATGTTGATGATTCTGTGTTCTCGGACAAGTGTTTATCTGACAATTTGTCTTGTTCACCGGTGATGTTTTCTGAGGCCTCTCACAGCATTACTGAGTCCGTTTCTGTGTCTATCCAATCCGAGGCCTGCAGCCTGCGCACTTACACACATGTCACCAATACATCTTTACACAGACATGCAGGTGTTTGTTACCTTACAAGCCTTGAATTTGGCCATTCATTTGGTGGGTAAATTATATCAACTATTAAATCAGAAGATGCTCTCACAGGGGGAAACATTAAAAAAAATCCTCGCTTTGCAGCCCACGCATATGAAAGCCTCTGTAATTTCTGTAGCCTGTCAAATAAATCCAGTGGTTGATTTGTGCTCACCGTCTTGCATTTCGCCCAGAGCGACTCAAAATAATGTGATAGTAGGAGCCCTTCCTTGTATTAATTCTATCATTTATGATTGCCTAGCTGTGTCACCTCCCCTAGCTTCGGGAAGGAACATGAGCTTGCAGGGATCACAGCCGGCCATCATTCCGATTCAGGCTAAAAGAATCTATACAATTTTCACTCCAACTGACAGGACCTCGTATAAAGCTGTGGAGGGTCCTTTACCATCCAAAAAGCAACAAACTGGTAACATTGCAGGGATAAATAAATACCTAAAACTTCCTAAAAATCAGCCTGCTCCCAAGCATTCGGCGAAGGTGGTTGCTAAACAGTTCCTCAAAGCCATCTCAATGCCTCATAAAAACAATGTTGTGGCATCCCAAGCCATTAGGAAGAAATATTTGTTGTTGGATCAGGCTAAGAGGAAAAATGGGTTTATTGAATCTAGCCAGGATCAGGCCTTGACCTACCCTCCCCTTGATGACCTTGTTAAAGAAATCTCTCATTTGATGCCAGTCAAAACTGCCTCTTCTAATAATTGTCAAGCACTTAATTCTAAGGGAATGGGCTTGGACAAGGGTTCGGTAGAGGACCCCATGAGTGATGACAGGATGTACAGAGGTGAAATTCGGAAAGCGGTGGACGCGTACATGGCTGGTCATGTGCCGCCTCACTTAGAAACATGCGCTCAACCTGCTATTTCGATTTCGGCTCGTCACTTGGTTGGTAATACACAAGATAGAAATCCTTCTGCTTGTAAGAATGTCCCTGCAGGCCCAGTGCATAAACCATGTAGGAAGTAATGAGGGTGTTGTTGCTGAGGTTATACCCTCCTGTGATGACAAATCTGCTCTGTCCGTTAAGTTGGGGTCTGCGTCAGACCGCTCTGAAGCAATTTTGTCCTTAATTGAAAACACTCTGGGGAATCTAAAGACAGGACCTAGGAAGGAACTGGTAGGCCAGACTGGTGTCCCTAAAAATACCCAAGTGATGAAGGTGAGCGCGAGGACTGGACATCGCCCCGCTCTATGCTCTCTGACTTTAAAATGTAGACCATCACCTTCCAGTCAATTCAATCTGAACCGAAGAGCGGTGATGGCAATTATTTCCGACATCCAGATGCTAGAGGACATTGCTTCAGTGGACCTTACTCTGGTTGAATTCATAAACAAGCAAAACCTAAATGCTGTAAGAATTTGGTTGCAATCTAGAGTAGTTCAAAACTTGATCTGGCAGGTAAAGGGTTCTTTATATGATTTGGTTTTCTTGTTGAGCTCCGAATATGGGGGTTTGGTTGCACCACCACTGGTGATGGATCATGCTCTTTCTCTAAACACCCAACCCCGTGATAGCTGTGATGTAAAGAAATCACATCAATTGATGGAACCGTGCCCTTGTAAACGTGAATCAAATCCAAATTAACTGGCCTCTCCTACTGTTCACCGCACCACTTCTCTCATGAGTTGGAACTCCCGTGGGTTTAAACATCTCTTAAATAATGTCTGAAGCAACCTGAGTAAATTTGATGTAGTACTTTTACAGGAGACTTGGTTAACACTTGCCTTGATTTGGGACAACCATGAAGTCCATTTGTATCCTGCTTTGAAATCTGCTTTGGGAAGACCGTCTTCGGGCCTACTAATTGCTGTAAAAGCTGGGCTGTGGTCTTCTTCTAGGTTCTGGGCGGCCCCAAATAAGTTCATGTTGTTGGTCAAAGTTATACTCCAAGGTATTATGTATGCAATCCTCAACACATTCTGGAATCCAGCTGGCATTTCGAATGAGTGCTTTTTCAGGGACCTGAATAGCTTGCTAGCCATGGTGTCTGAAGATCATTGAATTTCTTACTTCATCTTAGCTGGTGACCTTAATTTAAACTGCTTTGTGAAAGGTTGGAAACAATACAACGAGAGGCTTGTGCGCTGGAATTGTTTAGTGAAACATAGAAATTTACATGTTTTGAATGGTGCCTTTAATTCTGATATTCCTGAGCTCCGACTTGGAACAAAGGTAACACCACATCAATAATTTATTATGTGTATGTAAATACTACGTTATGGTCAGTGATGCAATCTTTCTACATTTCTCCTACTGATGCGAGTAATCATAACTTGTTATGTGCTGAATGGCAAGTTCAAACAGAAAACAGCTTTTCACAGAGTGTACTTATGGAGGGTTGCTTGTTCGCAAACGCAGGTAGGAACCGTCTCTGATGGACAGAGGATGCTTTGATTCATTTTAATCAGTTAATCTCTCTGTCAAATGAGACAAATGATCATCAATGTGAAAACGTGGGATTGATTTATAGCAATAAGATTCAGGCTTTCAGTCAATGTAGATCGTCCGCTTGTAATCATAGGAGTCATCTGCATACTTTTGACAGATTGGTATACATAAGCAAATCATCATATCGTGCAGAGTTAAGAAGGCTCTCAAGGCTTCCTCTTCCCCTCAGAATGGTTCTTACTCATAAAGCTCGAACGGCCCATAAAATTTGGATGAAAGGCCATAGATCAATGCTTTATCAGAGAGATGGAGCCAATATGCTAAGGATATTGGCGGAGAAAAACATCTCCAAAATGTGGTCTGCTTTGAATCAAGAGAATAGCGTTCACCAAATTGATTTGCAAACCTCCGCAGTTGACACACATGAGTGGGTCTCATATTTTGAACATTTGTATTCACCACCTTAGGATGCATGCCTTTAGATCTGCTGTATTCATCTTCCGGGTTTTGCCTGAACCTAGATCAAAATGAAATCATGCAACTAATTAAAACAGCTAGACACTCCCGAGCGGTAGGCCGGGATGCATTTTGAACTATGTTATGAAAGCCCATCCGGAGATTTGGGCCTCTCTTTTATTCAACATATTTTCTGCCATAAACTGGCTACAGAAATTGCCGAAATCATGGACTCAAGCCATCACAATCCCGATCTACAAGAACGGTGACCGTCAATCACCTGTGAGCTATCGGCCAATTTCTCTATTGGATGCTCCAGGCAAAATATTTTGTCAAATTATCCTTAGAGAACTTAACACTTGGGCGGATGAAAAACATCTGAAAGATCCATTTCAATCGGGATTTGTGAACGGAATGGGCACAATACCAAACATTCTTGCCCTTTCCTTGATATAATCACAGCAAGTTGCTGGTGGTCAACCTTTACATTTGGGCTTTATTCATTTCAAAGCTGCCTTTGATTCAATAGACAGGATGTTGTTGCTCACAAAGCTTCAATTACATCATTGTCCTTCTACATTAATAAACTTGATAATGCTACTCCACACAAATACATCTATGCGTGTTAGAATCAATCTGGACGGCAAATTGTCTCTGACAATCATCACTCAAAGAGGTTTGAAGCAAGGTTGCGCCCTAGCTTCCTTCCTGTTTAATTTCTTTATATTAGACACAGGATCCTCAATATTGAACTGTGTTGGTGACCCCCCGCGGATAGGCATTCAGAAAATCCCATATTTACTATACGCGGATGATTTGGTTTTGATAGCTCAAACCCCCATGGGTCTCAAAAACATGTTAAATCAATTAGGGTCTCATGAGTTGGACAATAACCTAGTCATTAATACATCAAAAATGCAAATTGTGGTGTGTAATAACAATACGTCCAGATAGCATCATCATAAATGGCAATTACAACAGTCTGAACTTTCCATGGTTTATCTATACAAGTACCTAGGTGTGATAATTCAGCACAAGAAAACGGTAAGCCTTTTAGCTTGTGAAATCAAAACCAAATTGCAATCCTTAATATCCCAATCGAAGATTCTGGTGAAAATATTCAGAAAGTTTTCCTTAAAACATATTGTGATCTTCTACAAGATGAAAGTAACGCCAATTCTCTTGTATGGAGTGGAAGCTATACTCCCTCAGGAACATACGTTCTGGGATAGTATAGAGTCCAAATATTGGAAAGCAGTTTTACAGTTGCCTTGCGGAACTCCAATGGCAGTATTGCAATATAAATTAGGTTTATTGTCCTTATATTCGCAAATGACATGGAAACAATGCGCTCTCCTCCGTAAGTCATTGGAGGGGTTAGTAAATCTTGAATATCATAGCGCATAACTTGCTAGTATCCAAGAACAGATTTCCGAGCAGGTGGCGACATCACATTCTGAATGCTTCAGCTGATGCTACTGTGACAATTGATCTGCTTATATCTAATCCACATCGTGCAAAAGTTAACATTTTTCAACATGACTGGGCGGGAAATATGGTGAAGTGCTCCAGACTTAAGGAGTTTACCATATTTTTGTTTGGTACCAAAAAATATGGGGTAATGGCCGACTATCTTTTGAAATGCCCGTCTCAGGAATTTCGCTGCAAATATCTGAGATTCAGATTAAATCAGTCGAGCACCAGGGATATATTGTATAGAAGGAAACAAATCTGCTTGAATCAAAACTATTGCCGATACTGCCTGAATGTAAACGAAAGAGAAACATTGCAACATCTTATAATTGAGTGCACTGCATTGAATAATGTAAGAGAAAAATGTTTTGGGAGGAAAATGATTGTACAGAACCATCTCACACAAGAGCAAATATGGCATCCCTTGTTTAAAAATCTGAGAGTAACAATACAAATAGAGACTGTGCAATGTCTGGATATGGCGTTACCACATTTGAAGACTGGAGAGATAGGAAATTGTTATTCTATGTCAAATGAGATATTTATGGTATATATGCAGGAAGTTGGAAATCAAATTATATGATGATATTGATTCATTCATTTATGTTTGAAAACTGGAAATAATGTTTCATGTTTTAATGAAGAATTAATGTTATTGTTATATGTCGGTCTTTTGTTAAATAATTTGTAAATCTATGAGGGATTTTTTTTCATCCTTTGTATAAAATAATTTGAAAAGTTGTTTATCAACTAAACAAATAAAAAAATAAAAAAAATAAAAAAGTATTCATGAGTGGCAGAGTCCACTAAAATGTTATATATCTTCGATGGTGTATCGCAACAGTGAAGCTATTCAGAAATTAAAATTTGTAATTATTCCTCGATGTGACCAATTCCGGTGGTAATCCTGAGGGAACCTAAAAAAATAAAGTGCTCAAAATTATATTTGTAGGAGTTTGTTGATAATGCCAGATTTGGTTTTGGAACAGAAGACTAAAGATGGAATTGTGGTGCTAATTCTTTGATAGAAATCCAGATGGGTAAGTGGAGACTTGTTTAGATTTCTAGGTGGCAGATAAGGTTAGATAGTAGTTGTTATTTGAATGTGGTGGATGAACTAGGCAAACTGAATGGATGTTCTCAGGTGGATGCCTCAATAATCAAATGCTAGCCTTTTTGCTATGATCTGGCTTGGACATATTTAAAACGAAGGCTTCATGGAGGTTCAATAACACAATGTGGTTACCTCTGGAAGGATGCTTTGAGATCTTGTGTATAAAATCGGAAGTATGCAATCCCTTATCTACCTGCCACACAGTATCTAGGCCAGGCACAACAACTGCAATCATATGCAGAATGGCACTGTGCAATGACATCAGAGATCCTATTACCTGAGAGGACCATATTGCTTCACTGGAAACTTTGATTCTCCCAAACAGGGAGTGGCTACTCAGTGGAGCCATGGGTGTACCTCTGGCAAGGCAAGAAGAGGTGAGTGAAGCTCCAGAAGGCGTCTCTGGGCATCTGAAAAGTGATCCTTGAAGAGTATCTCTTTTCTGAGTCTGTGGTAAGGGAAAGGTGGGTAGGTGGTAGCTCAAATGAAGCCTTGCAGCTTCATCAAAAGTCATTAATGAATTCTGCATCATTAAGTCATCCGAAGCAGTTTTCAGTCGTAAATCCTCTGTGCTGAACTGTATGACAGACAAACGCTTCTGTGTGTTTTGTTTCTATCATGAAGCTGATGTTGATTTGCATGAAACAGCAGATTCTCAGCATTGTAGGAGCAACACGGGGGACTTACCAGAGTGGATGTTGATTGGAGAAGCTGGCATCTACAGAACGCTTACATGAAAAACAGCTCTGCATGAAGAAAACTGGGAAGGCACTTAGAGAGACAGTCCAAATTGCAGGAAGGTTTTAACAAGCAACCCTGCAGATTTATCAGACGTAGCTGCCAGTTTCAAATGCTAAGTCGAGTGCTTATGGAAACCAACTGAATACTGGGAAGAAACTGCAGGGAAATGTTTTTTTGTGGGATTGGAGATGAAGCAGGGGGAACAACGTAGACACAGGTCCAGCTAAGAGCTGCTGGCTTGATCTTTACCATCTTGGTTACAAAAGGGAAAATGCATTTTGAATTACAAATAGTCAGTACATTTATTGTAACAGTGCTAATGAGAACACTGGATAGCCATTAAATGTTAATCTTATGGTGCAGAAAGTGCACTTATGACATGCCAGAGTGCTGCAACCTTAAAATACCTCTTTGCTCTGGATTTATTTGAAGGAATGCATATTGGGTGTTACTGTAAGTGTGCTCAGAAAGAAAATTCTCAACATTCAAACTGATAACTTTACAATGTGGAAGCAATTACATGTTTCTTGATAGGTTAAACAGAGTGGTATGACTCGATTAAACAATGTCTCATGCTACACATCTTTCTTGAATCATTTTCTTTTTTTATAGGAAACGTGGAAGCAATTAACAACCAGAGTAATAATAATAATAGAAAGATGGACAGCATCTTATGATAGAACTCTCTGTTAGATCCGTTTAAGAAGACATTTCCCACGAGCTCACCATTTAACAAACCAAATAACGAATCCAATACAACATTAAACATGCTTTGGCTTAAATCGCATGTTAATTATATAACATTACAATATCATTGCAATGATTGTCGGTTACATTATCCTCTCCCAAATATGAGTTGGGTAGTGCTTGCTCCGCATTTGAAACCCTTTTTAACAACTTACATTTTTCATTTTGCCAACGCATGCTGACCATAGAAATCACTCAATTTAGAGAGTACTGTTCTTTTATAAATGGCACATGATATCATGATCAGGCAACAACTCAGTGCATTGGAAGGAGTTCAACTCTATTCAATGATGTTACGGTACAATGCTGTCCTTAAATCTGAGCCTTATTATTGATGTTTGTAGTGTCATGCTGCTATAAACAAGCAGACAGACACTCTGGCGTACTGGGGATAATTATTTATTAAGGAGCAAACATGTATATATAATTTGCAGGTAGGAATTCAAGCCCTGCTCCTTCGGTCCTCTCTCCAACGGTCTTCTCCCCTCTGTTCTCTTCTCTGTAATCTCCCTCAGCATTCCATCATGTCACTCTATTCTGCAGGCACTATGTGGGCATGATACTTCTCATCCCAATTCTTTCACCTAGGCTCTTCTTTGGATTTTCACTATTGAGTATACTCATCCAGATATATTGGTCTTGGGTAGCCTCTACCACATCTTAATGTAGCCAGGGAAATATCTGTTGCATCTGACAAGGAAGATCTGCCACAACTGGTTTCTTCACACTCACTTGCAACCTTTCTTCCAATGATCACTTCATTAGCCCTCAATCTCCCCGCCATTGCTCTCTCCAAGTTCCATACTCTTGCATCCTTCGTTCTCACAGCGTGTTTGAAAAGTTCTATCAGTACAATTGGTCTAGACACCTGACATCCATGTTCTCTCAACACAGCTAATAATTTGATTCTGACCCAGTCTCCCACTTGTGGTAAACTAAATCTCTTGAAACTCCTACTATCCTGCAAGTCTTTATTTTTCATCTGCCTCTCTCTGATGTTATACTCCACATCATCCAACGCCACTTCTATACCGGTCACATCACACATCCAATCTGGAAGTAACTTGGTGCTGGCCTTTCTACATTTTCTATGATCAAAAGTAGAAACTCCTTTTCTGCTGTGTGGTGTGAATCTATGAGCAGCAACTGTCCTGTTCACCATTTCTTTCCAATCTCTCCCATTAGACCAGGCCCTTTTAATGACCTCATTGATTATTCTTGTATATCTCTCCACAAAACTATTTGTTTGTGCATATATATGGCACTGGTTTTGTGAACAATGGCCCTCTACTTAAGATATTCTTCCATTTACTTTGACATGAATTGCAAACCATTGTCAGTAAGGACTACTCCAGGGAAACTCAAATGCCCACGCAACCCCGCCAAGAACTCAATTACTATTTTAGTGGTAACATGCAGGGTCATCATCAATTGCATCCATCTAATCAACACATCAACAAATACAATGCAATCTGTCTGACATCTGCCACTCCATATTGGTCCAATCACATCAATCACCAGTTTCTCCCATGGTCTCCCTGGTATATCTGTAAAAGCCGTAGGACATTTCTTACTCACACACACTTTGTCACTGTTGGTACAAATTATTCAATCCCTAACTATTCTTTCAATTTGGATATCACACGCCGGCCACCAAAAACGTTTCCTTATCCTGTGTTTAGTCTTCACCATTCCTTGATGACCTTCATGTCCCAGATGTATCAATGTCTCCCTTACTCTTTCTGGCTGTACAAGCTTTTCTCCTCTCATAAGAATACCATCTTCAACATACAGTTCATCTCTTATGTTCTAGAAACCTTCCACCCGTAACCTCTGTACAGTCTCTTTATTTAATCCTCCTTCCAACAAATCTTTGGTGATGATACTCATTTTGGTATCCTTTGCTGTTTCTTCACATCATTCCTGCTTTGAAATTGATGGTTCCGATACTTCACAAATCGCATCTTGATCTTCTTCATTACAACTGGTTTCTACAATTGTAGTCATTCGAGAGGCAGTCTGGAGCAAAGTTTCTTACTCCCAGAATGTATTGCCTCGTAAAATCAAATTCCTGTAAACTGAACTCCCATCTTCTTACCCCACCTGATACTTTGTCCATTCGTGGAAAACATATCAACCAGTTTTTTGTGATCAGTATGTATCTCAAATCTAGCCCCCATACACAACTCCCAAACTTATCTGTAGCCCACCTGTTAGCCAGAGCTTCTTTCTCTTTGGTCGCATATGCCTACTCCAGATCTTTCAACAAATCTTGATGCAAATGCTAGAACATGCTCTTTTCCTTCTTCAATTTGTGTTAAAACTGCTCCCAATCCTACATTACTTGAATCCAGCGTAATCACTGTATATCTTCCCATCCTGTAGTTATGTAATGCTGGCGCTGCTGCCATTGCCTTCTTTATGTATTGAAATTTGTTCTCAAAGTGCTCATCCCATGCACATTTTTTGTTTATCTTCAACATTCCTCTCAATGCAACAGTGTGATCAGCAAACACTCTAATAATCTTCGTATAGTATTCTGCCATGCCTAAAAATGTTCTGACCTGTTCCTTGCAATTTGGTGTGACCATGTCGTCTATCGCACCAATCAAATCCTTCATATGTGATATCCCTTCCTTAGAGATCACAGTCCCACATCCTCAATATCGTTTCTGTCGACTTTTGATTTCTTACTATTGAGAGTCTTCCCCACGTCATGTAGTTTTTTTTAGAACCCTCTCCAGTCTCCTATCATGTTCTTCTTTGTTCTCAGTTTCACCAGAACACCTTCTTGAAAGAAAATTACACCTTCTTCTGGTATTTAGTGATTATACTGAATAAAAAACAGAGAATACATTTAAACAAATTAAACATAACAAACATATACTGAATTTAAAATAAAACATATGAGGGTGAAGCACAAACTACTGGACCTGGACTGGATTTGGACTGAGCAGAAAGTGAAAGTCTACAAACTGTTTGTAGACGAACCAGAGGAACACTACAGAAGAGGATCAGTCTTGTCCTACCTCGACAGATTTCCTTCACAGTTGGAGTGGCACAACTTTCTAAGACTCCGTTTAGACCTCTATCCAACACGGTTGGTCACCGAAAGGAGATCAAATGCCCAGGAAGAGAGAACACTAAATTGTCGGATTTGTAGTAAATTTTCATAGACTTTGAAGAATCTTGTGCTAGCGTGTGAGCCCTTAAACCCTATAAGAGTTAAATACTTGGGGAGATTCATTGAGGAATCGACAACAAAATCACAGGATGAGTGGTGGGCTCGCATTAGATGGGGGAACAGCTTTCTTTGTCGTTAGCTGTACTCCAGTGTGTGAGGTTAATCTTCACCACTATGGAGGACAACAAAAACACAATTGTTGGATGAAACCAAATTTTACATATCAGGCCTTTGAGGAGGAAATGTTTTTTTTTCTTTCTTTCCTTTTTTCTCTTTCTTCCTTCTAAATTTGTATTTTCTACTGGAAACAATTTTATGTATGCATTGGTAAAAGGTTGCATCTAAGGTTTGATAAAAACCAGGTGATGTGTAATAAAAAAACATATATGGGGGGGTGGGGTGAGGGCTTAAATCTGGTATGGAGGGGGTTGGAGTCTGGTTTTAAACATGGGGGAAAGGGGTATTGGAGGGACAGACCAAAAAAAGAAAATAATCTATTGAATAATTTTTCATTATTTATGTTTCGTAGAAATTTAATTCTCCATTTTTTCATTCGGTAAAATCCCAGTAAACACTTCTTCTTCATCAAATATTCTATACATGATTTTTTAAAACACAGAAGCCATGGATATGAGACCAATGGTTATCCTGCTGTATTGAAACAGTCCTTCCGGTGTTATGCATACAGTTAGATGTCATGATTCCTTGTGCAGCTTAACGTGATGGTATGCTGATGTAAGGTTGAGTGTCAAAAATACCTTCACGGGGCCCTTTGTTGAAATCAACTCTTGTATATTAGGTAGGGCATGTATTTCTGGAATCACACATTTGTTGGGCTGTCTCAGGTTAACACAGAATCTGGTCGATCCTGAGCTTTTCATTACTACAGTGAGAGGTGACAGCCATTCAGATGCATCAATGCTCTCTATGATTTCCTGTCCTTCCAACCTCTTCAATTCCAATTTCGCTTCATCTCTCATTGCAGTGGAACACTGCATATTTTCTGAGCTACTGATTTATTATACGATTTGTGAATCCTTTCAAACAGCCAATCTCATCTTTAGATACTTAATTTTGAATATTTTGGGTATTTTGTTCTGAGCTCTCAACCATAAACACTGACTCCACCACCTTCCGATCAAGTCACACCTTCAGTAGTCTCTGGTGGGTCCATTTCACGAGCAGAGATGCTATTTTCTTTGACACATATATACACCCTTCAGCCTGCCTTCCTTTGAAGTCCAAGGTTAGTTTTAACCAGCCGATCAGGTCAATTTTCACTTCACCATAAACTCTTGGATTTATGTCCACTTCATGTAAATACTTGGGTCAACATGTTCTCCATTCCACCTCTGGAAGGAGTGTATTTTTAGCTCCCGAATCAACCATCATGGCAACTGGTACACTGTTAACATGTACAACAGTTGTTGGGCTGTCTAACTCTCCTTCTTCACTCCCTGCTACTGAGATACACTCCTCACCTTCATAACTCTCTTCATCACCAATCCAATTTGTGACAGCATTCTTGTTTCTAGAGCACTTAGCCAGATAACCCTTTCCATTGCAAATTCTGCAAATTATTCTGAGTGCAGGACACAGTGGACTATTGGCCCAATGGAAGGGGCTATCACACCTGTAACATGTTCTAGTATTGTTTCGCCCCCTTAATCTTTGTCTGCCTCGTCCTCATTGAAACTCTATGGTAGAACGTTTTATGTTGTCTTTATTCATTGCATCTCTGTTTTCACTGTTGTATCTGGACTCCCAGTTATCACTGTTTCATCTCAATCTTACACTCAGATTACCTACCACTGCAACTGATTCTGCACCAGAATGAGGAAAGACAGGTGGATCACCTAAATTGTGCTGACATTTGTTATTACAGGTGAGAGGAATGTGAAGTTGTTCAATAAAGATGTTTTTCTTGGTACTAAAACATTAGTATCAGACAATAGTGCCAGTAGCCATATATGTCCAATTGAAAGAACAAAAAGTGCTGATACACAAGAATGCCCTGGAAAACTAAGCAATAGTACCACTGGACAATAGTGTCAAACAGTAGTGCCAACACGTGTTTTGACCCTTTGGTCCATGTTAGCCTTTGATCGAATCCCATGTGTTTCTTCTTTTTTTTTCTTTCTCTCTTTCAAGAATTAGCAGTATCTTTTTTGTGCCCTGAAAATAATCAGAACAATGATTCCAAGAGCCACCTACATTTTTACATTAAGAGGCATTTGGCTCAAACAACAAGGTATAGTGTTGTGGCTAGTTTATTTGGCTTGTAATATCATTTTCTTTTCTTAAGCTTCTTATAGCTGCTTATTCTCAATGCAGGTTGTCTACGGTCCACGACAGACTCAGCTAACTACTGGGTCTAATATGTACAGTAATCTGATTGAATACATGCTATATTATATTTTAGCCCCAATGTTCTGGTTTTCTTGCACTGTATATTTATTTAGTCGCATGCCTAACGAACATTCGTCATCTTCTTCTTGCTTTTTTGTGCACCTTGCAAGTTAGTGTGTAACAAACCTCATCACTTCAGAGTAATCATGTGTTTTGATATTGAAATGTCGACTTACCATTAACTTTGTTTTCCATTAATTTTCTATTTCTTCCCATCCCCCATAATGTTCCCTTTCCACTGCCTTTAGACATTCTACAATGATATGTTATGTTTAAATTATTATCAAATGTGTTTATATTTTGGGGAATTTTCTTTTCTGATGTATGGGCTTTGCTCTCTTGTGTTTCGCTGCTTCTCACAGATCTGGTTAAATCTTCCATGTGAAACTAATATATCTTCACCAACTGGTAGTTGTGCCTTGATAAAGACCCAAAGGTTCGAAATACATGTTGGCACTACTGTTTGGCACTATTGTCCAGTGGTACCATTGCTTAGTTTTCCAGGACATTCTTCTGTATCAGCACTTTTTGTTCTTTCAATTGGACATCTATGGTTACTGGCACTATTGTCTGATACTAATGTTTTAGTACCAATAAAAACATCTTTATTGAGCAAATTCACATTCCTCTCACCTGTAATAACAAATGTCACCACAATTTAGGTGAGCCACCTGTCTTTCCCCATTTCACTATACTAGGCTGGGGGAGCCTAGGGACTCACGTATTGAAGCAGACAAGTATCTAATAATGTTTCCCCGATATCCATTACAGCGCCCAGTTCACCTGGGTACCTCAACTCTTATTTATGATTCCCCACCAGGTTGCGGTGTTCTAACCAGGCGGTTTTAAATGTGATCTCTTTTACTATGCCTGCCAAAGTCTTCACACATTTCTCAGTGTGTTCAACCCCCTTAGACATGCATAAGACAGTCTCCGAAGGCAGATGATCTTCTGCCCATACTTGTTTTCTTACTTTACTGCTGCTGCATTGAAACATAAACTGATCACTTAACCTTTTGTGAAGTTGTTCATTAAATTGAAATCCTTGCTAGCTTCCACAGAGCTGTTACTGTTTTACACATTCTCTATCTTCTTGTATCCATTTCTGAATACTGAAGGATTTCTTTGTTAACATGTACTGGGATCCTCTGCACAATGCAGCTCTTATTAGAGGGGCCTGAACTTGTAAGGTGACAGGCCTTCATGTCAGCGGATCTCATGTTGATTGGTCCCTTCCTCTAATTAGTCCTCTTTTTTACAAATAGGTTGTTGAGACCCCAAGGAACAGCATTTCTGCACAGCCTCTCACTCAGGCGCCATGCTTTCCTCACCTTCTGGGGTAGATGGCGCCTGCACGTCCTGACTCTCATGGACCTCAGCAGTTGCTCATCGGGACACAGAGCTTGCTGTTGGTTATGATCACCAGCTGTTGGTAAGTCTGCCGCACTAGTCGCCACTTCGGTAGTCTCGTTCTGCTATACACAAGCACACAGAAACTCTATAGTACTGGGGACAATTATTTATTAAGGAAAAACAAAGTATATATAATATGCATGTAGGAATTTGAGCCCTAATCCTTCGGTCCTCTCTTCAATGGTCATCTCCCATCCATTCTCTTCTCTGTCATCTTCCTCAGCATTGCATCATGTCACTGCAATCCACAGGTTATTAGTAAGTGATTAAAATATATGCTCTTCTTTTTCAATATAATATGCCGAACCCTAGGACACATATCATTGATCAACTGAACAATTAATGGTCAAGAACTCATTTCTACGTTATGTTATGTTTGTCGAAGGTCTGTGGCTGTATCTCGGGGGTGGTGGTTGGGGTCAAGGAGGAGGGGTGGCACCAACATCACTGTGTTTGTGGGCCCAGGGACAACAGGAGGAGTACCAACTCCACCGTGCCCTAGTCAGAAGCTAGTAGATCAACAGCTGACTCTACAAAATGGTACCATCATTTAAGGGATGAATGTAAAGTAACTTTCCCTGGCCAAGCACAACAGGTACCACGTATAGATATTGATGAGATCAAATCATAGTAGTGCTTAGCGGTGTCCCCAAAAGGAACATGAGAAACCAGGAGAAAGGGGAAAAAGTGGTGTGCATGGATCACAATGACACAAAAGAGTCTCACTTGGGTTGTGCAAACCAGGTTCTGGAGACAAGCACTGGTGCTCCATGAAGGGCCACTACTGCAGGTTGGTCTACTTCCATTCATCTGCAACATTGTCTTCCAAGATGGTGGATGGCTGACATTTCGCCATGGGTGCATGGGGAGATGAGTGAGGCCAAATGATTGGTAGGAATGCCACCTAATATTACAAGTAAACCAATCACAAAATGAAATACAAGTGCTATACCCTAGTGAGTCATTGGACAGTGATGGTCCCCAGAGGCGGAACCAAGCACATGTAAAAAGAGTAAGCATTGCCGGAGGGATGTGACTGTTTGGATACAGGGCAGTAGTGTGTTTGGACATTATTGGAGGAGAGATATGGAGAGACGAGCAAGAGGAGAGTGACTGGATAGAGGTGACGAAAGAGGAGAAGGGTGAGAAGAGTATTGACAAGGGCATTATCAGCATCCGTCAGCATAAGGAGGAGGGTGATATAAGGAGTAAGAAGGAGTGGAAAAACATGAAGATGAGACATAAAGAGGGTAAAAGGAGCGAACAGAAATAGTGGAGATACATCTGCCAAAATATGGGGGTGAAAAGAGTGCAAAGGAACATATGAAAAACACTAAGAGTAGAGAGGTGGAAGGTGAGAAAAATGAAGAGATGGACGTTGCTAACAAGGGCAAGTCTAACCCTGAAATTATTGAATAGTCAGTGAGTGGACAGGAGGGAAAGGCAATCCCTAAGCCTGATAAGGGTCGGTGTGTTTAAGGTGGAGGAACAAATGTGTGGTGGAACTTCAAGGAGGTACAGATGTAGAACAGAAGTGGGGAGGCAAATAGAAAGAGAATAGGACAGACTCGCCTAGGCAAAGAATCTATTAGCACCCTTGGTGGGGAGCCAGTCAATCAGGGGGCTAGGAACACAGCCTTTAACTGTTGGTACAAGCCACATTCCAAGCCGCCAGACAGCCGGATTGTCCTGCTCCATTTTACCCCCAGCCTGCGCCTTGTTTTTTTTCTTTTTGAACCCCAACCCTCCGATTACCTCGTGGAAGGCCCACTCCCGGACTTGCACATGCAGAACCAATAAATGCGACACACCCAAATGGGGAATGAGACTAAGAGAACAGGCTGCGAGGCTTAGGTTTTGTTTATGTAAAATTTGCATCCAGAGAACTCTGCTGCCCGAGAGCACTCTGGCAAACAACACACTTACAATTGATTATGAAGGCAGAAAACATCATCAGTGATGTCAGATATGAATGTTACAAAAGTTCATTATGATTGGACACAAGACCATAATCTATATGTGGATGTAGGCACTGCTCCTCTGTGGTTGGCTCCTTGGTTGGCTGGAGGGTGAGCGTCACAAGGTCTATCTGTCTATGTCCAGGCGGGGTGAGAGTCAGGTCGCGGTGTGGTAAGGCGGGCCCTAAATAAGCTTACGTGAGATACTACCATTAGACATGCACTAAATTATGGTCACCACAGTTTCTCTGAGTATATTATCATAGATCTATAAATCGTGCACATATAATCACAGCTTTATTCGTTGGCACTTAAATTGACATACCGGGCTCAGGGTCCTGGTCAGTAAGATAACATTGGCTGGGGGTTGGGTCCAGGTGCAGCAAAGAGGCTATAAGGCATTCTGACATTTGTTAGTTCTAGGATGCAATATACTGTGACAGATATCTGATGTTAGTTGGGGGCACACTGGGGTGGGCTTCACAGCAGGGTCACACGTCTGGTACATCAAGAGAATACCTTGAGGGGACACAGGGTTATAGTGGCAGTCATTTTCCAACAGCGGGGGTAAGAGGGCATGGGCAGGTTTGTGGAGATGAATGAGCTACAAGGCATGGTTTGAGCCGGTTCACACATAGGACAATGATCTCAGAGGAAGAGTGAGATGTTACATTGGTGTATTTGTTGTAATTATCTCCGGCTCATGCGTGAGAATGGAGCTGCGAAGCTTTCAAACACAGTGAGAAAAGGTGGGGGCCATGAGCGCAGTGTGCGCAGCGCTGCAGAGGTTTGAGAAGCCTTTTAGTATTATCGCAGTAAGGCCTAGTCCAAAGATGGAGTCGAGGGTACACAAAATGGAAACCCAAGTGTCCCGCGCAACAACGCCGCATCTGCTACTGTTAGCCTGCCTACGAGCTATGGAAGCGTTCCCCATTATTGTGCGAGCAAGTGGTTTACATTGTGTTGAATATATGAGGGGGGCCTAAACGACCCCTCACTCCCACACACTCGCTGTGGCACCGCACCTTCCACTCATATTCCCCCGGCCGCCATGGAAAGAGTAGAGGGGCTCTGTGTGGAGCCTCGCGTTCCCTTTACATGGCAGCCATGATGGACAAGGGTTTTCCTTCCTAAAATGGGACGTTGCGCGCCTCCCATTGTAGGAAGGAAAATCCTTTTTTAAGCACCCCAGGTTACCACTTTGGTAACCCATGGTGCTAATGGCCTTCATCCCCATTGTCTAGGAGCTGGAATGGGGGATAATGCCATGGAGCCCTTGTTAACAGCCCTCAATTCGCTCAGGCCGATAACTTGGGCTGCTAGACCCGTTATCCCCTGTTCCAGCCCCTGGATGAACACCACAATAACAGACAGTGAGGTTATCAAGGATCCTGGAAAGAGTTCACTGGGGTTGCCTCCTTGTTATCTAGGACTTTGAACTGTTGGCAGATGGTGTCACAGCACTGAGGACCTGTTTTGATACAACTGGTGACCTATGTGCTATATGTGAGACTAAGGGGGCAGCATCATCATCAAAATGATCAGGAATAATCAAGATACAAGGAAAATCCCCAAAAATATTAATAAAAAGAAAGAGGTATGGAGGCACTTCAATGCCATGACTATGAGCGTGTGACTAAGAACATGGTGAACCATTAGGGGCAATTCAAAGAGAAACTTCTTTTCCAAGTAATAAAGCCATATTCTTTAACCAAGTACTAAACCCATATTCTTTAAAGATTTGACTTCATGTCCTTTTCCTTCTGTTGTCTAAAGTATGTCACATACACAATGGGCCTCATTACGAGGTTGGAGGTAACCATGGCGCTATTAGCGCCATGGCTACCTCCAAATCCTTACCGACTCCGCCCTGATGCATGGAGCTATTACTGCCCCATTCCAAGGTTGGCGGGGGCGGTAATTCCCCATTCACCAGGGCCCTTCCCCATTCCCATTTGAGCCCCCATAGGGCTTAATGGGAATGGGGAAGGCGCAAATTGCGGTACCGTTATTAGCTCCAAAGTCCCTTTGCGGGTCCCGTCCTTAACGCCTGGTGAAACCAGGTGTTAAGGGAGGACCCGCAAAGGGAACTCGTAGTAGGGTGGTAAGGGATTACCAGCACCGGTGCCCTTACCGATGCCAGTAATCCCTTACCGTCCACCTCGTAATGAGGCCCAATGAATCCATTTTAACCATATTCAGTGTTGTGCCATTTAAGGACATTCAATTCGACTTTCTGCCATATATGTGTAGGTTTATAGTGTATAAGGCTATTCCACATGCATTTCAGGCCACAAAAATTGGACAGAATTGTGGTTGTAGAATGTCCCATAGGGGTAGAATTAAATGTTATTTTATTATATTGTATTATATTTTATATTTATATATATATAGAGCTGAAAGTATGTATGTGTGTATATTTGTCCGGCTATACAAATCCACACCGTTGAACCCACGTTTACCGAATTATGCATGGGGCAAGTTGTAGTCTATTTTTGGATGCAAAAAATGTACTAGATAGACACCCTCATTTATTGATGTTCACCCGATTCACTACAGTAGGTACTAGAAGAGGCAACATTAAGAAAAGTGTCTGAAGCAAAATGTTCGATATGTTGGTTATTCCTTTAAAATGTATTGCTACTGTATACAGTTCGAAATTGTTTATTAAAGAATTTTTAAAGGGAATAAAAAAAAGAATTCCATTTTTTTTTATCACGCCACTCCAAATATGGGAAATGGCAAGGTTACAGTTTACTTAAGTTCATTCACGAGAAGAGAGCACAATCAATCAATCTTTCTTGGACATTTTGTCAAATGTGGTGAAGCCATTAAATGACTCAAACATGCCGCACAAAAAAATAACATCGCTTGGAAAAGCTCCATCTGATGGAAAAACGGAATTCAATACCAAGAGCTTCTAAAGCACAACAATAAACAACAGCATGACTTGCCGACCAGAGGACAAGAGAAACTTTCTACAGGCCAATTGAGATGTCATAGCAAACTGAAGCAAGACTTGCCGACAAGAGCACAAGAGCAACATCCTCCAGAGCACAAGAGACACCACTCAATCAGGACACGGGCAATGCCGATAACCAAGCTAGTGGCTTATAAAGGGAACGTATCTCAAGAGCAGCGGAGCACTTTACAACAAGAGGATGCCAGACTTTGTTATGTGTCAGCAGCAGAGATGGACACGCATACTCCATGTACGAGGCTGTGTCTGAGTGGATGAGCATTGTTTAAAGAGCCTTGAGGAATAATGCTAGGTTCATGAATACTATCAGATTCGGTTTGAATCTTGTTTAAGTGATAACATGCTCCAGAGAATACAGTGGATGTTTGGGCAGTTAGCTTTATTGTTAGGTAACGTCACACCAAAAAATAACTCCACAGGATGCATGCAGGTTAGTATTCATATTTAACTAGCAGAAGTAGCCATTCTCCAAATGAGTTCTGTAGACAGACATGATAACACTGATCCTGTGGGTCGCTGTTCTAATTCGCTTAATGCTTGATGTTCTTTGAACCCAGAAGTAAACTACACTGTGAATGGGTGCATCTGGCTGACTGACATACTCCGGAGCAGAAATTGAGGGCACGCAAAAGTTGCTGCGCTGCTACATACTGGAAGCTTCTGTGCTCTCTCCCCACCTGTCACCTCACCCTGGCATGGTGCAGCTGATTGCAGTGCATTGCGGTGCAAATATTTTGGAAACCATGCATCCTAGGGCCTGGACCTTGTGTTTTGTTTCTTGTGTCGGGACCAGTTCTTCTACGACCACATTGATGTTTCGCCAATTTCAGGCAGCCATCTCATGAGTGAAGGTGCTGAAGTCCAGTTAAAGAGGTGGGGTGTCCGAATGTCACGTAGCTAGTAATGTCTAGAGGGTCCTAACAGGCAACTATGCAAAATAGTGTCAAATTGTATAAGGAACAACGCTTCGCAAAGCCACAAACGCACACATTTTGACTTGTGCTGAAATTTGGGGAACAGATGCGGTGTCCAAATGTCATGTTGCTGGTAATACTTGGACGGTCCTAACAGGTAGCATGCAAAATGTGGTTCAGATTGGTGAAACAGTGTGGAATTGTATAAGGTACAACGCTTTGCCACAAGCCCACAAGCACATTTTGACTTTTGCTGAAATACAGGGAAAGGAATGAGATGTTCAAATGTCATGTAGCTAGTAATGTCTGGAGCATCCTAACAGGCAACTATCCACAATTTGGTGCAGGTTGGTGAAACAGTGTGGAATTGTATAAGGAAAAACACTTCGCCTCAAATCCTGACACAAACAAAGGAACATATTTTCACTTTTATATATAGAGATAAACAATAACAATGTCATTTTATACCCTAAAGGTTAATATGAAGCAAACATGAATAGGAAATACATAAAGGGCCTAGTGGCAGAATCTGCAGAAGATCAATGTACACATTTCCATATACATGAGGCATTGTTAAAAGTCAAAAGCTGGGGATCAGATGGTGACAGTGGTTGGAGACCCTGTTTCACTACACAGTAACTTGAGGTTGATTCCGGTTTAAAATATTCCACTGATGGGCTGGCTTGGATAGCTGGGTGGTAAGCATTTCAGTGGAGTGAGAACAGTACAAAAGAAAGAGGCACAGGTGACATCATGGGATAATTAGGTCATGAAATGAAGAGGATAACAGAGTGCAAAAGAGAGTTAAGGGAGATGAGGTCACCAAGTAATGGGGGCAAGGCCAAGGATAGGTTTAAAGATGAAGCGTAGGCATTTTTAAATTAGAATGATTTGGAATTGGAGAGGCATCCAGTATTGTGTTGATATGTAGATGTGGAGGAGAATCTAGATATTTTGTTAAGGGTGTATGAGACAAAGTTGCGAACTTTATTTAGGGTAAAGAAGAAGAGCGGAAACTGAAGGAAAAGAGGTGAGCACAAATTTGCTGAGTACAATGTTTGAGAGTTTTGTTCCATTTATGGGAGAGGTTTGGCAGACATATTGAGAAAAGTGTGACCCTGGGCTGATGAAGCAAGGAGGTCAGGGTTGAAGGAGAGTGCACAGTGGGGTTAGTATTGGTGTTAGAGAGGAAGCTGATTTCTATATTAGAGAATTATCACTGGGCAATGTAGATTTACCCCATGTTGGATAGTTGTGAGGAAGTGGTATATATGGTCAGAGATGGCAGTAAGTAGTTATAAAAATGCCATTCTATTGGTATATCATGAGTAGAAAAGTGGCAGTGTAAGCCAATTGATTAGATGAGTTGCATGGGGAGGAGGTGTAGAGGGTGAAGAGGGCCTGAGTACACATCTTTGAGGGACGCCCAGTAGAAGCTTTGTGGGCGAGGTGGTTTTAGAGTTTTGTGAGATGAAAAAGACACAGTTGTAGAGATATCAGGACATCCAAGGGCAGAGACTGGGAGAGGGTTTGTAGGAGTGAAATATGATCCATAGTATCAAGGACCGGGGAGCGATCACGTAGAATGAGTATGGAGATGAGTTGGAAGTTGTGATCAATAGTTAGAAAGTTTGAGACATGGAAGAGGGCAGATTCATTTGGTTTTTGCTGCAGAAACCTGAATGTAAGGATCATTGATTTTCATGATATTGAGGTAAATGAAAATATGGTTTAATACATCTCTATCAAGAATTTTGACAGGAGAGAGGAAGGTCTGTTGAAGTAGCAATTTCTTGCATCAGCAGTAATCCTACCTGTGTATCTAGTAACTGTCATGATAGTGGCTGTTTGAGACAGTTTAGCAGAACAGCATCTTAAAAGTACTTGGCAGGAACAGAACAGGAAAAGCAGAAATGCAAAAAGTGGCATCAGTATCTTCACAGTCAGAATCAGCCATGATGGAACACAGGCAAAGAGCGAATTGAACCGAGTGTCATATCTGATCACTCTATGGCCTCACGCAGATTATGCAAGGCTTTAATTGTATTCAATAGGGTCCCATGTTCTGAATCGCTATGGGACCCGAATGTGCAGCATGAAACGCCTACTTTTAGCACACCCTGCCTTCCAATGAGCTCGGAAGGTCTGGGGTGTACAATTCTGAATTGTCATGAGGCACATGGCCCTCATCGCTTCACGTATGGCATTAAAAACAGTCTCTGAATGATTAGCCAATAGAATTAGTTCATACCATGTGACCTGCAGCCATTTAGCATTGACAACTGATTGGACACGTAGATCCAGTAGAGAGGCAAAGAATATCTCTGTCCTACTAAAAATGTTAAAGTTATCAGATATGTTCTTTAACACCTCTGAAAAAGCTGATGAGAGGTAACTGCTCCTGGTAGAATGTCCTTCAACAATTTCTATTCCAGGTGCACTCAGCAAGTGAGGTGGACACAGGGAGCACAAAATTGGCTTTGGGTAGGACTTTAGAAACTACCAGATAGGCTTCAGGGATAACGGGGACGGGGGAGGGAATGCTAGCAATGTTGCACACTCCCTTCCAGCCCAGTGAGAGTTGAAGGTAAGCTAGGGTCACATAGACACAATAATGATCATGGATGGCAGAGGTCCCGCTGGCCAAATATGCAACACTCAGAGTTCTGGTGCAATTGGTATTGGTACCACCTGGCATGGGGCCTATGCCCATAAAACATAATGAAAAATGTGTAAGTAACATTCATGTTCTCCACTTGTTGTTCATAAACGTTCTCATTCCTCCAGCTTTACAGTTCTTCACCCCCTGATCCCATCTGTTGTGTATGAAAACAAAACCATTTAAATTCAACTGTGATCACAGACTGCATTTTATATCTGTGTGCTCTTTTTTTCTCTTTTTCCAAACATTCATGTTCATCAATTGGTATGAAGGTAGCATTAATTGTTTGTGCCTGAAATAAGGCCCTCATTCTGCACAACGATGGGTGCTTCACACATTGTACTATCTGTGGTAACATCTCATCAAGAAAAAATAGTAGTTGAATGCCACAAGCATAGGGGTTAGTGAACAGACATAACAAGAGTCTGCTGTATTTTCTCTTCCGACCCTCTTCATGTGCCTATACCACAAATTGTCCAGAGCAAAACCAAGCACATTCACCATACTATCCAAACCCACCCCTTCATTTACAATTTCATTTGGGTTAGTATCTCCTTTGTTTAGGGTTTTCACATTTTATGAGATCTTATAACACTAGCAGACAAATTATAAATATTTGCATAAGTATCCATTGTTACTCCTAAACAGAGAAAAGAAAGAAAAGAGAAACAACAAAACATACATCCCAACACTCATACTTTTTGACCTATTTCTTTAATATTTACCAAAGAAAATGAATGTCTGTCTGTCTGTTAAAATGTCCTGGCTGGAATGAGCCCCGCCCTCTCTGGGAATACTTAACTCAGTATTCGTTTATGACTATTCCCCATTAGAGTCTTGCTCTTGCAAAGGTGGAAAAGTGCTGCCAACTTTCCACATGTTGGTAAGGTGTATCTAGAGTTTTTTTCCTTCCATCCTCACATGGGTGTGGCACATGAATGCAGCCTTTCACTCCAGCGCTAAACAAATGAACAGACACACACAAGTTATCCAGGGAAGAGCAGTGGCTCTTATAACTCTGGAATCTTGATCAATACCCTCCGTTGCAGCTGCTGTTGGTGTGAGAAAGCAACCTGTGAAGATATAATTCTGTGATTCTGTCAGCTTCAGTTAAGTCCCCAAGGTAGGCCCTAAACACATCTCGTCAAATCTCTGAGGACTTCTGAGCACCTGATGCTGTGCATCTTGGTGAAACTAATGTGTGTATTCTTCTCCCTGTCACTATCTCACGGGGCGACAAGTGATGATCCTTCCCCGGCTGTGTCCTTTAATAAAACAGTGCCAGGGAAAGGCAAAACAACAATTACATTTTTAGTTCACAACACAGTTTAAATAACCTATATTTAACAGTCCATTCACTTTTTACAATATCCTGGTTGCCAGTGTGTGATACACCAATCGCAACCTATGCTTTATGCCTAATAAATATAAGTAATCTCTATGAAAAGTTAATTAAAAAAGTGAGTTCCATTGTCAGACCTCAAAACATTACATATACTCCATTGTGGGACTACCTTCCGCAGCTCAAATTTTGCTGCTGATTTAGCACCAGGGTGTGCACAGGGTCAGTCCAGCTTGAAGCCTTTGGGAGAATGGACAAATTACAACAATGACATGATGAAAAATACTACATCTGTTTATCATGTCCACGTAGTCAATGTGAAGTTCTCTGAAAAACCCAGAAGGTTGGGAAAAATTGCCTTTTAAAGTCTTCATGGTATTTCCAGTGTTGAGCTGATGACATGGTGCACTTATACGGACTTACATGTTCCTACAAGTTAGGGATGAACCAATCCTCCTGGAAGTCCACCGCCATTTGTTGCTGAGATGTGTACGAAGGGTAATGCAGCAGTTCCAGGGCCACAAAGTAACTTCAGAGGCATTACCACTTTGCCTGTAAGCTCCTGTTTCCAAAACAAATATGTGGGCAATAGGTCACACCCTCATTTCACCCACAGCTCTTTAGCATCCTTTGATGCTTCATGTGGCCTTTCTATAAACTTGATCCGAGAAACTGCAGCATACTGGACTGGTAACTTTACATTTTGGGACACAGTTTCTGTGACCTTGGAATCTGTAAATGGTAAAAACATGGATTTATCTAAAATCACAAAGACTACTTGTTGAACATACAGTATCACTGGGAAGCCCACAGTAATGGTTGGAGACATTTGAATAGCAAAATCTGCTGCCTCCAACGCTTGCTCACACAGGAAGTGCCCCTGCATAACTGGATCTAGGAGTCCACTATAATAAGCCAAAGGCGTATGACCCATCGCTGTTTTCTAGTCAAGGACTGTCATCATTACCCACCCATTGGAATGCAAAAACAAATAGAATGGCTTCTTATAATGCGGGGCCACCAAGACTGGAGCATTATTGATTGCAGTCTTGAGCTCCTGGAAACTAATTTTCATTTCTTCTGTCCACTCAATCAAACCTTTCGCTTTCTGTGCTCCCTTGGGTCCTTCGAACAGGAGTCCAAAAAACTGCTGCATCTGCTTTACGGCTTTATCTCTTCTCTTCTCCCTCTGGAACCATGAGGACATGACTCCCTGCACTGCATGTATGCACCAAACAAACGGAGGGTGCTCCTTGCTTTTCCCTGGGCCACAATCTTCATTCCTTCTCCATTCTGCATGGAAGTAGGGCCGACTGCAATGAATAGAAATTAAATTACCTTTTGAAAAAGAAGAAATGCAAAATTAAAAGTAACACACATTTTTCCATTAAAGCACCCGCTTCATTGGACCTTCCTTTTGCTGCACACTGCTGCTCACTACCACTCTGTGGTTGCCTGCACCTGAGCAAATGTAAGAATTGTATGCCAATGGACCATTTGCCTGGTGGTCCTCGAGGGTAGTCCAAGATGGCTGCTGATTGCCCTGCAAAGTAGAAGAACACCGGAGTCCTCCTTTCCGCACCTACTGCAGCCGATTGGTCTGGGTGAACAGCATATTGGCTTATTGGGGCCCACAGGCTTTAGGTGGCCCACTCTCCAATGGCCCAAATTGTAATACCTTGTCTGTTCCCCTGCCCAGTGCCTGGCTGCATCTGGGGCCCCCCCTGCACATCCCAACATCCACATGAATGCTGAGGAGAACTCCATACCTTCGGGACACTTGAATTCAATTGAGCATCTAACTTTTTTCTCTGAATGTTAGTTCCCTCAACTAACTACATCAAACCTCTTCATCCACACCTGTGTCTGTCTCACTTCTCTTTCCTAGTTGCTGCACTGTATTCTTTCTCATTGTCCTGCCAAACTGAACTTAGCTGTGCCCAGTGCACACACATTGCATTGTGTTTCATCCTGCACTGTTTAAATTCAAAGTTAGCTGTGCCCAGTGGCTGCATTGTGTTTTATCCTGCACTGTTTAATTTCAAACTTAGCAGTGCCCAGTGGCTGCATTGTGTTTTATCCTGCACTAAAGCATACAAGATAGACAAGGAAAAGTGACAACATTGTCAGGAAGAAGTCCTGTATATAGGACAGTTAATCTCTCAAGAAGGGAGAAAAGTGACACCAAAAAGAGCAGAAGCAATTATGAAGACTTCCAAACCTAAAACAGTGAGGGAAACTGAACAGTTTTTAGGCCTATGTAACTGTTGCAGGACCTGGGGTTTCGATTACAGCCCATATATTCAACCACTTTTAAAAGGACTTAAAGAAGCACACGTAAACAAAAGTAAGATAACATGGGCAGATGAAATAACTGAAGGGTTTAAAAAGGCAATCAGTGCAGCCCATGTGTTGGGAATTCCAGATTATCATGAAGATTTGTATTTATTTTCCCATTCAAATGGAGAAGTCATGACTGCTGTCCTTACACAGAAAACCTCATTAGGATATAGACACAAACCATTGGCTTATTATAGTGGGATTTTAGATACAGCTATGAAAGCATATTACCCTTGCAAGCAAGCTATAGCTGCTGCTACATTTGCCATAGAAAGAGCTTCAAGTATTACAACGGGGTGTTCAGTAACATTACTTATTAAACATGCCTTATTTGCTATTTTAGAAATACCTAAAAGTTACCACACAAAGAGCATCAGGGTAGGAGGTAATTATATCAAACCCTGCAATCAAGATTGTTAGATGGACAATAGTGAACCCAGCATTCATAGCAGAACCAGTAGGGGAGGATGATTATTTACACGACTGCACAATGTATACTGAATGTTATGATGCCATTCCCTGTGTTAGAGAAAATGCTCTGGGAGGGATTCTCTTTATTGATGGTTCTTCAAAAATTGATCAAACCACTGGCAAGAGGCATACTGGATCAGCAGTAGTAAAGTGAACCGTGAAGGGGAATTTGAGGTAGTTGCAAGAACAAGATTGCCTTAGCATTTTTCAGCTGAGGCTGCAGAAATAGTGGCACTTATTGCCATGCTTCAAAAATATGACAATGAGGAAGTGACTGTTTACTCTGCCTATGTGATGTCAACTGTATATGCAGGTTTGTCACGCTAGAAATGGAGGGGCTTCCTCCATGCAGATGGCACTCCAGTGCAACATGTGGCCCTATTGGATAAGCTTATAAACTTATTGAAGCATTAAGGCTCCCATTGACTATCACAGTGGTAAAATGTGCAGCACATAGTAAAACAATTTGTTGCAGAAACAAAACTGCAGATTTAGAAGCCAAAATGGCAGCAAATTTCCCAAATATTTCTGATTTTGAACTAAAAATCGTTAAACAAATGGCAGACGATGCATGTTAGTAAAGGGGGGCTTTAACATGCTGTCTATTGTTCAAACAATTGAAATACATGGTCAAACCTCACAAGAGGAAAAAGACTTATGGAGAAAATTGGGGGTGTACTTTATCCCCCAGTGAGGCAAAGTGGAGACAGGATAGCACTGGATTGTCAGTTATGCCTCTAGCATTATTGGGGGTATCACTGGAACAGCTTCACTACTCTGCGCATATGACTTGAGAGAGTCTTGCTGCTAAAATTGCAGATTTGTTTTCACCAAATTTGTTAGAACATGTGGCATAGTTTATTGTGAATTACATTGTGTGCCAGAAATGTACTGCAGGGCACACTTTGCAAACAGTAAGAGGAGCAATCCCTAGACCCAATGGCCCATTTCAGCACCTACATTTAAATGATGTAGATATGCTGCAGACACGCAATGGCTATAGGTATATGCTGGTCGTGGTATGTGGCTTTTCCAGATGGATCAAGGCAGGTCCATGTATGCACCCCATTGTCACATGAACTGCCAAGTTCCTTGTATGTGAGGTTTTTCGAAGATGGGGTGTGTGTGAGGTCTTGCAGTTTGACAATGAACCACATTTTGTAGATTAACTATTTGAATATGTCATTCTTTTATTGGGGATGAAACACAAGTTCCCTTCTGCCTATCACCCACAGGCAAATGAAACTTGTGAACATTTGAATGGACTACTTAAAGAGAAGATAGCTCGAATTTAAATCACTTTAAAGAAGGGGTGTTTACACTGCCTAACCGTTGTGCTATAGGCGCTGCAAAATCAGCATGGCTCAGTTCACCACTTAACTCCTCATGAGTTGGTGACTGGATGCCGAATGACAAAACCTCTTGCTCCTCCAACTAGGTTATTAACTGATGCCAACAGCGTACCAAAGACATTAGATTATGAGATGCATGATTATTTGGCAACTATGACCTTTAGTGTTTCTTTTTTTTCTCAACAGATCAAGAACCGGAGGGGAGTGTTAAAGAGAAACTGAAGAAGAAAACCAGCCAACTGATCCAGATAGTCTGTTAAAACAAAATAGCTTATATCCAGGGGAAAAGGTGCTGTTCCGTAAATTTGTCCACACCTGGAAAACACACTGTTTCTAGGGACCCCATGAGGTGGAAGAAGTAACCCTCACATCTGTTAAGCTACAAGGAAGGCGAGACTGGTTGTTCCTGTAAGACATCAAACCATTCAAGGGAGAAACTTTGACCCCTCCCACATCTACTGACAGTGAAGTAAGAGAAAAAGCTCTGCAAAGTTCTGCGAATGCAGACAAGATCAGCAACATAGAGCAAAGAAAAGGATTTTATGGAATAACAAAACATTTTTTAAATGAAGTATCAACATTTCTTAAATCTAATAAGGAATGAATGGGCTTGCAGTTATCCTGGAACTTTTTTTAGATAGGAACAAGGGAGAATGTGTTGATGTACCAGAACTGAAAGAAAAGGAACACACTGTATCTCTTCTGCTACCCATTGTAATAACATTGCACACATTTGTGTATGCTGTTTTCACCTACATACTGCAGCTCTGATAAGACCACATATGAACACTGTAACATTTCTCAGCAATCCCAAAAATAGTCATATTATTTTCAGAATCATAGTGGTAATTATTTAACTGTTTTTGATATAAAAGTGTGATTTATAAAAAATAACAACATTACATATTGAATTAAAAACACAATAGGGACGTTTACGTTTCAGAATATATGAAGTGCATTGCCATCAAGAAAACCAAATAGTTTTTCTGGAATAGCAATTGTGAGGTCATTTTGCAATATGATTTGTCTGTGCTTATTATTATGGCATTTATACACATAATGATACAATATACAGATAGAGTAGGGGACAATGAAACATTCTTTGTGATCCCTAACAAAAACATGAGCAGTATATTTCCTTACTTTACTGAACAAATTGTTTGACTTAAAAGGGATGCTGGGAAGGATCATGAAGATATAAATACATATCTTGATAATTCGGATCCTTTAAAGAATAACATATGGTACCAGTACATTAAGGAGGTGGGAGAGAGAATGTCAGGTGAATGTTGCTACGTATGTTCTCTCATCGCTTAGGCCATGAACACAGCAAGAATATTTATTGCAAAAGAAAGGCCTGCACACGATACAAAGTGCCTTAGTCATCTAGCAGCATGCACAACCAGATGACAATTCAAAGGAAAATGGGCAATCCTATGATGGCAATCAATGAGAACATTCCCAAATGAGGATACTTATGTGAAAACACAAAAGATAGAAAAAAGGTGGGTTGGACAAGCAGAAAATGTATGTATCCATCCCAGATTGGAGAACATATTAAGGTTGTCAAAATGAAGATAATGTTCCAGGAATGAATGAAGGAATTGCTGTGCTGGTGGATTGATATTGGGCCTGTGGATCCTTAGCTTACATGCAGCTGCCCAAAGATTGGGGATGGGTGTGCTCCATTGTGGTCATATATGCTCCTGCATTAGTGATTCCTCAAAGTGACCTCCATATTTATGAATTTCCAAAAATTAATGAACACTAGAGGAAGAAGAGGTTGCTTGACCTACGCCGGCTGTAAAGGGAGAACTATTTTACATTAAGGTCCATAGAAGCCTATAACAATATACCATATAGGCATAACATATTCAGAAAGACAGCAATGATAATGATATCTATATTTATGTCAGGATTTCAGACTGCAGTGAATGCTAAGTGGCTGCAGATTACTAGATGGGAGCTGCTGCAAACAATCAATGAAACAATAAAAGGATGTCATGCAATGAGAAAAGAACTGAGGGCCAATAGACTAATGGCAATCCAGAACAGGTATGTCCTGGACTTAAGTACAGCAATGGAAGGAGGCATGTGCACCAAGGTCAGGCCTTCTTGCTATACCTTCACACCTTCCCATGATGGAGGAAATGGAACCCTGACAAAAGCAATAACTATGTTGACAACTCTGCATACGAAGATGGAGGATAAAGTTAATGAGACAACAAGAGATGACTGGTTTTGTGCATTCCAACTTGGCTGGCAAATGCCTTCAAACTACTTGGAGTAATACTAGTGTTGGTATTGCTAGGATTCTTTCTGATAAGCATCATTTTGGGACGATTTCAGAAGACAGCCAAGAAAGCTATTGGGTTGAAGATATTTATTGATATAGATGCTGAAGCAGGTGCAAAATGAGGACAGTACCCATGAGATTATAAAGAAACATCCCTTGGCACCCCGAGGAACAAAATTCTACTACCCTAAGGATCATAACAAATATGTAGGACACAGGGCATTCTGTCCACCATATGGGGAGTGCTGCCATATGACATGTGGGTAAACATATGACAAATGCAAGTCACCTGAGGGGGTGACAAAGATATGGATCCCTAAGAAGCTGCAGTATGATGGGAAGATGAAGAAGATTGAAGAGGAGAAGGACTTGACCAGAGGGGGTGCGTGTATAGGAGCAGGTGTATATGTCATCCCTAGCTCCCGCACCCTCACCTCAGTCATACTGGAATAGCAGGTGAAGAGCCCTTTGTGGGACACCAGGTATCACCCCAATACCACATTGAGTGTTTGAGAGACAATATGCCCACTCAGACAACTGTACCAAATTGACCTTCGCACTGAAAGGGTGGAAGCATGCCGGCACCCACCATTGTTCATCATAGAGATATAAGTGAAATCTGATGGGGGCAGAGTGACTTCATGGAGGAAAGAAAGATATTGAGACATACCGAAATGATATAAAAATACTTAAGAATAAAGATGTAACTGAAGTAACAAGAGAAACATGGAATAAAATACGAAGAAATCATATATGCAAAGAAGATAAGGTAACCTGCTGACTAATAAGTGTATATGTGCAGAAGTGCAAGGTAGATGAGACATATAGAAGCTTGCTGCAGAGGAAAACATAACGTGGCTAGAGTGTCCATGATGAAAAGATGGATGCCGGACTTGTGTTAAAGCCAATCAAGCTACCTCAGAGACAGACCAGGGCTGCAGAGTCAGGAGACACTGGGAAAACAGCTTGACGTCAAGAATAAAGAGGAGTCTATTGGCCTGGTGCTACTTCAAGGAATAATTGAAATGCACCCGGGGAGTCAAAAGGATAAGCCATGTACGTAAGACATATTTCGCTTAGATTCAGTAAAGAGGAAAACATCTGCAAGAGCCAAGTATTGGACAATTAAAAGTAAAGAAAACCTATGCAAAGTGAAGTGAGCAAGTCTCTAGAGGCCAAGAGGAGTAATGACACCCAGTACAATTGACTCAAATAGCAGTAAATAGAATGTTGAGATGGCCAAATTTGTGGTCTTTGCACAATTGATTCAAAAGTTGAATAGACAGGCCATTCATTAAGTTCTAGACGAAGATAATGGTGTACCTAGACTCCCTTAAACATTCCAGAATAAATAGGCTGCAAGGTCAACTTCAAAGGAGAAGCCTTGGCTTCGGGCAGGACCGATGCGAGATAATGGACTAATTGGGGAGGTGGGGAGTAGTCTGACTTTACTCTTGGCACCTGGGGTCCATTTTGCTTAGGTGCTGCTAACAAGCCAAAAGTGCAAGGTTGAGAAAGCATGCCAACTAATCAGAGGGTCTATGAGCAACATGCTATATGACCATCCCTTTGCCATTATTCCGCTATAATCAGTATTATATCTATTTACAGGTGGTTTGAGGCGTGCCTAACACATAAGAGGCCACCAGTGGTATCACTAGCATCCATACTATATACATACTATAGGTGGATATGTTCCATTATCCAATTCCTTCCTTCAATAGGTTTTACAGTTTGCCACATAGGATGATGTCATAGCTGACGTACATTGAGGTATAAAACCTTTGTATAATCAAAATTGGGTTTGAGTGTGTGAACTACAGCTTGTTGTTTGACAGATTTCCCTACTTTAGGTAATGCTGAAAATAAATTAGTACTTTGCCATATTCTTTGAGTCTGTATGGTTATTTGGGTCTGAGATCATTATTGGTAATTCCATCTAGCACAGAAGACACTTCAAGGTACTAGAGCACACATCCACCCGTCTGCCATATTTGATTCAAATTGTTCCTGCTGTCCCTGTAGTCCTTTAGTGGGGTTTGTGATCATGACTCCTTCTAAACTTATCTTGGCCAAATTCTCTTAGCTTGGTTTAAGCTTTGTGGGCCTGTTGTGCAACTTCCATTTCTTTCTTCTGGCTCCTTTTACAATGGTGCATGATATGTGCATGATATGTGCTTCAATTTCTGGCCAACCCTTCGCTTCTAATACTTACAGCTTTATGTAACTCTTGCTGTACTTCTTTGGGAGAGTCCTCTTTTCAACATACGATAAAAATAGCAATATTTGTATCCATGCCTCCCTTGTCTCTGCTCTCCACATCACTTGGATCTGTTGTATATATGTAGCAAGATCATCTTTCACCTTCATGGTCCTAGCCATCATCAAATTAATGTTTAGTGTATCCGGATACATACTCTTAAAGCTGCTCACACATTTGCCCTGCAATTATTAAATGGTGAACCATCATGATTATTTGTGTCTATCTGTACTCATGGATATCATACTTTCCTCCAAATGTCATCTGCTTGCTCTCCTATAAGGGTGGCAAGCAAAAATTCCATATCTCCCACAGCCAACATAATGCCTGCTGAATGTTTTTCCAATGCGAAAATCCATTTCCCTGATCCTGCAGTGAGTGATGGTCGTGACTTTATGAGATTATTTTGGTCCTTATTTGTCCAAGGGGCATATTGTGCTCTAACATATCCTTTCTGTAGTAACAGAAACTGTCTTCCCTCTACCTTTGTTGGGGTTGCCCCTGTTATCCCTGTGGCACCCTGCTCTCCCTGTTCTCCATTTGATACCCATTCATCTTCCTCACTACATTCCTTTGTTACAACAGTGCACTGTTTCAGGGACTAATGACTCAAGTTACCCTTCTACAGACGTGCCCACTTGGGAAAAATCCACTTCAAGGTCTGTTATGACTGCACTATCTACTTTAAAAAAAATAACTAACTTGGCCTCCACTGATCCAATCCCATTCCTGCTGGCCGCCTGTCACCTTCTCCCTGCTCCTCTCTTCCATTGCACCTTACTTGTGCCAACTTGCCCTCTGCCTGCTGCAGTGCTTCCTCCATGCTTCTGCATGCTTGACTCACCCCGTCCATTCTTAATCGTTCTTCTCTCCTAGATGCTGGAGGAGTTGTTCACTTCCTGATTGCATCTACTGGTGTAGAGGTTTGAGATGATGGAGCAAACACTGTAGATGGGTATATGCCACTGCGAGTGATAAGAGAAGGGACCCATATGGTGTTGCAGTGCTAGGGATCTCTGAGCCCTCCTGTATCTCTCATACTTCCCTAGCCGTACCTTTCAAGGCCTTTCCTGTTGCCTCAAACATCCTCCACAATACCAGAATACTCTGCCTTTTTTCAAATTTCTAACCTTTATACCTTGTTGATAAGAAGGTATACATATTCCCCAACAGCCCTGCATCATGTGCACCTTTTTCAAGCCAAGATCTAAACATTCAACCCTTATTTTCTTTTAACCATTTTCTATGATACTTCAAAACCTTTTCCTTGCATCTTGGAAGTGACTGGCACAAATGATCAAGCTGAGACTCCATCCCCCTTAGAATCCTTTAACTAATCAAAACCAAGAATCTAAACACAGAGCCGAAGCTGCAGTGTGCCAAAAATGCAACAAATTCCCAAACCAAAGCCAATTATTCGCCAACATTCTTAAAGACCCCTCAAGAAATATATCACCTCTTCCTCACTCACACCACAAAAAACTTGTCACTTATCCAAAATAATCCTTCCTACACAAAAAAACAGCATATTATCAATAATAAAACACAATACTATCGTTCCTTATCAATAAATCTGCTCTGCTCACACACTGAAGGAGTGTGATGTTTGCCACTACAACACCACTTTTCTCTCTCTCTAGTAGAGCATGTTCTACTACAATACAATAGTGTCTTTTCGCAGCTACTGGAAGATCTCATCTCACCACTTTGACTACCAAAAAATAATAAACAAAGAATACAAAAAGACCTACAACATGGTACAATTAATCCTACCTTCCCTCTCATAATTCAAAATCTCACACATTCATTCAATTTCAATTAACTTCCTAAGCAAAAAGAAATTCAGTCAACCTCTCTGACTCCACAACCCCCTTGTACAATCCCAATAAATGTATTTAAAAAATACTTTTTTATCCCTCTGTTTCATTTGTTTTCTCAAACGTATGCACTCATGTAAAAAAAAATAGATGTTCTCTGAAGCTTCTTGCAGCAGTGCCCTTTCAAAAACCTACCCAACTGGACTGCAGCAACTCCTATCCAAGTGAGCAGAGAGGTCTTCAATTACATTGGTGCCTGCATGGCATTTATTTACTGTGTACAGAAAACTTGATCATTCTGCAGATTAGAGCTGCAGTCGAGTGGCAGTGGAACAACCAATGGCAGAAAGCATGGACATCACGTTGTGGTCACCAAATGAAAGGACGTCACTCAACATTCCTATGCAAAAGAACGGCTACCACAAAGAAACAAATGCACTTTTGCCATTTAAGAATGTTTATTGTAGGCTAATGATTGTAAGCGGCTAGTCAGTGCCTTGGAGTTAAAGACTAACCTGATGCTCTCCGAACAACAACAAAGTTACAGTTTATATACCCAGTTAGACAATTTACGTAATCACAAATATTTTGTTACAAAGTCATCCCCCAACCCTCCGTTGGCTTACTCCAATACAAAGTAATTGTATCCCCCTAGCTCTAAAACCCCATTGGATTCATTCACAAAGAACAAACCCTTTGACATGTGATCCTCTTTCGGAGTCTGTTATGACGTACTCTGCATAACACATTTATCAATCTTAAATAACTCAGTTTTTCAACCATACCATGTGACAGAAACCCATTAACTTAAAAGGTGATTGTGCAAGGCTTTCCATAAATACTTTAAGGCATGGGGAGGGGAGAATACAATAATCCTGCCTTTGAAACAGCAGTAGAAATCCTTATCCTCCCAGATGCTCCTGGTATCCTTTACCATTTTCCCTGCATTCTATCATGTAACCCTATTTGGGACTGCCATCCCAAGCCATACAGCTTTCAGCATACAGTCTACTTATTTCCCTGAAAGCCCATAAACCATCAGTTCTCTATTTAACACTCAATGTAACCGGACCCTTCTGTCAATAAAAAACAAGCATTCATGCTCCCAGGGATGTCACACTTTGCATCTAAGAACCCAATCTGGCCAATAACAATAAAGAAATGGCGTTCTATTCTTTTCACACCTTCAGCCACCCAAAACCAAGCAAAAACTAATCCTCAAAAATCCAGGGATC
The DNA here is from genome assembly GCF_040938575.1 of Ambystoma mexicanum. NCBI lineage: Eukaryota > Metazoa > Chordata > Amphibia > Caudata > Ambystomatidae > Ambystoma > Ambystoma mexicanum. The sequence continues at coordinate 1,065,517,578 of NC_090933.1, read as the reverse complement.
CTGGTGCCTACTAAGAGTTCTAAGTAGGTAAAACCTACATTCTGTGATTCCATGTTCGAACAAGGAGCCCTATATTTCCCAATGCCATAAATGTGTTTGCAATCTAAATCATTGTTAGATTGCCACATGATAGTTCTCAGTGCTACCAATTGTACCTTTCACATTACATTGCATCCATGCTATTGCTACTCATGTTGCTGCCTACTGTGACTCTAAAATGTGTCCCACTAAAACACAAAGTAACACTCATGTCAATTCTTCTAACTACTTTGAACACATATTTAGTTGCAATATTGCATATAACCCAGCCACTCCATGGCCTAGTACAATTTATTCAGTGTTTACCTCTTGCCATGTTGGAGCCAAAAAACGTCTTCCCCAACCTTTACATATGAAAACTGACATCAAAGTCATCCCTGACATTTATATGAGTTTTCAGATGAGGCAATGGTTTAATGTATGAACCCTGAAACTCTTATGTTCTTAGGACAGTTAGTAAGAAAGAATCAGTTTGTGTTTGAATTAATGTGCACTGTAGAAAGAGTCCTATGAGTTTTACAGTTCATACATGGCCCAATAACATTTGATAACTAACGGCATGAAAGTCAGCCCTGAATTTCTTGTGTATTCAGAAAATGCAATGGCACGATGTATGAACTGTGAAACTCATACGTTCTTAGCACAGTTCCACAAACTGTAGAAAGAGTCCTATGAGTTTTACAGTTTCATATGTTATTGGCACAGTTCATTTAAAAAATGGAATTTCATTCGGTGTATGATATGATATTATTTGATAAGTAATCTATAATGTGCCTGTACACAAGTGTTTCTAGGCGTGACACGACAAGGGAGGGAAGACAAAGGGAGGACAAAACAAACAATATTACTAGGCCTTGTGTCATTCAGATCGTGCAAGTGAGAGAACGAGAAGTGCAAGTGGAAAGGGAGGGGGGAAGTGCATGGGAAAGGTGGAGGGTAATAGGGAAGTAATGCTATGAGTATGTGCAGCCAGGGCAGCGCATCTAAGGGAAAGTGCAAGGAGAATAGGGGACTGAAGGGTTACAGTTACAACCCCTAAGTATGTGGTAGGCCCGGAGTTAGTGCAGGGTGAATGATCAAGAAGGAGCCTAGTATCCAGTGAGACTCTGAGAGTAGCCAAGCAACCAGTCAGTACAGCAGACAGGTAGGTCAGGTAGGTGAGCAGGGGAGGGATAGAGAGAAAGCAGAGAAGAGGAACGTTTTGAGTTGCTTCCGGAACTTCAGGTGGTGTTTGAATTAATGTGCACTGTAGAAAGAGTCCTATGAGTTTTACAGTTCATACATGGCCCAATAACATTTGATAACTAACGGCATGAAAGTCAGCCCTGAATTTCTTGTGTATTCAGAAAATGCAATGGCATGATGTATGAACTGTGAAACTCATACGTTCTTAGCACAGTTCCACAAACTGTAGAAAGAGTCCTATGAGTTTTACAGTTTCATATGTTATTGGCACAGTTCATATAAAAAATGGAATTTCATTCGGTGTATGATATGATATTATATGATAAGTAATCTATAAAGGGCCTGTACACAAGTGTTTCTAGGCGTGACACAACAAGGGAGGGAAGACAAAGAGAGGACAAAACAAACAATATTACTAGGCCTTGTGTCATTCAGATCGTGCAAGTGAGAGAATGAGAAGTGCAAGTGGAAAGGGAGGGGGGAAGTGCATGGGAAAGGTGGAGGGTAATAGGGAAGTAATGCTATGAGTATGTGCAGCCAGGGCAGTGCATCTAAGGGAAAGTGCAAGGAGAATAGGGGACTGAAGGGTTACAGTTACAACCCCTAAGTATGTGGTAGGCCCGGAGTCAGCGCAGGGTGAATGATCAAGAAGGAGCGTAGTACCCAGTGAGACTCTGAGAGTAGCCAAGCAACCAGTCAGTACAGCAGACAGGTAGGTCAGGTAGGTGAGCAGGGGAGGGATAGAGAGAAAGCAGAGAAGAGGAAAGTTTTGAGTTGCTTCCGGAACTTCAGGTGGTCCGGCTCAAGTTTGAGAGAGGCAGGGAGGCCATTCCAGAGGGAGGCACCTGCAGGGGAGAGAGACCTAACCCCCACTCTCTGCATGGTTAAGCATCTGGCCCTTAGAGAGTTTGAGGTAGCTGAGTGAAGGGCTGAAGAAGGAAGGTATTTTGGAAGAAAGAGTTTGGATGTAGTTTGGAACCAGGCTCCTGAAAGACTTGTGGAGAATGCAGAGGGTCTTGAACTTGATCCTTGCAGCCACCCGGAACCAGTGGAGAGATTTCGGTCCTTGGGCTTGAAGCCAATGATAAGTCATGCAGTCCTGTTCTGGATTAGTTGCAGAGGGTGGAGGGTAGAGGAAGGCAGATTGAGAAAGAGGCTATTGAAGTAGTCCAGTCAAGAGAGAACCAGGGCTCTGGATAAAGTGAGCTTCTGGGGGAAAGTGAGAAAGGGAAGAGTCCATTTGAGGAGGTGCAGCTGGTAGTGGGACTTACTGGTGATGACCAAGATGTGAGGAGAGAAAGAGAGAGTAGAGTTGAAGTTGACATCAAGATTTATTGCCTCACTGGAAGGCTAAGGAAGAGGGCCCAAGAAGGTGGCCAGTGTTAGCAAGGGAAAGCACAAGCAGGGGTCCCAATAAACGATCTCCATTTTACAGGCATTAAGGCAGAGATTGTTGGAGGTGCACCAATCCTGAATCATGGCTAGACAGTCATGAATGAGCGAGACAGGAGAGGAAGCTGAGGGGAGCCTGAAAGAAAGCTGAGTGGCATCTGCATAACACTGAAAGTTAGAGGAGAAGGTAGAGATCAGGTGGGACAAAGGTGGCAATTAGAGGCTGAAAAACCAGGGTGTGCCCTGTGGAATGCCAGAGGTAGAGAAAGAGGTGGCAGAGATAAAGGGACCAAGCTGGACCTGGGAGGGGAGGTGCAAGAGGAAGGACGTCAGCCATTCCAGGGCCTGATCCCTGATGCTCAGGTTCTCATGAAGTTGATTGATCAGGGTGGCATGATGAACTGTGTTGAAAGCAGAGGAAAGATCAAGGATGATAAAGACAGAAGGAATGTTGGAATCAAGGTAAGAGAGCAGATCGTCACTAGTGTTCAGGAGAGCAGTTTCCATGCCGCTTGCAGCTCTAAAGCCAGACTGATGGTCATGGAGACAACCAACAGATTCAATGTCGAGAGTGTGCTTGGAGATTGCCAGCTTTTCCAAGAGTTTTGCCAGGAAAGGGGTGATAGAGATCAGGTGATAGTTTGCTGGGCCTGTAGGATAGGCAGACAGCTTCTTGAGGAGGGTGTGTGCAAGGGAGTGATGGGAATGTTCCAGTGGTGAAAGAGTGATTACAGAAATTGGCCAAGGCTGGAGCGAGGGTGTCAATATGGTCCTTGATGTGTCTGAAGGAGCAGGGAAGAACTTGTTTGGATGACACTTTCATAGATCGGACTTGTCCAGAAACCTTGTTAGGTGTAGTCAGAGAGAAAGAGGAGAAAGGAGGAGAGAGAGAGCTGACCAAAGGGGGCCAAGGGAGGAAGGTGGAGAGGAAGAGAAGATGGAGAGGCATGCTTGAATGTGTGCTCTATTCTTGGACAGGAGAGAGAGTCTCTATTGCCTTTGAAGAAGGTGGCAGGCCAGCTTGTCAGAGGATCCGCCAACAGCCCTTCACTTCCTCTCAGCCACCATGCACTTGCATTTCAGGACGGCGAGGTCGGAATCATACCAACAATTGCCCTTGGAGGTAGGCTTTAGGCAGATAATCATGACAAGGTCAAGGATGTACATGGTGTTGGAAATAGAAGGATGCAGATTAGACAGGGCTTTGTCAGGGTGTGAGCTAGCCACAGTAGTAGGCAGAGCAGAGCAAGTAGAGGCAAAGGCATCCACTGGCACATGCTTCAAGGGCCGAATGACGGAGAAGGTAGGCAGCAATGATGGGTGGGCTTTGCCTGAGGGATAGAGAGTTTCAAATGAGAGTAGAAAGTGGTCAGTCCAAGAGAGAGGAGTGGTGAGAGAGTTAGAGAGGTGGATATCTGAGGAGATGAGAACATCCAAAGTATATCCAGCAGAGTGTGTCAGATCAGAGGGCAGAATGTAAAGAGAGAGAGTGTTGCAGAGGTTGCGGAAAAGCCTAGAGGAGGGATTATAAGCATCCAGGTGGATGTTGAGGTCTTGGAGGAGGAGAAGTTGAGAAGTAGAGGAAAGGCAAAAAGAGGAGATGTTGGGCCACTTTGACAGGAATAGGGCCACCTGCCCAGGAGGCCTGTAGATAGTGCCCATAGTCAGAGAGATGCCAGGAGAGATAGAGAACCTGCAGACCAGGCATTCAAAAGAGGAGTAGGCCTAGAGAGGAATTACAGAAGCAGGGAGTCACTCAGGGAAGATCAGAGCTATTCCACCTCCAGGTTGGTTGGTTCTGGGCTTCATCAAATGTAATAAAATATAGGCCCAAGCCAAAAATAATGAAAACCAAAACAGCCAATTTTTTGATATTTTGTTTGCATTTGTTAAACTATGAAGCAGTTAATGTACCATTTTGAAATGTTGAATGCATAGGCCACTGCCTCAAAATATTATTGACAAATATATATTCAGATTTTTTCATGAAAGAGTTTGAAGGTTTTTCAGAAATGTTACTTTCTTTTAATGAAAAAAGCTCATTCTGGCGATGCACGATATATATATATATATATATATATATATATATACACAACAGAGGGGCGACATGGAGTGCTATGCAATACCACAGGTTCTATTAAGTTTTATATCAGATAGACTCGTTCAAAGATGGGCGACACCATTCTACACAGACACATAGAGTAGTCCTCTTTCTATGGTTACTCACATGTCACATGAGGTATTTTAGCCCACAACAATGTTCCAGTATGTGCCAGATACCTTGGGAGAACCACAATGTTTGTGATTTTTATGATTTTTTTTGCCATGAAAACGCCATGAAAATGTGCGATAATGTGTGAAGATTTTTGAATTCGAAATAAAGTGGAACACTATCTACATGGTGTCCTGATTTTCTTTTTGGACTGAGGAGTGCTCCTCCAACGACTGTACAGTTTACAGCTGAATGGATATTTTTCAACGTTGCAACGTGTCAACGCACCCGTGAAATTTGAAAGTAACGAAGCTTGCGGCTATATTTCACATTTTGAACAGATGAAGGTCCCGCTGCAACTCAGATTGTATGGAATTTGCTGTTTACTCTGGGCTGAGGGATGCGACCACGGCGACACGCTGAACGGTGAAGCAGAGAAGCCTGTCCACAGCAGACGTGGACACGGAGCCGGCTGAGTGTGCTAGCCGTGACCGCACTTTCAATCCTAAACTAATTTTATGCACAAGAGCAAAATACAATCATGAAAATCCTCTACACGTGCAGGACATTTATTCAAGCGCACAAGTGTCTCATTTCCATAAGTTTGAATTATATGTCCAGATATTGTGAGACATAGCAAGAAACCATTTTTTCCACCGCACTATCATGGTTAGCTCCCAGGTGAACAAAGAAGCAATGAGAATAGCACAGGCTGTCTCTCTTTTTAATGAAACACTAAAATCGAGTAAAACGGCTTCAAGTAGTGCAAAAGCAACAGAAGATAACAGTGAGATTGGACTACTAAAAGAATTGGAGAAATTACAAAGGAAGGAAGTGAGCAAATGGTGGGAGGAGCAGTCCCTGAATAACTATATCGAAGTAGGAAGGATCACATGAGGGTTGAGGATTCTAACCATTCCTTCGTTTGAAGAACAAGACCCCGTAATGCTCAACGAGTGGAGTGAGGCAACAAATACATGCTCAAAGACCTTTCTCCAACTTTTAGTTAAATATGCAGGAGCCGACCGATTTAAGATATTGGAAAAGATCGAAGAAGTGGAGAATAAACTGACTGCGAAACCTGAAAGCGAGGACGGCAAGAAACTAAAAACAGATATGGACAAAAGTCTCAAAACCTATGAAGAGGAGATAAAGCAACGTAAACAGTGCAAATTCTTGCACAACAAAGAGGATTACGAAAGAGGCAGCGTCTATACATTTGCTCGAAGATTTGATCAATTAAGACAGATTTCTGCTAAACCAGTGGTACCAACGGTGAATAATGAAGCAGAGATGAACACAGAATCTTCTGCATCCGAATCAGATGCTACGAAAAGCAAGAACGAAGAACCATCAATACGTTTACATTTTTTAAACAAAATGAGACTTTTATGGCAAGATGGGTAAAAACAGAAGCAAACAAGAGGAGGTTACCAAAATCGGGGAAGAAGCAGAGGCGGCCAAGTAAAACGAGGAGGGGGAGAGGGGAAGCCAAAGCTATGAACAGTGTCCTGGACAGATTGCTGCGCTCTGGGAAAGAGACAGTATAATGAAGGAGGAAAGCCTAAAGATTATCAATCTGTCAAACCATACTCTGACTGCTAATCATGAAAAAGTTCTATGCTTGGGTATGAATTTCTGCCCAACTGCACATTTCAACTATGTTCAAACCTGCAACGATTTTGATCATTTTGGGCAGAAACTGCACCTAAAGAAGTTCTTTTCAATAAATCAAAGTACTATGAAGAGGCCACCAAAAGAAGCTGGTAAAACAGAAATAACCATCAATGACCTAGATGCATTAGCAGATTTATTCGACCTGGAAAAAGAGACAGAATTCAACTCGAGTCAAGAGCACAATGCAATCAACCTTGAAGGATTGAATATAAGAACAGACTGGACAATGAAGAGCAAACTGAAGCAGAAATTGAAAATGAATCCAACAAATAACTTGGGGAATAATATTGAAGTATTTCAGACACTCGTAATTGAAGGTCTGAAACAATTTAGAAGACAAAAAAGACTGAGATCCAAAGAGAATTTATCGGCTGCAGACAGGACAGCTCTGAAAGAATTACAGACCCTGGACACCTGCATCATTAAGCCCTCAGATAAAGGACATAACATCATCCTTATGAACAAAGACAATTGCATCAAGGGGCATACAAGCAGCTGAATGATAAGAAATGCTACAAAAGCGTGACAAACAACCCAAGTAAAGAGTTGGAGAACACAGTGAAAGACTTCCTTATGAGATGGGAAAACAAGGGCATCTTAACGGAAGATAACTGTACGTTCCTCCTGACTTCAAATTCAGTCATCCCAAAGGTTCACAAGAACATCAAAAAACCTCCGGGGAGACCCATAGTCTCATCCATTGGTTCAGCACTAGAAAACATGTCGAGATATATAGATGAGGTACTTTTTCCCTTTGTATCATCCCTTCCATCTTACCTAAAAGACACAACAGATTTTCTAACACGTATTGAAAATATACCCTGGGAATTGAATTACATGATGACAACAATGGACGTTGTTTCTTTATACACGTCCATAGGAAACGATTATGGTAGAAATGCATGTGAGAGCTTCCTGAGCACCAGATCCTTGATTTACTTAGAACACACGCAGATGGTCCTTGAGATGATCAACTTATACCTTACCAACAATGGTTTCATATTTAACAACAAGTATTTTAGACAGGTGCAAGGCACCGCGATGGGCACTACATTTTCCCCAGTCTATGCAAATCTGACAATGGGGGCATGGAAAGCAACAGATATCTGGTCTGACCAGAACCAGACTTTAACGGAAGACGTCGTATTGTGGCTGAGATACATTGACAATATTTTTACAATCTGGAAAGGGTCAGAAAGAGCCTGGATAGACTTTGTGAAACTTCTTAATGACAATAAGAATAATTTGAGGTTCACAGAAACACATAGTCAAAACTTTTTAACTTTTTTAGATGTCAACCTAAGGATTGTGGACCAAACACTAACAACTGAACTCCACAGGAAACCCACCGGAACTAATACCCCTTTACATGCAACTAGTGGACATTAAAAAATCTTGATTTGGAGCATCCCATATGGGGAATTTATAAGAATTAGACGCAATAGTTCCAGCCTACTAGCATTCGATCGGGACAGCAAAATTGCAGCAATTGGTTTCCTTGAACAGTGTTACCCTAAAAAAGTCATTGAGAAGGCGAACGTCAAAGCAAGACAAAAAGAAAGATCTGGGCTCCTTACGGGATCCCGTGAGTCAGTGGAATCAACTGATCAAAAAGAGACGACAAGAATGATACTGACGTTTGATAATGATGTACCTGAAATAAGACGTATACTCTGTCGACATTGGAGGATCCTACTGGCGGATAAAGACCTTGCAACAAGTTTGAAAATGAATCCTGAGATTAGTTTCACACGGAATCGGTCTTTAAGAGACAATTTGGTACAAAGTTTCATGGCACGGGATGAGTCACCCCAGAAAGAGATGTTGTTGACAACACATAAGCCAGGCTTTCATAAATGCACAAGGTACAATATTTGTAAATATGCCAAACATTGTGCTTCTTACAAGTACCCTAATCTGGGAAATTCAATCACCATACAGGACAAAATCACATGCAAAACTGAATTTGTAGTATACTTACTAGCATGTGCATGCCAGAAATGATATATTGCCAGCAACAAGTGCAAACTGAAGATACATATCCAGCAACATGTGAGGGCCATCCAACATCAAGATCCAAATTACGCTATGACCAAACATTTCAGTGACCATCATAAGGGCAACATGGATACTTTTTACTTTTTTGGCATTTACAGGATAGACAAGGATCCAGAGAGAAAAAACTTCGACAAAAAGAGACCTGCTGCATTTTAGATTTTGAGAGTAAATCTCCAAGTGGTCATAACACAGACGAAGAGTTATACACCTTTCTGGGATAATGTTTTATCAAGTATAATGTAATAGCTACCGTATTATCACCTGATGGACCCAAATCTGCTTCTGTAAAATTGATATGAGATACCTATATTTCCCTACCTATAATGTGACATGATATGGATCCCCAGGATTTATTACTAAGATGGATCTTGATTTCTGTCTATATCTGCCCTTGTAAAAAGGATTTTAGTTTTTTATAATTCTCCATCCCTTCACAAACCAATATGTATGGGACAGCAGAGGTTGTTAATGTCTATTTTAAATTCACATGTTGGGTTATTGATGGGTTTGTTTGACCTGGCACACATTTACTATGTAAATTGTTTTTAATTGGTGTGACATGTGATCAATAGAAGGAGGATTTTAACCTTTTACCCTTGGGAGTACTTGTTACCTAGTGATGACAAAAGCACTTGCACTTTATATACCAAATAGATATTCAGCACTTTAGATATTGCTGCTAGCACTTTGCACTTTAAACCATCTAATAAGTACTATATACATAGGAAGATCGGCAGCCAAATGGTATTTATCTAGAATACTCACTGTCACAATTTGCATTCCAAAACTGTAGGTACTCTAAGCGATGCCTAATGACAAGCATCATGTGCACTATGTACTTCAAAATATGTTGCTAACATTATGCACTTTATATCTATCATGAAGTAATGTACAGCTGTTAGCACTTTGCACTTTAGAATTGATGCTACTCTGATGAATGCTCTGTGTTAAATATCTGCCTTCTGAGATTCAGTGCTCAGGATTATGCACTTGAAGAATAGTTGCAAGCACTATGCTATGAAAATATATGTCAACTATTGACATCACACTTAAATGAAGTTCAATACATGCCATCTGTATATAGTGATCTAACTAGATACAACAGAGGGGCGACATGGAGTGCTATGCAATACCACAGGTTCTATTAAGTTTTATATCAGATAGACCAGTTCAAAGATGGCCGACACCGTTCTACAAAGACACATAGAGTAGTCCGCTTTCTATGGTTACTCACATGTCACATGGGGTATTTTAGCCCACAACAATGTCGGGGTCATTAGTTGTGAACAAGCGGGCAGAAGACCGCGAAATCAGTAAACTCCGTCCAGTATGCGCCAGATACCTTGGGAGAACCAGAATGTGTGTGGTTTTTATAATTATTTTTTGCCATTCAAAAACCATGAAAATGTGCGATAATGTGCAAAGATTTTTGAATTGGAAAAAAAGTGGAACACTATCAACATGGTTTCCTGATTTTCTTTTTGGACTGAGGAGTGCTCCTCCAACGACTGTACAGTTTACAGCCGAATGTATAGATATATATTTTGAAGAACAAGGAAAAGTAAGTGCACTTTTCCACACAGGGACAGCACTCAAAAGCGGTCAGGATGCCAGCATAATTCTCCAGAAAATGAATCAATCCATCATTTGCCAAAGTTCTTGTGCCATATCCAGCTTTATTGAAGGCATTGTAACCTACGACGCGTTTCGCAACGCTCCCGTTCATGTTCACATATAATATAACAGAGAACTGCACCATGCTCAAGGGCTCAATCTGCCAGCACATTTTGTCCCTTTTCTCTTTCAACTCTTGCAATGTCCCATAGACATTGTATATTAAATGCATGCAGCCATTTTGGAGTGTGTTTACTCACACTATTAATGTGTTTAAGCTAGTCCTTTACATATTTAGAGATGTCACATTCATCTTATGGAGCCGCTCAGTGAGCAGTGACAGGTTTTTCTTTTTTATTTTTATTAGTATTTACACAATGATTTAAGTTTTATAGTCACTCTATATATATATATATACATTTAAAATGTTAATAACTTAAAAAGTTGAGAAGTTCCAAGAGACCAATTTGAGATATTTTGCCTGAAAATTGTTTTTTACTATGGGAAAATCCATTGTTAAAAGTTGTTCAAAAAGTATCAAAGTAAAAAAATTCAAACTATAACATTTTTTAAACTATGAAGCCATTAATGTACAATTCTGAATGCACATGCAGCTGCCTCAAAATATTACTGACACATATTTTCAGTTCCTCTTATTCAAGGGTTCAAAGGTTATTCAGAACTGTTATTTTCTGAAAACACCACAGAGACTTTGGGCCTCACTACACGGACGGCGGTGGACCAAGGTGCTATTAGTACCTTGGTCCATGCCGGTAAAATACCGGCACCGCCTTGGTGGAAAGGGGAATTACCGCCCTATTCCAAGGTTGGTGGGGCGGTAATTCCCCCTTCCCCCATTGCCCTTCCTCATTCCCATTTTTGCCCCATAGGGCATAATGGGAAAGGCAGAAGGTGCTAATTATGGCACCGCAAATTGCGGTACAGTAATTAGCTCCCTGGTACCTTTGCGGGTTGGTTTTTAACACCTGCAAAAAGCAGGCGTTAAATTCTCCAACCCGCAAAGGGACCTCATAGTAAGGCGGTAAGGATTTACCGGTACCGGTAAAATACCGGTACCGGTAAACCCTTACCTCCTACCGTGTAATGAGGCCCTTTGTCTTAACCTTAACTCTGCCTTGCACTAGCACAAAGGCATAATATATATAGGGACCAATATAGTTATAATGAATCAGCATGACTATATAAAAAGAGGTCAACAGACAATTAACAGACAGAGCTTGCTACGTCAAATTGGAAGAAGACCCATCAGAAGCCATGTATGTCAAACTTTCTGAGCTTTTAACAACATTGAATGAGAGAGACTTGCTTGATGATGAAATGTGTATATTTCTACATCCTAAATGCCCAGTGATGCCGACAATCTATTTTTTTCCCAAAGTGCATAAATGCATGACAAGGCCTCTGGGCAGAACAACTGTGACACTTTGTGGAGCACTATTCGAAAACACATCCACATTTGTGGATGAAACTTGGGTGCCTTTCGTGACCACCCTACCCTCATATTTGAGAGACACCAAAGATGTCTTAAACAAAATAGATGGCATACCATGGGAACACACTTTTCTGTTAACTACATTGGATGTAGTATCTCTCTACATGTCAATCAAACATACAGATGGCCTGAGAGCATGTGAGTACTTCTAGCACACTAGATCTAGGAACTTCTTACAGCATGGGAGGATGATACTGGACGTGATTAATCTTTGTCTCACGAACAATAGCTTCCTATTTATCAAAGAGTTTTATACTCAGCTTCAGGGAACAGCCATGGGCACTACTTCTGCCCCCTATATGCAACTTAAAAATGGGCTGGTGGGAGAGGTTTGTGATATGGCACCCAGGAAATAGCAAATATACAGCCAAAATTGCTCTTTGGATACGTTATTTTAATGATTTGTTTATTATCTGGGAGGGGACAAGTACAGAATTGTTGGACTTTGTGAAGATACTGAATGTAAACCAGTTAAATGTAAAGTTTACTGAGAGCACAGCAAGACTGCCATTGTCTTCTTAGATATTCTTGTTACAGTGGCACAAGGAGAATTGGTAACAGAACTGTATAGAAAGCCCACCAGTTCCAACATACCACTACACGCCATGAGCAACCACCCGGCAACAATGAAGTGGAGCAAACCATACGGAGAGCTCATTCGCATACAGAGAAACTATTCTAAAAATGAAACCTTTGATATGGAATGCACCCGTATAACTTTGAGGTTTCAACATCAAGGCTATCCCAAGAAGATACTTGAAAGAGCTTATACTAAAGCACGTGACAAAGATCGCACTTCCCTATTAGTGTCCAACTTAGTTCCCCAAGATGCCATAGACATGAGTGACATATGCCTTATTTTGACTTTTGGTAATGGATCACAGAATATCTGTCAGATAATGAATAAACACTGGCATGTCCTCAAACTAGACAAACATCTAAGCAAAATATTGGGTGAAAAAATTAACATTACGTTTCGGCGATCAATTTCGCTCAAAGATAATCTTGTGTCCAGCTTTATGAGCCCCACAGCAAATCCACAGGGCCAATGTTGGCTCAACACCAAAACTGAGGGTTTCCATAAATGTATGAAATGTAAGGCATGCCAATATGCAATTAATACCATAAGTTATACGCATCATATTCTGGGAAAGGATATTGAAATAAGGTCACGTATCAATTGCGAGATGGAGTATGTGGTATACATTCTCACTTGACCATGTGATAAATGGTATGTTGGGAGCACCAAAGGAAAACTAAAACTCAGGGTGCTCCAGCACATTCGTGCAATTAACACGATGAATCCTACATACCCCATGGCCTTACATTTTAAAACAGCTCATGGTAGTAAATTGGATGGTTTTGCATATTTTGGAATCCATTTGGTTGTGAAACAACCCAGAGGAGGCAACCGTGAGCTCTCTTTGTGGCAACTAGAAACTAAATGTATTTTAGATCTGGAAACAAAGAGACCGAGAGGACACAACCTAGATGAGGAACTTTATACCCTTTTGGGCACCTAAGACAACTAAGATGTTCTCCTTTGGTTCTTTTTAATGCTGTAAAATGAGTGCTTTCTTGACATTGTGCTTCCATTATTTCCCTGATTTGTTAGTAAGATGAAGTTATACCTATACTCATTTACTGTACTTTTCTCAAATACCCTTTTGGGAATATTGCTTCTTTGTAGAATGTGATTGTTTTTTTAATATATATTTTGTATTCACTATTGTTTTTTAACAAATCAAAAAGGCAAGACACGGTCAAGAACCTTGGTAGGTTTTGAGACTGAGATGAGGTGTATTTGCCTCTATGATATTTGCATTTATATTAATGTAATAAGCACGTTGTTCAGTTGAGGAATGGGCAACTCCTATTTGGCACAGGGATTATGCACTATGGATTATGCACTATGGAATACCTAATCTATTTGGGTGACACTGATTGCTTACAGAGCATCTGTAGATACTATTATGTCTGAAGGTCTTGGACACTTTTATATTGTACAGCTATATGCACACATTACTATGATCAAGCACATGGCACTTTAGATGCACAATCTTGCACGCACTTAGCACTTTATTAAACATCAGTTTGGACATACATCTCAGCAGTTGAAAGGTTTACGACTGTTACCTATTTGTGTTTATTGCAGACTGAATCTCTCTTACAGGATATTTGTATTTGATACCTACATACAGGCACTAAGTACGTAAATGAAGTAGATACCTAAAAGTATACATGGTATGTATATATTATTATCCTACTACTGGGCATAGGAGCATCTGCCCTTCCTAGACACACAGATCTGCAAAATGTTGATTCAACTAGGTACTATCTGCTATCCAGCAGACATTGACAGCGTACATCCTGCATGAGAAGATATATATATAGGCACTTAGGCACTATGCACTTAATTGCTGCTACACATGATATTGAATATTTTCATAATTTCCGCTTTGCTAATTTGCACATTTATAATCATTCCCGTTAGCTGAACATATTGTCAGACTGCATAATTTTTCATTACGTTCAAAGTTTCATTCAGAGATATGAAATTTCATCACTGTGATACCGTCGTGTTGAGTGTATTGTTGAGCATTGGTGTGAACTCTACGAGCTGTCCCCACACTTTTGAATAATAAAAACATTTATATGAGCCGGTTTATTTAACTTTTCTCCCCATTAGGTTTACAGCATTACGAACAGATTGCCTTTCCTAAAGGAAGGGGTATAGCCTATTATGTTCTATCAATTTGTATAAATGAGTAAACAGCATCACAAAATGATGAAGTTTGACTTTGTATAGAGAGTAACAATGCCAATGGTCTCCAACCACGAAACACAATGGGATCTGGGATGATACATTGCATGATAGATCGAATGCAAGCGCTTGTTGAACACTGTTATGAGTAACATTTAAGACATTACAAGATGTCCGATCTCCTTGCTTATGCAACAGACCCTTGTTTAGATGGAAACAGTTTCCTTCAGCTTGCGACCATAGATATGCTTGAGTATAACAATGTCCTTCATCTGAGTTCATATTCTTCAACGTGATCAAGCAGTGTGTGAACCACAAAACACGTCGTTAGACTTGCTGTTTTATTTTTTCATTGGCACATTAAAATAAAGAAAATTATGCTGCATGGACCTTTTTGGTGACCCTTTTTGTGGCAATACACTATAGAGAGAGAATCCCAATTTTTACTACAAAAGTAGTTACTCTACCTTTTATCAGGGAGGCAATTGTGTTAGACATGAGAGGTAGTTAGTTTTTATCAACAATTTACGGACATATTTCATTAAATGGCACTGTAAGAAAAATCATTCATTCAATTTTCAATATTCATTTATTTTGGAAAAACACATTATAGCTTAAAAAAAGCGGCGGGTATATCCCATTCACTTAACATAAACAATTGTACGTTGTTTAAAAATACAAACAGTTTTGTTGTGACACTTAAACTAAGCTGTGGGGAAGTTGAGACTTCCGTCTAGATAGCAAGACTTCGGTTCGGTGATCAGTCTGGGGAACAATGGCTGTCTCAGACTGTTCATAGGGCCTCGGTTCAGATTGTTAGATCATCATTCTAGTGTTAGTTCTAGATGGTAAAACTCAACATGTTTCAGTTCTTACAACAATTTATAGAACATTCTTCAGGAGTAGTGTCATATTCTAAAAAACAACTTTGACAAAACACTGAGAGCGTGCTATAATTGCGCATCTCTTGGATGATATAATTCTGTTGCCAGTGTTTAGTATTGAACTTGAATGTTCTTGCTGTCGGTGTTGATAACAATAAAGAAAGAACAGTATAAGCTTTGACTGCTATTAATACTTTTTTGATAAAATGAATTTATCTAACAGGACTAGGTTAAGTAATTACCTAGTCTCGTTGGGGATGAGTGGTTCTGAGTCAGAGGAGTTTCTGTAGTATGAAGGCTTTAGTCCTCTGGGTCCATAGTGAATGCTTCTGTAAGACTAATTGGACCTGCAAGTTAAATTTGCATGAATACAAGCTGCTGTTAGTTTAGACTGGCCTATTCTTCCCCAGTGAAAAGAGTGCAAAATATAATTGCTTACCTTCCGTGAGGGAGCAATTCTTTGAGGTGTTAGCAATGTAGAGACCCCGGGTCTTGAGTACTAGGTTCTTAGATGTGGCTCGGGTCGTGTATTAAGGACCCTATGGTCTGATAACCTAGAAAAGATATGGTAACTATTGTAACCTCTGTTTAGAGTTAAAAAAAAATGTTAAGGAGTCATGGCGAGTATGCGCGCTCACCTGTATGGTTAGCAGATAGTGTCTCGAACGACTGGAAACTGGTGGTTATTTTCCAAATTAGGGTTTTCTTAGTTGTTAATTCCAGCTGTATTTTATTAAAATAGGATGTCAGCGGTTACTAAAAGTAAGGAAATGGAAAAAGTTGAAAAGGAGGAAAATGGCTTCTCCTATGAAAAAGTATATTCGCGAAACATTGCGGGAGAAAAGACGCTAGCTATTGGTGCGTATTTTATAAACAATAAGGAGATATGCCTTATGAACTCCATTTAGGTATTCTCTGAATTAATGGTGAACCTGAGCTCTTCCGGTTATATGGGGAACAGATAGCTCTATTCAGAAGAGAGGTATTTATTCGGTGATAGAAGCCATAATAGAGCTATTATATGACACATATACTGGTATCTACTATTCTTACTATGAAGGAGGGGTTATATTTTGTGCCATTCGATCGATTCGTTTAGCCCTATTTTGTCACTTTTTGTCAGGAAAATAAGTCTTTGTTCTTTTTCCAATAATAATGTTTTCTTAGTAAGAGGGTCTTTGCCTTTGATCATAAGCAGGACTGTCCATTTAAAGTCTTCACTAGAGTGATTTTTTCTAAGTAGTGTTTGACCGTGGGTGCCAGTAGAGTTTTATTTCTGATACAACTTCTGTGTTCTATCATCCGGGTTTTTACTTTTCGGATGTTTTTTTCTATATAGTTTTTGGCGCATGGGCAAGTAATCATATTTATGACATAGTCTGAATTGCAATTAGTCATTTGGATCTGTTTCCATGGGGTAGCTAGACCAATTTCTATTTCTTTGGATTTATTAGTGTATTTGCTCACTGAACATTGTCCGCAGGGGAAATGGCCGGTAATTGGACTCAGGCCCCATATGTTGGTTAAATTTACTGGTACCGATGGGTTACCTCTGAATTTACTACCACTTAGCTTATTTCCTATAGTGGTGGATTTTCTGTAGGCAAATAGAGGGCAAGGCAATTTACTAGTGGATTGATTGAAACTCTCCCATTGTTTACGCATAATGTTGGTTATGGATAGACTCAAGTAAGTAGAGGTATTCACACTAACTAGTCTGTCATCTTGCGGTTTGGTTGCTTTGTCTTCGAGTAAGGATTCCCGGTTATTATTAAACGCTCTTTTAGCTGCTTTCCGTATGAGCTTTTTAGGGTATTCTCGATTTCTCCGTTTTTGGGACAGGGCGGTTGCCTTCTGTTCATATGCTTCTTTTGTGCTGCTATTTCTTTTTAGTCCTAGAAATTGACCATAGGGAAGGTTATTTTTTAGATGTTTAACGTGGTGACTATGATAATGCAGGAGGGAATTTTTATCCATGCTCTTATGGTACGGTCGTACCAATAGGGTACCTGATTGATGGAAGATTGTTAAATCAAGGAAGTTGATTTCTTCTTTTTGAATTGTCATCGTAAATTGTAAGTGGCGATTCTGTTGGTTTAGCCAGAGTACAAAGTCGTTGGATTCTTCTTTAGTTCCTTTCCATAAGACGATAATATCGTCTATGTACCTTGCCCACGATTGTAGATGGGTTTGGAATGGGTTGTTAAAGTAAATATGTTTTTTCTCGAACATTTCCACGTATTTGTTAGCCACACTTGGTGCCATGGTGGCTCCCATGGGCGTCCTTTCTATTTGCTGATAGTTCTGACCTTGAAATTCGAAAAAGTTTTTAGTTAGTGCTATTTCTATGCACCATAGGATAAAAGATGTGGGGACTGGGTCCTCATCTAGCCTTTTCAATAGCCTTTTCAATAGTTTGTTGTTGTGGAATATTAGTATAGAGAGAAATGATATCCAAAGTTATAAGATGTTGTGTTTTGGTATCATATTGAAGGTTTTCATACCGTTTAATAACATCTTTCGTATCTTTTATATATGATTCCATTTTGGTAACATAGTGTTTCAAGTAGTGATCTGCAAATTTTGAGAAAGGTTCTAAGATGGAGTTTATTCCAGCTACTATAGGTCGTCCTGGTGGTTTAATTAAGGTCTTATGAATCTTGGGTAAGCAATAGAAGGTGGGTGTGGAAGAGTCAGTGTTGGTTAAGAATTCACATTCCTGATGACTTA
Organism: Ambystoma mexicanum; assembly: GCF_040938575.1. Taxonomy (NCBI): domain Eukaryota; kingdom Metazoa; phylum Chordata; class Amphibia; order Caudata; family Ambystomatidae; genus Ambystoma; species Ambystoma mexicanum. The sequence continues at coordinate 1,065,499,510 of NC_090933.1, read as the reverse complement.
TCCATCCTCTCTCTCTTTGGCTTTTAGATCAATCAGATGTGGTAATTATGTAGTCAGATTTTCTGGTAGTTTTTTATAATATTGTGCAATATTTAACTGACTCAGACATTCATCCACATAGTCTTTTTTGTCGAGGATGACTATACCTCCTCCTTTATCGGCTCTTTTCATTATTATGTCCTCATTTTGAGAGAGGTTGTTTAATGCATTAAGTCTGAACGGCTGAGATGCTGAAAAGGCTGGTGGTTTTTCTTTTCAAGTTTTTCAATTTCTCTGAGGACATTTTTTTCAAAAATCATAGATTCGGGAGAATAGGAATGGCTAGGTGGACAAAAATGGGAGGGACTTTTTAAGCCAGTGTGATTTTTAATTTGTGTGGACGTCATATCATTCGCGGTTTCTGAAAAAAAATCTTTGAGATGTATCTTTCTCATGAATTTATGGAAATCTCTACGAAAGAGAAACGATTCATGCTTCTTAGTGATTACAAAACCTAGCCCTTTATTGAGAACTGATTCTTCTAGGTCGGTAGGATTGTATCTAGAAAGGTTGACTAGGAGCGATTGCCGCTCCTTGTTTGGCGTTTGTCGTTGTTCCAATTGCCCCGATCGGGGCCTTGTTGTAAACAATTCTTGGATTTATTCCCTTGATTACCTTGTCCTCTCTTGTTACCTCTCCCTCTTTGGGGGGTGGTGCTACCGGAGGTAGTGTTGTCTGGATCGCTGCTACTGTTACTTGAACTAAACGAGGTTGCTCTAAAGCGTATTTGTCTGTTTTTGTTAGGGTTCTGTGGTTGATTGCCCTGTTGGCCAGTTGATTTATGACCCTCTTTAGTGTAGGGATAGGCTTTTTCGTGGGAATATTTAGTAACATCTTTTTTTCACACGTATCCTTTTTAGAGTGTTAGTTTGTTTGAATTCTTTCATTTCCTTCTCAATTTCTTCTAATCTTTTTTTGACTACTTCAAGTGAGATAGTTTTTTTTAGATCTTCTTCTATTTTGGTTAGGTTGATTTCTATTTTCTGTGCCATTTCTTTTGCCGTGTCTATGATAAGAATGAGCCAATCTCTTCTGCAGCGATTAGCTATGTAACTCCATTGGAGTATGAATTTGGGATTATCAAGGAATAGATGAGGGTCGTTGGAGACTGTGAGTCCTTGGGGCAGGGCTTTATTTTTGAGATGTTCGAGCATAATTGCACCGTGCAATTCGGTTCTTATCATTCTTTTGCGTAATTGCAACATTTCATCCCATTCATTAGTCTGTTCTTCGATGTTTTCTAATTCGCTGTTGTTAATAATGGAGATGGCGTTCATAAATGCTGTCGCATAGTGATCACTATATCCTAGAGTTTTATCTTCTGCCATTATACGACTGTGGGTCTAGGGGATATATAGTAATTATAGGTGGTCAGATGTTGTCTTGAGTATTTAATCTATTTGCACTATACTTGTACTGGGGGAGAACAAACCAGTCTCACCAATTGCAGTGCCACTTGTAAGAGTAAGTTCCCGTGACCGTTAGCCACTGTGAGCCAATACACTAAAAATTGTTTCAAACCATCGAAGGTAATTCATAATCTCTTCCCCCGTTTCTACAGACTTAGAGGTATGAACTAGAGAAACAGTGGACGTCGCTGCACGAAATACAATAGCTTTCCCTAATCCGCCGCATATAATGACTAATAGTCATTATACCTGTCTCCCCCACTTTAGAAACCTACGTACGGCGGTACAGCTGGAATAAAGAACTAAGAAAACCCTAATTTGGAAAATAACCACCAGTTACCAGTCGCTCGAGCCGCTATCTGCTAACCATACAGGTGAGCGCGCTCACTCGCCATGACTCCTTAACATTCTTTTTTTAACTCTAAACAGAGGTTACAATAGTTACCATATCTTTTCTAGGTTATCAGACCATAGGGTCCTTATTACACGACGCAAGCCACATCTAAAAACCTAGTACTCCAGACCCGGGGTCTCTAAATTGCTAACACCTCAAAGAATTGCTCCCTCACGGAAGGTAAGCAATTATATTTTGCACTCTATTCACTGGGGAAGAATAGGCCAGTCTAAACTAACATCAGCTTTTATTCATGCAAATGTAACTTGCAGGTCCAATTAGACTTACGGAAGCATTCACTATGGACCCAGAGGACTAAAGCCTGCATACTACAGAAACTCCTCTGACTCAGAACCACTCATCCCCAACAAGACTAGCTAATTACTTAACCTAGTCCTGTTAGATAAATTCATTTTATCAAAAAAGTATTAATAGCAGTCAAAGCTTACACTTTTCTTTCTTTATTGTTATCAACAGCGACAGCAAGAACATTCAAGTTCAATACTAAACACTGGCACAGAATTATATCATCCAAGAGATGCGCAATTATAGCACACTCTAAGTGTGTTGTCAAAGTTGTTTTTTAGAATATGACTCTTGAAGAAAGTTCTATAAATTGTTGTAAGAAATGAAACATGTTGAGTTTTACCATCTAGAACTAACACTAGAATGATGACCTAACAATCTGAACCGAGGTCCTATGAACAGTCTGAGACAGCCATTGTTCCCCAGACTGATCACCGAACCAAAGTCTTGCCATCTAGACGGAAGTCTTAACTTCCCCACGGCTTAGTTTAAGTGTCACAACAAAACTGTTTGTATTTTTAAACAACGTACAATTGTTTTATGTTAAGTGAATGGGATATACCCACTGCTTTTTTAAGCTATTATGTGTTTTTCCAAAAGAAATGAATATTAACAATTGAATGAATGATTAGTCTTACAGTGCCATTTAATGAAATATGTCTGTAAGTTGTTGATAAAAACTAACTACCTCTCATGTCTAACACAACCCTTCTTTGTGGACATTGGATCCCCAGCTACTCTTGGGAGTGCAACCCGCACACTGTACCTTGGTACAAAGTTTTTTTTTCCTCAATATATTTAAATATGTATATATAAATATTATACGGCCTGCAGTAGCAGCCGTGTAGTTATGGTTAAGTTGCTCAACTCATAGGAAGAGCACTTTTTGGGCGGCTTATAACTTCGCTCCCCATGGACAAATCCTCACCAAACTTTCAAAAGAAAGTATATGGCCCACTCGGAATTTGGTGAGGTTTCGTCAATGGGGGGCAAAGTTATAGGGCGGGTCCCAAAAGATTTTTTTCCATAGACTGAATGGAGAAAAACTTTGCTCACGCCTGCAGCCCAAACCGATGGATGGATTTTCACCAAATTTGCAGCAGCAGCGGTGGCTTGGTCCAGAAAGCGTGCTTTTATAATTTTGGTGAAAATCCATCCAGTAATTTAAAAAAAAAAGAGGCAAAATACAGGTCCAAAAAATTAGTGATATCTTGCTCCGCTCCGCGGACCAATTTCCCTGTTCGTTCCATGGACCGAACTGTGATGGTCTAGCGTGGCACGTCATGGCTGCGGACACCCAATGCGCCCGACGATTGACTGGGTGGAAACGTGATGAGCGCCATAATTTTCAGAAATGCCTGCCATCTTGTATTTCTGAATATCCACTGATAGCGTGGCAGTGAAAGGGGCCCAAAAATATGTTTTTGCATATGTGGTGGTGGGAAGAGGGGCTGGAAAGGGTGAAGGAGTGAAAAATGGTTCATATGATGTATTTGTTTAGATGCAAGATGACGGTGTTGTGTTCGAGGTGTCTGTGGACACTGCAGCAGTTTGCGGATAGATCCTCAGGCGAGCAGTTCATCTGGCGACTACAAGCAGGCTTCATTAGGGTAGTGGAGTGCATTGTCGATGATATGAGGATGATTGCATAGGCTGCATTGTGCTGTGGTGTTTGTGGCTAGCTAGTAGCCTTCGGCCATGCACCCAAGAGTCTGTGCACTGGTTGAAGAATTGTAATAGTATGTCTAATAAAGTGTACAGGGCATTAGGTGGCTGGATTATTGGATTGAAGAGTGTGCTGACTGGTTGTACGTACTGGAATACTATGTGTACAGAAGTGGATAGGGTTTCAAGTGGATGCTTTATGTGTTTGGGTTGTGGCCACTGGGCAGGTTCTTCAGTAGTTTACTTTATTATGATGTGTTGGTTGTGGGCAGTTTGTACAGACTTGGATGTAGAAGCCATGCATTAAAGAGTTTGTCCATTGTCCATTGGCTGGAAGTACAGTCATAATATGTGAATTGAAGTGGATAGGTTCTCATCTGGTTGTGTTATGTTTGTGGGCTGTGGTAAGTGGGCAAATGTTTGCATGTATGTCTGCATTATGCTGCAGTCGTTGTGAGCAGGGCCTAGAGTCTAGGGGTGCATGGCCAGAGGCCATAGACCGTAGGCCATGCACTCAATACTCTAGGACCTGACCAGAACCACTGCAACATAATACAGCCATGTACTGAACATTGTGATACTGGTATATGGATTGCACAGATATGTGTACAGAATGCATATTTGCAGGTTACAAAGAAGTCTGACACCAGTAATTATAAACTTACTATGTGTATTGTTGAGGGTCTATGCCGTTTTTTTGCATGGTATCTGCAATTGTACGAGAAAGAGATGTTTTATTCTCTGTGATAAAAGAAAACATAACATGTTAGGATAGGTCTTTTGTAATGTCACATTGCATTGCATTGCTGTCGTTTGTATACTTTGTGGACCCTCATAGTTAGTACTTCACAAGTACTATGCTTTAAACAAGCGTACTGTGCAATGTGCTCAGTACCTGTGTTTCTTTGCATAATCCTTGGGTCTGTGGGGGAAAAAAATCCATGCAGGATTAAAAAAGAAAACCTTCTATGTTTATTTGTTGTTATATTGAATAGCATGTTTTAGTGATGTGTGCACTATTTACAGCAATGTCTAAGGTCCACTGTTTGCAGCAGGAGGAATTGAAATGGTGTATGAATTTTCCTTTTGGAAGTGGTGCTACTATGGTTGCAGTTAGATACCAGTTGGCATATTCTAACTGTTTATGGTGTACAATTTTCCTTTTGAAAGTGGTGGTAATATGATTGCAGTTAGATACCAGTTGGTGTATTCTAACCATTTATCTGTTTCCTCTTTTTAGCCTGTTTTTCTTTATGTGTTTGGTTGCTGTTGATGTTTTCTAAGTACTGAGTTATTGCACAGTAATATTGCAGAACTGTGGGGGCATTAAATACCTGTTGGTGCATTCTAACTGTTGATGAGGGTTTGTTTGTAGCATTGTGGTTGATGAAGGTTGGTTTTGGTAGTTTGATCGCTGGAAGTAATATTAAAGTACTATGGTTGCAGTTATATACCAGTTGGCATATTATAACTATTTACAGTTTTTCAGTTTTGCAGGGTAGGTTTTCAAGCACATTTTTCTTGTTGGTACATTTACATTTTTCACTATTGTGAAGTGCCTTTACAGCACTATGGGTGTAGTTCATTTATTTGTGTATGTCTTGCATTGGCATGGGCATTGTTAGATAGCTGTTGCCTTAATCCACCAGTTGGTGGTTTCAGAGATTATTGATGACAGTTTGTAGTACTATGTGGGAAACAATATTAGTGTGTTTTAGTTTAGTTTTTTTATGTGACTATAATTATTGGGTCATTGGGGAAAAATTGTACAGCAGTGCAACTCATGTCTTTGTTGAATAGTTGATTTATGGTAAGTTGTTTTCTTTTGCAATTACATATGTGATGGTGGCAGTAGGTTATTCTATTTTTGTAGATTTAGTGAGTACATTTAGGTTTCAAGAATATTAGGTAGGCATTTGCAAGAGTTGCTGGCAATCTCTGCTTCAGAGTAATGGAAGTATCATTGTATTCAAACCATCCACATTTCTTTTATACTGTATGCAGTATAGTGACCTGCACTGGTTGTGGTGCCTGTTTGGTAGATTATGCCTACTGTTGTAAAGATTTTCTTGCCAAGTGATACTTGCCAAAGTGTGAAGCTAGTAAGCTTGCAGTTGTTTTTTGTACCATCTGCATTGTATCGTAAAAGCATTACTATTACGTATTGACTATGCGATTGTGATTGTAAGATGGAACGATTATCGGAATTGCAAGTAGTAGATAATATGCTATGGTTTGCATTATGTACGAGTTGCTGAAATGGAATGGATTCAAAATTAGGTATAGATAGATACACAAAGTGATTGTTATGGACTTGTTCCAGGATCACATGGCTGCAGAGAGGGCATGTATGTTTCCACATGTATGAACTCTGGTAAATTTCATTTATACGTATGTTTTTGCTTTCCAGTACTTGCAGTAAGTACATTACAAATTCTTATGGATCCTCTTGTGTGTTTATAGTGAATCTCACCATTCCTGCACAGTAGTCCAATTCCTGCCTTATTCCAGAAACACTGTAAGTGTTGTCTGGATTGTCTGTTGCATTTCTGTGATGGAGTAACATTTGCAAACAAACTGGTCAGAACCATTTAAGTAAATGTTTTCAAGAATTGGTGGCAATTGGAATAGAACATTGATTGCCACATTTGCATAGCAATTTACACCAGTTGTATTGGAAAATTTGAATGGACCAGACAGTTCTGTGTCTGATCATTTGATGGAAGTGCCTGTGGTCTCTTTAAAGAGGTAGTTTTCTTTGATTGTGCAGTTCGGTATGAATTTAACTTTTTAGTACATCCTTCCGTGGTTGTGGTAATTGATGGACTACCAGGTCCTTTTGATTTCTTTGGTGGTACTGTTGGGAGATCTTGTATTAGTTGTGTTTGCAGGAGTTTACTTTTACAAAGTTTGTGTTTATGAGGGACAGGGTACATTTTGAGATGGGGTGTGTAGAGGGTATATAGTCCATTGTACTATATGATGCAAGGAATGTCAGTGTTAACTTTATTTGCATCAGCATTAAATAGAAATAGTCCTTCAAGTGTACATAGGTGTGACAGTGCTACATAACTCATGCCTTCTTTAAAAACTGTGCTGCCAGTATCAATCAATGCTTGATATAGGGTTAGACCTTGTGATTTATGAATAGTGACTGTGTATGCTAGAGATAGAGAAAAATGTTCTCAGCATACATATATGTCTTTGAAAAGAAGGAATCAGGCTGTTGAGTGTCCTTTCCTGTTAACTTCTGAAAGATTGTCAAAGTGAACATTGACAAACTGAATGCCGCTGTCATATGGGTATGTCTGGAAGCCAACAACTGTACCAAGTGCTCCATTAACTAATGCTTGCTCCACATCACGGTTACACTTTAGCATCACTCTACAGTTTAAACACAATGTTAATATTTTCTACAAACTAGCTGTGTTAGAGTTAGAGTTTTCTAAGGTATTTAGTCCTGCTGTGGCTTGTTGACACGTGGGTAGTGTCATACCATGCACGTCCAGTTTGACTGGTTGCATTTATTTTTTCAGCATTGTTTCATTGAATTGTGCGCAGCTTTCAAGAGTTGGCATTAAATACATACATTTTACATTTGTGTGTGCTAAGTGTTCCATGACATCAGCAGCACATGTGTTATGGCTGTATAGCTCATGGATGTGTCTGGTATTTAATATAGACTGTACACCAATCTGAATACTTTTCAAAATGTTGGCATAGGTGAGGTCTGCAGCCTGACGCATGTTTTCAGTTAGTTCTCTGTACTGGAAATGTTGCCAGAGATTTACATTCCCTATGATGCCTAGAGTTTTAAGGCACAGATTGTGTCCCAAGCTTTTAACAACGGGGTTCACCTTTCACTGGTGTTAATTGAAGATGTTCTCTGAAAACAATAACATGAATGTCTCTAAAGAGTTTTTCGTTTATTTAAGGGCCTCTAGTAATCTGAGGTGAATCAAAGCCAACATTAGGTTGGAGACCATGCTGACCTCATCTACTAGTAGCATGTTAATTTGTCTTAAAACTCTGCGTAGCTCCATAGCAGCTTCTGCTGAAAGTTTGTAGTAGTCTAATTTGTTTTGGTGTTCTACTGGAAGGAGTAACAATTGGTGGAAAGTGACACTACCTATGTTGTAGGCAGCTAAAATTGTGGGGGAAGTTACAAGCTGAAAGTGTGTTGATTGTCAATTGTTGGAGGAATTTGCTGATGATTTTTATTACAAATGTTTTGCCTGAACCAGCTTGACCACTTACATACAGCAGTATAGGTTTATCGTCTTGACAGGTACCAGTTTTAGTTTTGTGCTGCACACCATATTCAATTTGTTAAGGAAAATGTTATGTTGTTCATTGTTTAATTGTGATTTCAGTAGAGCAGCGTCTTCTGCAGATGGCTCATGCTAACACATGGTGAGTTCTCCTTCAGTCATGGCTAATTCTGCCTCATTTGCTATGAGTGGCTGTCCAAGTGGTTTTTGGATTCCTGTTAGAGAAGGTTGACTGCTCTCAGGAGTTGTGCTTGGAGTTCTTCTTCTTGTTGGCGTTCACTGCCCAACATGTTTTTGTACTGCGTAAAATGTATATCTGTTATAGTGCTTCCACTTGGACTGAAAGCATCTTCATTGAAGGCATGGGTGTCTAATACATCTTCTTTTCTCCATGGTTTAAAAAGTTGCAGTAGGGCAATGTAGTACAGTTCTTTATGTTGAGGAGTGTTTAATGATAGCTTCATATGATGAATCAGGTTGCGTTTGGTAAGTTTAACGAGGCTGCCCTCACAACCTGTGACTATGTATTTACCTTTTTTCTCATCTGGTTTAATATTATTTTTGTATGAGTAGTTTCGGGCTATGTGCTATATGCACATGGTTTCAAAAGCAATACTCCTGTTTGGGTAATGTGTCCAATAAGTTGTTTTTCAAAATGTCGGGATCCTTTTTGGCTATTGTTTCCATGTCTTGGTATGATTACAGAACTCTTAATCTGCATGCAGCAGGACCAAGGCTTAGCCAGACTATGTTTTCAGATTTCCCATACAAGGCTTCGTAGCAGCCACATTCTCTATGGCAGAGCATTTTTATTTCAAAGCTGTACAATTTGTATTTCAGTGTTTTGTCAGATGATATGTCATCCCAGAGGTCTTTGAGTTCTGTTTGCTCTGCTTTGTTTAAGTAGGCTGTGACATATCGTACAACTGCAGTGGAATTGTCTGAAATCATTCCATAGGAGGGCAAGGATTGTATTGTAATCATTGATGTACTTTGATGTTTCTGTTCTTTTTATGCAGTATGTGTTCTTAGGTGATTTGCCTTTCACACTGTGTCTAACTGAAAACATGCATGAAGCTGTTCACTTGTCCTGTTGCTGAAACTGGTCTAGGGAAACCAAAGCAGCATTTGGTATAGTATTTCCCTTTTTTTAAAAAATATTTGCACCGACAATACACTTGTGTCTTTGAAACTGCAAAAATGACATATTTGTGAATGAACTGCAAAACCGTGGCATCACTGTCCTGACCAAATTTAGGAACATCTTCAATCCACAAAAGCATGTGGATATGTGGTGCTCCTCTGGCTTGATATGCTTTTCACCAAAAGAAGTGTTCCACTTTTCCGAGGGAGGAACTGTTTTATTGCAAATGAAATGGAGCATGGCAATAAAGCGATGATGGAAGTACCTTGATACATTTACAGGATCAAGAGAGCAGAGTTCTCCTGGTGTTTTTATGTCTATACCTGCTTTGTTTTCGTTTGCTATGTGTAGGGAGTCATGCAAGTCTTCCCAAGCATACTCTGCACAACTTAAAGTGAATAACCATGTGGGTGGGCCAGGGTTGAATAGCATACACCGTGCATCTGTGTGACATTGGAACCAGTATTCTTTTGTACCACACATGTTTGCCAAGAGATTTGTAATACTGGACTGTAAAACTTAATCTTTCTCTTGCACCTTTTGAAGTAGCTGCATAGCAGACATTTTTTGAAAATTAGAACCTGTTTTCAATGTGTGTGCAACTCTGTAACATAGATTTGTTAGCTCACTTTCAAACAGTAGGTGCAATATGTATTCAATGTTTTGTCTGAATCTGGGGTCTTCAGAATACATTCGTAAAGAGCAGTATTTTGATGCTGTTATTTGTGTGCACCTTTGATCGTACCTTCCACCTTTTCCAGTAAGAAAAAGTAAAGGAAAGGCTAGTGCTTCTACACTTTTTTCCCATATGCTGATTGGAGATCCTTTGGTTTGTCGCATTTGATATTTTTCTAGTGTATCGTCTATGGTGTCGTTGGAGTGCAGTGGGTTAATTGTGTAGTGGTCTAAAATATTGGAGGCTGCAGTAGGATCTAGATTTTCAAATTGTCCAGTGCTGAGGAATCCTGAATTATTTCATTGGTTTCCTTCAGGTTTTCCTCGATGTTTATTTTTTTGTAGTATTCATTTTTGTCTTTAAGATATTGCAGGGGTTCTCTAACTTTGTTTACATCTACTAGTTGCTGCCATTTTTTTTTGTCTTTTGAAGGTACACCATTCACTAGGATAATCAAAGATTGATCTATTGGCCGATGTACTCCTAGAGTGTCTACATATTCTTTGAGATCTAATGGCAAATTAACTACTTTGCCACAAATACCTTTCAGTAATTCAGACGAAGGCAACTTTGCTGTTTTTGGTTAAAGGCGTATTATCACTTGAAATGAGTGTACTGTTTGGATTATAATGCTCTCATATACGTTAAGCTGTTGCAGTGGTTTTGGTAGTGGGAATATTTCTAAGTTATTAGTGATAGCCCATGAAGGCATTTCACTATTGTCAAGTTTTGCAGTGCAGTATGTGCACAGTATTGAGGGGTTAGTAATTTCGTTTTTGCTTTCTGCTATTAGGTACAGAGCTAATTGGAACCATTGGAATTCCTCATTGTCTTCTATTTTGTGCATTATAACTATGGTGTTGGTGCTCTTTGCATAAAAAGTTCTTCAGAAACAACACATACTTGGTTTGGTACTTCAGCAGATGTGCGCTTAAACATTTTATTTTTTGTATGTGTGTGATAGAAGTTTGGCATTGAGTGTCACTATTCTTTTCTAAAATTACTGGATTCTGATAGTGCTCTTCACTTCCAAAATATTTGCTTTGGATGTGATCTTTTTCTTCGAGGAGTTGTTTGGCTATACCATGTAGGAGAATGTCATTTAAGTGCTCAAGTGTTAAAGCAGGACTTTTTGCATAGTACAGTCTGAGAATGAGATTTCTTACAGCAGAATGGTGTGTTGCTAACATTTTGATATGGTGGAAGGTGCTTTTGGACACAGGTCCAGAAATATAGGCTAATGAATGTCCTTGTTGTCCTATGTATTTGCGCACTGGACAGGAGTCCATAGTTTGCAATATTTAAATTGCAACTTTGTCTTAGCCTTTCACATACTGACTGAGGAACTGTTGTAAAGATTTGAAAGTTTGTTTGCACACTTTACACATTGATGTGCATGGTCATTTGTAGACGGGGCGTATTGGCTCGGTGGATTGGAGAGTTGATGCAAAGTTTGCTGGGGATATTCTTGAAAGCAGTGTTTCTTCTTCCATAATGGTATTGTCTACCTTGTCATACCCTCACCCACTGCTATGTATGGCAATTGTGTTTGCTTGCTCTTGTTTGTATGCCTCTTCATTGACATATGGTTCTGTGCTGGTGGTGTGACTCCACTCACCTGTACATATGTTTCCAAATGTATTTCTGCTAATATTGCGTCTGAGGTGCAGTACTAGTTGTAGTTTACTAACTCATTTTGTTAGTGGTTTCATTCTGTATAAAGCTAACAAAAATATTTTCCTTTTGAGCAGCAATGCACTCTGTATGAGAGCTTCCAGGCTCAGTTTTCTGCAGTAAGTTTTAAGGGTTGAGCGTGATTTCTCTCCTGTTTTTCAAAGGTTCTTGTAAAATTTATTTTTTGGAATGCTTACTTGTGACTACATTAACATTGGTAGGTGCAGTGTTAGCGCTAGTGGTAGTTGTAATCTTCTTAAAACATTTATTTTTATTTTTACATTTTGAAAGAGGAATCACAGTTTCTTTCATGATAGCTGCTTTAGTTTGGCTTAGTGACTGTATAAGCTGTTTGGTTTGAACTTTTTGTACAAATTCTGCTAGCGGCGGATGGATATTTTGTACGCTTTCAGTAGGATCTGCTCCATTTCTATGTTGCTTTCTACGGAGTTGCTTTTTGGTAGGCATTGTTCGGTGTCTGTTGGAAAAAAATGAAAGTGTGGGTTGGGAGGTTATGCAATGTTTATGTGTGCACTGTACATGAGTTTATGAATATGAGGGTAGGCATAAATATAGAGGTGTGTGATTGTGGAATGGACTGTTACTTCAGGTTGGAAGGCTGTACTGGTATCTGTGTGTTACTATACTGGTGTTCAGATGAGAATACAAAGTGTGCACCTACTGAGGTGCAATGAGTAAGAGTGAAGCAAATGCTGTTGGGTTGATACTATTGTGTAGCCTAGAATACAGGAGCATTGCACTGCCTGAGTAATAGGCAGATCACTACGACTGAATTGACCTTACTTTGTTGGATGTGAACAGTATGTTTCTTCTGCTTCTATTTTCCACTTGAGATGCCACTCGATATTGGTCTTCACTGTAATTGCGAAAGAAGGAAGTTAGTACATATGTGTGTTAATGGCACAGTAATTACGCTTGGAGAACACATTATTTTAAGTTATAGAAGGATTTCTTGGCAGGAAGAGTTAGTGGTTGTGTGAAATTGTACTGCTTTGTGTATGAATGGGGACTTGAGAGCATCAGCATCATTGCAATGGGGGGCAGTGTTTTATTTATAAGTGTGTCCTCTGAGTTTCTCCATTGCAGGTGTGTGTGTGTTGCTATTGCACTATTTACTTTGGAAATGGAGTAGTGCAAGTTGTAGTAGGGTGAGAAAAGGCTCAGAAAGATGTACAGATTGGAAAGGATTATGTTTCTGTATGTGGAATTCCATTGAATTTCATGTACATAGATACTTGCTACATGAGTGCAGAAATTCTTTCTGTTGTTTGATGTATTTATCCATATTTACAAATGGCAAAGTTCAAAATGTACACATGCATTTGTTTGCATTTGAAGCAATGGTGTGTTCTGTCAATTGTGCAAAGTATGTACCTGCCATGCTTTGTGAACATACATGCAGTTTCTCTTTTCTGTGTGCATTCTGGGCATTTCGGGTAGGAGCTGCCTTTTCAACTAGCTGTAGAAGTGTTTCCAATGTGTTTGTCTTTTTTTCATTTATGAATACATGAGAGGGAGTGGTGATAAAATGGAAACATGAAGTGTGGAACAGCAAGTGGGCATTAAAATAAAGGTTTGTAAGTACACAGCATTGTAAGTAAGTTCCACTTGATGTTAAGAGATGGGAGAATGACAGTATGATTCTTTAGTAGGTTATGCAAGGTAAGTGGAAGGTACCCTTCTCAAATGCATGCAATCTGTGTACTTTGTATGCTTTGGTAAGAAACATGCAGTTTTCTTTTTCTGTGTGCATTGTAGGCATTTTACAGAAGGTGTGTTAATGGGGGAAGTGGTTGTAAAAATCGCAGAAGGAATGAAGAGAACAACAGTTTGCACATTACAATGGGTGATATGGGTAAAAGAAAATGTTAAAAGCACACAGTATTCTAAGAGCCACTTGATGGTAAGAGATGGGAAAAATTACAGTATGCTTATAGAGTAGGTTAAGCAGGGTCAGTGGTGGGTACCCGGTTCAGAGGAATTAATAAAAGAGTTGCAAATTTACTCTACTAAATATATGCATACCTGTAGTTTGTATTGATGGATGCAGATGTAGATACATCTGGAAGCAGAAATGTTGGAGAGTTTTACAGTACTTTGATCTGGAGGTGCTTTGCAATCACAGCAGACCTGTAGTCAGAGTGTTAAACAGTAGATCTAAAGTGCTGAAGTGTGTTCACAGAGGTAGATGTAGAGGTCTTGGATGTGATTGGTGGATGGCTGTGTGACTGCTTATGTGTAGCCAATGAGGGAGTGGTGCAGAGAGTGAAGTGGAAAGTTAAAAAGGGCTGCCCCTGTTTTACAGGGTCCACAGACACCACAGTAGTCCGTGGACAGGGCGTGCCACATCCCGTGATTCCCAGCATGGCTGTCATGGAAATGGGACTTGGGGATTAGCCAATCAGGTATTGAGGGTGTCATTCGTAGGCATAGGGGGTGTTTGTTTATTGCTGTGTGTGGTGAAGATGGCTGTGGTTGGAGAGATGGAGAGAGTCAGTGTGTCACTAATCATCACTAATCTGCAGTGGTATGCAGAGATACGTAGCATTTCTGCCAATCTTGGATTGGAGGGGGTGGAGGCTATGTGGTGTGATGTACCAGGCAGAAATGTGCAAGGTGTATTTACACTTAGTAAAAATATGGCTGTTTTCAACAGTCCAGATGTCCTGGTGATTAATTGTGGAGGAATGTATTTCGAGTATGTGAGTGCAATAACTTTGCAGGGTCCACTCAAGCAGTTGCTGAAGGAACTAATGCACCTCTTTCCATGTGCAAAGGTTAGGGCAGCATGGATGTGCCGTAGTATCTTTAGTCCTCAACAAGGCATAGCAAGGTGTCTTGTTAAGCAAGGGATATTTTATTTTATGTGTGCTTGTGGGATTTCATCATTCCCAAATGAGAACATTTTGGAGGATTGTGAAAGTCATTTTTGTGTGATTGCATTACTTTGACAGATTGTGGGAATAGAATCTTTCTTAGTAATATTCAAAATACAATCAAAAGGTTGTCGTAAAGTCATGTAGAGTGCCTTTAGTAGGTGTAGCAGAAACAATCTGAAAAAGGCCAAAAAAAGGGAAAAGGCTCTTTTCAGAGCCACCACCAAAGAGAAAAGGTGCTACCCGGGTTGTAATTTCTGTCCCCACGCTCACTGATTGCACAATATGTCCACAGACAGGGTGGTAGTCTATGAAGCGCAGATGTCACATCCAGGGCTTTTGAGGCTGGCAGGCATGGAAATGGGACTGTGGAGGCCAGCGATGTGTTTCAGTGTTTCAGTGATTTCATCAATGACATTTGTGATGTCATGGGTGTTAGTCTTAGCAGTGCATGGTGGTGATGCAAGTTATGGTTGTTTAGCTTACCATAACTGTTGAATTTCAGGTGTTTTTCGGGTTTACTTGTAACCATAATATGGATAGATTGTAATTAGTGCAAAGTAACTATAACGTCCCTTTAAAAAGGTTTTTGCACTGGATTTGATAGGTTTTTATTACAGCAACTGAACCATAACGTCCCTTTAACAACGTTTTTTTCAATGAATATATATATATATATATATATGTCTATATCTATAGACATATATATATATATATATATATATATATATATATATATATATATATATATATATATATATATATATATATATATCACTAACAAAAACACTTTCAAAGGGATGTCATGGTTAAGTTGCACTAGCAAAAACCTATGAAATTCAACAGAAAAACATTGTTACAGGGACGTTATGGTTACAGGTAAAACCGAAACCCCGCTCGAAATTTGACAGTTATGGTAAGCTACACAACCATAACTTGTGCAACCAATGTGCACTGCAAGGACTAACACCCATCACTCATGACATCACATGTGCATTTAGGTTTCATAAAAAGCTGCCATAATGGATTGTTATTGTAATGGTGGCAGAACACTAGCAAAGATGATTGGAAGCACTATCATGAGAGAAGTAGTGAATTTCATAGGTTTTTAGTAGGGCACTGTAAACAGAATGTTGCTTTAGCTTTGCGTTTTCTGTAAAGAGGATAGGTATTTGAATTTGGTACAGCAACATAACCATAACGTCCTGTTAAGAGCAGTTTGTTACTGATTCCTTGGCTGCCCTCTTGATAAACATGTAGAAAGGGCAAATTGCCTGGTGTATGTGTTCATTTGCGCTACCCCTTACTTTTCCGAATAGTGTTGGTGTATCGTACCAATTACAGATGTACATAGTAAATGTTGTTTAGTGTGTCAGTAGGCTCTCTTTTTGTGTTAACAGTGCATGCTAAATCTGTGGCACACACTACTGGCCGGGATGACTACAGATGAGCAATATGGACATTTCATAGGGAAACTGCACCTGATTAGCGTATGTGCAATCACACTGCGAGTATCATTAGGACTCCATTAGTGACTGCATGTCCGCATCTTCCAATCCACTTTAAAGTAGTTGTGGAAGCGCACGTGTTTCCGTTCTACACCTAGACCTATGCATAGGTCATCCACAGTATGCTGGTAACACCGCCCCTGTCGCCAGCCCTACGGATTCATGCAGTAGGCCACTGCATTTAAAGTACTGATGCCGACTTCGTGGGTGGCTCATTATACTTACCAATGTGAGGCTAAAGTACTACTTATGGTATAACGGCCACTGATAAACAAGGAACAGCAACCTGCACTGTCACGTGGGTGTGTTAAATGTCACATTACTTTGATTTATCTGCTGCTTGCATTTCCATGACCCGTGACACAGATACATTGTGTCTGCACTCAGCAGTGTGCCGGAAAGTATCAAAAGGTCGCCTGCCAGTCGTACAGTTCAAGAAATCATGTAACTACAGGTGGGACAATTTGTAGTAAATGTGCAAAATGGCAAAGCTGGTGCACCTTCCTCACGCACATACTAGTGCAGGTAAAGGCAAGTAAGGAAACAGCAAAATATGCAGAGCGCTAACAATCTTAGTGGTGGTTAGAAAAGCTCTGTAGCTGCATGGGTCGCACATAATAAATGGCTTCCTGCTGCACGTAATGAAGCTGTGTTTCCCGTTGGTGTAAGCATTCTTGTATTCAACAATGTATGTATATCCAGGAATGCTACCCCTAACAGTAATGGCCTAGCATAAAGTGTTTGTTATACATGTGACGATAACTGAAATGAAAGCACACGGGACCAGTGAGCAGACTACCGCCCTTCCAACAATTACATAGGGTACTTTCATGTACAGCATTTGCCACATGTGCTGCGGGCAACAAGAGGGGCACTCCTGTAGGGCAGCCGAGCTATAGACCCTTACCCGGCAAAGGGCGTTGTATTGTGCATGTACTGCAATGCGCTACTGTACCAGGGGAAGGTACTTGGAAGTACGTGGGAACTGTCCTTACAGGAGCATTGCAATGACTGCCGCCTATGTAGGTGAGGTCCACCAAATAATCTGCCTCTCTGCACATCCCCTTTAGTATCCAGGCAGTTGCTGCCTTTTCTGTACCGGACCTTTCCTGCCGTTCCTTCTATGGCGTTTGTGAGAACACCATAATAAATGCAAATAAAGTGGGAAAGGAAAAAAAATAAATAAAGGAAACATCTTTCACAGATCAACAACAGAATTGCCAATGCATGAATGCAGGGAGGTTGGCATGGCAGTGTGGTAAACACTGTAGTTCAATTGGGTAAAATGGGGGTCGGTGTACAAGGAGGTTTCTTTACGTGTTGCAGAGCGTTTTCAAGAGAGTCAGTGTGCAACAAAACTATATCACTACTTTCAAGAAGAGCACCAAGCCAATTTAGATGGGGTGTGCAGAATTCGGGATGGCTGGCATAGTAAGATGAACGATATAGCTGGGAAAATGTATTTGTGCTGTGAAACGTCATATTCCCATGGGTGAAGTATGCCATTGGCACATGTCAAACAAAGGCACAAATACACTTCTTTGCACTGTACCATGCTGTCTGCATCAAACGGGCCAAATAGAAAATGACGTTGTCACATCGGTGGCTGCATAATGTGATAGAAACTTATGCAAGAGATCGGAAAGAAACGCATGGACTGGGCAAGTGCCTCCTTCATCGCAAATGGCACTGAAACTTGTGTAACATGCTATACATTTTTCCCTGCACAATGAACAACAATAATATCAGCATGATTGCGTCTCACCAAAGTGTGACACAGAGAAACCAAAATCAGGCACTTCATTGTAGCTACTCCATAGCACTATACATTGACATGATAGATTGCAAAATGAGTAGCCACTGCCCAGTGTTTTCCAGTCACTTTCAGTCAATGTATGTTGGAATTCCCTAAAACCCGCACGCTGTGCCCCGAGAAATACAAAGCCATAAACGCATCCTCTCCATTTCTGTCAACAAGCACACCATGTAGCACAGTCTGTCCAGACACACCACACCCACAAACTTTATTGCCCAATCCAGTAGCCTATGCAGGCACATTTCTATGGCCATCATCTGCAAAAGGGGCATATGTAACACGTGCCACCATGCAACTATCGTGAAATTCACAGACTTTTCGTGCTGGATGCGCGCAGGAGTGGGGGTATAACTTTCAACCAGGGGAGCGGACTTCGTTAGTTGTGGTGGCTCTTAAAAGAACCTTTGTGGTGTTTTTTGTTTTTTGTTTAAAGGTGGTTCACTCAAACCACTTTTTTTGTGGTTTTCATACGTAAATGTGTGTTTTCAACGTCATCTCATATTCTTACAACACAGGAACAAGGCATGTATCCCAAAAAGAAGGCTCCAAAGTGCACAATCACAAAATGTACAGTTGCCGAAGAGGCCACGCGTCAACATTCTACAAGCAGTCCACCAAAACAGCACGCATTGACACTACACTACAAAGAGTCCACTCCCTCCAAACCGAAATTGCCAGACAGTAATTGCCAACAAGTCTTGTTGGAGCGCATACACGCACAGATCTTCCACAAAGCCATCACTGACGACAAAAACTGTGCATCTTCCGTGTTTTCCAACTGCAGTACACAAAGTAAATGAAAAAGTTACACCCCTTCCTGTGATGCACACCCAGAGCACATGATTGGCCAAAGGCCATAGTCCCATTCCCATTGGCCACCATGGTGAGAAGCGCAAAATGTGCCATGTGCCTTTCCCCAATGACCGCGAGCGGCGCTCCTTGATGAAGCAGGAGGTCTCCTTCTCCCTATTGGAGCTCTTTGCTGTAACGTACACCCTGATCACCTGATTGGCCAAAGTCCCATTTTCATTGGCCAGCATGCTGAGAAGCGCAGAAAGTGGCATGTGCCTTTCTCCAAGTAGCACGAGGGCCAAGCACCAGTAAAGCAGGAGGAGTCCTTCTTCCTACTGGCATGCTTTCCTGTGATGCACACCCTGAGTACCACCTCATAGGACAATCGGTACAGTTCCATCTCCACAGGCCAGCATGGTGAGAAACACTGAATGTGGCACGTGCGGGTCCCCAAGTATGTCGAGGGCCGGCCCCGAGTGAAGCAGGAGTCCCTCTTCCTATTGCCGCACACCCTAAGTATCTGATTGGACAATCCCCACAGTTCCATTTCAGTGGCCGCCACCCGCAAAATCCCCAGATGTGAGTTTAGTGCTGAGTGCGGGCGTAGGGGAATACATTGCAACCAGGATAGGGAGAGTTTGTGGTAAGGGGCGGCTCGTGAAAGAGCCTGTTTGTTTCTTTTTTTTAGATGCTTCGACAGAAACTCCTTTTTGTCATTTTTTATTTGCTTTTGTGTTTTCTTGTGCTCACATTAGTACAGCAAACTCTTGACTGCATCCTGTAGACAAGAAAACAAAACTGCATTTCCAGTGGGTGACAACAGAATAAAATGTTCTTGGGGTGGTGGTGGGGTAAACAATATCAAACTGGGTAGGGGATTTGGTATTCCATCGTAGATGTCTGAAGTTTTTCTTTTTTTGTTAACGTGCGTGCAAGCAACGTTTTTTGAATGTTATCTTTATATGTGTTACCAGCAACGCCTCTTTGCACACAACACCTGTGCAGATGGCGCACAAAGGTATATCTGACGATAAGCACTGTGCGTCTCTCCATCTCGACCACCCTCATGACACAGTACTGGGAGGAAATTGTACCACCCCTTCCTGTGAACCACACCCTAAACTCCTAATTGCCTATTTTCCACAATTCCATTTCCCTTTCCACCCTGCTCATAATGGTAGAATGTGGCACTTGCGCTAACACATCTACAGTGAGAGCCACGGACCAGTAAAGAACACACAATGCTTCTTCGCTTTGTATGGTCATTTTTTCAGCCTTCCCCCATTGGGTGTGGTCAAATTTTCAAAAACGCATTGTAATGTCTAACTTCCAATTTTCGTACTATTCATCAAACACAAGTGTCAACATACAAGATATTACCCACCTTGAGACATGTTTGTTCCATGGAGCTTTAAATTGTTCTATTGAAGACTAATGAGGTTCATCCTAGGGATCCCTTCACAACCCGCTCCAAGAGCCGGGACGTAAAGGAGCCCCCAGGGAAAACCCCCAACGGTGGGGAAAAAACCCTTTGCTGGGCTGCTAGGGTTCGTAGAATCCTGAGGACAGCTAGGATGATGTGCCTCAGCCACAAGGTCGTTGGTAAATCATCAGTGGAGCAGGAAACTGGGTGTAGCAATACAAAAGGTAACAGACTAATCAATACTTGAGAGTAGAAAGGATAGGAAATGAGAATAGGGTGAAACAAGGATTACCTGGGTGTTCTTCGGCCAAACCTAAATGTAAGAAAAAGGCGGGTAGAGGCTAACTTATAAAATAAATGAGCTAAAGAAGGATAAGGTTATTAATCTTCAAAGTCTATGCAAGTAGTTTTGTCTAGAAACACAAAAATGCTTCCCTTGCCGCCTGGGCCAATCAAACGAAGGAATATCCCTTTCCTGTACTTCCTGGTAGGATCACCTACTTCTTCTTGTGCAGTAGCTAGAATCAGAAGTGCTACGGGGAAAATAGGATAAGAACAATGATAAAGAGTATCCAGAGAATGATTATCAAAAGTAAAGGGCCGTAAGAATAAGTATGTAGTAACGCACCTGAAAGAGCCTCTGAAGAGACTAACAGAACCCATAATGGTGGAAAGACAATCAGCTGGAAGCCCGGTTGGTTTAACTAAGAAGAAGATAAAGGACGTCACGAGCTATTAGAAATAACAGCGTTAAGCACAAAGAAGTGAGGAAAGTAAGTTAGTAGTATCAGATTGAAATCTAACACGAATTTACGGAGCGTACAGCTACTCAGGAAGAGAGAAGCAATGCGCGTTGCCACAGGTTGAATGTCCGGATATACTGTGTGAAAGCCTGGGGGCGTGGCCAACAATCGGTGGAGATCCGGCAAAAACACTAGAGCGTTGCAACTTGTTCCGCAACCACCCAGAACAGCTCGCGCAGCATACGAGAGTCGGGATACAGAACCGATAACCATATTAGGTGTAACAGTATGCCTCCTCTTAGGTTTAATCTCCCCTGGTTTTCCAGGGTGTCTCTGATGAAAACGTTTTATCAATTGTGGTGCATGAACCGCTGTTTTCGGTTCCCAGGTCCGATCAGATGCGGTGTAACCTTTCCAGTCAACTAAATACTGGAGTCTCCCACGATGTAGGCGGGAGTCGCAAATGTCTGAGATTTCATACTCCGGTCCTGTGGGCATGATAACTGGAGCAGGCCGAGTAGAGAAACGGGGATGGAATGCACTCCGTCGGTCTGGTTTTAATGGAGAAACATGAAAAACCGGATGTGTGCATGCCCATGTTTTAGGAAGTTTCAGTTTGAATGCCGCAGTTCCCATGGGAGCCACCACCCGGAAGGGACCCATAAATTTAGCTGAAAGCTTAGAGGGTCTCAAATGTCGGGGAAGAAACCTAGAAGAAAGCCAAACCCAGTCCCCTGGTTTCAATCCTGGCACAGGGGTTCGATGTTGGTCAGCACACTGCTTCACTCTGTCCTGGGTATTCTTCAGAGCTTCCTTAGCAATCTCTTGGCCATGATGAATCTGTTTTAATAAAGAGTCAACATCCAGAATGTTATTATCCTCTGTTCTCTTCACTGGAAATGACGCTGGATGAAACCCATAGGTACAGTAGAATGGATATGTCTTTATAGCAGAGTGATAAGAGTTATTGTAGGCATACTCAGCAATTGGTAACACATCCTTCCAATTGTCTTGAGCAGCAGAAATGTAATTCCTTAGGTAACCTTCCAAGGTCTGGTTCAGTCTCTCAGTTTGGCCATTGGTTTGCGGGTGATAACCTGAACTTAACTCTCGAGTAATCCCCAATCTTTGGCAGATATGTTTCCAGTATCTGGAAGTACACTGGGATCCTCGATCCGAGATTATAGTTTCAGGTAAACCATGTAGGGAGAATAACCGGGAAATAAAAGTACGTGCCATCAAAGCTGCCAATGGTAATGCTGCCAGTGGTAGAAAATGAGCCAGTTTAGTGAACGAGTCAATCACTACCATAATGGTGGAACATCCTCCTGAGGGTGGTAGTTCGAATATGAAATCAGTAAAGATTATTTGCCAAGGTCGCACAGGTAATGGCATCTTTACCAAAGCCCCAAAGGGAGAATGTATAGGACTTTTGGACTGTAAACAATGGGGGCAAGATTCCACATAACTACGAATGTCCTCCTTGAGAGATGGCCACCAAAAGTATCGAGAAATTAATTAATAAGTGGTAGCATAACCACGATGGCCTGCCATCTTAGAATCATGGCACATGCCCAGAACTTCTTTTTGTAATGATTTTGTTGGTACATATGCTTGATCACCCCTGAAATAACGTCCCTCCTTTTTACTAAGGGTGCCTTGTTCATTCTTCGTGAATGACTTTAGGGTGGAAGGGCCAGAATGTTGTTCCAGATGTTGTACGAAATTTGGGAATTTGACCAAACTCATAGCTAGACAAGATACGTTCAGGTCTAGTCGACCGATTGAGATAACCATCCTTGCGAGACAAGGCATCTGCCTGTAAATTATTCCTCCCAGGAATAAAAGTAAATACAATTCTGAAAGGGGAAAAAAAATGATCCCATCTAGCCTGTCGGCTGTTACAGGTTTGAGCATATTGCAGAATTCGTAAATTCTGATGGTCTGTTCTTATTTCTGTTGGATGTTGGGCTCCCAACAATAAATGCCTCCATTCCTCGAACAATCTTTTAATCGCCAGCAATACTTTTTCAAGAACAGTGTAATTCAGTTTTGCCGGTGAAAGAGTTTTGGAAAGATATGCTATGGGTCGTTATACATCCAGTTCATCCTTTTGTAAAAGGACCGCTCCTAAAGCATACTGTGATGCATCTGTTTCGATGATAAAACCCCGGGATTAATCCGGAGTTTTTAAAATAGGTGCTGTGGAGAATCTTCTTTTTAAAGTGTCAAAGGCTTTTTGTGTCAACTAGGTCCAGAGATACGGAACACCTTTCTTCAGAAGGTTGGTAAGGGGCTGAGTCAGAGCAGAGAAGTTAGGTATGAACCGACGATAAAAATTTGAAAATCCCACAAATCTTTGAATGTCCTTGCATGAGTTGGGAATCGGCCAATCCTGAACAGCAGTAACCTTCTCAGGGTCCATAGCAATGCCTTGAGCAGACAAAATATAATCCAAGTATGTTACCTTAGGTTGGTGAAAAGAACACTTTTCAAAATTGCAATATAGATGATTATTCAGTAGCCTTTGTAAGACTTCTTTAACATGAATTTTGTGTTCAGAATCATTCTTAGAAAATACCAAGATGTCATCAAGGTAAACTATGACATAATGAAGCAATAGATCTGAGAATAGATGGTCCATAAATCGCTGGAAGATCGCCGGGGCAATGGATAATCCAAATGGCATGACTTGATATTGAAAATGTTCAAAAGGGGTCTGGAAGGCAGTCTTCCACTCGTCACCCTTTCTTATTCAGATGAGATGATATGTGCCCTTAAGATCCAATTTAGTGTAAATGTTTGCTCCTTTGACGGCTTCCAAGATATCCGGGATCAAAGGCATGGGATACCTATCTGGAATGGTGATCTTATTCAACCCTCTGAAATCCATACACGGCCTAAGCTCCGTAGAATTCTTCTTGGGAACAAAGAAAAGGGACGCTGCTGCCGGTGAGGTGGATTCAGTTATTAAACCGTTCTTTAGATTAGTGTCTAAATAGTCTCTCAAAACCTCCTTCTCCGAAGTGGACAAAATGTACATCCTGCCAAACGGTAGTGGTTGTTCCGGGATAAGATCAATGACGCAATCATCTCTCCGGTGAGGTGGTAGTTGTGTATATTCCACCGGGGAGGAAACTTCAGAAAATGGTTGATATTCTATAGGGAGACCTGCGACAAAATTAAGCGACGTTACCGGTCTGCAGGTACTCTGCCTAGGGGCTTCAGCTTGAGGATACACTTCTAAAGACCCCTCCTCCGCGTGACCGATACAATGAGTTAAACAGAATTCTGAACCCAAAAAGAATGAACCAGCTGTCCAGTTTATGAAAGGATTATGCTTCCGAAACCATGGTAATCCCAATATAATGGGATAATGCGCTGCTCGTATGATATCCAAAGTAATGAACTCCTGATGAGTTGCAATAACCATTGATATCGGGCCAGTCTGGCTGATAATAGGCCTGGAGATTAGTGGGCTACCATCAACACTCTCTACTGGAACAGCCTCCGCCTTGGCAATCCTGAGTATATGATGTTGCATAGCCCAGCCATCATCAATAAAAATACCAGCAGCGCCACAATCCAGTAGAGCAGATACTTCAGGTAGAACATGATTTCCATATTTCAAAGTCACACGTAACACCAGCATATTCGTGGCCGGTGGAGTACTGCCTTGAAAAGTCTGCAAAAGGGTAGAGGAACCTGGATCAGAAACAAGATCCCGGACCGCGGTTCCTCCTACGGCCGGGCGTTTGCGTTTCCCGACTTTCGTGGAGGCGCCAGAGTACACTCTTGTACCGTGTGCGTATTAGAACCGCAGTACATACATAGCCCCTGTGACCTTCTGCAAGCCCTTTCTTCTGGAGGAAGGGGTTCTCTCCCTATTGCACCTAACTTCATAGGCTCTTCAGAACTTGTCCCCTTATTGGTAGAGGCAGGAGTAGGAAAAGTATGAGTGAATTTCCCTTACGCCTTTCACTACTTCTTTCCTTCAATCTGTAGTCAATCTGCATAACAAGTGTAATAAACTCAGTAAGAGAGGTTGGAGGAGGTACTCTAGAAATCTCGTCTTTCAACTCCTCTGAAAGGCCCCTCCAAAATAAGGTTACTTGGGCATCATCTGACCATGTAGACTCACTAGCAATTTGTTTGAATCTGGTGTTATAAGTCAATATGTCCTGATTTCCCTGTCTTAAATCTAGCAGATGTTCCTGAGCCGCAATTCTTATCTCCTGTCTTCCGAACATTGTCTTAAAACTGTTACAGAAAGCGGGATAGGAGTCAAGAATGATGTTATTTGTCGTAACCATAGAAGTGGCCCAGGCTAGAGCCGGACCCACCATTCGGGATATCATATATCCAACTCGATCCCGGTCAGTATGGAAAACATTTTTTTTAAAGGAAAACTGAATAGAACAGGCATCAAGAAACTCCTTAATTTTGTGCGGATTTCCATCAAACTGACCCCCGGGCAAGGGCCCCGGAGGGACTTCAGAACAATGAGGTACTCTATTAACAGCTGCCTGTTGAGCTGCATATTGAGCTGCCTGTTGCTGATTCTGTTGGGTCTGCCGTAGATTGGCATTTTCCTGCTTGAGTCAAAGATTGTACTGCAGTTATCAACTGTTGGATCTGCTGGTCTATGATCAATAATATACTTGTATGTTGACCCTTAGTTCTAGGCCAATCAGGCGTTGCTTGCTGTAAAGCCTAACTTCCAATTTTTGTACTATTCGTCAAACACAAGTGTCAACATACAAGATATTACCCACCTCGAGACTTGATTGTTCCATGGAGCTTGAAATTGTTCTATTGAAGACTAATGAGGTTCCTCCTAGGGATCCCTTTGCTACCCGCTCCAAGAGCCGGGACGTAAAGGAGCCCCCAGGGAAAACCCCCAATGGGGGGGAAAAACCCTGTACTGGGCTGCTAGGGTTCGTAGAATCCTGAGGACAGCTAGGATGATGTGTCTCAGCCACAAGGTCATTGGTAAATCGTCAGTGGAGCAGGAAACTGGGTGTAGCAATACAAAAGGTAACAGGCTAATCAATACTTGAGAGTAGAAAGGATAGGAAATGAGAATAGGGTGAAACAAGGATTACCTGGGTGTTCTTCGGCCAATCCTAAATGTAAGAAAAAGGTGGGTAGAGGCTAACTTATAAAATAAATGAGCTAAAGAAGGATAAGGTTATTAATCTTCAAAGTCTGTGCAAGTAGTTTTGTCTAGAAACACAAAAATGCTTCCCTTACCTCCTAGGCCAATTAACCGAAGGAAAATCCCTTTCCTGTACTTCCGGGTAGGATCTCCTACTTTTTCTTCTGCAGTAGCTAGAATCAGAAGTGCTACGGGGAAAATAGGATAAGAACAATGATAAAGAGTATCCATAGATTGATTATCAAAAGTAAAGGGCCGTAAGAATAAGTACGTAGTAACGTAAGAAACTAACAGAACCCGTAATGGTGGAAAGACAATCAGCTGGAAGCCCGGTTGGTTTAACTAAGAAGAAGATAAAGGACGTCACGAGCTATTAGAGATAACAGCAAAGAAGTGAGGAAAGTAAGTTAGTAGGATCAGATTGAAATCTAACACGAACTTAGGGAGCATACAGCTACTCAGCAAGAGAGAAGCAACGCGCGTTGCCACAGGTTGAATGTCCGGATATACTGTGCGAAAGCCTGGGGGGGTGGCCAACAATCGGTGGAGATCCAGCAAAAACGCTAGAGCGTTGCAACTTGTTCCGCAACCATCTGGAACAGCTAGCGCAGCATACGAGAGTCGGGATACAGAACCGATAACCATATTATGTGTAACACGCATGCAGCAATCACATACAAAACCTCAGCATTGCACACTGTCATTTCTATACACCACGCCCATTACCGTTAAACACTCTCATTACACCTTCCGTTTGATTGAAAAGCCCCTCCACCAGAAACCTCTGGTAAAGAATGCACGATTACACCATCCACAAAGATCCTAAGACACACTCAGTACACCTTTGGCCATGAACACAACAGTGCAGCCCTTTCCACACACATCACAACACTATATATCCAAGAAAGCAACCATATGCGTACCTAACATTATGCACAAACGTAACATACCCGTAGCGGCACTTCTACCCAACTCCCCTGCACCATAAAACATCCATTCACAGAAACGTGTGACACTTAGCAGAATACACAAACATACCACAGCCTGCACCCCCCTTATGCAATGCCATTCACAAAGTATTGTGTCACTGGCAACCTATGCACAACAGCTTCACAACATTGGGCCTACTTCATGAAATCTGCACACAGCAGAGTAACCAACCACATATAAGCTGCAATTCAACCATACCCACTTCCATACTCACATTACATACACACTGCACCCTGTGGCCACACTACACATCTTCTCACTGCGCAATCTCCTGCTGCACACCAAAATCTGTAGCATGGTGCAACTATCGCCACAACCATGGGATGCACAATATCCGCTTTGCAACTCACTTGTGGTGCTGTAGCACGTCCACAATGCGCTCCACACCCATTATCCAAAGATCACCACCCAGTGCCTCATGCACTGTCAAACCTGCATTGCTTCAGTGGGTGTGCTCCTTGCACACATTCCCTGCACCTTAATGCAACCATGCATGTCAGTATGTCACCAACTATCACTATGCACATACGCACCACTGGCACCAGCACTCCTAACCAACCTCCACACTGCAATGGACCAGCACAGTGTTACATGCAACAGTTACCATAATGTATAAACATTACACTGTCTCCGGCACCCCTATGCCCTTTCATTCACATACTATTTTCTTACCCACTTCCGCTCAGAAAGTATTGTGTCACTGCCAACTTAAGCACAACATGTTTACATCCTTGCCCATACTGCAAGCATTGTGCATACAGCACACTATCTAAGCACATATAAGCTGCCCTTCAACTATACCCTCTACCATACTGACAGTATGAAAACACTGCACCCAGTGCCCACACTGCATGACTTTTCACTGCAGCTTCTCCAACCACTGCACACCTCCATGGAGCTATGCAGCAACACATTGCAGCAGTTACCATAATGTACAAACAACACTCTCTCTCCTGCACCCCTGTAACCTTTCAATCACATATCATGGCCATACCCACTTCCATTCACAAAGTATTGTGCCAATGCCAACCTACCAACATTCTATTTGCAACACTGGCCTATAATGGCTCAAATGTGCTCCACAACCGTTCCTTACATGTCACTATCCTCTAACTAATGCACAGTCAAAAATACATTACTCCAGTGGGTGTCCTCAAGGCCTAGGCTCTTGAGTGCATGGCCTACGGCCTGTGGCCTTTGGCCATGCAACAAATAGTCCAGGCCTTAAAGACACCCAGAGCAACGCAATGCCACCATTCATGTCACCATGTCAGCAACTACGACAATCCACATATACAACACTTCCACCAGCACTCCTATCCAACCTGTGCACCGCCAGGGAGCTATGCAGCAACAAATTGCAACAGTTAAGAAAACGCCCATGAGGGCTGGTAACATTCTGCACAGACGTTAATGTTAAAGGACATTTGTACCACGCACTATCACCACCAAAGTGGTCCCCTGGCGCACTGGCGGCTCTGAAAGAGGAAGGGAGAGTGAGTTAGTGGGAGGAAGCAGGGAAAGTGCAAGAGAGCAGTGATGTGCTGTTGGCGGCCTCAGCCTGGTGGGTCCGTTGGCTGTGCCTGGGGTGTTTTGCAGCCTGTAGTTGTTGTGTACTGTTGTGCAAGTCTATGTGTGTTTTTGTTTTGTTGTTGCAATGTAGTGAAGTTTGTGCGGTTTTTTGTGCTGTAGGTTTGTGGTTGTGTTTGGTTTGGAGTTTGAGAGGTGTTTGTGGAGGGGGAAATTGTTAGTGGACTTGATTAGTTGGCATCTCTATCCTGAATTGAGGCACTGGGCTTGCGTATTCTCCACAGATGTACCTCGGTCCTGATCTGGGCCCATCTTGCATTCAAGGTCCCTTTCACATCTGGCCCCCACCTCCACCGGCCTCCCACACAACCCCACCTGTCCTCCCTTCCTACTCCTGTGGCCAGTGTACCTGCCAATTTCAACCACTCAACTAGTGTGCTGAATACCAGTATCTCGATAATTCAGTTAACACTTTGGTACCTGATAGCTACTAGGGGGGTGACGATGTTTGGTGGGATTGTCGCGTAGTTGATTGCGTCTTCCTGGGTGTCACCTGTGTTTCAGTCTATCTGGTGTCACCCGTCCCTGTGCTGTGGGAGCTTCCCTCTCAGTTCAGGGGCTGTCAGTGTCCTTTCCAGTGTAGTCATCCTTTTCTCTGTTGTTTCAGTTTTCAGTTTGGGTCTGTGGTGTTGAAGAGCCAGGTTTTTAGTAATTTCCTGAATTTGTGGTGATCTTCTGTGTTTTTTTCTTAAGGTATGGTTTTAGTTCCAAGCAGATTTTGTTGCTTGATCAGAGGGGCCTCGTTGGTTTATAGATTGTTATTTTCTTTTTTAGGAATTCTGCTCTTTGTCCATTGACTGCCCTGTGCGTTATGCACATGGTTTTGAAGGTTATGCAATGTTTTACTGGGAGCCAGTGTAGTGTTTTTAGGGCAGGAGTGATGTGGTCTCTTCTGGATAGTTTGAGGCGTAGTCTGGCTGCTGCATTTTGGATCCGTTGAAGATTCTTCTGGCTGTATTCAGGTATTCCAAGGTAGAGGCTGTTTGCATAGTCGATTCTTGACATGATGAGGGCGACGATATTGAGTGTTTTGTGTGTGAAGGAGAGGAAAGGTAGGATTCTTCTTGCCATGTCGAGGAGGAAGAACATTTCTTCACTATTGCATTTATTTGTGGTTCTAAGATTAGGGTGTTGTCCATCAGGACTCCCAGATTTTTTACTACCTTAGATGGTGTCAGTGCGGTTCCCATTTCCGTTGGCCACGGGGTGGTGGTTTTGTTCTCTTGGTCTTTGGATATGAACATGATTTCTGTCTTTCATGGGTTGATTTTCAGGTTGTTGGCATTCACCCAGTTGAGGACTTCTTTCAGGCAGTTGATTAGAGCTGAATGATCTGCTTTGGTGTCTTTGATTTTGTAGATGATTTGAGTCTCATCTGCATAGTTGTAGCAAGTAATGTTATATTTTTTGAAGATTCTGATGACCGGAGTCTGGTAGATGTTGAAATATAGTGGTGATAGTGAAGATCCTTGTGGAACTCCACAGTCGTTAATTCATGGAGTAGATTTGAATGGTTTAATCCATACTGTTTCTGTTCTGTCTGCTAGGAATTATTTAGTCCAGAGTAGTGCTGCGTCTGTTATGCCTATGTCTTCTAGTCTTTTGGTCAGGGTATCATGGCTAACTGTGTCAAATGCTGCAGAGAGGTCGAGCAGAATAAGCGCTGAGGTTGCGTTTGAGTCTGTGTTACATTTTAGGTCATCCCAGATGGATAGTAGTGCTGTTTCCGTTCCTCTTGCTGGTCTGAAACCGACTTGAGCTTGGTCTAGCAGGTGGTGTTTTTCTACGTATTCTTGGGTAAGTTTATATATACTTAGGTTTCCAGGAGTTTTGCTGGGTAGGGAATGTTTGAGATTGGCCTGTAGTTGGAGAGGTCTTCTACGTCACCACTTGTGTTTTTTAGATGTGGCTTGATATATGCTGATTTTGATAGATTTAAAAGGTTTCTGTAATATTTTGCTGGCGTTCCTTGTGCGAGGATTGATTTGTAGATGACAAGGGACAAGGATCCATGGGTGATCCAGCTTTCTTGCTGCATTTTACCAGCATTGTGAATGCCTCTACTGATATTTCAGGAAAGTTTTTGAGTTGGTGCTGTGGTTCTGTGTTAGGTTTGTGTGGTTGTATGTTGTGGTTGGTTGGTCTCTTTTGTACGGTTTGTCGGATGTCATTGATTTTTTTCTTGAAGTTGTCTGCCAGGTCGTTGCATAGTTTCTCTGAGGGGTTTGGGGTGTTAATGCAACCTAGTGGGTTTCTCAGCTCTTTAACGATGTTAAACATTTCTTTTGTGTGTTGATGGCATTGGTGATTCTGTCATCATAATGCCTTCTCTTCGCCTTTTGAATTTCCTTCTTGTATGCGCGGATTTGTTTCTGAAACAGTGTTTTTTGTCTGGGTTGTATTCTTTTCTCCATTCCAGTTCCATCTTTTTGTTTTCCTTTTTCATTGTGTTTAATAGTGGGGTGAAACATTTTGCCATTGCTCTTTTTTTTGATGGGGTGAATGGTATTTCTGGGGCGATCTTATCTATTGTATCTGCAATCCATTTGTGTAGTAGTTCTACTTTCCCGTCTAGGTCAGCTAGCTCTAGTTCTGTAGTTGAGGGTTTGGTTAACTACAGTTGTTCGAATAGGTTGCTTTCTTTGACGTGTTTCCAGTTTCTTTTTGTGGTGGTTGTGGGTTTAGGAGGTTGGATGCACACTTGGGCAGGCATGGTGATCACGAATGGGATGATGAGGTGGTCGCTCCACAGTATTTGTATCGGCAGTGCCGTGGTGATGAGTTTTTCATTGGCGAAAATTGCGTCGAGGGTGTGTCCTGCTGACTGTGTTGCCCCTTTGACTAGTTGTCATAGTTTCATGGTAACGAGTTGTTCAGTCAGAGAGTTATGGCAGTTGGCGTGACTGTCTTCAAACCAGATGTTGAAGTCCCCCCGGATGATTAGGTGTTTGTGGTTGATGGCTAAATTGGTGAGGCCTTCTATGAAGTTGTCGATGAAGGTTGCATCATATGTCTGTGGTCTCTATACCAGGATGAATGTGATGTTGGTTTGGGGGCTCGTTGTTAGGTGTATTACCATGGTTTCGCAGTTGAGGATGTTGAGTGGTTCATCCGTTTTTATTTTCAGGTTTTCTTTGAATGCTACTACAATACCTCCATCTTTTTTGTTTTTCCTGTTTATTTGAAGACATTTGAAGTTGGTTGGAAGGCAGCTTTGGAGTGTGATTTTGTAGTTGTCGTCCAGCCATGTTACTGTGATGAAGAGGATGTCAGTGCCGTTGTCATCGAGTAGGTCGAACATCTCTGTTGAGTGTTTTGACATGGATCTTGCGTTTATTAGATTGCAGTGGAGTTTGGAGATTTGGACTTTCTTGTTGAGGTCATCTTCTGATCGGTTTAGAGGTTTCCTTCCTGGTCGATCTCTTGTTGGGCTATAGGTTTCGAGGTGTCAGCGTCTTTGAAGAGTTCCTCTAGGTTCTGTCTTGGGTTTTTTTCCTCATCGGGCTCGTCTTCCGGGAGTTGTGCTTGTCAATTGGAAGTTGCTCTTGCTTTGGTGATGTAATGTGTTATCGCATCGGTTTGTTGTTTTTTGTGTTGTTCATCCTTCTTCTACGTGCTTGTGTTAGGTTGTTTGATGTTGCTGCTTCTAGCACTGGGTTGGTTTGCTGTGGCGACTAGTTGGCAGTGAGGTATAGAGTTAAGTAGAGGGATTTTTCTCTTCTCTCAGTGTTGGTTCGATTTTTGTTCCTGTCTGTGGGGGTGTGTTCTGTAGTTGTCTATCTTTGTTGCTGTTCCGAAGTGTTTGTTCCTTTTTTCTTCTCTTGTTCATTTCCTCAGAATGGGTCGTTTGCGTGGCATTATAAGATTGAGAGTTGTTTAGTCTTTGTTTGGTGATGTCCAGCCGGTTCGGCTTTGGTCAGGTTGTCTTGTGGTGTAGTAGTGGGTGTGCAGGGCTGTCCGCTACGGGTTTGGGCTATGTCTGTAGGTGGTATTCCGGCTGATGTTGCCGACTCGTTTAGTCACTGTCTTGAGAGGGGTAGTGGAGGTGAATAAGGGTTATATAATTGGGTGTTATCAGTGGCTCTCTTTAGTGCCTTTCTCACTCGACGTGGTTCAATGCAGTGAGCTAGCTATGTGGGTTTGAGAAGGATATCTACTAGTTGGATACCACTTGGAGGGGTGCAGCTAGGATTTACACCTTATGACACGTGAGCCCCTAATCGGAGTGTCACTCCACTGTAGTTCACTAGTGGGTTCTGTCTCACTTTAGAGTGAGTTGGTCAGTGGAATTTGAGAGACCTGTAAAGTGGGAGAGAGACCTATCAATGCAACCTAAATAATGTACTATGTACTTACTAAATTTGAGAGACCTGTATAGTGGGATAGAGGCCCCTCAATGAAATCTAGATATCATACAATGCAGTTTGGGGGCATATCAATGCAAGCTAAATATCATACAATGCAGTTTGGAGGTATATCAATGTAGTCTAATATCACATAGTGCAATTGGAGACAGAACCCTGGCTAGATTTGACAGACCCATATAGTGGGATAGAGGCCTATCAATGCAATCTACGTATCATACAATGCAGTTTGCAGACAGAACCCCTGCTAAATTCGAGAGACCTGTATAGTGGGAGAGAGGCCTATCAGTGCAATCTACATATCATACAATGCAATTTGGAGGCAGAACCCCTGCTAGAGTCGAGAGACCTGTATAGTGGGAGAGAGGCCTATCAGTGCAATCTACATATTATACAATGCTATTTGGAGGCCCATCAATGCAATTTACATATCATATACTGCAGTTGGAGACAGAACCCCAGCTAAGTTTGAGAGACCTGTATAGTGGGAGAGAGGCCTATCAATGCAATCTACATGTCTTACAGTGTAGTTGGAAACAGAACCCCAGCTAGATTTGAGAGATCTATATAGTGGGAGAGAGGCCTACCAATGCAATCTAGGTATCGTCCAATGCAGTTTGGAGGCATATCAATGTAGTCTAATATCACATAGTGCAATTGGAGACAGAACCCCGGCTAGATTTGACAGACCCATATAGTGGGAGAGAGGCCTATCAATGCAATCTACATATCATACAATGCAGTTTGGAGACAGAGCTCTGCTAAATTCGAGAGACATGTATAGTGGGAGAGAAGCCTATCAGTGCAATCTACATATTATACAATGCAAGTTGTAGGCTTATCAATGCAATCTACATATTATACAGTGCAGTTGGAGACAGAACCCCAGCAAGATTTGAGAGACCTGTATAGTGGGAGAAAGGCCTATCAATACAATCTACATATTATACAATGCAATTGGAGACAGAACCAACACTAGGTTTGAGAGACCTGTATAGTGGGAGAGAGGCCTATAGATGCAATCTACATATCACACAGTGCAGTTGGAGACAGAACCCCATCTAGGTTTGAGAGACCTGTATAGTGGGAGACAGGCCTAACAATGCAATCTACATATCACACATTGCAGTTGGAGACATAACCCCAGCTAGGTTTGAGAGACCTGTATAGTGGGAGAGAGGACTATCAATGCAATCTACATATCATACAATGCAGTTTGGAGACTGGCCCCTGCTAGGTTTGAGAGACCTGTATAGTGGGGGAGAGGCCTATCAATGCAATCTACATATCATATAATGTCGTTTGGAGATTGGCCCCTCCTAGGTTTGAGAGACCTGTATAGTGGGAGAGAAGCCTATCAATGCAATCTACATATCATATAATGCAGTTTGGAGACTGGCCCCGGCTAGGTTTGAGAGACCTGTATAGTGGGAGAGAGGCCTATCAGTGCAATTTGCATATCATATAATGCAGTTTGGAGACTGGACCCTGCTAGGTTTGAGAGACCTGTATAGTGGGAAAGAGGCCTACCAATGCAATCTAGGTATCATCCAATGCACTTTGGAGGCATATCAATGTAGTCTAATATCACATGGTGCAATTGGAGACAGAACCCTGGCTAGATTTGACAGACCTGTATAGTGGGAGAGAGGCCTAACATTGCAATCTACATATCATGCAATGCAGTTTGGAGACAGAGCACCTGCTAAATTCGAAAGACCTGTATAGTGGGAGAGAAGCCTATCATTGCAATCTACATATTATACAATGCAATTTGGAGGTCTATCAATGCAATATACATATTATACAGTGCAGTTGGAGACAGAACCCCAGCAAGATTTGAGAGACCTGTATAGTGGGAGAGAGGCCTATCAATGCAATCTACATATTATACAATGCATTTGGAGACAGAACCCCAGCTAGGTTTGAGAGACCTGTATAGTGGGAGAGAGGCCTATCAATGCAGTCTACATATCACACAGTGCAGTTGGAGACAGAACCCCAGGTAGGTTCAAGAGACCTTTATAGTAGGAGAGAGGCCTATCAATGCAATCTACATATCACACAGTGCAGTTGGAGACAGACCCCCAGCTAGGTTTGAGAGAACTGTATAGTGGGAGAGATGCCTATCAATGCAATCTACATATCATATACTGCAGTTTGGATACTAGCCCCTGCTAGGTTTGAGAGACCTGTATAGTGGGAGAGAGGCCTATCATGCAATCTACATATCATATAATGCAGTATGGAGACTGGCCCCTGCTAGGTTTGAGAGACTGGTATAGTGGGAGAGAGGCCTATCAATGCAATCTACATATCATATAATACAGTTTGGAGACTGGCCCCTGCTAGGGTTGAGAGACCTGTATAGTCAGAGGGAGGCCAATAGATGCAATCTACATATCATATAATGCAGTTTAGAGACTGGCCCCTGCAAGGTTTGAGAAACCTTATAGTGGGAGAGAGGCCTGTCAATGGAATCTACATATCATATAATGCCTTTTGGAGACTGGCCCCTGCTAGGTTTGAGAGACCTGTATAGTGGGAGAGAGGCCTATCAATGCAATCTACATTTCATATAATGCAGTTTAGAGACTTGCCCTGCTAGGTGTGAGAGACCTGTATAGTGGGAGAGAGGCCTAGCAATGCAATCTGCATATCATACAATGCAGTTTGGAGACAGAATACATGCTAAATTTGAGAGACCTGCATAGTGGGAGCGAGGCCCATCAATGCAAGCTAAATATCATACAATGCAGTTTGGAGGTATATCAATGTAGTCTAATATCACATGGTGCAATTGGAGACAGAACCCTGGCTAGATTTGACAGACCTGTATAGTGGGAGAGAGGCCTAACAATGCAATCTACATATCATGCAATGCAGTTTGGAGACAGAGCACCTGCTAAATTCGAAAGACCTGTATAGTGGGAGAGAAGCCTATCATTGCAATCTACATATTATACAATGCAATTTGGAGGTCTATCAATGCAATATACATATTATACAATGCATTTGGAGACAGAACCCCAGCTAGTTTTGAGAGACCTGTATAGTGGGAGAGAGGCCTATCAATGCAGTCTACATATCACACAGTGCAGTTGGAGACAGAACCCCAGGTAGGTTCAAGAGACCTTTATAGTAGGAGAGAGGCCTATCAATGCAATCTACATATCACACAGTGCAGTTGGAGACAGACCCCCAGCTAGGTTTGAGAGAACTGTATAGTGGGAGAGATGCCTATCAATGCAATCTACATATCATATACTGCAGTTTGGATACTAGCCCCTGCTAGGTTTGAGAGACCTGTATAGTGGGAGAGAGGCCTATCATGCAATCTACATATCATATAATGCAGTATGGAGACTGGCCCCTGCTAGGTTTGAGAGACTGGTATAGTGGGAGAGAGGCCTATCAATGCAATCTACATATCATATAATACAGTTTGGAGACTGGCCCCTGCTAGGGTTGAGAGACCTGTATAGTCAGAGGGAGGCCTATAGATGCAATCTACATATCATATAATGCAGTTTGGAGACTGGCCCCTGCTAGGTTTGAGAGACTGGTATAGTGGGAGAGAGGCCTATCAATGCAATCTACATATCATATAATACAGTTTGGAGACTGGCCCCTGCTAGGGTTGAGAGACCTGTATAGTCAGAGGGAGGCCTATAGATGCAATCTACATATCATATAATGCAGTTTGGAGACTGGCCCCTGCTAGGTTTGAGAAACCTGTATAGTGGGAGAGAGGCCTGTCAATGGAATCTACATATCATATAATGCCTTTTGGAGACTGGCCCCTGCTAGGTTTGAGAGACCTGTATAGTGGGAGAGAGGCCTATCAATGCAATCTACATTTCATATAATGCAGTTTGGAGACTTGCCCTGCTAGGTGTGAGAGACCTGTATAGTGGGAGAGAGGCCTAGCAATGCAATCTACATATCATATAATGCAGTTTGGAGACTGGCCCCTGATAGGTTTGAGAGACCTGTATAGTGGGAGAGAGGCCTATCAATGCAATCTACACATCATATAATGCAGTTTGGAGACTGGCCCCTGCTAAAAAATGTATGTCTATACAGAGGGGGGAGGTCTGGGCCGAGCAGGCCAGATAAATCCTATAGTAAACAATGTTGAAATTTTGACTAAGTTGGAGGATGAGGGAGAGAGATGTAGTGCAGAGTAGTCACCTTAATATGGGTTTTCTAAGAGGCTCGGATTCTAGTGCAGAATGGTTGCTCTACTCCTAGCCCAGGGCCACCCCTACCTTACTGGTCCTTGTAGTTGATGGTTGACGAATGGCTACTGGCTTCCCCCGCGAACACCTGCTGACACTTCTTGGAGCCGCCTCTGTTGGAGCTGTCCTTGTGCTTGGGGCCCTTAGCCGATGGGCTGCATGGGCAGAGGGCTGCCCTGGGAAGACCAGTGATGAAGTTCGAGAGGACCTATCAGAGCGGGGGTAGGCGGGTCGGGAAGCGGGAGGGATGCAACCAGGAATAGGGTTTAGGGGTGAGAGAGGACGGCAGCAGGGGGAGCAAAAGGCCTGGGGGGGGCCTCAAAAACAAATGTAGCAGCCGGATGGAGGCCCGATTGGTCTGATGGAAAAGCTGCAATCACTGCGCTTCCACTGGAAAGTGGAGCCGGTGCACACGAGTGGGTTGCTATACCCGGGGCACCAGATAGGAGGACCTATCAGAGCAGGGGTAGGCGGGTTGGGAGGCGGTAGGGATGCAACCAGAAAGAGGGTGTAGGGGTGGGAGAGGATGGCAGCAGGGGGAGCAAAGAGCCTGGGGGGCCTCAAAAACAAATATAGCATCTGGATGGAGGCCCGATTGGGCTGATGGAAAAGCTTCACCCCAACTCCCCTACACCATAAACACCCATTCACGAAAACAGGTCACTATTACCAGAATCCACCTACACACCACTGCCACCAGCAAGCCTACCAAACCTGCACACCACAATGGAGTTATGCAGCAACACATTGCAACAGTTAACATAATGTATAAACAAAACACTCTCTCCGGCACCCCTGTGCTCTTTCATTCACATACTATGGGCGTACCCACTTCCATTCACAATGTATTGTGTCTCTGCCAACCTACCACCATTCTGGTTGCAACACTGGCCCTACTGCAACCAATCTACGCACACCACTCTATGCAAGCACCACCCTCTACCGGATGCAGAGTCAAACATGCGTTCCTGCGGTGGGTATGTTGCAGCCCTACGCTCTTGAGTGTATGCCCTACAGCCTACGGCCATGCACCCAATAGTCTAATCCTTCCACAGACACACTGCGCCTTCATTCACCCATGCATGCCACCATGTACCCAACTAATGCATTCCAACTGCAGCACAGAACCACCCGCACTCCCACCCAACCTATGTCATTGGCAAATCACTCCCCTTCTGCAATTAACCTGCCACCACTCAGCACGACAAGAGGTCACCCCAAACAGGTTGCGCCTGAAGCTATGGGGCCATTACGACAGCTGCCTCCAAACACCACACAAATTACTCGCCTACATATCTCACATGAACCACTTCTCACTCCTCCACCCAATCCCTCCCTTATTGCCGCCACACATTGCATACGATACATTTTCCAAACCCTTCCGCTAACGCACTGTCCACCCAAAACACCATGGCAGCTTTCCCCAAAAATGTTGATGCACTACACGCTTCCCTCCTGCCAACCACTGGCCACATCCAAACTTTTCCAGCAGCACGCTGTACCGCGAGCCAATGACACTTCTGTCCACGGAGCGAACAGGGAAATGGTTCAGTATTTTGCAAAGAAATGACTGGTTGGATTTTCACAAAAGCATGCTTTCTAACCCAAACCCCCACTCCTGCCGCAGATTTGGTGAAAATCCGTCCAGCTGTTTGACATGTAGCCATGCAAAAAGTTTTCCCCCATTCAGTCTATGGAGAAAAAAGAAATCTGGGGACGCCCCTATAACCTTGCCCCCACCCCTGCACAAAACCTCGCCCAGCTTTGCAACAAAAAATCATAGCTTGCCGTATACTTTTTTTGCAAAGTTTGATGAGGATTCGTCCAGGTGGAGCGTAGTTATAAGCCGCTGCAAAAGGGCTCTTCCTATCAGTTGAGCAACTTAACCATAACTACACGGCTGCTACCGCAGGCCGTGAAATATATATATTACACGGCCTGCAGTAGTGGCCATGTAGTTATGGGTAAGTTGCTCAACTCATAGGAGGTGAGGTTTCATCAAGGGGGCAAAGTTATTGGGGGGTCCCAAAAATGCCTACAGACCAAACCACTGGACGGATTTTCAACAAATTTGCGGCAGGGGTTTGCTTTTGTAAATGTTGTGTAAATCTGTCCAGTAGTTTCTTTAAAAACAGATAAAATGTAGGTCCAAAGAAATTTGTGATATTTGGCTCAGCTCCGCGGGACCCATTTCCCTGTTCGGTCCTGTTCGGTCTGTGGACATTGATTTGATTGGCTCATCGGGCAACGTGAAGTAGGCGGACATAACTTTGGCACCACTCAATGAAACTGCATGGAATTCTGGATTTCTATTGTAGACCTGGTTCCGAAAGGTTTGGCAAGGTTTGGTGAGATTTTGTCAAGAGAGGGCAAAATTAGAGGTGGCCCGACATTTTGCAAAGGCTTATAAATGAGGTGCCATTTGCGGAATCTACACAAAAGTTGGCAAAATCATTTTATATCTGGATCTAAATGTTTGTGCACAGTCTGGTGGGATTCTGTCAAGAGGGGGCCAAATTAGAGGGGGTCCCAAAATATTGTAAAGGCTTATAAATGAGGTGCCATTTCACAAATCTACACAAAAGCTGGAAAAATTATTTTACATCTAGATCTATATGTTTTTGCAAAGTTCTGTCAAGAGGGGACAAAATTAGAGGGGGTCTCAAAATATTGTAAATGCTTATAAATGTGGTGCAATTTGACGAATCTACACAAAAGTTTGCAAAAAGATTTTAGATCTAGATATACATGTTTTTGTTGTAAAGTTTGATGGTATTTTGTCAAGAGGGGGCTAAACATTTTTAGATGCTTATAACTTTGTTGCTGTTTGATGAATGTGGACCAATGTTTTCAGAAAGATTATAGATCCAACCTTGAATGTTTGTGAAAAAGTCTGAATGGATTTTGTAAAGCGGGGGCTAAGTTATATAACTATTGTATGTGCATACATTTGACACTTTTGAAAAAATAAAACATGGGTGGATTTCCAGTAAACTCATGTAAGGAGCATTGACAAGGACCTTAAAGCATGGTTTTGCAAATATGCCTGTGTTTTATTTTTTGACAAGTGTCATAATGTAGGTATAAAACATTGTGATATACCTTTGGTGACTGAGATATAGTCTGTGGCCATGGGCAGTGGCCAGATTGTCTGGGTCATGGAATAAGGTCATGACCCGGACAATCTGGCTCCTGGCTGTGACCATGTGGGACAACAAATGGGGTAAAATTGGCCTTTTCCAGCTGGGACTGGCTTGGTGGTAAAGTTATTCGAAAGTGGGATAGGTTTGAATGGGAAAAAATGTGTTTGTGGTAATATGGTCTTAGGGTTCTCTATTTGCCTTCTGCAGGCTGCCATGGAAAGCAAAGATGGGCCCTTTACCGAGCCCCAACCTTCCCTTTCACAGTGGCCATCTTGGAAAAGGATTTTCCTTCCTACACGAGACGTCAGACGTGTCCCGGTGTAGGAAGAAAAATCCTTTTTTTTAGCACCCCGGGTTCCCGCTTTTGGAACCCAGGGTGCTAAGGGCCTTCATCCCTCATTGCAAGGACTGGAATTTGAGATAATGGTCCGGAGACCACGTTATCCTGCCTCGCTTCACTTGGGCTGGTAACTTGGGCTGCCGGGCTGTTATCCACTGTTCCAGTCCCTGGAACGGGGGATGACTGCCACAATATTCCCATTAGCATAACACAAAATGCTAATGGAAATGTTGGAAAATCTTATCGAGTCTATGTACTTTACTGAGAAATGTAATGTAGATGGAGTCTATGGGCCTCATTACACGGAAGGCGGTAACCATGGCGCTATTAGCGCCATCGTTGCCGCCGGTATTTTACTGAGTCCGCCATGGTGAATGGCGGAATTACCGCCCCATTCCAAGGTGTGCGGGGGCGGTAATTCCACATTCACCGTGGCACTTCCCATTCCCATTTTTGCCCCCATAGGGCTCAATGGGAATGGGGAAGGCAGTAATTACGGTACCGCAAATTGCGGTACCGTAATTACCTCCAAGGTCCCTTTGCGGGTCCCGTCCTTAACGGCTGGTAAAACCAGCCGTTAAGGTAGGGACCTGCGAAGGGACCTCGTAGTAAGGCGGTAAGGGATTACCGGTACCGGTACCCTTACAGTACCGGTAATTCCTTACTGCCATCCATGTAATGAGGCCCTATATGTTTTGTTTTTAGTTCTATTTTTTATCTGTCAAGGGTGGTTCCTAAAGGAAACATTTCTTTTGTTGTATTTTTGATGTATTATTTGTTTGCAGGAGAGCTTAGAAAAAAATGTGGGGAGGGAAATGAGGGAAGAGGCACCAAGCACTAATATGGAGGGGCAGGTGCACAGGAGGAGATGTTGCTTCCCTCTGCAGTATGTTGTGTTGTAGTTTATACACATGACTCTTGTCTTTCAAAAATATGGATCAATAGCCTCTTTTATTGCTTGCAAAGTAGCAGGTATGATTTTGTGTCCCACAGAATTAGACTGTGTGGTTACAGTATTGGTTGAGAAAGATGAGGTGGAGGAATACAGCTTACTACTTGCTAAGAAAGCAACAACCTTTCTGAGAGCATTGCAGTAATTGGATTTGGTGTGGCAGCACATGGAGGTGGTCCCGTAGGAGTACTGTCCAGGTAGTCCGAGACTGAGAACAAAGTTGCACTCAGTGCATTTCACTTTGGTAACTCTAGCCTTAGGTACATTCCCAACAGTGGTAAGGAACTGCCACAAATATGGAGAAAAAGTGAGGTGTAAATACCCTACTTAAGACTGGTGCTCTCAGTTGACCCTTGGCAGGGTTACACGGTTTGATTCAACTCTTTCTTGAAGTGC
This sequence comes from Ambystoma mexicanum, assembly GCF_040938575.1. Classification (NCBI taxonomy): domain Eukaryota; kingdom Metazoa; phylum Chordata; class Amphibia; order Caudata; family Ambystomatidae; genus Ambystoma; species Ambystoma mexicanum. The sequence continues at coordinate 1,065,457,579 of NC_090933.1, read as the reverse complement.
TTATATCATCAAAAATTGCAACTAGACGGTACATTATTTTTCAAAAGAAATGTTTAATTCACATTTCTAGGTTTCATGTATTTTAATTAATTCACGTGTAGTGAGGCAACTCGAAAAAATAGGTTGATTTATCAAAAAAGCACATATGCCAATGCATTTCGGTCTATGACCATCTTCAGGGCCGTACTTAAGTGAATTCTGAATCAACTGTTTCAGTGTAAACATCAGTCATATATCCATGAAAACATAAATGCAAATAATTGTTAAAAATAATTTTAAAGCACATACCCCAGGTGGATCCGAATCAATGGAGAAAATATGGGAGAGATATAAAAGAACGTATGTCAAAATCGCCATACCACTCTATATATTAAATTATGTGTCACCCTTATACTCAGAACTCTTTACCTGCTAAGTTAAAGTAGTCCTCTCCTGTGAACGCTCTTTGATATGAACTCCAACATCCCAGTTGAACAACAGTTGGGGAATATGTAAGTACTTCTGTCTATAGAACGGGTAGCACACTGTGTGCAACATAATCCCAGAGCTCTTACCTGCATATGTGGTACTCACGTGCAGGACCGATCGCGTTCGCCGGGAAAGCGAAAGTGAAATGTGCGCGAGCACCAACGCTTACTTGAATCGCCATGGGAACGTGGGCGGGGCGTCGGGCAGCAGCGCGTACGCCGCTGTATGTGTGCCTCGGCCCCAACCCCCTGCGTTGTCGCAGGGGGTGGGATTGTTGCCATGGCGATCCGTGTGGATGCGTGTCTTAAACTACAGAAATAAGCTATGTAAATGGTAGGCATCAATGCTGAGAATGTGCGCCTGAGTCTGCACGCGATTATCTCATGCTATAGTAAGTGAAGTCTCCAATTACTTACAATATGGTTTTCGTTCTGTAAACCACCAAGCAAACAAAAATAACAGTGCCAACTGCAATCGGCTATCTGATTCCGAGGAGAAAATGGCACGTATGAATATCAAAAGAACACAACATCAACATATTAAGATGAACAATCCGTACATGCAACTAGATTATATAGAGAGAATAAAAACTCATGTAGTATGCATGTTCGCAACAGTATTGAGATATAGTACACGACACCTCATTAAAGAAAAACCTCATTCAAGAAAAACCTCATTAAAGCAAAACATGTCATTTTGGCTATGTTAAAGGAAACACATGTAATTTATCTCCTCATTTATTCCCTTTGGAGTAAGAGAACTCAATCTGTCAATCCAAAATGTTTCACGTTGGTCAATTCTTTTTTGTAGATCTTTGTGTTTCTCTCTTCTTTGGACTCTTCCCAGAATTACAGATTTAATTGGGGCCAAGTTGTGTTGTTTATTCTGCCAGTGTCTTGCCACAGCAGAGCTTGCAGTCTTGACCCTGATGCAAGACCGATGTTCATTCCACTTAATTTTTGCTGTGCGTTGTGTTTGGCCAACATAATACAAACCACATGGGCATTTAATCCCATATATGATTCCTGCTGTATCACATGTAGCATAACATTTAAGCTTGATTTCTTCTCCGGTGTAGGGATGATTTATTGTTTGTCCTTTCATAATATAACCACAGTTGCTGCTGTTCAAGCACGGAAATGCGGTCTGTGCTTCTCTTCTTCTGTGGGGGTCTGGTATGAATTAATCTGTCTTTCAGGTTGGAACTTCTTTGTAAGCAAATGTAGGAGTTTCTTTAAATAGGTGTTCTACCCTTTTGTCACATGTTACAATGTTCCAATTTTTCTTTATGATTGCCTTAATACGATTGTTTTGGCGTGAGTACTTTGATACAAAAACGAATGGAGGTGAGGTATCCTGTTTAGTTGCTCTAGGTTTAAGTAGTATTTCTCTAACTTGTGTGGCTGTGCGTGTTTCTGCCGATGTGATTTCTTCTTCTGAATAACCTTGTGCAAGAAATGTGTTGCCCATTTCTTTTACTGTTGCTTTATATTCGCTCTGGTTGTTGACAATCCTTTTTACTCTAAGCATTTGGCTATAGGGTAAATTTGTAATCAAGCTTGGTTGATGGAAGTTCAGTCTTTGCAACAGACTATTCCTATCTGTACTTTTCCGATAGATTGTTGTCTGGTATCCTGTTTCTGTGACATTGATCTCCACATCAAGAAAATGGATGGATTTGCGTGAATATTCATATGTGAACTGTATCCGAGGATCTATGCTGTTGATGTAATCAAAGAATTCTAGGAGGTGAGATTCTGAGCTTTTCCAAATGCCAAAAATATCGTCTATGTAACAGATCCAAATTATAAGGTCTTGATTCCACAGATTGTTCGTAAGGATATGCTCTGTTTCAAATTTGTAAATAAACAAATTTGTGTATGAAGCTGCCATGGTTGCCCTCATGGCAGTGCCTGCAACTTGTAAATAATATGAGTCCTTAAACTGGAAGTACGAGTTGTTACTGATGAATTCCAAAAGCCCCATGATGAATTCTTTTTGTGCCGCTATTTCTCCCGCCTTCAAAAGCATCCACTCCACCGCTTCTCTGCCTAGATCATGAGGAATGGATGTATATAGGCTTTTAACGTCTACCGTGAAGCAGATGTTATTGTTGTTGAATGGGATGGCTCTGAGATGTTGTAGAAAATGTGTGGAGTCTTTAATGTAAGTACTTGTTTTTTTAATCAATGGCTGTAAAAAATAATCAATGAAGTTGCCAAGTGGTTCAAGGATGCTGTTGATTCCTGCCACTATAGGTCTTCCCGGAGGTTTTTGCATGTCCTTATGTATCTTTGGGAGAGTATAGAAATGGGGTATCTTTGGATGTGTGTTGGTTATAAATTTATTTGTGTTGTGGTTGATCCATTTGAGTTCCTCTGCCATTTCTAGAAGTTTTTCCAGATTGCATCGAATTTCTTCTGTAGGATCTGAATCAAGTGTAGCAAAGGTGTTGATATCGCTGAGCTGTCTTAAGCATTCTTCTTCGTAATCACTTGTGTTGAGTAGAACCAAGCCTCCTCCTTTATCCGCAGACCTTATTGTTATGGTGTCATCTCCATATAGGTTTCTTATGAGTTTGAGCTCATGTGGTTTCATATTTTGATTCCTAGGATGTTTGAATTTTACCTTATCTAGGTCTCTTGTGACCAGTTTTTGGAAGATATCCACAGAAGGGACCGTAATTGTAGGAATTAAGTTGCTCTTGCCTCTGAATTCTTTAAGGTCTGAGTCCTCTGCTTCTCTTGGGTTTTCCTCTTCTAGTTCACTAAAGAACACCTTCAATTTCATTTTGCGAACCAGTTTGTATAGTTCAATTTTAGAGTCAAATAAGGTGCAATCGTATGTGGGAACAAAGCTGAGTCCTTTTTGCAAAGTTTTAATTTCGCTTGAGGTCAGAGTTCTGGAGGACAGATTAATCACCATGTTTTCTTCTGCTGTAGCCTTGTATTCGGTCTTCCTTTTTGTTTTTCTTTTCCCCCCTTCGTGTCCTCTTCTTCCTTCTCCTAAAAAAGGCACCCTTCCTCTGTTAGGTGTTTCTGTTGTGTCTGCTTTTCTTGATGTGCCCGGAGTGGCTTCCTCATCTTGGTTTGATGTTTCTCTCTCAGTATCAGTTCCCGAACTGGATGTTTCACTCGTGAAGTTATGTTTTGGTTTTCTTAGTGGAGGGCCATATTTCTCCATCCAGCTATAAACTTCATCCTTCAAGTAATCATAGGTGTCGCATTTAAATGTTCGTATTTTCTTAGCTTCCAGTTCTGATTTATATCCGGACAATTTATTATTAATCTCTTCCAGAATAGAATCTACTTCTTCTCGATTTAGTGTCGCCACTAGTACCTTCTCGATTTCTTGGATCTCTTCTCCCAAATCTTTTAGATCTTTAGTCAATTCTTGTATAGTCAGTAAAATATGGTGTGAGGAACACTTATTTAATATGGCTTCCCATTTCTTTACAAAAGCTTTGCTCTCCTTACATAAGGTGGTTCGTAGCTGTAAGCGTAGGCCTCTTGGTATTCTTTGGCTTTTGTGGTATCTCCCCAGGGTGATTGCATGGAGTTTGCGATTGATCTCCTTCCTTATCAGATATTCCAATTGTTTTATTTGGCTGGTTGGATCTTATTTTTTATTTCTTGTCTCACTGAATCCGCTGTCAGTGATAAGACCAAGGATTTCGTTTCCCCCTTCGGCTGTGAAGCCTAACGTGTCTGCTCTGTTCTTCGTTAAGCCTTCTATGTCGGCAAATTACATTATTTTCAATAGCAGTTCTGCAGTGTTGTAGAAATGTGTGCCTCCACCTTGGGTATGCCTAGACCAAGTTCCGGAAGTACAAAGTTTAGGTGGGCACCACAGTGAGTGATACTTAAATGACGGAAATGTTCATTGTAATTTATTCTTACGGGAATATTTTGACCTGGAGCTACCAGTCTGTAAGAGATCCTATGGCATCCGGATCTCACTAAACAAATATGGAGAAAAAATAAGGTGTAAATACCCTACTTAAGACTGGTTCTCTCAGTTGACCCTTGGCAGGGTTACACGGTTCGAATCAACTCTTTCTTGAAGTGCTTATATCATGAAAAATTGCAAATAGACGGATGCCATAGGATCTCTTACAGACTGGTAGCTCCAGGTCAAAATATTCCCATGAGAATAAATTACAATGAACATTTCCGTCATTTAAGTATCAATCACTGTGGTGCCCACCTACACTTTGTACTTAAGGAACTGCCACACCCATGATTCTCTCTGGGTGCTAGTCGTAGGCACTTCCTCTACCTCATCTTCTTGGTCGTCTTCATTGTCAACTTTTTGTTCAGAAGGTCCTCCAGCTGGTGGTGGTGGCTCTTGGGGAGGAGGGATGGCAATAACTGATGCCATTTTTAAGATAAATATCTGTTTTGCTAAAATTCTTCAAGGATATACTGTGTACTAGATTGTTAATCGATAATGAGTGCAAATAGGTGTAGGAGCTGTGCAAGCAAAATTTTGAAGTTGAAAGTTCCTAGTTCGATAGAAAATGCAGTTCTGAACTGTCTTCAAAGCACAGATTCGATCGCCACAAACATAGTACCTTTTGCATTTTTACTCCCTGACTGTCAATGAAGAAAACTACCTGTCCTATATATGTTAGTGAACAACAAAGAAAGGAAAGCTAGACATGTGATGTCATCAGTGATGTCATGAATGGCATTTGTGATGTCATCTTTGATGTCATGGGTATTAGTTTTAGCAGTGCATGGTGGTGGCACGAGTTATGGTTGCTTAGCTAACCATAACTGGTGAATTTCAGCGGGTTTTCAGTTTTACATGTAACCATAACATCCTTTATCAAAGTTTTTTCACTGAATTTGATAAGTTTTTAGTAGTGGAACTTAACCATAATGTCCCTTTAACAATTTTTTTTTTTAGTGAATTTCATAGGTTTCAGTAGGGTACAGTAACGGAAACATAGCGTTAGCATAGTGTTGGCAGTGAAGGTGATATGTTTGTAGTACTGCACCTTCACCATAACGTCCACTTAAGAACGTTTTGTCAGTGATAGCTTGTGTGCTGTCCTCATGAACTTGTGGAAAGGCCATGTGTATGTATCCATTTGCGCTACCCCTTCCTTGCCTAATAGTGTCGGTGTAGCTGACAAATGAAAGGTGTGCATGTTAAGTGTTGGTGAGACTGTGCGTGCTGTTTCTTTTTCTGTTAACATGGCATGGTGAATCTGTGCCGCAAATTAGTAGCCAAGAAAGCTACAGGTAAGCAACATAGAGGTTTTGGCCGCCATATCTGCAATCACAATGCAGGTATCTGTAAAACTGCAGTACTGGCTGCATGCCTGCAAGTGCAGAAGCACTTTGAATTGTTTGTGGGAGCACACGTCTATCCATTGTACAACTATGTTCATGCCTAGGCCATTCTCTGTGTGCTGGTAAGGACGTCCCCTGTCACCAGCCCTATGGACTCATACGGTAGGCTACCGCATTTCAAGTACTCTGCATGACTATGTGGGTTGCTCTGCAAACCTACCAATTTGTCCCTGCACCACGCCTGTCTGTATGAGGCCCACTTGGAAACAAGTAACAGCAACCTCGAGTGTACGCTGGGCGTGCTAAATTGTCAAATAGTTTGATTGATGTGGTGCTTGCCTTTCCATGACCCGTGAAACAGACACACCATGTCTGCACTGAGCACTGTGCCAGAAAGTGTCACAGGGTCGCCTGCGGGTTGTACTGTTGTGATATTGTTGAACTCCAGGTGTGACAGTTTTTAGTATGTCTGCAAAATGGCAAAGCTGTTGCAGCTTGGTCACCAACAATGTTTGTAACAGAAGTACATAAACAGCACATTCTTCGGAGAGCAAACAATATTACTAGTGCGTAAAACAGTAGTGTAGCTTCCTGGCCCGCACTTAATAATTACCTTCCTCTTGCATGTATTAAAGCTGCATTTCTCCTTGTTGTAAGCATGCTTCTATTTCATAAATCACTCATGTTCGTGCATCCTAGTGCTACGGCTTATGGCATACCATGAAGTGTCTATACCGCATTTGACCAGAACAGCAATGCAAGCATAAGGAACCAGTGTGCAGGGTACTATCCTGCCAAAAATGCAGTAGGGTAAGGTCATGTACAACATTCTCCACATAGTCTGCAGCCCACAACAGGCACACTCCTGTATGGCACCGGAGCTTTACAACACCCTTGTACACCATATGCTGCACTAATGACCCTTACCTTCCAAAGTGCATTGTACTGTGCATGTACTGCAACACAGTACTCTACAGAGGGAAGTTACTTTGAAGTGTGTGGGGATATTCCGTCCAGGAGCATGTCAATGTTGGCGTCTATTGAAGTGAGGGCCACCCAGCAATTGTCTGTCTCTGCACATAGCCTATAGTATCCCTGTAGGTGCTATCCCTTCTATACCGGCCTTTGCCTTTCGTTCCTTCTGTGGTGTGTGTTACAAGAGCAAAAGAAATAGAAATGCACTGCCAAAGGAAAAAAGGTAAGTAAACAAAGCTCCTTTCTGAGTTCAACAATGGAAGTGGCAATGAAGGTAGGCAGGGTGCCATGCATCGCATACCTTTCACAGTTTGTGTGCTAAATTAAAGGAGCCGGGGTACTGTGGAAAACACTGCATTGGAATCTGGTACAAATACCTCGCTGTTAAAGAGATTGTTGTGCATGTGACAGTGCATTTTCAAGAGCTGAAGTGCGCCAAACCTACCACAAACATTCTTCCTATACTTCCAAAAATGTCACCAATGCAATTTATGTAGGGCGTGCAAAAGCGGAAATGCAGTAATTTGGAAAGGACCGCTGTTTTTGGGGAAACATGTTTGTGCTATGAAACGTCAGATTCCCTTTTTAGCACAACTTCTAAAAAGGCACAAATTGACTTCTTCCTAATATACTGCACTTTCTACATTTCCGGACTAAATGAAAAATAATGCGGTGACTGCATAGTGGCATATAAATGATGTATGCAGGAGATTGCAAACAGATGCATGACCTGGCCAAGTGCCTCCTTCAGTGCAAATGGCACTGAAAAGTGTGTTGCATGTTCTCCAATTTCCCCTCCATAATCAAGCACAATAATATGGATGTGGTTGCATCACCAAAGTGTCACACACACAAAACAAAATCAATCACTTAATTATAGGCACTCCACATGAGTACATATCCACATAATACAATCCACAATCACCAGCCACTACACACTGTCTTCCATGCACTGGCAATCAATGTATGTACAACTCCCCCACAAAGCATAAGCTGTAGCTCCTGCAACACACAGCCATAAGGGCACCCTCTACATTTTGCTCGACAAATATACTGTGTACCACAGTCTGCGCGTGCCATCCAGACCCAGAATTCTTATTGACCAATCCTGTGTCCTCCACAGGCCCAATGCTATAGCTGCCATCTGCAAAAGAGGCGTATTTCATGCTTGCAACCCTGCAACTGCCGCGATGTCCGCAGACATTTTGAGCTGTGCACACGCGGGAGTGGGGGAATACATTTCAACCAGGGTAGGGGACCTTGCCAGTAGTGGTGGCTCTGAAAAGAGCCTTTTTGTTATTTTTTTTAAAGGTGCTTCCTTAGAAACACCTTTTTGGGGGGTTTTCATACGTATTTTTGTGTTTTGTATGTCAGCTCACATTCTTACAATAGGGTCTTCAGTGCAGCCTGCAGATTGTGAAACAAAATGTCATTGCCACTTGTCGACAAAGACATGCCATTTCCTTTGAAAAGGTGTATATATCGAGTACCAATGTTCTCATTCTGACAGGCGAACATCCCAGCAGCTCTCAAAAAGTCACACATGCTTCTGTTAATGAGACGCCTTCCGACCTCTGGCTGGCCACAGCAAGTATTGGAATAGTTCCACACTATTCTCGGTGGTATACATGAGAAAAGGACAATGGTAGTCGGAAAAATGCACTGCAATGCTTTCATCATCTTCTTCAGTTGACGGTACACACGTGAACAAGGAATGGCACCCAAAAAGAAAGCTCCAAAGTGCACGAGCACAACATGTACAGTACCGGAAATGGCCATGCGCCAACATTCTACAAGTACTGCGCCAAAACAGTACGCTTCGACACTGCACCACAAAGTCTCCACTCCCTCCAAACCGAAATTGACACAAAAGCCTTTTAGGAGGGCATACACAACAGATCTTCCACAAAGGCATCACCGACGATGGAAACTGTGCATCTTGCCATGTTTGCCAGACACAGTACACAAAGTCCTGAGCACGTGACTGGACAATCCCCACAGTCCCATTTTTATTGGTCAGCTATGTGAGGAGGGCAGAATGTGGCACATGCTGTTTCCCAAGTACCGTGAGGGCCGCTCCCCATTGAACCAGGAGGAGTCCTTCTTCCTATTGGTGCCCTTTCCTATGAGGCACACTCAGAGCACCTGATTGGGCATTCCCCACAGTTCCATTTCCATTGGCCACCATGGTGAAAGGCGCAGAATGAGCCACGTGCACCTCCGCAAGTATGGCAAGGGCTGCGCCCCAGTGAAGCAGGAGGAGTCCTTCTCCCTATTGGTGCCCTTGCCTGTGACACACACCCTGATTGAACAAAGGCCATACTCCCATTCTTATTGGCCACCATCGTGAGAAGCACAGAATGTAGCACATACGCTTCCACAGGTACCGGGTGGAACCCTCCCCAGTAAAGCAGGGACACTGCTTTTTTCCTTTCCACTGCAGCCATGCATGCAAGGCGCTAGGCACGCACCACAGAAAACACACCATAGTACACCCTATAGTTAAATACTCATGTCATGTGCACTTCACTCCCCTTCTGCAATTGAGCCTGACATCTTTCACCCTGGGCACATATTTGCATGCATGGCTGCATAACGGTGCGTTGGGTGTGCTGAACAGTATGTAGGAGGTTGTGTACGTTAGCCATAGTTCACATGTGTGCTGCTGAGCATGGCCTGTCATGCTGCAATATCTTAAATGACCCCCAAAAACAAGGGGCTTATAAGGGCCACACCATAGGAAATGCACATGCTTCCATGGGCCTCCCTATTGTTCAACAGGGGCTATGATGTACACCATATGCTAATGTACACATTTCAGATCACTTCTGCTGGTCTACCAAGTCTATAATGTCCTGCACAACCATTGAGTAAAAGTCACCAACTTCAAATACATTGTTACGCTCACCTGGTTCCCACAGGGGCGTTGATCAGACCAGGACAGCTGCGGTCTCCACCAACTTGATGCGTAGTGAAGAGATGACAGTCTGTACTGGCCCGCCCAACCTTGTCTGCTGGACTCGTAGAAGTATTCTCCTGCAAGTGGAGAAAGGGATTTAGCCATCCATGGACTTTAGTGATGCCCATCCCCAACTGTTCTCGTTCTCCCCACGAATCACCTCCGATATCCCCTCTTGGTAACCTCACCTTATGTTTTTAAATGATGAGCTCTCCATCCTGCATGGCATGAAGGGGCGCGTAGATACCAGTTACTTCACTGGTTTGAAGGTACTGGAGGAGTTCCGGAGGAATATTGACTCCAGAGTCTATAAAGTTGAAAGAGTTCAATATGTCCGATGTTCACTCTTGTTCCATTCCCTCGTTAGGTTGCAGCTGGGTCCAAAAGAATATTGCCTGGAGGCAGCTGATGGCATTCAGGTAAGCGTCTGTATTACCAAACACTGTCCGGTAAAAGTTGCATGAGTTTAACTTGCAGTTTTCTCTCCCTTTATAGGTGCGGCATAGAAAGATGCGGCGAATTGGACGATAATACCTCCGGTGGTAAAGCAGGTAAGCCTATGGTGGCAAAGAGATTGTCTTTGTCGGTTTTCTCAGCTCACCTTGTTATTCCTTTTGTTTTCCCCCCAGGTGCTGGGTTTTGACGAACAAAATGATGGAGGCACCGCCGATTTGAAAGATGCGGTGGACTGGTGAGTATAACGCGGCGCTGCTGCTGGCGAAGCGACGCGTGCTGAAATAATGTCCTTTCCAGGCTCGGAGATGTGCTGGGTCCAGAATCAGGTAAGGAATCAAATAAAGTCCGTGATCTATCCTCTTCTACTTTCTTTTCCTTTTGTCTAGGAGCTCCGGATTTGAGGCGGGCGTGGCAGAAGACTGGATGCTGACTTGAAGACACGGAGAGCGTTTTGCTGCTGGATGCAGAATAACACGAAGCATGAGCTGCTGTTCGGGCGTGGTTTAAATAGCCTGCAAAGTAGTCCCAGGTAAGAAGTTCCCCAGAACCACACCCGAGTAAAAATGAGTCCCTGTAATAAAATAGTCCCATCCAGGCCTCACGTTGGCTTGGACTCATTTGCAGCATGGTCTGCATAAGGTAAGTAAAGTCTATGAGCCTGGCGCCTATTGCGCCAGGACTGATTTCTATGATGAGCCTGGCACCTAAGGCGCCAGGACTGAATCCAAAGAGCCCCCAGCCGGGGCTGTTGGGGTTTTAATGAGTATCTGGATGCCTGCTCCCGGGGCTGATGGACTCTATCCGGATGCCCGGAGGTAGGCATCATGACATACATGCAGAGTAAGTCTGCTGTACGGTATGTTGGAGGCTGTGTACATTGGCCATATTTTACATGTGTGCTGCTGAGCACGTCCTTTCATGCTGCAATATCTTACAGCACGTCCTAAAGCAATGGTCTTATAAGCGCCTAACCATAGGAAAGGCAAATGGTGACATGTGGCTCCCTATTGTGCAACAGGGGCAATGTTGTTCTCCGTATGCTAATGTACGCATAGCTGCTCATTTCTGCTGCTCTACCAACTCTACAATTCACCATCCTCACATGCATTCAGACTGACAAGTGCATGACTGCATTATATTGTGGTGGATGTGATGAAGGCCTAGCCTGTTGGGTGCATGGCCTACGGCCTCCGGCAATGCACCCAACAGTCTAGGTCTTGGCCACACCTGCCACAACATAACAAAGCCATGCAGGCAAACATGTAGGCATGTGCCACAATTCAGAAAGGCAACATAGGCACCAGCACTTCTACCCAACCTCTGCACCCTAAAGCGGGAATGTAAGCACACATTTTCCACTTACCGTAATGCACAAACATACCACACGTTTTGCCACAATCCACTTCCATTCAGAAACCATACTAATAATGCCAACCAAATAATACAATCTTCACAACATTAGTCCTGCTCTCCACACTCTAGTACGTGCATACAAGCTATACTGCATACTGCACTGCAACACTTACTCATCTAAGCAAAACACACTACACAACTACATGTAAGAACCACTTGCACCGTTACCGCTTCCATATTTACACAATCCCCTTACAGCACCCAGTGGCCACAGTACACGACTGGTCACTGCAGCATCTCCACCCATACACCAACAACTATACGATGTTCTACCAATCACCACACCCATGAAACCAACAATGGGTGCAATTCTGCCAAGCCCCATGTGCAAAGCAACAATGTGGTACCAACTTTCAAGTAGTTGACACCTTTTCAACCAGTGGACATACTTTTCTGTGCTAGGGCTGCAGCCATGCATCGAAGGGGCTACAGACTTGCCATACACAGCACACCATAGTACACACTTTGTTTAAATCATCATATCTTGTACAATGCACTCCCATTCTGCAAATGTGCCTGCCACCACTTATCACAGAAAGACATCCCTGCTGCAGCGACTATGCCATTATGAACGCTGCCTACAATCACCACACAACATTGTTGACGTAACCGCACATTGGCAGAGTATCCATGAATACAGCTGCCACACCACTGTCTTCTTCTAATGAGATATGCAACATGAAGCACTTCTCACTCCTGCACCTTTTCCATCCCGTCTTCTTCCGACCACCAGATACCATATACTAAGTTTTTCAGGCCCTTTCCTCGACGCATTGTCCTCCGATACAACATGCCGCCTTCATGGAACACTTTTGACACATATCCTGTCACTGCACACTGCAGTGCAATCAAACTTTTCACCGCGCAGCGAACAGGGAAAAGGGACACCGGAGCAGACTACTTTTAGTGTGCACACTGCTACGTACAAGAGTCCCATCCATGCAGACAATAGCTCAGAGCCTAGCAACACAAACCACAACACTATCCTCTGATACACCATGGTGGTGTTTTCAAAAACTTTGACGCACAGCATGCTTCCCTCCAGCCGGCCGTGTCCAATGTTCGCCGACATCACGGTGCGCTGCAGGCCAATCACACATTGATCCGCGGAGCGAACAAGGAAAAGGGTCCGCAGAGCAGACACAGATACGACACATTTTTTGGGTTGCACATTTCAGTTCTTTGCAACAAAAGTACTTGTCAGATTTCCACCAAACACACAAAAGCACACTTTCTGACCCAAGCCCCTCTCCTGCCGCAAATTTGGTGAAAATCCGTCCAGTCCTACGGGCTATAGCCATGTGGAAAGTTTTTCCCCATTCAGTCTATGGAAAAAAATTGGGACCCCACTATAACTTTGCCCCCCCGCACGAAACCTCACCCAACTGGGCGAAGAAATTCAGAGATGGCCATACACTTTTTTTGCAAAGTTTAGGGAGTATTCCTCTAGGGGGAGCAAAGTTATAAGCTGCTGAAAAAGTGCTCTTCTATGGGTTTAGCAACTTAACAATAACTACACGTCCGCTACTGTGGGCCGTGTAATATATATATATATATATATATATATATATATATATATATATATATATATATATATATATATTTTATGGTCATTCCAGGAATTTGCAGAGATTTTGAATAACTGCCCTGAGACGGGCAGTTTTAATAAGAGGATGAATCCATTAAAATGAAAGTAATACCTTTAGGATGGAGGAAACAGTGGCAGCAATGCAACAAGATAGAAAGGAGAGGGTTGCATAATCTGGAAAGATGGGTCCATGAGTTAAATTCGTAGTTGCAGGGTGATTGCCATCAGGTCCTGCGTTTCTAAGATATTAGGGTTTGTAATGTGCATTTGTGTTTCTGTGTGTGAGTATTTATATAATATCTCCACTCTGTGTCGTTAAAATGGAAGATGGTTGACCGAGGCTGCAGTTTGATGTACATTCAAACATGGTCTCTATAAATGTAGTATTTTCACTTCTTAAGATCTGTGCCTTTAATGGTGTTGCATAGTCATCCCAAGTGCATATTGCTCTCCTAGGCTTAGTGCACATTTTGCTTTTTCACAATCTATCATTGTGGTCACACATCCAATAGTCCTTTGATTCAAATGATTTCCAGAACCCAGAGCACACCAGATGATTTTGGAACATGATTCCTCAGGCATGTCCAAATAAACCCCTGTTCTTAATGTCTAATTATATTGAAATTTAACACATGTAAATGTGAGTGTGAAGGAAGTCCATTTTTGAATGGACCTCATATGAACCAATTGATTGTACACGTCCCACGCTCAATTGACCAACGTGATTTCAACCTTGTCGTCACTGCTTGTGAGACAGTGGCCTCAGTCCAATATTTCTTTCTACATGGTCTAGCAATTCTCTCTCAGTTCCAAACAAGAGACATCAAATTGATGCTCTGTCACGCCGAAATGTGCACATCTACCACTAACGTTCATGACCATGACTGCACACTATGAGTAAATAGCTCAGGAATTTACACAGTATTCCTTTATTATAATTATCCTCACTAATATACATTATTGTACTTTTGATTATCTTAGTTATTTTGATTAATTCAGAAATACACTGTGCCAACATGTTTTCTGAATCTACGTGTGCTCATTTTTAAATGTGTCCTCGAATGTTTCTGTCACTGCTCTATTTGTATCTGAAATGTTTGCTTGTCTTTTGCATATTAGACAATAATAACACTACACATTTCCTTTGTTGTATGGATTTCTGGGTGTCCAATGGGATTGCGCCCTCTGTCACCTGCTGACACGTGTCACATCGCGACTGTACCCACTGTAATAAGCTTCAGAGCCCATATTGTCATAGAGCACTTGAACAGTTCCCCTATTTTACTGCCTCAGCGCTTCTTCCTCGTATATGTTTTCACTCAGTTCCCACTGTAAGGAAATAAGAGACCGATGGACAGGGCCACTACCATACCCCAGAACACTACAGGTCTCCTCATAGCTACTGTACAGAGGGGCATTTCCACCATGTTTTCGCCAGGACCCCTCCATATTGTAGCTCCAGAGGACCACTTCCCACACTAACTCACACTGATTCAATGCAACTGCACAAGACAAGCATACCAACTAAGCCACCCACACATGGCAACTGAATACCCCTCGCCATCAAACATTAGAATACTAGGCCTTTTCACGCACCTCATACACCTCTGATCCGCCTGAGCAGAGGTGTATGAGCTCAAGACACAAACCACCTAGAAACAAACCTGAACTCGCAGCCCACCTATGTCCGAACTGCATGCATCAACTCAACAGCAAGCAGGGGCGTTGACCTTTGGCTTTCCCGGGGAAGGGGGATGTGCAGCCGCTCTCGGGCTGGGGTGGTGGTGGGGGACAGAGGCAACAAAAAAAAAAAACTCCCATTGGAAGTATAGGGACTTTTACGCAGATGGCCTTTCCTGTAGGAGGAGGGGTCCGGGCCCCAGAGCACCCGCATACTCGGCGCCCCTGACAGCAAGGCTCTTTTGGATAGATCCTATCTTATACTAATCAACCCACTCGCCCTCGGTTCCAAGGCAGCAGGGAGCAATATCCTACATAATAACATAACACACATTCTTCTTCACGCCTTTGTAGCTCAGTCTTTCATCTATGAAGACCCGTATATTGTTTACATTCATTCAAATACATTTCTCATGAGCGATTGCAAATTCGACAAACACATCGATGTAAGCAGTTTGCATCATTGCACGCACGTATGCAGCTTTAGGACATGTGCCCAAATAGATGAACCAAAAGGTAGAAAACATTTTAAATTTTGAATATTTTTGTTTAATCCATCACTGCTGCGTGTAGTCCTATTTTAGGTCACAGCACACCTCTTCTTTTGGTAATCCAACCTGCAATCGTCTTCTCGCTTGTCCTACATTCACAAAACCTTCTCGTTGATATTTGATGTCTGACACAATTATTTAAAATTCCGGTTAAATGTATTACTCACAGGACTTAATATTCTCTCAGAAATTACAACATTATCATTGACATTGTCAGGGCTCCACAAGCTGAGAGATAAAGTTGCAAAAAGTCCAAGGAGAAACTGAAAACGGTGGCGGGCCTATGAAAATAATAACTCATGTTAAGCCACTGTTCAGCAATGAAAGAGCAATGTGTAACGCGCAGTGTTGACAATGAGGGGGCGGGGTCTTGTTCTGCCTTTGCAGGGGCAGGATTAGTCTTCATGGTGAAGTGTTTGTAATGATGACCAGATGGAATGTACTTACCAGGGAACTGTCACGTGGCTCTTCAGCACCGTCACATTGTCCGCCTGGGAAATCTCAGCTTGATGACGAACAGAGCCGACGCTGATTAATCTAGCAAGAGGAAACATATTAATAACCTTATTTGTCTTACAATGTAATATGATGTGTTATGATATGTTGAAATACTGTGTGCTGATGAAGGCTTGCGGTAAAAGCCACACATTAACACACAATCAGCGAGAAATAACTTAATAATGCTTAGTTTTTATTTAAGAGGCTTAAGTCCATGGATCACAACTTTCTGCAACATAATTAATGCAGGATAGAAGGGAATTGGAGGGGTCTGATCTGAAGGCGGCGTACGATTGACACTCCCATACACAGTGCTTCAATTTGTAAATAAATAGGTACTGCACCTGGGCCACATCCGCACGACAGCTCCCTGCACACTGCTGCTCCCCACAGTGTCAACTTGGGGCTGCTTCTGATAATTCCACCAGTTTATTGGGGTTCATGTGTGCGATAAACATGGCAGATGTGTGATGTCCAAATACATCGAGATAACAGAATGCAGTAGGTTGCAAACATGTGGGAGTCCCACGACTGAGGATGAACACGGGCAAATGCCCTGTTCTAAGATGTTTCACACGTAGGAGGATCTAACACCACATTTTAGCTCTCTGCACCTTTCACAGCGGGCAACTAGTTATTTGGATTTCAGTATTGTCCCACCCACAAGGAGAGTCCAGCACCAACATGCTAAGCAGCAACCGCGCTCATGTGTTTCTGCCTTGTTGCATATCATCGATGAGTTAGCGCTGTGTCTCTCTCAGTATAGGGAGCAGTGGTTCCACGTCTGGAATTCCATTAGTAACCCAGAGTTAAACCCCAAGTTATTCAACGTTTGCAAACAAACATATTGCTGCCCCTCGACTGACAATGGACATGGCCAAATAACCTGGCGCATGGGCGGTGTCATCACCATTGGAGGTCATGTATTAGTGCAAGGCAGCACATTTGCTTTTGGGGTGTGGGCAAGCATGTGCATTATGTACTATGTACACTTGTATCTGTTCCCGCTCTGTGACTCTTTAGAGCAGGGGTGCACAACTGATTTTGACAGAGGGCCGAAAATACCTTACATGATGGCCATAGTGGGTCGAAAAGTAAATGTGGGTGGGGCGGTAGGTGCGGCGGGCGTGGCATGACAGGAGGATTTTTCAACCCCCAATTTTTATTAAACACATGGAAAAAGAATTGGTTTTTGAGGTGTGATGATTTTTATTTGTATTTCAAACTTACATTTTGTACTACACATTTTCCATTGTTATCATTTATTTCTATTTAGTTATTGCATATTGTCTGTTTAATTATATATATTTTATTGACCCTTGATTGGACATTCCGTTATTTTGGACTGCTATACTTTGCTGTTTGGTTTGCCCAAGAGGAGTATGGCCTTCGTCGAGTCAGGCTTCCACAAAAAGCAAAGGATGTACATCTCCTAACTGTGCCTGTTTTATCTTTATTATTGGGTTCTCTCTTGGGGTCCGACACTATGCCCCATGGCTCCCACCCCCAACCAAACACTATGCCCCATGGCCTCCACCCCTCAAGCAAACACTATGCCCCATGGCCCCACCCCTCAAGCAAACACTATGCCCCATGGCTCCCACCCCCAACCAAACACGATGCCCCATGGACCCCACCCCTCAAGCAAACACTATGCCCCGTGGCTCCCACCCCCAACCAAACACTATCCCCCGTGGCCCCCACCCCTCAAGCAAACACTATGCCCCGTGGCTCCCACCCCCAACCAAACACTATGCCCCTTGGCCCCCACCTCTCAAGCAAACACTATGCCCCATGGCTCCCACCCCCAACCAAATACTATGCCCCCATGGCACCCACCCCTCAACCAAACACTATACCTCATGGCCCCCACTCACTAACCAAACACTATGCCCATGGCCCCCACCACCCAAACAAACACTATGCCCCATGGCCCCAACCAAACTCTATGCCCCATGGCCCCCAACCAAACACTATGCCCCATGGCTCCCACCCCCAACCAAACACTATGCCCCATGGCCCCCACCCCATGCACCCATAGAGACCCGAACCCCGATCCCCCAATTCAGCACACAAACTCACAAGCATACACCAATACACTATGCACCCATACAGACACAACCCCCCCTCACCACAGCATCTCAACATGCACTGCACAGACATACAAACTCCCATACAGGCCAGACACCCCCCAACCCCGCATCTCAACATACACTGCACAGACATACCAATACAAACACCCATACAGACCCGACACAGCCCCCACCCCCATCTCAAAATGCACTGCACAGGCATACAAATACAAACACCCATACAGACCCGACACACTCCCCACCCCCCATCTCAACATGCATTGCACAAACATACAGAAACAAACATTCATGTACACCCAACACCCCCCACCCCGCATCGTAACAAACATAACACAAATGTACAAAAACAAACATTCATGCACACCCGACACCCCCCACCCCCGCATCTCAACATGCACAACACAAACGTACAGAAACAAACATTCATGCACACCCGACACCCCCCACCGCCACATCTCAACATATACAACACAAACATACAGAAACAAACATTAATGTACACCCGACACCCCCCCCACACCCCCGCATCGCAAACAAACACAACACAAACGTACAAAAACAAACATTCATGCACACCTGACACCCCCCCACACCCACATCGCAACAAACACAACACAAACATACAAAAACAAACATTCATGCACACCCGACATCCACCCCCCAAACACAGCACAAACATACAGTCCACTTACCGGACGTGCTGGAAGGAAGGCTTGCAGGAACACTGGCGAGGTAAGTGGAGCAGTACTACGGCGGGCGTGGTAAACAAGGCTGAAATGCATTCCAGCATCAAGCCGTACTGGCCACGCCAGCCGTAGTGCTGGCCCTCCATTGGTGCAGCACACACGCACTACGTGGCTCGTAGGAGCTGCGTGGTGCATGTGTGCAGAGCCAATGAGGGCCAGTGTTTTTTCTGGCCCGGAAGGCAACAAAGACTTTCCTAATGGAGGGCGGCCGATGCTGCTTGGGGGCCGCACTCCATTAGGAAAGTCTTTGTGCCTCGCGGGCCGGCCAAAATGGCATGGTGGGCCGCAACTGGCCCGCGGGCCATATGTTGTGCACCCATGGTTTAGAGTGTTGTGGCCTCTCTTTCTACTGGTGCTACTGGCAGTTACCAGGTTCTCCTCCGCTCTCCTGTCAATTTTCTGGACCCACAGTGTGGTGAGAGGTGGATAGGGATACAGATCAAGCATGGCTTATATGTGTGGAGTGTTTCCGGCACCAGTGGCTGGCCATGGTGTGGTGTGATGGTCTACATAATGGGGAAAGTGTAACTTGGGGAAGGTTTGGGAGATACATCTGTAATGGATTTTTTTAAGTAGATTGAGGGATGTTTATGTAGATGGGAAATGGTGAATGGTTTGTGTAAAGCAGAAATGGTGGAATGGTATAGACCAAAAAAGAAAAAGTTCCCATGGATAGGGATCATGGTGCAGACAATATAAAAAGTATAACATGTACATTTTTCTAATTTTCTTTTTTTTTTAAAGTGGTTTGCAATGCTCGGATACATGTGTGTGTGTGCGTCTGTGTCTGTTAACAATGTTCAGCATACTTCCCAACATGCTACAAACCTGAAATCTGGAATATAGGTAGCTTCCATGGTGTAGACAGTGTAACAAGTATAAAATATACATTTGTTTTGGACGCTCCAAATCAAAGTAGTTGGAACTGATTTATGGGATTCATGTTTTTCTCATGGTCAGCTTTATGTGGCTTTCTCCAGAGTTGGAAACAAAGATAATTTGCTCACACTAGCTCCTACAGGTAAGACTAGGACTGCAGTAGGAATTACAGTACAAAGCATGGGTACACCTGCTAGTTCAAATACATATGTGCCAATTGTTTGGAGTGCACAAGTGGAATGCTGTGATTGTTCATGATGGGACCAGCCTGCAATGCCTATTTA
Organism: Ambystoma mexicanum; assembly: GCF_040938575.1. Taxonomy (NCBI): domain Eukaryota; kingdom Metazoa; phylum Chordata; class Amphibia; order Caudata; family Ambystomatidae; genus Ambystoma; species Ambystoma mexicanum. Next base: position 1,065,437,689 of record NC_090933.1, on the reverse strand, counting down.
AAGATTGTGTTGGGATCATAATTTCCACTGATGTTTGTGCATGGGGGAAATTAAAGAGCTTGTGTTTAAGAAGTCGTGGTGAGATGATCATCCTGCATATGTATGGGAAGGGCATGACCAGGCCCGTTTGATGTAAAGCCATTTTAAAATGGGCTTGAGGGGCTTTAAAAGGGCCAGTGTGCTTACTGCTTCTTTTGTGAGGTTTGTTTGGCTGTCAAGTTAGGAGTGGATTGGACAGATTCAATTGCTAGTTTTGGTAAATATTTAGCAAGCTTTTGTTGACTTTAAGAGAGCGTTGGGTTGCTTTGGAGGAGTTGTTTAGTTGTCTATGGCATGTTTGCTGTTTCCTGAAAACGGTTGTATCCCCTTATGTGTGTTCTTTAGCATTCCGCTCTAACCTTCCCCTTTTCCTAGTGTGCCATTTAAAAAAAATATACAAAGGTCTAGGGCAGAATTGTTACTTCCACCCGATGAGGTTCTCTGTGGGCCAACATCGAGGCTCTTCCCATCTACACAGGCCAGCCATTGACATTGGTTCATGCACCACATATCCCTATTAAAAAGAAGCAGGGATATCCTGCACCACCCTACCCTCTCATAGATGAAAGTGCAATTGGGTCATCAAAGAGGAGACATCAGACACCTGAAGAGTGCAGAGACATTGCATTAGTGGCTTTGCTGGCGGAAAGTTGCAAATACATTGATAAATAAACTCCAGTTCTATTGGACCCCACAGGAATGGGAACTTACTTTTTTGCCGCCGCCCACAATGTCTGGGTATTAGTACTACCGGTGGTCTACCAGCAACCTCGTAATGAGCGCCTAAGTCTACAAATCTTTTCCTCATGCCGCTCTATCCACATGACTGTAGCTGGTTCACATACAAGTCTTCATCATCTGACGTACCTTTTGTCTTTTCTTTCAAGTGATGGGAATTGTATTTTACCCATGATAAGATGCTTGTACATATTTATGAACATTTGATTTCTCACATGTGTGCCTTTGATGCATCTCCTGTTGTCTGACACAATAGCCTCAGCAGTGTAGGCTGTCCACAGCTAATTGAACAATTACAAAAGGTCACCCTGAATGCTTGCCAAATGGAATTGCAGCAGATGGTCAGCACTAACAAACAGGCATTTAAAGAGAACAACGGCATCAACAATTCTATCTGCAGTGGGCTTGCTTAATTTTCTTGTGATCCTGATGTGCATAGCAGCCAGATTGTGCAAAGAGTCGGCCCTACCGCCTCTTGAGGTTTTCGTCTCTCTGAAAGCTCACCTTGGTGCGGCTTGGATAAGGGTCCGGAGATGTCCTTAATGAATATGCATTATCAGATGAACTTCTTAGCAGTGTTATAGTCCCACACTGGGTTGTTGTTCTCCAGCCTGTGGCTCTCTTTTTGTTCCAGAGACGCTCATAAACATCTCTTTATTGCATGCTTAGACATGGCTTCTTGGTTCTCTTGTAAATGACCACCAGTAGCATGTTTCCTTATCCTCATATACATGCTGTTTAAAAATTGTCACCCTGACATTAAACTGTCGGTCAAGAAAAGATAACATTTTGAAAATTGTAGGTCAAGAAAAGATGGCAGGAGGTAACCCATACTCCCTTCATGCCAACAATGCATGGTTCGTGTCGGAATATAGAACATAGATTCTTAACCAGTTGTACTCCTTCTCCATCAACAGACAGTTCATGTATTGTGCTGCATAGTTTTAATTCCAACAGATACACAAGTGGATGAGTGATGTAACTTACGGGCTACCTCACTGAGAGGGCCCCTCAAATGCCTGCAGCAAAGAGCACCATCCAGTTGCCAGTTCTGGCTATTCCAGTAGTTGTTCCGTGTGTTGCAATGTTCTTGCGAACTTGCAAGCATAGGTAGAATTGAAATCCCATAAGTCACATTTCCATGTCCACCTGATTGTAAGGGAGTTAGTGGTGTGTTTGAACGTTTGATTTATTTTCTGGGCACTGTAGGAGAGCTAAATGTAGGTGCAGATTTTCTGAGCCACACTTGGGCTTGAGTGTTGGGCATTGGATTATGAGGCAGATCAACGCAAGATCGAGGACATAGGCAAAGCAAGGCCTGTGCGTAGTTTATGGGCAACTGCAACATTGGATCCATAGTCATCTGCCACAAGCAAACGTGTTAACCATAAGTAGGGAGCCAATGTGTCACAACCTCCTTTCCTTTCTCACAGAGATCGGCTCTCTTGTGGGACCTCCTTTCAAACGTTTCAATACACGAGGTGGCTTGGCTGGCACATGCGATTTCGCAGCTGCAGTCTTTGGCTTTGCTGACAAGAGGTATGGGGCAAGTTGACCCAGTGCCAGGTTAATGCAATGAAATATGTCCCTTTGGCATTGGCCCAATATGCCCATTACTAGGTGGAGTTTCTTCACCTCGCAGTAGAGCACTGCCATTCCCCTGCATCCACAACATGGTAGTAGGTGAGTAATAAAAGTTCAAGTGAGGTAGTGCCAACTCAGAATTTCCCATTAGGGATCAGTGAAAAGTATTAGGACAGAACACCTAGTGCAAACGTTATATCAAGGTTGTCATCGAATAGATTCGATGTCTGTGTTTTTTTGGGAAACTTTGTGATGCACACAAAAGCCACAGCAATGGTTGGCTGTTGCATTGGTGGGGAAATAAGTTGTCTTCATGCTGCAAGACCAGCATGCAATGCTGGTGTTCTGACAGTGTCTGTGAACAAACATGATTTGTAAATCATCAACATTCTGTGGTATAGAAGTTTCAGATGGTTGTCCAAATGTGCACATTGCCTGCAATTGAGGGGTGATGGAGCTGCCCTGCCCCCCTTTCCTTTTGTCTAACATCAGGCTGATGCAATCTCATGTAGGATCACAGGGAACAAGATGCCCAAAATATCAGTGGACCCTTGCATGCATATATCGCTGTTGGCAATATTTTCCTATTGCTTTTCCGATGTAAAATAACTCTATACTCATGATGTTTTGGGAGGGCTGGACACCTGCTTGGTGTAATTTGCAGTAGCTATTGTGCGAGTGCAGCTGACTGATGAGCAAGTGCTGTTGATGTTAAAGATGGCAATGCTGTGCTACCACCAGCTTGTGCTTTCCCAGACAGTTTCTGGAAAATAATATGCACTGGTGAATGCAGAGCGTCTGAAGCTTGCTGCCTCTATATTTTCCTTGTGCTTGGTAATGTCATGCACCCTCTTCTTCTGTCTTGTCTCCATCACTATCTCTGCTATCATTAGAGGTGTCTGAGACTTGTTCTTGATGCAGTGGATGAACCATAAGATTAATCATGTTCTTCATTGCTATCTGTTTCCTAGGAAACCATAGGAATGGAATGTTCAGGAAACAGCTGATCCATGGATTTCTCTCTTTGATGCTGATCTAATGTCATACCTTCTCACACGCGTGGTACCCAGATTGCCTCATCCTCCTTTGCTCCCCCCATCCTGCACTCCATCCTCTAAGACCTGTTGCACGTGCATCTGCAATTTCATTTCTTCCCATTAAACCAGATTCTTTTGAGACACTTGCACTTGCTTTTTGAAATGGAAGAGATCTGCATTTACTGATTGACTGGTGTGGCTGGGGCAGAGGCCCACATACTCCTCTAATGAAACCAAGCCGCTGCTGGAGCAGGGGAACAATGCCCAACAGATAAATTCCTCACCAGACTCTTACACCCTACCCTGCCAAATTTGGGTGATTCAGCTGATTCAAGCATTTTAATTTAACTCACCACTTCACTTCAATACGTGCATGTGGGGTTCTAAGTGGTTTTGCCTTCTCTTGTGCCTACTGAATGCACTTTGGATTCTCAGTGGTATGGCCCTATCCTATGCCTAATGATTGCATGTGTGTTTCTCAGCTTTCAGGGTTTCTCTTACGCCTACAAAATACAGGTGTTGATCTCAGTGTTTTGGTCTTATCCTATGACTAGTGAATGCACATGGGGTTCTCAGCACTATTTCCTCCTTCTCCTTCTCCTTCTACGCCTATTAAATTCATGTGGGGTTTTCAGGGCTATGGCCTTCTCTTATGCCTAGTAAATGCATGTGGACTTCTTAGTGCTGTGGCCTCCTCTCCTTGGCCTACTTATTGAACATCGGGCTCTCAGTAGGTTAACCTTGTCCTGTGCCTAGTAAGCACATTGGGTTCTCAGTAGTTTGACCTTGTAATGTGCCTAGCAAATGCACATTGGGTTTTTGCCTTGTTCTGTGCCTAGTTAATGTAGATTAGGTTGAGAATTTGGCCCTTTAGGAACGTTCATATGTAATGGATGGGATCACACCAGAATAATTCTGAGTCCAAATAACGGAACCAACTCAGGAAGATGGAAAAGTTCTGTTTTATTAACAATGATCTAAAACAGGGAGGTTACAAGCTCAGTCTCTCAATGATCTCTACACAAAATATGTTTTTACATGAAAAATATGTCAGAGTGACATCATACTATGTGGCAATAGTGAAAAAAACAATCAGGGGTCGGGATCGGTTAAGGGAGACAGCTAAGTATACTTTTCAATGGGAGCTAGGATTGTTATTGGTTGTCTATTATCAGGTGGACAACTTATTCCAACCTCTAAAAATATATGTAATTTCAGAAACATTAGATACGTAGTTTCTCATTGATCATCAAACTATAAGGTCCATCGTTATATGGACTAATATATTTGGTTGGCAAGCTTGTGCCATGTCTGGAACATATGGTGCAGGCAGGTAGGACATGAAGCTACCTCACCACTAAATTAGCCCAACAGCTCTCATCACCCATGCCCTCTGCCATGAAATTGTCTTTGTACTCGGCCTTGCAGAAAATCCTTATCTTTGGGAATGCACAGGAGTGAGGGCACTCACTATTGTGTCTGGGACTACAAGTTTCAAGCTCTATTTCCATCCTTGGCTAAAGTGACGGGACACCACGGTTTGGTCCATTTTGCAGCTTTTAAATGTTCTAAATGAATTGAAGTTTGGCATCCTTTGTGCTCTATCTTCGCCCTTAATGCGGGAAGGTTCATCCTCTGCATACTCATTCCACAGAACAGATAGCTGACCTTGCTTCTTGAATCTTGAACCCAGGCCAGGCAGCCTTGCCCTTCAGCTCCACAAGCCTATTATTATTGCTGCATAACAGTTTTCTATTCCAGCTTCATGGGTTCTGGCCTACTAAATTCATGATACCAATGTCCAGTTTCTATATGATGGAGGCTTTGCCTGCATTCTATTCACTTCACATAGCCAGCTTCTATGATGACTTTATCTATCTTGTCTTTCAGCAACTGTACATTTATTGAAGGATTGTTTTTCTGCAGCGTTTCGTGCACGTGTAATCTTCCTTTTCTATATTGGAAAACTCAATCGATTCTTTACTTCGCCATTTGTTTCTTCAGGATCTGTACATGATCTTCAGCCAGCATCTCGAGACGTTGTGCACACTTCTTATGACATCATTAATTCATTGGTAAGCTTCTTTTGACACTCCTTCACCTTCAGGTTTTTCCTCCTGCAAGTTATCATCATGTCGATGGTACATTCGGCATGGTTGTCTCAATGGGTATCTTCTTTCAAATACTCACTGCTGTATTGGTAATAATATAGCTGGTGTTAGGCACGGCACAATTTCATGTCTCCAATACACGGGAGGTAGGGGGGCAAGATCTCCGGCAGAGGCACACAACTACTCCTCTACAAGATTCTCTGTGCTATGGTCTGTGCCTCGATTGGTAAATGCACATGCGGTTCTCAGTGCTTTGAACCTCTGCTATATTGTGTAAAGGAATATAAGGTTCTAAGTTATTTGGCCTTCACCTATAGAAGGCTAGTGGGTTGTACTGCCCCCCACTGACAATTCACTCCCCCCCCATCAACAGATAAGGCCCTCCCCACCCTCTTAAACATATTATCGATGTAACTTTAAACTGTGCTACAACTCACTTCTCTAACAAGCCTGAATCTCTCCTGCCTCTTCAAGTGCCAACCATCGACTGTCCTGGGTTTCTACGTATCTTGATTCATATAAACATGAGGTCAAAACTCTTATCCTGAGTTTCAGGGAATCCGTGAACATTCTGACTGGGTAATCCATCTCAAAATTGCAAGGTTTAAAATGTTGCACAAACCTTCCCACCCTTGCTTGGTGCAGAGGATGAAATTGCATCTCAATGGGTGCATTTTCAATGAAACCCAGTTGCTCCAAGTGGGTTTCCCTTCTTGCTACATGTTGCACACATACCATATAGCGACTGCCATATACCATCCCCCATTTATCAAACCACCTCCCCAGCACCTACTTTAACTCTCTGACCATCTAAAGAAGAATAGGCCGCATCTCACACCAATAATTGGAAACTCAGACACAGTGCACCTGTTTTGTAGCTCGAATTGGAAAGCAGCATCCCCGATGCTGTTTATGCACTGTACTTTAATGTAGCATAGGTACACGCTGGGTTTTGTCAGGTAAAATAACAATCTCGTTATCACATCTCCGCACTATTTTGAGCCCTATTTATTTTGGATGAATGCAAGATATATCCTTCAAATCGAAAGGTCGGAGTTCCCCCACATTTATGCGGTTGCGGTGATAAAAAACAGTCTCACGAACTCAGTATTTTTAAGCATAAAGGGGCTGGGGACTGGTCTTTCTTCTGAAATAGTGGCGGTTGGTGGTTGAGTGCCTTCTGGTGCTTCTCTGATAGTGTTGGAAGCATGGATCTGTTGTTTGACTCATACTGGGCGACTACTAACTATACTGATACACACATTTCGATCTGCTCCATTATTGTTATTTTTAATGTGTTTAGTAGACATTACTTTTAACACGTGAGGTATTTATTTAATGTTTTCATTTATCCCTTGTTTCTTACATTTGGTTTTTATACTCTTCTTTTTTGGTTCGGCACATTGAGTGATTGAATGTTTACAGAATTTATTGGTAAATGTTTTTTATTTATACATTGTATATGTATCCTGCTATTTATGTAGTGAATGTTATTAGTGTATTTTATAAGGTACATCCTCTCACAGCTGTATTTCTGTTGATACCATTAGAGGACTGTATGTTCCAGACTGCAGGGGGCAGATTGGTATGTACTAAACATAGCGCCGAAATCCTGAGCTAAACTTGCAGGGGCATTTGGGAAAGGCTTTTCTTGTTGTACACAGAAACAATCTCCACTTGCCTGTTACCTTTCCAGCTTGTTCATAGGACATATCCAGTTGAAAGATTACATCCCCTTGCTCATCGCCTGACCCCCACCCATTCGCAACTGTGTTCCGAGGATTGCTGTGGGCCAATCGGGCCTACAGTTTTTTAACGTTTTCTCAGTGCATTTGGGTCTCATGTTTCAATCTGCTTCACTGGTGTTATTTTGAAGGTGTTTAACACCTCATATGTCTTTATTTATTTATCATTTCTATTTATCCAGAATACATATATCTTCATCACCAGTAGTTAGCACAGATACATTCAAGGATTTCCAGTTTTGTATGAAGTGGAAAATCTCCCTGTAATAATGGGAAATGACTTTGGACGGAATTGCAAGTTCTCTTTAGGCATCCTAGGTAAGGATCTGCAAAGACCAGGACCTCACTTGTTTGTGCCTGTTGGGGCCTGATAGGGCCAAGTGCCTGATGCAGTTTGCTTCATGTCTCATGCAGCCTAATTGCTACTACTGCCACTCACCAAAAGACATCACCATGTGTATCCTCCCTCCACTGCCCTTTCCCTCTCTCACTTAGGTTTGAATGGCCAAGTGCCCTGGCAAACCCTGGCAAGCTATCCTAGCGTACCTCATAAATATTGTCCTTGCCCCATCCAACACACACAGACCACATGACCACACACCCTCTCATGTTGATCAGTGCTCGCTCAGCTGTCGGTTCCAATGCAGAGATCACTGACCTCATCTTGTACAACAACCTTGATGCCATGTTCATCACTGAAACATGGTTTACCCCATCCTCCCAACATGTTTTTGAAATCAACCTATCCCAAGGCTACTACATCCAACATGTCACCACACGGGAAGGGCAGGAGACAGAGTGGCAATCATCCACAGGAGCGATTGGCCATGCTCCATCATCCCCTCTCCCAGAACAAGCTAATTTCAATGACTCGCCTGCTGGTCCCCTCTATCACACAAGGAATCCATGAACTTCTACCTCATCTACAGACCACCTCTCAGGAATGAGTCTTTATTTGCAGACATACCCAACTTATAGTCCTCAGTCAAATTAGCACATTCAAATACTGTCTTTTTCAGTGATTTTGACAATCCTGAGTCACAGGCTGACACCCACATTCAAAGCACGCTTTTCACACTGACTGCTTGCATAGACCTTAAGCAAATTGTACTCTCCAAACACACAACACAGGCAATGTCCTCGACTTAGTCTTCTCATCATCCTCCTTCTTCCCCTGTGCAGACCCTATCCCACTTGACTGGTCTGACCATGCCACCATCCCGTTATCAGCAACCCACACGACTACGGCTCAGAAAGGTCAGGCTGAAAGCCTGCTCACTCAACGCTGATTATTCAACACCTTCCCTGTCAATGAGTTAGATCTTTGCAGACTTCTCCAACGCAGGGAATGTCTCGGCCTCCTGGAATTATTCAGCAACTTTACTATGAAATGGGTGGACACTCATTCCCCCCTAAAATCCAGCTGAGCTAATACCAAACCACCCAACCCATGAAACACCCCATGAGCTAGCATCCAACAAACGCTCAATCTGAGCCATGCAGAAATGGTGTCACAAAAATCACAACTCGGGAGACCTCACCAATCTCAAATCTCTGCACAAAAAACCTTAGTATTCTGATTACCGAGACCAACACTATTTATTACTCTACCACCATTTCAGCAGTGTCCAAAAAGAGAAAATCCCACTTTGAAGCAGCAAAGCATTGTCTAAAACAGTCACCAAACCCCGGGGTACCAGCAACTGAAGGAAAATGCAATAGAGTCAACTATTTGTGTATTAAAAAAATAGACAAAACCCGAGAGACTATCAAATCAACCTCTCACAGCATTAGCATCCCCTGCACACAGCATGCACACTGCCCCTGTGAACAGAATTATCTCCTGTCTTTCCCCCGGATCCCCTCAAAATGATTCACTCTCTCAAACCTACTTCTTAGTCTGACCATATAATTCTGGCCTCTATCATTAAACAATTGACGGGCCAGAGCTCAGTGAGATCTTCAGCATCATCAATGCCTCTCTCGCTGAAGGATCATTCCTGGTCACCCTCAAGACAGGTCTCATACAACCTCTTTTGAAAAAAAACAACCCTAGATCCAGATGATCTGGACAACTACAGGCCCATTACGAACCTCCTGTTTATTGGCAAAATCTTGGAAAAAATAGTTGCTACCCAACTTCTTACCACAATCGAACAACTCCACCTCCTAAATGACGATCAGTCAGGGTTCTGCCCAAAGTGTAGCTTCGAGACAGTCACCATCTAGGTTGTAGATGATGCTCTCCATATCATGGATAAGGGTGACTCATACCTCCTCATCCTCCCTGACCTCTCGGCTGAACTTGACACCGTCGACCACTGCATCCTTCTCTCCCTCCTTACTGACAGGATGGGATACTCTAGCACTGTCCTGAATTGGTTTACCTCCTAGCTCTCAGGCAGACATCAGTCTGCCCAGATGAACTCATTGTGTTTTCACTGACTCCAGGTCCTCTGTGCAGTCCCCCAAGGTTCCTTCCTCTCACCAGTCTGTTTTAGCCCTTACATGGAGCCTGTGGGCACTCTCTTCAAAGATCCCAAAATAGCCATCCTCTAATATGCATACAATACTCAGTTGTACTTGAGAGTAAATAGCATGCAGAACATCATTCATCTTCGCAATTAGCTAGCCATCATCCAGTCCTGGATGTCGACTGTTTACCTCAAACTAAACCCATGTAAGACTGAATTCATCCTCATCTCCTGCTAAAAAAACAACTTGTTCAACAATGGCTCAATGATATGTGCTTTGAAGGATTTGATTCACAACTCTCAAACCATTGACAGCAATCTGCCCAAACACATAGCCAAGAAGGCCCAAATAGCCTGGCTCAGAATCTCTACCCTTTGAAAAACCAAACCCTTCATCCTGTCGTAGGACTTGTATGCCATTGTGCACGCCCTTGTGATGTTGCACATCGATGGGGGAAATGCTCTTCTGATAAGGCTCCCAGCTGCTCACTGTGCTCTCCTAAAATCAGTCTGCCATGCTGCAGCAAGTATTATTATAGGAGCATATGCTTTCAACCAAATTAACTCATCCTACGCGAACTACATTGGCTTCCACTCCAAGCCAGGATACTGTTCAAGACTGCATGTATCATCAACAAAGCAATATGAACCCATTCAACTTAACATTGTGTCAGTATGTTTTTAACTAAAAGGCTAAATATTAGAAGCAAAAAATATATATAATAGATTTACTAGGTGCTTATAACTGATTTACCTACTGCCATTCACATATTCTGTTATTGAAACCAAATGCCAAATTCCAGAGTAATAATTTCTAAAATCAAATTGTATTCTGATATCAAAAGTTCAAATATATAGACAATAATACTTTTCTGCTAAACAATCAAGAAAAAAGTGACTTGTGCTCCCCTTTTTTTAAAATGCTTAGTAATTCATAAAAACATATTCCAGCATATGCTGCTAACCATTTTGAGCAAGACATCATTATATAGTCTGTAGTTATAGCACATGACAAATGCGTGCCACACTATCCCTGTGTACATCTTCTAGTGTTCTTGCTGCTATTACATAGCAAACTATGTCTGTCAATTATTTTTTAAACAACTGCTTATATCCACAGCTGGTATAGACCAAACATGTTTCATTCCTCATTGTCTGTTCAAACTAATGATAGAGCATCTTCAGGGGTACATTATTGTAAAAAAAGGTTAGCATTGATAACTATCTCTCTAGTGGTGGATGAATCTTCATTTTGTTGAAAATATATATTTCTTTGATATTATTTCCTCTATCATTAATACAAATTTGACTCCTGAAACACAATGTAAAAACTGCTATATTAGTGCTGTTCTTATCCTAAATATATTGTATCACTCTTAAAACAATGCATGGAAAGATGAGTGCTTACCACCACTGGTCAAGTATTCAGTTGAGGTAGGTCGAATACCTTTAAAATAGGAAACTGCCTGTAAACATAAACATGTGTGTTTGTTTCTTTCAGCATCACTATTAACCATAAATATCTCGTGCTGTTCTATACTGAGCACCAACATTAGGAAGTAACGTACTTACTTGAATTTAAAACGGATTACTGGTGTTTAACCAAGTCATTACTTCTTATATACATGGAAGTGTACATTCTTGTTCTTTTCACATTATGTATTTTGAGGGGTCAGAAATGTAAGGCAGACAACTTTGTAAATAAACCAGTTGGATAAAAGCCTCCCTATCCCTAACCTGATGAGGACTTCCCTGCCTAAAATAAACATAAGGAAACACTCTAACAAAGGGATATCTAACCTTTACACTTATACAACAAGCAAAATAAAAAAGTTAATATATTGAAATTCAATTCAACAATAATATATAACATGTGACCTGGGGCTCACAATATGATCAATGTCTCTTGTCATGACCTGGGTGAACTTCCCTCCGCATATCCAAATAAGGGTTTTCTCCATAGTTCAAAGGAAACAAGGAAATTCGGTTTAATACAAAGTTCCTGAACAGTTCTTAAGTTCTTGAACTCAAAGTCACACAGTTCTGTTGCTTCAATCAAGCATTTCAAGAAAGTCATCATTTCCCACTCCTCCTGGAATAAGAACTGTTTCACATTTGTGACTACAAATCTAGATGGTTTACCAAAATTTTAGTTTCAGAAAAAATTGTAACTTTTCTTCAACAAGCTTTCACTATTCTTCTCCAAATGTCACAATGGAACATATGTTGTTTTCTATTAGTACAATGCTTCGGTAGTTGCACCTTCTACTACCTGGCTTATTCCTTCGATAGGCTCTTCTGGGCAATAAATGATTACCCCACAGGTATACGCTCCTGCCCATCTACTTCTTCCACAACACGAACAGAAAAGTGGTTCAATGGTCATTTCCAGTTAGAATAACAACCAGTTCAATAGTCTTCTTCAACATCAGACTTTAGAAAGTGATGGGAAAACAAGGAACCACATTATTACACTTTAGAATTCCTGGGCAATTCTGCTCCTCTGCCTCTCGAAAACCTTCTCCAGAAGTACACCATATTTGCCACCTTTCTTCCCGCTTTTTAACAACATCCAAATAGTGGCAAGGGACAAAGTCTTATTCTGCTTCTGCCCTGTCTTTGGCACTGTAAGCTTGGATCAGCCAGAGTTCTAGATTTCTCATAGAACAAGTAGCCAATCTTAAAACCTGTGTGCTTTTTACTAATCCCCTCTGGCTTTTAGTAATAATTGTTCAATCTGTATTGCTCATATTTCACACTCTTTTGGCTTGGGTATTGATTGCACAAATCAGTTTATAGTAGGATACACTCACTGGTAGGTGTGCTTTCCATAAACTCACAAGCTGGCTCTTATGGTTACTTTATTTCCTTACACACCATTTCATTGCTTTCTAACAGTTCAGTATTCAACAATACCTCTTTTGCTCATATGCAAATTAACCTGCTGGCTGGGAACACATGTACAACAGCGGAATACTCCAGGGTCACTTGCAGACAGTGAACTCACAGGGTAAGTCACTTTCCTCCGTTCTGCTCGATGCTCGCAGGACTTCAGTGATTGTGGCTCATCTCGTTACAGCAAACAAACCCTCTTGGTCAGCCTTCCCTGCAGCCATGTTAACTCAGAGCCTTCTGTACTCCTAAGATTTACAGGTACAACCATTCCACCAGAGATCTCCCGGCTTCCTTCATCTCTTCTGCTTCCCGCAGGGAAATATCTGCACAAAACTTTGGGAATGGGGAAGCATTTCTCTTTCACACTTCCTGCTGTGTGACCTCTGCACTACGGATGATTAGAGGCACAGACCCTCTCAGGACCCACAGTGTTCCCGGCGTCTTCTCGCTCCTTCAGTCTCACCTTGAGCTGTGAATATGGCCCACACTGTTTTTTTCCGCTTCTGCTTCTTCTTCCCCTGTTTCTTCTCTTCTGCCTGCACCTGAAGGGGCCATTTAAACCTCTTAGTCTCCCCCAGGTGTAGGTCATCTAGGTTAATTAGCTGACCACTCTGACAGTACTGTCCCTCTGCATTCCTCTTCCTCGTCTCAGTAAGGAGGGAATTAAGGGACGTGAAGTCCCCAGTGACAAAGTTAGCTTTTCTAACTCTTTACAAAGGAATATCACAGGGGTTGATCATTAGACTTTGTGGAAATGATGAATACATGTCTTTAGATGGAATGATGTTAACATTTATAAACTTCCTTCCATTTCATTTGGGAGTACGGGGAATTTCTAAGTGTCTGAGTTTCCTGGGTTAGCAAAATACATCTATCTAATTGATTCCTACAGTGTTACTACCTAATTCCTCACATACTAAGATGGTTAACCCATGAAACATATGGGATATTGTGGAAAGAAGCCATTATATCATGTGGGGCTGGTAAAATTTATCCTTCGAAAGAAGGCAAATACTGTGACGCATCCCATTGATTTCTCTCACCTCCCTGAGCCTTTTCTCCTCCCAGGGGATCCTCCCGCAGAGCACCACCCCCAACCTCAGTATCAGGAAGTGTCTGCCTTTCCCTGGCACCTGGGAGGAGATTTTAGGCAAGGGATTAGTGAGGGATCCATATGACTCATCACATACCCTTCCCCTAAAGACCTGACCTCCCGTCTAGGTCCCTATCCCCCTCCAACCTTCACCTCCCCAGTATTCATAGAGGATTCACAGATTTTCCAGTCCCATACTGGGTCCTCTGAACATAACTATTGTTTTAGTCCAAGTGGTTTGAGGTAAATGAGAGGGATTGGACTTTTTAAGTGTGGGGTAGGTAGATCACATTTCACTGCCAGATATTACTGCCACTAATCCCAACATACTTTTTTTGAAGATGGAAATGTTCAATCTCCAACCAATCGTCTTTTGTCCTCATTGTTCCATTGTTTTGGAAGAAAAGTAGCCTGTATTGCAGAACCTTTGCTTCCTGTGTCTAACTGAGCCCAGATTGTTTTTCCTTGCAGTGCTACAGGGACCTGATAACTATTGTTTTCTCCAGTACAAAGCATAATGTCAGATTTCTCAACAGCAATGATTCCTTATGACTTGATTGTACCTTCACTAGGATCATTATACAAAATGTTGACAAAGGAATATTTGATGGTTGCTTTTCATTTTGCTTCTAATTTTTGATTTAAGGGTTAACTTCCTCTCTGAGTGGGCTAATCTATCCTCCTCGCTCCTTGCCTCTACTTCTCAACTCCTCCTCTTTGGAGTCTTGTACATCCACATGGATGCTACCAGCCCTTCTTCAGGACTCTTTCTGCGATGTCCTCCCTCTCTCTCTCTTTCTCTCTCAGTCTCTCTCTCTATTCTTCCCTTTGGTTCGACTCCCTCTGCAGGGAGCAACACGGATGTTCTGATGTCCTCAGACCTTCCCTTCTCTAACCCTCTCACCACTCCTCTCTCTTGCAGTGATAACTCATTACTTTCTTCCCACCGGTCTCTCTCTTCCCCGCAGGTCAAGCCGATGCCAGCACTGCCACCTGCCTTCTCGGTCATCTGACCCATAATGCGTGTGTCAGTTGAGGCTTTAGCTGCTACTTTCTCTCCTACTCCTGCACCTTTCGCTGACTCACATCCTGACAAGCCCTCTCTAACCTTCATCTCTCTATCTCTAACAGTCTGGATGATTTTGCCCCTGTCATGAGGATCAGCTAGAAGCCCTAATCCAAGTGCAACCATGGTAGGATTCTGACCTTGCTGCCCTTAAACGCAGCGAGGTCGTAATCCTACCATGCATATGACCTACCATGCATATGATGCAGTCATGTGCAGTGCAACCACTGCATATGACGCAGTGCAACCACTATATCTATTTACGTTCACAAACAGCTTGCGCTTCTATGCAGCGAAGTACAATCCACATGTGCATTTGATGGTATAGATGATGTTGCTACTGTCACATGTCGCGAAACTCTTAAGTTTAATTTTCTTGCCTGTGCGAGGGTGGTTTATGGTGTTGATGTTGGTGATGAATCCACAATTAGAGCAATGGAGGCAAGGAAAAATGCCAATGCATTTAGTGACCAGTTCTTTGGTCAGTAGTTTAGTGAAGACAAGTTCATCCCTCAGGTTTCTTCTTCTCTGTATGCGAATACCGGTAGTTCCTTGAACAGGTGTTGCACTCTGAGATCACACGTGAGAGTTCCCCAATTCTTGTTAATAATGTTTTTAATGCGCTTGCTCTGCATTGAAAATGTGGAAACATATACTAGTTGGGGTGCACTTTTGGATCCCTTCTTCTGTGAAACTAGTGTATCCCGGTCAATTTGATCAATCCTAATTGTAGCCGCCTCCATGTCTGTGTTCTTATATCCTCGTGCCATGAATTTTTTCCCCCCATGTCTGAATGTTCTCTAATATAGTCCTCTGGATCACTCACTATTCGTTTATCCTGAAGCAATTGGCTAAACGGTACATTTTGAATGAGACTGGGTTGGTGAAAGCTTTGGTGATGCAGGAGATTATTCCTATTTGTATCTTTTCAATATAAGCTGGTTCTGTATTCATTAGTGCCTGTTCTGATATTTACATCAAGAAAATGAATCTCTGTCTTCGATATTTCATGGGTGAAACATCGGCCTGACCATATGCCAAAAATGTAATCTTTGTACCTAATCCAAAAGTGAATATTCTTGTTCCAGGTAGTGTGTCAGTACATGATCCATTTTTCAAATCTAAACATAATGTAGTTCACGTAAGGGGGGGGCATTGTCACCCTCATGGATGTTCCTGAGACCTGTTGGTAAAAATCATTCTTGTTCTGAAAGTATGAATTTTCAGCTATTAATTGTAGCATAACTAGAATGAACTCTTTCTGTGCGTTCATGTCTGCCTCTCTCAAGAGCATCTATTCAATGGCTTCTAATCCAAGATCTGAGGTACTGACATGTATAAACATTTGACATCCACTGTAAATAGAATGTTGTTGGGATCATATCTGGTTGTCTTGAGCTGTTGTAGAAAACAGGTGGTGTCCCTCACACATGTATGTGTTTGCTGAATCAGAGGTTGAAGAAAGAAGTCAACATACTTTCCCAAAGGCTGTCATGCACTGTCCATGCTGGCTACAATAGGCTTGACTGGTGGTTTGATGGGGTATTTATGAATTTTGGCCAAAGTGTAAAAATCTGAGATTCTGGGATGGTTAATCCATCCAAGTTTGTCCGCCTTAGTAAGTTATTCGTCCAGATTGCGCATGATGGTAATTGTGTGATCCCCATATAGTGGAGCATAGGTGTTGGTTTCTCCTTGTTGTCTCATGTATTCTGTATCGTAGTCACATGTATTCATGATTACTTGGGCCCCTCCCTTTTCCGCAGGACAGATGGTAATTTCTTTGGCTCCATAAAGATTTATGATCATGGTCATCTTGTGAGGTTTGTGATTTCTGTGTGTGGGGCGTTTATAGCTGATGCGTTCGAGATCTTTCATCACTTGTTTGTGGAAAATCTCTACTGATGGTATTACTATGGGAGGCATAAAGGAGCTTTTAGCTCTGAATTCCTTAAATTCCAGTTCATTGATGGTCATAGAGGTTTGACCACTTGTCTCAAATTCATTAAAGAAGACCTTCAATTTCAATTTCCTTATGAAGCCAAATAGTTCTACCTTGGTGTCAAATAGGGAAGTGCTTTGTGTGGGCATACAACTCAAACCTTTCTGTAGAGTTTCTTCCACTGCCACGGACAGAGATCTGTTCAAAATGTTGATAACTAGGTTTTCTTTTGTTGCTTTGTGACACATCCCTCTTTTAGGTTGCCTTTGCCTCTTCTGGTTCTTTTTTCATCTGGTCCCTAAAAAAGCCCTAGTTTATTTGATAGCTGTGGCTGCTGTCACGTTGTTAGTTCTGTTCTGGTTGGGCGCTGTACCTTGCTTAAGTGCCAGTAGTGCGGAATAAATATTTGTTCTTGCTCAAAATGGTTAGCAGCATATGTTGGAATATGCTTTTATTAACTGATTAATAATGTATTAGTTATTAATAAAATACTGCAATAAGCACTTTATAAAATAAAGGGAGCCCAAGTCACATTTTTCTTGATTGTTTTCAAGACAATTTTTGATATCATTTGATTTTTATAAATTATTACTCTGGAATTTGGCATTCGGTTTCGATAACAGAATATGTGACTGACAGCACGTAACCCAGTTATAAGTACATAGTAAATCTATTAAATAATCTATTAAATATATATTATTTGATTGTAATATTTAGGTTTTTAGTTAAAAGCACACTGACACAATGTTAATTTGAATGCTTTCATATTGTTTTTTTTCCTTTATTGGTGCAGGAATAACCCATTTATCTCATATAACCTGGAGTCTCTCCTATAGTTTGTAGTCACATACAGAGCAGTCACTAGTAGGACTCCATTGTACCTACCCGCTAAGCTACACATATCTGCTGACACATGCTCCTCGTGCAGCAACATTACCGTAGATTTCATCGCATACTATTTCACCTAATGAGATTTCACCAATTTATTTCACCGTAAATAGTAGGTGAAATGGTATATGTGTAATGCATAATAGGTGGGTTGTGGGGTAAGAGTATAAGTTAGGGTAGGGAGGGGTTAGCGGGAATCCAGGTGTCCCCCTAACATTATAAAAAATAACAAAAGTAGAAAAATTAAAAGGTTCATTTAGTTTTTCAGTGAAATTGATTTGGTGAAATCTCCATTAGGTGAAATATTTTCGGAGAAATCACATACATCCGTGCAGCAAATGGACCAACTGGCTTAAATCACAACTTGTCCACAAAGAGGGACCCACAAACAATCCTTCCCTTGTCATGCACCCACCCTCTGGAACTCGATCCTGGTATCGGCTCGTAATGCCCCCACAATTCTCCAATTTCTCTAATCTCTCAAAACATGGCTCTTTCAACAACACCTGACCCAGGACTAATTCAAATGGATCCTCATACCAACAAACAGACCTGAAAGTACTGCACTACTGTTAAAAGATGCCAGCCCAAATGCTGGCTACCCACACTCTGTACAGTGCTCCTCTTCTCTCGAGCTAGGTCCACACTTTAAACAATAAAATACATTTAAAATAAGTCAGAGAATGGTGAGCTCTCACACTCTGAATTTCAATGCTAAAACTGGGTGGCCTGGCTGAATGTAATCCTCTTCTTAGTTGGTCTGCCTCCATGGGCTATGCCAAATCGGAAATGAGGTAGCTCATGGAGGAGAGCACACATTTGAAGTCTGCAAATGTATTCAAGAGGTTGTCGTCTTTGCGAGTTAATTTACAAGATTCGGATATTATTAGAAACAAATATAAGTTTCCTAAGCTACATTCTTTTAGCCATCTTTCAAGAATTTCATTTCTTTTTAAAGTTTTCAGCAGTGAAATTATGTAAGGTGGACAGGTTGAAAGTGAACAGTTTAGGGAATTTAATGGTATATAGGTCTATTTCTGTGTTTGACCAACTGGTTAGTTGTAAAATTGAACTTTGGGAGTATTTCTTTGACTCATTTTCCATTCCTTACCATAGACTAGTGTGTGGATCCATTGTTATTCTGTATGGTGAGGGAATGGACTGTAGAGAAGGAGCCAAGTATCCCCACCTAAACCAGCTAACCCATGTTGCCTATATGTTGGCAAGCAGAGGTTGAACCACGTGCAGTACCAGTGAAAATACCAATACCATGGAGAATCCTAGAGGCAAGGTTCCAATTGAGAAAGCTATCCCTGCATACGAGACAGTATGATGGTGATTTGAATGAAATGCCAGAAGAAGCAGGACCAATGAATGAAAGAGCAGATTGGTGACGTCATACAAAGGAATACTGACGCACTGAGACGTGATGCAGGGACGAGAGAATGTATATGTTCTATAAGGTATCAAGAAAGTATCCAAAATAAGTGCCATCTCGGGCTCGAGATGAAGTCACTTATGCTACAGAAACAATGAAGGTATCGACTCATTTTACACGGGTACAGATGCAATGTAACGCAAGCAGACAAAGTATTCTTGAGCCTAGCTAAATAGTGAATAGATTGTGGCATGCACCAACATATACATATAGGAATCAAGCGAAGAATGGACGTTTCCACAACGTATTATAGCAGAGCTGGGCCAGAGAAAGAAGGCCTTTTTTCCAGTGTGTAGCAGTTGAAATACAACAAAATTACAGAAGTGAATCTCAGAAAGGCGAGGCTGGGTATGTGTGATATCTGGGTCCGGCCCACAGACTCACTTCCAGATTCACAGTCAGCGGATGTCTCTGGACCAATCAGGGGGTGTCTCAATGTCCACGCACACAAAAAACTCACGCTGAATGGATTTTCAAAAACGCGAGGTACATCAGATTTTTTTATACGGTTGCCATGTTGGATCCGCGGCCAGCCGCTGGTGTCCGTGGATAATGCAGTGGGGGAAAAGTCTGTAAAATACACGTGGGGTTGTTTGGTAGTCAAAATGGGGGCTGGAAAGGGTTGGGGAGGAATATAGTTGATATGGAGCTATTTTTATAGGTGAAAAAAGTGGGCACAGGTGCTGCCCAGTCCAAAGGTAACATTTTCCTATACAGCACCTTTTCACTTTTCATATTGCGTTGGCCAGTGAATAAAATCACCTAGCCTACATTTTTCAATGTACCAAAATAAGTGTGTTAAACATGTGATGTCATCAGAGATGTCATCAATGATATTTGTGATGTCATCTTTGATGTCCTGGGTGTTAGTCTTAGCAATGCACGTAGATAGCGCGAGTTATGGTTGCTTAGTTTACTATAATGGGGGAATGTGCAGTAGTGTTTGGTTGCACTATGAAGTATAACATTTCTTTAGTGAAATTTATTTACTGATTGTACATATATATGTATGGCAGGGAAGGAAAAGAAAGGGGCTGAACAAGTGATGTCGTCATTGATGTCATAATTGACATTTGAGATGACATCTTTCATGGTCTGGGTGTTAGCAGTGCACATGGGCGGTGGCAGGGTTGGGGGCTCAGGATACCATAACTGCCCAGTCCAGTACTCTGCAGACACCACTGCGAACGAACATGTGAATGAACAGTTTGGAAATCCAATTTGGTGTTTTTTGATGGCCAAAAGCAGACCTGGAAAGGTTGGGAGATTGGAATAAGGATGATATGGAGCTGTTTTTATAGGTTTAAAATGGGTTTGCAGGTTCTGCCGACTTCCCGATCAATTTCTACTATTCGATGACATTAAAAGGATGACAGGGGGATCTGGGTGAGTTTTGTTATTTGAAGGTGTATTGTACGTATTTGTTATATGTTTTAATTAAGTTTTGGTGGTTGTGGCCAGTGGCCAGATCCCATAAATCTGGCCACTTGCAATGCATAGTATAGTAATATGTGTATAGTAATTATAGGTACTGTAGGGGGAGTGTTCAGTATTTTTAATATTTTGGAATGGTATAATTAAAGTGAATATTGTAGTTATGATTGAAGTATAAATTGAGGATAGTGCTCCTTGATGTGTCCTCCGCCATTCACTCGGTCAACCATTGTATTCTCATTAAATGGTTACATGATGCCTTTAGCATTATTGACTGGGCACTGGACTGGTTGATCTGTTTTCCTCACTAATGGCCCTTACCAGCTGCATCTGGGCTGTTTGTACTCTACCACTTCACTCTCTAGTTGCAAAGTATCCAAGTGTTTTATCGTATGATTGTCGCTCTTCCATATCTATTTGGTTCCTCTGGCTGACTTGATGTTCTTTCTTCTTTCTTTAATTTCTGGTGTTATGTTAATGACATACAGCTTTTCTCAAACTTCCCTGAACTTATTTCTTTTCCTCATGATTTATCCCTGATTGTCTGTCCGCAATCAAGGCATTTTGTGCGACTAACACTCTCTGTTTCAATGCTGTAGGACAGAGATCTTTCTTATTTAATACCTGTGCCCTGTTTTTCTAATACCCTCTGTCCGCCATCTTTGGTCCCTCTACTCTCCCCTTTCTGTGAGACCAAAAACATTGGGGTCCCTTTAAAGTCCTCTCTCTGATTTACTCGGTACATTTTCGAGCTTGTAAAGAAAGCATGTGCGTTTAGCATGACCTCCTTACAGTCATTGTACCGTTTCTGGTCCTGTGTAGCCTGGATTACTGCAACGGCCTCTTCCTTTGTTGTGTATGCTCCTTTTGGCTAATCTAGACTAGGCTGCATGATTTATCATTGGTGTTAGGCCCAGGGTTCGTATCGCTGCAGCCCTAAAATGTGTACATTGGCTTCTGCTAATTGCAAGGATGAAATTCAAGATCCTTTGTGTAATTGACAAGACTTTCTGGGGCCTGGGACTAAAATATGTTGAACTTTGATTCCCTAAATACTGTCCTGCAAGAGTCCTCTTCTGCTGTAACGGCAAACCTCTGCTTGTCAAATGCTTTTTGAAACAGCGAGTGGGAGGCATGTCCCTCTCTTTGTCCACTGCCTCTGTTTGGAACAGCCTTCCTGCTCCTCTTATACTTGAACTGGACTTCCTTATGTGCCTGAAACATCTGAAAACTCTGCTTTTGTATTCCTGTTTTACTTAATCCCTTCCCTGCTAATTTATACCACTGCAACTAAAACTGGTGGCCTGGTACCTCATGCACCTCACAGGATCCAGGCGCTATATCTAGTCAACACCAGTACACCCTTGCTCCATTAAGATGATCTTGCGATTCTACCCCCTGGTGGCTGTGTACCACACCTTTGGGACTCCTCTGCCACAGAAGGTAGCTAGTGGTGTCCCACCTTAGCATGTGTTGGCACTTTCCTTCTGGGTTCCTATCAGCACCTGGTAAACCGTACTCCTTTTTCTATTCATGCACTTATTTTACTGCCCGATGCATATGGTTATTTATAGCAGCAGTGTGTAAAATTTTTTGGGATAAGTAAAGGAAAATCATATGCACAAGATTTGTAGAACATTTTTTAAGTGACAGTTGGTGTGTGGAAGTTTAATATGTTGATAGGGTTAAATACATTTATTTTAGCTGACAGGTTTTTTATGTGTGACTGTATGCAAGCAATGAGGGAGTCTTACAAATATAACAGTAAAGAGGGTAGAAGGACTGTCTTCTCCGATGGCATGCACGTGCAATCCATGCTTTTTAATAATGCATGTTGTGGAGAGTGGAGTGTGGAGACCGTGGATAATCATAAAGGTCCATGGATTATGGTCAGTATTGAATGCTAGAGAAAGGTGTTTCTTTGCTTTTTTCTTTTTCTCTAGTGTATGATTGTCCATCATTCCAATTAGCATCTTATAAAATGTGAATGGGAATATTGGAGAATCTTGTTGAGTCAAACTACTTTAACACAGTTTTAACTTCAAACTTTCTACATGAGCTGGAACTGCTGATATATTGGGGGTAAGTATAATATTAGGAAGTTGTGGCAAATTAGGGTGCACTGGAAACACCCTTGAAATTCAGTGAAAACAGTTGTTAAATGGACATTATTGTTAAGTCATACTAATAAAAATATATGATATTCACTAAAAAACCTTGTTAAAGGGATGTCATGGTTGCAAACAAAACCAAACCCCCCCAGAAATTCACCAGTTATGGTTAGCTAAGCAACCATAAGTTCTGCCACCCGTGTGCACTGCTAACACTAAGACCCAGAACATGAAAGATGACATCACACATGTAATTGATCACATCACTGATGACAACACATATTAAATTGATTGTAATTCAAAGTTTCTACAAGGGGTTGTGTTTACAATGTTGGTAGCAGTATATCAGGGGTTGTTAGGACACCTATTATTAAGTAGTTGAGGTATTAAATAATGTACTCATGTAAACACAATTTATATTGCAGTGTTGTTACTACAGGAACCGAATGATACATACACATAGGTAATGGATGCAGCATGCACCACAGACGCACAGTATGTTTACTTTGGAAATTTTGGCTACTAAAATAATGAATGCTTGCTACTTTAGCAAAGTAAGAAAAAAAGAATAATCACCATAAAAAGTCAACAATATTAAAGTTCATCAATATGTATAAAAGTGAATTGTGGGTTTGAAGCCAGCTTATTGCTAAATATAAGTAAACCATAAGCTGAAGCCAAACTCTAACGAAAGTAGTTTAACAACATACAAATAGGTTAATGTCTACATATATACCACATTTTCAATGTTCATATTTCCACTGTCAGTAAACAAAAGTGCCTAGACTACATATGTCAGTGAGGAAAAACAAGTTTCCCTAATATGTGATGTCATCAGTTTTGTGATCAATGACATTTGTGAAGTTATCTTGGAGAAAAAAGACCTAGGCTATTGTGCCTTCGGTGTGGGCTATACACCCCAAATTCCCACTTCGGGTTAATTGATTACTCTTTGTTTCTTAATAAACTCAAAAGGCCAACTTTGGTGATTATTCAAAAATATAATCTTGTTTAATGTTCAAAAATATGGATTATTTAGGTACAAAAAAGTTTTGCGCTTAATTGGTTAAACATCACCAAAAAAGCTATTGCTGTCTGTTAAGGCAAAAACAGAAAACCCATCCGGCTAATGCATTTTGGAGTTAATCCTTCTTCAGAGCCAGGTTGTTACTGTACTACATACATTATGATTGTTATATATTACAATATCAATTAGACATAGCCACAATGTTCAGTTCAAGGTTCAACAGTGCACCGTGCACAAAACAAGTTTTTAAAAATAAATGATTAATTAAACAGGGCACCCACATGGACAAACAAATGTACAACATAAATTTGAGAGAGAGAAAAACAAAAAGAAACAGAGGAACTTTCATCAATGTGTATGCTCATTCCGAGGTATTTTACGTCAAATCAAGCATTTAATAAAGTTTATCGTATGTGTGAACTACAGTGTCTAGCACCGTGACCCCTCGTGTCTTAATGTCAGTGCATAAGAAGGACGACAGAAGATAACACGCTTGCTCTCTCCATGTCACGCAGTGTTATTTGGAAGAATTCAACACGTGCACAAATCGCGTTTTTGCATATCTTGGCTAACAGGTCAGTGACACTAAACACACATCGTAAACCATAGTCACATGGTATCAGCACTGAGTATACCGGCCATTAAGCACCTTAGCACGTTAAGACTCACATTGAAAGTTAGAATATTTAGCAATTCAATTAACACGAGAGGTCACGGTGCTAAACACTGTAGTTCACACATATGGTAAACGTTATTAAATGCTTGATATGACGTAAAATACCTCGGAATGAGCATACACATTGATGATAGTTCCTCTGTTTCTTTTTGTTTTTCTCTCTCTCAAATTTATGTTGTACATTTGTTTGTCCTTGTGGGCGCCCTGTTTAATTAATATTTTTTTTTAAAACTTGGTTTGTGCACGGTGCACTGTTGAACCTTTAACTGAACATTGTGTATATGTCTAATTGATATTGTAATATATAACAATCATAATGTATGTAGTACAGTAACAACCTGGCTCTGAAGAAGGATTAACTCCGAAATGCATTAGCCGGATGGCTTTTCTGTTTTGACCTTAACAGACAACAATAGCATTTTTGGTGATGTTTAACCAATTAAGCGCAAAACATTTTTGTACTTTAAGAATCCATATTTTTGAACATTAAACAAGATTATATTTTTGAATAATCACCAAAGTTGGCCTTTTGAGTTTATTAAGAAACAAAGCGTAATTGATTAACCCGAAGTGGGAATTTGGGGTGTGCGGCCCACAGGATCATGAACTACTAGAAAAAAGGAAATTATCAGTAAAAAAGCTGTGCACTCTCACCTCTCTCTTTCCACCATTTGTGATGTTATCTTTCACGTTCTGGGTGTTAGTTGCTTAGTTTACCATAACTAGCAAATTTCTGTTTTGTTTTGGTATTACTTGTAACCATAACGTCCCTTTAACAAAAGATTTTTATTGAATTTCATAGGTTCATTGGTGTCTATTAGTGCAACTTAAGCATAACTTCCCTTTTATGAAGTTTTTCAACAAATATATATATATATATATATATACATATATCACTACAAAAACAACTTTGTTGAGGGGACGTTAAGGTTAAGTTGCCCTAACACAAACCTGTACACTTCCCTAAAAAAGAACATTCCTCCTCCCCTTTATGCTTCAAATTAAAACCGAAAAACCCCTGAAATTCGCCAGTTATGGTAACTTGAGCTTCCAACCCTGCCACCGCCCCTGTGCACTGCTAACACTCAGACCATGAAAGATGTCATCTCAAATGCTATAGCAGATAGAGGTGTGTTGCACTTACTGTTGTAGTGATGAAAAGGAAACAAATCACTATGGCTTCCATGGCTGCTGTTGGGTTATTAGCCTCTGTACCTCCCCCAAACCCACCACCATCACCACCTCACCAAGGGCCTGCAGAGAGATATTTGGGTGAGGATGTATAGATTGAGGAAGAAGAGGAGGAAGAGAATGAAGTGGAGGAACTGCGCACTAGTAGCACTCGGCGGGAGTCGTGGGTGTGGCGGTTGTTTTCCGTTTATGGGAACGTACCAAAAGCACGTGCGAACCTGGTGAAGTGTAACCAGTGCGATGTGGTGTTGAGTCGTGGGATATGTGGAGTGTACAATTTTGGTACGACAACCATGAAACGCCACCTCACTTTGTTCCACACTGCAAACATTCGCAAGGTGGTGCCATGTGAAGAGCGTAGTCGTTTGAGTTCCTCCACAGCATCCTCGGAATCCGATCCTCTCACCACAAGAGACACTCCTGTGGGGGTGCACCTCCCTCCAGCTGCTTCACAAGCCATTCGCAATGCTGTGGACCCTTACCTTTCGAAGGTGACAGTAGTGTGCACGTATTGTGACGCAGTACTCTGCAGGGGGGAGAGTCTTCAAAATGCTTTTGAGGCTGCAGTTAGCGAGCACCAGAAGATTTGCTTCTTTTCTAAATAAAGATCACCCTTAATATTTCTCTGTTCAGTTGCCCTTTCTTATCCCCGTGGCTGGTGTCCCTTACTTACCCTCCTCTCGCCTCTTCTCCTAGTGTCTGGAGTGCTGTTAATCAATGAACGTAAAAACAACAAAAATGACAGAAAAGGCTCTTTTCAGAGACGCGTTTCTCAGTGTAACAATAGAACTATGAAGTGAAGGCCGTAGAGCCCTGCAGAGTTCAACAAAAGTTGGCGGACAGTAGTAGAGGGCAAAAAGGGAGGGTGCAAGCAGAGCAAATGCAATAAAATGTACGTTGGAAGTAAGTGGCAGCTCTGAAAAGAGCCTTTTGATGGTGTGTTGTGTGGGTTAAAAAGCAGTGGATTGGGTAAAACGGATTGTCAGATAGGTTAGTGTGATTGCAAAAGAGGGCACAATGCATTTTGTATATTGTGAAGAAACATCTGATTGCCTGCATATGTGAGGTGGACTCCATCTCTGCGGACCAAAAGCAGAAGAACACAATCATATTTGTCTTAGGGCAATACGGGAAAAAAGAATTTGACAATTTGGAAACATGTCCATTAGCTTTGCGAGTCCTTCCTTCATGGCAAATTGTAAAGAAATTCCAGATACATGGCCTAAACTGTTTCTGCCACAATGAATGATGAGTATGTCAGGAGGACGCTCTCTCTGTAAAGTAACACAAAGAGGTACCAAGTCCAGCCATCTCATGCCGCGCACGCCATGCCAGTGCACTTCCGCATGTGGAAATCCGAGTTTTGTAGATAAACTGCAGCTTTCGGCTTGCACCTTCAACAAGTGGATCCATGAGTCTCCAACAATCCAGACAATCTGTTTTCGAGCATGGAAAGCCATGGCTGTGTGGTTTTCTGTGAGGGAAAAGACGGTTTTACCAAAGTACGTCGGTCAGAATACACCTACTGAACTTTGTGGACCGTATAGACATGTGGTATTTTATGCATTTTTTGTAGTTTTTGTCCTTGCTTTGCTCTTGCAAACATTACAAAACCTTCTCTAAAGCAAGCCTTATGTTCCAAAAGAACATCACATTTCCCAAAGAGGATAGTGCAACGCCATCTCCTTCAAAGTAATGCGCATTGCTGTTATCGTGGCTACAAAAAAACATACCAACTCGCAGCATGGATGCACGCATGCCGCGATTGATGATGCACCTCCCGATGCTTTGATCTGGACAGCAAACAGAAGTGTTGGTCCATTGTAGTCTGGGGAGTAAAGCAGAAAAAATAACTTTGGATATTGGGAAGATGGTCATGATTGCTTCAACCAACTGTGCCAAATCTGCCAACAAAGTACGCAAAGTCAGGTATCCCAAGTGGCAAGCACCGTAGTGCAAAATTACCACATGAGGAGTGGTCATTCTACGCATATCTCTGCAAACTTGCAGAATTGCTACAGCATTGGCATCAGTGTCAGCACTCCGGACCACCTCCACTCCTCGTAAATCGAAATGGTGTGCCACCTGCCTTCTCTCGGCATAGTGTTGTAAGCCTTGCGCAAAAATGTCTCCAAGCAGCAAAACCCTGACCCTCTGCACCTCTGCCATTTTCAGTGTGTGCACCATCTTTCGACATAAAAGAGTAATGTGAACATCTGATTGGCTGATGGCTACAGTCGTGTTTCCATGCAGGATTAGCTGTAGAAACCCGTATGTGACACGCCATACCAGCGGACAAGCGTTGCCTACGTGCGGCACGTAACTTTTATCCAGTCCTTCCACCCTTTCTACAGCGGTACCAAAGCGAGTCCATCATTGGACACAAATAGGCTGGCGCACAATCAGCCACCAATGACATTGAACCTTGCAAATTTTAACTCCGTCATCAACATTGCGCACTTCAAAATTACTGTCGATGATTCTTAATGGAAAGCGCATACCATTGCAAAGCACCTATTTCACAAGCTACTGTGCAAGGATTGCGAATTTCTACGTACAGCTCCATGCATGACCACATGCATCAGTATAGAGTACAGGTATATTCATTCTAATCAGAGTACATGTGAAAGCCTTATAATTTAAAATAGACAAAATAATGCCGATAAATTTCCATAGGAAACACATAACAACGCTCCCCCTTGTAAAGTGCAAGATTGCCGATTTGCCATTAACAAATTGCAGGACTGCTTACTTTCTTCTGCATAACCTGTACATACGTTGCAAGCATGTCTATTTAGGGAAAGCTCTCAACCATTTTTGAGTGAAATGCGGCTGAAATTAGATGATTTTGTTTTTGGCGGGTGACACGCCCATTTGAATGATTGGCCGTGCAGGAGGCTTGTTCGGTGAGTTTGCCCTTTACAAGGAGGGTGTCACCCGCCAAAAGCGTGTGAGTTGAGAAGTATAATTTAGGGCAGACCTTAATTTTGTATGTGAAAATGTTGCAGTTCTGTCCTCTGTACTGCCAACAGTAATGCTAATTGCAATGTGATCGTATGAGAATAGTAATCGCTCCCAATTGTGGTGCTGACATGTCCTTCGGAGGGTCTCCCGATTTTTGGACATCGTGCTTTTCATTAAGAAGTACAAAATGTTTGCCCATCTACTACGTTGCCCTATCGCTTACAAACCTCTCTCCTATGCATACTACACTTTGTAAAGAACAAGGCATTTCCAAACCCCTAAAAAAAGATAGATATTTTGAAGGACTTTGAAGTACCATGTTGTAATTAGTATACAAAGAGTGCGCAGAGAGAAGTGAAATGTGCACGTGGATTGGGTTGAAACATGAAAGTTGATTTGTATGACGAAATAAGTACAAGTAAAGGCTGCAGTATCATGACGGCTGCAAACACACAAAGTAATTGATATAATTTATTTAATTCACAGTGAAGACTACTCTCCTGAGATTCATCAACATCTACACTGCAGACGACATCTCCGAATAAACCTTGTCATCTTGCACAAAAACGTAAGTACAGTGCAACCTTCTCCTTAAAGGGGCTGCGTGGGTTATTTGTTTATTTTGGGCACCAAAGGAAGCATTCATTTGTAAACCATTCTGCCTGAAAATATCCATTTATAGGACAAAGATTAACAGGTGGAATGGCTGACAAATGGCTGTGTGCTTGGTACTGAAATGACATAGGAAATCCGTAGAAGGTTAGATTGTGAAAATAAGTGGCGGTAGCAAGTTTTGCCATTTTGGTTATTAATAATGGTTCTCGGCACAAGTAGGGCACTGTGTACTCTCATCTAAAGCACATTGTACTACTATTCAAACAGTAATGTAACCTTACCAAATGATAGTTAGAGGTCATTGTGCATTTACACACCGTGCCAAAGAGTTTCCCCATCACACTTGTGCACACATGCACACAGCACACATACATTGGACAACAGACCAAAGAATATATTTTTTTTCTCAACAGACACCAAAGAATGCCTACCAAAAAACAGCTCCGTAGAAAGGAATGCAGAATTAGAGCAAATAAAAATAAAGGTTCCCAATGTAAGCATCCACCTGTTGTAGAATTAGGGGAGAATCCTGGTACAAACCACCTAATGCAATTGGGTAACATAATAAAAGAAGTCTCAACTGCCGAAACTGTACGTCCTCCATCAAAAAGTATCACAAAACACAGAAATGATGTCAAAGAGATGTCTGCCAGTACAGCTAACAATGTTCCTAATAATCCTGATAGTGTAAGAAGAACCCATAGTAAAAAAGTATTTTACCAAAAATGTTTCGTCACAGAGTCCTTCAGAATCTACTAAGAAGAGGACTAAAGTCATCCTCACCCCTTAAAACGTATCGTAGAAAGTTAATTCTGCATGCACTCGTGGACAGTGCAATCCTTCTCAAAAGGAAGTTGTTCATATTAGTGTTAAAAAGGATGAAAGCACTAAAAAAAGTAAGTACCAAACTACCAATGAAACTTAGCAATAAACGGAATGTGAACAAAAATAATTTTTTGCATGTTTGTGGTGGTAAATGGAGTCACACAACAACCACAGAGCCATATTTCAATGAAGAAGCATACAAACAAAATCAAACAAACACAATTGCCATCCATAGCAGTGGACATGGGTATAAGAAAATCAATACTACCATCATGGAACAAGAAACACTGCTTACAAAACTGTCTTCTGAAAACTCAGAATTACCTCTCAGTTCAGCAGAAACACACTGTCCAGTATACAAATGGCCGTGCACATCAATGTGTGCCATTCCAAATAAAGCTTTCAAATCTTTACGTGTGTTCCTCAATCAATGTATAAAAGGTAAAGACAAAAGTAAAATCAAAGTGCTGCAAAATATGGATATTTGTGTAGTGCGAAAACACACGGGACTAAAAGGACATTCACTAGCCTGCTTTTCTGGGCCTATTTGCAAAAGTACCTTCCATGATATCAAAAGAATATAAGTAGATCATTCTAAAGTAAGACATTTAGTGTATAAAATATATTGTGCTAAAAGTCCAGCTTCAGAATTAGGCAACTTAAATACCACTCTTCTGCATGGTACACCCAAATACTTACAAGAAGAAATGGAGCGTATTCAGAAAAAGTATTTTGGAAGTGAGACCCACGTAGAAAATGCAACAGTTTTAGAACATAGTAGCAACAATTCTGCACATAGCAACCTTCTATTACACACATACAGAAAATAAATACAAAAATGTAAAAGGTCTTCGGCTGAAGTACCAAACCATGTGTGTGTATTTTGCTGCAGAACGTTTTACAAAAGGAACACAAAAAGTGTGGACAGAGCATACAAAATAGAAAACAATGAAGACTCTAAATGGTTTGAATTAGATTTGTACCTTTTAGCTGAAAGCAATTATGAAGTAACTGAACGTGTAATATGTTGCAGTTACTGTACTGCAAAATTAGTCAACAACCACACTCCCACGTGCAATTACAAATAATTTGGAATTGTTTCCATTACCAAAAATCCTGCAACAGCTCAATTTGTATGAGAGCATAATAATTCAAACAGTTCACCCATTTCAAGCAATTATACGCCTTCATCCAAAACCAGAAAATTTACCTCCCTCTGAATTGGTGAAAGGCATTTGTGGCAAAGTTGTGTACTTGCCATTAGATGTAACGGAAAATGTGCACACTCTAGGAGTGGAACGTTCGTTCAATAGATCATTCCTTAATAGTCTTGGTAAATGGAGTACCAACAAAGGACAAAAAAATTTGGCAACATTAGTAGACTTACACTAAGTTACACAAGCATTGCAATAACAGAAAGACAACAATGAGAACTACAAGGACATAAATATTGATGGAAGCTTAAGACAAACAACTGAAATAATTCAAGAGCCAACAGAAACTGGACAATTTGAACTTCTGGATCCAGCTACAGTATCCACTCTCTTAGACCATTACACAATCCATCCATTGCATTCCAATGAAAGTATAGATGATGCACTAGAACCTTACCAAATGCGACAAACCAAAGGGTCACCAATCAGTATTTGGGAAAGAAGTATAGAAGCATGTGCTTTTCCACTGCTATTTCCTACTGGCAAACGGTGGGAGGTACGATGATAGACCCACTCAGATTGGGGCATCACACAACCGCTCATTAAGAATATATTCCCAACATCCCAGATTTAGACAAAATGTGGAATACATATTACACCTACTCTACGAAAGTGAATTAACAACACTATGTTATGGAGTTGCACACATTCTTAAATCTGGAACGCACTTTCAAAATATGTCAGCTACGCAGTTAATACAAAAAGTACAAGAAAAAGATGAGGTTTTACAATCAAGTATAACAAATTTGTTTGCAAACATGCGCGGTACAAAGGAATACTGGTTTAGATGGCACAGAGACGTGCGTTGCATGATCAGAAACCTTAGACCACCAACTTGGTTTGTTACGCTAAATTGTGCAGAATACGCATGGGAAGATTTGCATGAGTTTCTACGCATAGCAAACAGCAACATAAACAAAATAGATATATTAACACCTGGAGAACTTTGCTCTCTAGATCCAGTAAATGTCTCAAGATATTTCCATCATTGTTTGATTGCAATGCTACACTTTATTTGCAATAGAAGTGTTCCTCCCCTTGGAGAAGTGCAACACTTCTTTTGGAGAAAAGAATATCAAGCGAGAAGAGCGCCACATATTCACATGCTGTTATGGATCAAAGGTGCACCGAAATTTGGGCACGACAGTGATAGCACTGTTTGGCAGTTTATCCAAAAATATGTCACATGTGAAATCCCTTCACAACAGAGTCATAGTGAGCTGCATGGGCAGATTTTACAATTTCAAAGACACAAATGTGGCAAATATTGTTGCCGTAAATACAAAAACAAAGATAAATACTACACCAAATGCCACTTTGGTTTCCCTAGACCAGTTACAGAAACAGTTGAAGTAAACAACTTCATGTCTTCAGTTCGACATAGTGTTAAAGATAAATCACCTAAAAACATGTAGTACATAAAAAGAAGGGAAGAATCAAAATATATCAATGATTATAATGCAATCATTGCCCTATTATGGAATGCAAACATAGATGTGCAGTACATTGCAGACAATTCAACTTCTGTTGCACGATATGTTACAGCCTACTTAACAAAAGCAGAAAAAAGAGAGCTTCAAGACCTCTGGGATGACCTAGCATCAGACAAAACATTATCACAGAAATTGTGCAGCCTAGGCATAAAAATGCTCTCTCATAGAGAATGTGGGGCTATGATGCAGCAGATCATTTAACCGGCACTGCTTTGTATGGAAAATCAGACAACATAGTATGGCTCATTCTTGGTCCTGCAAAATCTAGAAAAAGAGTGCTAAAATCATATGAAGACATAGAAACTATTGCCAGAAATGATCCCAACAGCAAAGGCATTCTAAAAAACTATTTACTGGACACATATTATCCGAACAGGAGTACCACTCTGGAAAGCATGTGTCTGTATCACATAGCTCAAAACTTTGCATACAAAAATAATGTAAAACCCGATGAAAGTAAATGTAGATATAGAGTGACCGATTGTGAAGGGAGCTTAGTGAAACTTAACAAACAAAGCTTAATTAATCATGTGAAGTTGTCATTAAAAACTCCTCAACAGAAAGAACTATATTACATGTCTCTTTTGCAACTTTTTAAACCATGGAGAAAAGAGGAAGACATACTAGGTAATTATGAGTGCTATGAAGATGCTTTCAAAGAAAATGAAAGCACTATTACCGATGTTAACTTTACACAGTACAAAACAATGTTACAAAATGAGCAGCAACAAGAAGAAGAAATTCAGGCCCAACTAGATAAAGACTCTTCTGACAGTAGTCAACCTTTTGTAACAGGAAGTCAAGAGCCATTAGGACAACCACTGATAGAAAATGAGTCTGAAGTTGCTATGGCAGAAGTAGAAAACACCATGTATCAGTATCAAGAAGTTACAGAGGACTTAACTGTGCAACAAAGAAAACTTGACAATGATCAGCGCACCATTTTTGAAGAGGTAACAAAACAAATTGTGCATGGCATACAGCATGAAAATAAAGAATGTACCTGCCGAAATTACAAACCTATACTGCTATACGTCAGTGGTGAAGCTGGATCAGGGAAAACATTCTTAATCAAAATTATTACCAAGTTCCTGCATCAATTGACAAACAACAAGCTGTCAGCTGTAGTAACAGCCCCCCCAGGTTTAGCTGCCTACAATATAGGTGGTGTGACTTTACACCGATTACTACTGCTTCCAGTAGAGCATCAAAATATATTAGACTACTACAAACTTTCTGCAGAAGCTGCAATGGTATTACGGAGAGTATTGAAGCAAATGAAAATGCTACTAATAGATGAAGTGACCATGGTTTCCAATCTAATGTTGGCTTTGATTCATCTCAGATTGCAAGAAGTACTTAAAAGTAATAAGGAAGAACTCTTTGCTGGGAACCACATTATCGTTTTTGGAGATCTTCTACAATTGACACCAGTAAAAGGTGAACCGATTTTTAAAACCTTAGGCCACAAACTCTGCCAGAAAACTGTTGGTAGCATAGGTAATGTTAACCTTTGGCAACATTTCCAATACAAAGAATTCACTGAGAACATGCAGCAATCTGCAGATCTCAGTTATGCCAACATCTTAAAAAGTATTAGAGTTGGTGTATTATCGCAAGAAGCACAAGCTGTATTGAGAAAGCGGCATATACATGCACTTTATGGCGAGAATGCATGCGCAACTGATGTTATGAAACAAATGGCGCACAAAAATGTCAATTGTATGTCCTTAATGCCAACTCTTGCAAGCTGTTTCAAATTCAATGAAACAATGCTAAACCACGAAATGCAAGCAATAGTAGAAATTAGTGCCACAGGCAAACTAGACGTACATGGTTTGACAGTACCCATGTGTGAGCAAGCCACAACAAGACTAAATAGTTTAGAACATTCAATCTCCAACACAGCTGGGTTGGAAAAAGTATTGAAATTATCATTAAATTGTAGAGTAATGCTTAAACGTAACCTTGAGGTAAAACAAGGGCTAGTTAATAGAGCACTGGGCACAGTTGTTGGCTTTCAATCATACCCACGTGATAACAGCATTCAGTTGGTAAATATTCGCTTTGATAACGTTTCAGAAGTAAAAAGGATAGGGCGCTCAATGGCTCGATTCCTTCTCTTCAAAGACATGTATGTACATAGAGAGCAATTTTCTCTAACTCTTGCATATGCAGTTACCATTCATAAATCCCAAGGTCTGACCCTAGATAAAGCATTGATAGATATAGGAGAGACCGTGTTTAAGGAAGGCATGAGCTACGTAGCATTATCACTCTTACGTACACTTGACTGTCTTTTGTTAAAGTAAAGTCAAAGCTGGAAATTCTGCATAAAAAAGAAAAGAAGCTAAAGTGTCATCAATTGCCACAAACATAGAGGAACCTATTAGGGAATTTAAATCAGGCACGTCGGCAAAGAAGCAACAGAAAAAAAAAACAAAAAAATGCACTCAGGTACAGAACTTTCTGGCCCATTCAAGTTTACAAATGAAAGTGGGGAAAGTTGCTATGCAAATGTAGCAATGAATATTCTATTTAAATTGCCACCAATTGTTAACAATATTTACCTGCAAAGCACAGACCAATTGTGTTTGCAAATGTTAGTACTGCATAGAAATGCAACAAGCAATCCTGACAACACATACAGTGTTTATGGAGTAAGGCAACAATTGGACGACTGTGCGGGAATGTTGAGATTCACTATGAACTCACAAGAAGATCCACAAGAATTTCTAATGTACATACTATTAGTATTGGAAAACAAAAGTATACCTGTAAATGAAATCTTCCAAATTTCGTACATGTGGAAACATACATGCACTCTCTGTAACAGTGATACAGGAAGAAATCCCAAATGAGCGATTTGTGTATATTTCCATACCAAATTGTGAGAGCATTCCTTTTCAGCAACTTGTACAAAATGCAAACCATGGCAGATTATGTAGTATTTGCAATTCAGACAATCACTCTACCTTACTGATACAATTAGGCCTGATCACGACTTTGGCGGTAACGCCGGCGGTAATGTCCTACAGCCGAACTCCCCGGCGCTAATAGCGCCGGATCATGAGTTCGGCGGTAATGTAATTCCCCATTCCCCATTGAGCCCATTCGGGAATGCTCCATTCCCCATTGGGCTCAATGGGGAAAATTTGCGTTTTTACCGCCGGCGGATTTCCCACCGGCGGTAATAGCGTGAATTTTTGGCGGATTTCCACCCAGCCAAGAGCTGGGGAGAAATCCGCCAAAGTCCTGATTTGGCGGACCCTTAAATCCGGCGGTAATAGCGCGACCACCGGATTTAAGGGTTGCCGCCAAAGTCGTGATGAGGCCCACAGTGCCTACATAATACTTATGCTTCTACGTTATAATGCAGATGGCACCAAAAACAACTGCAAACTAACTGGTTTTACACACGGTCAAGTGTCACTTGGAAAGAAAACCTTTACAACAGTAGGAATAATCTACCATGCAGGAGCTACAACAAATGCAGGTCACTACACTGCATACATTTAAAAGAATTGTGGATGGTTTGAATGTAATGATAGCACCATTACTCTAAAGCAGAGGTTGCCAGCTAACCAAACAAATGCGTATTTAATGTTCTTGAAGCCAAAATTTATGAAATAATGTGCACTTCAAAATTGTGAACAAAGTAAGTGAAAGACTACAAACAGTTAGAATACGCCCACAGGTATCTAACTAGCCACCAGGATGGAAGAATGACACAAATAAATGATTATCACCGATTGTTGGAAACCAATGTACAGGCAGAATATGCCTATACGTATCCAATTGTAGTTGAAAATGGGCAGGAAGGCAACAAAGAAAACATTAATGGGAAAGATACAGGAAACAGGATATGTCAACAACACAAATTAATGAGTATCACAAATCTGTAGGAACACATGCATAGTTAGAATACGCTTACAGGTATCTAACTACCCAACAGGATGGAAGAATGACACAAATAAATGATTATCACAGATCGTTGGAAACAAATTCACAGATAGAATATGCCTATAGGTATCTAAGTGTTGTTAAAAATCAGCAGGAAGGCAACATAGAAAACATTAATGGGAAAAATGAAGGAAACAGGATTTAACAACGACACAAATGAATGAGTATCGGAAATCTGTAGGAACAAATGCACAGTTTAAATACGCCTACAGGTATCTAACTGTTGTTAAAAATGGGCAGGAAGGCAACAAACATAACATTGATCAGAAAGATGAAGAAAACACTGAAAGGAAAAAATGAAGTACTTAGTTGCATAAGAAATTAAGGTTTTTTTAATCCGACAAGGATTTTTTTCCCCAGACCCAAGGATTAGAAAAGCAAACACAGAAACTGAGCGCAATGCACAGTACACTGGTTTGTAAAGTAAAAATGAGGGTCTAAAAAAAAATGTACTATTAAGCAAAGTGGTAAATGTGGAAAATCTGGAAACATTAACACACCTTTTCCTTTCATCACAGAAGTGGAAATAGTGATACTTCCGCCAAGTACGAAAAACAAACATAAAAAAAGTTTCTGGATTGTGAACAAAGTAAGGAGTAAGTATATTGGCAGGCATTTTCTACACATGGGAATGTACTCGCCTTATGTGTGGTAGTAATATGCTGCAGAGCCTGTAGGCTGGCCTTTCGTCTGCGGTGAGTAACCTACCACCTACGCCTTACAAACAAGTTGCAAGGAGTACAGGTCCTATCCACAACCATCACTGCCTGCATATGCGAAACATGGTCCTTGTAAATTAGCTGCTTATAAATTTACTTTTCGAACCATCGTCTGCAGCCATGAAGTGAAGAAACTAGGGCATCAAAACAACGACCAGAATCCACCACACCCATATTAACTTGTAACTGATTATGACTTCTGTATTGCATGCATCGCTTTAGCCATGCACCCAAGACTGCAGGGTCTCCCCACAACCATCTCGGTGATGTGTGGTAGTGGGGGTTAATCTATAGGTGTGTTATCCTGCTGTACCTCTGCCCAGAGGCTTCCCTCCTAGGTGTATGTCTGTAGATCTTACATGGGATGGGTGTGCAGTGTCTTCCAAGTGTAGTACTTACCACTTTCTTGTTGGGGGCATGGCCTTCGGCCATGGAGCCAACACTGCACTCACTCCCCACAGCTTGCCGATGAAAATGCAACACAAGTGGTGTATACATGGTTGGCACATGCGGCGGTGGTTGTGGCCAGGGCCTAGAGTCTTGGAAGTAAGGCCTTCGGCCGACGGCCATGCATCCAAGACTCTAGGCCCTGGCCAAAACCACCGTAGCATGTGCCAACCATGGCAGCGTACTAAGGAATATAATAATAGGCATTCGAAACGGTACTGTATTCACAGCATGTAGGCAACTTCAATGTTCCCTAACACCAGACGTGTCCATACAAATGTAACAACTCCCCCGTGCAATACACAGCCTCAAATACTGCCCTTAAATACTGGCCCTATTGGACCCCTCATTTTCTGTGCGTACAATGAGGCCACAGAACATACATCGTAAAGTATGTATAAGTGTATTATTGGGTGCATGGCCTTTGGCCTTGCACCCAAGAGAGCAGGATGTTCCCACAACCACCTCTTTGTTTTTGGGTGCATGGCCTATGGCCATGCACCCAACACTGCATGCACTCTCCACAACTTGCCAATGAAAATGCAACACAAGGGGTGTATGCATGGTTGGCACATGCTACGGTGGCCAGACATGTCCGTACAAATGTAACAACTCCCCTTGCAATACAAGGCCTCAAATACTGCCCTTATTGGACGCCTCCTTTTCTGTGCGTACAAGGAGGCCATAGAACATACGTCATTAAGTAGGTATAAGTGTACTGTGCGTACAATATGTCCATACGCATTAGATCATGATGACCGACCCCCAGAACAAGTGCATTAATTAGGCATATGTGAAGACAGTAGCCCCTGGCCACTACCACCGTAGCATGTGCCACCCATGGCGGCGTACTAATGATTGTAATAATAGGCATTACGAAAAATAATACGGCATGTTGTCAATTTCAATGTTGCCTACCTATACTCGTGTGCTTTCAAGAGTTACAAATTTCCTATCCACTACATGCAGTCAAGTGTTACAAATTTCCTGCCCACTATGTGCACTGAAGTGCTATCGTTATTAACCCCCACATTTACTGTAGGTATAAGGTGTCCATAGAAATTACATCATGACGGCCGAGGAACAAATGCATAGATCACCCATTTCTTACTGTGTGAACCTTTCCCAATGCTCTGTGCCACAGCAAAATAGGGTAATGGAAAAAGCATGTGTACTCTGTTTGTTACTCCGCTTTCCACGGATCCAAGATGTCGGGTGCATCCAAACCATCTGGCGCAGAAGACGTCTCGCAGAAACCAATGGACAGAGACGTCGCGTGTACGCGGTCATGACAGCAGCCCCTTAGCCAATCGGTTTCTTGTTCGTCGACCGAACAGGTAAGTGTGACCGCGGAGTGAACATAGATATCACTAATTATTTCTGACCTACTTTTTCATAATTATAAATGAACGTACTGCATGTACGGTGACAAAATTTACAAAAGCGCGCTTTCTGGACCACGCCCCTGTACCTGCCGTAGATTTCATCAAAATCCGTCCAGCGGTTTCACCTGTAGCCATGCACAAAGTTTTTCCCCCATTCAGTCTATGGGAATAAAAGATGTTTCGGGACCCCCCCATAACTCCCCTCCCCAAGGACGATTTCTCACCAAACGGTACAAAAGAATTCAGAGTGGGCCATATACTTTTTTTGCAAAGTTTGGTGAGGATTCGTCCATGGGGAGCGGAGTTATAAGCCGTCCCAAAAGTGCTCTTCCTATGGAAACAGCAACTTAACCATAACTACATGGCCACTACCATGGCCATGTAATATATATGTATGTCGGGAGGAGTATTGAAGAGCCAGCCAGCATCACAAACTCAAGCGCTATGGTAACTCATACATATGTTGAAACAACTGTACCTGCAATCTCGGTTGCTTGAAGTGTTATTAGGTCAAAGGGGGTACGTATCTAAAGTGGGAACACAAGTCAAATCAGAGGGTTAACCAAATATTCCCTGCCCTGGGACTCATTGTTTGAGGAAATGGAGGAAAAAATAATGTATTTTACCATGAGAGGCTTGCATGTGTTGGTAAGCCTACCAGCTTCTGAAAAAGGCACAATGCAGGTGCTCTTGCGCCGGCAGGGAAAGGTGTGATGCCCACGACTCATGTAAGGATCAGTGAACACAAGTAATATAACTCTAGGTGCATGCAAGGATCCGCGCAATACAGTGAATGGACACACTGTTCAGGAGTTGCGCAGCTGAACGCCATGAGAGCAATAACAAAATATGAGGCGAATGACCGGCTATTGTCTGTTGCTCGTCCCGAAGGTAACACGCTTAGAGCTGTGCCGAGCCATTGTATAGGACTTATGTAAGAGAGACACCGGCATGGTTGTCAAGGGGAACACATAGTGATGTAATAACCTTACCAAATGGAGTTGAGTGTTGGAGCAGCCATCTTGGAAAGGACCTAGCTTCCTATCTAGTCCTGAGTGGAGCTTTAGGAACAATGTTAATGTGTGTGTTGCAATGAGGGTTGTGAAGCCCTGATGTCATCATTGAAATGCTGTAAGTGGGGCTAATAGTCAGCACGTATAGCCAACTTTGGGTGGGACAAGACATTTCCATTATATGCACTGAGAGAAAGTGATGTCTGAAAATTATTTGGGAAAATTATTTATTTTGTTTTTTTTTTCCATTTGAAAAGCATGCAAAGCATGGGGGCATTGAGACGCTGGTTACAGACATGGTAGGTACAGTTGCATTATGTTTAGTTAAACAGATGAGTCTTTAGATGTTTTCAGAACCAGAGGTAGGATGGTTCAGAACACAGATGCAGGGGGAGGTTGTTCCAGAGGTTGGCTGCCATGGCAGGGAAGCTGGAGCCTCAGGCTCTTTTGCGTCTGAATTAAGTTTGACCAGGCAGTGACTCTGGGCAGATCTCAGGGGTCTGGAAGACACGTGAGGAATGAGTTTCTGGGTGAGGAAGGGTGCAGCATTGTTAGACAAGCATTTGTGAATGATTGAAAGGATTTTGAAAGTAGTCCTTTCTCCGACACGGAGCTAGTGGACTCATTTCCTGGCTTCAGAAATACAGTCAAACTTGCTGAGGCCCAGTGCTGCCCAGAGGGCATTGTTTTGTGTGACCTGGACACTATTTATATGTTTGTCGGTTGAGCTTCAGAGCAGGGCATTACAGTAGTCCAGTTTGGATCCTACAAAGGCTTGGGCAATTTGAGGTGATTTCTGGAACATAAGAAAGGCTTGCTGGCTGGTGTCCATCTGGTGCCCTAGGCTTCGGAGGAGGTGATGTGGATGATTTGCAGTGACATGTTAAGCGAGGCATCAAGGTGGACTCCAAGGGTCTTTATGGCTGGCAAGTTTGGGATATTGTACCCATCGATGTTGAAGAACCCAAAGTCTGGGTTGAGATGTGGCAGGCTGGATGGTGTTCCAACTAAGAGGGGATTGTCTTCTCATCTTTAAGACAAAGTCTATGTTGGTCCGTCCATTGTTTGATTATTTTGAAAATCCTGTTTACATTCGTAGAGTCCTGGATATGGTCACCGAACAAGGGATGCGAATCTGTGTGTCATCCACACAGTTTGTGAAAGAGATGCCCAGCGAGTCGAGGTGGTTGATGAGAGGTATTGTTTAAATGTTGTTTAGGGTGTGGAAGACACAGCAGCCTTGGGGTACACCACAGGATATAGGGGTGAGTTTAGCCCCAGTCCATCAACGAAGACCCTGGAAGTTCCAATGTCGAGGAAGTATGCAATCCATTTGACTGCTATGGGGTAGAAGCATGCAACTTTGGTGAGATGGGTACAGAGAGTTTGGTGGTTGACCAAGTCAATAGACACTGATAGGTCCATGAGAAGGAGAGATAGCCTTCCTGCGTTATTGGCTTTGTCAAGCTGATTCTTCAAGACAAGTAGTGCTGTTTCTGTCCCATGGTGGGTGTAGAAGATGTACTGTCGGGACTGAGGATGTGATGGGATTCCAGGAAGGCCTGGATTTGGATGTACGAGGAATGCATCTGTAGTTTTAGGTCTCTAGTTAGTGTGGATTGTAGGGTCCAGAGAGTGTTTCTTGAAAATGGGGTAATCCATGACTCTTTAAAGCAGGTTGTGTTCATTCAGGAGTCAAGTGAGGAGTTGAAAATAGCGGTGATGAGTGGGATCAAAGGGTCTGCGCACCCCTTTACCAATGCAGCTGGGCAAATGTCACCCTTGCAGCAGGTTAGCTTGAGGGCTTTGATGATGGTAGCTAGGTGTGTCCCTGAGATGGGTTTGCTCTTGAAAGCTTTGGCGATGGTGTGGGTTATATTATAGCCCCCGAACAACAGAAATAAAAAGACCAGACTAGGCCAGTATCTAAGAGTGTAGCTGCTACCCATTGGAAAATGCAAGCCAGTCCCAAAACACTTCTGTTTCTGACTTAATGCCTAGGACATGAACAGAAATTGAACTTCTTCAACTTTAACAGAATGAACAGGTGCTCAAGTGAAGGAAACCATATCTGAAAACATAAAAGTGCTAGATGCGCCCAATGCATGGCAAAAGACATATGTGCTGGAAAAGCTGTTTTCCTAAATAGATGGAAAGCTACACTTTCTACTTAAAGAGACAGATAGCAGCATGAACATTATCTTTATGCAACTGTGAGACTGTGATCCAGAAATCTAAAGTGAAGTCAAGCGCTTTACATTTGTCACAAATAAAAACACTTACCGATCAAGATTTAGATGACATAATGTAAAAGAAGTGGCCTACTCGGAGCATTGCAATACTCATGTTATTCCAACTTTTATATTAAAGAAAGATATTCCACATGGACAGATTAGAAACTGAAGCTGTACTTTGAAAAACGTGGATGCAGAGGGGCATTTCCACTGAAACGAAACTATAACCCATGACCTGTTGGTTTGGGCTCTCTAGGAGAAAGATATCTGGTTGTCAATTAGTTGCTGATAACAGGTCCTGCAGGAGTAATATTGAGGTCAAGTTTTCCAATAAACTCTACATTAAGCAATAAGCAGGGCCTTTGAAGCCAAGAAGGACACGTGAAGATAATCACAGATAAACCAGATGGCTGGTCACATGTTTTCAGGGAAATGGAAACGGACCTACTGAGGCCATGTGATGCTTTGCCATTGATTCAACATTGTGTACAGTTTTTCTTAATAAGAGGACCAGTATGTGTCCAATAGAGGCAATTAAACATGAGAAACAGCCCATTGTGACCCTGTCACCCTGTGAAAATTATATGTATGTGATGTAAAGAGTTTAGCTTATGTGGAAAAGTATGATTGTTTCCATTTGCATACACCTGAGAGATAGGAGTGTTGGCATGGGGGTACCAAATGTCATTTGTGATGTCATCTTTGATGTTGTGGGTGTTAGTCTTAGCAGTGCACGGTGGTGGCGCGAGTTATGGTTGCTATGCTTACCATAACTGGCGAATTTCAAGGGTTTTTCGGTTTTACTTGGAACCATAACGTCCCTTTAACAAAGTTTTTTCACTGAATTTCATAGGTTTTTAGTAGCACAACTTAACCATAACGTCCCTTTAACAAAGTGGGGGGTACAGGAGGAGACATGGGGCATGAGCAGGGGATGGGGGGTACAGGAGGGAGACACAGGGCATGAGCAGGGGGTGGGGGGAACACGAGGGAGACACAGGGCATGAGCAGGGGAGAAAATGAGGGAGACACGGGGCATGAGCGGGGGGTAACACGAGGGAGACAAGAGGCATGAGCGGAGGGTGGGGTGGAATAGGGGAGACACGGGGCAGGGGGTGGGGGGAACAGAGGAAACACAGGGCATGAATGGGGGGTGGGGGGCATGAGCAGGGGTGGGGGGAATGGGAGGGAGAAACGGGGCATGAGCGGGGAGTGGGGGGGAACAGGGGAGACACGGGCATGAGCAGGGGGTTGGGGGAAACACGAGGGAGACACGGGGCATGAGCGGGGGGTGGGGGAACAGGGGAGACACGGGCATGAGCGGGGGGTTGGGAGGAACGGGAGGGAGACATGAAGCATGAGCGGGGGTGGGGGGGAACAGGGGAGACACGGCCCATGAGCATCGGGAGGGGGAACGGGAGAGAGATACGAGGCATGAGCGGGGTGTGGGGGGAAAAGGGGCGACATGGGGCATGAGCGGGGGTGGGGGGAACTGGGGAGACACAGGGCATGAGCGGGGGGTGGGAGGGAGACACGAGGCATGAGCGGGGGCGGGGGGAACAGGGGAAACAGGGGGCATGAGCGGGGGTGGGGGGAACGGGAGAGAGAGACACGGGCCATGAGCGGGGGGTGGGGGAATGGGAGACAGACAGGGAGCATGAGCGAGGAATGGAAGGAACACACAGAGCTTACTGTGAAACGCTCCATGAACCGATGAACATAGATGGCGGGCGTCTCTCACAATACGACGCATTGCACGCTACATGGCCGCCAATCAGAGCGCA
Source organism: Ambystoma mexicanum (assembly GCF_040938575.1). Taxonomy (NCBI): domain Eukaryota; kingdom Metazoa; phylum Chordata; class Amphibia; order Caudata; family Ambystomatidae; genus Ambystoma; species Ambystoma mexicanum. The sequence continues at coordinate 1,065,393,544 of NC_090933.1, read as the reverse complement.
CGTCAGATGTTCGCGGACATCACGCAAGCGCTTGCCCAATCCCCGTCCTGTCCGCGGAGGGAACAGGGAAGTGTGTCCGCAATTTTTTGCACTTACATTTTTGTCATTTTTTAAAAAACTACTGGACGGATTTACACCAAATAAAAAAAGCACGCTTTCGGGACCCAGCTGCCGTTTCCGCCGCAAATTCGGTGTAAATCCATCCAGAGGCGTGAGCAAAGTTTTTTCCCTTCATGGACATAATGGGAAAAAAATAAGTTTTGGGACCCCCCGAATAACTTTGCCTCCCCGCTGGACCAAACATCACCAAACTTTGCAAAAAATTTCGGAGTGGGCCATATACTTTTTCTGCAAAGTTTAGTGAGGATTCGCCCAGGGGGAGTGAAGTTATAAGCCGCCCAAAAAGTGCTCTTCCTATGTAAACAGCAACTTAACCATAACTACCTTGGCCATGTAATATCACAGGGTTATTTGAAAGACCAAGGGAGTTATTGAAGTATGAGATTTGATGTTTCAGAACAAAATTTGCACATATCCTTGTCAATTTGAAATGTTGTATCTAGTCCCGTCCCTCAGCCTACATCATACATATCTCCCAACCTTTGGTACTATCAGCGGTGAGTGGGCATTCTGGCGGGAGGTGAAGGGAACATGCTAGCCAAATCTGACCATGGGAATTAGGACAAGTTTACTGTGTCACTAGTCCTAGAAAAGGCCGGGTTTGCATCAGAACAGGGCTTTTTGTGAATTTATCTGGGAGAGATCTGCTGCTGGACTCTTGCGAGGAACAACTAGCAAAGAGGTCTACGTCTGTGCATTGCAGACAGTGGCCGGGGTCCAATACCAGAGGAGCAGAAGGAGTCTGGGTGCAAGAGAACATCCCTGACTGAAAGCCCTTGACCAGAACTGTGCTGTCCTCAGAGGAGCCTTGCTGTATTCCCTGACCAAAGCCTCTCATGTAAGTAGATATCCCAAAGCCATCAATTGTGTGGGGAGCCACCTGCCTTTATCCTTTCCATTAGTGAGATGAAACCGGGAAGGCCCTTCGCACAATTTATCAAATGTCACTCAAATGTATGTCCCCATAGAACACCACCCTCTCTGTTGAAATTGCATTGTGTAGGGCGCAGCCAATCTTAAACCTTTCCCTTAACGTGTGGGGAGGGGGGAACTGTGTAGACCCTTAGCACATTTGATTTAAGTAAATCAATTACTTCCCATATAGAAAATCACGGGATGAATGTTGTTAGAATTCGAAACTAACTAAGTTCACGCTCAGTGTGTTATAACTTTAGTAGGCCATAAAAACTTTGTTGACTGTTTCTGAAATCGTTGACATTCACATTGAAAGGGGATGAGGGTGGAGTCCATCATCCCAAAAGGAAAACACAAACATTCAAGTCTGTATGGAGGGTGCAAAAAAAAGAGATTCCCCATTCCTTTCAATCAGAATTACAAAGTATTGCATCTCATCTGTCTGTGGGTATAAAAATGAAATTTCGTTTTTGGTTCCTATTTTACTCTGACCCCAAGGTATCTAGTCCTGCCTTTTATTTCCAAGTGTGTTAAAAAATAATTGAGTTCCTTTTTCCCAACCTTGCCTTTTAAATAACAAGCCCAAAACTATTTTCCCTTTGAATTCCTTTCCCAAACATTGCCTTTTTAAATCAGCAGCAAAACAATGTTTCCATTGTGCCCACACGCCTTGAATCTTGCCATTCAATCAATCAAAGGGGTCATATTTAATTGAGGTCTGGAGGGTGAATTTTGCTAGAAGAAAAGTATTGTTTCAAATTAATTTATTTCTGTGGATCTTGTATGGTATTGGGAATGTTTTCAGTTACATTGATATTAAATCTGTGTAATTTATTATCGCATGTTTCAAAATTTCACCTGTGTTGTTTTATATAACTGAGTTATTGTGTGATCTTGGGTGTTATAGTTTTAAACGCGTTGGCATTAGTTGTGGACTACAAAAGTTTGAGGTCATGTGGACAATTACTCAATTAGCTTACTCTTGATGCTTCTTGTATTATATTATACACTAGATTGTAATACACAGGAAATGGAATTGACTTCCACACGGAGTTGGAATGTGTGTACCAGTTGACTGTTTTTCCCGAATTGGGGATTTTTGGAATTATGTACCTTTGAAATGACTGCTTTCTCTGTATGAGTTCTTTTTGTTTGACAAGCCGGTGGCTTCTAAATGTGTTTATTTTTGGCATTTACACTAAACGCAACACCAGTCTTGGTGAATGTCATTGTCCCTATAAAATTATTAAAAGAAAAAAAAAATATTTTCACTTTGAAAATTGGCATTGACTATGTCTGTGCTTTTGTATACACAGTTGAATTATTAATGAGTGAATGGCGTTTGTAATGTTTAAACAAGGTGGTCATTTTTGCCCGACACAAAAATATTTGAAATTGTCTATTTAACTGTTCAATTAGGGTTTAGCACTAGGAGAGTGCAAGAAGGTTTTCCCATTGGCAACAATGGGCTAATTTCCCTTTCAGCATGATCTTGGGTGTTGCCACAGGATTGGTGGCTGATGTTAGCATTGTGACAATATTAAATAAATAAATACATATTTTTATTACACAGCGGCCTGGTTCCTAGTCCGTTGGTGACACAGGGTATTTGTTGGGGCTGGGTGCAAGACGGGTTGGAGGCCTCACCAAATTTAATCTAAAATAAAATTGCTTTATTGTGCACCACCTGACTTCGGTGGTAAGGCTCTCCTTGTGTTGAGAGTGACTGCATAATAAACCCTGACAAAACTGTGAGCTTGTGCTGATACTGATAGAAAGTCTTCGCTTGTGACAGTGCAGTGGCAGCAAACTATTCATTTGGGTGTAATTGCCTTCCAGTGGATGGAAAGTTGTGTTGCATTGTGAAGGTGCCATTCAGACCTGTACCCTGGGTGGTGTATAGATAAAACAGTGTTTATTTTGATTTGTCATTGTGAGTGGAAACTGAGCAGGAACAGGGATGAGATGTTGCCCTGGCATAGAGAGCATATTAGGTGCAGAACACATTTCAGAATGAGCATTGCCAAAATCAATATGGCCAGGCAGCACCTCCTATCCAAACTGTTCATTAAAGGTGAATGGGTAGAACAGGAGCATGAAACATGTCACGCTAGAATGATGTGAGAGGTGACCTCTGCAAATGTTGATATTTAGGAGGATGATGGGTTGTTACACCAGGCTCTCTCGCACTTTTATATGACAGAAACCAGCAGAGATGAGCAAATTAAAATGGCACAGCTCACAGCATATATGTGCTTCCTTATGATAATCATGGAAGACCAATACCAGGATAGTGTAGTCTCTGTGCAAAACCAGTCTGAGCTTTTGAATCAAGCTCAGAGATAGTTGGAACAATTAGAAAAGAAGCTCAACAGAGCCTATATTCAGAGTTTAAATTAGAAAACAGTATTCAGCAGCTAAAAGATGAGTTAGCGACATAACAGCAAGTGCATTCAGAGCGAGAGGTTCCATTTTCTGCACTGCAAGGGAAGTATCAAGAATGTGTTCAAAACCTGAGTGCGAGTGTACACAAATTAAGTTAGTTGGTTGTTCACAATAGAGCCTGCTTAGAGGACATTTTCGCATTTCAAACTCAGATTAAACAACTGAAAGCTGAAAATAGCCAAGTCAGTCATTAGGGATGTTCAATCTCAGGGTGAATTCGATGAGATGCGCCAAAATCTGTACACTTTGAAACAACAGATAGAGCAGTTGAAGGAACAAAATAACAATTTGAGTCAAGAGAATAGTATCCTGTTTCAGGAAGTGTGCCAGTTAAGGACTGGCATGGAGAAAAGTGAGTTATGTTCTCATAAACTGAGTGACATGAGGCTAGGAAATGAAAAATTAAGGGAGGCAAGCAGAGGTTGACATAGAGCAAGCAATACAGGCCAAAATTGCACAAGGGGAGGAGATTAGTCTCCTGAAAAAGAAGCGGTCTCAATATGCCCAGACAATACCATTCTCACAGAGGGAAAATAACTCCCTTTGTGTGGAGAACAAGGGACACAGAGACTGAGTATTCGCACAAAATAAAGTACTGAAAACTACTCAAACACTGGTGTCAGAATTGAAAACTCAGGCCTCTATATATATCACAGAGAGATAGGTGCTGAGAATAACAAATCTGAGAAGTTGGAAAAGAAACAGCCAAATACAAACAGGCTTTGAGGTACCCCAACCAGTCAGAGTATGGAAAGGCCCCCTTCAATCACAGAGTGATGACATCTTTACCAGCAACCTCAAGCCAACTCACCACCTCATATGTACAGGGTGCAGTTAACTTCATACCTGCCAGTTTTCAAGGACATTGAAGTCCAAGCGAGTCAGAAGGACAGTCCTTATCAGATATTGATGAATATTCATCTGTACCCAGATTTAAAAAGACCCTAGCATGTACTTCTGTCCAGAAGGGCCCCTATGATGAAAAGATCAGGGAGTTGGACTGAAGTTACAAAGGGACCACCTGGACAGAGAAGAACCAGAGTCCAGGCCTCAAAAGAGTATTTTAAAAACCTTCACAATTTCAGGTCGGTGGGGGAATTCTCCACCATACCCAAAAGAATGGATGAGGAGAATGAGTATTTCTCAGTGCGAAAAGGCGAGTACCAGGGAAATGACCCTAAAAGCCCACAGCCCCACAGAGGAGAAGAGACCAGACCTTGTCATTCTGGGAGGGATTCCCAGTCTCATAGAAGTCAGGAGCGCCTAGGGGACAGGGCAAGGACCACCAACAGTAGCAGCTCTGAGTGAAAAGGGTGAGTGGACTCAGGTGCAGTAGAAAAAGAAGTCTGCCAAACATAAGAGATTTCTTCTGAAATACCCAATTCAGCAGATAAAGGCCACAAAGAGCTTTATGACTCCCTACCATAAGAACACCAACTACTCAGTAAGGGAGCACCTAGAACTTTATGACCAAATGATGACTTAATTTGGTATCAAGACTGATACAAATTCCATGGAGTTTGTCAAATGGACATTCTTTCCCGAATACTTTAGCTTCTTTGCAGGTCTGGAGGACCAATATCACCAAACATGGTCCACCTATAAGGCAGCTATCATAAAGCATTTATCCATTCACCGGAACCCTCAAGAGGCCCTCAAAGTGCCCTACAGCCTGCAGTGTGGGGAAGACCAAACACCTAGAGAGTTTGTGCAAGAGCTGAAGCGGTCATTTGCACAGACCTCTAGGTGGGTGAACACTAATAGCCGGGAGCTAATTAACACTTACTTCCATGCACTCCCAAAATTCATTATGATCCAACTAGTAAGGGGCTTCCATTAACGTAGGACCCTGGATTGGGTGATAGAATAGGCCATGTGGATTTATGAAGTACAAAAGCCCACTGAAAACCAAAACAACTCTAAAAAACCCAAACCGGCAAACACACCTGCCGCTGTAAATGGTGACAAATACTCACATATTGGACTTGGAAATGGGGAGGCCTAAAAATACTCCTCCCACTAACAATAACAAGCAGAATGAGAGGCAGACAAGATCTAGGATGGGGGGTTATCAGGGAAACTCCCAATATCTGAGCTACCCTGGGAGAAGGGACAGCTAAACCCCCCTACCAACCGGAAAGGATGTTTCAACTGGATCGACAAGTCCAACTAGACCTGGGTCGCATGTTGAGGGCTCAGCTGTGGGAAACTGCTGCCCAGAACAACTCGACACCCAGGTCTGGAGCCCCGGAGCAATGAACGGAAGAACCCTACAACAAACAACAGGTTCCAGAGGAGGGTGCCAGGTGGATTGGAGATGGAAACCTCTAGAGGAATCTTACTTTTCCACCAGAACCAAAGCCCTGGAACCTGAACATAAATCTTCTACCCCCGAGAAGCAGGAACCTAGGGAACAGAGGGTAAGCAGGGGAAATCGAAAGCAAAAGATAACCCACTTTGTGGAGGAAGTCCGTGTCATCCTGTTCGAAGGAGAAGAATCCCTGGAGGTTTCATGGAAGAAAACCTTCTCTTCTAGGGATGGAGAGATCCCTCCTAAGGTAAAACGGGTCCCAAAAGACCAGTATTTAGACTGGGTAAGTATGGACTGACCCAGAGAAACACATTTGTAAGCCCAAACAATGCCACCCCGATGACCCTGAAAGCACTGACCTATCCTCCCCCAAACAGGTTTGGATAACTGTCTCCAGGAAAAGGGGGACAGCAAAGAATCAGGAGAAATGGGGACTTCCTAATCCCACAGATATCTGAGTGCAAAATCTTCATTACAGATTCCCAGACTCCGACACAGAAAACTGTCCAAGATGACACAGTGTCAGAGTACAATATAAAAAAGTTAACTGCCAAGCTGGAATGGAAATGCACATTTTCTTTGTCCCCTTGAAGAGAGAGAAGGAAAATGTTATGCCTCCATTAAGGTACAGGGTCAGTGTGCATTATCAGCGCTGGTGGCTACTGGATCCCAAGCCACCCTCCTGTCCAAAATGGCCTTTGACCAACTCAATTCAGGAAGGGGGAGAGTCACCAATTCCACTTAAACCTCTTCCTGGACAACTCCAAAACTTCAATGGGATTGATAGTTGGGCAACATAGGGTGAAGCACCCGGTGATAGTCGTCACTCCAGAGGACACACCTTGTCTACTGGGGAATGACCTCCTTCAGAGGTTATCATCCTGATTGACTGCGTGAACAAGGTCCTCTGGATTGAGAGTAACCAGCCAATCTAACTAAAACAAAGTACAAATTCTATGAGTTCAAATGGCACATGCAGCATGATTGAACAACAGTCCAACAAAATAGAATTCCAATTTAGGAACAACTGAGTCCCAGACATCATTGTCATCTCTGTAGAAGCACAAACTGGTGATGGGAAACATTCTCCATTTTTGAAAATTAACCTCCCTCCCAGTTTTAAGTGGCATTCCACACTGGAAGGAAATACTCTGAAATAGTATACCAATCCACAATCAGATGAAAACCCAAATCCCATGATAAAAGACGATGAAAAATAAGCTCAAAGTTTAACCAACATCCATATAAAGTGTGAACAGCTGTTTTTCCCCATTCAGGTAAATGAGGGGGAGGAGCCTGTTCTCGCCAGAGTATGCTTAAATAACGGAAGCAGCTTCATCAGCAAAGCATTATTCAGGAAACTCCTAAAAGATCAGACCATTCCCACGTTTAAGTTGATTGATAAGTGGGAAATGGGTCTGGAAACTCCAAATTCCAAACATCTCCTGCCTAGCAGGTATATGCTAAAAATGTCCTTTGGCGACAAAAGCATAGAACATAATTGTTGGGTTGTGAGAGATGTCCCCGCCTGCTTTTAATTAGGCAGTGGTATTCTCAATCGATTCATAATTCATGTGTACCTAATTAATCACAAAGCCTGGTCCCAACTGTGGGGTAACCCCATGGGTTTTGATAACACTGAGAAATAATTTTGGTCAGCTCAATTGCTGCTGTATGCAGCTGAAGTTCAAGTGGGAGAAGAGGTTACTATCCCAGGACAATACAATAATTTACAATTCCCCTAAGAATTCCGCGAGGATAGAACCTCAATAACATGGGTGCCTATATAAATCTGAATTATCATCTCCATCAGCAAGGTTTGTATTTACATCCGACACCCCTAGTTGACCTAGAACATGACACCATTTGAATGTTGTTGGAATGGAGGTTGATGCCCAACATTGCTCTACTGATTTAGGTAATTAAATCATTGGACTAATTCCAAATGACTGCTACAATTTTAACAACGCTATCTCTCCACTGAAAAGATTTTGACCAGGCAAGGGGGAATTTTGTGGTGTACACTTCCTGCCCTTATGGTGTGGAAGATGTGACCTGTGACATCAAGAAGGATGAGGTGGTATTTCGAGTCAACAGTGACTACCCCCCATCCTTGAAACCTTATGTCCAGGCCAACACCATAGCAAGAGATCTCTCCACCCAGCTGGAGGATACCGCTGAAATTGCCAAACCCAAAGACTTTCCAGGCTTTAAGTAGATGTCCAAAGAACAAATCAATCTCGCTGATGCCTGTGCGACCAAGGAGCAAAAGCAGAAGCTGAAACAGGTGTTTTGGGATTTTTGGGATATCTTTACAGTGGATTCTTATGACTGTGGATGCACAGTCAACCTCCATACCTATGGACCCTGAGATAGCTCCAGTATTTTTGAAGCAATACCAGTTGCCTCACGCATCTATGGAGTCACTCACAAAGATTATTAAAAATGTAGAATCCCATCGGATAATTTGTTGAGTCCACAGTACCTTTAACAACCCGATACTAGGGATACTCAAACCCAATGGCCAATGGAGACTTGCAGACCTTAGGGAGTTAAATAAATGGGGCAACATGTCAAGATAGCCCCTTCTCTACGCCGATCAGGGACTAGCCCAGATCCAAGGGTCAAAGGTGAATACTGCCATTGACCTCAGCAATGGTTACTGGACTTTACCTGTGAGTAGGGAAGACCAGTACAAGCTTGCCTTTACCTTCGGGGGGCAGCAATACACGTGGACCAAAACACCCTTTGGATACATAAACTCTGGCAACTAATTTCATATCTTCCTGCATAAGGCCATGCCCGACTTGAGTGAAAGGGGAAACCTAGTCTATGTAGATGATGTCTTAATCAAGAGCTCAACTGTGTAGGAACACATAGCTGAAATAGGCTATGTTCTGACTCATTTGCAGAAAGCCAGAGCAAAACGGTTCCATGTAATAATGTCCCCTCAAAAATATTGCCATGCAAAAATATCAGCGAAAAATGGCTGTTTTTTGTGGGGACATTATTGCATGGAACATGCGGGGGACACCCCCGCAACCTCCAAACCCTTATTTTATTTTTATTTTTTTTGGCTGTCCCTGTTCCTATATATATGGTCATCCATGTAATATCGCCACAACTTTTTCCCGGCGATATTATATACGGCGACTATATATATGGGGATAATATTACCTGATACCAGCAAAACTCTCCTTTCAGAAGGCACAGTGGTGTAAGACCCGTGTAAACTTCTTAGGGCATGAAATCACTCCCGAGAGTCTCAATCTCCAGGCGAAAAAGGAGAAAGCAATATTGAAACTGAAAGAGCCTACTACTCTGCGAGAACTAAGACGCCTTCTGGACTTACTAATTATAGAAGAAGGTTCATTGAAGACTATGGAGAGCTCACGCGACTCTTGGTCCATTTATTGTAAGCCGGGGTCAAGTGGGAGTGGAGTCCAGAATAATTTGAGGCAGTAAAACAACTAAATAGAAGCCTTTTCCAAGCTCCTTGTTTGGCTTACCCCATAAAGAACAAGGAATTCTTCTTAGAGACAGGGTTCTCAGATACTTGCTTAATGGCAGTATTATACCAAAGGCTTGACAAGATCAACAAAGTAATCTTGTACGCGAGCAAAACTTTGTCCTTTGTGGAGGAAAAATTCAATGATTGTGAAAAGGCACTTGTGGCAATAGTGTGGGCATTGAAGAATTCCCGCCCAATTCATGCAGGGGGAGTACATCATCGTGGAGACTCCTCACCAACCCTTGCAATATCTCCAAAGTGACCGAATATGAACAGGGAACATGAGTAATTCCAGTATTACTTCTTGGAATCTGTCCATGCAAGGCTTTCCTGCAGATGTCAGATATGGCCAAAACAAGAAGAGTCCTGTAGCGCAAGGACTAGCTGACTTGCATGACTCTACTCAAGAAAACTGTCTTGAGTACGAAAGTCTAAGGACTAAGGACAATATGGAGGTATACCTTACTTCCCCTCACAAAGTCTATGAGGAAGACATGTGTCAGGGGATCCCCACAGTTTGTATGGATGGGTGCTCCTAGCATGGTGACAGTCAGGGGGAAAAGGACTAGTGGCTGGCAATGGGAATGCATGGGTGAATGATGCCTCGAAAACCTCTGCTGTGTACAAAATAGGTCCCTGAAGTAGTCAGGAGGCAGAGTTGATGATGGTACATCAAGCCATCCTCACTGCCATGCAACACCAACTAAAGAATTGGTCATAATCACTGATTTAGATTATATCAGGAATGGGTTCGTGGAGCAGCTGATTAATCGGACAAATCGAGGCATGCTGTGTGCAAATAACAAACCACTCAAGCACAGGAAATTAATCTAATCAATTGATGATCTGGTAACCTCTAATGAGATGACCATCTATCAATTAACGGTGCGGTGTGGGAGGCCCACACAGCAAGTGGCAGGTCAGAGCGGATGCGGCTCCGTGGCAGGGAGCACTGAAGAAGTGGCACATGGCCCGGGAGGTGTTTAAACCCTGTGCAGCTGCGACGGTGAGTGTTGGAGTATCATAAAACGCTGTGGGTGGGGCCCACCATTTAACGGTGCACATGCCTTAACAGGCAGCTGCAACACTTTGTGCTGCTGTGAGTGGGGAGGAATAAGAAGGGCTGGAGGCCGCGGCGGTGAACTGTGACTGGAGGAAGGAGCCCAGGGAGGGTCCAAAAAAGTGGTGCTCGTGCCTGGTTCAGGCAGCTGCCACACATGCGCACAAGCATCACGGATCTACCAACAGTTTACCAACAGTTCACACCAATCACTAGGACCCGGAGAACCAGTGCCCTGGGGCTCTTTTCAACCATTTAACATTAGAAGAACCAGAGAGAGAGCGAGAAGGAGACCAGGACACTAATAATAAGTCACAGAGTACAGAATGTCAGACCAGGACATGCCAGCCACGGTTCCAGTGACTCCACAGCAGCAAGGGCAACACAGGGTATCAGAATCCCTGACAGTACAGCTACCAGGAGTATTTGATGTGGTAGATACCAGCACCATGGGCCCAGGTGGTTCCAGGACTTTGATTTATATATAGTGGCAATAGGCCCAGGAGAAGACGCTAGACAATAAAGTCTACTCAAGGTGGCAGCAGTTCCGGCCACAAGGGACATAATAGATGAATTCCCTGCCAACTCCATCAACATGATCCAAAGTCCAAAGTCCAAAAACATCTCTAGCCACCTATTTTACACCACACACCAATGTGGATTATGAAAGACACTTATTTGACACTACGAAACAGGTGAAAGGAGAAACCATGGATGCATTTGTGATGTGAGAATACGCAGCTAAATAAAGCACTGTGATTTTAACAACTCTTCTAACACAGAGGTGTTACGATTCCAGATTATTGCAGGGTGTGAATCACTGAATTTCAGGAGGAAATTATTACAAAAGGCAAGATCGCTGGAAGAGATACTCATGCTGGCCAGGGTGGAAATGTCGGTAGACTCGCAAGTGGTGTCTTTTGACAGCCCAAAAGGGCACTCGTCACACCCAGAGGCTGTACACAAGCTACCAAGTGCATCGAGGGTGAGCTCTTTTTGTTATTGGTATGGTTATAAATTCCCACATGAGGGCACATGTCCAGCGATTGGACAGAGGTGCTCAGATTTCAAGTCAGTATGTCGTGTGGTCAGAGGATCAGTCAGAGAAAATGAAAGTAACACGACCAGCAGGCCGCGTACGAGGCCCGCCACCACAGCAACAGAAGCCTCCCACATAGCATTGCAAGCCCACCACAGAAGAAAGGAAGGTAAAATAACAAGATCACGGCTCAGGTGATGAGAGACAGCAAAGAGAACGGAAGGAGGACAGGACGGGGGGAGATGGAAGATGTTATCACACATCAACAACGCAACCAGAATGTCAATCCAGGCGACATTTACGGTATTTAGTGGAACAGTCCCTGACAGACATGGAACCGAGCTCCTTGGAAGGAGAACAAAGACGGAAGAGCTATCTATATGTTTTGGGTTACCAGCAAACAACCAAACACAGCCCAACCCTCCTCATGCACCTAAATGAAAACAGCAAACTGAATTCCTCATTGACGCAGGTGCTACCATCAATGTAATCAGTGAGAAAGTGTACCAGACGTTACAGTGGGCACACAGACTGCGCCCAGCAGAGTTGGAAATTTACCCATATGGCTCAAAGACTTCCCTAAAATGTATGGGACCATTTGAAGTAGCATGTCACCATAAGACACAGAGGTAGGACATCCTGATACATGTAATCTCCACTCCCACCAAATGTGGGTGCATCATGAGTTTCAAAATGGCTTTCGAAATGGAACTCATTTTTCATTTTTAAAATGTTTTTATTGTGATTTATCCAAAAACATATTTTGACTTTTTACACAAAATACACATGTATACATCTTAAAGCAACGTAGCGAGAAACAGAAAAATATCGTCATCCAAAAGAAATAAACAGTATGAAGATAAAAGGAACAAAAGAAAAAAAAGAAAACAAACAACTTATATATTCATACTTATTAAAATCTATAACATTCCAATACAAAAACATATTTTGACTTTTTTTATTAACGCCATTTTGGCTCCCATTGCTAATTTTGAATCTAGGTGTGCCCTGCTTATGCTTTTGAATTAGAGCCATTCTGGCTCCCATTGCTAAATTTGAATCTAAGTGTGCACTGTTTATGCTTTTGAATTAGCGTCATTCCTGCTCCAATTGCTAAATTTGAATCTAGGTGTGCCCTGTTTATGCTTTTGAATTAGCGCCATTCTGGCTCCCATTGTTAAATTTGAATCTAGTGTGCCCTGTTTATGCTTTTGAATTAGCGCCATTCTGGCTCTCATTGCTAAATTTGAATCTAGGTGTGCTCAGTTTATGCTTTTGAATTAGCCCACACTAATGCTCATCAGGCCTCAGCCAATTTTGCACCTACTCCGTGTATCTCAGCCTAGTCTAACCCAGTGGTTCACTCGTGTTTAATGCCTAACTGCTATCAATGGTAACAGCCGACTGAATGTTGATCATGCCCTATTTGCCAAATTTTGAATCCAGGTTGCAGTATACTTCCGCCTTGCAAACTACCAAGTATCAGTAAGCTCATGCTAAAGTTGGCCGTTATAACAGAATGCAGGCACTGCTAACTTTAACTATGTCCCCATTCTGCATTATACCATCTGCCACCCCCTGCACTAAAGGCCACTACATTAAGCTTGATGAAGGGTTAGGTAGACTGAGATGTCCTCGTCACCACCCTATCCCCTACCCTACACCATTCCTTCCCACACTACCCCCTTTTTCCACACAAATCATGACCGAACTACATCCAGCCTCCACTATGTGCACTACACACGATAAGTTGCCCCCCATGCCTATAGCCTCAACCACCTCCCCTCCTGACATCTCTAAGTGCAACGAGAGACTAACCAGCAGACTACCATCCAGCAGGCACTCAGCAGTAGAATATACCCATAAGCTCATATGCTCAGATTGCCCCGGATGCACTGATAATACTTGCAGGTGCTATAAGAAAAGGTCTACAGCCCCACGGAACAACCTAGGGGACATTAGCCCCAGAGAACCAACGAAGGACCCACAAATACAGCCCACTAAGGGGGCATTACTGAATGTCAGGTCACTGGTAGCACACGCAACTGAGATTGCCGACACTATTTTGAACAATAATCTTGACTTCCTTGTAATAACAGAAACTTGGCTGCATGAGGCAGCAGGCTCTTCTATTGCCCTAGCTGTCCCAGATAATTACTCCATTCTCCGTGTAGACAGACCCACGACTCGCGGAGGTGGAATAGCGATAATCTTTAAAGCCACTCTCAATATAAGACTAGCCACCCCTACGTCGCTGGCATCATGCAAACTCCTCTCAGTTAAGTTCCAAACCTCACCTAACAGCACTATCACACTACACATCATTTACAGGCCTCCAGGACCCCCTGGGTCCTTTGAAGAAGATATCATAGCCCTAGCAGCCAACGCCACCAAACCCACGGTGCAAAATATTATTTTAGGAGATTTCAACCTCAGTTACAAGGATACTAGCGACCCACACGCCATCTCTCTAGCCTCTGCACTACTAGAACAAAGCTATACTCAAATTAGCACCAAACCTACCCACGAAAAAGGAAGGATACTTGACTGGTTTGCGGTTCTCAACTGTACCATCACCCTACTTGATCCAACACCACTAGTATGGTCAGACCACCACCTTATCACCTTTGAATTGCTTATCAACAACTTGGAAAAGAAAAAGCCCATTATTGCCCACGTTGCAATTATGACAGTCCCCTTTCTACTGAAAATCTTGGACAGAATAGCCTACTTGCAAATACAAGACTATCTTGAAGCTCACAAACTACTCGGTACCCGTCAATCTGGCTTCAGACCCCAGTATGGAACAGAAACCGCACTCGTCGACCTGAAAAGCCAGATCGATGAATTAAAAGACAAAGGAAAGATGGCCATCCTACTTCTACTCGACCTCTCTGCGGCCTTTGATCTGGCGGATCACTCCATACTTTGTAACCACCTATCCTCAGCGGGCCATTTCTCCAGTTCTGCAGTTGCCTGGATCCAATCTTTCCTTGCCAACAGAACTATGCGCGTGTTCTCACCGTCAGCAGTGGCTGACCCCAACCCCATCACCTGCGGAGTCCCTCAAGGATCCTGCGTCTCGCCCACTTTGTACAACATTTTTACAAAGCTACTATTTGACAAACTGGACGGTCTAGGTGTCACCTACACAAATTATGCGGATGACACCCAGATACTCCTACCCCTTTCAGGAACCTATGATATAGACGTTGCACGGATTAACAAAGTCTACATCATCATTCAGGCATGGATGGCCACACATGGCCTCTGCCTGAATGATGATAAGACAGAATTACTCCTAGTCGGATCATCTAATAACCTTCTCAAATTAAGTCCTCACTACACAAATATCCTCATCGATGGAAACAGTATACCCATTGCCAAACATGTAAAAACTTTAGGTTTCTACCTCGATGCCCAGTCTAACCTAATTAAGCAGATTAGCATGACCTCATCGGCCACAGCCTACACAGGCAAGTTGATCAGAGCCTGTAGACCTTTACTATCCCCCACCAATTGCCTTACTCTGGCGAGAGCGCTCATACAATCTAAATTGGATTATTGCAACAACCTTTATCTAGGAGCAAACAAAACCATCTTAAATAAACTCCAGATCATGCAAAATAACACGCTCAGAGCAGCGTTTAATATTCCCAAAAGAGAGCACATATCAGAAATTAGAAAGCACTACAGGTGGCTCTCTATACATGACAAAATTGACCTAAAAACTATCTGCCTCACTCATAAAGCGCTCAACCACCAAGCCCCCCCCCTATCTCACAGATATATTCACATGGAAGATCCCCAACAGAATCACTAGATCATCCAACATACCATGTCTGGCGGTGCCCAGATACAATCTAAAAATAGCCAGAGGCTCTAGCTTCCCGGTATTAGCCGCCCAGCTCTGGAACACTCTCCCTCAGAATATTCAGACTATTCAAACCTTCAACAAATTCAGAAGCCATGTTATCACATGGATACTCAACAAACATGAAATAAAATAAAATGACAGCTCTTGATACCACTGACCGTTAGGAGGTCTGCACAACTAGTATGTGTTATCCATCCTATACTACTGCTATGATCTATGTATAATATGTATAATGTTTTAATATGTATATATGTACTATTGTCATTTTTCCTTGAATGTGCAAACTGTATTCAGATACATAAATGTATTTACTATGTCTTGTAACCATTACTATTCTCTAGCACCCAATTACCTCCGGGTCAGGTGCGTGATATAAATAAAATAAACAAACAAACAAACAAACAAATAAAAAATAAGAAAAAAACAAAAAAGAAAAGAAAGACATGCAAAATAAACAAATAACAGTCTGAAACATATCAAAAGTTTTGCATAAGCATCTTCACCTATATTTTCATCTTAATCAAGCAGATTAAGGACGTTTAGAAGCCTTACCACCACCATTGTCAAAAAAACTTAAATCCTGAGACAAATATTTCCCAAAATGTGTCCGACTACAGGCAATCACCAATTTGAACAAATCTCAGCAATCTACCCCATCTCAATTGCCTTGTCCCTGGGCATGATAACAAAAGATGTTTCACTATATTTTTAGTATTCATCTCACATTCCTGACATATATCATTCGGATAGCCAACCTTATCTCTAATATGTAGGATTTCCAGGGTGGGTATGAACTTCAATTTAAAGTGGAAATAGTTCGCTCTAACCCTAGGGTCTGGGAATTATTGGAACTGAGTCAAGTCCAAATAACACGGTTGGTATGACCTTCCCGATATAATATTTTATCAACGAGACAATGGAGAATTAACAATATTTTCTAAGGATCGTAATCATTTGGGATCCTAACTTTACTGATTCGAAATCTAAGATGTTATTACGTTCTAATTTAGTTGGACACGCACTAACCTTCAAACACAAATACGTGATTTCCCTTACCAAGGGAATGATTTGGTTATCAATTTTCCAAGAAAATTATTTAGTCTTCACCAGCAGATGCTTAAATATCATTACTGTGGATTTTTCCAGATTGATTTTAAGACCATTAGATTTTGCATAAACTTTCGGGCGGTCACAAGCCTTTGAAGGACGTTTTGAGTATAATCCAGGATCACAATATCATCAGCGTAGGCTAGCCCTGATATCCTGGTCTCTCCGATCTTAGGGCTAGCCAACAACAAGGTCAGGAAACAGTGAAACAGATCTGATATAAAAAGATTAAACAGAAAAGTTGCCACCAGACAACCCAGTCGCACACCTCTCTCTATTTGAATCATCTGTGATAAATCTTCTGACCTAGATAGTCTTACACGTAGAGTGGAATTGTGGTGAAGTTCTATCAAAATAGCCAGTAAAGAGTCAGGGATTCCCCAGCTTTTCAGTTTACCCCATAGCAGATCTCTATTTATTGTGTGAAAGGCCTGGGATAAATCTACTCAGGCCACAAACAGAGATCTACCCCCCTTAATATTGCTATCTGAGCTCAAACAACTAAGAATGAGGATATTGAGTGCAGTGGATAGGCCTCTTCGAAATCCCGTCTGGAATTTTGAGAGAATACCTTTTGTTTTAGCTCAATCTTCTAGGTCTCTAAGGACCAAACCCGCAAAAACTTTTCCATCCGCATCCAATAAGGATATTGGCCGATAATTTGCGGCCGCTAGACGATCACCACGCTTAAAGACAGGGATGATCACGGAACTCCTCCATGAGTTAGGAATGGATCTTGTTTTAAGTATGTTATCAAAAAGTGCCTTTAACACCCTGGACCAGAGTTCCGGATTGGACTTTAGAATCGCATTAGAGAGTCAGTTAGGCCCAAGGGCTTGTGACGCAAATGATTTAATTATTAGCATTCTAATCTCTTCCAGAGAATAAGTAAGGACCCAATCCCTTGAGGGAACAATCTTAGGGACTTTACTCTCAGGTGGACCATAGACGCTAGTAAAATGATCAACCCAGGGCTGTTCCTGTATGAAGGTCTCCTACTCCTGAATCGTTTTTTTTATTAATCAGAGACCAAAAACTACATGAATTATTTAGGAAAATCGTATTTAGTATATTCTCTCCATCTCTCTGTGATCTTATTGATCTCTGGAATCTCATCCAGTTCCTAAATAAGTTGTTAATTAATTTGGCCTCTAAGAAGCGCTGAGCTATGCTCTTTTTAGATTTTTTAGGACATAAAGCATTCTGCTTCTTTCTCTCTTTTTCTCTAAGGTTTGGATATCAAAGCAGTGGATTTGAGTTCTTTTGATTTTTGGTGGGGGCATATATCTGTTTGATCTATGTTCCAAAGCAATTCTACAAAGTTATTGGGTTAAAAAAAAGGATAATAGTTCTTGGTCACTCCAATCATTGGTAGTTTTCTCCAGTTTAGCATTAAGGTTCTGACCACCTCTCCCAAATCTGACCACCCTATTACCTGCCACATTGGATGACAATTTCTGCTTCATATAAGCAGTTTTCGTGTTTAGTTGGAGCTCAAAGGAAGCCACCAACATAGCATGGTCACTCAGTGCGGATTTCAAATAAATTCTGGGTGACAAAGACATAATCAAAGGTAGAGTATGAGGAACCCCTTCTCCACGTGGGTACTGGCGGAATATCTGCCTCCATGTTACCATTCAAAACAAACATATCCCACACATTCATAAAATAACTCCAAACTCTACCATCTGATATCTTTCGAATTCCTGCTACCATATGTACCATGGTTTCTAGTAGACAGTAAGGGTTAAAGTCTCCCATAATTAGTATCTCGTCTATAGCGTATTGTGTTATGAATGTTAACAAATAATCCCACAATTTCTGCACAAAACCAATTAGTGGGAATTGGGCCAGGTTCTAGTAAACATTCACTAGTAACCCCCCCTTTTCCCCTTCATATCCCTCAGCATACTTTTGACTATCATAATCCCCAGTGCTTCGTTAGGAAGGACAACAGAGCCCCAAAGACCTTATTTCTGCATATGATCGATAGACCACCCATTGGTCGACCCACCTCCACCTCTCTTGACAACTGATGATGGGATGAGAATCCATCTATAACAAATGACTTTGTTAACCAAGTTTCCTGAAAAAAAATCAAATCATAAGAACAAGATATGTGCTGTTTCAATGCCTCATTACAAAATTAATTAGAGTCCCTAGTGTTCCATGACAGGGTTCTAATTATCAATTTTATTAGAGGAGCTATTCTGCCATACGCAGTTTATGCAAAATCTGGGCACAATCTCCAGAACCATGTCCAGAACTGTTGTTGAAGAGTTAGATTCTTTCATTCGTTGGTAAGGAACTAGACTTAGTTCTTTATTTTGTTTGGGAGATAGAGTTATAATGGTCTCATTCGGCAGGAATTCTGAGATTTTGAGTCCTCTGTGAATCCATTCCAAACTTGCCCCCAACATAGAAGAACACCCTTTTTTAGATTTTAAGACCAGCTCAGCAATGTCAGTATTGGGAAAGCATGGGAATCCAACCACGTCGATGTCCGCCGTCATAAAATATTTGAAGCTCAGTATTGCCTTGATTTCCATCAGGATAGCTGAGTGATTCAGCAGAGCTTTCCCTTTAAGAGTTGCGATGGAACATGACAAATATACTGATAGGGTCTGCGCTTGCTTCTTATGCTTATTTGCAATCTGGTTCTCTAATTGATTGCGAGAGCGATTTGGAGGCATGTGTATCTCTTCATCTTTCTTTTCTCTACTTGCAGGTCCTAAGAATCAGAGCTTGTCCTGCACTGATTGAACATTCAAAGGAAAAGCCTCACTATCCTTGGCTTCACCTGAATCAACCTCTTCTATATTTCGCAGAACTATATGCCCTCCCGTTGTAATCAATAATGGTTTCTCATTACCTACCCCTTTTGTCTTGGATTTTAGGAAAATTGATGCAAACCTTTTGGACGGCTTTGAGGGTTTTAGAAAAATAGAAGTAATCCTTAGTGGAGGTTTAATTGGATCAGTTTGAATCCCCACTGTTAACTTTCTTACTTCATTTTCCTTACTGGAAGGGTTCAGCTGTGGAGAGATATAGGCTGCACTGGGTTAGGAGGATTATTACCATCCAATCTCATTTCATCTACCAAGGCCTTCCTTCTATTTTTCTTCTTTGTTTTCTCCGATAATTCTGCTTGTTTTCCTTTAAGCTTTCGAATAAATCTATTTGTTGTTCCTGCTATCT
Source organism: Ambystoma mexicanum (assembly GCF_040938575.1). Lineage (NCBI taxonomy): Eukaryota > Metazoa > Chordata > Amphibia > Caudata > Ambystomatidae > Ambystoma > Ambystoma mexicanum. Next base: position 1,065,373,961 of record NC_090933.1, on the reverse strand, counting down.
TTTTGTTCTTTCCGATTAGATGATCTTCATTATCAGGATCGTTGATTATATCTTGGGAGTCTATCGGCAGAACAGTTCCTTGCAGTTTTCTTCCCCGTTTTCTTTTGGATTTTCCATTACATTTCTTTGTCCTTTTTTGTGATTGAGAGTTCGAGGGTAGTGTATTTGAGATCTCATCTACGGCCACCTTATCCACCTGCAGTCAGAGAGCCTCTTCAAGCTCAACCAATTGGGCTAAGCGTACACATTCCTCCATTGTAGAGCTTGAGAGTGAAGTATCATCCATTTCATTACTCCTTGGAGTTGCCTGGATACATTTGCAGCATGAGCGACACTGGTTTAGAAATAGATGGGTAACCCCACCCAACAGATATTGTTCTAATTTAGCCAAGTCAGTTCTAGTATCTTCCCATTTGGAGGATAAAATGTCACATTTTTGAGATTGAGTTACAGATTGGTGTTGCACTTGCCTCAGAATTTCTTTATTGGTGTCATTTACCGCTGATTTTAAGGCTACCAGGGAAGTATCAAAGATTTCAATGTCTTTCGTGATTTCCAAAAGGTGGCCTTTACGTTTTTGCACTTCAGATTTAATGTCTACAGAAATGTTCACAATCGAACCTAGAACGAAGCTCAGAGCTACCGTGGATGAAGGATTTAAATGGCCCCCCTGGGGGACATTTAACCTCCTTTCTTCCTCTATGATAACATGCTCTCTGCCCGCTGTTTTCTCCTGGTAAGCTTTTGCCACTCTTGGTACCTCCAGTAATGCTGATATAGCATTTAGCTCGATTAATGAATCTAAATTAGGGAGGATATCTGAATTTAAAAGGTCTTCTTCAGGTAGGTCTACTTGCAGCTCACCCTGATCCCCATCCTGTGTCGCGAGCTGAGCTGATATCTGCTTCCTTTTGTCAGTAATTTCGCTAACAGAGCTTCTAATGTGAAATTGTTCTCGCGGAAAATAATTCAAGATGGTGTTTTTAATGAGGTAGCCGTGAGATTATAGTCTCTGTTTAGAGAGGAGTTTTGTTTTGAGGCAGCGTCTTTTGGGTTGGAAGCATCCAAATCTCTGGATACAGAGATGAATGATTGGGGTAAACCCGAGCCCAATGGTTTTTGTCCATTGACAGGAAAAGTACTTTGCTTCCCAAAGAAAGCGGCTGGCCCTTTAATTGGGGCAGTAATTTAAAGATGGATCTATTGGGTCTTTGCAGGTCAATACCCTTCGGTCCCGAGTCCTCCAGTTCTGGGGCTCGAAAGTCTAATCCAGCAGAGGTACTCCTTAAGTTATAACTCTTCATCAGAATGATTATAACAGTATTAAGGTTAAAGAGGAGATATAAATATTAAAAGTGTGATCAATGTCAGGTGGGTAAATGGCAAAAATGCCCGCAGTCCCCGCCTGTTCAGTATTGGTTGCCGATGGTGTAGGCAAGGGCGTCTATCGGTTAGCTTCGATAATATTTGGCTTCAAATCAGGTGGGTCAAAGGCAGGTTAGCCAACAGTCCCCTCCTGAGCCGCATTGAGTATTCGAGTTCACGAGCACACGAGCAAAGCTGTATTCCAAACCATAAAGCAGTTCAAATCATGACCATTCAATTCACGCACAGTCAAAGTAAACAAGTAGACCAAGGATAGCTGGCAAGCTGTGTATTCCTTCAGACAAGGATCACGCACCGTCTGATGTCCGATGGCCAACATGTAAGGAGAAAGGCAGGCACGAGCGACTTTCTTGTGTAGATGAACCATGATGGAAAACGTGAGTCTTGTGCACTTTATAAACTATGAATAAAAAGCTGTGCTGATTGTCTCCCAAGAAACACAGGAACAATGGTGGCAATGTCAACCGGCAATCATAGTTAATAGTTCATCAGTTCGTGAGATAGAATGATTATCTTTTCAAATAAGTACATAGTTAACTTGCCTCCACCAATAAGAACTCACATGCAGAACTGCTCTGGTATTTAGACCGCCCTGGTCGCCACGGTCTGCAGCTTTCACTCTGCTGCCTCACTCATGGGACTCATTAATGTACTTTACAAACTCATGGTCAAGAAAATACAGTGAAATGGTGGAAAGAATAGACCAGATATACCCAGCCCTCTTCAAAGGCATTGGAAAACTCTGGAATCGACATCGACAAAGATGTCCCGCCTGTAGCCCAGCAGTACCGGGGAATCCCTGTGAATATCCAATGGCAGGGGGATGAGGAACTGCACAAGCTGCTAAGTCAGGACATCATGGAGCCGGCATCGGTGCCCGCACCCTGGGAGTCCCCCACTGTACCCGTGGCTGAGAAAGGGTCTGATGCCATTTGGCTATGTGTGGGCATGAGGAGACCGAATGAGGCCATTAAAAGGGAGCGACATCTGCCACCTCACATCAAAGACATGGTTCACCTGCTCAAAGGGGCCAAAGTATTTTTAAAGTTGGACCTAAATAAAGGGTGTCATCAGCTTGTTCTGAGTCCAGAGAGCAGGTACATTACCACATTTGAGACCCATTTGGGGTTATATAGCTATAAGAAGTCGAAATTTGGTATCTCTTCTGTGGCAGAGATATTTCAGGCAGAAATCTATAATGTTATAAAGCATACTCGGAACTGTATTAACTACAGCAGTGACATTCTGGTGTTTGGTGCAGTGACTGAGAAACACAATGACACGTTGGCCCCAGTCTGCATGGCATTATAAGTGGCAAACCTCATGTTGAACCATGACAAATGTGAATTCAGGAAGGGCACACTTTGTTTCTTTGGCCATATACTTTCAGAAAATGGAATGACACTGGACCCGGAAAAAGTTCACGCACTGAATGAGACCTTGCCACCAACCAACCTCTTGGAACTCCGGTCATTTCTTGGCCTGGCCAGTTATTGTGCCCAGTACATTAAGGACTTTGCAATGATCAGTGAACCGCTGAGAGCCTTGGCCAAACAGCACACAGCCTTTCTGTGTTCGTCAGAGTGCCACATAGCGTTTGCGTCCATCCGTGTCAGAATAGCAAAGGCTGAGAACATGGCCTACTTTGATGTGGACAGAGAGACGGAATTAATGGTGGATGCCAGTCCGGTGGGTCTACGGGCCATCCTTGCCCAGACAGGCCCAGAAAGCTTGGGTTAGTGACACATTGGCCCTCATTCCGAGTATGGAGGTAATCATGGCGCTATTTGCGCCATGACTACCTCCAATACCGGTACCGAGTCCACCCTGGTTCAATGGGGATCTACCGGTCCATTCCGACCTTGGAGGGACTGGTAAGTCCCCATTGAAAAAGGCAATCACCATTACCATTTGAGCCCCCATAGGGCTCAATGGGAATCGGGAGGGTGCTAATAACGGTACCGCAATTTGCGGTACCATTATTTGCTCCCTGGTCCATTTGTGGCTCCTGCTAAGGGTGCCTGGTAAAACCAGGCACCCATAGCGGGCCCCGAGAAGGGACCTCGGAATAGGGCGCAAAGGGATTACCGGCAGCGATGTCCTTAACGGTGCCCGGTATCCCTTTGCGCCCACCTCGTAATGAGGCCCATTGTCTCATATGCTAGCAGAAGTTTACCGAAGACGAAGCAGACCTACTCCCAGGCAGAGAATGAACGCCTGGCAATTGTGTGTGCCTGCAAAGCTTTTTAATTTATTCTTAAATGGCAAGCCTTTCACAATTATAACAGATCATCAGGCCTTACTCTTCTTATATGGCAACCCGCAAGCGAAGATGGCACCCTGCATTGCAAGATGAGGTCTGCGGTTGCAAGACTATGCATTTTGCATCATTCATAGGACAGGGAAGTAGGACAACCCAGCTGACTTCTTGTCACACAACCCCAGACCAGGAAATGCCCCAGAGCCAACAGCAGCAGACCGGTATATTCGATATCTCATCCAACAGACCATCCTGCAAGGAATAGACTCCCTGGAGCTGGCAAAGGAGGCAGATGAAGACATTGCATTACAGGAAATCACAGAAGGCATGCGGTCGGGGAGATGGAGGCGAGCAAAGGTGAGGGGCCATGGTGAATCAGAGGAAATAAGGAAGGACATAGAAAGCCTACTAATGATGGAGGAGGAGTTAGCCCTGCAGGAGGACAACCTAATGTTAAAAGGTAGCAAGATCGTGATAGCACGTTGGCAGAGATGTCAGGTTTTAGACTTAGCACATAAGGGGCACAGGCATATAGTCTTGATGAAGAGAACACTGAGACAAAGGGTGTGGGTCCCGAGGCTTGATTCGATTTTGGAAGACCTGCTTTGGGAATGTCACACATGCTGCCTAATCACACCCACCATCATCCTGAGCCACTAAACATGTCACCACTACCCGATGGAGTATGGGAAGGAGTAGCAGTGTATTTCTTTGGCCCGATGGAAGGGGGAAATAATTGATAGTAGTAATGGATGAGTACTCTTGTTATCATGAAGCACAGCTGGTCTCCTCCACGCCACCTCACCATGCCATCCTCCTCCTGGACAGAATCTTTACAGCTTATGGAATCTCCAAGCAGGTGAAATCAGACAATGGGCCACTGTTCACGAGCCAGGACTTTAGGCTTTCTCAGGGTACATGGGGTTCTAGCACAGGAATGCCAATGGCATGCTCGAACAATTTATGCCCAATCTGGAGCGAGCCATACAAATCTCTCACTTAACCAGACAGTCATATGAACAAGCGTTGCACGAGCTATTACGAGATTATAGGAGCACCCCACACAGTTCAACAGGGAGGTGCCTGGCTGAAATCATGTTTGGCCAAATTGTCCGCACTCGACTGCCCCAATACGAAGCGGTCACTGAAATCCTCAAAGAGGATCAAGACATGAGGGATCGAGATGCTGAAGCGAAAGGAACGATGAAAGACTACACTGACCGCCTGAGACCTGCAAGGTCATCCACCTTAGTGGCAGGTGATGTAGTGGATGTTAAACAACCCAGAACCAGCAAAAGTGATGCCACGTTCCATGAAGACCCCCATCATCACCACCCAGAAAGGCTCCAAGGCTTGCAAGAGGAAGAATGGACTTACTCATCTGAAGAATCCTACCACTGAGATGACAAGGACTCAGATGCAGCTGGACCAGATGAGCCAGTGGGGAATGACCAAGGTGAAAGGCTGGAGGTGAGGGACAGTTGACAACGAAGGGCGAGAATAATACCTTGCAGACACATCGAAGAAATTGGATACAAATATGGTGTTAGTAGTTAATTTGAGGGGCGGTATAATGTTGGGAAATGTAGTTTGGGCCCTAGAAGGGTGGGATGTGGGAGCGGGGAGGGAAGTGACATGTAAAGGAGAGAGGTAGAGCTTGTGAGGAGACAGTGAATAAAGACGTGTGTAGCACTGGCTGCTTCACAGTCTCTTAATTCCTGAGCAGCATTACGCACGCCCAGGCTGCCCTTCACTGGAGGGCCTGGTGACATGAGGCAGGAGCACACAGGTCATATCACATATAGTATTATTACAGGTATGGAGGACTCAGTGGTATGATTTCATTAACTTGAGAAGGATGTATGTCTGAGTCCTCCTTGCTCATACTGAAATTGGTGAGTTGCATGTTGCATTAGGTGTTGCAAAAAAATTCCTGCATCATGTTGTTAAACACACTGGCCCTCATTACGACCCTGGCGGAATACGAAAAACGATGGCGGAAATGTAATACCGCCCGTTGCGATTATGACCCATCACCATAAAGTACGATGCGATTAGCGACACCGTAATGAACGCCAACGGTAACTGCACCAAGTACGCGCACGCGCGCCTTGCAAAACCGCAATATCCGCCATGGCGCAACGGTACGCGAATGCTGACCCCAGCGGACATTCACCTAACGCCATCAAGCATGGCGGAAAGTACCATTCCGCCATGGCGAGAACTACGGCATCGCGAACCAACCGTAATGGCCCTACTGAGTGCCTGTACTCCACTCCCTGGCCACATTGCACAACTCCTCGTAGGCGCAATGCAGTCACACCATGCAACCAGTGAAATGTACAAGTCACCCATGCATGCCAACGAACAAATGCATGCAGGGGCCCCAAGTGCCCTGTGAGTGGCCATCCACAAATGGCAACACACCATTGCCGTACTGATGCAGCACAGGCATCTGAAGGTGCAAGTACATCAAAATGAACTGAAAATTCCATGACACAAAACAACAACAGTCCCCCATCGCTTGCCACCAGTGTAAACCAACAGTCAAAGCAGTAACCTGAGGGAGACTGCACCAGCCCTGTACACATGGCAGTAGTCAAAACAACCATCAGCATAAGCACGTACCACACAACTGTACCCAGAAGCCGGAACCCAATGCAGAACACCTCTCTATACATCGCGCCACAAATCGGAAAATGCCACATTACTAGCAAAGAATAACGCTACACGGTTAATATCTGAATCGCGCCTTGAAACACTTATGTATAGGCGCGTTACAAATACCATATCATATCATATCATATCATATCAATATAAATTTAATGCACATCAAAATCACCAAGGCCATACAGCCATTTGAGCATAAACTCACAAATGATCAGCATTACTGTGGGCTGCATCCGCAATAAATGACCAGCTTCCCCATGTGTGACGCCCTGTACCTCCATGGCACACAGGGGCTACATCCACGTCCAAAAAGGCAACATGGAAGCGCCTAGGACCGCAGGCCCGTCCCATGAAGTAAGCACTAGTCCAGCTGGAAGCTAGGTATGCTGCACCTAGCCACTAGTACTGTGTAAGGGCATGTGGGCCATTGCCGATCGTCCCATAAGATCGTAATGGTGCTCCACTGATTAACTCGAAGCTGCAGGTGTCGACTGTAGAAGCCATCTGCAGGAGTGGCGTACAGATGGCAGCGGCAGAAGGGGAGGAGATACCTGTCACCCAAATGAAAAAAAATATAGTATGGGCATCCGAACTTCATATGTATCACTCACTACATCCAACACACCAAACCTACAACCATATGCATGCTAGCCCACTCATAAGGATCAATTGCACTCAAAACCCACTTCCGAATCATTACGACACAAATCGAGGTGAATACACTATTACAAACGAGTGTCTGTGTGCATGCGCCTGTCAGAACAGGATCCATCAGATGGGATCATCAACGTGCATAGACACAAGTGATTGAAGGCGCGCAGAGACAGGGAGGGTTCAACAAGGGCAGACAGACGATGGTCCCACTATGGCAGCCTTGCATCACATAGCGCAGGGGAAGGGGATACATTCCAAATAGCCATGTACATGGCCGACTCCCAATTAAAACATCTTCCCATGCATCCATTCATCATTCCCTCATCCCGTAATGAAAACGCCTGAATATTCACTCACATCACATTCGAAATTTCCATTGAGTCTGTGCGTAATGCAGCCTTCAAAATCCACTGTGCTCCTGCCCGGATCCCTTGTGTAGTGAAGTCACATGTATTAGGGAACGTCCTGCCTTATCGTCCACTACGCTATAGCGCATCCCATTCAAATCATATCATACATTGCATTCCCGTCATGGGCCCTGTCCCAAGGACATTCAACAATAGAACGTTACATTTCCAGTCAGACCTGTGGGCGTCTCCACGCCGCTACTTGAAAACCGAAAGCGCTGTCCTTCGAATTCCTAATTTGCAACATCACGTTGAAAAGGCATCTGTGAACGCTAGTATTCACAAATACATCTATGCAGTGCGTCTGTGTGTGAAAATGGTAACTGCCCTCAATCACTGATGGGACTCCCCGCCGTCGGTGAACCTCGGTACAGTGCTGCATGAGGGTCCACCGTTGATCGAGCACTACATTCCGCTGACCCTTCACAAGTCTGCTCGCGAATGCAAATATCGTATGTGCAACAATGGGACCATAGCAGAATCAACATGTAAACCAATATTCCACAGCCTTCGGGATTAAGAACAGGAATGCGAATGCAAGATGCCATGCGTCGATTTGCAGCGTCGTGTGCGGGACGTGCTCGCACGAAAGGCATTGCAGCTGACACAGGTGGAATGAATCACCACAGGTGACGGCTATACAGCCTGAAAACACATAAATTGCATACCCAAACCCCTCCCACAACCACACCCACTCCAGAATGCTACCGGCAGGACTAGCGATGTTGGGCCTGTGGGACCTGATTGCACTGCAAGTACTCCAACTTCAAGAAGAAGACGAAAGCCAACGACTGCAACAACCGGCCGCACAGAGGAGGCGCAGGAGGAGGAGGAGGAGGGCAAGGCATGGCCAGCAAGCCCCACCAGCACAGCCACTACCACCACGCAGGCAGCCCGCAATCCCACGCCTCCGAGCTAATCCGTTCAACCTCACAGCTGAGCAGATCCACACCCTCTACCGTTTGGACCGGGACACCATAACCGCCATTGTCGACATGACACACGCTGACCTTGTCAGCATGATAGATAGCCCAACCGCCATCCCACCCCTACTGAAGGTGGTGTCTGTACTCCACTTCCTGGCCACAGGCACCTACCAGCACACAGTCGGACAGTTGCATGGCATTTCACAGCCCCTATTCTCACGGACACTATTCCAAGTGCTTGATGCCCTCCTGAAGCACTCAGACGACTACATCACTTTACCACGCTCGGAGCAGGAGCTTACAAACACAAAAGTGGGATTCCATGCACTTGCCGGCATACCGGGTTGCATTGGTGCCATCGACTGCACCCATGTGGAATTGGTTGTCCCACATGCCATGGAGGCCCAGTACCGCAACCGGAAACAATATCATTCTATCAATGTACAAATGGTGTGTGACTCCAACAGGATCTTTACACATTGTTCTGCCCGATTTCCAGGATCAAGACATGATTCTATGGTCTTGCGGAACTCTAGAATACCACGCTACATGGAGCGACACGCAGGGCGCCGATCCTGGCTACTCGGTGAGTCTCATTTAATGCATGAGTATGTGGGGTAGGTGATGCGTGAATGACCTGGCAGGAAGGGGGTGGGGGTGCGTACGTAGCAATGACATTCCACAAACATCCTTTGTTGTCCACATACAGGTGATTGCGGGTATCCACTGAAGAGATGGCTCCTCACACCAATCCGGAACCCACAGGACCAGCATGAGGAGGACTACAACCATGCCCACTCACGTACCCGTGTGGTCATAGAACAGGCATTCGGCCTACTGAAGGCTCGTTTCCGCTGCCTCAGCAGGTCTGGCGGGGCACTCCTGTACCACCATGAGAAGGTGGCAAAGATGGTCATGGCATGTGTCATGCTACACAACATGTGCGTACGTAGGAATGTGGCCATGCCCCCCGACGCAGAACTGCTAGCACCTGAAGATGGTCATGATGAGGGTGGGGATGTGGCAGCACCTGAAGGGGTCCGCGAGGCACAGGAGGCCCGTGAATTACGTCAGAATCTCATAGATGCATGCTTCTAGCACTCACGCCTGGTGGCTGTTACATGGACACGGGACTTGTGGCACTGTGTGTGTCTGGGACATGCACAATGTGGACTGTACGCAAAGATAGGCCTCGTACACAATGATCAATGTCCACACATCTCATTGGATTACTGTGAAGAGTTGTATTGCATATGTGAAATGACATTACACACCCAATCGACCCGCCACCCAATGAAGCCCAACACACCCCCTACACCCTCCCACCTCCCCCTCGAACACCAGTGTCCGAAGACGCTCATCGTCAGTGGGCAGACGCTATTGCAAGCCCCCTCTCCGGGTATCAGGGGCACCCCTGCCTGTGGAGCGCCGGTTCCTCCCAGATCTACGTTGGGGGCTGCCCTGGACGGAACTTGCAACGGATGATGTCTCTGCCTGCTCACGTCCATGCATGTCCCTAAGGGTTTGTGAGAGCTCAGTGAGCACACGGCGCACAGCGGCAAGTTCACCACATACGTCTTTGGACGTCGCATGCAGTTCCCCCCTCAGGCTCTCGGTGCTTCTCTCCATTTGTCCCCTCAGGCTCTCGGTGCTTCTCTCCATTTGTGCCCTTAGTGTCTCTGTACTACGCTCCATTTCTGCCCTAAGTGTCTCAGTAGATGTTTCAATGGCTGCCTTAGAACCCCCACATTCATCAGCATGCTCCTTGAGGAGCGTGGCCATTTGCTGCTGTTGCACTATCATCTGCTCGAGGGACTGTTGCCTCTGCTGGGCCATGCCCATTTGCGGTGGTGTCACAGAGGGGCTGGACGCCTCATGTTGCCTTGCAACAGGCCTTGTGGGGGTTGGCCAGTCGTCGTCTTGTGGGTGCCCCTGCGTGGTGTCCTCATGGTGTATGGGATGAAACATACAGGGGGATTGGGACAGGTCATGGATGGATCCTACATCTACAGCACCGTTTTCTGTGTCGGAGCATGCTGGCATGAAAGCAGTGTCACCTATGGTGCTGCTGCCACCAGAAGCAGTGCCTTCTGTGGCATCCATTGGGGGGACCTGTGGTGCTGCTGTTGTGGACATGCTGGCTGCTGGGGTGCCTGTTGATGTCCCCTCCAGTGTGCTGCCACTCGATTTGTGCTGCTGCCGTGTCTTGATCCGTGCAGCTGAGGTGGAGGGTCTTTGGCCGTTGGTCTTGGCCCTCTTTGCAGGTGTGCTGGTAGGGGTGTCCTGAAGCTCGTCGTTGGAATCTGACCCTGTGGTGGAGTAAAGGAGGGCGAGCGTTATTCATGGGTCTGTGGTAATTGTAATGGCAATTGTATCACATGCATTGGGGTGGTACCTGGGGGTGATTTGGGTCAGGGCCTTGGAGGGGGTCTCATTTTTGTGTGCATTGGGGATGCAGTTGTTTTGCAGTCTGCAGTTAGGGTGTGCATGCTGCACATGTAGAGTGTGTTTTTTGGATTTTTTAATATTTATTTATTTAATCTGACTTTTAAGGGGCGCTGTCATGGCAATGTATGTGGTCGTTCTCCTGGACATGTGTTTCTAGTGCACTATGGGGACACATGGTACTTCACATGGTTGGTAATTGTGGATTTGGCATGGTTTTATTTGGGCCACCTACCTGATTCTTCTGATGTCGGCACTCCTTTCTCCATCCCTCCGACTCCCTCTATGCTCTCCATTCCAATGGTGGAGGCACAGATTTCTTCCCAGGGGGTCAACTTGATGGGTGATTCCGATCCTCCCCCGGTAGCTGTGGCAATGTTCCGGTTGGCAGAGAGTATGCTCCGGACGCGTATCCGTAGGTCGTCCCATCGCTTTCTGCATTGCTGTGGGTTGCGGGGTGCGGTCCCCACCGCACTTACCCGCTGTGCCACCAGCGCCCATATGGCCTTCTTGTTCGCAAGTGCCGTCCTGGTCATTTGCGTCGAGAAGACGACGGCAGCGTTCTCCTGGAGGGTCTCTGTGAGCACGGTGATTTCCTCGTGGGAGAAGTGGACCTGCCGCTTGCGGTCGCACGCTTTTTTAGCAACTTTTCCCATATTTATTTTTTTAACTGGGGTGGCTAACGGGTTGGGATGTGTCTCAGGGTCGGATTTTTAATGGTTGTGTTGGGATTCTGATTTTATAGGTGTACGGCGTGCTGTTTCCCGTTCCGGCCCCATGTTTTTACTTCCGTTTCCGTATATTTACGGTGACCGTATTTAGCGCTGACCGCTCATTACGGTGACCGCTAAGATGGGTGGCGGAATTGCACCTAGGGCGACGTACGACGGCGGTAAGGGGCGTTTTGGGGTCATTTCCGCCATCGCGGACTTTGCACTTCCGCCATGGCGTAATGCTCGTGCCCGATGGGTCAGAATTAGCCGCACTTTCCTCCATCGTGCAGTGGCGGAAAAGCTATTTACGCTATGGCGGTCATGTCAGTTGATTTCCGCAAGGGTCATAATGAGGGCCACTGAGTTGTTTATGAAATGAATGTTAAGGAAGTTAGAGTATATTGATATAAGGAAAATCAATATGTGCCTCCTTCCTAATTGTTGTTAAGACAATGATCCTCATTACGAGTCCAGCGGGAGCCCTGCCGGTAAAACCGGCAGGCTGCCACTGGACCTGTAGTGAATTACCGGCACCAGACTTGCCGGATTACAACACTGATGGTCTGGTAAATCTGGCACCGGCAATTCTGTTAACCCCATTCCCCTGGTGTCCCATAGGACTTCACGGGAATGGGGACCGCGGAAACACGGGCACCATGTCGTAATGGTGCCAGTATTTATGTGCATCTCTGCGGTTGGGTGCCGTTCCACACGCCAGGGCAGACCTGGCGGGTGGTACGGCACCCACCTGCAGAACTCGCAGTTTGCCGGTCTGGAAAACAGTGCCAGTACGGTTTCACTGACACCGTTAATTCCGGACCGGCAAAAATGTAATGAGGGCCAATGTCTTGGCTAATTAACGTGGCAGAAGACATCTGTACACAACCCATATAATCTGTACTAAAGACAAATACATGATATTATTAGTATGCAGAATGCAGGCATACAATCTATATGCCGAAATTGAGGATGTGCCCGGGAATCTCTCGCACAATGGCTAACCCCTGAAACCCCTATACCATGCAGATAAATTAATGACCACACAGCTACAGTACAGTACAGTCTGGTACTGTAACTTCCTAATGAATTTTGCCGTTGGTCGATGGACCAGTACATATGTTCAGTACACGTAATATGTAGGCTTTATATTTCAGCAATATCGGTAGATTGCCTATGCATATTTGATCTGTATGACAAGGGGGAGAACCACATTAACATAGAGCATTATGCTGAACCTTGATACATTGTAACCAACATGATTTACTCTATATGATTCTGCTGAACGACTTGGGTTAGGAGCATGCAATCACCGATTCAGTTATCAATCTCGGTGTGAGAGTTGACATACACAATGCATGTTTGTTTTAAGAAACTACTTAACACTACTATCCTTACACAGCCATGACCACAGCTACTGTAGTCTAATTCTCACAAACGTGCATTTCAAGAAGACATACATAACCCACAGAAAAGGTGCAAAACACAGGTTTGCAAGATACAAAGAGATACATGCCCGGTGCTTTTCAGATGTCCAATAAAACAATCCATTATTTTAAGCATCCAATGCAAAGTAGTGATATAGTGTGTGTGTTTTCCAGCACTAACAGGTTTTATATGTGTGTGTGAGTTCCTCAATGCTCTTACAAGGAGTTTATGTGTTTGAATGCCAGTGATTGTGTGGTGTGTGTGTGTGGTTGCTAGTGCTAGGTGTGTCTCTATGTGTGTGTTTGTGTGTAGGTGCATTCGTGTCTGTTTGAGTACTTTTCTGTTTGCCAATGCTCAGAGTGTGCGTGTGTATGCGAGGGTGTGTATGTGTGTTCTGTATGCAAATACTTGTAGAGGGAAGACGGCTCATCAATGTAGGTGTGTTTCTGTCTATGTGTATTATGTCAGATTGTGTGTGTTTACTAATGCTGACATCGTGTGGAAAATATGTTGGGAAACACACAAACATATCAGCAACCCACAATACATATGCAGATATAGTTGTGATATAGGGCCTCATTACACGGATGGCGGTAAGGGTTTACCGGTACCAGTATTTTACCGGTACCGGTAAAGCCTTACCGCCTTACTACGAGGTCCCTTTGCGGGTTGGGGAATTTAACGCCTGCTTTTTGCAGGCTTTAAAAACCAACCCGCAAAGGGACCAGGGAGCTAATTACGGTACGGCAATTTGCGGTACCATAATTAGCGCCTTCACCCATTCCCATAGAGCCCTATGGGGCAAAAATGGGAATGGGGAAGGGCAATGGTGGAAAGGGGAATTACCGCCCCGCCAACCTTGGAATAGGGCGGTAATTCCCCTTTCCACCAAGGCGGTGCCGGTATTTTACCGGCATGAACCATGGCGCTAATAGCACCATGGTTCACCGCCATCCGTGTAATGAGGCCCATAGTCTCCCTGCAAGTGATCAACTGAAATGTTCTATTTGCTGAAAGAAGAGTACGTTCAAATGAGATGAGAAAACATTGCATTAACTATTTATTTAATACAAGCCTATGCTGAGGGCTCTTGAATAGCTAAGAATATGTTGAGATGCAGGCAGCAAGCGACATATGTTCGATAATGCACAAATATATAAGGGCACTGCACACAGTTCGCTGCTAACATCCAGCAGTGTTCTTGAGTCTTAACTCCCTCTGACCTTTCACTAGCATATATTGCACCAGGTACTCGACAATTCATAACACCTGGTGCCGATTGTCAACCCATATTACTGTTGTTGAACCCAACACAAATGAGAAGACAAGGAGGAAGTGGGGGGATAAAAGGAAATGAAAAGAAAGCAAATGTAAACCAGATGTCATCCCAGCTTTTGTTTAAGGGAGTAATGCATTTGCGCTGGCTTTGCCAAGCTAGGAATGGGAAGGAAGTACCTGCAGGTCACTTAAACACTAATCGGGTATCCTGGGAGAGGTCGAGTGCTGCAGATATTGATGAGGATAAATGATCCCTTAAACCATCAAAAATATGAGCCTCTGCTCCAGCATCCGTTATGTTATTAAACCCATCTCGTGAACCAGGCCTTATGAAATACTTGCGCAACCGAAATACATATGTACTGAAAAGCAATGTATATGATATGTAAGTAATACTATATGCATATATACATAAATATACTTTTGTTAGCAGGACACATGCAGTTACTGTGCTATGCTAAGAGGTCATGAACATGGCATTAGTTGTGCTAAGTAGAACACAATACCAAGACATATACTATATGAAATATTGTGGAGAAAGCATTTGATCGTGTTTCACTTCGTCACCTGTTTTTCCTTTGACTATCCTTGGCCATGGCCCTATCGAAAGTTCGAGAGGAAAGATTTTAACACATGGAACCTAATCCACACATGTTGCTTGTTGGCGAACTGTGTGTGCCAGGTGGACTCTGTTTTGACGCTTTGGGTGTTCTCATTGTATGTATGCGTTTTGACTCAAACTTGCACTCAGTAGTGTCTGTCGATTTTTAAAAAGGAATTTCAAAAATATGTGCCACCCAATGATGTGAGGCTTAACTCATTGAGGGGGGGCATGGTAGCTTCACCCAGCAAGATTTGTTTTTGTTAATAAAATGGGTGGATATGGTACATTTTACATCTCCATTTTTTACACAAATCGGATGAACATACGTGATTTGTGATAATTTCATGAGAGAAATACTCTTAGCATATCCCACCACTTCAGATGCCAGATTAACACAATCGCAGCAAATCCTGGACATGCCCAGGAGAAATTGTGCAAACATTGTTATTGATGTAGCCAAAACCTTCATTAAGCTTGTAGTCACCCTCTTGTGACCTTCGATAGGAGCACTCTCTTTTGCAGCATCTTCAGTGCCCAGTCATCCTTTCTCCATTGGAATGGGCAAATATATATTTTTACATTTCCACAACGCAGTGAGCTTGGCTGAGAAACTTGAGGCACCAAGATGTTCACAGTAAAAGGCTGTGCCTGTCTTTCACTGAAGGTCATACTATATAGAATGGAGAAACATGCATATGAGTGCCACATGACTGTAACCACTACAGAGTTCCAATACCACACTATGAGGAATGTCAAACATAAACAAAATTTCATTAAAAATTGCACTAGTTTAAAACCTCGTTGAGATCGATGATTTATTTCATTCGTTCTATATTTTTATTTGGCCGTAGGGCCATGAAAGTACATGAAAAATCATATTAGCTTAAACAAAAAATTACAAGATTTAAGAAATTAAACACAAAATGAATTGCAATCAACGCATCATCCCAGCAAAGAGAAATCAAAATTGAGTTTATCCCAGAGTCCCCATTCCCAGCCCCAGCAGTGACCAACTTCTGCCAGTCTATTGCATTTCTTATGCCCCTGTTCTACTGCAATTCCTCAGGAACCACCTCCACAATGCCAATGCATTTGCTCCAGATAACAGAGAATTATGGGACCTAGCTGCAACCAGATAATCTATTTCGAGGTCAAGGTGGGGTGGAGTCGAATTGAATTATTGGGTAATGTAGCAGTTTTTATATTAATGTCCAGGATTCCACAGAGTGTGCTTTGGTCCCGAAATTCTACCTGCATGAAATCATAAACATTCTCCCCCTAGTAATGAAGTTGAAGTCTGGTGCAGTTTAAAATACCCTCCCGAGATACAAATAGACTTTTGCGTACAGTGCAAAGCCAATGCAGGCTTTTATTTATCAGTTCCTCCCTGGGTTCTTGTCGATTACTAGATCATTTGTGGACTTGATGCAGGTACACCGTGCCTCTCCTTTGTCCCTGCCCAAAATGTATTCTGCAGGCCCTGGGACGAGTCACATTTGAGGGATAGCTTTGTGCCACACAGTAAACCCCATCCAGTATCTTATTAAATGATGGTTTGCTTCCAGAAGCCTGGGCAGTTCCCCTAAATATATGCTTCTCAGACCTTTGCGCTTCATGTCTGGATGTTGAGAAGGACAAATCAGGGCACTCAGTCTTGTATGGGGCTAACAGCACCTGGGTAATCATGGCCCCATCAGACCCAGTGTGTTCTCCACTTCCACAAGTTGCCCCCCTCCCCATTCTCGAGTTCATAGTACTTCTGGAAATGTCTGGATTGGGGTTGATTGACACCCCCATTGTAACGCTCACCTGATTCTCGCAGAGGCGCCGGTCTTGACTGGGCGACTACCGTATCTTCAAAGGTGATGTGTAGCACCCGGTTGGCTCTTTGGGCTGGACCTCTGTGCACTGTATGCCTGACTTCAAGAGTAAGATGTCTGCAGACAGAAAATATGGGATTAATGAACTGGGGTTATTGGGGTGTCCCTATCTCTTCCCTTTTTTGCTCTCCTGTAGACCCCCAAAGGTTAACGCTCTCACCTTAGGTAAGTGAATGCCGAGCTCTCCATCTGCCTCGGGGCAGGGTGCTGTAACCAGTTTCTTCACTGGATCGGTAGCGCAGGCCTCTTGACTTCAGAGGACTGCTGTCCGTCGTTTACTGCACGAACGATAAGTTTTGAGTAATTCTATTGTCTTTAAAGTCTTTAGCAATGATGTCTCTTGTTTTGCAGGTTCCGGCGATGGCGGATGACGGGCTGAAGTGAGTTGAAGATGGAGTCCGTATGATGAATAGAAGCGCCTGGAAGTACGTAAGTAAGCGCTTGTTGCCTGCTTCACGATGCGCTCTAACTGTCTTTTATTTTGCAGGTACGAGTTCGGAGTGGCTGCAGGGTGCCGGAATACCCACTGGGGTTGATGTGGAAAGGAGTAATGGCACGTGAGTATTAAAGTTCCCCAATGCCTTTAAACGCACCTTGTTTTGTCTTTCAGATGCAGGATGCAGCGCCGAAGGCCTCCGGTGCGTGCGAAGAGTCGGTAAGCTTTTGTCTTTCAGATGCCGGAATGCAGTGTGAAGACCTCTGGAGCGCAGGAAGAGTAGGTAAGCCTTTGTCTTTCAGATGCCGGAATGCTAACCTGTTCTTTCTTGTCTTTATAGGTGTTGCTGAAGACTGGATTCAGGATGGTAAGCCTTTTTCCTTAGGCCCAGGATCCGATGCAGAAGACACGATGAGCGTTCTGCTGCAGAGGATGCAGAATAACGCAAAGCAAGATTCATCCACCGGGTGTGGTTTAAATAGCCTCCTGTAGTGCTTAGGTGTCTCCTTCCACAGCCACGCCTAGGTAAGAAAAGAGTTCCTGCTTTCCAGAAGAGTTCCAGTGTTCTGAATCTAGGGAGTGGCTCCTGCCCCACCCAACAGGAAAAGTAGTTCCAAACAGAAGAGGATCAGAGGCTCAGCTGGCAGGCAAGTAAGCAGCATGGTCTGCTGCAGGTAAGTTCACCCAAGCATTATGAGCCCGGCGCTTCCAGCGCTGGGACTGGGCACATTTATGAGCCTGGTGCCAATGGCGACAGGACTGGGTCCAAAAGGTCCCAATTGGGACTGGTTGGCCCTCGGAACCTGGGTTATGGATCTGCTTCCAAGGGAGTTGGGAAAACCCTGACCTTTTGGAAGCAGAGATCAACGCAGTACCCCCCCTCAAGGCCCCTCCCAAACCTGGCTTCTCCGGGGGTTTTGGCTTGTTAGGAAATGTTCGGTGAAATCTTTTGATTAGGCGAGGAGCGTGGACATATTCAGCAGGTTCCCAGGATCTCTCTTGGGGGCCGTAGCCTTTCCAGTCAATTAGGTAAAATAGTTTAGATTTGGAGATCTTGGAGTCCAGAATGCTTTTGACTTCAAACTCAAGTTCTCCATCAACTAGGATGGGTTTTGGAGATTTAGTTAGTCGGGTTTGAGGTTGCACGGGTTTTAATAGAGAGACGTGGAAGACCGGATGTATCTTCATGTGAGGGGGCAAGTCCAACTTGACCGCTACTGGGTTTACTATGGTAGTGATGGAATAGGGACCAAGGTATCTTGGGTTGAATGTGCGTGGCCCTTTTAGAGGTAGATATTTGGTGGATAACCAGACTTGGTCCCCTACTTGATATTGAGGGGCTTCCTTCCGATGTTGATCTGCTCCTTTCTTGTATTGTTCTTTAGCCCTTTGAAGGTGCGAAACAGCTTCCTTAAAGGGTTGGGTGATTGTAGAATGCAGGTAGTCTACTGCTGGTGTTTCAAGATCTTGGAGGGGATCCAACTCCGAGGTTCGAGGGTGACTGCCGTACAAAAGAAAAAACGGTGTTTTCCCAGTTCCCGAATGGACAGAGTTATTGTAGGCATATTCGGCTATCCAAAGGATGTCTTTCCAAGTTTTTTCAGTTTGTTGCAGCATGCAGCGTAAATACTGTTCCAGAGTTTGATTGGTCCTCTCGGTTTGTCCGTCGGTCTGAGGGTGGTGACTGGTCGATAGTCTCACATCAATTTGAGCCGACCAACAGCAACTTCGCCAAAAATGAGAAATAAATTGACTACCTCGATCCGAAATTAGAACCGAAGGAAAACCGTGTAGTCGGACGATGTTTTCGAGAAATTCTCGGGCCAGAGTTGCTGCTGTTGGCAAGCCTTTGAGCGGAATGAAATGCGCCATCTTGGAGAATAAGTCCACGATTACTAGAATCGTATTGTATCCGGAGCATGGAGGTAGATCGGTGATGAAGTCCATAGAAAGCGTATGCCAAGGGCGAGGTGGGATGTCAATAGGGCGTAAGAGGCCTGCTGGTCTTTCCTTTTGACTCTTGTTTTGGGCGCATACTCCACAAGACATTATAAAGTCTCTGATATCTTTTTTCCAAGACGGCCACCAGAAGTAGCGCTTGATCTTTTCTGAGGTCTTGGCCATACCGGGATGACCTTCCATTAAAGAATCGTGTTAACAGGACATTACTTTTTTCTGTAAATCTGTGCTGGGTAGGTATAATCGTTCTTGGAAATACAATAAGTTGTCCTTTACTGCAAAGTCCTTTCCCTGCAGATGCCAATTCTGTATGTCTGCTGGAGTTACAAGTTGCCTGGCTTTATCCTTAACTTCCTCTATGGATTCTGTGGCGATCACACCCAGAATTCTTTGTTCGGGAATGATTGGTACAGGTTTAGGGTTGATCAAGTGTTCTTCCACTCCCAACCGAGAAAGGGCATCAGCTTTACCGTTCTTTGTACCAGGTCGATAGGTAATTATGAAGTCAAACTCGGCAAAGAATAATGCCCGACGGAGTTGTCTAGAGGATTCTGCTTTTGCGGTTTTCAAATATTGCAGGTTTCGGTGATCCGTAATCACAGTAACGGTGTGTCGGGCCCCCAGCAGGTAATGCCGCCAAGCCTTAAAGGCAGACTTGATAGCCAGAAGTTCCTTGTCAGTAATCGTGTAATTGATTTCAGGAGGTGAGAATTTGCGGGACCAAAATGCCACGGGATGCAACTGATTGGTTACCGGGTCCTTTTGTGATAGAACTGCCCCCATGGCAAGGCTTGAAGCATCAGTTTCCACGATGTAGGGGAGTTCGGGGCGAGGGTGTTTTAAGATTGGTGCAGAGATAAATTTAGTCTTCAAATCCTGGAAAGCTTGTTCCGCCTCGGTAGACCATTCAAAACGTTTGTTTTTCTTTAACAAGGCAGTGATGGGCTGGACTATTCGAGAGAATTCGGGGATAAACCTGCGGTAAAAGTTAGCGAAACCTAACATGCTTTGCACACCTTTTACGGAGGATGGTGATGGCCATTTGAGAACTGCATCGACCTTCTTTGAATCCATACGTACTCCGCCAGGTGATAATATGAATCCCAAGAATTCAACTTCAGTCACGTTGAAAACACATTTTTCCAACTTAGCGAAAAGTTTGTGTTGAAGTAATCTTTCGAGGACCATTTTCACGTGTTTCCGATGTTCAGATTCCGATGAAGAATAAACGAGGATGTCATCAATGTAAACAACAATACACACATCTATGAGCTCTCTGAGGACATCGTTCATAAAATATTGAAAGGCGGCCGGGGCATTGCAAAGTCCGAAGGGCATGACCTGATATTCAAATAGCCCATACTTGGTGCGGAAGGCAGTCTTCCATTCATCACCCTCTTTTACTCGTACCAAGTGGTAAGCTCCTCTAAGATCCAGCTTTGTATATATGCATGCTTTTCTGACTTGGTCCAGGAGTTCAGGGATCAAAGGTAACGGATATCTATTCTTAACGGTGATCTGGTTCAGGGAGCGATAATCGATACAAGTTCTAAGGTCTCCTTCCTTTTTGGAACGAAGAACAAAGCTGAAGAAGCAGGGGACTTGGAAGGACGAATAAACCCATTCTCCAGGTATTGATCCAGGTATTGTCGAAGGTGAAGGTTCTCAGGCTCGGTGAGGGCATAAATTCTACTACAAGGAGGAGTAGATCCAGGTATCAGGTCTATCTGGCAGTCATAAGACCTATGAGGAGGTAGAGTGTTAGCCTGATCCTTCCGGAAAACATCTTGGTATTCAAGGTATTCGGGAGGTAACTGGGGAGTCTCTGAAGAAATTGCTGCCAGTGCAACACCAGGTGGAGGGTGACAAGTAGAGACACATTCTGGAAACTGGACCGTTCTTGCTCGCCAATCGATCAGAGGATTGTGTTTCTCTAACCAAGGTATTCCTAGAATAATCTGAAACTGAGGGGCCTTGATCACATCGAACACGATCTTCTCATGGTGTCCATCTTGACTTACTAGCGTCACCTCTTGAGTGGTATGCGTTACTGGCCCGGAGGCTATCTCCGTACCATCCACTGTAGTAATGACGTCCTTTACAGCCTTGGGACAAAGAGTTAGATTCATCCTCAAAACCATTTCATGATCCACATAATTGCCGATGGCACCGCTGTCGACGTAAGCTTCAATTCCATGTAATCGATCCGGATTATCAGGGCTAATGAGGACCATAGGTATCACGAAATGCGAGGTCACGGAACTGGTTTTCACGCTCGGCAAGAGGACCTCTATTCTTGTCGGGCGAGGTCGTTTCCCTGCTCAGAGTTTGTAACTTTGGTAACTGCAGCTCCTACTGCCTTCTTGGCAGGTTTCACCGGACAGTCTCGAAGAAAGTGCCCTGAGTTTCCGCAATATAGGCATAATTGCAACTGTTTTCTCCTTTCCCGCTCCTTTTGTGTTAGAGGACCTTTCAGACCCCCAATTTGCATGGGTCCCCCGGAGTCTACTCCTTTGGAAGGAGTTGGCGTTTTGGAAAATACTCGAGCATCAAACTTGGAACGGTCGGCCTTCCTTTTCTGCAGTCTATGATCTATTTGAACGACCAAGTCTATATAATCCGAACAGTCTTGTGGGGGATTCACTACTTGGGCTAAAACGTCTTTGAGCTCTCCACGTAAACCTCTGTAAAACAGCGTAATCCTTTTGTCCTCAGGCCATTGAGTTTCCACTATTAGTCTATTGAAAGATGCAATATAAGCCAAAAGGTCTTGATTACCCTGTCGCAACGAAAGAAGCTCATTGTCCAAGGCCTGCCCCTGTGAATATCTTGCGAACAGTTTTTCCATACTAATCTGAAAGGCTTGAAAATCATGGAGAACCGGATCATCTTGATTAACTAGAGGGATCGACCAGTCTGCCGCATTGCCACTAAGGTACGAAAGTACAAAAGCTACTTTAGCTTGATCAGTTGGAAAGGCTGCTGGCCGGCATAAGAAGTGCAACCAGCACTGATTGATAAATACTGCAAACCTCTTTGGGTCACCAGAAAATCGTTCGGGCGGAGCCAGAGGTACATTCCCAGGTAGGTTGATCTGCACTGGATTCATGGAGGATGTTGAAGGAAGATTTGCCCCTGATGCGGGTAATGGGGTTTGTCCGGCTTGTGACTGTAGCAATTGTCTAGCAAGACCGCCTGTTCTCTCCTTGGAAATAATTAGTTCCCTTCTTAGAGCATTCGTTTCCTGACGAGCTGCATGCACTTCTGCCCTTAGTTCCCCAAGTAACCGGGCTAGGTGGTCAGTATCCGAGGTTTCCATAGCGCCTGGGCGAGAGTTTTGCGGTAGGCTTTGCGTTCTGTAACGCTCACCTGATTCTCGCAGAGGCACCGGTCTTGACTGGGCGACTACCGTATCTTCAGAGGTGATGTGTAGCACCCGGTTGGCTCTTTGGGCTGGACCTCTGTGCACTGTATGCCTGACTTCAAGAGTAAGATGTCTGCAGACAGAAAATATGGGATTAATGAACTGGGGTTATTGGGGTGTCCCTATCTCTTCCCTTTTTTGCTCTCCTGTAGACCCCCAAAGGTTAACGCTCTCACCTTAGGTAAGTGAATGCCGAGCTCTCCATCTGCCTCGGGGCAGGGTGCTGTAACCAGTTTCTTCACTGGATCGGTAGCGCAGGCCTCTTGACTTCAGAGGACTGCTGTCCGTCGTTTACTGCACGAACGGTAAGTTTTGAGTAATTCTATTGTCTTTAAAGTCTTTAGCAATGATGTCTCTTGTTTTGCAGGTTCCGGCGATGGCGGATGACGGGCTGAAGTGAGTTGAAGATGGAGTCCGTATGATGAATAGAAGCGCCTGGAAGTACGTAAGTAAGCGCTTGTTGCCTGCTTCACGATGCGCTCTAACTGTCTTTTATTTTGCAGGTACGAGTTCGGAGTGGCTGCAGGGTGCCGGAATACCCACTGGGGTTGATGTGGAAAGGAGTAATGGCACGTGAGTATTAAAGTTCCCCAATGTCTTTAAACGCACCTTGTTTTGTCTTTCAGATGCAGGATGCAGCGCCGAAGGCCTCCGGAGCGTGCAAAGAGTCGGTAAGCTTTTGTCTTTCGGATGCCGGAATGCAGTGTGAAGACCTCCGGAGCGCACGAAGAGTAGGTAAGCCTTTGTCTTTCAGATGCCGGAATGCTAACCTGTTCTTTCTTGTCTTTATAGGTGTTGCTGAAGACTGGATTCAGGATGGTAAGCCTTTTTCCTTAGGCCCAGGATCCGATGCAGAAGACACGATGAGCGTTCTGCTGCAGAGGATGCAGAATAACGCAAAGCAAGATTCATCCACCGGGTGTGGTTTAAATAGCCTCCTGTAGTGCTTAGGTGTCTCCTTCCACAGCCACGCCTAGGTAAGAAAAGAGTTCCTGCTTTCCAGAAGAGTTCCAGTGTTCTGAATCTAGGGAGTGGCTCCTGCCCTACCCAACAGGAAAAGTAGTTCCAAACAGAAGAGGATCAGAGGCTCAGCTGGCAGGCAAGTAAGCAGCATGGTGCTGCAGGTAAGTCCACCCAAGCATTATGAGCCCGGCGCTTCCAGCGCTGGGACTGGGCACATTTATGAGCCTGGTGCCAATGGCGCCAGGACTGGGTCCAAAAGGTCCCAATTGGGACTGGTTGGCCCTCGGAACCTGGGTTATGGATCTGCTTCCAAGGGAGTTGGGAAAACCCTGACCTTTTGGAAGCAGAGATCATGACACCCATTGGGTGGTTAGCCCCATATCTCCCAGCTTTCCCATCATGGCTGCCCAGGGCTCCCCTCTCTCCTGGGGCTGGATAAGGACCAGGAGGGTCCTCTTTACTTCCCAAAGTTTTGACAGGACAGCTGCAAGATGTACATGATGCCTCATTGACTGGTGTAACAAATATAGAGGTAGATGGGTATTGTGACAGTTCAAATATTCATACACTAGTTAGAAACAATACATCAATTTTGTTAATTGGACATAATATTAAAACACAATGTAAAACATCAACTAGTACATATAAATTGTATGTAAAAACTATTATAAAAAATAGTCTGTGACCAGAAAAGTCCTGTGTAGGATACTCTTAACAGTAGAATTAATTCATTGAGAGGTTAGAGAGAATCTCTAATTCCTATTGAGGCTATTATACATACACCTTTCTTATCAAACTCTTATGTGTGATTATACAAGGTTTGTCTCGACATGTTTCTGTTCAGGGACTTCAGATGATGAACATTCTTCAGGAGAAATTGTTTCACTGACTGTTCTATTCAAGGGATCAATTAGTTCTCCCCTTGTTTGTCGAGAGTTGAGCTGAGTCTTTGAACTGTCAATGCAAAAACAACAGTATGAGCTATCACTGCTAATTTATATCTGGGTCAATAGGACCTAAAGCCTAAAACTCAGGATAAAATTACCTGGTTAGTTCTGTGGGGGCGGTCTTCAGAAATTTAGGTTTGACTTGTAATTAGTCTGATCCTCCAAAAAAAGTATGTGTAGAAGCACAAATAAATATGCTTTAACCGCTTTGTCACTCTATGCTTCAAGAAATACATAGTGAATATATTCATGTGTTTTGAGCTATGTATGACTGGTGTAGTCAATCTGCTCACCGCCGGAATTGCGAGCGGTATATTGCTTGACCCCTCTCTAAATCTAACTCGTAGAGTTATATGCATGCATTTCCTGATGTTAACTAGGAAACTGTGGTATATAAAGCATCTGCGGGCTATAGGTAGACCACTGTGTTGTGTGGTACTTACAATATATCCCTTGTCTCTAGATGGGGTGGCCGCCTCTCCAATCACAACCCTTCTCGCCAAGGTATTCAAATTGTGTCAGAATTTAAGCTAAAGCAGAATTTCCGTATTTTGACTTACTTCGTTTTTTAAGCGAGAACTGAGAGGTTCAATATCTTGGCCGGTCCACAGTATCAGCTCCTCTCTGTAGGAGTTTGTAGGTATCTAACCATGGTGATTGTGTCACCGTTGTAATGGATAATGGTTTATGAGGACACTCTATCATTTTGGAGTGTTTCTATAACTGAAGTTAAGGACATCTTCTATTTCGATGATGACAGTTCTAGCTTCATCTGTTCTAAAGTTCCAGCACCATCTTGGAATGGTATTTTTTTATTTATGTTCATATGTCACTATATATGTTGTGGAGTCTATACTTTCTTCACCAAGACATACAGTGGCCCATTTTTTTATTATTTCATGAGGCTCTATAAATAGAATATAAGAACTATTTGAAACAGGTAATTCGCAAAAATACCCATGTTCTTCTCATTAAAGACAATTATGGCCATACATATATAGGAATCCCCAATGTATGTTCAGAGTTTCCAATTGCATATTTTAGGGCCTTCTATTTTAGTCTCAAAATACATTCTTGTGTATTTTTTTGTTTAAACTCTGAGGTGTTAATTTTTTGATATCTCCTATTTTTTTAAGTTTGATCTCTATTTTTTCGGCTGTTTCATTTGCCGCATCCATTATGAGGCTAGAAAAAACAGTAGTAAAAACACATCATATGAAGAAGCAGAACTTAGAAAGATGGAATACCCTAAAAAACTCATCTAAAAAGCAGAAAAAAAGAGATTTTAATAATAACATAGATGCTCTTTTAGAAGACAAAATTGATAAACCCAAAGATGACAGAATAGTGTGTGTGAATACCCTCACTATTCAGAGTTTGACGATACGTAATATCATACAAAACATTGGTAAAACATTGGTAAATCTTTGCGTCATCTTCATCAAATCTCCCATTACCTTTGCATACAAAAAAAAAGTACATCCATAGGTAATTGCGTGAGCAGTAGTAAATTGAAAACTACAACATCTCTTATTGAAAGCATCACCACACTATGGGGCATGGACCCCATAAAAGGACACTATCCATGTGGCAAATGCGGGGTATGTAAAATAACAAGCAAAACTAAAGAAATAAATATATACCAACACAAAATGGCAACAAATTAATGTTTCTAACTGCAACACCGACTATGTCATATACATGATAAAATGCCCCTGTGGTTCACAACACATTGGAAAAACAAACAGAAAAATAAAAACTCGAATCATAGTACACAGGAGTTGCCTGAAAAATAAAATACAACAAGCTCCCATTGTCAAACATTTCATGGCAAAGAATCACGGATATGAAAAATTCAATGCACGGTGTTGCAATTGGTAAAAGGAGAAAATCAAAGTATAAGAGATAATAAACTGCATAGAAAAGAACAAGAACTTGTATATAAGACACAAAGTGGCACCAAAACCCTAACTTAAGCAATAGAATGGGATAAAATGAGAATTAGAAGATAATATAAATAAACAGGATTGATCTATAGACATACCTCTGCTAAATACCCCATGATGACCCCTAGTACAGGTAGCATGTCTGGGACTATTATCTCACTATTCATGGATAATACATAAGAAACAGGTAAGTACTACACCATAGGTCAATACGGTAGATAAAGGGACATTAAATCCAGAGTGTACATGCTTAGATTCTTATTGATTAACCATGTACATTTTACCCTGAGTTTAATAAAAAAGAATCCCCTAAAATATGCATTATTAAACTCTGAACTTACATTGTCGATCGCTATATGTGTATGGCCATAATTATCTTTAATTAGAAGAACACAGGTATTTTTGCGAACAACCTGTTTAAAATAGTTCTTATATTCTACTTATAGAGCCTCACGAAATAATAAAGAAATGGGCCACCGTATGTCTAGGTGGTGAAAGTATAGACTCCACAATGTATATAGTTACAGATGAATAGAAATAGACAAATACCATTCCAAGATGGCGCTGGAACTTTAGAGCAAATCAAGATAGGGACTGACATTATCGAAATAGAAGATGTCCTAAACTTCAGTCATAGAGACACTCCAAAATGATAGAGTGTCCTCATAAACCGTTATCTATTACTACAGTAATACAATCACTACAGTTATACATCTACAAACTCCTACAGAGAGCAGCTGATACTGTGGACCGGCCAAGACAATGAACCTCGCGGTTCTCTCTTAAAAAACCGAGTAAGTTGAAATGTGGAAATTCAGCTTTAGCTTAAATCCTGACTCGATTTTAAATCTTGGAAAGAAGGGTTGTGATCGGGGAGGTGGCCACCCCTATCTAGGGAGATATTGTAAGTACCTCACAACATGGCGCTCTACTTATAGCCCGCGGATGCTTTATAGACGACAGTTTCATAGTTAACTTCGGGAAATACATGCAAATAACTCTATGAGTTAGATTCAGAGAGGAATCGGGTGCTATACCGCTCAGAATACCGGTGGTGAGCAGATTGACTAAACTATGTGTACATAGCTCAAAACACATGAATATATTCACAGTTTTTTTCTTAAGGCATATAATGAAATATACTAATGCTTGAACCTACTCTTTTTATAGAGCATAGGGGCAGATAAGAGCACCCCTACAAACTTTGTATCAGAATTTGAACTACAAGCCTACTAAAGGTGCACTGGGCACAAACGGATTCTATTACTATAAAAACCTCCAACTTCACCTATAACAGGTGTCATTGTATAGTAATGAAGACATGTTCAAAATGTAAAAATGTAATAGAAAAGAGACACATAGGGCGACAAAGTAGTTAAAGAATATTTATTTGTGCTTCTACACATTTTTTGGGAGGATCCGACTAATTACAAGTCAATCCTAAAGTGCTGAAGACCGCCCCGACAGACTTAACCAGGTGATTTTATCCTCAGTTTTAGGCTTTAGGTCCTAATTCTAATTGACCCACATAGTAAGTTAGCCGCGATAGCTTATACTGTTGTTTTTATATTGACAGTTCAAAGACTCAGCTCAACTGTAGACAAATAAGGGGAGAACTAATCAAACCCCTGAATAAAACAGTGACTGCAACGATTTCTCCTGAAGAATGTTCATCATCTTAAGTCCCTGAACAGAAACATGTCGAGACAAACCTTGTATAATCAAACATAAGGATTAGATAAGAAAGGTATATTTAATAGGAATTAGCGATTCTCTGTAACCTCTCAATCAATGATTTCAACTGTTAAGAGTATCCTACAAAGGATTTTTCTGGTCACAGACTATTTTTTATAATAGTTTTTATATACAATTTATATGTACTACTTGATGTTTTAAATTGTGTTTTAATAGTATGTCCTATTAATAAAATGGATGTATTTTTTCTAACTAGTAGATGATTCTTTGAACTTTCACAATACCCATCTACCTCTATATTTGTTATATTTCTCCATACCCGGAAAAAGGTAGGGATTTCTCTAGCGGGTAGCTAGTGATAGTCTCCCTGTATTTAGAGTCCTCATCGACTGGTACATCAGTAGGCTGGATTGGTAAATCAGATGGTGTTTTGGTTCATGGATGACTAAGGCCATGTGATAAAATGTTCTAAGGGTAGTTCCTACTTTGACCAAAACCTGTGGAGGAAGGACTAATTATACGCACTGTGTGATTGGTGTGACACTGTTTGACATCCGCAGCTTCTTCGGGAACTAAAAATCTGTTCAGTTTTAACTGGGTAAACTGTGGATCTGGATACAACAGATCCAACAGATTAATATTTGAATTAAGTAATTTTGTTGATGGAGTCATGATATCTGTATCCCTTAGGGTCATTAGATCTTCCGGATCATTCATCAAGGTTTTCCTGGGCAATGCTCCCTCCCCCAAAATAAATTGGTGTTTCTCACCTGGTGGTCTGCTTCTTCCAATAATGTTTCTTTTATTTAACACCAGGTCGGTAGAAGAGCCTCCTCTAAGGCCTACCAAACTCCCTGTGGGACGCCAAACTCCAATGCCCTTTCCCCCATGGGATTCACCCCGAGGGGGGAGACCGGGTAAGAAATAGTGGAGGGGTGTGACCAAAGATGCAGCTTCCTCAGCTGCGCCATGCCGGGCGGAGGCGCCAAACTCCTGTGCCATTTCCCCCATGGCTTCACCCTGTGGGGGTAGGCATGGTAGCAAATAGTGGAGGGGGCCTGAACAAAGATGTAACTTCCTGCAAGAAAGATGCAAGTTAGAAAAATAATATTATTATAAGTGACTGTCTTTTTATGCCAATTGGTGTTCCAAATCATTTTTAGAAATATTGTCTTTCATAGTTTTATTATATTACTAGACACTTGTTTAATACGTTTTTAAGTGAGGTGATCACTGACTCTACTCACCATATTGTAGAGTCACTTTTTCCTTGTGTAGTGATCGACGCATGGTTTTGGGACTTCATTGCCATCATCCTCCCTGGTCGCACGCCCCTTACTGACGCACTACTCATGTGACACAGGCAATAATTGGCCACGACAGCGCAAAGCGCTCAGCACCTTGCTTCAGTTGATGCTGAGTGAGGCTACGCTAGAAATGTGTTAGTTATACTGATTGCCAGGGAAATTGACCAAGGAGCGTTAGAAAAATAATATTATTATCAGTGACTATCTTTTTATGCCGATTGGCGTTTCGAATCATTTTTAGAAATATTGCCTTTCATAGCTTTATTAGGTTGCTAGGCACTTGTTTAATACGTTTTTAAGTGAGGTGATCACTGACTCTACTCACCGTAATGTAGAAGCTCTTTTTCCTTGTGTAGCGATCAACGTGTGGTTTTCAGACTTCATTGCCCATCATCCTTGCTGCTCACGTGCCCCCTCCTGACGTGCTACTCACTACCATAATTGGCCCGCGTCATTGCTCAGCATTCAGCGCCTTGCTTCAGTTGATGCTGAGTGAGGCTACGCTAGAAATCTGCTAGTTATACTGATTGCCAGGGAAATTAACCAAGGAGAGTTCGAAAAATTATATTATTATCAGTGAGTGTCTTTTTATGCCAATCGGCGTTCTGACTCATTTTTGGAAATATTGCCTTTCATAGTTTTATTATATTGCTAGACACTTATTTAATACGTTTTTAAGTGAGGTGATCACTGAGAGGAATTTCCTTGTATTGGCAACCTTAACATTTGGTTGGAGGATCCCACCAAACCAGATTTAAGACATCTACACGAACTCCTATCCCAACATGAGGTTCTAATGTTAGACCACACTTCCTCACACATATTGGGCCATTGTCTTGATGTAGTTCTGGCAAGAGGAAAAGTGATTAATATGGTTGATACACTCCCTATTCGTTGGACAGACCATTAACTTTTTTTTGTATTAAGGCAGAACAATGTGAAGACATTACCCCGGCCCCTGCCTGTGCTAAACTTGTGCAAAAGAAAAAAGAACTGGATAGTATACCCTTAACTGAACTAAGTTCAGCTCTGAGTAACTGTACTCATCTCCACGATTGTGATGTCCTATTTCAAGAAGGCACCCAAATTATGAGCAATATTTTACAACATATGCACCCCTGAGAAGTATTGCTATCAAAAAGTCTTCTAAGGCATGTTATACTACAGAACTCTTTGAGTTAAAAAGAGAACATAAATACCACAAAAAACGATGGATTGCTTTAAGTCAACTGAACATGCCACATTGGCAAGGGCAGCATTGAGTAATTACAAAAAGGCAGTGTTCAGAGTCAAATCCAACATTTTGGCAACAAAAATTATAAGAGCAATAAATCACCCGCAAACATTATTTAAACCGATTGCAGACTTTGTTAGTGCCAATATAAACTCACCAGTGAAAACTTCATCTGTAACTCATGGCAATGGGCTGAATAACTTCTTTAGAGATAACATTTAGAATATTCAAAACAATATTAGGCTTCATAGAAAACCAGACAATGGGCCTCATTACACGGTAGGCGGTAAGGGTTTACCGGTACCGGTATTTTACCGGTACCGGTAAATCCTTACCGCCTTACTACGAGGTCCCTTTGCGGGGTGGGGAATTTAATGCCTGCTTTTTGCAGGCGTTAAAAACCAACCCGCAAAGGGACCAGTGGAGCTAATTACGGTACCGCAATTTGCAGTGCCGTAATTAGCCCCTTCCCCATTCCCAATATGCCCTATGGGGCAAAAATGGCAATGGGGAAGGGCAATGGAGGAAGGAGGAATTACCGCCCCACCAACCTTGGAATAGGGCGGTAATTCCCCTTTCCTCCAAGGCGGTACCGGTAAATTACCGGCATGAACCATGGCGCTAATAGCGCCATGGTTTACCGCCTACCGTGTAATGAGGCCCAATGTCTTTCAACCGGAAGTTTTCAACCTAAATAAAGAAAATGCTTGTGTTTCGGAGATGGTAATTACTGGGACAGCTCAGTTTAGTTTTAAACAAGTTTCAAAGGAAACTTGTTTGTCACAAACAACTTGGTGCCCTTTTGTCACAATTGAAACCCACAAATGACTCTTTCTTTCCAATCCCTGTCTTAGTCGCTAAATGACTTTCCTCGGAATTAAGTCAGTTCATGACTAAGTTTATTAATCTTTCACTTACTCAGGGTGTAGTCCCTGATTCTTTGAAATTATCAGTTGTTTCCCCGTTATTGAGAAAGGCTAGCTTGGATCCTGAGGACTAAAATAACGATTGTCCAATTGCTGGTCTCCCTTAGCCGGGCAAAGTCCTGGAAAAGGTGGTCACAATACAATTACAGGACTATGTCGAGGACCACTGCCTCCTTCACCAACTGCAGTTCGGTTTTTTCCCCCTTGCACGGGAAAGAGACAGCACTATTGACGGTATGGGATGAGATGTTACAGGCTGGGGATGCAGGTAAACTTTCCCTGCTTGTGATGCTCGACTTGTCCGCCGCTTTTGATACGGTGGACCACAGTATTTTGTTGGATCGTATGAAAAATCTTGTGAATGTAGACTCCTGTGCTTTAGAGTGGTTTCCCTCATTTCTCACCGGACGCCAAAAATGTGTTCAGGCCGGAGATTTCTTATCAGAAATTCTCCTTCAGAGTTGCAGTGTGCCGCAGGGATCAGCACTCTTTTCACTCCATTTTAATATCCTTCGTGTCATTATGGACATCCTGTAGAAATATCATCTTAGATTCCATTCTTACGCAATGATCTTCAGCTATAAATTAGGCTTAATGATGTGGAGGATGCTATTGCTCAGGTTAGCAGGTTGGAAGAAATAGGGACCTGGATGGAAAAGAAATGGCTACAATTTAACCCAAAAAAAAAACGAGGTGATACTATTCGGTCTGAAACATCTGCTTGAAGGCAATAGCTTCCCACCACCTCCCCAGTTTTTGGAGACCGGCCTTAAGTATACTACGAAGGTAAAGAATCTCGGCTGTATTTGGCAGAGTGATCTGGGCTGCAATGCCCAGATCTCAGCCAAAGTACAATATGTTTTTCATAACATTTGCCTTCTACACCAAGCACTACCCTATGACCCTGTCAATGACCGTGTTGTGATGGTGGGGGCCCTAGTCAATTCTAATTTAGGCTACTGTAATGGACTTTTGGCTGGAGCCCAGGGTAAACAGATTCACTGCCTTCAAAAAGCGCAAAACACAGGAGTAAGGCTACCTGGCCGCACTCTCAATCTTGGACCTCACAAACTCTCTACTGTAGGTGTCAGTCTAGAGGGTATCTCAACTCCCTACTCATCATCGGTGCCCTATTCTTCCTCTTCTGCTGCTCCTACATCGATGTCAATATAAGATACCAGCCTTTGGGAATTTCTCTCCATACCTGTCATCTCTGTATCCCTCATTGTTCAATTCAACATGTACATCACTAATTGCAGTGCTATCAATCCTAAATTAAATGTCACCGGCTCGCCATCCATCAGTACTTATTGCTGCTCTTCACCCGTCCTCTCTTTCTTCCTTTACTCACACAAGCTCTGCCTCTGTCCTTTCCAACACTGTTTCTATCACTTCGTGCCCTGGTCTCTGTTTCCATTACTAATGGGGTGCATGCAATATCTTCTGATAGGGCTGCAGGATGTTTTCATAAGTTACAGGGGGCCTCTCTCCCTTGTCTGTGTGGGGCACATACTCAGGATTGGTGTAATCCGCATTTGCTTGCATAGGATAACACCCCTGTGGGGGTTGTGGGGCTGTAGTGGTTGTAGGTGTATCACTGGACTCGGGCTACATTAGGTGTGGGGGTGACACAGGGCACTTGTATTACAATTTCTCCCCTTTTGAGGTCCTCAGGGACATCTTCCGAATCGGCAACCATTGTCCAAAGCTCCAAAATAACTTTCTATTCTTCAACTTACTCCCTTTTTATTTCATGGCTACATTAGTGTACATGCAGCCCAGAGCATCTGTATTATTTGTTCCTTCTTCGGACCACAGTGTGTACATCCCTCCTCTCATATTTGCAACCCACTCCCTATGATATTTCATAATTTTCGCTCGATACAGCAGGAGTGCTGTACACATGTATTCAAGTGGGGTAAGTGACCTCATGGTTATATCAAGTTTACTCTTTTGCTTCCCTAACCTCTCTAAACACCGCCTGTACTCACTTTTTCCCTCTCCCTGTTCTATTTACCTCACACACCACACACTTATCATAACACACCTCTCTTCACACAACCCAAACACCACCAATCCACACCACAATAAATCCCAAAACACCTTAAATCACAAATCAATACAAAATGGTTTAAGACCTTCCTCAGTCTCCTTTTCTAGACAAGGGAATTAACCTCATTACGCCCCCTTATGAAGGTATCCCAGGCCCACCATATAATGGGCCAGCACAATAAAATCTCATTTATTTACATATGGTTTAGACCCTTCCTCTATCGTCTTTCTCTGGGAAGAGGGAATTTACCTCCTCCCACTCCCTTTTGCAGAGTGGAGTGATCCCAGGTCCTCCATATAATGGACCTTACCTCTACTTTACTTGCAGTACTGCCTTTTATCCACAATTGGAAAATATCCCATTTTCCGCTCTCTCTTCTTTTTCTTTCTCAAAATATACATCGAGAGGTTACCTTTCCTCTCAGCAGAGGAGATCCCTCTGGCCACTTCTATATATAAAAAACACTATATTTTGCCCCTTGGTCTTTTACAACCCACACACTAAACATCAACTCACTCCACATATAAACACTCCCCGCTCATTGTTTTCTCCTGAAAAGGTGTACCTACATCTATGAATTTTCTCAAACACCTCCGATATGGGTTCCCATCAACAGCCTGCTCAATCTGAGAGTAGCGCCCTGCTCCATTGAGCAGACAGGCCTACTGGCAACACAGCCCCTGCAAAACTCTTCAAGTTGTGCATGGGGTCTAGTCGATGCATATGGGTACCTCACCCCATGAAGCGCAACCCGGACACCCCCAACTTCACAGAGCATCTGGGATCTTGTAAGGGTCACATTCTTGTAAGGAGAATAGCGACCTAAAAAGCAAACAGTAAAAATAATCCCACAGGCCAAATAACCACTGCACCTCTTTGCAAGGGAAGTCAAGTTTTATTACATGCAAAAAGGTCTCAGACAGTCTGTAGAAATGACCTGACACAGACCGCGACACCTCTGGAATAGGCTCCCTGCCGCCCTGCATCTTGAGCCGGATCTCCTGAAATTCTGGAAACCCCTCAAGACCTTCCTCTTCTCCTCTTCCTTCTCTCTCCCTCTACCCTGCCAACCTAGTTCTCCGTCCTTTCCCTCTCTCCCGTCTCTTACAGCTTGCTGACTGGCCGCCTGGTGTACATCAGAGTCTCACTGGTCCCCGGCACCCCTGCCAGTTCTCTCTCACAATTGCCCCAAGGTAAATGAGCTAAGCATTCTACTATATTGTTGATGTTTACCCAAATGCCTTTGATAAAGCATGTTGTTATCTACTTCTGTAAAATATAACTAAAACAAGTATAATAAATGATGAAATACTAAAAACTTAGGAGTTTGTTCCATGTCATATCATGCTAGACAGAATTTCAGTTAATTTTGAGACAGTGCAATGGCTTATTTTGGGCTAGACTATCAAAGTAAAATCATTCATACCGATCTTTAGTCATAAAATGTACTATGAGCTCCCTTGTAGGCTATGTTCATTAGGATATGTGAAATGTGAAAGTGGTTGTGCAACAAATATGGTAGGTAAGGTGAGAAAGGCCATATGTTTCTCCTTCTGTGTGATGCAGCTGCCTGACACACTTTTGCGTGAAATGTTTTGCGAACATTAGAATTTCTTTGGCTCAAGGATAGTCAGGCTTTTTAAGCTTTCTATAATGCCAGTGTGTCACTGTGAACCAGGGTGTGCTGAAACCGTATGCCTAGGCCCGAGCGGCCAGGTTGAATAAACAGGAAAGTTGGGAAGAACTATGGACCCGAGGAGCCCTGAAACCAGCTACTTAGGAAGTTTGAGGCCTCCTAGGAGTTCATGGGGATCGTTTCTATGGGGTGAGAGACAGGATTTGCTGTTAAATGGGGTGTTTATCCGCCTTCATGACACCACTGAATTGTCTGCAATGGATGCAAAATAGTGCTCCCTGATTTAAGAACCATGGTAATCATTGCTTTTGAGAGGGCTCTGTGTTTTGTTTATTTATGTAAATGGCAATGACAGGGGAAACTGCATTTTGTTCAGAAAAATGCTTTAAAAAACTATTAACATTGATTTACAAAGTGGAGGTCGAGTGTCCTTAACTATGGGTGAGAGTATGTGGATATAAGACCGATGATGCAGCGGCGGTAGAAATATGAACTAGGGACGAGGACAGTAGAGCGTGATATAGAAACAGGGTAGTGGAGGAAGTGCTATCTTTTATGATATGGGGGTGAGGGATAAGTGCTGTGAAATTGTCATAGAGAGATGGAGCGGAGAACAGGCAGGTGTATAATACTATGCAAGTTGTTTTTCAGAAAGGAGGAGAGCTAAGAGGTTGGATATTTATAGAGATAGAGTGGTAGCAGTGTGGAGATAGAGAGGAAGAATAGGGAGCGCAATGGGCACGAGAGGTCGCAAGGAGGTGAGCCGAAAATGAGTGCAGGGAGTGACGGGGAGATTAGGGAGTGAGAATGGCCCAGAGGCAGGGTGAGGCAAATATTTGTATAGTTTTCAAGATAATGAGAATGAGTTTATACTTTCCCTCTGTCTTATAGATAACCAGCTCAAATGATGATGGGCTGTGGAGGTTGAGGTGAAGCGGGAAAGATTAAAGAGTGTACTGACAGCAAAGTTGAGGACTTTGTCGAAAGGTGATAAACATAGTTTAGTAGACTGGCACAGCAGGCAGATCGAGAGAGTACTGAAAAGATTAGATGCTTAGCAGTGGTCCTCATTACAAGTTTACCGGTTCGGAATTAACGGTGCCGGTAGAACAATACCAGCACCGTTTTCCGGACCGGCAAAGTACGAGTTCTGCGGGCGGGTGCCACTCCACCCGTCAGATCAGACCTGGTGGGCTGAACGGCACCCGCCTGCAGAAATGCACGGAAACACTGGTACATTACGACATGGTGCAGGTGTTTCTGCGGTCCCCATTCCTGTGGAGTTGGGAATGAGAATTTGCTGACTGCCGGCACCGGATTTACCAGACCACCAGGGCTCTAATGCCCCCGTAATTCTGGCAAGTCCGGCGCCGGTAATTCACTAGGAGTCTGGCGGAATTCTGTCGGTTTTACCGGCACATCTACCCCCGGACTCGTAATGAGCCCCAGTGTCTTATTTTTCTAATGTTGGTAGATTATGTCTGGTCAAGGTGGCAGATTTGGAGATGAAGAGTGAGAAGTTGTGAGATAGGTCAAAGACGACATCAAGGTTGCACGTAGAACCAGATTAGGTAAGGTAGACAGGAGAGAAGAATACGAGGGGGGAGAGGAAGAATTAGCCTGTTTGGATGGGAAGTAGAAAGCGTCCAATTCACTCCAAGTCCGAAAACAATCTCCATGTTTCCTCTAATCTCATCTGGCATTATATATATTTCTTACTCTTGGCAGACAAAATGTCTCTGGGACATGTATTGTTGTACTTTTGTTCCACCAAGATTCTAGACAATGAAACAGGGAGAAAAGTGAGACAATGTGGTTGAGCATAGCGGTACAGTCTGACCCTCTGATATCAGAGTGAAAAGAAGATTACACCTTCCAGTGAAACACTTGCTTTCAGTACTTCAATGAGAAGCCTAAACATGATACAAACGGAAGACCAACTGCATTCGCACAACTGGCTTTAAAATGCTCCTCTTCTGGTCAGCGTCTGCATATGCAAAGGCTTATTTGGACTGCAACATATGACGGCATTCTGTGCTGAAAAGCTGACTTTGTCAATCGATGTGCTCATGTGCATGCCCTCTAAACTTCATGAAGTCACATCAGGAGTGGTAGTCATGTATGTTGGTATTGTGTAGTCAGTACTGTCACAAAATCTCGAAAAGAAAAAGCAGAAAGAGCGTTTACTGTGCATTCGGCAGGTACGAAAATACCAAATCCCATTTTACTGAATGTGGGGAACAGGGGTAGGGGCGGGGTTGGTTGGATCTCTGCTCCACATTTTATGTAAAATGCGATTTGGGGGTTCCCGGGGTGTCACCCACTTCCATTACATGGATTGTGAAGGGGGAAAAACGTTTTTTTTTTTTTTTATAAAAAGGGACCCTAGTAACCGCCGACTTTGGGAATAGGGAATTGACATCACAGGGAGAGGGGGGAGACGAGCCACTGGAAAGAAGTGTTCTGTGGAAGAAGGTATGTGGGGTAAAGGGCTATCAGGTAGGGGGATGCGAGAAAAAGAGATCTGTGTGATCACTGCACGGCTCCATTTTTGGATTCAACATGTTCGTCGTCGAAATTTTGGGCCGTGCAGTGATCACATAGAACTGTGTAATCCAGCAGGGAAGTGATTGTAGTGTAACAATCTCGGAATATGACATATAAACGAATGAATTGGTGCAACGTAGGGCTCTTAATGAATCTAGAAAGATTATCTTTCGAAGAAAGTGTGGTTAATGGACGGACCTCCCTTCCACTATACGTGGCGAAGTTATATTTAGCAACAATTCTAAAGAAATCATAGGACAGAGACAGGGGATATATGCAAGGACAGACTGACATACAGTCTACAGTAATGATATATTCAGGCAAGTAGGTGGACTGGACACATAAGGACGTTCGTGGACACTAGTGTATACACGCGGAGGCACGCCCTCTGAAGTAGAGAGAAGTCAATTAAAGATATGCAGCATTCGTTTTGGTGTGCACAAATTAGTATATTGTATAATACAGAGGGCTAATAGACTCTCGATGCATGAATACATGCAGGCAGGGAATGTTGGCAACATGGTGTACAGCAGGGGAGTTGCTAGGTCTGGAAAAGACCCGGGGCTAAACTGATGTCAGAACTGTTGGGACTGGGGGCTAGCTAGTCTTTTGGCTGTAGCTCCTGAGATTCTATCCGGGGCTACAACCAAAAGATCAGGGGCTACAGCCCCCTTAGCCACCCCCTAGCAACGCCCCTGGTGTACAGGCCATTGCCATTGCTTAATGTGTCAGTACAGAACATGCATAGGTGGCATTCCTACGTCTTCGAAGTGGGAACATTTTAGACAACCCTGCTGGTGGTTAGGGTGTGTGGCTTTGTGCCTGTGCAACAGTGTATCAAGATTGGTGGCGGGGCACCTCAAGCTCCTTGCAGGGGTAATGCCCTCTGTTGCATCATCTCTCAGTGCCTGACTGGTAATATTGGTGCATGGCATAGAATAAAGGAGTGTGCAATGGGCACCTGCAGGGATATGCCCGCTAAGCAATGACACCCCCATCATTAGACCGAGGTAACAGCACAATTTGCACTGTTACTGATGCATTCAAGGGCAGTATATAGCCCAAAGGGTCAGCGTTAAATGCAATTAAAGCTCTAACGGGAAAAAAGTTTTTTTGAACAGTGGAAACAATACATCTGACAAATATCCCTGTTTATAGCGTGTCCTGCTTGGAGTAATTTCAACAGGCTCACATAGTTTAGTTGGATACCTGCAGAGGCAGGAGGACAGGGCCTATAATAAGCAGGGCAGTGATTCAGCAGCTGGTCATAGTCGTTTACCATGATGAAGAAGAATTCCCTCATACTAAGGATGACATCAAAGAGTTTCTGAAGAGCTAAAGCTTCTTATCGGATTCTAGCTTACTAGGAACTTCAACTTTTCTGCCAGTCTTAGTGCGGACATAGTTTTAATGTGTCCCAAATGCTGTTCTGTCTCCACGAGCTTGTGTCTGGAGTGAGATTTTATAGGCAGAATCCTTGCCTATCCCCAGGGCAGACCTTTGAAGCCAACACAAGTAGTGGAGCAGATCTAGACAGGGCAACATATTAATTGTCAATACAAACACCATTTCCATAGCTACGAATGCTGCGGTCATACTTTTTACTCAGGTAATGTATGTGTTACACAATTCTAACACAGATTGGCGAATCCAGTAGGACATGTGTAATGTATTATGGATAAAGGGTTGCAATGATGAAGAGTTGAGGGATGTGGTGCTTGGGATTTTTTTGTCTGCGTCTCAGTGTTTCGGTGAGATTTTGGGTGTATGACTTCGATAACTGGGGTGCTCTATATATTTTCCTGTATCTGTGTTGCAGTATGGCAACACTACATTCCAGCTCAAAGCGACGATTCAGGCTTTTTACGTTGAGAGTTATAAGCTGATGTATTACACTAGGGCGCGGGATCCTTTGGGAAAAAAAAATGTGTATAACCAGGCTGGCGTAGAGACATTGGGCCTCATTACAATGAGGGTGGCCGCAGTATGAACGGTGCCGGTAAGGGACCCAACCGTTCACACCAGTCCGCCCTATTACGAGTTCTGCAGCGAATCCCGCTCTTCACGCCTGGTCAGACCAGACGTGCAGAGTGGGACCCGCTAGCAGACCAGGATGCTAACAACGGGCTCGTCGGGGGCCACCAATGGGGGCTCAAATGGAAATGGGAATGTACCGGGTCCGGGTCCTGCGAAAGGAATTATTGGGCCCTACAAGGTCGGAATGGCCCAGTAAGTCCCCATTTACAGGACCCGGACCTGACTTTGGAGATAGGCATGCCTCTAAAAACGGCATAGCTACCTCCAAACGCGTAATGAGGCCCATTGCATCTGTACATCTTAATCTCCTTCCTCTATGGGAATATATGAAATAGGTAGTAGCAGACTGTGATGGGAAAGAGTGTGGTGGTACAAGCGGGGGACTGAGATGAGATGAGGAAGAAAGAGGTGAGGTTAGTGGACAACTGTGACGAGAAAGAGTGAGGTGTAGTATTGGGGGACTGTGACGGAGGACCATTTTAAGTATGCAGCAGGTATGAAATGGGATCATGGACATCTGATCTTGCCTGGCATGTTGACACATTTTTCACAGAATACCTTTTATGGGGTAAATGTTCACACATGCCTCCCACACCCTCTACCCTTTCCCAATCCTCAACCCTCTAAAAATATGTCATGTCTTCGGTTCTACTTGCAGACTCAGCACCGCTGAAGATCTTTGTAATTTCTTTTCATTTATGATAGATATATTAATTTGAAAAATAATTGACTGGGACCATATTTTATTGCAAATAATCCCAAGATTTGCATTGTTGATTTGTCTTTGTCATTGATAATGAATGATGTAACTAACCATTTTATATGGCACACAAGAATATCCGATAGACACCCTGAAGAGA
Source organism: Ambystoma mexicanum (assembly GCF_040938575.1). Classification (NCBI taxonomy): domain Eukaryota; kingdom Metazoa; phylum Chordata; class Amphibia; order Caudata; family Ambystomatidae; genus Ambystoma; species Ambystoma mexicanum. The sequence goes on along the minus strand of NC_090933.1, from coordinate 1,065,333,343 downwards.
CTATCAATGGCCTCATCACAAGTCCAGCGGTAACCCATAAAAGTGGCAGTAACGGAATTAGCACCGCCAATATTGCTCTGCCGGAGCAAATAACGCAAACTCAGCCGACGCTATTACAGCCAGTGCTATTACAGGCAGCCACACAACAAGCAAACACAGCCGCATCACAAGTCAATTTACGGCAGTATTAGCGTCGAAAACGGGAACTAATACCACCGAAAAGACAGCACAGTTACTTCCAGCTGGAGGTAAATGAACAGAGATGCCTGCAATTAAGTCACAGATGATCCCAGTCCACTCCAGGGGCCTATATAAATCACATCTCCACCCCAAGCACTGTTTTTAGCACCCTGCTGCCACTAGCCACTTTGAGCTGGGACAGGTGTCGCTGCTCATGCTGCGCCTGGAAGCAGAGCATCAGGACCACCAGGACAGAGCACAGGGAGTAAGGTGGGGGACGGGAGAAGAGCCCAAGCAAGGCGTGCACCGAACCCCAGGATTAGGCCCTCACCCTGGACCCTCACCAACAGCTAGTTGGTCACCCTGTAGCGCATCAACAAGGAGACCATAAAAGAGCTGCTCACCACAATGCAGGATGATATAGGGACAGCTGTGCTCCCACTGTTGAAGCTAGTGTCTGTCTTACAATTACTTAGAACTGGCACCTTCCATCACTCTGTGCCCATGATGCACAGCAAGGCACAGCTCACATTCTGTGCAGTGTTGGCCAGGTGCTTGAAGCCCTCCTGTGGCAAGTGCAATGCCACATCACACTGCCTACCACCCCAGCCTAGTTCAATGCCATGAAGATGCTTCTATGCCGTTGCCCAACTGTCAAATGTGATTGCTGTCCTGGACTGTACCCATGTTGTGTCGTGGCCCCCAGGCCCACAAAGCAGTGTACTGTAACCGCAAGCACTACCACTCCCCGAATGTGCAGGTGACCTGCGACCCCAACCTGTACATCACCCACTGTTTTGCCCGCTACCCTGGTTCCACCCATGATGACATGGTCCTATGGAACAGCACACTGCCAGGATACATGGAGAGGCGCAGAGGACTATGGACCTGGATAGTTGGTGAAGAGAATTGCCTGCACTGATGTGCTGCAAAGTGGGGGGATGCGAATAACTACACAAAGCATGGCACAACAAGCGAATGCAAAATTGGTACTTGACCAACAAGCGCACAACGTCACAGGGAGCATACACATGTCAGACTTACTTGGATGGAGAAGCTGACGTACACATACAGCAGCAACTATAAACAGCAACATGACTACAGTTACCACAATGCAATGTGCACTAACCAAAGCAATGCTGACAAATGGCCACATTGCCTCACACAACAACATCCCTGCCAGAACCACAGCCATGCACTCATGTGCGGCCAGCACGCAATGCTCACCCATTGCCACCAGATGCTCAGGGAGAGCTCATGGGGAACAAAGCATGCAACATGCATGGTGGAAAATACACTGCCACATGACAACCACCACATCAGTTGCACATGTCACTGACAGACACCTTAAGTAACATATGCTGCAAGGGAACAGGATTCATGTGAAGCAGAAACAATGCATGACATGAAGGACACAGCATGCATGGAATTGAAAAGACACATGACATGATATAAAGGCCCATTTGCATGCACAAGATGTCCATTGCCATGATATTGTGTAAGGCCACCCCCACAACTTACACTGTGACTAATGCCTCTGCCTCCCCATTCAGGTGACTCCAGATACCACAGCTGCTCTGGCTAATGACTCCTGTGCATGATCCACAAACACTGGAGGATAATGCCTATAACCACGGTCACAGCAGGATCCATGTGTTCATCCTGCATACCTTTCGGCTTCCTGAAGGCACATTTCCACTGCCTCGACCGTACCAGTGGAGTCCTGATGTAAGCTCCAGACAAAATGGGTAAACTTGTGATTGTCTGTGCCATGCTGCACAACATCTACCTGAAGAGAAATGTTCTGCTACCCCCTGATGTGCACAGGCCACCCCCAGAGGATGAGGATGCAGTGACTGTGGCAGAGGCAAATGCATGCATTGCCGGAGATGACGTGAGGGATGGGAGATTGGCCCAACAGGGACTAATAGACAATTTCTTCTGACACTTTCACATAGCACATGCCATGCATGACTGTGTGTCACTCCACTCTATCAATAAACATGACAGAATCAGGAATGTCCTCGTATTGATGAAGTTTAACAGATTTAATGATATGAAGTGACCAAACTATCCACCCTCCCTCCTCTCCTCACCAACTTCCCAGTACACTAACCAACTCCCCCCACCACCAACTCACAGCACACTATCCTCTTCCCTCCTCCCACCACCAACTCCTCAGCACACTATCCCCCCTTCCTCCTCCCACCACTGACTCCCTGGCATGGCCACTCAAGGCAATATGTGCCTTGATTTTGATTACAACTGTGGTCTCTTTCCCCGCCTGCCAGCCGCCGGTGATCTTGGGTGCAAATGGTGCTGGGTCTGACAACTTGGTTTGTCTTGCTGAGACTCCTCTGTGTGAGTCGTGGAACTGGAAGGGATGCCCCCGACATATTGTATTGTCACCTCTGTGCAAAGGCAGATGGCCTCTGCGAGTGCAAAGACCCCATCGGTCATCTCCCTAACCCTCTGGCCGTATAATGTCAGAGTGGCCATACTGGCAGTTGTCTCTGCCCGGTTCCTGGTGATGGGCCACTCAATCCTGCCGATGCCCTCTTGCATGCTGTCACGTATGGCCTGCAGGTATTCTGAGTGCATGTGCCCTTTTGACTCCATCTCCCTCTGTTTCCACTCCATCTCGTCCAGCCTCTGCAGTACAGTGCTGCTTGGCGGTATGTGCCGTATGGTAGGTGGGCTGTGCAGTGTATCATGGCTGCTGTTAGGAGAGCTGTACCTTGGTGTATCAATGTCTGGTCAGGTGTCTGAGCATGATGACAGCTTCAAGGGCATATAGGGTTTGTTGAATGTTGACTGCAGTGAGGGTTTTCTGGGGACTGAGCACGCTGGTGGCAGTGAGGGCATTCTGGTGTTGGTGTACACTGGCGGTGGCCTGTGCACCCAGGGATGTATGGCCCTTCTGTATGAGGTGACACCAGGCTGGTGTCCCCCTGCATTTCCACACCTGCCCTGCCTGGAGGTGTGGCATCCGTGTCAAACCCTCCAGCTGCAGAAGTGGGTGCAGTGGGCCTTGCAGGGGTTCTGGTGGGTTGTGAAATCATTGTAGGACTGGCCCTGCTGGGTTGCAGTGCATCACAGTGGACATCTGCTTTGGCATAGAATCTCTGTGCCTTTGCAGGGTGGTGGTGGTGGTTTTGGCAGCCCTTGACATCCTGGATGTGTCACTCCCAGATGGGACAGCCCCCTTGTCCTCCTCGGATGCCTCTGGTGATGCGTGAGTGCCTGTTGGGGACATAGGAAATGTTGTCAGGTATGGTTCCCCCACATGTGTCGGCATGCAAGACTCATTTACTATGGTACAGTGTGGGACACCACACATTTAGGTAGTTGGCCATGGTTGGTCTGGGGAGATTGGATGTTTACATTTTATTTATCCCAGCATTATTACATTTTTTTAAACAATTGTTCTATTGGTTAAGCAAATAATTTCAACCTTTAACATACACACATTTTGTTTGTCCATTCTCTCTTTGGGGCATCTATATGGATCCTCCCAATATCACAGTTAATCACCCTACATTAATGATCAGAAGATCAATTCTACCAATTTGAGTGTGTTGAGTGCCCAGCCAATTTTTTCTGCCGTCATTGGTCTTTCGCAACACTCCTCCTCTGTAGTTGGAATGGGTTGAACCATGCAGTCGCCCAGATACTTTCTCCTTTGGGGTGAAAGTTTCGGGCAAGATAATGTCAAGTGTCTAGTTGTCTCTAAGATTTCAGGGTTTCTACAGAAGCGTCATCTAGCTTCTTCAGCTGTTATCTGTTTTCTTAGGAACTGCACCTCCCTGGATGGCAAGATGTTAAGCCTACAACGCATCAATAACTCCCCATAGAGAGACGAAGGTACGGAGGAGAGTCATTCCGTTTTTTACATTCCCATATGATGTTGTGACAGTGTTTGTTCTGACCCTTCAAAGAATCCGTTTTGACCCAATCTTTCTCTTGAAGAGTTTTCTTAACCTTGTCAGGGTTACTTTTGAGCATCTCCATTTTGATGTTATGGTACGATAGTGTGTCTTGGCATTTCTGTTTCCAGGTCTGAAAATTATTGTCCCCCTTCTTCATGTTTGTGTTTGCCAAAATCTCAAAGGGAATTGGAGGCCTGTCCAGTATGCATTTACGATAGAAAGAGATTGTCTTCCATAATACTATCGAGACCAGGGATTAAAGTCTGAGTTTGTGTCTTATTGGTGCGAGAGGCAGTTTGGGAGCCTGAGGATTTTCCACCAAAAATAGGCCTCAATTTTACCCATGTTTCCCATGGAAAGTTTAGCAGAACCTCCACTCCATACGTCAGGACGGCCACAACCTTTTGTTTATAAAATTAGATGATTGGCATCATGGAATAAGTTCTGTATCTCCGGTGCAGGGCTCTCCCTTGGATTGTAAGTTTGATTAGTCTCTCCCTGATGAGATTATATTGAGCCTGTTCATTGATGTTTTTATTAATTCTAACCCCAAGGTAGATTGTGGAAAATACTATTTCCTTGGCCTGATCTAAGATTGACCATGTGAATGAGTTCTTTTTTTTCTTTGCACCTCGAGCAGATTGCATGATCAGGATCATTGATTTTTTTATGTTGATCTTCATGCTATTGCTGTCTAGATAGATTTTAAATTCAGCAATACGTCTCTGGAGACCTATGGCAGTTTGGTCTATGAACACGACATTGTCTGCGTATAGGGTCCAGGATAGTTTGTTGTCTTCAAGAATCGGTGGGAAGGCTTGTATCTTTCCCTCGGACTCTTTCATGCCCGCCAGGTAGAGGGCAAACAAGAAGGGAGCCAAGGCACAGCCTTGTTTGATGCCCTTGAAGGTCAAGATCTATCGGTTGTATCATCTCTTTTTGAGACTATTATTTGTATTGATATATTTGTATAGAGGGCCTGGATGGCTTCTAGAAGGTCTACCGGGCAGTGCAATTTTTTCAACTTTGCCTTGAGAAGATATCTGCTGACTCCATCAAATCCTAGATAGATGTTACCTTTCATTTCCAATGCTCTCAGCTTTAGCATGTTTAAGAGAAACAAGTTCAAGGAGGTGCCGACGCCAGTCATGAAAGCAGTCTGGCGTTTGTCCAGGACACCTACCTTTATGGCCCAGCTTTTGAGGTCTCTTAGTAGGATAGAGGAGAACAGCTTCCCAATGGAGTCTAGGAGGGCTTTAGGTCTATAGTTCCTGGGATTTGTAGGGTCCCCTTTCTTAAATATGGGTACTATCAGGGCCTCCTTCCACGTTTGCGGTACAGTTCTAGTTTTTATTATCTGTTGGAAGAGTGCTATGACGAAGTCAGTCCAGGCGTCCCTGTTTTCTTTAAGCATATGATTTGAAATGCCATCAGGGCCGGCCGCTCTTGAAGAGCTCAATTTTTAACCCTCGATAGTACATCCTCCTGGTCGATTTCAATGAGCCAGGGAGATGATTTGCATTGCCTTTGACTAAGGTTGGTGGCAGCATTTGCCTGGAAGAGGGCTGTGTAGTATTTCACCCATTCTTCAGTTGGTACTTGATTGGTGGTTAAGGCAGACTGAAAATCTTCTTCTTTATTTATAATTTCCCAAAGGGATTGTGCGTTAGATGTACTAATTGCTGCAAGCATTTACTCTGTGTTGGCCTGTGCTCTCCAGATCCTTGAGGTTTTCAGCCAATTTATGTACAACTGTCTGCATTGCCTCAATAGTTCCTCTTTGTCAGGTAAGGTGCTTTGTTGCTCTGTGTTTCTTCCTTTTCTCCACCAGGTCTATGTTGTATGCATGTTTCCTTGAAATTGTATTGTTTTTGTTCACATCCATCTTAAATTCAAACTCCTTGAGTAGCCATCTATATTCCACTGTAGTCTGACATTGAAGACCAGGCGGTCCACTAAATTGGAATGGCCTGGGCTTTTATTCTTAGTCTATTCCTTCCCAATGATAATTCTAGTGGGGGTATATTGTGTTGTCTCGCCTCTTTGGCCTTCCACAAGAATTCAACTTCCAATAGCGCATCATCACTAGTCTTCTGTTTCTTGACTGTAAAGGAGTTTATCCACTTTAGGGTGTTCCCTGCAATCAAGCAGTAGTCTAAGCATGTGCTGCATACATTGCAGAACCAAGTGTCAGCCCCATGTAGATCACTTTGTGTCTGACCATTTAACATTGTCATTTCTCTAATGCTCATTTTGGCAATCCATCGTTTTTCACTGGTTTCCAGATGTGAGATTTTTTTCAACTACCCATTTTTATCCAGGGGCTTTATAGTCAGACCACTGCAAATTAGGATAAGTTGATTTTTTTCTTCCAGCATGGAAATGTCAATAGCTTCCATGTTGTCTGATAGATAATTTTCCGTTTCGCAGTTGTTTCTGCTCCAGTATGTGTTGGTTAAGAGAAGCCTGATCTCTTGACGATCACTATTTTTCACCAATTTTAAGACCTGGACATATGGGTTAGGAGTCTGATGATCCAGTACCTGTAGATCCCTATCTCCTTTAACTAGAGTCAAGAGACCGGCACGAGGTCTGCCAAATGGACCTTTTCTGGCAGGGTTGATAAACACTTGGTATCCCTCACAAACTGGGGTAGATCTTAACCAAGATTCCTGCAGACAAATTATTTCAAACTCCCCTAGGAAATTGCTTTCTCTGGAGTATATATGGCCAAATCCCCTGGTGTTCCATGAAGGCAGGAGGGATCTTCATTCAGCTCCTCCCGGAAGACTCTATTGCTTCTTTTTTCCCATCCGGATACATGCTGTTTGTGATCCATTTTAAAGTTGACGGTGTACTTTCAAGAGGTTTCTGGTGACCTTTCCTCTTGTTTTGTAGGCCTAAGCTGTCTCTACGGACTTCTTTGGTTCGGTGGGTTTTGCTGGCCTGTAAATTTGGTGGTTCCCTTTGCGGAAGTTTAGGGAACTTTGACTCTGCTGGTTTCAGTTTAGGCAGGTTTTCTGGACCGTGAGGGGTCATTTGCCTGTCGCCTTCCAGCTGAGACCTCAGGATCACAAAGCCTAAAGCCTAGGTCCGACAGCTTATCCTTTACTTTCATTACAGTATCTTTTACTCTCTGAAATCTTCGATGTACTATGATCACATCCGTCCTTCTTTCGTCAGTAAATTCGACAATTACGATGTCGTCAGGTAAAATCTTCCGTGACAGTGAGAGCTGATTGAGTAGGGTCATCACGTTTTTTTCTGTTCAGAAGAATCCTCATATTGTCTTTCACAGTACTTTCTAGTTTTAGTTTGTAGGCTTGGTATACCGATTGTTTTTCTTTTTAAAACTCTGGTCGAATTTCTTCAGCTGTTGGTCTTTTTATAGACCTTTGTCGTTCATTATTGATCGTACTGGTCACCCTTGGTGCTTCTGTTAGGGACTGTCGTCTTGATTTTCTTCGGTCTTCCAAGCATGTTTAAGAGATCCAGGATTTTTGTATTCCTTTGGTGCTCTTTATCATTCGAAATAGGTATCCTTGATGTTTGTACTCAGGCTTTGTATCTCGGTTTTCTTCTATCCTCCATTTGACCAAGAAAGTCCATAATATTTCCTTCCTTCCTCAGTGCTCTTTTGCCCTGTGAATACTTCTTCGATTCTTTGATCCTTTTCTCATCTTCATCCAGTCTCTTTCTTTCTTTTGGCATTCTTCCCTTTTTGTCTACTGGATTTGATTGTTTGTCTATAGCTTGCCAGTCAGACATGCTGATGTTTTCCCATGATTCCTCCTCTTGGTTATTCTCTCTCTGGAGTCGTTTCCGGTCAAGCATGCTCTCGGGGCATTTGGTTTAATTTAATTTCTCTCCTCGGTTTCTTTGCTAGATGTACAGGCTCTTCAAAAGGTGGTGTTTGAATGTTCCTTAGGAAGGCTCTGGAGCCATTTGCTTTTCGTTTGGTTGCTTGTTTTTAGTTTTCTTTTGTGGATTCACTAGGGGAGCTTTCAATGAAACAGTTTCCGCATTTATTGCCCAGTGCTTGACTGGGAGATTCGGGTCTTGAAACATTGCATAACTCAGTTTTGACTCATCTCCACCCAATTTTGAGATAAGATCAGCTTTGGCCAATCTGGGGCCGCTTGGTCCCTTTCCCAGGACTAAGGGGCCGCCAACTTGCTTTGTAGAGCTCTTCGTTCCAGGGCAGAGGTTGACCTTTCCTATTGGATCTTTGTTTAAGGACTGGTCATGCTGGTTGTCTTGAGGCAGCGAGCTCAAGGAGGCTTTTTGCTGATTGGAATTCATGATCCATTTATGATCTTTCAAAATGGCCTCCATAAGAAAATGTTTATCATTTGTTTCCTGACATGCCAGGTCACATAGGCGATTTTACCATTGGCAGGTTAAGTCTGATTACTTCTCCATTCTCGCATCTAACCTTTTTGCGAAACTTTCGTATAGCTGCTCCATTGCTTTCAAATTCAGTGTGCAGACTGATTGCAAGGATTTGTTGATGGTCTCGTATAACTTGAGAAAAGGGGCAATCACGATATTCAAAGCTGCCATAACAACATTCTGAGTATGAACAAAGTCGTCCATTCTTCTGTTGCTGCATAAGTCACTTATTTTCTCCAGAGAGATCTCGTTGATCATCATCTGCTGCTGCTCTTTTCCCTCTAAAAAAGCAATCCCACTTAATGCATCTGCCTGCTTTTTAGTGCTAATGAGTGAGCCTCTTTCCCCAAGCCTCTTTCGATTCAGAGGGACAGTGTCCATTGGGGTGTCTCCGTCAAGCGCTGCAAGTTTTTCCTTTATAAAGGATAAGCTTCTCCTTTTTTCACTTACAATTTTACCTGTCAGATTTGAGATGTCTTGAATTAATTTGTTTGCCAGGCTTGAGTTACTTGGATGAAATCACCTTGTAACCAACTGTCCGGTGGGGGGAGCAGAACATGAGGGGGTCTGCCAGGCTCGAGGCCCCATTATCAGTGCAGGGAGCCTGCAAAGCCCCCTTAGTTCTATTGACCTCTGGTTGGCTATGTTGGTCCTGCATTTCCATCACCACCATTGCACATTCCCTTGTTGGATCTATGATCGGGGGGGTCTTTGGCAGGTCATTAGTTTCCGCCGAGATGGCTTCGTCTTGCCAGTCCAGGATTTCAATGTTACTTATATCACCCAGTCGGTGTATATCAGTGTCTCTCCCTATGATGGAACATTCCCGATCCGGCATTTTATTTGACTTCAGATGGCTCAGAATTGGTTGGTCGGGCTCAGATGCGTTAGATTCATTTTGTGTGTACAGAAAGATACAGGTTTCTACGGCTGCCTTGAGCCAAATTTCGGCTTATTCTTCTGTCTCGACGCACTAGGTTGAAAAAGGTGTTTGTGGAAGGAAGGGGATAGCCATGAGCTTATGCGAATCCTCTGAGGCTTCTGAGCTAGTCGTAGCTATGGGGATTTCCTGTAGGATCTCCTTGCTGATCAATTCAGGGGAATTGGTAAGTACCATTGGCTGCTCTAACAGCCTGGTATTTGGGCTAGTTGCCCCTGTAGGTGTACTGTCTGCTCCATGGCTCCTAAGGTCAGTAAGGACCAGCGGGCCTTCCTTATCCAAGAAAAATTTACAGGGGTGAGCCGTCACGCCTGTTTCCTTTGGGGTGAACAGCTTTCTCCCTGGGAGAGACGATTGGTGTGGACTGAAATTGAGCACCCAGTTCCTCCCACCCACCTGCTGTTTGTGCCTTAGGCCCAGGCGTTAGGAGTGGGTTGGGAAGTAGTACATCCACTTCCGTGCTTTCTGAGGTGTCAGTAAATGTAATAACGACTCCCTCCACGGTAGATGCTGACATCCGCCCCTTCTCAATTGTATCCTGTGCTTTATTAGCAAAGGGAAGGCGGGTCTGCCTTAAAGGCAGAGTGGATTTATTTCTTTGCGGCATAGATGGCGATGAGGAGGACGAGGGAGCTGGCTAGGAAGCAAGGCGCTGCCTTACCTGCTGTCTAGCTTTTATCCTCGATTCAGCACCCTGGTCCGTCGAGTCGCTCGTCAGACAGCCTATTGCCCACGTAGTGCAGCTCCCTTATTTGAAAAACATGGTGATGAAATTGAGCTGTCTTGGATTGTCCCGGGTAGAGCTCGCCCACACCGGCACCTCCAGCACCACCGGCACCTCCCCTTAAGACTCCCCTCTGGAGTCTTAAGGGGACAGCTTCTCAGCACACCAGCAACAAAAGTTTCCAAAAAGTCGGCCTGGAAAAGTTTAAATGATGCAAACATCACTGCACTGTATCCAGGAGTCTCCCACCGACAACACCACTTGCGCACCACTTCCGCTCTGCTGACGCAGAAGTGGATGCTTTTAAGTGGAGTGTCGGATTGCCACAAGCTCCTCCTCCGGATCCTTAAGGGGACAGCTTCTCAGCACAGCAGCAACAAATGTTTTCAAAAAGTCGAGCTGAAAAAGTTTAAATGATGCGAAAATCACTGCACTGTACTGCACTGTATCCAGGTCTCCCACCAACAACACCACTTTCATTATGGGGATGGTTATAGCAAGATGGCGAGTTGGTCTTTGGCCTGTGTGTAGTGAGGGCAGGGTGTCCATGCTGGAGCAGCTGATGTTTGGCATGGATGCTTGTGGTCGTTCATGCCCCCACATCCCGTCCCCGGTTGGCACTCAATTTGTGAGCGTGGGTGTAGTGGCTTACTTCATGGCACTGGCATAGCTCTATGGGGCACTGCTGTGCAGCCAGCAGGATTGCACTGTGGGGTAGAGTGATTGGATAGCTGAGCCCTTGTCGGTGTAGTGGGACGTATACTTCCCTTTATGCCATGCCAACATGTGTCAGGCTAACTAGGGCTGCAACATACTGGTGTGACTACTGCATAGTGGCGTGGTTGCTCACGCACCACAATCCTGCTGGCACAGTGTGCACCAGCAGGGTCGTGGTGTGCATGGCACTTGGATAGGTCACTTGCGACACCTTCCCGCTGCTGTAACACACAGGGGTTCCTTGATGCCCTGCCCCATGGCTGCTGGGAAGGGTGGATGATGTGCCACCCCCTCACTGCACCCTCTTGGCATGCATTTGTGCTGTGAGTGTGGTGATATGACTCACCTCCTGCCTCCTGGCTGCTGGCACCTGCCTGCGCACCTCCAACTTCCTCTATTCCCTCCATTTCCAGCACTGTGCTGCCCGTTTTCTCCCGGGTGGTGGGGACCAGTGGTTCCACAGTTCCTCCTCCAGTCACCAGGGACTCCTGGAGGTGTTGGAACAGCATTCCACACACCGTGACCCTGCGGTCATTCCATCGTTTCTGACAGCCCTCCCCGTCATGGGGTACACTCGCCACAGCTGTCACTTTCTGGCTGATGGAATGCAAGATGGCTGTCCTATGCTGAGCTGAGGTTTTACATTGCCTGATGCCATATAGCTCATCACTGTGAGCAACAACCTCAACAGTGAGGACCAACAGCTCCCTTCACTAAACGTAGGTTTCCTTAGACAATTTTAGACCACCTTGCCTCTGATCCTCTCCTGGGACATTCTGGCTTGTCTCCAGACCCGGATGGCTAGAGGATGTGAAGATATTGGATGGACTGTGTTTTTCAGAATGGCTGCTGCAATGCTTCCCGTTCCGGCGATGATGCAATTTCTGCTGGCGCTAATAGCGCTTGGGTCGGCGGCGGCAGCACTATTAGCACCAGTATTTCACCTGTAACCCTTATTTCTGGCGGGTTTGCGACAAGCGCTAATATTGTTTCCGTCGGAGTCAGGCGAATGCTCTCTCCAGGTTGTGATGCAGCGCTAATATCGCTGCATGACCCAGTGGTAATACTATATCTGCTAGGGGTAAATTGAGCCGGAGTACCTCCAGACTTGTGATGAGGCCCCAAGTTTAAGCTAGATAGATTGTTTGTATTAGAGTGTGGGTTTACGCTTATGGTACGATTTAATGTATCTTGTGATTGCAGAGAATGTTTTTATGATTGTGATTCCATTGTTATTAAGTTGTTTTAAAAAGTGTAGTAGAGTGATCCTAATAACATATCAGTGACTGATTTACTCATAATGTAAATCTATTGCATGCTGTTTACATGGACCATTTACATTTTGTATGTACAGAGAAAATGTCTAAGCATGGGGAAACATAGATAAGAACGGTCCATTTGGAAATACCCATTGAAATATGATTGTGAGTTATAGAATATGTCTAGAATGGAAAGCAGTGTTCTCATCAACCACAATTACCTTTTATCTTCTATGCAGGAATGGAAGGTGGAGGTGACACAGTGAAAGGGAAGAGAGGGTTTTGAGTTCTACCATCACCTAAACACATTTCAACCAAGAAGAGTCGGAGTAAAAGATCACAAGGTAAATGTGGTCGGATGGAATCACTTTGAACCTTCCAGAATAAGTAAACCTAGTGGGAAAGGTGTCTACAAGCTTTTAGCCAAAACAATTAGAAAGCAACACGTATCTAGTATAGTTGTATTCATCAAAGAGTGCAGCCTTTCTTAACTTTTACAAAATACCCGACACTGACGAGGGTCTGTGAAATGCTCCTAGCGTTGACAATGTTTTGGTAGACATACAGTTACCTAGGATAGATGAATCTTACTGTGCCATTGTAACCTTGCTAACTGTGGAGGAGGTAACTCTCTGCTTCTTAGAGTTTAATCAATTATAACTATTTTAGTGATATGTTCAATGACCTATGTCCATAGCATGCACTTCGATATTTGAGGAAGTAGCAACCAAAGGTTTTAAAAGTCCATCAATGCTATGAATTATTGTCTATGAGGAGGATTGCTATTATCAAAATGTTGGCACTCCCAAAAATCACATTTGCATTTTTAAATTTGCCTTCTGACGTATTTTGAGTGGGTTGGCAAAAAAAAACAGGTTCTCTAGCACTGTTTTAAATAGAGAGTTTGAAAAAAGGGCATATGTTATAATTAATTATCATATCTCAAAGAAATTGCTTTAGTGCATTTAGGTATATGGGCTTGATCTGTAGATTACTATAAACCTGCTTTGGTATAACTTGGGGATCCTGCCCAGGACCCATTCTCATTTTGCTAGTTTTGATGTCTGATCATTTGAATAGAAATGTCTTAACAAAGTCACTGATACCATTTATAGGTGTGGATGTCAAATACACTTGGCCTCTAGTACACACTGTTCATAAGATTATCTATATGGTACAATACATCCCTGACCTTGTATCACGTTGCATGGGAAGGGTGGTTAAGGGATAAAGTGTGCCCCATTGAACAGATGCAGATAGATGGTAAGATATGTCTTTTCAACTTCTTAGGAATGAATATGGTCTAAAAGAAGAATAATTATAAAGTATTTGAATCTAAATGCATTACTCTCTTCCATTAGGGTCCTTAAAATGTAACTTGGAGGGGTGGTCTGCACAATTTTACTAAACTTGTTTTATATTTTACCGGTAATTTTATATTCTATGATATTCATTCTTTGCTCCTTAACATGATATAAACCTAACTGATACTTCGGCAGAGAATTCCAACTTTCCATTAGTTTTAAAACAGCTGATTCTCAGAGCCTACGGTTGACACCAATGGCCCGACACTTTACTATGAAAATGCTGCATTCCTACTCACATGTTGATAGGGGGTTTGGCAGAAATATTGTGTATGTTGTGTCTGAAACTATATAATGTAAGCTTTCCTTCACTGTTTCTATGCGTTTGACCAGTAGTGGCATTTCATAGACACCAATTAAGAAGCCTGGACGAAAATTAAACAAACAGCCTGTCAAACCCCAGAAATCTTTTAGGAAAGATGTGCCCCTAACTCATGAGTAGGTCAGGCTTTTGATACTGAGCAATCCTGGCATACACTGGCAAATTCCTGAGTCTCATGCGATGATGATTCATCATCCAGTCACAAACCTAAGCTCTCAGGTGGATTCACAGGTTTATTTGTTGAATTCATCCAGTCAATCATAACCCCTCTCAGGCTAATGTGAGAAGTTTCAGTTTGTACAGTCAAAAAGAGTTCTAGATCCACAAAAAAAGTAAGTGGATCACGTATATATAATTCAGCTTACTGCCTGCTTCTTTTCGGGTTTTGCTAGGCTGTGAGGGGAGGAGTGCACAGGGCAGGGTCACACCAGGAGGGTGTTTGGAGATTTTTAGAATGATTTTGAGGAATTGTAGCTTTTTGGTGTTGGTCTCTAGTTTAAATTGATAGTATATGTGCCCCTTCTTTTAGAGTTTATTCAGTGTCTCGATAGAATAGTGTTAGATTCCCTTTAATAAAAAAGAACATTGTTTTTTACTTTTTGTACCTCTTCCCCTTTGTGTCCCCGTTTAAAACTTTTAAAAAGCCAAAAATAACTTTCAGCACCAATACTATAACCAAATAACTCCACATAAAACACAATAATTGGTTTTACCTTTCCCAGTTTCCTCTTGCTTTTTTGTTGTAATCTTGTATGCCATGTTCCTTTTCTGTTCGTATTGTTTGTATTAGTTCAGTAGTTATTATTATTATTATTTGTTCACCGTTGTTCTTTCATTCTTGGTGCTGATTTGGTGTTTCATAATGCTGCATTCTTGAGTGTGCTCAGACATGGATCTCACTCAACTTTGGCAATTGCCCTGTGTGGTTCTCATGGTGTATATGTGATGCTGGGGAAAGCAATGAAAAGAGGATTGCAGGGTAGGAGGAGATGTTTCTGTTTTTCTGCATAGGAGGATTCCTCCATGATGGATGTGGAGTATTTGTATTTGTATTTATTTATTTATAGTGCTCGCCTAACCCGGGGGTAGCAGGGCGCAAAGGCATCAAGAGGTTTGCGAAGCTTGTTACTTACAGAGGATGAAGTCCAGCTGAGGTTACAGTGCCGGATCATCAAAAATCTCTGAGCATCGGTGAGGCATGAGTTTACAAGAAGATACCTATACAAGATGAAGGTTATAACATGAATTAAACAACACAGGTCAATTGACCACCTGAGTGATCAGATTTGCAGCCATAGTAGTGTGGCACAGCATGCATTATATATCGTGTTCCTTGAGCCACTGAATGGTCTTAGATCTGAATTGGCAGTAAGGGAGTGCTTCCCTACAAGGGGGTGGTAGGGAATTCCAAAATTGCACTGCTTTTACGGGAAAGCTTTTCCCTCCAGCCAGAGTGCGTTTAAATCTGGGCACAAGGAGGATATTGGAATTAACCATTCTGGTGGGTCGGGAGAGAGGTGGTCTAGTGAATTTAGTTATAAGGTATTGAGGGGCTGCTTGGTGTAGACATTTGTGGGTCAGAGAGACAGATTTAAGGAAGATTTTGTCTTTGGTAGATAGCCAGTTGACAGATCTTCTGGTCTCAGAGATATGGGCTTTCTTTGGGATGCTAAGGGCCGCTCTTAGTGCGTTATTCTGTAAGATTTTAATTTTATTCGTAATGTATTTGTTGCAGCCTACATATAGCGCATTGCAATAGTCCTGTTTGGACAGGATCAGCGCCCTGGGGTGGGTGATACAATTAGATGGTGAGAGGAATGGTTTGGCTGCTCTGATAAGTTTGCAAGTGTAGGATGTGGCGGATGCCAAAGCGTTAACTTGCTTTTTGAATGTGAGGGTGGAGTCCAGGTAGAAGCCAAGGGTTTTGACCTCCTTGGCTACAGTGATATTATTATTATCGATTACAAAAGAGGAGTAGATAGGGTCTAGTTTGGTGATATTTTGGGAGGACACTAGAATAAGGAGTTCTGTTTTGTCGTCATTCAGGCATAGACCATGTAGGGCCACCCATGCCTGGATGATGAGGTAAACTTTGTTAACGAAGGCCAAATCCTTGTCATAATCCCCCGTCAGCGGGATGAGGATTTGAGTATCATCGGCGTAGTTAGTGTAGGTGATACCGAGACCATCTAGATCATCAAAAAGGGGCTTCGTGAAGATGTTGTATAAGGTTGGGGAGACACACGATCCCTGGGGCACACCACTGGTAATAGGGGATGGGTCGGCTGATGCTAGAGTGGAGAAGACTCTTATCGTGCGGTTGTTTAGGAAGGATTGGATCCAACCGGTTGCCTCTTGAGAGAAATGAGCTGCTCTTTGAAGGTGGTTACATAGGATCTCATGGTCGACCAGGTCGAAGGCGGCTGAGAGGTCAAGGAGTAGTAATAGTTCAGTCTTACCCTTGTCTCTCAACTCATCTATCTGTGCCTTGAGATCTATGAGTGCGGTTTCAGTACCGTGTTGAGGCCTGAAGCCAGATTGTCGGACTCCAAGGAGAAGGAAATGTTCAAGGTAATGTTGGATTTGTTGATATGCTATTTTATCAAGGATATTAAGTAGGAATGGTACTGTAGTGATGGGGCGATAGTTCGTAGAGCTGGTGGGGTGTAGGTTAGGTTTTTTGAGAAGGGGGATGACCCAGGATTGTTTCAAATTGTTAGGTACAGTGCCTGAAGTGAATGACGCATTTATTAGTTTGGTAATAAACGGTGCAAGATCACGAGCCGTATCCTTTATCAGTTGTGCAGGGCATAGGTCCCCGTGGCAATTTGAGGGCATGAGGGTGAGAATGACATTTTCAACCTCTTTAATAGTTACATTGTGGAAGTTGAAATGAGGATTAGGTGCAGGAGTGTGCGACCGAGTGGGGTGTGTCATTTTAGAGATCAGGCTACTGGGCTTAGAGGACGCGAGAAGGGAATCTTTTTTAATACTTATCTTAGTCTTGAGGGAGGTGATTTTGTTGGCTAAGGCGTTTTGTATACCCGTGCACCAGTTCTTATCCTTAAGGCACGAGTCGGGTACTTGGGTGGGCGATTCAACCTCTTTTAGTTTTGTAAAGAGCTCTCTAGTGTTAGATTTAGCTTGTGAAATTCGAGTGCGGTAGGACAGTTGTTTGGCTAAAATGATTTCTATACTCAAATCTTTCTTGTTATTCTTTGAGGAATGTGATCTCCAGGTTTCTCCACAGCGTCGCTTTTCTTGTCTGAGGCTTTAAGGTGAGGGGAGAACCAAGTGTTAATGTGTTTCCGTGGTTTGCTCCTTCTCAACTTCAGGGGAGCTATGTCATTAAGAGAAGAGAGCATGATTTTGTTATATAAGTCTACCATCATGAAGGGATCTGTGTGATCTGGGATGGCATTCATAGTCGGTAAGAACAGTGGGAGCAGGTTTTCAGGGGTGATGTTCTTTTTGTTTCTGGTCTGGACAGCTGGAGCTATGCTGTCTGATTGCACTGATGTCGCCTCTAAAGTGAACGAGATCAGGTAGTGGTCAGTCCAAGGCTGCAGTAGTATAGCTGAGACTAGGATTGGGCAGTTATGCACAGCTAGCCAGTCCAGAGTTCTGCCTTTAATATGGGTAGAATTTGAGATCTTCTGGGTAAATCCTAATTCCTCTAAGGTATTATTGATAGTTGCAGCGTTAACATCTGACGGGTCATTTAGACCAGGGTTGAGGTCTCCTAGTAGGATGCTTTGTGTTGAATTCTTAAGGTTGTTTGATAGGATGTGTGTAAGGTCTTCTTCAAAAGATCCTAGCGGGCCAGGTGGTTGGTAAATGAGGTGGATGGAGATGGACCTGGTATTATTTAAGGTAAGTTTAGCGGTTAGGGATGTGCATTGAACCTACGTTCGCATGTGGCAGGATTGTCAATGAAAGATTAGTTTTGACTATAATGGCAAGACCTCTGCCTCGAGAGGTGGTACGGTCGAGTCTTAGTAGAGTGTAGTCATCTGGTATGGCTAACATGATTGCGGGACCTGCTGTAGGATGGAGCCACGATTCTGTGATAGCTAAGAAATCCAGATCTTCATTGTATAGTAGGTCAGCAATGTCTGTTGCATGGGCTACCATAGAGCGTGCATTTATGAGTGCTCCCTTGGTCCCCGGTTGTGCTGGTGTTGGTGGAGATGGTGAGCTTTTAGGGATGGTGCTGATAGGCTCACGGAAGAGTCTACTGTTAAGTTGAAGAGGGTGCTAAGAGCAGTTGCTAGTGCTAGCCTTACTGTGGGATGTTCTAGATAGTGGGTCATATAGTCTAGGGAGTCTGGCCCATAATTTGAGGTTCCTTTGAAGGACAGTGCAAGGTGAGGTGAACATATCAGTTGGTTTGGGTGTTGACTCCTGTGGAAGTGAATTAGGTGGCATGGTGGGGTATTGAGTGCTCACAATATAAAGTAGTGATCTAAGCAGAGCAGTGTAGAGCATCGGGAGATACATTATATGGGTGGGATAGGACTAGTGCAGTGGCACTGCTGGTAATTAGCATAGGGTGTATCGCCTAGACTCGAATTTAGCTCTAAAGTCTGAGACACAGCAGTTAAAATGAGTGAGAAGCGTGTGCTGTTTTCTGGTGCTAGTTTGCAGGCCTGGGCCATGCACCATCTCTGAGTCATTGAAGGAAGCATTGGAGGCCGAAGTAGAAGGATTGGTACATCTGGCGAGAACCTGGCAGGTAGCAGAGAGGCAGGTCCAGCTGGAAACTTTGTAGGCACAGCCACCATGGCATGGGGAAGGGGGCCTGTAGTGCATATGCCCTCAGAGCTAGCAGAGGCAGAGTCACCGTCGGGAACCTTCATAGAAACAGGGGAGACAGGGCCTCTAGTGCATGTCGCCACAGAGGTTGGGCCAGTAGAGAAGCAGGAGGGTGTTTTTGCTCATGTGGGAGAGAGGGCAGCTCCAGGAAGACCCAAGGAGGGGCGGGTGTTGGTCACTCCTTTCTGAGGGTGGTGTATTGAGGAGGACGTGGACTCCATCCAGTAAGGGATGGATTTGTTGAGGACAATGGGGAGGTCCATTAGGAATAAGGTCATGACGATCGCCAGTGACTGAACTGCAGCAAGTTGTGGACCAATTGTGGAGGAGATGGTAAAGAAAGCAGTTGATATGGCAGAGGAGTCTCTTAATGCAACTGTCAGTGTGAGCAAGGCACAGGAGGAGCCTGAAGGAGTTGAACTCTTTACCTTCCTACACAGTTTACATGGTTCTGGGTGTTGGATTAGTTTGCCATGCCACTGGTAAAGACCATCATGAGGAAAGTCCTGAGGCATTCTGCACAGTCAGAGCTGTGGGAAGATGGTCAAGTGAAGGCAGAAGGGAAAGAGCAAGTGCTGTGCCAGGCAATGAGGAACAATGTTCGCTCGTGGCACAATGAAGTCCACCTTGCAATTGATTTCTCTGCTGAGTCACTGTCTACATGACTGCCACCACCACCCCATCCAGCAGTAGTGAGGAGTAATTAGAGGGTCCTAGTACTTCTCAGGTTCAGGGTACATAACATCTTGGGCAGCAAGCATGCTGTGCCAACACCCCTGCACCACTTCAGTCTGCCAAATCAGTGCCAGCGGCACCACCAACTTTGGCCAGTGGAATGCTCATTGTTGCTGTTGCTTCCCAATAAGGGACATAGTGACGTAAGCCACTAGCAGTGAACATCTTTGAGGTGGAAGCCGTCATTTTCATGAAGAGATTTTGGCAGCACCTGCTGCCGTCATTGCTAGCAGACTGTCAGGCAAGTGTGTACTGGGCGTCATAGTGGTGACAGACAGCCGGAGCAGCCCCATTGAGCTCCACCATACTGCCCATTGTGCAGTGGGGAACGAATGTGACAGAAACTGTGAAATGACTGGCCTTACAGGTTGGATCCCAAACCATGAGAGTGGCAGTGAAAAGTCTGTGGGAGAGCTGCAGAAGTTTAAACATGCTCTATGGAAGGGCTTCAGAATGCATCTGGGCAGTTGGGACTTGTGAAAAAACTAAGCACTTCAGTGAGTGGCTATACCTTATGAATAAAACATAAACTTAAGGAGTGGCAGCACAATGTCAGTGAATCTGAGAACCTTAAGGGGTACCTTCACTCTATGAGAGAACCTGAGTACTTCAGTGGGTAGCTTTACGCTGGCAAAAACCCAGGAAATATTGTGGGTGGCTACACACTGTGAGAAACAAAAAAGCTTAAGACATGGCTGAATCCTATGGGTAATCCTGAGAACATTAAGGAGTGGCTGTGCACCCTGTGAGAACCAGAGAATCATGGCTGGTGGCTTGGCCCTGTTAAGAAATCTGTGACATTTAATGGGTGGTTTCACCATGTGAACAAGCCCAGGATCGTTAGTATGCAGTTGCACCCTGTGAAAAAGAGCAAATTATCTAGTGAGCACTGTATCCTGTGAAATAATCTGAGATATTTAGTTGACATCTACACCCTGTGAAAACACTTGAAACCCTTTAGGGGTAGATGAACCTGAGACCCTTAATGGGTGGATGCACCCTGCAGGAAGCCTCAGTAGGTGGTTGTGATCTGGGCAGAATAGGACAGTGTATGACAAATGGCTCAATCATCATGAGACAATACAAGGATGTGTCTCACAATAGGCAATAGTATGTGTGAGACAACAACTAACTGGGCCTTTGGTCACTATTACAGCTATCACTTGCCCAACCACATGTACGAATAAAACAACTCCTCTCCACTTTTCAGTGTATGACAGATACCGCATAGTGAATTATAATCATCATCATCCAAGCTGGTGTGTTGGCTATGGGAAGGTATCATTCCATAGACTTACACAATGAAAGGAATGCTCATTTGCATGTCAATTGTTCACCATGTGTATTTCCCTGTGGCTTGTGAAAATAGCCCTAACCACATTAAGCTCTCTTGGACTGCACACTAGCAGGGGGCAGCTTTGCAATTCAATGGCAATTTGCATAAGTACTGCTGTCAATATGGACTTTGTGCCATTCCACATTTGATGTGCCCACTAAATATGAATCAAGAATATCTGCTGCTGATGTTTCTATGTCTGTTTCTGTTGATGATCTATCTGTGGCCTGTGCCACTATTTAGGGTGGTTCACAGATATTATCCTGGAAGACTGCACATCCACTGCTCTCAAAACGTTCAACATGTGTGAAGGATGAACTGACCTTTGATGCTGTAAGTCTTGAGCTTGACAGTCACAGTGTACTTTGCAAAATGAGGTCAGATTGATGTCCTTCCTACTGCCTGTATTCTTCCTCAGATGTACGTCGCAAGCACTGCAGCAAAGCATACTGGCACATTTCAGCAGTGTCTCCTCCTGGAGTTGCCCAATGCAAGGTTACCTAACCCTGAGACATGTGGATGAAGAGCAGACACTTACATTGTAAAATATGGGTCCATAAAGGAAGCCAGAAAGGTAGCTACTTCATTATGTTACCTTTAAAACCTAATAGACCTGGGCCATCAAGGTGAATATCACCTGCCAATGCACATGCCCTATTCATGTTGTCAGAATGTGTGAAAGCAAGTAAACAAGAAGGGAGAACCTCCTTTAGGGATTCATTATGACATCTAACCTTCTTTGTTTTCTCCACAAAAAAGATGTACCTTGATGCAGACATTAGACAGGCCCTGCCACTGACACACTGTTGAAATCCCTCCCCTAGAGCTCTGGTGTGAGTGTTGCAGTAAACTATGATGGCATTGCCCTTCTCACGATGCCTGTGAAACATGTGCAAAGTAGAATTTCAATGGGTGGCCAATGTAGTCTTCAGGGTGCACACTGAAAACCTGGGGCACACCTTCAGTTGTTGCAGCGCATTTGTGGCATTGGTAGCCCAACTGGAATGGGAGCTGATCTTTTGTGCCACGGCTACCATTTCTATCATATGATCACAATTGCTGGTAAAGTGTGTGACTGCAAAGTCAAGTACATGCACAAATGAGGGGATGTGCATTGTCTGACAAATGTGTAAATCAGCAAGGATATTGGTTCTGTTGTCTGCTGTAACAAAGCCCACATACAAACTACAAGACCTTAGCCACTGTGCCTCCACACCGCATCCTTCTGTCAGTTCCCCTGTGGCTTTTGCCCTGGAAACCTCTGCAAGCACAATGTTGCCAAACTGCATATACCTGCTGCCCCCATGCATTACTCCATGATCTCTCTTTTCTGCTCATAAAGGAAGAAACAGTCACTCATCATGCTGTTACAAACATGTAACAAACGCTCTGATAAGTGGTCCACATTTCCATGGTGGAGAAAACATTCTGTCTCATGGACCTCTGTAATGTCCACCATACTGTAGCCACTGACTGCTCTTCTGAACACCCATGAAGATCTGCTCTCAAATCTTGATTCTAACTCCCCTCCTGTCCTCATTCTACTTGGCCTGTTCTCTGCATTTGATATGGTGAACCACAACAACCTGATCGCATGTCTCTGTGATACCCTGGGCATCACTGATCAGGCACTGGTGTGGCTAACCTCCTTTCTCTCTTACCGCCCATCCCAGGTGGAATTGGGAACCTTTCTCTTATCACTCTCCCTATGTGCAGTGTGCCCCAGGGATCTAACCTATCCCCCTGGTTTTTCAATGACTACATGGCCCCCCTGACACATATGATAGCCACCTTAACCTCCAACCTTTAGTGCTACGCAGATGATGTACAGCTCTCCTTCAGGTTACCCTCAGCCTCTTCCTCACTCATACCTGACAGTCCGCAATTCAGTCATGGTGGGCTGCAAACAACCTCTGCCTCAATACCAGTAAGACAGAGATTGTCCTCATCAGGAACCCTGCTCCCGCCTTACCGCTTTCTCTCTGGCCAGCCTCCCTCGGCCCTGTGCCTCCATGTGCAAACAAGGCAAAAAATCTGGGGGTCATTTTTGACTCCACTCTCTCCTTCTCGTCTCACATCGCGAACATCTCTAAAAAGTCCCACTACCAACTGCACCTTCTCAGAGGTATTCTACCTTTTCTCACTTTCCCCCAGATGCTCATTGTCTCCAGAGCCCTGGTCCTCTCTAGGCTAACTACTGTAACAGCCGCTTTCTCAACTTTCCCTCTTTACCCTCTGTCCTCTTCAACTCATCCAGAACAGAACTGCAAGATAGACTTATCCTTGGCTTCAAGCGTAGGGACTTCATCTCTCCGGCACAGAAATCCATTCACTGACTCCAAGGATGAAGTTCAAGACCCTTTGCCCTTTGCAATGTCCACAAGGCTTTCTGGGGCCTGGGCCACTCTGCAATGGTCTCTTCCCAAACACTCTCCTTCCCGAGCCCTGCCCTCGTCTTCCTCCAATTCTCTGCGCGTGAACCCCTTCTCCATGCAGAGGCTCGGGGGAAGATCTTTATCCACTGCAGGTGCCACCCTCTGGAACAACCTCCCTGTCTCTCTCTGTCTTGTGCCCCATCTCCTTAAGATCTGGAAACTCCTCAAGACATTTCTCCTTGCCTCCTCCTTCTCTCTCCCTCTCCCCTGCTAACCACCTCTTTCTGCTCTCTCGCTCTCTCTCCTCTACTTCTGCTCAGTTTCGCTGATTGGCTGCCTGGTGTACCTTCACAGCCTCACAGGTCCCATGCCTTTCTCCCCAGACTCCTGCACTTGTACACGGGCTTGCGCTTGCCGCACCACTACTGCACTTAGGTTATGAGCCCTGAGAGTGGTATCTCTCTGCACTTAACCCATGTTAGGACGGGCCAGGGGCGCACTTGGTCCCTATTGCCCCTCCCCACCCACACACTTCCCGTTCTGTGCCCTGCATGATCTGAATGTACCATGCCTAATAAAATAATTTGTCTTGTCCTCCTTATGTCTTACCCTCCCGTTCATGGTTGTACTTTGAAACACGTATATATAAGCGCATAATAAACAATCAATCAATCAATCAACCTCATTGTGAATTTTTGATACATCTCTGTGGTGATCAGCTTTTCCTATACGCTGCACAATTCTATTGCCAACATTACATTCAATCACATGTGGATTGAACATGTGTTGTCTGTCATTGGACTTGTGATATTTTTGACCATGCTGAAATTATGCCAGAGCACTCTCCTGTCATAATGGGGGATCATTGATATGTGACGCTGGTGTACAAGAGTTTAGAGCTTGGTGTCCCACTCTCATGAGCTAACATGGATGACGTATTTCCAGGGGTACGTGTACAGACTGGAAGATGTATGATGCTTGTCTGATGCCATGGGGAAGGATGGACCACATATAATTTCACTTATTTCTATGTCTGGGTACTCCCTCCTTCCAACAAATATCAACAAAAACAACAAATCGGCCGGGCTAGCTAACACTCCAAGAGGAGATAAAACACTTTCTTCCATATAAGAGCTTCAGAACCACACTGATGGGGCAACATATGTGCCAGTGATGCACCTGACACCACTCAGGATTACCCAATATGCTGTGAAAGGAATAATAAGTGGGAAAGGGAAATCTGACCAGATTTCTCCCAGCCTAAGCTAGCTGAACTAGATACCCATCCCAGCCAGAATTCTTCTCATGATTTCCTGCATTACCTATAAGGCAACCACTGCTTGCACATCAACATACCTATCTACAAAGCTTTGTAGCTTAGGTGGGTCGTTTCCTTCCAGAAGCAGGTCCATCACTTGTCTTGAGAACAATGGAAAAACCTGGAAACAGTCCTTCTCTTGCCCCTGCTACTGGAATGTCATCTGAATCACAATCCCCATTACCATCACCGCAACAGTCTTGCCATTCAGGAAGGAACACAATCCCTTTACCTAGACTCACTACCTAGACACCTTACATTCACTTATCGCATTTCACCCCATGGCCAGAACATCCCATGCCAAATAGTATAACATTTCATACCTCCTAGACATTTACTTAGCTAGTTGCTTCCTGGCTAAGATTGTACTATATAAAACTACAAATACAAGTTCGTGTCTTTCAATGGTGCCAAAGCATATGGGAATGCATCGATGCGGTACCCAAGTGTGTCCCTTCCATTCCTCAGGCACCTCTTTCAAGCAGAATGCGCACATTGCCAGATGTGGTTGCTGTTTATACTGGGTGATGTGCTGTCACACTTTTGCCTGTCATTGTGGGCTAAGACACAGGCTGATGCTGCAGTGGTTGTCCTTGTAGTGCTCTGAATGATACTAAATGATGATATATAAATTGTGATCTGTGACAGGAAGGCTCTTTCTCGAGGAGACTACACAGATGGGAGTTTCAGCTTTTATTAATGCAGCAGCCTCTACATCTGTGGTGTCTTTCTCGTAATTATCCCCAGTGTCGCTGCTTCCCATAGGGATTACCTGCTCTGCCCACTCTTCCACAGAGATGTCACCAAATGGCACGCGTCTGGTCTACTTGCTTGAAGAAGCGGACAATGACATGTATGCATCCTGCCTACCCAAATCTCGGGTGATGGCACTTGTGACTTTCACCCATTTCCAAAGACTAAAACAGTACTTAGTATGCAAAACCAGCCCTAAATCTGACTCTCTGATTTGGTCCCTAATCACTCACTACCTCTCACCATCTTTCTTCCTACTCAACCACTCTAAATGAACTCCAGTTTATTAACACTTTCATAACATTCCTAAGCATGCCTCCATCAATGAGGCCCTGCCTCTCTAAAAGCTGCCTGAAACTGAAAAGATGTTTTAGGCACCTCCCCCCCTTTACGCCATTTGGTCTAAATTCTGATAAACTTTTCAAAAAGTTTGAGCAAAGTTCGGCTTGGTTAAATCACCTGAAATGTGGGTGATTTGAGGTTTCAGTGGGATGGTTCATCGAGACCTCCCTGTTAGTATAATTGTGAGCAATGTTTTAATCTATCATCAATACTTATTTTGTTCGTTTATGGCACACACCTAGGGTGGGGAGGTATGAATGTGCTGTGAATGGCTATATGTCGAAATAAAAAAAAAACATGGATGTTGAAACGTCCACCCAAAATCAATGTTCACATTCAATTGTTGACATATAATTAAGTGATGCGCGTACTCTAGTTGCATTAAAAAAACACCGAAATTTAGAGATCATGGGGCCTTTAAAAATAACATAACATTTGTGGTGAATTTGAGGAATTTGGCAACTACCTGTGAGCGAAATTTATAAATAGCTGTAAAGCACAATGGCAGAGGCCTCCTCTAACATTCCCCCCTTGCTACCCCACTTGTACTCCTATCTTCATGTATATCATGGATTGTTAAGTGTGTTTTTGTCATAATTGAAAAATAAGGTGACTTCAATAGCTAGAATTACTACCTCTGATAGGTGTTTGGACGGTGCATGAATTGTCATTGTGTGTGGTGAATACTGCTTACCGGGCCACAGTTATCATTACTGATTAAGGTTGACTTTTAATGTTCCGCTTGCCAGTAGTCATAGGGCCTGCAATCCCATTGAAAAATGATCTCAGAATCGGGCCTATTTTTCTGATATCCAATGTTATGAACTGTGAAGCTATTGGGCTCATATCTAATCCAACAATATAATAAAAGGCCAGATGTATGGTTGTCCCTGTGTGTTTGTCTGATGCAGTAGCTTTGCCTGTTGTCACTGCTAGAGGGAGTTTTAGGTTTAGGATATATAGTGGTCCTACTGTGTGAATGAAAATCTGCCCTTTGGTCCGTGTACATGGGCTTGTACTTTAGTTTACCCAAAAATTGCTTGGGTGGTGGGCAATACAAGCTGGTAACAGCCTACCAATATTAGATAATGGTATGAGTGAAGTAGGGTCATTACAACGGCTGAGGTGATAACCATACAGTACAGCCGGCCACTCAGTCAAGTATGACAGAGCGTATGGGGTGCAATCGGTTTGTTTGGTAGAGAGAAAAACAAATGTATGCTGGGAATGCAAAATTGTTCCCAAAAAAATAACCATACAGAAAATAAAAACTTTTCTATGAAGAGACATTTTTCTCTGTCTTTGGTTGCTAGACATGCGACTCGGGCATGGCTGGGAGCTTGTGGTTTGGAACGCAAGCCGCAGGTAGAGTATATGTTGTCTTTCTTCTTTTTTAACATGTTTGAAGTGATGGCAAGGGTGGAAATAGAATTATGAGAAGACAGCAAGGAGAAACAGAGAGAGACACACTGCCGATTCATGGAATAATTAGCGCGGCGCAAGTGGGCAAAAACGTGCGAATCGCAGTGGAATAGCAAAAATCGCAGTGCAAGTGCGAAAATCGCACGAAAAGCAGCGCACATCGATTCATGGAAGTCCGTGCGCGAGAAAACCAGCGGATGTGCGATAAAAAAGTGCGCGGCGCACGTTGGCGCACAGGCCATCTAACAGCGTGCGCCAGGTCACAGCGAAAATCGCACAGGCCACAGCGAAATTCGCACATAGCGCGGCGCACGCAACAAAAGTAGGCGGAACACGGGCGTAACACTCGGAATGGGGAACAACTTGCCAAAACGTGGGCGTCACGGGGGAAGTACAGGGCACAAGTGCGCGGAACGCCCACACGCTCGCCTACAACACGTATTCATGGAATAGAATAGGGGAAAAAAGCGCACGCTCAAACCAGCGCACAGGCACAAACACGACCGCCACAAGAAAGCAGGCGGTAGCGTCTCTGCGGCTGTAAGAAATGTGCGCCAAAAGGTGCGCCAACAAATAGCACCTATATACTGCCATGATGAATGTCCTATACTGTGGCCCTCCAGGACAAATGACGTGCAAAGGGGTACCCACAAACACGGACACCCGCTGACAAAAAATATGTGTGCGTGTATACCGGGGTGCACGGGAAGTCTCACACGCGATTTCAGCAGGGTACGTGTATTTCAGGGGTGCGCGGGAAGTTCCACACGCGATTTCATCAGGGTACGTGTATTTCAGGGGTGCGCAGGAATGTCCACACGCGATTTCAGCAGGGTACGTGTATTTCAGGGGTGCGCGGGAAGTTCCACACGTGATTTCATCAGGGTACGTGTATTTCAGGGATGCGCGGGAAGTTCCACACGCGATTGGCCCAGTGCGAGCAGGGTATGTGTATTTCTGGGGTGCGCGGGAAGTTCTACACGCGATTTCAGCAGGGTACGTGTATTTCAGGGGTGCGCGGGAAGTTCCCCACGCGATTTCAGCAGGGTACGTGTATTTCAGGGGTGCGCGGGATGTTCCACATGCGATTTCATCAGGGTACGTGTATTTCAGGGGTGCGCGGGAAGTTCCACACGCGATTGGCCCAGTGCGAGCAGGGTACATGTATTTCTGGGGTGCGCGGGAAGTTCCACACGCGATTTCAGCAAGGTATGTGTATTTCAGGGGTGCGCGGGAAGTTCCACACGCGATTTCATCAGGGTACGTGTATTTCAGGGGTGCGCGTGAAGTTTCTCTCGCGATCGGGCCTGGGGGAGCGTGCTACGTGTATTACAGGGGTTCGCGTGAACTTTCTCACGCGATCGGGCCTGGGGGAGCGGGCTACGTGTATTTCAGGGGTTTGCGTGAAGTTTCTCACGCGATCGGGCCTGGGGGAGCGTGCTACGTGTATTACAGGGGTTCGCGTGAAGTTTTTCATGCGATCGGGCCTGGGGGAGCGGGCTACGTGTATTACAGGGGTTCGCGTGAACTTTCTCACACGATCAGGCCTGGGGGAGCGTGCTACGTGTATTACAGGGGTTCGCGTGAAGTTTCTCACGCGATCGGGCCTGGG
Source organism: Ambystoma mexicanum (assembly GCF_040938575.1). Taxonomy (NCBI): domain Eukaryota; kingdom Metazoa; phylum Chordata; class Amphibia; order Caudata; family Ambystomatidae; genus Ambystoma; species Ambystoma mexicanum. Next base: position 1,065,304,808 of record NC_090933.1, on the reverse strand, counting down.
GGAGCGGGCTACGTGTATTACAGGGGTTTGCGTGAAGTTTTTCACGCGATCGGGCCTGGGGGAGCGTGCTACGTGTATTACAGGGGTTCGCGTAAAGTTTCTCACGCGATCGGGCCTGGGGGAGCGTGCTACGTGTATTACAGGGGTTCGCGTGAAAACACGATCGGGCCTGGGGGAGCGGGGTACCACTCACCGTCTGCCTTGCGTGTAGAAGAACGCGTAGCCAACACCCGCTGTGAAGTAATAGCGTGGATCACCAAGCCCTGCCAGGGCAACGCCCGTGCGCAAAACGTCACAGACGCGCTTACGCTGTAAGGGCCTTTGGTCCAATGAAATCGCGTACGCGTGCTGACGCGCTTACGCGCTAAGGGCCTTTCCTCGATTTTCACGCTGACGTGCAGGATTTTCACGTGCCAAATCACTCCGTATCAAGCTGGCCACGCGAAAACACACGGAAGACCACGCTCCTGCCCAGAAGGCCGAATTACTGCCCCCCAGTGCCCCGAGCAGCCTCCCACGTGCCATCTGCTGCTGCCTGCCTGCCTGCCTGCCTGCTGCCACCGTGCCCTGCCATTTGGTGCCTGCACATCAGCCATCTGCAGGTGTCCAGTTGCTGTGTCCAACCCTGCTGGAACAGAAGACTCCCGACTCGGATAACATCGCTCCACAGCCCAGCCCCAGGACCCAGTTGCCCACCCACTCCTGCCCCTGGGGTTGCCATGTCGGGCACATCAACATCTGGCACCAGTGGCAACCCCCAGCCAGAGGGGCAGAGGGGCACCAGCTTCACTGCCACCGAAGTTGGTGTCCTGGTGGAGCAAGTCCTGGGGCAGTATGATGCCCTCTTCGGATCGTCCCGCGCCAACAAGGAAGGACGGGAGAGGATCTGGGCCGACTGTGTGGTTGCCATCAACGCGGAGGGGGTGGCAACCCGCACCATCCAGAAGGTCAAGAAGCGCTGGGAAGACTTGAGGTCCAGGACCCTCATGAAGGCCCGGCGCCTCGTGGAGGGGGGCCGGGGCCGCATGAGTTCCATCCAGTTGAGGGTCCTGGAACGCGCACACCCAGCGCTCCACGCCCAGGTCCTTGAGAGGGAGACCCGTCTGGAGTTGAGCGGTAAGTGGCCAAGCATTGCTGTGTGAGACAGGGCATGTTGCAGTGTGCTGGTTGTCTGATACTTGCCTGCATGTGTGACATAGGCCATGTACGCATGTATGTGTGCAGGGACATCATGGGAATGCATGTGCGATCTGTAATGTGTGAACCGCACGGTTGTTGCATGTGTTTGAATGCGACATGGGGAGCCCTGTGCAGATTGCACACATGAGAGCATGGCAGTCTCTGTTCCTGGACATGGGTGGGGGCGAGGGATGGGGGCGAGGGATGGGTGCTGATGCCAGATACATATGTGGTATCCATGTCTGTGTGCCTGATCTGCGTGTCTGTGACTTGTGAGTGCCATGGATGCATGACACATGTCTGTGACAATGTACAGATTCACTGATGCAGCCTAGTCATCCTTGTATGCACTGTGATTGGGGTGTACGGGGCCAGATGGATGTGACTGAGGTGAAGTGTGTGCATGTGATAGGCATGACCCATGATGCATGTGAGTCCCATTACATTGTATGATTCGAGAGTCCATTGGACATGCATTGAAATGTCCATGGCACGCACCATGACTGTCACTGTGTGTGTTTTGCCTGGACTGACACATGTGTTGTGGTGTGACATGATGGAAGTGTACTTTGACAGTGGCACTCATCTGCTATTGCTTCCTGTCTAGGGGACCATTGTACAGTACCCTGATGCTTGTGTTCTATGTCTCCCTCTACGCAGCGGCTATTGAAGGAGAGGGCGGAGACGGCGCTGTGGAGCAAGGCGGCGGGGATGCCCCCACGGCTGCAGCGGAAGGGGTGGGTGAGCCCCCACAGGGGCCTGCTACGGCGGTAGACGGCGAGGAGCCATCCAGGTTTTTGGTTTCCACAGAGGAGGACGAGGCCGCCACTGAGGCGCACATGAGGCCTGGTGGGGGGGCATCCCTGCTGGTGCAAGTGGTGCAGTCCAGGGGCAGGAGGCAGCACAGGTCACCGTGGAGGGGCCTGTGCATGTCGCTGTCCCTGAACCTGTGGGTGCACCACCTTGCACCAGCAGGGATGCCCTGTCCCAGGCCCGTCCGCAGGTAGAGGGGATGTCCATGTCATCTGACTCCCCTCCACCTGTGGACGAGGGGACCCCTGGCCGTGTGGAGAAGGTCCTGATTGGGGTCGCGATGCGCACGGCTGTGATTCGTGATGCCATGCGTGCTTCCCAGGAGGAGCACGCACGTCATCACGAAGAGCACCGTGCCGACGTGGCCCAATTGGGATCGGCCATGTTCGGGGGTTTCCTGCATGTGTCGGCCAATCTGGCGGCCCTCTCCTCCTCTGTGGAGACTATACGCCAGTCGTTCTCCTTGCCGTCTTCCGGCCCAGATGCCACCAGGGCCCCCTGTGGACCTGCCCTGACCAATGCAGCCAGCTCGGTGGGGATCCCATCCCTGCCACAGTCGGGAGTCAGAGGTCCAGCAGGGGTGGACAACACAGCAACTGGACCCCAGCAGATGGAGGATGTGACGGCATCATCGGGCAGGGCACGTGCACGACGGCGTCGGTGGTTTCCATCATCCTGGATGCCGTCGTGCTGGCAGAGGCAGTGGCGTCGGAGGCAGCAGCAGGCTCGACGTGGGAGGCATCATGGCTCGGGCCATCAAGATCAGAGGGGCAGGCATCGGCCGGAGGGCAGGAGAACCCTGGGATGGTAGTGTCTTCCGTGTGGGAGCAGTTGGTCCAGCGGATAGGTGCGGAGCGGCAGCGGGCGGAAGAGGAGTGGCTCACCATGGTCAGGGCAGAGTTCTCCATGCGTCGGGCGTTGAGGCGGGCTGAGTGCCTCGAGGAAGCTCGCAGGGAGTTTGAGGTGAACATGGGGTTATCCCTGCGAGACCTCGGGGCCAGGACAGAGTCCCGCCTCCAGGACATCGACATGGAGTTCGATGATGCCCTGGCCGGCAACATCACAGAGTGAGCCGCAGGACTTGCCCGCTGCCATTGTATATAGTTCTTTAGTTAGTTAGTGTTAGGTTTCCTTTATTTTATGAGATTTTTTTGGACCGCTCGGACAATGGCCACTTTTCTGTATATAGTTTTTTTATTAGGTAGTAGTAGGTTTCATTTATAGTGTTGGGCTCATGGACCCTGGAATATTCTTGTGTATAGTTGGATTTTTTAAAATACATTTTTTTGATTTATATTTGTGTTCACCATGAGGCAATGGTTTTTCCTTATTTTTTTCACCATGATTTTGCTTTGGACAACATTCGTTTTTGGATTCCTTTGTTTTTTGGATTTTTACATTACTTATCGGACAAGGACAATTTATTTTGTTATCCCCATTGTTGTATGTTTGATTAGTTTACTTCATTTTCTTCGAGAATACATGTTTTTATAACTTTCTTTTGTGGTATTTTCTCATTGGTTTCATGCATGTCATGATATGGGTTTTGACATTCACTTGCACCCATTGTGTATGTGTGTGTGACGGACATGTGTTCATTTACATACTTGCCATTGGGGTTGTATCATGTAATTGCATTTGCTATGTGGGTGGATGCAATCCTTGGCTGGGTGTTTGTGCTGGGTATGCTGCCCATTACTGCCATGATTGTGTATCGTCAGGACCTGGGGGCAGGGGGACATGGTTGGGGGCCTGCTGGCAGGTGCCCCACAGTGCTGGGGGGTGTGGGTGGTGGGGAACATGAGTTGGACATGGGTGGGGGCCTGCTGGCAGGTGCCCCACAGTGCTGGGGGGTGGGGGTGGTGGGGAACATGAGTTGGACATGGGTGGGGGCCTGCTGGCAGGTGCCCCACAGTGCTGGGGGGTGGGGGTGGTGGGGAACATGAGTTGGACATGGGTGGGGGCCTGCTGGCAGGTGCCCCACAGTGCTGGGGGGTGGGGGTGGTGGGGAACATGAGTTGGACATGGGTGGGGGCCTGCTGGCAGGTGCCCCACAGTGCTGGGGAGTGGGGGTGGTGGGAGACATGAGTTGGACATGGGTGGGGGCCTGGTGGAGGGTGCCCCTGGTGGCTGGGTGGTGGGGGTGGTGGGAGACATGAGTGGGGGCCTGGTGGAGGGTGCCCCTGCACTGCTTGGGGGTGGGGTGGTGGGAGACATGAGTGGGGGCCTGGTGGAGGGTGCCCATGCACTGCTGGGGGGTGCGGGTGCAGGGGGACATGAGTGGGGGCCTGGTGGGGGCTGCCCATGGTGGCTGGGGGGTGGGGGTGGGTGGGAGACATGAGTGGGGGCCTGGTGGAGGGTGCCCCTGGATGCTGGGGGGTGGGGGTGGTGGGAGACATGAGTGGGGGCCTGGTGGAGGGTGCCCCTGGTGGCTGGGGGGTGGGGGTGGTGGGAGACATGAGTGGGGGCCTGGTGGAGGGTGCCCCTGCACTGCTTGGGGGTGGGGTGGTGGGAGACATGAGTGGGGGCCTGGTGGAGGGTGCCCCTGCACTGGTTGGGGGTGGGGTGGTGGGGGACATGAGTGGGGGCCTGGTGGAGGGTGCCCATGCACTGCTGGGGGGTGGGGGTGCAGGGGGACATGAGTGGGGGCCTGGTGGGGGCTGCCCATGGTGTCTGGGCGTTGGGGGTTGGTGGGAGACATGAGTGGGGGCCTGGTGGAGGGTGCCCCTGGATGCTGGGGGGTGGGGGTGGTGGGAGACATGAGTGGGGGCCTGGTGGAGGGTGCCCCTGGTGGCTGGGGGGTGGGGGTGGTGGGAGACATGAGTGGGGGCCTGGTGGAGGGTGCCCCTGGTGGCTGGGTGGTGGGGGTGGTGGGAGACATGAGTGGGGGCCTGGTGGAGGGTGCCCCTGCACTGCTTGGGGGTGGGGTGGTGGGAGACATGAGTGGGGGCCTGGTGGAGGGTGCCCATGCACTGCTGGGGGGTGGGGGTGCAGGGGGACATGAGTGGGGGCCTGGTGGGGGCTGCCCATGGTGGCTGGGGGGTGGGGGTGGGTGGGAGACATGAGTGGGGGCCTGGTGGAGGGTGCCCCTGGTGGCTGGGTGGTGGGGGTGGTGGGAGACATGAGTGGGGGCCTGGTGGAGGCTGCCCCTGCACTGCTGGGGGGTGGGGGTGGTGGGAGACATGCATTGTTGATCAGTAGTGCAAGGTGACATGTGGGTTGGCTGGGGGGCATGCCCATGGTGGATGGGCTGCCTGCGGGACATGAGAAGGGGTGCAGGGTAGTCCCCCGTGGTGTGGGCTGCCTGCAGGGGCTGTGGAGGTTGTGGAGCGTACACCTGGGAGGACCCACACGGCCAAATCACGTGTAGTACTCCCCAGAACCCCTGAAATACACATACCCTGCTGAAATCACGTGTGGAACTTCCCGCGCACCCCTGAAATACACATACCCTGCTTGCACGGGGCCAATCGCGTGTGGAACTTCCCGCGCACCCATGGAATACACGTACCCTGCTCGCACTGGGCCAATCGCGTGTGGAACTTCCCGCGCACCCATGGAATACACGTACCCTGCTCGCACTGGGCCAATCGCTTGTGGAACTTCCCGCGCACCCCTGGAATACACGTACCCTGCTGAAATCGCGTGTGGAACTTCCCGTGCACCCATGGAATACACGTACCATGCTCGCACTGGGCCAATCGCGTGTGGAACTTCCCGCGCACCCCTGAAATACACGTACCCTGCTTGCACGGGGCCAATCGCGTGTGGAACTTCCCGCGCACCCATGGAATACACGTACCCTGCTCGCACTGGGCCAATCGCGTGTGGAACTTCCCGCGCACCCCTGAAATACACATACCCTGTTTGCACGGGGCCAATCGCGTGTGGAACTTCCCACGCACCCATGGAATACACGTACCCTGCTCGCACTGGGCCAATCGCGTGTGGAACTTCCCGCGCACCCCTGAAATACACGTACCCTGCTGAAATTGCGTGTGGAACTTCCCGCGCACCCCTGAAATACACGTACCCTGCTTGCACGGGGCCAATCGCGTGTGGAACTTCCCGCGCACCCATGGAATACACGCACCCTGCTCGCACTGGGCCAATCGCGTGTGGACCTTCCCGCGTACCCCTGAAATACACGTACCCTGCTGAAATTGTGTGTGGAACTTCCCGCGCACCCCTGGAATACACGTACCCTGCTGAAATCGCGTGTGGAACTTCCCGCGCACCCCTGAAATACACGTACCCTGCTGGAATCGCGTGTGGAACTTCCCGCGCACCCCTGAAATACACGTACCCTGCTGGAATCGCGTGTGGAACTTCCCGCGCACCCCTGGAATACACGTACCCTGCTGAAATCGCGTGTGGAACTTCCCGCGCACCCCTGAAATACACGTATCCTGCTGAAATCGCGTGTGGAACTTCCCGCGCACCCCTGAAATACACATACCCTGCTGGAATCACGTGTGGAACATCCCACGCACCCCTGAAATACACATACCCTGCTGGAATCGCGTGTGGAACTTCCCGCGCACCCCTGGAATACACATACCCTGCTGAAATCGCGTGTGGAACTTCCCGCGCACCCCTGGAATACACGTACCCTGCTTGCACGGGGCCAATCGCGTGTGGAACTTCCCGCGCACCCCTGAAATACACGTTCCCCGCTTGGCGTTTGCTGTTTGGCAGCCCGGTGAACTGGTCCAGGGTTCGCGCAGCCCTTTGCGATGATTTAGCGATTTTGATGGCTTTTCCTTGCGCGAGGGCGTTCTTGGGGGCGTTACTGGTGCTGCTGCAGGGTCGCTGCGATTCTCTGCGCCACGGCTGGTTTGGGAGCCTGAAATCCATGAATACGCTGTGCGCGGAAATCGGTTTTAGCGCACGTGCCTGGCGCAGACAATCGCACGCGGACACTCTGCGCCAGCCGCTTGCGACACTTTTCTGCGAAATTCTATGAATTACCCTGTTCGTAAAGGGTGCATTTACCTCTGAATAATGCCCTGTTCTGTGCAGACCGACTGGATGATGCAAATGAAAAGGATACTTATCATGTATGCTTTGGATCAATAACCTTAATTAATGTACGGTTACACACACAAAAGAAGGTGGGGTTGAGGATAGGTTTTAGAAGGAAGTGAGACACCATACCACTAGGAGACATGCACTTCATTTTATTTCTTATGTTGAGTTATTTGTGATACAAACAGTGCAAATTAGTAACCATGCAGTGCACATGGAAGGTATTGCTAAATCATGTGAGCTCATTTGAAAAGGTGAAAATAATAACACGGTTTATGCCATATCCTTTCCTTGCAACTTGTGGAATATAGGGATACCACGCGCGCTGTGGCAACCAGGATAACGGAACACTGTCCTAGAATCAGGACTCTCAACATCCAAGCTACTCTGGAGCAAGATTTTACAGAGACCAACCAGAGTGATATTCATTGTCTTATTGTTAGTTTGTTACTCCCAGACTTCAACAACTTTTCTATCACAAACAGGCTCCTAAAATTGGAGAAAAATTGGATCTTGAGATTTCACACAAATATTCACGGTCTGACTGATCAAATACAATGGCCCGTCCTTCTCTGAACCATTGAGATGCTGATTAACATATAAGAGCTGAAAGCACATTTCCAAGCACAAATGTCTCTAACAAAAACAACAGATTGCAGTCTATATTCACATATATTAGAGGTATATTCACATATATTAGAGGTTTTGTTCCTCTTTCACTTTTTTTCTCTTTTCATCTGTTTGCATTTGTTCATATATCCAGGGATGCATTACTAACAACTCTAAGATGGCATGTAGCAGTATTAACCGTGCATGTGCATAAAAATAGAAACAAGATGGATCATTTCTGTCCTTAACAACTGTTGGCATAGAAATGCCGAAACGCAGACACGCCGACACGCTTCTGATACAGCGCTTGCATTTAAACCGGGATGCTCGCCCGGTGCTGTTCATCAAATGAACCAGGGTGCACTTAATTGGAACTTAATTACTCGCAGGTAAGCGCTGTCCTGCTCTCACTATGTTGTAGCTGCTCAGACTCCATTAGAATTAGGTGCTTTTATTGGGTACCCCACCATAATTTCTTACAGATATTATGGCAGATACAGCTGCACATGTGATCAACCTAATGCCGTCTTACTAGTTATTCTCCAGCAGCGTCCTTCAGTAAAATAAGGGTAAATGTAATGCCACGATACATTGAAGCTGTCCTTCGTAATCAGTTCCAATGCACTGTTTGTGAAGGGCACCCCACATTTGGAAACACTACCTACATTGATGAATTGCTGAAGTGTATCCCTCTGGAACACCAGCCTCAGGGTACTTAAGAATTTCCTTCACCCTGAATACAATATTTGTTATCTGAAAGAACATATTTAAAATAGTCTTTCCTTTAAAAGAAAAACAACCCTTTAAAACTGTCCTTTTTTCCTTTTTTGTATGTCCAAGGAACCATTCAGGAGCTCACAAAATACGATATCGTCCTGATGAATGCTCGGTCTGTGTCTTTAAGGAGCCAAAATGTAAGTTCTCAAGTCGACGCAATATCACATATTACCCAAAACATGTTGGAACATCACATATAACTTACAAAACTGTTCTTTGCTTATGATTAACTACCCAATTGTACAAAGTGTACACATTGTGACTGCCTGTATTTGTTGTTATTGACCAGGGTCGGTTCTTGACCCAGATAACTCATTCTAACATTATCTATAGTTTAATCCATAGTATAGATTGTATATCTTCTTCACACATTAGTGTTTGCCCTTCAGCAAATGATTTGTAAAAATATTTTCTGTAAATGGGTTTAACTTTTCATAAATGCGAAACGACAACATAAATGATTCATGTTTATTGACTCCTAGCTTTCACAAGGTGATAGATGCAATCAGTGTATCGACTATACCATAGTCTTCTTTTAGATCTTTATGTGTCCCCTATTGTATGTTTGTGCATTTATCAGGTCACCTTTGTAGTCATTTATGTTTTACTCATACTCTCACTCATTAAAAACAATACAAAACACACAAATATGTTTCACTGCCCTGTCCCCTTTCCCCTTTATGGTGCGAGAAGAAAGGGTTTTGAAACTCAGACACATTTTCAATTTGTTCTAATCCCATTGGGTGTGTGGTGGTCCTTCTAGACTATATGTATCGTCTTTCATCTTTTTCCTTGTGTTGCCTCTTATCTGGGAAAAAACCTGTTTCTTTTTGGATTGTTGCTTGTTTGTGTAACTAATCTTCTACATGTGTATGTGAACCAGAGAATTCTTCATGTGTTTTGATCATTTTCCTTTCCAAGAAAACTGTGTGAATACATTTCCTTTCTCTAGTGAGTCACCTGGGTTTGTTATGTGTGTCCAGTATTATGTCTTGTTTGGAAACATATTGAAATATTGAAGTGGGTTAGGGCTTTGTATTTGAAGTGACAGATGAATCAGAAGCAGAGCTTCTCTTCTCAGGGGATGATGATGTTAAATGACAGGTGGAAGTTGCAGACGGGAATAGTGTAGCTCCTACACTTGAATGGGGGGCAGTCTATGGAGAGGCACCCCATGCCAAGTTTCAGGTAGAGCCGGTGACATTCCGACCCCATGCTTGGACAGTGCCCACCTCATGAAAGGCCTGGGATAAATGTAGTTTGTCAGAGGGTAAGGCACTGTGATATTCAAACTAAGTAAGCGAGGCATCGACACCAAAGAAGGGTTTCTCCATGGAAACCACTGTGATTCACATGTGCATGAAAGAGACACATTGTCTGACTAATAATATTGTGCATATGTCAGCTTCCAGTGGACCCCCCCTCCAGTGGTGGGCAGTGTAATGCTAGAGTGTCAAAGGTTTTCTCAAAAGAGGATACCACTTCTCAAAGTGTAACGAACAATGGAACCAAGACTATTTCCCTAAAGAAAATGGATACTGAAAAAATGTGAACAGTGCTGCTTCTTTGAAGTGTGAGGAGGATGACTCACTGTAGGAAAAATCAAAGTCCAATGGATATTGTTTAAAGTTTAAGTGGGTGAGGTGGCAGAAAATGTTTTAATTTTGTCGATAATTTCCACCCTTTGCACCTTTCCATGACCAGGAACATAAGAGAGATAGCACTTGACAATGGGAATAGACGCACAAATTAAACCATCCCAAAAACCATATTGGGCCCCTAGAATACATTTCACCCAGAGTGGGTTTCCTTTTACGAATGTAAAGTGAAAATAGCAGATGCAAAAAGCACCAGTTTAAACTGGAACGTCATTTGTAAAAATGCAAAGAGGCCCGAATGTGTCAAAATATAATCCTGTTAATCTGAGAAAACAGACTTAGTTACAGAAATATTAATAATCTTTCAAATGTACGTTTTTTTTCTCAACAACTGTCTGATCTTTGTACAACATGTAAAACATTGTAGTGGATTTTATAGAATGAATTATAAGTGTAAATGTGTTTGAAACCAGTGATCCTTTTGTATCAGATGACTAACATTGATCTTTAATTCACCTTGATGTTGTGCTGACTTGAAGTTGAGCTGAGTTTCAACTAGCAGCAAGCTGGTACACCAACATTTGGGAGTCGTCCAAAGGATATTCTTATACCAATTAAACTGACATAGCAAGAACATAAAATCTGCGGTTTTCACAGGAGATTAATAACTAGAATCCCAGATGGTCTATGTTATGAACCAGCTTCAAAAGCCGTGCTGTGCCATACAAATCAGCCATTTTCTGGGACTAATGCAGGCAGGACAATGGACCTGTCAAAAATGTCCAATCAATCATTATCCAAAACCTCACAACAAGCTGTGTATAGCACTCCTAGTGATTAGTAGGAGACCCTAAGTTGAATTACAGGACATGTCCAATCAGTGCTCCAGATAAGATTTTGAGGTTGGAGTATTTTACTCCCTATTTTTTAACTTTGAGAGTAAATGTGACTTCAAGACAGTAAACATGCCTTTTCTCCTTTGCACGAGAGTAAAATGTATGTGACATCCAGCCGACATGTGCAAAAACGTTATGGAAATCATTGCCATGAGGCAGCTTTCTGCATTGTGACAGAATACACCTTTCAATATTTCTCTAAGATCTGGCCATTTGACCTCTTCTGTACACATTTAAATGTTGAAAACACAAAAACCTAGCCAATTACATATTAAAGCAAACATGAATTATATTGTGTGTTTTGAGGTTCGATAGCAGAATTGTCTTTTGATGTTTAATGAAAGTCCTAATTTCCTGGAGCTATTACTGCCTAATAGTATGCCAATGTTATGATACAAAAGTACAGAGAGGCAAGGACTTTGTGCTGAATTCTATACCTGATCTCATGGTCAAATTGCTATTTATATAGCATTTTTTGGAAAAACGCTGTACATAGAACATATTTATCACCATTATCACCAAACTGAAGTTTGTACTCCTTTATCAACCTCGAATGGGTGAAAGGCTGAGTTGGCCTTGCCGGATTTTGAACCTGCAACATACAGATCATGCACAGATCACCAATGAGCTACCTTGTTGGCTAACATCCTTCAGAGGTCGGTAAACTGAGTATCGACTGTGGTAGACATACACTTCCATGGCTGGACCCAGCCATCAAAACATCACATCCTGACAAACTACATTCCAAGAACCAATCGCAAAATTACTGACATCCATCTGCCTGATCCTGCCACAAACAAGCAACTGGGCTCTAACCCCAGGACATAGCCAACCCTGAAACTGGGCTACTTCACCTACATTTCTGAAAAACCACAAGACTGCTTCACCTGCTACCACCTGCCCCACCTACAACAACGCGGGTGTCCAGGCTGCCACCCTGGAATCTCCAGCAGGCCTCTAGACTGCCACTCTAGAGAGCTGAGACCTCAAAGCCTCCAAAAACAAACAACCACAACCTCACTCCAATGGATTCGCAAAGCGGAAACACATAACATGACTGAAAGCACAAACACCCATGGACTCAACACCACACACATTACACCAGCCCAGGTTGTACAAACCTTCCAAACACATCGGGAGAAGTGGCCACGCACTCCCAATGCCACCATCAAAGGCTGGTAAAAACTCAACGATCATCGTTGAAAGGGATGGCATCCTCACACCAAATGAAACTGTTCAACCCATAGATGGAACGAAATCCACACTAGACACCACAAATAACATAGAAAACAATGTTCTCATCATCCCGGGACAAACCACACCCCAATCCAATGGGTCATTACCAGGCGTCCCCAGTTACCCCCTTGCCACCTACTACCTACTGTCCCCTGTCATGAGAGGGTTAACGAACCCTAGAGGAGGCGCTACCTCCCTTAGAGAACAACCGTAATGCTGCTCAATCAGAATCAGATACCCTCTGTACACCAGACCAATTCCCAAACATTAAATGGAAAAAAAAAGTTTTTTTTTTCTTGTACTAAAAGAGTCGAGGCGGTACCTCACTCTGAAACAACCACATGGCTGGTAAGCCAACACCACCACAAAAACTATGTAAATGACCAAACCAAAACCAGAGCAGAAAGACACTACCACCCAAAAACCACACCGACCATGCGAGGCGCACCACGCATCACACATCGCAAAATAGTCATCACTTCCACCATACTGGCATAGGCATATCCAAAAATAGCATTTGCGCATATGCCATGCTCAACAGTGAGTCCTGACCACTCGCCATGCTCACAGTGAATACAGACTATTGGCATACTCTCACTGACACTCACCATCTCCGTATAAATAATTGCATATTATCTACAATCATCAGTATCAAGTTGAACAAACATATGCATTTAAAAGCATTGGATGCCAATAGCACATGTCTTGCTGCACACAGAAAAACAGAAAATCACATTTTCATGAACCTAGAAGTCCAAAGCCGTTTGGAGACTGTAAAGATAACCTAAAAGTCCTTGTTGTTTTAGTAACAACATACAGCCTGAAAATCCTCAAATAATTAATGTAGCACATTTACAGCAACATGTTCCAAACTCATACTATCACCAAAATACTCATGCACGACATTACTAGACCAGTGCATCATAACAATAACATCTTTTGTAAAATGAAGTCCATGTGCCACGGAGCAAAGCACTCCCAACCTGAAAATCCTCAAGGAAGTTAATCTAAAAACCAACCATCATATTTCCATGCTAAATAGACACAATACATACCAAGCAACATCATAGTGTGTACTGATATGTGCATCATGTTTGTTCAGTCTCAAAGGTGCAGGAATCTACACCTCAAAATGTAATCACTCACTGCACATTGCAGCAAACCTTTATGAGATAACCTTTTTGTATTTGTTATAACCGCCGCAGCCATAACGTCCTGCATAATTTTGCCCTTTTTCGAAAAAAGGGCAACTCTGCAATCCTCCTTCTCTGCATGCAGAACGATTTTTCATCTCCCTCGCCCTCCAACAGATAGAACACAGTACGTCAGCCCTCCAAGGCCTACAGACACACAGCAGTGGAGGTTTCCAAAACACTGCTTCGTCAAAACATGGGAGATGATGCACTTTCCCATGATTTCATAATTTCTTCATCCCGAACAACGTTTGAAACAAATCCACCTAAAGTAGTAATGAGAGACTCACCAGTCTGCAGGCAAGTCCGCATCTCCTTCCATCTCATTAAAAGTACTACCAGCCGCATTCATTTGCCCAACCAGACCATCGCTGCACGGTTGGCTGGCCCTTGTTTGCGTGACTAGAGAGGAGAGGACTGCCACGTTATAGGACTTCCTGCATACATATCCTGGGTACGTACAGAAATGTAATAGGGTTCTTTTCTCATAAGTCTTCTTCGTGAGACACAAAGGGATAGGTGTCATGGAACGATGTGAGCACAGCGCTCCACAGCTTCGCCAGCTCCCTCTGCCTCTGCTGTGACGTCATCAGTCACCAAACGAAAAGACACAGAACACATCTCCCGTTCTGCCCAACAGACGCCAACGTAGGTAACTGGCTCCATTCTTCCATGAGCATGTGTGGTACACTGATTTACCGATCTCAGCAGGAAAACCCAAAACATTTTTGTACACCTCTGCTGTACTATGAGTACCGACCACGAACCTTAACGTTCAACGTAACAGTGGTGTCTCTGGTGCAAATGGGATAGCTCAGGACTCCACTTATGGACAATCCTCCCATAACACAGAATAGACAGCTTCTTCCCATTCAAATTAGCATGCGCAGCGCAGCTTGCTATCAGTGGGCCAGTTCATCTTAACAGCGAAAGTAAACTTATTCACCACACATACTCCAATTTACGGGCGCCACTAGGAAACGGGCCCAGGTCCTCCTTTTACCAGACAGCCGCTGCAATCCCAATAGGTGGCAAGACCCAGCACTTCCAATTACTATGGGGACACGCACATAGGGCTAGAGACTGCTTTGTACTCATAACAATATCGGGACCAGTTTCTACATTGGTCTACTGGCCAGACACTCTCTGCAGCCCCCCCCCCCTGTGATGCAGTAAATGGGGAGCTTTCCCTGCGCTGGTCCCACCAACAATAGGGCTTTCTCCGCGCGGCTCCCCCTGTGCCCTGGGTGATGGGACTTACAGTTTCTGGGGGTGATGTTGTCCTTCTCCAGCAGCTTGTCCATCCTGCACCCCCTGCAGCAGGGTCTTCAGTCCTTCAGCTTGTGGCACGTAGGTTACCAAAGACATCCTCGTCGCCATTGCTAAAAAGCAGGTTCCAGGCTTTTTAGGATTAACTTCATGTAAGTTTATTCCAGCTTAATAGTTACAGTTTCACATGAGGACATAAAGGACATTAACTAGGACAAACACCGGCTCCCATCCGGTCAGAACACTGACTCAGAACATTCCCTCATCCACTCATAAACATTCCACCTGACATCACAAGCTACCTCACTTCAGAAAGGCACAATACAACACAAATGTCTGCTCTAAATGTGTGCGTAAATCTACACAGGAAAAGCTGTCTTATTTACAATATTTTCTTGCATAAAAAGGCCTAGTAAAAACCTTATCTGGAGGCCTGTGTCCAATCATGAATTTCTCTTGGTTTAAAACAGAAAATGTTATTTACCATAGATCTTGTTTTGTGTAGAAGTTAAAATTAATCATAAGTCTGGAAGTTTAAGATTCAGAACTATGAGACTGTGTCACCTTTTTAATTTGACACCATGTTTAAGTGTTATAAATTAATCAGAAATGATTAAAATAAGAACAATTCATACCATGCCAAATGATGTTATATACCTAAACAGGCATCTCCAATCACAGATTCCAGAAATCTGTATTTCATTAAATTAGCATATTACTGCTATGAATTGTGTTAGCCATATGAAATGGCATTTAGCAGTGCAAAGCAAAATAGGCCCGCTCCATTCCTCTTGTCAAAAATATAGAAGTTATAATAGTCCAATGAGGATTCGAGGGATGTATTGAGTAAGGGTGCCTAACTCTGAAGAAGGTCAATGGAATATTGGACCAATCACATAGTGTGACTAAACTATGACAGAAGTATGGGAATTTTGGACACTTTAAAAATAATGTTAGCACAGAGGAGAGTATACTGACATTGGAAAAGCTGCAGCCAAGAAGAACACATTTCTCCTTAGATGAGTGCTGAATCTGGATATGATCTGGGAAAGTGGGCCGTGCTCATGACAGATTGAAACCTGAGGCAGTCCTTACTTTATAGAAGGGACCAGGAGGGACTTGCTGACTGAGACTTCCCTCAAAAGAAATATGTCAAATGTGAGTTGAAAACTCCCAAATGTAAAAAGATCATTCTTCTGGAAATGTTGTGCTGATTAGTACCGCAGGATGAAGGGAATGTGGTGGTTGTTGCTACCAGGGTCATGCTTTCCAAATAGAATAACATATTATGAAAGTGGAAAAGTGAGAAAAGTGAGACATGATTTTGCATAGAAAACATAGCATTGCTCACATAGAGTTTTTGATTTACAAATTATCATTCACAGAAAGAGAATAAGCTATTGTAGTTTTCTAGGATGAGTTACCTCCTGATACTTCATGACATTTAAGACTGAGTGAGATCATATTTAAGTACTTTGAAAACATTTCCCTGCACTAACAATGTTGTATTGTAGTGTTTAGAGTAGTATTCAATAAGTACAATTTAAAAAGAACCCTAAACATCATCACAGATCTAGCCAACACAGGACCATGGTTCAAGGGACGTATTATGGCCTAATGAGAATTTGTTTGAGAAAGTGTACTTTGTAAACGAAACAGCTATTTAATAAGACATTGAAAATGAGAGCACGTTTTTTTTTGCCATTTCCATGCTGATAATAATAGTGTGGATTTGATGGGTGAGTCAAAATAGTCTGTGCATTCTACATTCAAAACATTACTTCTCTAACCCAAAGCCTGCAGAATTCTAATGCAGGTTA
Organism: Ambystoma mexicanum; assembly: GCF_040938575.1. Lineage (NCBI taxonomy): Eukaryota > Metazoa > Chordata > Amphibia > Caudata > Ambystomatidae > Ambystoma > Ambystoma mexicanum. The sequence continues at coordinate 1,065,288,390 of NC_090933.1, read as the reverse complement.
TTATAAGCATATTCTAAACTGCACACACAAGTTAGCACCCCTTATCAACAAGGCAGGAATGAGACCTGGAAAGGTTTGTTGATTCTAGCATGTATTGGTGTCAATGGGGAAAGTCAAGTTGTTAAATCATTTGCAAATTTAACTGCATGCATAATTTGGAAATCTCTTGATGGAAAGGAAGTGTTAAAACATTGGCAGGGGTGAAATTAGCAGACCTTACTGTAATTTAGAATATAATATACATATATAAACTATTAAGTAAATGGATGTTTGTATGTGAAAAACAGAGACATACATTCTTGAAGATTGTTGTGTTTGTTGTATACTATCTGTCTGTGATTGTGTAACATTGTGATGAATTCCCCAGCATAAAGCTGAAGACCATCATTGCCATAATTTCACCTTCAATTCCTTTATTTAAATACATTTGAGTTGTGATAAAACTGCCTATTTTTTTACCAGGATTTTGGGCTGTGGGGAACTGTTTAACTAGAGGCTATTAAATCAAGGTGTTGCCCTGACATTGTATCCATATACTGTCTAAAATATATCTTACAATCACAAAACACACTAGTACAAGCAGCCCTAAGGTGCCCACCATCTCAGCCCGACTGAGCACCCCAGCCCTTCATGCATACCGTGCCAATGGAACTATCCATCAGCAGGGACTATTCATATCACTGGAACCTCCACAGATTTTTGCAGTTGTTGACAGCATTGTTGGTGCACCCATATTTAAGTTCGTACACATGGAACACATGATGCATCATGCTGTCAGACACTGCCTGTATTACGAATAGCCTAAACATGTGATGGGTCATGTTTTAATTAACATTGAACACTGGCCAAGATTCCATACCATTGTTTTAGCCTGTCAGCAACACAGCAGCAGAGGACCGGCCATATGCAAATCAGGCTTGGTCCTGCCACCAATGGGAGCAATTCAGCCTGAACTGCTAGGCCATTTACCCTCTGCACGGAATCACAAACAATCCCATAAATGTTTCAACCTTGTTGTGTAAGAGGATTCAATCCAGCACTACAGCTAAGTCAATGCCTAGTCTGGGATACTGAATGGAAACCCTTATTGATATATCTTTATGTCCAGTTCATGAGTTCTGGATGACTACTCCTATATAACACCCCTCTCTTGGAACCCCCCTGACCCCACTGAGCCAAGAAGTAGTTCTGTTTTGCAAGTTAAAAGGTTTATTTGAGAATTTAAACTATATATATATATATATATATATACATACATACATACATACATACACATATATATATATATATATATATATATATATATATATATATATATATATATATATATATATATATATATATATATATATCACACTTAATCTGAGCAGTAATCAATAATGGATAGTCTGGCACTAGCACACTTCTTTATAATCAATGATGAGTGGTTATAGGATGGATAAGATAGTAACAATACTTTTATGGTTTCAAATGGATGCAAGGTGGAATGAAAATGCAGTACAGAAAAAAAACTTGATAGGATTTCAGCAAAAGACAATGTAATCACTTTTCTCTGGCAATTCACTCCCCCCCTTTATGCAATGCAAGGAAATGGAAGGAAAGCACACAGTTCTCAGAAATGCAATCAAATGTAATTCAGTTCACCCCAGCAAGCTTAGAGAAAACAGGTATGAGTTTGAAATACAGGCAAAAGTGCTTTGAATATGGTGACAATGCAGTGAGAAATATGCTGAAAATGCTTTTAATTCCCTTCAGGAGGTTCAGGGTGAGTGGTATCTAGTTAATATGAGTTCATGCTCACTCTAGCAATGATTCAGGAATGGTTCTTAAGAGGCAAACGAAAATTTAGCAGTTCAGGCTCACTTTAGCAAGGATCTAGGAGTAACTAGCAGGTTAAACGAATTTTTGGCAGAGGAAAGCAAGGAAGCTGCTGTTTTCACACGTGGCTGGATTTTAACCAAATCGCGAATCGCGGCAAAATTTGCGAATGCGTGAATCACGATTACGGCAAAAGTATGAGGAGTAGCAAGTCGGTTCTAAGCTTGTTGAAAAGCTGAGATTCTAAGCTTTCAGAGGAAAAAACGGTTCCAGAGATACGGACAATTAAATAAAGGTAGTTTTTCGGATTTGAAATTTTAAAAGTTCAAAGCGACAGGTTACAGCTTGCAGCTAGAAAATGACAGGTGACAGTTAGGAGGCAGTTCTGGTTAGATTTAAAATAGATTGAATTATATTATTTTAAATAAGAGATTGGTTCTGCACAGTTCTGCTAGGTACTCACAATATATTTTTGAATTAGGCCTCGCCACGGATCTGGTCAGGTTTTGGACTGGACTCCGGTTCTGGTCTCGGCACTTCACAGTGATCTGGGTCAGCTCTCTGGTTCTGCTAACGGCGGCCTGGGTCACTCTGGATCTCTGGCCTCTGGTTCTGGATACTGCTCGGCTTTCTCTGGGTACAGCACTGCTTCTGGATCTTTCTGCACAGCTTTCTCTGGACCCAGCGCTGATCTGCACGGCTCCTGGATGCTGCTACCGCTGTTAGGTTTGCTGGATGCTGAGGCCTACTGAGAAGAGTTCTCAGTTTGTGGGTTTAGGCCCTTGCTTTGAGTTCTGAATCAAGTTCTTTGGAGTTTTAAAGTCTAAGTGTTGAATCTGGTATCTTCTGGATGGTGTATGATCCGGCAGAGCGCGTTGCAGCAACGGGATTTGAATGTCCCTACCTGTCCCAGCAGTCTCTTATTATGTGTTTTAAAAGTGGGTGGAGAGGCTATCTTTCTAGGCCCAACCCCATCAGAGTTCTGATAGGTTGGAGAATTCTTTGCGTTCTCACTGGAGAGCAGGATTGTGTGTCAGAATGATGTCATTTAATGGCTTGCAGAAAGGACACTCCCCTGTCAAATTACACACAATCTATATTTAACCTAAAGACATATTTCATAGATACACAGTGGTTTGAAATTACATGCACCCATCACATATCACATGAGGTATACCCTGTTCAAACTCTGCTCTTCCTGGGGGCTTGCATTCAGAAATGGCAACATTTGGTGCTTTTTAGTGGGTTTTGCAACATCGGATTTTTCTCCAGATTTATACACATGTACACGGCCTGTCCATACATACTCCAGTAAATTCCCATGTCTCTAGCTTAAACACAGAATCTGTAGTATACATAAATAGCAGGGTTTTGCCCCAGAACATCACACAAATTGGAGTTTGGGCTTGAATCGAAGGTACATTTTTTTAAATGAAGGCTCTCAAAGTTATACATTCCTGTCATTTGATTACAAAAAGTTATCAGTGTTTCTGTAAAATAAATATTTTGCTTTCAATTCAGTTCTCAGAGTGTTGGAGTCCGCCTCCAAGACTTGGGTGGGTCAGTGATCACATTTGTCTTCTGGCAGGCAGGCCTTTGTTGACAGGAAACAGTCAAAATCAACATATCCTATTCAAGTGCAAGAGCCTATTGTGTGGTCTCCAGGAGGCTCCCAGCCAATCTGCCTTCTATCAATCAAGAGGTCATGTGAGATTCTAACTCATGGTGTGAATCTCTGGAGGTGAGAGATTTCCCAGCCTTTGGCCTGTTAATTAAATCAGATTGTCTTCTGGGAACAGCATGTGGTTAAGATTTTAATTAACTCCCAGCCTTTGATGTAAAGGCCTCTCCTGCAACTCCTGACATGCAGTTTCCCTGTCAGAGTTTAGACCGCTAGTGCCGCCCTCAGTCAAAAGCGGGTACTGCATGCAATTTTGGGATCTTTCTTGGATTAATGCATTCTAAACAGGAATGGTTCTTATATGGTAGCAAATCCTTGCTGAACATTGTTTTGATGGGGCTCCTTACAGTAAAATGGTTATGTGGAACCCCACAAAAGGGTTGAATCTTTAAAGTGGTCCGATGACCCACGATTTCAGCAACTTTTTGACATCCGTAACAGTGGATTTTGTTTACAAAGATCTTTCTTTACACTGGTGGGTGGCAAGTTAGGTAACCATTTTGGTGTGCGCACAAACTGCGTGGTTCTCCTGGATTCTGGCGCACATGTGGGCTTTTTGGCCATCTTGGATTTTCTAAGCCGACAGCACCAAATGTTGCAGCATGTTAGCTCAAACGTGGGTCAGACACCCAACAGTTGATCCTCATCAGTGAAGTACAGCTGGTTCCCTATAGTCACTCTGTGACAGGGGGAGCTGAATTTATGAGCAGTGGAGAATTTCTTGGAGAGGCACATGCTAGAGCACCACCCTACCCACTCTTTGGTGACTGTATGGGCATTGGGGAAGATGGAAGTAAAAGCATCAGTTGAATGATTGCTTTCAAATGCATAGCCAGAGGGATACTCTCTGAATACTGCAGGAGTGGCTCTTCAGTTGTATGAGGGTCAAATTGAGATGAATAGAATACTTAGTTACACAACTCTCAACAGAGATGAACAATGTTGAGAGAGAATTGTAGACATTTCTGAGAGTTAAAGGTGCTTATCTGAACCAGAATCAAATGAAATGACCAAATGTTGGTTCCTTATAACATATATTTTCTGATGTATAAGCATGTGACACTGCAAAACAATCCTTTAATGGCAGACATGCAGCGAATTATATTCCATCGTTTCTCATACTACATTTTTTGAGGTTTTCATCTGAATGATGCAAAATGATGCTAGTTAAGAAAAGGCCTATTGTGTCACTCAAAGCTGTGTCATTGATGGAAGAAAGGACATAGTGTAACTGCCATGGTGGATTGTAATGGAAAATGCCCCAAACCACCACTAAATTAAATGTCAATAAGAAATGTGTTGCATACAGTAGATCCTAACAATATGAGATGTTTAGAGGGCATGATCTGATGTTACACAACAGAGATTTCTTTAACTTCATACTTGCCTAAAATGTGTACATTTGGCATCTTGTTTCTGATTGCCTTGGGCTGAGTTTGCAACAGTTAAGATGTTTGCAATTCTAAGAAAAGAACAACAAAGATGTTAATGCGGTAGAACATTACATTTCACCACATCATAGTTTTGCACTTGAAACTTGCTTGTTTCATTATGTCATGCACCCATGTAGCAAGGACTAAAGAAGCCTAAATATGTTTGAGTTTTTTACCTCTCAATGCACAAGAAGAAGTAAAAAAATAATGCAGACATACTACTGTGTGCCCTCCTCCATTTCTGCACTATTTCCACTACTATGGTTATAAAACAGCAGGAGCATGACTCAAGAACTGAACAGTAGTGTCACAAACTCAAATGGCATCTATAAGTCACTCATCCCTATTCCAGTCAGTCACTACAGTTATGGCACACCAGCAGCAACATTTGTTGGGGTGGTAGCCTTAGCTGGGAGTTGCTGTGAATATAAGGGAGTCCGAGCACACACTATCACTGTTCTAGAACTCCAAGCCCAACTCTATTTCCATCCTTGGCTTATGTGACTGGAGACCACGACTTGGACTATTTTGCAGCATTTAAGTGTCTTAAATGAATAAAACCTGGCACAGTTGGTGTACTTTCTTTGCACATTAACAAAGCATGACTCAGCTTCACACGTTCACTGCCTTCAAGAAAAGATAACCGGCCTTGGCTGCTTTGACTTTGACACCAGGTCAAACAGCCTTGCAATTCGTATTCACGATCAGAGCTCATTCTTGCTGCGACACAATTCTCGGCCTTTCCTCTCCATGGGTCCGGGCTTACTAAATTCATTACCCCGATGTCCAGTTTCCATACAATGGCGGCTCCACCTGAAGTCTATTGTCTACTCATAGCCAGCTTCTAAGATTACTTAATCTACTTGCGTTGCTGCATTTGTACAGTTATTGAATGGCTTGCATTTTCTGCAGTGCCTCACATTCGTGCAATTTTCTTTTCTTTTCGCATATGAACGTTTACTCAATTCTTAACTTCATCATCAGTTTCTGTAAGTTCCATGTATCCTCTTCAGCCAGTATCCTCAGTGTGTCACGTTCGTCTCTTGTGATGTCACCAGCTCCTCTTTCTCTGATTTTTTTTCATATTCCTCCATGGAGTTCCTCCCTCAGTCTGCCGTCTCTTCGGGAATACATTTTATAAGGTTTTCTCAGAGGGTACCTTCTTTCGAATATTCGCCGTGGTATGGTGACAACTGCTGGTGTCAAGCATGGCACAATCTCAGGCTTCCAACATACAAGAGGTAGGGGGTGGGATTTCATGCAGAGGCATGCAGCTGCTCCTCTACAGTGGTGTGTCTGGCTAATTGTGAGAGGGCTGCAGCAGTGGTCTGTTCCTACTCCTATGGATGGTGTTGCATCATATCTTAAAGCAAATGTGTGGTATGTAATTCTTTGCACTTCATGCAGTTTCCTTACACAACGTACAGCTGGTGAAATGTCATAATTCTTTGCATAAACAAATGTCCAGTTACGCTCCTACATTCATCTCACTGTGAAGGTGCACTCACTTATCTGAAAAGAATTATATTTGTTACTGTGCAAAACTTCACAAGCATTAATTATTTGGCTACCCACAATAAATGGCACACCGAGTAATCTCCTGCATGTCTTCAAACAATGTAGTGATGGTCTTCTCGCTGACAAGAAATCTTAAGTGCTTTAATGATATGCAAGGTGATCAATGGGATTCTTTCCTCTCTTGTACCAATATACACTAGCTAATGGAATATGTGTTGTGCACAGAATTACAGCCAACACATGTAATCTCCCCCTATCTCCAAATATTCATAAAGCATTTCCAATACGAGGAAAAAGTATGTTCTCTTGCCAGAAAATGATTGTCCACTAATATACAGCTATTAATGTATTCCCCTCATACTGTTAAACAATATTCACACAATGGGGGTAATTCCGAGTTTGGAGGTAAGTAACCTCCCTTACCGGCATGGTGCAAATAGCGTGTCCGTGCTGGCACCAGTCCACTAATAAACGACTATTACGACTTTGCGGGCACAAGCTTTGCGCCATGCCGGTAAGGTACCTAGCGCCATGCTGCAAAAGGCACCCTAAAATACTTTACCGGCATAAAGTCAAGCGCAGATTACACTTCTGACATAGTCCAATGCGTCATTAGCGGTGACCGTAAATAGCGGTGACCATAATTAGGGAACCCCGCTATTTACGGTCATCCCCAAAATAGCGGAACCGGAAATAGCGTCATCGCACAGGAACGGGAAGGAGCACGGTGGCCATCTTTAAAAACACAATCCATTGCCATCCTCAGCACACAGGACCCCTGGGACACTGCTGATCGAATGAAAAGTCAAGAATGCCAAGAATGCCTAAAGCTCTGATGAAGGGATCTGCCCGCCTCAGAAAGGAGAGATTTAATCAGGATGAAATGCAGATGCTTGAGGACACTTTGCATGAGCATGCAGGCACAGCCTTCAGCAGCAACATGATGAGGGAGGCAGTGATGCGTAAAAAAGAGATCTGGGCACTTGTTGCCCAGATGGTTTGTGCAGTGGGCAACACACCCTGCACGGTGAAAGACTGCCGTAAGCGGTGGGACGATCTGCGCCTATGGGTGCCCACCATATTATCAGTAAATCGCACCCAGGCCATGGGAACTGGAGGAGGACCTAGTTCACCCATAAAGCTCACCCCGTGGGAGGAGACATGTGCAAACATGATTGGGCCGGAATCGATTGAAGGCATAGGTGAGATGGAGTGTGGCGCCACGACATCTGACAATGGATCTGAGTGTCCAAAGTAAACACTGCTAAGCCAAATCTGATGAAAGTCAATGCCAATGTCTGTCCAAAGAGTCACACCATGGTCGGCCACACACACACTCCCTGTAAAGTAGGGTGAAGCAAATGATACACATGCTGATGCCTGCTGCAAGGCTATATCGTACATGACACATACCACACAAAGTAGTTAATTCCACGAGGCACACAGCGTGCATGACCAAAATAGTGAGCATGTCAGACAGCACTGTTCCTGGGCAACATGAGTGACTCCGACATATGGCTGCATTTACCACCCATGTATGAAATGACGTGCCCTTCCCACCACAAATGCCTATTACCCACAATTGTGTTGATGAGCAATTGTCCCAATGTATGTATGATGCCTATCCAAACATCATTCATGCCCTCCTTCTCTACCACCCCCACAGGCAGTGAGCATGACAGCGAAGAACAGGACACCACCTCTGCACAGGCCACACCAAGTAAGAGGTCCCAGGAGGACAGCAACCGTCCGTCAACCTCCAGGGGACAAGCCAGGGGGCGCTTTGTCCCAGCAACCAATCCACCGCAGGGACACATAGCACCTGTACCACCAAGGCCCTTGGAGGGCACACCACCCTCATCCCCCCTCCCACTGTTCTGCCTTGAGACACATGTCTGACACCCCATTCGGAGGAGTCCAGTGTGGCTGGGAGGTGGCAGCCACGGCACCCCTCACAGTGGAAGACAGCCCGGATGACATCTGGGGCACCATGGAGGATGATACAATGGATGTGGTACATATCCCAACCCAAATTGCATCCCCACAGGTATCTACGAGCGATACCGTGAACACCAACACCCCAGAGCAGTTTGGCCATGACCACACCCAGGGACATATCAATCCAGTATTCAGTGTTGGGAAGGATGAGCAGGCTGGGCATGCCAGCCAGATTGCCAGCACAGCCACAGGTGCAGCTGCAGGACCACAGCGGGCTGACCTGCTCACTGCACTCATCAGAGAATTTGTACAGGACAACCGTCAGGCCAGAGAGGAGTGGTGTACAGAGTTGTCAGCACTGGGCCGTTCCTTTACGGACAACACCAACCGCCTCTGCGAGGAGGTCTCGTCCCTCCAGCAGGTGCTAGGGAGCATCACTGATGCCTTGGAGGCAGGTTATCCCTCCCACAACCTGAGCAGGAGACCACACCATCCATCAGCAGTTCAACCCAAACCAGCCCGCTCCGCTGGTCGGTCCGTGCACTGCGGCGATGGGACATGCCACCCCCTGGCTCTGGGACTGCCGAGTGAATGTTATGGCAGCCTCATGTAGGCTTTGTGGACTCAATGGGACTTGTGTGGGGGAGTTGTGGGGGGAGGGAGGGGTTGAGGGTGGTGGAGGGTTTTGTCACTTATGTTAATATTGTTACATTCAATACAACGGTTGTGTGAAAAAGAAGACCAGAGTGGACATTCATCATTGCTCATGTGTCATTTAATCATTCACAGTGCATAGTGTATATGTACCCCCACACCCAGTGCCCTATGTCCAAACATTATGTCACCCTCTGCTGACATGTGTGTCAGAAATATTGTGCGATCGCTGACTGGCGCACAGCACGTCCCTCCTGCGCATTGCCACTGTGATGATGTCCTGCTACATCTTCCTCATCCCCTTCATCATCATCAGGTGGTAGCAGTTCCATGTCAGGGGGCAGGGGCACGTTCCGGCAGATGCACATATTGTGCAGCATTACACATGCCATGGTGATCTTCTCATGCCTGTAGAGGAGTGCCCCACTCGACCGGATGAGGCAGCGAAATCATGCCTTCAACAGGCCAAAGGTCTGCTCAATGACCGCACGTGTACAGGTATGGGAACGATTGTAGTCCTCCTCATGCCTGTTCTGTGGGTTTCGGACAGGGGTGAGGAGCCACGGCTTCAAGGGATAGCCACCATCACCTTCATGAGAGGGGAATGAAGGTAAATGTTTGCCAAATCATGATGGACAGCTGTACTAGTCACACATGCCAGCAGGTAATCAGTGCCCACATGTACATGTCCCTGAATGCATTGACCCCATTTTAAGTCCCTCAATGTGTCCTGTGCCATGGACTAATATTGTGGGTTGCATCTTCAAGATGAGACATGGTGTGCACTGACATCTTGTTGCACGTGCATCGTGTATGCATACAGCAGTGTTGGAGTCAAATTAGTGATGTGTTTTGTTCTGTGAGATTTACTTGGAGGGAGCGTTGGCAGTAGTCTGTGCAATATTGGGCATTCAGCGCTGCTCATTCCCATGGTGACATGCAGCACTCCTGTGGGTGTGCCAACCTGGTGATACACTGTGGATTCCCTAGTTGGTTCAGTTCAATGCACTCCCAGGGATGATTGTCCTGTGTGGTGATATGCTGGAGACAGCAACATAGTGCATACGCACTGCATGGTGCAGGATAGCGTTACAGAGGGTGAGGGACGCTGATGAGTAATGCATGTGTTGTGGGATGTGGGGTGGTTTTCTGTTAGTCATGTAATGATAGGTGTCGACCTTACTTCATTACTATGAGATTTGGGTGTCATGTACCGTTTGTGATGATTTGGGGCACAGTGTTCGGTGATGTGCACATCGTGCAGTCACACCAACATTGGCAGCATGGTGGAGTATGCCTCCCCCCCCATTCCCACCCAGGTGGAGTATGCTCCCCCCATTCCCACCCAGGTGGAGTATGCATCCACCCACCTCACAACCCCGATGCACTCCCATAGCCCAGTCAGGCAACTCACCAAGCAGCCAGGCACGTCGTCCAGCATGTCGCTCCATGAAGCGTGGTAGCGTGGAGTTCCGCAGGACCATAGAGTCATGAGTTGATCCGGGATATCGGGCACAACAATGTGTGATGTTCTTGCTGGCGTCGCATACCATATGCACATGATGGAGTAGTATTGCTTGCGGTTGCGGTACACCACCTCCATGGCATGTGGGACCACCAACTCCACGTGGGTGCAGTCGAGGGCACCTACACAATTTGGCATGCCTGCCAGTGCATGAAAGCCAACTTTTGTATCAACTATCTCCTGGGGAGTCTGTGGGAGGGATATGTAGTCCCTTGTGTGCTTGCGGAGGGCATCCAGCACTTGGTTCAGAATCCGGGAAAATAAGGGTTGGGATATGCCATGCATGTGGCTCACTGTGTGCTGGTAGGTGCCTGTGGCAAGGAAGTGGAGCACAGACACTACCTTCAACAGAGGGTGGATGGTGGTGCGCATTTCAATGAGGCTCACTATGTCATCGTGTATCAGGTCCACTATGGTGGTGATGGTGTCCCGGTCCAGACGGTAAAGGGTGTGGATCTGCTCTGGGGTCAGATTGAAAGGACTGGCTCTGATGCGACGGATTGGGGGCTGCCGGCATGGTAACGGTGGCTGTACTGGTGGGGCATGCTGGGCCTGTCTCACCCTCCTTCTCATCCTGCCTCTCCTCTATGGTGGTGCCTATTGTTGTTGTTGCTGATGTTGTGGCAATGCAAGCAAGTCCTCCAGCTCCAGTAATGCTACTACTATTGGAATCATCTTGGTGTGGGAGGGGGTGTGGTGTGTGGGTGTGCTCCTTTTGTACTGGGCCTGACTCCATTGCCTCCACCTGTGCTGATTGTGTGCACCTGTGGCAGTTTGGAACACTGCTCAGGGCTTTTTACGGCATGTCGGCAATGCCGGTATTTACGGCGTGCCGGTAAGCACTTTTTCTGCCTTCATGAGGCCGTTATTTGCATGTCCGCCTCACTTGTGATCTACTCCGGTTTACGGCCTGCCGCTAATGCCGAAATGGTGGGTCGCGTGCGCGGGACCAGACGGCTATTAACAACATCGTATTTTACGATGCCGTTAATAGCGGTCTGGTTGGTCAGAATATGCCCTAGCGGTAATTGATGCCGGTATTCCTTTACCAGCATCGTTTTTCCCTTAGAACCAACCTCGGAATGAGGGCCAATGTCTCTGCACACAACAAGTCAACAAGTATTGTGTTTGTCCACAGGAGGAAGTTCTTTTATGTCTGCCCACAACAAAATTGGCGATATTCTTCTTTCTGAAATAAAAAGCCACATATATGTATGGCATGCAGGGTGGTCAATGGGATGTCATAACAGTAGTCACACAAAGATGGTTTAGACTATTTCTATTTTCTACCACTCCCTCAACTAAACCTTATTTAGTTTGTCTACCTCTCCATCAACTAAAGTGTTTACTCTTCACTGCTCTAGTGTCCTTCTGTGTGTCTCTAACACGACTGATCCCACATTTTAACAATTAATGCCCTATTTATATTGTTTTAGCCGGAACCACATGAAACATTTGGCCTGAACGATAATATAAATGTTAGGATTAACTTGATTTGCAAAAGAAAAAGGTTAATATTTGGTAGTTTCATATCATGGCTAAACAAGTTCACCCAGGGTTATTTATAAATAGAATAGGTTGGATTGTGTGCTTGATTTTCAAAAAACATTAATTTCTGACCTTAAAGAAATTAATAAATATAATGAAAACGTGCCATTATTGAGGATAATATCAAGTAAAGAAAAATATTCATCATGGAGAAACAGATAAGAGAGAAGTGTTGGAAATACATGCCTATGGGACAGCCAAATCTATTAGATAGAAGAGTAGGAAAACGACTTTATAAATGAATGTTACAAATTTAAAAGGTGGCTGCATTAAGTGTTCAAATGAGGGAGCTTTTACCTGAATTAAGAGAGACTGGTATAATCGTAATATAGTAACCCATGTAATTCTGTTTGGCTTCTAGTGCCCTTTAACCTCACAGATTACAACTGAACCAGTATAAAACATGAGGAAAAAGGCAAACCTTCAGCTATTTTATTGAGTGTAGTGTGGAAGCATCATCATCAATTATTGAGCGTCAGCATATTTCATGTATGTGTTCAGTTACCCGAGATCTCTGAGCAATACAGGTGACCCTATTAAGGGAGAAAATAACATAATATGAATACCTGATGAAAGTGTAAGTTACAATACATGGAGTAAAGAGCCATCCTAATTGGAATTAATTATTGGTGCAACAATTTGGTTTAATCTAGAAAACAAAAATATTTTAATGGCAAGTACATCCTCGTACTAAATGTATCCGATACACCTTGAAATTCAAACACCAGCAATGATTAGAGACCACTGGACCAATAAATCAATGAAGACTAATAATAAATACCAATTAATATGTATTAGGATATTCAAGAAGCTGTACTCTATTGTTAAAGCTCTAATCCTATGAAAGTACTAATGTTTTATAGTTTAGTAGAGTGCAATGTGCAATTACTAAAAACAGATTTCCGGGAATAGGCCTGTGAATTTCACACATTTTACCCATGCCTCCAGATCATGGATATGTTTATCTCAATTAGGCTCTTAAGATATATTGCAACTATGAACGGAGACAAAAGATTGGATACTGATACCCTCCCATCAATGTTTACCTTTCTATCTATAAGGTCAGCCTCATATTATTAATAGGAATTTATACTTATTGGAAGCAAAGTCATTGTGAGGTAGTCTGGCCAAATCCTTTAGGTCATAAGCAAGGGTCTGTACATGAAGAACTGGAAAAATGGGCATGTGTGACTTGCCTTTACATATTTGAACATCTTTTGTTAACTCTTAAGATGAAGATGGAATGTCTGGAGTGAGGGTAGCAAACAGTTGAGAAAGCTAATTAAGTAAAGGTTCAATTCTTAAAGTAGTTTGAATCTTGAAATAGAGAATAACTTACTAGAAAGTCTTAATTCTATTAAAGGCATGGAGGTGAGCATTATGTTTCTCTGTCTTTCTTTATATATTTAAAGAAAGTGCTCAGTAGCAAGATATTTTCACATAACAGAAAATATGAATATAAGTTTAACAGTAAAATGACAGGAAATGGTTTATAACACTGTAAACAACAAACTACATTTCCCAGATGCCTGAGGGAAAGTCCAGTCCAATGTCAGCAACATGTGACTAACGTCCACCAATAAGGTAACAGGTCCTCCCATGAACAGCCTTGAATATGATGCACTTCCTCTTTCGAAGCTGCGAACTTGGCAAACGAAGATTCATAACCGTGGTCAATTCGTAGTAGTAAGTAAAAACAAGGAGCTGTAAATTAGGCGGATTTGCCAGCAGGAGCTGTCAAGAGAAAGAAAATATATAATTGGAATTAGATCATATATATTATAACCTTAGTTTCCAGAGAAGGGAGGGAGAGAAATATGTTATGTTATTCCGAAGAAGACAGTCATGCATCTGAAAAAACACATAGCAATTATCAGCTCAGATAATGTTGTCTAAACTCGGTGTAACCCGATTTCTAGCCGGGTGGGATAATGCTCGCCTCCATGTCTTTAATAGAATTAAGACTTTCTAGTAAGTTATTATGGAAAATCTTTATTCTATGTCAAGACCGGAGGCTCCCATTATGCTGGTTTAAAGCTTACTTACCACAGTAGATGTTGGCTCTTCTACAGGTTTCAGGTAGAATTGCTTAAAAATCGATTTGCTCGACCAATCCGCCATTCTCATAATATCTTCTAGTCAGATCCCAACTTGGAAAGCTTTAGAAGCCATTGCTCCGCTCATGGAATGAGCACCGAAGTGCGAGGTATCTATACCTGCCTGGGTTAAGGTCCACCGCACCCAGAGTGCTAAGGTCAGAGTGGAAACTGCTTTATGAGGCTTATGTAAGGCTATTAATAGTTGCCCATCAGGGGAAGTCCTGAGAGGAGCTGTGACCTCCTCGTAAACTTTGAGGCATCTGACCAAGCAGAGCTTGAGCTGATCCCTAGAGGCAGGATAGGAAATCACTCTGGAGTTACACTTTGTCCTACTATGTATGTGGAATACTATGTCGTCGGGAGAGAAGGTCCTGCCCGCCAGATCGAAGGCTCTGATGTCAGAAACTCTCCTACAAGAGACGAGGCAGAGAAGTGTAGTGAGCTTGCCAGATATAGCCGTGCGAGACAACTCTTGATTATCCGGCCATGAAAGAAAAAGGTTCAACACTTTGTTAACGTCCCAAAGTTTACCGTAACGAGACGGAGGAGGAGCAATAAGCCTGATCCATTTAAGCAGCCTGCAGACCAAATGGTGTTCACCGGCTGGAACTCCTTTTATGGGGTTGTGGCCTGCTGAAATAGCGGAACGATATGCGTTGACCGTTCTGTAGGCCTGATCCTTTTCCACCAAGGACGCTAAGAAATTGAGAATTTCTTCTACAGGTGCTGAAACTGGATGCAAGCCTTTGTCCTGACACCAGCTTCTCCAGGCGTTCCATGAGTTAGAGTATCTTTTGAGAGTGGCTGGAGCCCAACTCTCTTCAATGAGGCTGACTGCCAAGTGGGACATGCCTGGAACTTTCCACCTAGACCTGAAATCCTCCAAGCTGCTAGGACCAGAGACCCTTGGAGAAGAAGAGGGTGACGCTGACCTACAGGGTTCAGCAGGAGATCTGGAAATTGGGGTAGAAGGATTGGAAAATCCTTAGAAATTTCCAGAAGAACTGGATACCAAATCTGAGAGGTCCAGACCGGGGCTATAAGAACCAGCTCTGTTTGTTCCTGACGGGCCTTCGACAGGGTCCGTGTTATCATGTTGAAGGGAGGAAAGGCGTAATGTACTCCTTCACTCCAATGTTGGAGAAAGGCGTCCATAGCGGCTGCCGCTGGATCTGGATTCTAGCTGAAAAATATTGGTAGTTGAGTGTTCAGGTGTGAGGCAAAGAGATCTTTGGACATGGGACCCCAAATCTGCTCAAGCCGAAGAAAGACTTCCATGTGGAGCCTCCTGTCACTGTAATCGACTGTGTTCCGGGAATACCAATCCACCACTACATTCGTCAGGCCTGGTAGGTATTCCGCTGTGACAGAAATATGGTGCTCTAGGCAGTAGTGCCAAAAGTCTTTGGCTAGCTCCACTAGAACCCGAGATTTGGTACCCCCCAGATGGTTGATGTATCTCACCGCCGAAATGTTGTCAATTTTGAGTAAGATACAACAACTCACTCTGTCTTTGGGAAAGGAGCGTACCGTGAAGGAACCCGCTAGAAGCTCGAGGCAGTTTATGGGCATACCGAGTTCCTGGGGTGACCATGTCCCTCCTGTGGCCACTGAACCGCATCTCGCTCCCCAGCCGGAACGACTGGCATCTGATTCTATCACTATGTCTGGAGCGGATCCGAAGATCGCCCGGCTGTTCCAGATTTCCATGTGTACGAGCCACAAGTTGAGCTCTGTTCTTGCCTCTGTTGATAGGGTCAGCTGTTGTGAGTGAGAAAGACTGCTTAGATGCTGTCACTTGAGCCTCTGCAACTCTCGATAGTGAAGCGGTCCTGGAAAAATGGCCTGGATAGATGAGGAAAGAAGGCCTAAAACCCTCGCTAAATCACAAAGGGATATATCATCCCTCTGAAGGAGTCTGCGGATCCCCCGTTTGGTAGAGTGGATCTGGGACGCCGGAAGCGGGGTTGAGCTGTTTCAATTGTCTATGATGAATCCTAAAAACTCTAGGGTTTTGGATGCCTGAAGGCAAGATTTCTCGCAATTTATAAGGAATCCGAGACTGTGTAGGAGATCTATGGCAAGCTTGGTCTGATGCTCTACCAGAGCTAGTGATTGCGCCATGGAGATAATATCGTCTAAATATATTATCAGTCTGACGCCTTGTTCTCTCAAATGTGCTACAACTGGCCTGAGGAGTTTGGAGAACGCCCGCGGAGCTGAGGAAAGACTGAATGGAAGGCTTGTGAACTCCCAGTCTCAGTGCCCGCAGGAGAATCTTAGGTAGCTTACGTGGTCGCGATGTATGGGCACCGCAAGGTACGCATCCTTCAGGTCCAGCCGCATGAGCCAGTCCTTGGGTCTCAAAAGTTCCCTGAGCCTGTGAATGCCCTCCATCTTGAAGTGGCGGTAAATGATAAACTTGTTGAGGGCCCTGAGATTTATTACTGGGCGTACTTTCTGTTTTCTGCGCACTAGGAATATGGGGCTGAAGAAACCGCCTAAACTTGTGCAGGGACGAATCGCTTGCTTTAATGCTAAACTGTGAATTTCCTTGTCCAGCTCTATCTCGTCCTGCTTGGACATAGTGATTGGAATGGGACGGCCTACCTGAAAAGGTTGTGTAAAGAATTCTAGTCGTATGCCGCTCACTGTGTCTCTTACCCAAGCGTCCCCTGATAAGGAATCCGATGCATGCGCAAAAAGAGCTAGCCTCCCCCTTATAGGCATTAATGGCACAGGCGCTTTGATAAGTAGACTGACCTGAGGTCTGTTGTTGTGCAGGTTACCGGGCGGCTCTCCTCCAACCGCGACCTCTTCCTCGGCCTCTCGATGGAAAGAAGGTGTCCGAGCAATCCTGCCAGGCTTGATGTTCCCTGGATTGCTGAGGACTACGGTCAAAGAAATATCAGCCGGACGAGCGACTTTTGAAGAGAAGACTCTTTTAATGGAGGATTGAGAGTTGTCTAGCGCAGTAAATGTGCCCACAAATTTTTCCATTTCCTTGACGAAGGAATCGCCGAAGAGCAGACCTTGGGCGGCGGCTCCGGACTCAGTGTCTGCCAACTCGGCCAGTTTCACGTCTATTTTGTGGAGAATGCCCCTGCGGCGCTCGGCTGAAATGGCACAGCTAGCGTTGCCCAGTAGACAGATGGCTCGTTGAGCCCATCCTGACAGAATCACTGGATCAATGGAGTCCCCTGTGTCTATGGCTGCCTAGGCCAGATCTATCATTTTCATGAACGGACCTAAGACGTCCAACACTCTGTCCTGGCAAGATTTCCAGGCTCGATTTATGCCTTTCCTTGGATCTTTGGCATTCTTACCAAGGAAAGTTATCATTTTGGAGTCCAATTCCGGTGTCAGAGCGATTTTGTCCAGGATTACCGGGCGTCGACACTCTGCTTTAAGTCTCGCTCGGACTTCTTTGTCTAGAGGCTTACGAAGCCTGTCCTTGATGTACTCCAGTGTCCTCGGTGATGGCTCCCAATCCAAAGATCTGGGATGCACTAGATCTTCCGGGGAAAACATCCCTTTAGAGTAATACTGTTCTTTAAGTGACTTCTTAGGGATGGGGGCTGCCACAATCCCTGCAGTAGAGGGTCGCGACCCTATCGCTTGAACATCTTCATTAGCAGAAAGGGGAGACAAACTGTTGTCATCGTAACCTTGTTCGAAGCCCTGTTGGTATCCCTCTGGGCTCGAGGGTCTGGTGTCCCTGTTTTCTTCCTCAGGACAAGAGGGTCCATCAGCGGAAGGGGTCTCCTTCCTTTCCAAAAAGGCCTTTTTCAGCCTTGAGAAGGCATCTGAAATGGCAGCAGAGGCTGATTCTGGCTGGCTCGGGGGGGTCGTAGAGTCTTTACTCAGGCGAGCTGGAATACATCCCCCTTCTGAGAGGTGTTTTCTTTTTTGGGTTCTTTTCTTTGGCAGGGAGTTATCATGCAGCTGCTCCTCTACATCGTCCAGCCGTTGCTGTATAGGCAGGAGCATTTCTGAAATAGCTTTCTTGATGCTAGTCTTCACCGAGGAATTTAGCACCTTCTCCAAGCTGCTTGCCATCGCCACTTCATCGATTTCATATGCTTCATCTTCATACTCAGGTCAATCCTGGTCCTCTTGAGTGAAGTACTGAGCTGCCATGCTGTGAGTTGCACCTTTCTACTCCCTGATTCTTTTTTTTTTTTTAATATTCTCGTGAATTATATATGCGCTTCTCAGTATATATTTCTTTTTTTTTTTCTAGTTACAGACTGCCTTCTCTCCAAGCCCACAGTATGGGCATTCAGTATATATATATAGCCCTGTGAATAGGGCTGTGTTCGCTTTTAATATACCCAAGCGTCCTCCTTTCTGTTTTTTTTTTTTTTAATGCTCCTGTAAGAACTGTGTTCCTAATCAAGGAGATATGGGTCTATCTGCTTCTGGCGCTCACAATCGGAATTTCGTTATAAAACGTAACGAGAAAACCAATCGTGAGCACCAGAAAACAGAGTAAGGCACCTGAGAGGGCAGAAACGCCCTCTGGTGACTGCGGGAGACACCAAAGTAACACGAAGACTAGATCCGCTGCTTCCCCGGCTCGCTGATCTCAATGCGAGTCAGAGAAGCAGGCGGAGGAAGCGTTTGAGGGCTCAGTGAGGCGGGTCCTCACCTCTGTGGCTACGCGGCTCGAGAAAGCCGTGCTGTGAGGCGACAACGCATAATGCGTCAATAAGCATAAATTAACCCTTTAGGGGAAAAAAGGATACAACGCACGGCCCGCGTAGCTGTAATGAAACATTTAACCTCTAAATCATCATGTAATACATTACAGGCAATATTTATGAATAATCAATAAAACAGATTGACACTGTAATTCATGGATTATTTGCGCTGAAAAAAGTGGGATTCGTGCGCCATTCTGCCCGCAAATCCGTGTTTAAGAAATGGGGATTTGCGGCCAGAATGGCGCAAAAACCTGTTTTTTTGGCGCAAATAATCCATGAATTACCCCCTGAATATGATGTACTTATCTCATGCTGTGAGCAGCAAAGAAAGAGGAAGTGCATCATGTTCAAGGCTGTTTATGGGAGGACCTGTTACCTCATTGGTGGATGTTAGACACATGTTGCTGACATTGGACTGGACTTTCCCTCAGGCATCTCGGAAATGTAGTTTGTTGTTTACAGTGTTATAAACCATTTCCTGTCATTTTACTTTTAAACTTATATTCATATTTTCTGTTATGTGAAAATATCTTGCTGCTGAGCACTTTCTTTAAATATATAAATAAAGAAAGAGAAGCATAATGGGAGCCTCCGGTCTTGACATAGAATCACCAAATTAGGTTGACACTGATCGTTTAAGGGTGTCCAATGTATCAACAATTTGCTTAAGTATAACAATAAATGAATACATTTGACCTGATGAGCAGAGTTGAATAAAACCATTCCTAAGCAGAATTGACTTGTGTTCCGATATATAGTATACATCAATATTGTTGTAACTCTTTGCAAATCAGTCTGAAATCTAAATCCTTTATGGCCATTTAGCAGGGAGTGAGGTCGGGCCACAATTTGAGCAGTCGAGGGAGTGTACATTTACTCAAAATGAATCATTATTAAATTATTAGAAATCTATCGACCTGAACAGTCCTTCCAACATGGCCAAATCAAAGTGGTGATATAATATTGTATTGACACTATTTAAAGAGGTGGGATGTGCAGGGGTAAATCCTGCTTCCTGAAGGGAGGACATACTGAATCCTATATGTAGAAACAGTGATAGGTTTTTCCTTAAAACGATTGGTTCATCAATCTGTTATATATTAATGGGAAGATATTAGCAAAACAATTACCTGCGTTTATCAGTGGACAGCCAAGGAATGATTATTGCATCTTACCAAAACAAATTTACAGATGCTCTTACCAGTTACCTCTAGCCTATGGAAAGTTCTAGTACACCACTGTATGCAGCCTATGTCGGTTTCATTTTAGGATTCCATTAAGGGAATAGGATAGCATTGTGGGTAAAGATATGTCTGTTTGGAATCCACTTGGAATTGTTCTTTATGATTATGGCTTTATACAAAGATGTCTCAGGCTTTAGTAGGCTAAAGCACAATTTTGGGGAGCATTTAGAAGAGGTAGGATTTGAAACAGGCTTCTGTGTGAGTTAAAACAGGGTTATGTGCTGTCAATTTGGTTAAGCTTTTATACTATCTATTGATTTTAGGCAAATCATGGATTCTTTGACCGAGTACTGAACCTATTTATTTTATGGAGGTTATTTGGGTTTTTTGTAAATTGAATAAGATCATTAACTATCAGCAAACCAAAAGGATGTGTTTTGAAAAAAGAAGGAAGAAATAACCCAATATTTTAGGAAACATCTTAGAAGTGATGCCAGAATTTAGATATTTAGAAATGTTGTCTACCTCTAAGGCAACATGCAGACCACTAATTCATTAGTCAGGCATTAACTGTAAATACTTGCTCTCCGCGGCCCCTCTTATTCAGACATTAAGGGTAAAGTCATACTGGCCATACCGCACATAGCCAAATTGTAGGGTCTATGCTTCCCAATTGTCTTGAATACAGGGGCGCTGAAACTGTGGAAAGACCTCTAGGCCTACAATGAACTGTGACAATAAATCCATCCTGCATCAGCCCACAGTATTATGAGTGCTGCTGTGGATAAAACCAGGTCTACTTTAGAAGAGTATGCTTTTTGGAATATGCTTTTTGACTTAATTTGACTTAAGTCTGAGTTTTCGATTCTCAAGTGGGTGTGTTGGGTGTCCTGACCCACGTTTGAGCTATCATGCTGCAACATTTGGTGCTGTGGGCTTAGAAAGTCCAAGATGGCCAAAAAGCCCTCAAGTGCGCCAGAATTCAGGAGAACCACGCAGTTTGTGCGCACACCAAAATGGTTACTTCACTTGCCACCCACCAGTGTAAAGAAAGATCTTTGTTAACAAAATCCACTGTTACTGATGTCAAAAAGTTGCTGAAATCGTGGCTCACCGGACCACTTTAAAGATTCAACCCTTTTGTGGGGTTCCACATAACCATTTTACTGTAAGGAGCCCCATCAAAACAATGTTAAGCAAGGATTATTTACTACCATGTAAGAACCATTCCTGTTTGGAATGCATTAATCCAAGAAAGATCCCAAAAATGGATGCAGTACCAACAAAATCCTCAAGGCGGCGCACTAAGTGCAGTTGCTGACAAAGGGATTTGACTCAGCTGACTTCAAAGGCTGCATTTTAATTAAAAAATAGCCACCTGCTGTTCCCAGAGGCCAGAAGCCTGGGAAACCCTCTCACCTCAAGAGATTCACACCACAGCCCAGGATATCACATGGTCATAATAACCAAATGCAAAGTGACCCCCTGGTCTGCTGACCTCAACCTTCTGGAGACCACACAATAGGCTATTGCACTTGAATAGAATATGTTGATTTTGACTGTTTCCTGTCAACAAAGGCCTGCCTGCCAGAAGACACATGTGATCACTGACCCACCCAAGTCTTGGAGGCGGACTCCAACACTCTGAGAACTGAATTGAAAGCAAAATATATATTTTACAGAAACACTGATAACTCTTTGTAATCAAATGACAGGAATGTATAACTTTGAGAGCCTTCATTTAAAAAATGTACCTTCGATTCAAGCCCAAACTCCAATTTGTGTGATGTTCTGGGGCAAAACCCTGCTATTTATGTATACTACAGACTCTGTGTTTAAGCTAGAGACATGGTAATTTACTGGAGTATGTATGGACAGGTCGTGTACATGTGTATAAATCTGGAGAAAAATCTGATGTTGCAAAATCCACTAAAAAGCACCAAAGGTTGCCATTTCTGAATGCAAGCCCCCAGGAAGAGCATAATTGGGACAGGGGCTACCTCATGTGATATGTGATGGGTGCATGTAATTTCAAACCACTGTGTATCTATGAAATATGTCTTTAGGTCAAATATAGATTGTGTGTAAAGTTGACAGGGGTGGGATCTCTGTATCATAAACAGACCTCATCATGATGACACTTCATTTCATTCCCCCAATCAAGGGGAAGAGGAGGAAGTGGCCAATGACAAGTGGAGAGGGGTAGGGACTAGAAAGCTAGCCTCTCCACCCACTTTCAAAACACATAAAAGCAGACAGTCAGGACAGATAGGGACATTCAATTCCATTTGCTGCGGGACGCTCTGCCGGGAAAATCCATACTTTACCTCCATCAACCTCCAGAGAGCCAACATAGAGACTTCAATCTATCCACCTTCAGAGACCAAGACTTTACTTCAGAATTTGTAGCAGCGAGGTCAACTACAAGCTAAATCCCTCTTTAGCAGGCCTCAAATCATTGCCACTATTCACAGCCAGGCGAGCTGTTTGAATTCTTTGCAAGAACTCTGGCCATTTGCCAGGGAGCAGTGTTGTATCCAGAGAGAGACCAGCTGAACCGGAGACCGCTGTATCCGGACCCACAGACCTGATCAGAACCAGAGACCCAGACCAGACCAGCAGAGTAGAGCTGACCCAGACGCTGTGCGCAGAAACCGTCCGTGGCGAGTGAAGAAAACCTGTTGACCAGATCCGTGGCGAGGCCCATTCCTTTTAAAATTATATTGTGAGTACCTAGCAGAACTGTGCAGAACCAATCTCTTAGTTAAAATAATATAATTCAATCTATTTTAATCTAACCAGAACTGCCTCCTAACTGTCACCTGTCATTTGCAAAGCTGTCACTTGTCATTTTCTAGCTGCAAGCTGTAACCTGTCGCTTTGATTTTTTAAAATTTCAAATCCGAAAAACTACCTTTATTTAATCGTCCGTATCTCTGGAACCGTTTGGGCTATGAACTTGGTTTAACTTTCCGCTGTAAGCTTAGAATCCCAGCTTTTCAACAAGCTTAGTACCGACTTGCTACTCCTCAAACTTTTGCCGTAATCATGATTCACGCATTCGTGAATTTTGCCGCGATTCGCGATTTGGTTAAAAATCCAGCCACGTGTGAAAACAGCAGCTTCCTTGCTTTCCTTTGCCAAAAATTCGTTTAACCTGCTAGTTACTCCTAGATCCTTGCTAAAGTGAGCCTGAACTCATCCCAAGTATATTTCACTCACCCTGAACCTCCTAAAGGGAATTAAAACCATTTTCAGCATATTTCTCACTGCATTGTCACCATATTCAAAGCATTTTGCCTGTGTTTCAAAGCTCCTATCTGTTGTATAAGCTGCTGGGGGGGGAATTGAACTGAATTCTATTTGATTGCATTCCTAAGAACTGTGTCATCTTCATCTCCTTACAGTGCATAAAAGGGTGGGTGAATTGTCCAAGAAAGTGATTACATTGTCTTTTGCTGAAATCCTATCAAGTTAATTTCTGTACTGCATTTCATTCCACATTGCATCCATTTGAAACCATAAAAGTATTGTTGCTATCGTATCCATCCTATAACCACTCATCATTGATTATAAAGAAGTGTGCTAGTGCCGGACTATCCATTATTGATTACTGCTCAGATTAAGTGTGATATTCAATTATTAATTTATTATAAAGTGTGATATATATATATATATATACATATATATATATATATTGTTTAAATTATCAAATAAACCGTTTAAACTTGCAAAACAGAACTACTTCGTGGCTCAGTGGGGTCAGGGGGATTCCAAGAGAGGGGTGTTATATAGGGGTAGTCATCCAGAACGCATGAACTGGACATAAAGATATATCAATAAGGGTTTCCATTCAGTATCCCAGACCAGGCATTGACTTAGCTGTAGTGTTGAATTGAATCCTCTTACAGGTGTTAATTACCGAAAATGTTGCAAAAAGTGGTAACAACATTTTCGCTAATTAGCACCTATTCTGAAGGTAGCACATTCTTCCTAAGTCGGACTGAAAGCTCCACTTTCGGAATATGGGTACCGGTTGCTATGAAAGGCTGAACACTGACCTAGCAACCAGTACTTTCGTTATCTGTCCCTTTACGTGGATATTCTTGTGGCATTCCTCCAATTTTGCAAGCACATGAAATTGGCGCTCAAGTGCAGAACCAAATTGGTGTCATACAGTAGGCATGCCACAAGAAGAAGTTGTTTTGGTTATGCAGACGGTGACAGATGCACTACATGTTGTCATCTTGACTTGCAGAAGAGTGCATACTGCCATCCATGGTTCTACTTTTTATTCCTTTTGGCAAGGCATGAAGGCTCAAATGGCTGCATTTGATCTAATCTGCCTGATGGATTGTGTAGTGATATGGGTGTATCCATAGTAGGCGAAGCAGAGGGAATTCCAAAACGTGCACATGAGTGTCTTTGCAGTTAAGGAGTGGATTATAGTATGGGGCCTTAATTGTGTTGAGTGAGAGAGAACACATTCTGGTGCATGAACCTCTGTGAATGCCATTGTACTTAGTGGGCAGTCCATCTTGATCCATTCTTGGTCACTGGTGGCATCGATACTAATGTTCATTCCGGGACATGTAGGCCTATAGTTTATCTGCACTGAGGCAAGTCCCATTTGGTGGAGTTTTTAAGAAGCACAAAATGAATACTTTTTCAGGAATATTTGTATAAATGTGGTAAGTGGTGATAGAAAATCGGATGTGTGCCTCATGCTAGGGCATGAAGGCCATTCAAAGTCATGTGCGTTGTCACAGTCCACATTGTTTGTTTTCTGCTGTACAGTGCACACTTGTATGTAGCTGTGTTTGCAATTTGCTTGTATACCTTTTGTGGCTACAGCATTGCTCAAAGGCATTGCACAAAGGAATACACCAAATCGAATGCTGCCTTCAGTGCTAGCTGCCAGTTCTGCTGTTCTGTTGCGGTTCTGAGAACCCCCACACAAGTGCATATTTACATATGTTTTCTGTGTTATGTGTAGGAACAAAGAGACATCGGCTGCAAGTGTGAAGATAGTATGCAGAGGGCAGCATTCCAGTGATTGTGGTGCAGTTGGTGGTGCGGACCGATGGCAGGTGCAGTGGCAGCATATTTTTCAGTTTGGTGTAGGAATGCCAACAACAAAAATACTACCAACCAAGCAGTGCATCCAGTTGGAGACATCATCTCACCGGAAGTGCAGCGGGCCACCCAAGGAAGGACATGAAGAATTAAAGAACGTATATATCGAACATGAGTGAATTTGTTTCACATGTCACCCAAACAAATTATCAACCTGTACAGGCTGCACACTGGAGCAATTAAAAGGTGATTTTGAAGCTACCTCTAAAAAGACTACTGCTACTCCACCTTTAGTGAAAGTGCTTGCAGTTCTGCATGTGTGTGCAACTGGGTCATACCAGGGTACTGTAGCCATGGCAGCAGGGCTGTCACAACCAACTCTTTGCAAAGTTTTCAATATGGGGCTACAAGCACTTCTGCAACACATGTCGAAATTCATTCAGTTTCCACAAACAGCAGCAGAAATGGCCACTGATAAATGTGCATTATTCGCAATAGCTGGCTTTCCTAATGTTTTCGGGGCAATTGATTGCACACACGTATGCAGATTACCACCCCGTGCAAGGGAGCAAATGTTCAGAAACAGGAAAATTAACTACTCTCTGAACATTCAGATGGCCTGCAGTGCTGACTTGCAAATCACACATTGCTATGCCAATTTCCCTGGGTCTGCACATGATGCATACATTTTATGCAGAAGCAACCTCCCTGTATTGATGTCTACTATGTCTCCAGACAAAAGCTGGTTGCTGAAGGATGGAGCATGCCCTCGTAAGCCGTGACTCATGATGCCAATTTTCAATCCACGCAGTGCAACAGAACAGAAATACAATACGGAGCATATCAAAACAAAGAACACAATAGATCGTATTGTTGGACTTCTGAAAAGGTGTTTTAGGTGCTTGCATGTGTCTGGAGGGGACCATATGTACGCACCTGAGAAAGTAAGTAAAATTATTGTGTTGCGCTCCATGCTACACAATTTAGCAATAGCACAGGATAGCGTGAGATAGAGTGACCAATAAGCGAACTATCATGTGAATGTCACATTGAATATGTATTGCTCGCTACCAGATCATTGAAAAGCCAAAGTATGATGTTGTTTTGCCTGATCTTTCACTGCTCTCTATGTAGATGTTAAAAAAAACAAATGAATATCTGTCAATAGTTCTGTTGGGTAACAATCGTACCTGTGGTAAAGAGGTTGAGCCACGTCCTATGTTTTTCTTGTCTGTTGGTGTCTAACCCAAATGAACATGTTGAATGTATGTAGAGATAGAATCTATGAGACAACACATGCCTCTTTTAACATAATCACAATCTCCAAAGAAGAGTAATGTGCTAACAAAATAAAATTGTGGTTTTTGATAAAGGTGTAAATTGTAACAAACATTTGTTCTTGGACTCTGTGGTGTGTTGTTGCTGGGGTCGACATTTAAGATTACTTTCTTCTCAGCTAGTGCGGTGCCATAGCATTAGAAATACGGGAGAAAGAGGAAGTCTCTGACTGTTGTTATTTAACTCTGGTATTACACTTGTTATGTCACAAACCCTGTGTAAAAAAAAAAAATAGGATTTGGCCTACTGTACACATAAGTCAGACATGTAAACACATTTTGCAAAGAAATGATGACATAAGTAACTTTCCATTTGCAATGGCAAAGAAATTTTATCGACCCATATGCGGAAAGGAAAACATTTTCAAACCACGTCTTTTCATGCAAAGTCATATTCACAACTATTTCACAACACACATTCTGTTCAAATGTACGCAAAAAGAATGAGTACAACTGCAATAAACTAGTGGATGTGAGATAAATTCACGACATGTGTGGGTGCGAAGTACTCCACTTCACACCATATGTATGCAACAAACAGATAGACATTAACCAAGTACCCATGAATCGCCATGGAAAAGCAGTATTTGTAAACATTGACAACGTACCACAATGTACTAACAATCAAACGGGAGGCATATCCTTCTGACAATGCACGTCTACTAACAGTCACTTTTTACTTAGTTTCCTCTCACTCTGTCGCTGAGGTCTGTTAGACATCACAACTTCCTCCTTGGCATCCTTCGAGGTAGTGGGTGCGTTACAGAATAGCCCTACTTTATCCTCTTCAGATAAAGGTACTACCATTCTTGCTGTGTCCCCTGGTGTTCCTTTTCCTGCACCTCCAATAAGTTAGTCAGTTTTTGAAGGCACAATGCATTTGTCTTTGCAGTAATTGAGCACCTGTGTACCGCCTCCTTTAACACAATCATTATTTGTGCATTTTCCTTCATTAATTCACACTGCATTTCTGCACTCCTGGCCACTGCACTGTAAACACGATCAACAGATGTACACACTTTACCCATATCACCCTGCATGTCCCTCAAGGTAGCCAGAGTTATCATGTTGGCATGAGCTACCAAATTGCCTTTCCTGATTACAACCACTTCACTTTTCAAGTGGGCACAAATTTGCTCCAAAGCCAAGGTCTGCTTTTCTGAGAACTAAAGTAAACGAGCAGCATTCTGTACACCTTCACCACTTCTTGTACCAGTGTACTCCTCTGCTGATGTTTGGGTGAGAAGGATATCAACGGGCATTGATTGCTGCATGGGTGCTTCTTCTACATAATGCACCATATTCTGAGCATTGCTGTCATCTTCATAGTACTCATACAGCAGTATCTCTGTATCCTCTTATTGAACATCTGACGCCGACACATGTTTGTTTTCAGGAGGTATTGTTTTCACTGCCTCTGCAACGGCCTGCACTCTCATATCGCCACCAAAAGGGGCATCTATCTACACAAAGCAAGACAAGAATACAAACTTTAGACTGTGGCCTGATTGCATCAATCCCATCCAGAAAAGGGCCACTGCTAATGATTGATAACTGTGAACAATAGTTTATATGCGGGCAGTGCTTGCAAGAAAAGAAAGTCATTTGACAGCACAATTATATATTTACACCATGGCAAACCCTAAATACTTTAACGAATCCGCTTCACTGTGGTTTGCAGGTACATACTTAAAGCTAGTGTCCTCCAACAAAGTGCTCTGTGTACAAAGTAATTATTATAGCACATGCTTTTTCACTTACCACGGCAAATGGTATCCATGCCTCCAACACCCTTAAGGCTCCCGGGGTCCATTGCTGCAAGCACTTTCAGTTCGACACTTGTGTAATTTGGCTCGTAATGAGAACCACCACTGGTGCCCTTGCAGTGCTCGTTGCTTTGTAGATATTTTTCACATACCCTGTGGTGAACATCGTACCAGCGCTTTTTCATTTCATCTACTGTGCATAATGTGTTTGATATCACGTTAACTTTCAAAGCAATGCTGTCCCACAGGTGGTTTTTCTCTGACAGAGAGGTTCTGTGAGCCATTGCACCAAATAACACCACTTTGTGCGCCAGTAGCTCATCCACTAGAATTCCAAGCACCGCTTCACTGAACTTTGCCTTTCTTTTGCACCCTCCAGTTTGTGCATCAACATATTTTCCATCTGTCATGATCACCTGCTGTCTGTAATGTTTGGCCAAATTCCTTATTTTGTTCTGTTCGCCTTGTGAAATCCATAGCCACCCCTTTCCAATCCCTAACACCTTCACAGTTTGCACACTTGTGCACTGCTGTCCTTAGCTGTAACAATATCCAATTGCAGCCCAAATGCCCAAATGATGCACAAAAAGCTTTTAAAATTGCACAAAAAGCTTTTAAAATTTCGCAAAAACCAAGGCTGCCATTACCTTCCTTCCAACTTGCCGGCCTGCAGTCAGGATGTGCGCTTTGCTTTGATCTGGGCAGCATTTTGCAGTCAGATTGTTTCCACAAAAACAGGTGGATTACAGCGAAAGCACTGTCGTGCTTTACGAAGACATCCAGGCCCACTTCAGAATAGCCATGGTGCTTGGCCGTCAGGATATGGTGCAGTGAGAAGTGGTAATTAACATGCTCACCTGCGCCATCATGAAAATCGCGCCATGAGTGTCTTGTAGAATTTACCTTTTCTTCCCATAGATGTCATTAAATATTATGGGAAGGTAAAATGTTTGTATCTATCATTTATTTATTTATTTATATATTACATTTGTAAAGTTCCCAAGCCTGAGGGCATCAGGGTGCTGTTTCAAATTGGTTAGACTCATTTTATCAACGACACAGAACATGGACAGGGGCCTGACGCCCAGATAGAAGAAGCTAAGGAAGCTGTAGAGGAGCAGCTTCATGCCTCTGCATTAAATGCCGCCACCCTACCTCCTGTATGTTGGAAGCCTGATATTGTGCCTTGCTTAACACCAGCTGTTGTGACCAAACCACAGTGAATATTCAAAAGAAGATAACCACTGAGAAAACCCTATGAAATGTATTCCCGAAGAGACGATAATCTGTGGGAGGAACTCCCTGAAGGAATATGAAAACTACTGAAAGAGGAGCTGGTGATGTCACGAAAGACGAGCGTGACGGCCTGAGAATACTGATTGAAGAGAATGCATGGACCTTGTATAAACTGATGATGAGGTTAAGAATCAAGTAAACCTTCATACACGAAAAGAAGGTTACACGTGTGTGATGCACTGCAGAAAATGCATTCCATTCAATAACTGTACAGATGCAGCAACACAAGTAGACTGAGTAATCGTAGAAGCTGGCTATATGTAGTGAATAGACTGCAGGCAAACCCCCCATTGTATAGAAGCTGATGTGTCATGAATTTAGTAAGCCCGGACCCATGGAGAGCGAAGGCTGAGAACACTGTTGCAGCATGAATAAGCTTACATTGTGAAAATGAATGGCGAGGCTGTCTGGTCCGATGGCAAAGCTGAAGCAGCCAAGGCCGGTTAGCCATTCTCAAAGGCAGTGAACGTGAGAAGCTGAATCATCCCTTGTTAAAATGCAAAGAAGGAACACAATGCGTACCAAGTTTTATTCATTTAAGACATTTAAATGCTGCAAAATGGACCAAATCGTGTTCTCATGTCAAGTGAGCCAAGGATTGGGTTTGGAGTTCTAGTACAATGATAGTGCATTCTCACACTCCCTTATAATAATTTGTTATTTATATGATAATGATTTATTTATATAGTGCCTTAAACCAAAGCGCTTTACAGAGAACATATTTACATACATTTATCAGACCAACCAAAGTTGGTACTCATTTATCGATCTCAGAAGGATGAAAGGCTGAGTGGGCCTTGCCAGGATTTGAACCTGTGACCTGCAGATCACACATAAATCTCAGCAGCGAGCACTCAATCCGCTGAGCCATCTTACCATCTTATTTTGCCAGAGACAAGAATACACTGCAAGGCCAAGTTCAAGACAATCTTCATGGCACAAGGAATGGTGTTACACTCACCTGGTATCCACGGGGGCGCCACACGATACTGGATGGTGATCTAAGCGCTATCCCGGACCCCTCTCTGCTTGGTTATGTGCCAGACGGTGGGTAACGCCTATAACAGGAGAATGGAGGTTTAAGATACTGGTTCTGTAATGGGTGGACTCCCATCTCCCTCTGGTCCAAATACCCTCCCTTGGGGTTATTGCTCACCTTAGGTTTTTGTGCGTTGAACTCTCCGTCCTGCGTCTCTCTGCAGGGGTGCGTGGTTGGTGCAGGTGCTCCGTGGACCCTCTCTTAAGTCCCCCCTCTGGTCGACCTGTTGACCACATCATCAAATCTATTCACTGCAGCTCTTGGCAGCTATATCTTCATTACTCCTCCAAGATGTCCATTGCAATTTACATGGTAATTCAAACTCCATGTCATGTAACAGCAGTCTCCCATAATACCTCTGCTTTCTTCAGTGGTATTATTATTGGTCCAGCTTCATTTTCCACCCAAGCCAATAACTTTGCTTGTGTGTCCCATTCCTTTAGGCATTTGTCATCCTCCGCCTGTACTGTGTTTACTCGAACTTTCAGATGTGTGTGCCTCTTGGCATAGGGGATAAGAGAGCAGTCATAGCTGCTCTCCCCATGGTTTGTTTACTTTACTTAGTCATGTGCTTGTACCATATATTATTAGATACTCCAGCAGTATTCATGAGATAGAGATCCATCCATCCCATGTCTACATCAGCACTGTGTCTACCTCTTCTCAGTCTACTTACAGTGCTTACCTCTCCACCTGACACGGTAGTTTCTCCTGCCGATGTTGGGGTAAAGTTAGTAGGGATTACAGCTGCATTACTTATAACAAATGACATTCGCCAAAGGATGAGGGCAAAAATACCAAACGAGAATAATTGACAGGACACAATGAGCATTCTTTTAATAATATCACCAATAACTTACTCCTCTTCGGTATCATGCGTTGTTTTGAAGATGTTTGTTGACCGCCTAGACAAGGTGTTATTGTAATTAGTATTGTATTAATTCAAGCACTGCAAATTTGATGTTGGGTCTTTGCAAGGAAAAATAAATGTTCCTAAACTGTGCGTATTCTAGAATCACAATGTACTGCAAGCACAGAAGGGGTTCCTCTATTCAATTGTGGGTACATTTCTGCTAAATAGGCCAGGAAATCACAGAAAAATACATTAGGATGGTGTCTTCTATTGCTGTTGGATTTCCTAACAAATTGTACAAAGTGGCCTTGGAAGCTCGTGGATGTGGATCATGGAGAAGCATCGATAAATGCAATAATAACAGTCAAAACTTTCACAATGAATGCTGTCAGTGTGGAGAAAGACAAATAATAAACAGATAGTGTGCCATCACTCTGGATGTGTTGGAACTCATTTCCCTATCTTTCTTGCTATGGAGCGGTTAATAATAGGTTGGCCCCTGCTGGGCTGAGATGGTTTGAGGTGATTGTTTTGCTCTTCTGTTTGTGGATCATTGGCCCTTTTGTGGTTGGTGCTAGGAGAGGCCACCGCTTGACAGGGCGTCATGTCTCTAAGGTAATTCTAAGCCTTCCTATATCATAATTTCACTGCCCGATCTGTGACCTGCTCCACTGTATATGGTCCTGTAAACCGGGGCTTGTACCACTGGCATGTGAAATCTCTTAAAAGCACTTGGTCCCTGGGATAACTTTGTGGAGGTTTCAGACATTCTTTGTTTACTTATCGGTTGTTGTTTTCTTCGTTTGCTTTGGGCCTCTCCCGTTGTCCCTGCAGTTGGCGAGAAATAAAAGAGGCACTAGCCATCATGTAAGCAGCGTATTCGTACATTTCCTGCCCAAATACATCAGACATTTTTTCTGCATCTAATAACGCCCTAGTGGGAGGAGTCAGGGGAAGTCTCATGTGCTGTCTGGTTACCACCTCATGTGGGGTTAAATGGTGGTCGGGCCCTGGCTTATTGCACAACGCGAATAATGCTATAGGCAGCCAACTTTTGTTGAGTGTCTTTTTTATTTTGGCAGTGAGCCTGTTGAGTCCTCAGATACCCCATTTGCTTGTGGGTGTTATGCACAAAAGAATTTGTGTTGTATTACCAACAAGGTTGTGATGTGGTGTAACATCTCTTTGCAGAAGTGAGGACTGTTGTCTTACCACAGGACCTCACACACGCCCCTTCATGGGAAAATATCACGAACTAGGAATTTTTCCACTCTAATGGCATCAGGATGGGAACAGGGGCCGGCTTCGATCCATTGGAAAAATGGGCATGCAACCACTGTCATGTAGCATCAGCCCAGGCCTACTTGGATCATGTCCACATAGTTGGTTTGAAGTTGGTGGAATGAACCCATTGGGCAAGGTATGGCTCCTCTCATTACCTTTAGTGTATGATCAGCTGTAAATTGTTTACACACAAGGCAATTTGGCATGAATTCTGCACATGTTCCACTAGAACCAGTCTTCTCCAATATGAGCAGCAAGCCTATCCTTCCCCATGTGGGTAGGATGGTGTAACTGTGTCAGTGCAGTGTGCAATAATGAGATTGTCATTACCACTTTCCCTGTGTTGTTTTGCCACCATAGAGCATCTGTTGGATATAATGTACATCCCCTCTTTAGCCATAATTCTTTTTCTTACCTGGATGGAGCTCTCTGCAATTCCATAATTTGCATCACTGGTAATGTGTTATTCTCTTCTTTCAACACCATCGTTTGTACATAGTTGAGTACTGGGGACGAGGTGTCCATTTCCAAAATGTCTCCAAAATAAGCTACACGCTTTGCTTCCGCATCTGCTGCCTCGTTGCCCCTAGAGACTGGATCCCCCCTCATGCACAGTGGGAGCTGAAGTGCCTCTATCAATCTGCCCAATAGGAGTGTGTGTTGCATCACTGACCCATCAGCACGCCTGAAGCACCTCCTATGCCAATGTGACAGCCCAGAATGCACTGTGGATGTCATGTACGCTGAATTTGAATATTTCGTCACTTCTTTGCTTTTGCTATGTTCCAGTGACAATATTAAAGCTACTAGCTCCACAGCCTGTGCTGAATAATGTGATGATAAATGTGAGCTTGTCACCACATCACTCGTTACGGCCACCTTTAATCTCACTAGTGCTGTCCCAGTATGTCTTTCCCCTGTCCACTGGTCAATTGTTGATGACCCGTCAATATAAAGTATGTCTCCCCCTTCAAGTGCTTTCTCCTGTACCTTTGGAATGTGGTCATAGTTTTCTATGTTGGCGGTGCATTCGTGCACATAATCCTCCTTCTCTATGGGTTTGGCAATGAAAGTCACTGGGTTGACAAGTCGGCACCTTAATATTTGAGGGCTGGGTTTGAGAGTAACACCTCATACCCCGAAGCTCTCTGCATTGTCAATGCACTTTTGGGTCTTTCCAGTATTGCGAAGAGAGCATGCTCCACATAAAGGGTGGTGCTGCATCCCATGGTAATATTTGCTGATTTGTCTACTATGAATGCGGCAGCTGCCAGTGCCTGTTCACATGCGTAGTGTCCTCTCATCACTGGATCTAACTTCCCACTGTAATATGCTATAGGTTTATTCCTCATGATTGTATTTTGTACTGGTACTGCAGTCATCACTACTCAACTGGAGTGTCAGATCAGGAAGAATGTGTCTTGATAGTCTGTGATAGTCTGTGATCCCTCATACGGCAGTGGTGCATATTGCTATCTCCAGCTCCTGAAATGCCTCTGTCATTTCTTCTGTCCACTGTAAGGTGCCCTCCCCTTTCTGTGCTTCCTTCAGCACACTTAACAAGGGCCTAGTGTATGTACTGTAGTCAAACACCCATGTTCAATAAGGCAATGTGTGGTATATTTTAATATCAATGTTCATTTACTAGTGATTGAATACACTTGTGTTGCTTTTTTCTTTTCCTTTTCTGTATAAAATGTTTGTCTATGACATGCAGACCCTGTTGTTTCCCTGATATAGGAACCACTTGAGCAGGGAAATATAATGCGGAATTGAGCCCGCACCTTATTGACATTGGCTAAATAAAAAAAGCTAAAGCTCACTCAACATGTGTTTTTTGCTCCCCAATCAACTAATGTTAAAGAGACAAATCACACAGTTCTACAGATACTAAGCATGTAAATTGTTGTAATCTTTACAGAAAATGTATATGTAAAGTAACAAAAGCCTTTGTGATACGATGCCACTCCTTTGTTTCAATAGCTAATAGCTCTCAAGTCCTCCCACAATCCCTGAGCAGTCCCTTTCGTTACACAGACTTTAGATATAGCCATAGCTATAATAGGGACCTTTAGACTAGTGTCTCTGAGCCATTCTTTGACTCCCACCAAGAAAATGTTTAACCCATAGCTTGTGACCTACCCAGTGCCTGCCCCTGCCACCACACATTGCCTTACCTAACATGGAACAGACTTTAAGCTTTGCCAAAGCAGAAACCTCAGACATTATTCAGGGACCCACCCTCTTCAACCTTGATGGGGCCCACCAACACATAGCTTCTACAGCATCAGGAGATGACCTACTCAAACTTAAAAAGAAGTGCTTTCGGACAGAGGTCCACGGGCACTTCTTAAGGGAATATCTTAGGGTCAACATGGTTCGCAATGGACTCACGATTCATAATGAACGAGCACTATTTCTGGAAGACAAGGAATATATGATTGGCTTCAGTAAGATCTCTACGAAGTGTTCAAGAGACCTCATGGTGCTAACCATCACCACAGCACAGAGGATACATGCCAAGATTAAAGTAGAATTAGCTACTGAAGAGGAGAAATTTCTCAACAATGAGGACCTACAGAACGCATGTGACAAATTGAAGGAAATTAATACAGTGTTTGATCAGTTCATGGCCTCTACCCTCGAAAAGAAACACAAAAAATGTGCTAAAGACATCCAGAACTTTAAAATTGAGAACGTCTACCCTTACCTAGCAGCGGACTATAAAGACAGAAAGGATAGAGAGAGGGCAGCCAGCCAGACCGGACCCAATAGAGGCCGACGTAAATGGGTCACCTTCTCTGACACCTCAAGTTCAGGATCCTCAGATGAACAATCACAAAACCAAGGAAGACAACAAACGGTGGACAATTCCAACCACCACCACCCCAGGTTCCTTTTTTAGGGAGAGGGAGCCAACTAGATCAAGAATTGTACACTTTCTTCAGAACAATACGCTGCAAAACATTCTTTAAGGACAAAGAACCAGCAGAACAAGAAGAGGACTCAGGCCTACGGGTACCCTCAAGCTTCCACCCAAGAGAGAATGAGAAGCCAACTTCCATCATAACGTTTGAAAGATGTATTAAAAAAGAAATGACAAAACTTCAAAAAACCAGTGAAAAGCTAAGGTCCAACTTTTCATCAGAAGAACACAAAGCACTTAAAAGTCTCTCCTCAAACAAACAGATAGTCATCAAAATGGCAGACAAAGGTGGAGGGATCGTTGTACAAAACTTGAACCAATATAAAAACATGGCGAAGTGCCTCCTAGATGAAACAACCAACTACAAAAGGCTGAAAGAAGACCATACTATCGAGATCAAAAACAAAATCCAGAAAACAACTAAGTTTGCCCTTGAACATGGATGGATTAGCGATAAGGAAGAGGCCTTTTTACCCACATCGGAAGGAAGGACAACGACGTTCTACGCCCTCCCCAAGATCCATAAGAACCAACTTCACCCACCCGGGAGATCCATTGTATCCTGCTGTGGATCCATACTGGAACCCATACGTAAATTTGTGGACCATTTTTTGAAACCCCTAAGCCTAGAAACACTGACATATCTAAGGGATACAATGGCCACCATCTCGATCGTCGAAAACCAACCGTTTTTTCCAGCAGAACTACTGGTTACTATGGACATTGCCAGCCTATATACGAGCATACCACAAAACTCTGCCATAGAATGTATCCGGCATCATCTTACACACCATATGACCCAAACCAGAGTCCCTACCAACTTTATAGTGGAGCTTCTTGAACTAGCCCTCATGAACAACTTCTTCTCCTTTGATGAGATATTTTACCTCCAAGTAAGTGGGACCGCGATGGGGGCTGCCTTTGTTCCTAGCATGACGGTCATATTCATGTCCGTATATGAACAAAAATACATTCTCAACATCAGTAACCCCTTCAGAGACAAGATCTCACGGTGGTTCAGGTACATAGACGACATTCTTTTCTTTTGGCAGGACAATGACACCTCCTTGGACAACTTTCTCAACTGGGTGAATGAGCAAATGAGTGAAATTAAATTCATCCTCAACAAAAGCAACCAAGCCATCAACTTTCTAGACCTGGACATTTCCGCCAAGGACAATAAACTAACCTGCACTCTGTACAGGAAGGTGTCATGACCCTTACCCCTGGCACTCACTCCCAGTTAGGGCCAGGTCAAAGGTCTTAAAATCTCATCCAAGACTCTCTTGGAGTCAGTCCTGGCGTCTTTGGTGCCAGGCTCATAACCATCATGAAGACCAACATTAGAATGGGACTATTTACTTGGGAATATTTAACTTGGGGGTTCAGCCAACATGGAGGCACACACATAGCTCAGTTACCAGGAACTGAGATATGCGGTCTAGTTTTTTGGGTGTGGCAGGCCTGGGACTACTTTACCTGGACTACTTTGGGTGTGGCAGGCCTGGGACTATTTTACCTGGACTACTTTACCTCAGACTATTTAAACCACACCCAAACAGCAGAACATGCCTTGCGTTATTCTGCTGTGGGCAGCGTAACACTCACCGTGTCCAGTACCTTGATTCCAGCTTACCTGAAACCAAGGACCTACAGAGAGAGAAAGAACACTGTGAAACTTACCTGGAACAGTATCCTGTCTTCAATCCCTCGCCGACTTCAGTTCCACTCACCTGAAGGTACGAACTCCATCATCCGGCACCGCATGCATCCTGGAATACCATAACCTGGAAAGAGGAGAAAGAAAGACATCATTAGTAAGCGTTTACTCACGTTTCCTTCCGAATGAAGAAAGCCACACAATTCTTACCTGGGTAGTCATCTCCTGGTCAGTATCGTTGCTGGAACATTATGGCACTCGGCGAGGAACATCGTAACCTTCAAGGAGAGAAAGACACAGCTTAGCAATATAAAAGGTGAAATAGCACCGCATCGCGCATTACTCACCGGACAGCATTGCGCACACCGCGCTTTCACCTATCGGCCCATACTCATCTTCAAACTGCATGACAACTCCAAAATACCTTTCCATACCTAAAAGGAAAGAAGCAAGACATTATTATTCTAACTAAGAGGAACATAAGAACTGCATATAAAGACTGTAAAGCAGCAAAGCTACGGAGTCACAGCAGGCCTGGATTCCCACGGGGGGGGCTTGCACCAGTGAAGTAACTTGGTCGCAGCTCGCCCCCCACATCTACGCGCCCCTGCCACGAGGAGCAGGACGGAGAATCCACCTACTACAATATTAGGGTGAGGAGAGGGCCCAAGGGGGAGGAAGGAGTTGAGGCCAAGGGAGGTGGGAAAACATAAAGACAATCTGGTATTGAATCCAGCTCTCCTATATTGCAGACCCATCTTTAACCAGAGGCCTTACCAAGGGCCCGGGAGAGGGTTCAAGAGTGCAAATCATCCAATCAGGGCTGGGTGGCGTCCCCGTGGATACCAGGTGAGCGTAACAGAACTCAAAGCCTTAACAATATGTAGACTTCAGAGATTGAACAGTTAGTTCAGTTGTTGGGACAATTACGCGCTGAAGTACATTCAGCCAGGCAAGAAACCAATGCTCTTAGGAGGGATTTGATTGTTACTAAGGATCGTACCGACGAAATAAGTAGACAATTGCTCCAATCACAGGCAGGACAGACCCCATTGCCTGGTAACATTCCGCCAGCACCTGTACCAACTTCTACGAAACCAGTACAAATAACCCTTCCTGGGGCAGTTCCTTTAGCTCCACCTGAACGATTTACAGGGGACCCCAAGATGTACGCAACATTCATGAACCAGTGTCATCTTCATTTCATTTGCAGACCTGGGGCTTTTCCTAACAACCAAGCGCGGGTTGCTTTTGTTTTGTCATATCTGAGCGGCAGTGCTGTGGATTGGTCGGTACCATTGGTAAGTCAGGATGACCCGTTGTTACATGACTTTAGGGGTTTCCTGATGGAAATGGAAAAACTCTTTGCTCGTCATACCCAAGGCCAAGCATTAGATAACAAACTTTTGTCACTCCGTCAAGGAAGTCAAGACTTGCTTACATATATAGCAACATTGAACAGACTAGTCGTTGAAGCTGGGTGGCCTGAGGAAAAAAGGACCACACTATTTCATCGGGGTCTACGAGGGGAACTAAAGGATGCCCTTGCTCAAGTGGTTAACCCACCTAAAGACTGTGCAGAATTCATCAACTTTGTGATGCAATTAGATCACAGATTACAAGACCGAAAAGCGGACCGGATAAGGTTAGACACTCGAGCTGTGTATGTCCCGTCAAAGGATAATGTTCCACGCACATTGGGAAACACGGTAGAACCCATGCAAATCGGAGGTGTACGGCCCCTTTAACTAAAACTGAAAGAGACAAGAGAAGGCAACAACAATTATGCATATAATGCGGAAAATCAGGCCACTTCCTCAAGGAATGTCCAGTGAAACCACCAAGGAGAACAGCTGGAGCCACAGAGAAGGAAGATAACTACCAAGCCCGGCAAGCATAGAGGTCCGCTTGTTGAGGGAGAAGGATGAGCCACAGACCTCACACTTTGCATTACCAGTAATTTTGATCAATCACCAACAACAGTCTCGGATGCATGCTGTCGAAGGATACATAGACAGCGGAGCAGTTGGGAATTATGTAGACCAAGATCTGGCAGCAGAGATTGGGCTTCCTTTATGCTCTAAGTCGACTACTGAAAAAGTTACTACTGTTGATGGGACAGAAGTATCTTCCGGATCAGTAACCCAATGTACAGCAGCACTAACCCTACTGTGCCAGGATGGACACCGAGAATCTATTGCATTCAATTTCATCAAAGCTCTTCAGTTTTGACTAATCTTAACGATGCCATGGTTGGTAGCTCACAACCCTCTAATAGATTGGCGTGCCAAGAAGTTGGCCTTTTCCGATAATTGTGCTTGCACCTGTTATTACCAAGAAAAGGGGAAAACAAGTTTATGTACATCTGCTACTCCCAATACGGCAGCGATTGTACTAGGTGTGACTAGTACTCTACTAAATTAATACCAAGATTTTCAAGACGTGTTCCAGAAAGAACAAGCAAATACTCTGCCACCGCACAGGCCCTACGATTGTCAGATCGACCTCATACCTGGTGCGCAAATTCCTTGTGGCCGAATCTATGCACTTACTGAACCAGAAAACTTCCATTTGAAATCTTATCTTGATCAGTACCTGGCAAATTGATGTATCCGCCTGTCTAAATCACTGGCAGCCAGTCCCTTATTATTCGTACCAAAGAAGGAAGGAGATTTGAGGACTTGCATCGACTATCGCGCATTAAACCAGATCACAGTAAAAAAACGTTATCCACTGGCCCCTTATTCCCGAATTATTGGATCAAGTCAAAGACGCCCAAATCTATACCAAACTGGACCTTAGGGGGGCGTACCATCATGTTCAAGTGAAGAAAGGAGACAAATGGAAAACCGCCTTTCGTACCAAATACGGTTTGCATGAATACCAGGTAATGCCTTTTGGACTTTGCAACGTTCGCGCTGCATTCCAGTACTTTACGAAGGATGTTTTGCGGGAGTTCATCGACGTTTGCGCCCTGTTTTACATTGATGACATCTTAGTGTATTCTGCTACAAAAGAAGACCATGTCAGGCATGTCCACTCCGTCCTTACTAAACTCTGCCAACATAAACTGTATGCTAAACTCGAAAAATGCTCTTTTCATGTCACCGAAGTGGAGTTCCTCGGTTTTATCCTCACACCAAAAGGTATCAGAATGGATACGCACAAGGTAGATGCCATTCTTAACTGGCCATCACCAACTTCATTTAAAGGAATCCACCAACTTCATTTAAAGGAATCCAGAGTATGTTGGGCTTTGCAAACTGTCAGAAATATTGTGCAATCAATGACTGCCGCACGGCATGTCCCTCCTGTGCATCGGCACCGTGATGATGTCCTGCCACATCTTCCTCCTCCCCTTCATCATCATCAGGTGGTAGCAGTTCCATGTCAGGGGGCAGGGGCACGTTCCGACAGATGCACATATTGTGCAGCATTACACATGCCATGGTGATCTTGGCCACCTTCTCGTGGCTGTAGAGGAGTGCCCAATCTGACCGGCTGAGGCAGCGAAATCGTGCCTTCAACAGGACAAAGGTCTGCTCTATCACAACACGTGTACGGGTATGGGAACGATTGTAGTCCTCCTCGTGCCTGTTACTGTGGGTTTCAGACAGGTGTCATGAGCCATGGCTTCAAGGGATAGCCACCATCACCTGCATGAGAGTGGAATGAAGGTAATTTTTCGCACATTCAGGTAGGACAACTGTACTAGTCTCACATGGAAGCAGGTAATTCGTGCCCACACGCACATGTCCTTGGATGCATTCACCCAATTTCTAGCCCCGCTATGTGTCCTGTGCAATGGATTAATGGTGAGGGTTGCATCTTCAAGATGGGTCATAGTGTGCACTGACATCCTGTTGCACGTGCATCGTATATGCATACAGCAGTGTTGGTGTAAAATCAGTGATGAGTAGTGTTTTGTGAAATTTGGTAGTAGGGAGCGTTGGCTGTAGTCAGTTCTATATTGGGCATTCTGCACTGATCAGTTCCATGGGGACATGCAGCACTCCTATGGGCATGCCGAACCAGTGACGCACTGTGGTATCCCTGGTCGACTCAGTTCAATGCACGGCCAGGGATGACTGTCCTGTGTGGTGATATGCTGGAGACAGCAACATACTGCATATGCAGTGCATAGTGCAGGATGTCCTTTCGGCGTGTGAGGGCCGCTGATGAGTGTTGCATGTGTTGCGGGATGTGGGCTGGTTACCTGTTGGTCATGTAGTGATAGGTGTCGGCTTTACTTCAACACTATGGTATTTGGTTGTCATGTACCATTTTAGTTGCTTTGGGGCACAGTGTTCGGTGATGTGCACATCATGCACTGACGTCAACATTCCCACCCAGGTGGAGTATGCATCCCCCCCATTCCCACCCAGGTGGAGTATGCAGCCACCCACCTCACAGCCCCAATGCACTGCCATGGCCCAATCAGGCAACTCACCAAGCAGCCAGGCAAGTCATCCAGCATGTCGCTCCATGTAGCGTGGTAGCGTGGAGTTCCACAGTACCAAAGAGTCATTGATCTGGGATATCGGGCAGAGCAATGTGTGATGATCTTGCTGGCGTTGCATACCATCTGCACATTGATGGAATGGTATTTCTTGCAGTTGCAATACACCACCTCCATGGCATGTGGGACCACCAACTCCACGTGGGTGCTGTCGATGGCACCTATATAATTTGGCATGCCTGCCAGTGCATGGAAGGCAACTTTTGTGTCGAATATCTCCTGGGGAGTCCGTGGTAGGGATATGTAGTCCATTGTGTGCTTGAGGAGGGCATCCAGCACTTGGTTCAGTATCCGGGAAAATAAGGGTTGTGATATGCCGTGCATGTGCCCCACTGAGTGCTGGTAGGTGCTTGTGGCAAGGAAGTGAAGCACAGACACTACCTTCAGTAAAGGGGGGATGGCGGTTCATATTTCTATGAGGCTCACTATGTCGTTGTGCATCAGGTCCACTATGGTGGTGATGGTGTCACGGTGAAGCCGGTAAAGGGTGTGGATCTGCTCAGGTGTTAGGTTAAAGGGGGTGGCTCTGATGCGAGTGAATGCAGGCTCCCGGTATGGTAACAGTGGCTGTACTGGTGGGAAACCTGGGCCTGTCTCACCCTCCTTCTCCTCTTGCGTCTCCTCTGTTGTGGCAGCTGTTGTTGTTGTTGTTGTTGTTGTTGAGGTATTGCAAGCAGGGCCTCCAGCTCCAGTAATGCTACTACTATTGGTATCATCTAGGTGTGGGGGGGTGTGGTGTGTGGGTGTGCTCATTTTGTACTGGCCCTGACTCCATTGTCTCCACCTGTGCTGATTGTGTGCACCTGTGGCTCTTGGAAACACTGCTCAGGGTTCTTAACGCCTGGTCTGTGGGATGTTTTAACCCACTCATCCAAGCCCTACAACAGAACTGTGCATTACTGGCAGCGGAAACATCTTAATGGCTGCCGGAAAGCATGCTGCTGGCCAGAAATCACCAGAAAGCGTGCAGTGAAAAAGTGACAGATAGGCCACCATCCACTTTTGCCTCTCTCAGTGTTAATACAGGAGACCATTGCCAGACCCCATCCTTTGGCTGTAAAGCAAAATCAGTGCAAAGGAATACAGAGATGTTCACAAATCCGTTTTATTTGGTGTCAAAAATTGCTAAAATCATGGCTCAAAAAACCACAAAAAGGATACAACTTCGTGTTGGGTGTTCTACATTATTCTACTGCAAGAATACATATCAGTACCACGTCAGCAAGAATCATATGTTATTAGGACAAAATCCCATGTTAAAGACATTAATTTAAAGACAGCTGTCAAAAATGGGCGCAGTACCTTTGCTCGCCTCTGACAGGTGTTGGCGATTTCTAAATCCTGACAGGAGAGCTGTCTTGCAGAAGCTAAATATGCCAAAGCAGAGAAGTCTATCAAAATGCCATATAGAGTGCCACACATTGATTTAATGTGGAAAAAGACTTGATTAAAGATATGTTTCTTATTTTCAGTTTATAATGTTATATTCTTTTTCACAAGGAACTAAGTTGCAATTGATTAGAAGGCAGTCTGATTTAATTAAAAGTTCAAGAGGAGGCCTTCTGTCCCTGGGAAGCCTTCACACCTGGTTTTACCACCAACAGCACAGTATATCGCATTGACATGTAAATCAGGAGAGGAGGAGATTTTCTCTGCAGCCGGAGGAAGGAACAATGGGGGCTTTGGGATGAATAGAATATGCTGATTTGAGGTGTAACTGTCAACACTGCTCTGGGAGAAGCAAGACATGTGACCATCTGACTCACCAAGCTTCTAGGGGCGGACCAGACTGGGTTGTGGATTTAATATTGCACCAAATATATGTTTAAGGAAAATGTTTCTAAAATATTCTATCAAGCTGACAGAAATGTACATCTTTGGGATTCTTGATATGGAAAATTCACTCACAGTTTGAGACTAAGCTGAAATCTGTATGATGTTCTGACACCAAACCCCAGGATTTATTAATATTGTAGACACAGTATTTATACTAGAAAAATGAAAACTTACAGTAATATGCTCATAGAGGGTGTGTACCACTGTGTAAGATTTGGTGCAAAACCAATATTGCGAAACCTACCAAAATCGCGAATAAGTTGTCATTTCTGAACCCAAGCTCTTGGAAAGGTCAGGGTTGAACAGAGACCTGTTTTAATTAATATGTGATATGTACATGTATTCTCAATAACTTGTGTACCTTAGAGACATGTTTGATTATGAAAAATTAATTTTCTATGAGAAACCAAAGGGGAGTGTTCTTTCCTTAAGCCATAAACATGACACCTGATGACTAATTCTGACTCACTAATCCTTTCTCCAGTCAGGTCACAGGGAATCCTCTGACCTATCAAATTCTTAGTGGGTTGGGCATAGAAAGTCCGCCTCTACACCCACTTAGAAAACACATAAAAAGAGACTGCTGAGACCCACATAGGGACACTCACTTTCCACTTCAACTGATTTCTTGCGCAGCACTCTGCTGGACCGGATCCTGACAATATCCAGAAGAACTTAGACTCCAGATAGATCCAGAACAAAGCTCTAGAACCCAAACTCTAGAACCTTGGAGAAGCAGAGGCCTAATCCACAAGCTGAACTCATTCCAGTAGATTTCAGAATCCAGCAACCTAACCAAACTATTCAAAAGCATTGCCGTGCTGTTTGTGACTGGCTAGAACCCTGTGCCAAAACCAGATCCAGACCCAGAAAGCAGTGCTGTATCCAGAACCCGCTTGATCCAGCCCAAGAGGACAAACCAGACCGCTGTGCCGTGCTGTGAGCAGGACCAGTGCCTGAGACCGTCCTGTGGCGAGTGAAGTCCAAACCTGACCAGATCGGTGATGAGGCCCATTTCCATTCCATTCAAAAACTAGGAATGTGTATCTATTCTAGAACTGTGCATAGTCATCTCTTAGTCTAAAGTAATCTTATACCATCCATTTCAACCTATTCAGAACAGCATT
This sequence comes from Ambystoma mexicanum, assembly GCF_040938575.1. Taxonomy (NCBI): domain Eukaryota; kingdom Metazoa; phylum Chordata; class Amphibia; order Caudata; family Ambystomatidae; genus Ambystoma; species Ambystoma mexicanum. The sequence goes on along the minus strand of NC_090933.1, from coordinate 1,065,243,567 downwards.
TAGAATTTTGTGTCCATCCTGCGATTTCAAATTTGTAAAAGCGCCATCTGTCTGAAAATCTACCTCCACAAAAAAGTCCGTATTTTTTTAACCGCACGTCCTAGAAGCGAAATTCCTTATAGTTTTTCCGTAATCGCGATTTACGCAAGTGGAAAAAGTGCTGCGAATTGCAATTTGGCTCAATTTCACCACATGTTAAAAATAGCTGCTTCTTGCTTTCCACTGCTGAATTTCGTTTTCAATCTGATAATTGTTCATGAATCATTGCTAGTGTTGACCTGAACCAATCTAAAGTAACTATTACTTATTCTGAATCTTCTTTAGTGAATTAAAATCATTTTAGCATATTTTTCACATTCCCTGCAACCACCTGTTTAAAATCACACCGGTTTTCTCTAAGTTTGTTGGGGGAACTGGGATTGAACTGCATTATTAATTGCATTCTTGAAATTTGTGTGTCCTCATTTCCATCTCTTCCTATAGCATAAGGGGGGAGTGAGTTGTCACAAGGGAAAAAGTGATTATATTATCTCTTGTTGAAACCATATCAAGTTTATTTCTGTGTTGCATTTTTTACCACCTTGCATTTCCTTGAAACCATACAAAGTATTCTCTGCTACCTCATCCTTTCTATACCAACTCCTCATTGATTAACAAGAGTGTGCTATTGTAATATTACCCATTGTTGATCACTATTATATTCATAAGTGTGCTATCAAATATTAATTTATTCATAAAAGTGTGATATGTATATATATTGTTTAATTCTTCAAATAAATCTTTTTAATTTGCAAAACAAACCTACTTCTTGGCTCAGTGAGGTCAGGGGGATTCAAAGAGAGGGGCGTTATATAAGGGTTCTTCATCCAGATTTAAGAACTTGACATAAAAATATATAAATAAGGGCTTCCATTGGGCATCCCAGACTAGGCATTGATTTAGTTGGATTGCTGGATTGAAGTCACTTACAGGTCGGCGATGCCGGTATTAGCACCATGCCGGTAAGCACTTTTTTTTGGCCTTCAGGAGGCCATTATTTGCATGTCCGCATCACTTGTGATCTTATCCTCTTTACGGCATGCCGCTAATGCCGGCATTGTGTGTCGCATGCGTGCGCCCAGACCGTTATTAACGGCATCGTATTTTAGGATGCCGTTAATAGCGGTCTGTTTGGTCAGAATAGCCTGTGCGGTAATCCTTTACCGGCATCGTTTTTCCCATACCTCCATACTCGGAATGAGGGCCCAGATCCAAACGGTACTACTTAGTTGATTTGAAGGGATACAGCCCTCAAGACAGATCATGGGAACCTAGTGATTTCATCCATGCACCTCGCTTAACTAAAAAGTTCCATCAGAATTACCCAGCCAAACCAGGACCAGGCAGAAGTGCTACCGTAAGAGGGGCCTTGGGGGGGAGTGCTGTCATGACCCTTGCCCCTGGCCCTCACTGGCAAGCCAGCCTTCCAGTTAGGGCCAGGTCAAAGGCCTTAAAACCTCATCCAAGACTCTCTTGGAGTCAGTCCTGGCGCCTTTGGCGCCAGGCTCATAACCATCATGAAGACCAGCATTAGAATGGGACTATTTACCTGGGACTATTTAACTTTGGGGGGTGTTCAGCCAACATGGAGGCACACACATAGCTCAGTTACAAGAAAATGAGCTATGCGGTCTAGTCTTTTGGGTGTGGCTGGCCTGGGACTACTTTACCTGGACTACTTTGGGTGTGGCAGGCCTGGGACTATTTTACCTGGACTACTTTACCTGAGACTATTTAAACCACACCCAAACAGCAGAACATGCCTTGCGTTATTCTGCTGTGGGCAGCGTAACACTCACCGTGTCCAGTACCTTGATTCCAGCTTACCTGAAACCAAGGACCTACAGAGAGAGAAAGAACACTGTGAAACTTACCTGGAACAGTATCCTGTCTTCAATCCCTCGCCGACTTCAGTTCCACTCACCTGAAGGTACGAACTCCATCATCCGGCACCGCATGCATCCTGGAATACCATAACCTGGAAAGAGGAGAAAGAAAGACAGCATTAGTAAGCGTTTACTCACGTTTCCTTCCGAATGAAGAAAGCCACACAATTCTTACCTGGGTAGTCATCTCCTGGTCAGTATCATTGCTGGAACATTACGGCGCTCGGCGAGGAACATCGCAACCTGCAAGGGGAGAAAAGACAAAGCTTAGCAATATAAAAGGCGAAACAGCGCCGCATCGCGCATTTCTCAGCGGACAGCATCGTGCACACCCCGCTTTCACCCATGCTCATCTTCAAACTGCATGACAACTCCAAAATACCTTTTCATACCTAAAAGGAAAGAAGCAAGACATTATAATTTGAACTAAGAGGAACATAAGAACTGCATATAAAGACTGTAAAGCAGTAAACCAACAGAGTCGCAGCAGGCCTGGATTCCCATGGGGGGGCTTGCACCAGTGAAGTAACTTGGTCGCTGCTCGCCCCCCACATCTACGCGCCCCTGCCATGAGGAGCAGGACGGAGAATCCACCTTCTACAATATTAAGGTGAGGAGAGGACCCAAGGGGGAGGAAGGAGTTGAGGCCATGGGAGGTGGGAAAACATAAAGACAATCTGGTATTGAATCCAGCTCTCCTATATTGCAGACCCATCTTTAACCAGAGGCCTTACCAAGGGACCGGGAGAGGATTTGAGAGTGAAAAACATCCACCCAGGGCTGGGTGGCATCCCCGTGGATACCAGGTTAGCGTAACAGAAGGGGACGGATAGAAATACCCTCCTCCACTACAGGAGCAATCACCCGAGCAACTTAAGGAACAACCTGCCCTTTGAACAATTTTTACGGCTTAGGCGCAACTGCACTGATCTGGAACAATTCAAGAAACATGCCACTATGGTTCAGAACAAACTACAGAACAGAGGATACCCGAAGAAACTGGTGAGGAACACCAGAAAAAGAGCACAATATACACCACGGGAAACCTTACTCACACCCAGAATACAGAATACAGATATGGAACAACTAATGACCTGTGTCACTACCAGCACCACAAGACTCAAGGCAATTATTAACACGTTCTGGCCATTGGTACAGCTTAGCCTACTAAATGAACCCATTCCTAGAATGGCACTAAAACGGGGGAAGAACCTCAAAGATATGCTAACCCACGCCAGGCTCAACAAAAAATCTCAAAGATCTGAACTGTGGAGCATGCGAGAAATTGTGGGTCACCACCCCTGTGGCACCTGCAATGTCTGCAAACTGACGAAAAGGACTACGTCGTTCATGATTGAGGAACAAGAATTGAAAATTAAACATTTTTCCAACTGTAAGACCACCAACGTAGTCTACATTATCGAATGCCCATGTGGGCTGAGATATGTTGGCCAAGCCAAGAGACAAGTTAACAAACGTATTGGTGAACATAGGTCACAGATTCACTGTAGAGTCCATGCAGCGCCTTTGGTTGCACACTACCTTGAACATCAGCACAGTGCAGATGACATGTACTAGTGGGTCGCGGACACAGTCCTCAACACTACGATTGCCGCCAATGCCTTAAATCATAAGGAATCCTGGTGGATCTTTAAATTAAAACCCACCACCAGAGGCCTCAACGAAGCCATGCCCACCACTTTTACATGAGCAGACTTGACTTTAACAACCCTGCAGCTTTCCTACTGCACAACATGATTTTGAGGTTACACACTACCAACCCTAATCAGTCATTACCCTTCCTCCCCACACTATCTAGGACGTTCAAGTGCTGCCTGTAACAATCTAGGACATATAAGGGCTCCTGTTACACGCAAGTACGAGCCCTCTTTTCTTTACCACACAGGGCACATCATGCCACTATACTAGGAGGCCCATTTGGTACCCGTTTGCAGCTGGAAGGGCTCGTCTTACTTTCTACCACCCATTTGTTGTGTTGCATAGGTGCCCACATTCACCAAGATAGGGCTGTTTACTTTGCTTCAACCGTAACTATGGCTCGGTTTTCCTATTTGATCTTTGAGAACTATTGGCACATTTATCTTCAGTACATGGCCCCACTTCCTATTTACAGACTGCAAACACGTATGCATTACACACACAGTTCTAAAACTAATAGGGGGATGGAAAACAACCACCAGTATGCGGCCGTTTCCCCTCTTGATGCCTCCTCATAGCAGTGTCTTGGGTTGCCTTGACTACACCCAACACAACGCCAGCGCTCATGCATGTAACATGGTGAAACTTATCACCTGCGCATTTGCGCCACCAATAACTAACACAGCACTTCTTCCCGCTGCTGAGTGAGCTGTACCCCGCCTGCAACACTCGCAACAGAGCAATATTCCCCCGCTCCTGCCCAGGATCCCCAGGTAAGCCTGGCCAGCTCCTTTCATGACATCCCCTGTCTGGAGCGCTTCTGCCCCACAGGACCTGCATGCCCTGTGTCCCACTGCCTGGCAGCACAACGCGGCTCACCATACTGTTCTTTCTCATGCAGATCCAGGCTCTGTAACCTTTACAAACTTACTCCCGCAGTTCAACATGTCCTGAAATATGTCTGGGCCTACTGCACCAACCCTAGTGGAGCGCCTTCAAACTACAAATCAGGTAGGGCTTCTTGTCCTCCCCCTAGCTTTTCACAAATAAGTTTTACCAAAAAATCTCAGATTTTTACCCATTCTTACATGGGTGACTAAGCTCCCACCTCTTGTCTTCACCTCCTCTCGTTCAGGCACCTGAACGAGAGGAGGTGAAGGCACCAGTTCCCCGAGCCCTGATCAAACCATCTATTCGCCCATTAATAGCTGCTCAGGTACTACTACTATATTTATATTAATTATATATATCATTTCTCTCTTGGCTATTTGTCTTTGGTGAGGATAAAAACATACCCTAGCCAGATATACCTCAGGTATCTTACCTTTACCCTCGTTTTTCTGTCTCTCCATATTCCCAGCACTCCACTTGCCATGTGTGTGAATAGAAGCTACGTCTCAAGTAAGACGACGACAGGCTCCAGTAGACGCGCCACACTATACCTCGTCCAGGTCAGTAACTGGCTTCCACAAGCTACCAGAAAGTGTATGTTCCGTACACTCTCTAACCTTTCAGGTTATTTTAATGAATTTTAATACATGCTAGTAGTGGAGCCACTTCACCCCTTCCCTAGGTGAACTAATTGAGTTTTCCCCACTCTGTTCCCCCATTTAGGGAGACCCGGTCTAGGCCCATGAAGAAGGCTTCCTTGCCGAAACGTCACAGGACATCCATCTCAGGGGCATGCCATCCCCATCCCGCACCATCACTTGATCCACATCCAGACGTAGACCAACAACTAGGTCACTCCCCAACACTCAGTACACGTCAAAAAATACTCAGAAGGATGTACTAAGTGACGATTCTTTGAATTGGATCTCAACAGTTTGAACAACTCTGTCTTATTGGCTGCCCTATGAAACATTTAAAAGTATCTAAATGTGATGTACATAGAGGCCAGCTTGTATAGTTTTTCACTGTTCAATAACTGTCTAGCATGTGTGTGTTTATATTTTAATATCAATGTTCATTTACTAGTGATTTGAATACACTTGTGTTGCTTTTTTCTTTTCAATTTCTGTATAAAATGTTTGTCTATGACATGCAGACCCTGTTGTTTCCCTGATATAGGAACCACTTGAGCAGGGAAATATAATGCGGAATTGAGCCCGCACCTTTTTGACATTGGCTAAATAAAAAAGCTAAAGCTCACTCAACATGTGTTTTTTGCTCCCCTCTCAACTAATGTTAAATAGCCAAATCACACAGTTCTACACATACTAAGCATGTAAATTGTTGTAATCTTTACAGAAACTGTATATGTAAAGTAACAAAAACCTTTCTGATAGGAAGCCACTCCTTTGTTTCAATAGCTAATAGCTCTCAAGTCCTCCCACAATCCCTGAGCACTCCCTTTTGTTACACTAATGTTACTTTGGGCCTCATTACGAGGTTGGAGGTATTTGCGGCATGGTTACCTCCTTACCGCATACTGGGTCCGGGTTCCTGAAATGAGGATTTACCGGGCCATTCCAACCTTGGAGGACCCGATAATTCCTCATTCGAGGAACCCAGACCCGGTACATCCTCATTCCCATGCGAGCCCCCATAGTGTTCAATGGGAATGGGGAGGGATACTTAACAACGGGCCCGTTGTTAGCTCCCTGGTCTCCTTGCGGTTTTACCAGGCACCTTCTGCGGGTCCTGTGAGGAGACCTTGTAATAGGGCGGTAAGAGGCTAACGTCGCCGGCACCATTACCGGCGCCATTAACCACTTACCTCCCACCTCGTAATGAGGCACCTATGTCTATAATGGACCAAGAAGAATTAGTACTGCTACTGACCAGGTGTGTTCCCAAATGTTATCAATGAATGAAACAATTATATCCTAGTGATGGGAATCCTGATATTGGTGGTACTAATGGGAAAAAACCTCTAAAGTTCTACTCCATAGGGATGTCCAGAAAGAAGATAAGGGTTAAACAAAGTGGATCACATACAACCATGAAAGTGAATAAACGTGGTTTGTATTGAGATAAAAAAAACATTCAAACATGAACAGGGACACATTTACAAATACTTTGTATGAGAAAACTCAAATACTCTAGACATAAATGAAAAAGGAATCAAAGAAATCACAGTTTTGCTTCAGTACATAGATCAGTACAAAGTCCTTGATCATGTAACATGGCATATATCACTGGTGAAATCATAAAGGCTATGCTTCGATGCAAAGGTGGGTGTGGGGTAATACCCATACACCGTGTTCAGTAAAACATTTAATTATTTCAGATGATATTATAGGTGCCGTATTCAGTAAAGCATCTAATTTTTCAAATGATATTACAGGTGCCAACTTGTCAGGGGGACCGTAGTCAGATTACTTGGTATTGAATGTAGGCCTGGCAGTAAATAGTCCATACAGCCCTGTTGTAAAAAAACAAAACACAAGAAAACAGTAATAAGTAGAATATTCTTGTGTGTTAATACCTTAGTTCTTTCTGGACATAACTGGGTTTGGCAGTACCCACGATTAAAATTTAGTCAAAAATGAACCGAATGTGTGGTTCTGTTAGAAACATTAAAAAGGGGGGATGAGGGGCACATAATATGCAATAACAAGGAAAACAACACGTGGTGATAAAGTTTTTGAGCGGTGGTGGGAAGAAAATGCCTAACTCACCACTGGAACCTTGTCATGAATCTCGCTTGTGGGGCGGGCTCCCAGGCCAGGTGGAGCCAGGACAACAGCACTGCTATGTCACATATTGTGAAAAGGCTGGAGCCAGTCTTTGAACTTGAGTAGCCAGAAGAAATGATTGCTCTAAAAATGGAGGCAAACAAGGGGAAGTCAAAGCTGGGTGAGCTAGCACTGTGTGTGTGGAGCCACACAGATGAGTGAGAAATAAACTTGAATGGCAACCGCAAACTGTTTTGGCGCCCCCCCATTAACATAGGAACTCAAGCTTGGTGTCATCTAAAATGGCTTGCTAATGTGCCGCGGTGTAGAGAAACAAATTAAAAATATATCTCGAATCAATAGGGTCCCTAAAGGTACCTGGGCTGAAGGGTAGAGGCTCCTAGGTGACGGATGCCGGTCGTTGGGTGCGCCAGACTGGAGCCCCGTTGTGAGGATGGCCAGAGCGTGGTTCTAGCGATAAAGTGAAGGAACCGCGTGCATCCTAATGCAAAAAACAAACACATTTTGTAAATGGGACAAAAGAGTTCCCAGTAGCTACAGCTTCAGAAAATGAATGAGCGAGTGCGTAAAGAAAACGCTGGAGACTCGAAAAAACGCGTTACCTGCGATGTGTGCCAAGAGGCACTGTCTGTGTGGTACTGCCAGAGTGGATGAGTCTGTCCGTGCAGCGTACGTTCGCTGTTCTGCAGTGAGTGTCTGTTGGTCAGCGTCGGCTGTAACCAAGACACGTCTCACTGTGGAGGGTGTGTGGGTTGGTTGGCCAGTGAGCGCATGCTACGTGGTGGAGCCGGGTTGGCTGTAACCCCGGCGAACATTATTCAGAGGGGTGTGTAGGCAGGCTGGCCAATCAGAGCGTGCCGCGTGGCAGAGCCAGATTGGGCACAGCCATGGGAATGCGGAACCGAATTGAAGAGTTACTTCGCATGAGTGGGGGCGGAGTCCTCCACCCGTGCAGGCCCTGAGCTGCGGCTTGCATAAATACAATGCCGTGGGCCCAATGCTGTAGCATCGGGGTTCCATTATTGAAATGGAGCCCCCTGGGTAAGCGTGGATGACCTGATGCACATTTGTGGTCTGAAACACAGCGTCATCGCGCAGGGTTCCAAGCATAGAAATGGAGCTGGGGGGTGAGTGGCTCTGAACCAATCGTGGTGGGCTACACCTCCACCCGATTGGGGGTCAGAGTCAGGAGAAAGGGAAGAGAGAAGTGAACTGCATGAAACTCGATATGAGTGCAGAGCCACAGACACCAGTATTGTGGCACAAGATATTAGTTGGATCTCGATGAGAAAAGATCTGCATGTAACTCGATGTGTGTGCAGTATCTCGGTGAAATAGTGGTAGTCATGTGGTGTTGTGGAAGTGGGGGAAGGATCTTCCCACTTACGACAAAGTAGGGGTCCAGGGGAGAAATGCACCGAAAAAAGGGCAGAAACAACCTCATGGGACTGTGGCGGTGGCTGACGTGCTCGTTTGCAATTGAGTAACGTCTTCAGGTGAGCGTGTGTTCAGGATACCTGGCTCTTATTTAAAATGGAAAGATCTATGTTCATTGAGGCCCTGTTGCACCGAATCCAATCTATGGATCCATCTGCATTCAAGGTTCAGCAGACGTCCTTGAATGTTAGGGCCATCCCATACTCTTTCAAGAACCCACCAGTTGATGTCTTGTGTGGTGTGTTTTTTATCCAAATAGTGTTGTACGAGGGGGGATGTGAGGTTTTTGCATCTAATCCTTGACCGATGTTCCGAGATTCGTATGCCTACACTCCGCATGGTTTGCCCGGCATATCAGAGTTTACAAGGGCATTCTATGCAGTACCCCACTTACTTGGTTTTACATTTATAGATGTTGTTAAGACACCATGTTTTCTGTCCAACTTGAAATTGTTGAATTTTGGATGTGAACTGGCAGACCGAACACGACCCGCAGGGGTGGTGCTCTTTAAGTGGTCTGAGATTCCATAAGTTGCTTTGTTGTGTTTTCTTGGTGTACATCGAGTGCACCAAATGTTATTTGATGTTCCGTGCCCTTTTGTACACGAACCTTGGCTTGCGCTGGTCAGGAAGACATAGTCCTGTAATGGACCAGTATTTGTGAATGATTTTCTTAATTTGGAAAGCATGTTTGCCGTGTGTCACTGCACAAGTGATTTGGTCCTGAGGTTCTTTTCGAGCTTTGGGAATGAGGAGTGAGCCCCGACATGTAAAGCGTGCCCTCTTCAAAGAACGGGACACCATATTCCGGGGATACCCTCTTTCTTGTAACCTCCTGCTGAGTAGATCAGCATCATGATAAAAGTCATCTAGGGACGTACAGTTTCTGCGTAGGCGCAGAAATTGGCCATAGGGTAAATTCTCTTTAATAGGTTTCGGATGATTACTCTGAAAATGAAGTAAGGTGTTGCGATCCGTCGGTTTGCGGAACGTGTTGCAAGTTAATTTACCCTGAGTGTGTCCAATGGATAAGTCCAAAAAATGGATCATGGTGTTACTATGTTCCATGGTGAACTGAATATCTGTACTGGATGTGTTCAGCCAGACAAAGAAGTTCTGTAATGTGTCTTCTGTGCCGTCCCATAAACAGATGACATCATCAATATAGCGCCGCCATTGTTTGATGTTGTCTTGCCATAAGTTGGTTGGGTTGAAAATGAAGTTCTTTTCAAATTTGGCCATAAACAAAATGGCCAAACTCAGGGCGAATGTTGCCCCAATGGCCGTCCCCTTGGTTTGCAGATAAAATTGTTTATCAAATTCAAAGAAATGTTTGCAGAGGGCAAGGGTCATTACTTCAATAATGAATTCAGGCGGGGCTTTTGTTTCTCTGTTGGTTTCAACGAGATATTCATATATGCAATCAATAGCTGCTTGCTGCGGAATACTCGTGTAGAGTGACTTGATATCTAAAGTCACTAAGATATGCTTTTGAGCGTCAAAGTCTAGGTTTTCAAACATTTGGATTGTATGCATTGTGTCTCTGATGTAGGATTCTGTTGTGATGCTGATGGGTTTGAGAAAATAGTCTACACATTTACATAATGGTTCTAGAATCGAACCACAACCGGACACAATGGGTCTTCCGGGTAGGTTGGTTGGATTCTTGTGGATCTTGGGCAATGCATACAGGCAAGGAGTTCTACCGCCTGTGCTCACGAGAAAATCTGATTCTTTTTCCGAGATCCAGTCTTTTCCGAGAGCGAAGGACACCATGGAGGCAATCTCATTGGTCAGTTCCTTCGTGGGATCTTTCTTTAAAAGCTTATAGCTTTGTGTGTCATTGAGCATGTCCATTACCATATGATGGTACTGGGCGGAGTTCATTATGACAATCCCCCCGCCTTTGTCGGCGGGTTTGATCACTATCTCTGAGTTGTTTGTTAGTTCAGTTAAGGCTTCTCTTTCTGCCCGAGAGATGTTCTGTTCTCTGTTGTTATGCTTATTTTTGCTCAAAATTCTGAGGTCTTGTAGGACACATTTTTCAAAAGTTAAAAGGTCAGCCGGTATTTGGTTTTCAGAGGGAGTGAAAGTGGACTTTGGATGTAATCCTGTATCGTTTAGATCTTCTCCTATGTCTCTAATGGCATCATTACAGCTGGATATTTATTGTTAGTCCACCTGGTCTGATTTTGAGGCACCTGTATCCGCAAAGACGTCAGCTTGATAGGGTTTGAATGCTAAGAGAATACATGCACACATATGCAGGATTTACTGGCCCTCCTGGGGGCTGGCCAAACAATGACTGGTAGGTCTTGTTTCTCAGTCTTCAGGCTGGCATGCTAATATATGTCATGAGGTCCATTCCAGGGACCATCTCTTCAGTTGTCTACTAGATCAAAGGCAGCAGAAAGGTCAAGGAGGAGGAGGTCGGCAGGCCTTCATTCGTCTTTGAATAAGTCAAGTTAGATTTTTAGGTCTAGAAGAGCTGATTCTATGCCATGACCAGGACGAAATCCAGAGTGACACATTGCTAGGATGTGATACATTTCTAGATAGGACCGTATATTTGGATGTATGCAGCCCTGTCAAGAATCTTAAAAAGGAATCTAACTGTGGTGATAGGTCTGTAATTATTAGGTGCAAGGGGGTCCATAGAGATTTTTTTTAGCAGTAGGCGTACCCATGATTCTTTTAAACTTTTGGGGACCTGGCTGGATGAAAAGGAGGTGTTGATAAACCTAGTTAGGAACGGGACTACTGTTTCAGCGCACATATATCCCCTTTGCATCTGCATGGTTTAAGATTTTTGAGAATATTCGCTACTTCTACTGCTGATACTTCTTTGAAGTTGAATGCTGACGTGGAGTGAGCTATTGATGTTATCTGTGAGGCTGGTGTGGTTAATTGCTGCTTGATTCTTTTCAATTTTCTTCTGCAGGGAAATAATTTTTGCATGCATAGCATTTTGAATGCTAGTACACTAAGTCTCATCATTGGAGATGGTGCTTGGTGGCAGGGAAGGGGTCTCTAGCTCTATGAGGATTCTAAATAACCCATGTGAGTTAGAGTTGGCTTTGGCTATCCTAAAGTTTTAAACAGCTGCTTTAGTGCCACTGATGGCCTGTTTGTATTCCTTGGCTAAAGTGATGAAGGAATTTTGGTAAGGTAAGTGGGGTACTTCTTCCAGAGGTTTTCTGCCTGTCTTTTTTTGGAATGCAGGGCCGATAGGTCAGGGGTGAACCATTAATTGATGTGAGCTATTGGTTTGGCCTTTCTAGGAGCTACCAGGTTCACTGCTTTGCTTAGGGTGCTAGAGTGAAGGTCCTCGAGAATCATTGGGTCAGCTGAGCTAAGGTGTTCCTGGTCCAAGGGTGTGTGAAGTGGGGAGATAGAATCCTTAGTAATTTTGCTAGAGCAGCGGGCGAGTTCAAGTGGTAGACTTAGGTTGTCTGATGGTTGTTGTTTCTGCAAGGGCAATATGAAGCAGAGGATGTGATGGTCTGATCAAGGGCATGGGGTGTTGGACATGATGGTGATATGACTGTTCAGGTCCGCGTCCCGATCCAATGATCTTTGTTTGATGTGGGTTGGATCTGTGACCCGCTGTGTGAAGCCCAGGTCTGTAAGGGCATTCGGTGCAGCACTTGCAGTTATGTCAAAAGGGTCGAGGATTAAGATCACCCAATAGTATACCTCTGGAGTATGGTTTGATGTTGTTAGAGATCAGGTGTGTGATCCCTTCCTGGAAAGTCATCGAGGGACCTGGATGACTTTAAATAATGTGAAATGTAACAGAGTCTGTGGGGGAGGATGTGAGCTTAGTCGACAGAACTAAGCAGTTGGATTTCATTGAGCTATCAAATGGTCTGATTTGTAGGGATTCTCTATGAATGAGGCAACACCTCCGCCTCTGTTTTCCGTTCTGTAGTGCCTAAGCATGGTGAAGCCCTCAGGCAGTCCTAAGGACAGTGCTGGGCCTGTAGCTTGGTGGAGCTAGGTTTTAGAGATGGCCAATATGTCTAGTTGATTGGAGGAGGAGAGGGTTAATGTCAGTTTAGGAGGGATTGCTTCTGTTTGAGGTGATTATAGAGGGGGAAATCTTCCGCCTTTTATGAATCCTGCTGTTTGGCAGGAGTGCCTTAGTGCTAGGTGGTGATGTGGGACAGTCAAAGCTCTTTTACTGGCTTGGTTAGGTAGTGATTCTCGTTGTGGATGGACAATGACTGTAGGTGTTGCTTTTGGTGTGTGGTGGGTGTGCAATGGGCTGTATCCTTAGGTTGAGATTCTCGTGAATAAATGCTGCCCGGTAGGAACTTGGGGCTGTTTCGAGTTTCTATTGTTCCTGAATGTTGTCTTTGTGAGTTGGTAGCAGGTGGTGTGAGTGACACTGTGCATGTGAGTGCATGGCAAGCTGTATGTGTGGGTAGGTGGTGGCTTGTAGGATTTCTGGTTGTTAGGTTATGAAGGCTGTTCTTGAGATTCGGGATGACTTTTTTTTGATTTGTTGATGGAACTTAACCAGACTGGGTTCATTGATTGTGCACACAGGCGACTACTTTGCAAAGTACAGACTAGACGTAAGGTAAATTGTGGATTACTGAAGGCCAAGTTGGTCAGGGTATCCGTAACAGCTTGCTCATACTTGGTGTATGAAAGGGACTGGGGTGGATGGGGTTAACCTTTAGGGGTAGCGCCACATTCCAACGTGTGAGTGGCTTCCGCAAGTACCGAGACCCTAATCATTTTATCAATGGGAGCGTTGTTGTTGTGCACAGAGTTGGGCCGAGCTTTTTTAGCAAAGGCTTTACATTGCTTAAGATTGCACAGGTTTGTGGGCGTTGCAAAGGTGGGTCCCCAGGGGAGGAACGGAGTGGGGCAAGGGGTGGGGGAATAACGGGTGCAGCGTAGTCACGCTAAACTATTATCCATGGCAACAAAGGTGCCAGCCGTACATTACGGTACTTCAGGCTTACCTTTATGATGCTGGGCTACAGCAGGTAGGGCTTGATGCCGGTCTGATCTTGGCAATTGCGGCGAGCAGCAGCGAGCTGCTGAGAGTGCTTGAGGCCTTATAGTATGGCCTTCGCGGACGGCCAGCTCCGCCATCCGGCTCTGAGGAGGCAATCCGTTTGCATCGTGTAGGAGTCAATCAGCAGGCTCAATTGGTTTTTGTGTGGCCAATGCAAAAGTCGGCATTCCGGGGGTGGCGGCCATCTTATCAGGTGCTACAGGTTCAATCATATACACAGCATCTCTGGTCTTCTAGGGGTCCCAAGGTCTGTGAGGCAACTGAATTCGCATCGGAGCTGCTGAGAGTACTTCAGGCCTTCTAGTACGGCCTTCAAGGATGACTGGCTCGGAGGAGCCAATCCTTTTGCATCGTGCAGGAGCCAATCAGCAGGTTCAACTGGTTTTGGTGTGGCCAAGGGGAAAATCTGTATGGCAGCGACGGCCATTTTAACAGGGATTGCAGGTTCAATCATTTACACAACATCTCGGTCTTCTGGGGGTCCCAGGGTCTGTGAGGCACCTGAATGGATCTACCCAACTATGTTGCATGCAAGTACTTAAAAGTAAATGTGGAGAAAGCTATACAATTTGGGGCCAGAAAAAGTATTTGACATACATAACAGGGAAAAGATATGTACAGGATAATGCATGACGTTTGTTTGGAGCAGTGCAACCCTGTGTTATCTAACGTCCCTGTAAGATATAGCAAAGGTTGTTCAATTACTTTACAATAAGGTTAAAATATTGGAAGTGAAATGTACTTTGTTGCAAATACCTATGCATCCGAGATTGTGTAGGCTATGAAACATGGACACCAAGACTGTAAAAGAATTAGCTACACAAATTCACAGGCTAACAAATGTGTACGCCTTGGTACTTTCTTGTGTACAAGTAATACCATATGTTTAAGAGGGAAAATACTATTGGTGTAGACACAATTGAGAAATTAAAATGGATTTTTGTTTTAGATTTGTGGGACAAGAAAACGATCAAATTGGAAGGTGCTATTATTTTCTTTAGAAATGAGGAAAGTAGAGGGAAGAAATTAAATCATGTCATGTTAACATTCCTTAACTTTTAGCAACTACATTATGGAATTCTTTGCCCTTAGGTATTTATTTGCTCATGCTCCAATGTAACTAAATTACAGTTTAAGATTTTTTTTTGCAGAAAGATTTTTCATAATTATGTTATTTTTCACTTAATGTGTTCTGTCAAATGAGTTATTTGGATGGTTTATGCTCATTGTCATTTACCTTTATTATTGTACTGTGGGACTGTTGTGTAGAGCACGTTCGAAGTACTACATAAGTACTGTAATAAATACCTAAACAAACACAACCTTTACTATATGGTGTGACATATGTACATGCATGTTATTAGATATGATGAACATGATTTAAAGAATTGTGTTTGAAAGAATGACGTGTTTGCAATTGTTTGGTTCATTGTAAATGTAAATGTTGAGGGAGTTGTGTTAAAGCATGAAATGCCAATATATGCATACATTAAAGGAACATGTAACATATGGGGATTTCTAGGTTTTACCTGTATATTACCAGAGATGGTTTTAATTAAATGGGATTTACTAACATTACAACTCAGATGGTTTTCCGCCTGCTGTAAACAAAGTTAACATAGGGTTAATTGCACATATTCTTGCATAAATCAGAAACTGCTGTTGATTTCGTGTCACGTGTTTGCAATTTGTAGTTCACTTTTAAATGGAGAATGGATATTATTCTCTCTGGATAGGTCACTGTGTATTTGTCACACACAACTCTCAGAATTCGCACTTTCCACTCAGCAGATTGTATCCTGCCTGGGACACAGAAAGTTCCGGAAAGATTGTTGCACTTTCTGTTCTTAAGCAGAGCCTACATCCCATTTCAGGAAAATAAAGATGTATCCATTGACTAATGTTCCTTGTTTTTCTGTACAAGACTGCATATGTGCATTACTCATCAATGGGGCATTCCTGATGGCCCTCGCGTACACTGGGTTCCTGAACGAGCTTCATTCATTTCTTGCAGAATTACAATTTATTAGACGGAGCTGCAACTTTACTTACAGTTCTGATTTCCGTGTTTATGTCGGTGACCTAGCATCAACAAAGTGCATTTGAAACAGGTGAACCCGTTCTTTATTGTATATTAGTTTCGCTGATTAGAATTACCGGAACATGTTGTCATGCTTTGAAAGTTTTTTGTAGTGTAAGAACAGAACATGCCCAGTATGGTTCTACAGGAGGGAGCGTCTTGCAATACGAACATTGTACAATGCAATTATACCGGAAGTGTCCTGCAGAATAGTAAAAAGCAAGAGTACAAGCGAAGGTACAACAACCTGCTACTTAGGAGAAGGATACCGAGCACATGCGGAAGGAAAGTCCTGCCTAATAGGCCAAGGTTAGAGGACAGGTTAAGATGAAGTACCCTTTAATAACGGTGGCACTAGGTCTCAGAACCAGCTTCAAAATGGTGGTGTGAGAACACGCTTGAGGATCCCCTTAGCATCTCCAGCCTGCCATTTGTCTATTTTGGCAAGCCATAGCCTGATGCATCATTTTTGGTGGGAGCCCAGCCATGGGACGGGCCGAGTGCAAACCATCAACAGGTTCAACATCTGTAAACAGTTTCCCTTAATCTCATTTTCGTAGCCTGGCCAGTTCCATGAGAACATCTGATGAACAGCTTACCACCTGCAGCTTACCACAGTGTGGAGTACCTTGTACACAGAGCTGCATTGCCCCTTAGCGACATTGCCCCTAGAGTTCAAGACCAGTTTCAAGATAGTCAGGACTGGGTCAGAACGCTCCTGATGAACTCCTGTACATGGCCTGCCTGTTACATGACCGTATTAGCAAGCTGGAACTTGCCACAATGTGTTTTGTGACGGCCCATATACATCACCAAATGTGCTGCCAACCAGGAGGTGCAACAACTGTAAACAGTATCATTTGAGCCCCTAATCACCCATTGTCTGTATGGTCAGCATCCTAAAACAACCGAAGACATTACCACCTTTAACCAGCCAGAGTATGGAAGACTGAAGACTGTGCCCAAAGAGCCACAATGTTCCTTGCCAACAGTGCTCCTCAACCTGAGCACCAGCTTCAAGATGGTAATGACTGAATGGGAAGGCCTGTGATGCTTGTCAAAGTACCTCCAGCCTGCTCCCTATCTCCATTGGAGACCTTGATGTGATGTCATTGATGGGTGCAGGGCAAGTAATGGGGCATGTGCTGTAAGAGGATTCAATCCATCACTATAGCTAAGTCAATGCCTAGTCTGGGATACTGAATGGAAACCCTTATTGATATATCTTTATGTCCAGTTCATGAGTTCTGGATGACTACCCCTATATAACATTCCTCTCTTGGAACCCCCCTGACCTCACTGAGCCAAGAAGTAGTTCTGTTTTGCAAATTTAAACAGTTTATTTGAGAATGTAAACAATATATATATCACACTTTATAATAAATTAATAATTAATATCACACTTCAGAACATGAGCAGTTAACAACAATGGGTAATGTTCTACTAATAAACTGATTTGATTACCCAGGAGTAGTATAAATGATGAGGTAGCACACTTGGGAATAGGAACAGAAGAATAAGGTGGTAGAGAATGCTTTATCTAGTTTCAGATGGATGCAATGTTGAAATGAAAATGCAATACAGAAAATACTCAATATGATTTCAACAAAACAATGTAATCACTTTTCTCTGGCAATCCACTCCCCCCTGATGCAATGTAAGGAAATGAAGAGGAGAGCACACAGTTCTTAGGAATGCAATCAAATAGAATTCAGTTCAATTCCCCCTCAGCAGCTTATACAACAATAGGAGTTTTGAAACACAGGAAAAATGCTTTGAATATGGTGACAATGCAGTGAGAAATATGCTGAAAATGCTTTTAATTCCCTTTAGGAGGTTCAGGGTGAGTGAAATATACTTGGGATGAGTTCAGGCTCACTTTAGCAAGGATCTAGGAGTAACTAGCAGGTTAAACGAATTTTTGGCAAAGGAAAGCAAGGAAGCTGCTGTTTTCACACGTGGCTGGATTTTTAACCAAATCGCGAATCGCAGCAAAATTTGCGAATGCGTGAATCACGATTACGGCAAAAGTATAAGGAGTAGCAAGTCGGTTCTAAGCTTGCTGAAAAGCTGAGATGCTAAGCTTTCAGAGGAAAGTTAAACCAAGTTCCTAGCCCAAACGGTTCCAGAGATACGGACTGTTAAATAAAGGTAGTTTTTTGGATTTGAAATTTTAAAAGTTCAAAGCAACAGGTTACAGCTTGCAGCTAGAAAATGACAGGGGACAGTTCTACTTAGGTTAAATAGATTGAATTATATTATATTAAACTAAGGGATAGGTTCTGAGTTTTTCTGAGTACTCACAAAAGATTTTGGACAGGAAGGTGACTTTGTCACAGATCCGGTCACTGCGCACAGCACTTCACAGCGATCTGGTCTCCGGTTCCGAGTACAGCTCTGCTTTCTGGGTCACCGGCACTGCTCCTGGATCTTGGGTTCTGCTGGTCTGGTCTAGCACCGGTCTGCACGGCTCCTGGTCCCGCTTTCTCCGGACACAGCGCTGATATGCACGGCTCCTGGACACTGCTACCGGTCCCGGCAATGTTCTAGGCAGGGAATTCAAACAGCTCGCCCGGCTGTTGATAGTCTGCAAATGATTTTTGGGCCTGCTGGCAAATACTTTTGCTTGCAGTGGGCCTTCTTGGTTCAAAGTTCTGTAGTCTCTGTTTAGCTTGGAAGTCTAAGTGTAGGATCTCTGGATGTGAAGTCGTCGGTCAGCATGCTCCGCAGCAAATGGAATTGAATGTCTCTACCTGTCCCAGCAGTCTCTTTTTATGTGTTTTGAAAGTGGGTGGAGAGGCTAGCTTTCTAGGCCCAACCCCTTCAGAGTTCTGATAGGTTAGAGAATTCTTTGCGTTCTCACTGGAGAACAGGATTGTGTGTCAGAATGATGTCATTTAATGGCTTGCAGAAAGGACACTCCCCTGTCAAATTACACACAAATCTATATTTGACCTAAAGACATATTTCATAGATACACAGTGGTTTGAAATCACATGCACCCATCACAGATCACATGAGGTATACTCTGTTCAAACTCTGATGTTTCTAAGAGCTCGCATTCAGAACTGGCAACATTTTGCGTTTTTTAACTGGTTTTGCAACATTGGTTTTTCATTAAAAATTATACACATATACACGGCCTGTCCATACATACTCCAGTAAATTCCCATGTCTCTAGCTTAATCACATAGTCTGTGGTGTCAATAATAGCAGGGTTTTGCCCCAGAACATCACACATATTCCCAACGCGTCTTAAAACGTGCACCGAAAAATCACAAGAATTATGGTATCATTTAAATAATTTTGACAAGTCCGCACTGTGAGTTATACATCTTTCTTAGAATCATATTCTGGCCAACAGGGGTGTGTCTTTTCAGGTCACATGGTATAGAAACCAGTTTATCCAGTTTCTGCCAAGCTCAGAGACCCTGCCCCTCCCAGCTTCTGCCAAGAGGAAGCTGTTTTATGGTCCCCCCAATAAGCCATCTGCCTGAGTCAAGGCAGGGCTTTGTTCAAAAGGAAGCCATTTACGGCCACCCTAATAAACCATCTGCCTGGGCCCTTTCTTTAGTTTCTTGCAATCCCCTGGTAATTCAATCAGAGAGTGTGTGACCTCCTTTTGGCAGGAGCAACAGAATGCAGCCAGGCCTGGGAATGCATTTGTTGGGCAAGCCCCCACTCCTGTCGGGGGTAGCTGTCTGGCAGAATTCCAGTTTCCTTAAGCCAGGTTTCAGGTAAAATGTCACTTTTTGTTCCCCAGTTTAAGTCAAGACAATTTTTACATATGCAGCTAGAATGCTGATTCTAAGTTCAAAACTATGACATTTTAACAGTTACAAACTATGTGACACTCGAAAGTAGGTCACTCAGTTAATTTAAACATTTTCGATTTTTGGTAGTTTTAAATCCAGTTTCAGTTAGGCTGCTGCAGACCTGCAGAGCTCAGCCAGTCTTGTTATGAACATTGTTTTGGGGCTCTTCAACTTCCCAGATTTAGTATGCACACATACTTCATTCTGCCAGATGTCCGCTGGTGTTCAGTGAGATTTTTGGATGTGTTGCAATGTTTGAAAATAGGCCTTTTGAGCTGGCATTCAGAGAAACCAAAGGTAATTTTAAAGTGCGGTTTTTCCTTTGGCACACATTTCACTCATGGCACCTCGGCCCATCCTGCTCGCACTGGTGGGTGGCAAGTTAGGCAACCATTTTAGTGTGCACAAACTGTGTGGTTGCCTGGATTTTGGCGCACATGTGGGCTTTTTGGCCATCTTGGATTTTCTAAGCCCACAGCACCAAATGTTGCAGCATGATAGCTCAAACGTGGGTCAGGACACCCAACAAGGCCCCCCCACGCGACTGCACTTTGAATTTGAGTCGATGGGGAGTCGGGTGCATAAAAGGTGATGACCCACACACTGGTATGTCCGCATAATCTTCTTACAATTCTGCAAATGGCACAGTTCAGCATCTTTTCCTCCATCCGGTATTGATCGATCGGTTCTCCTCGCCGGTCCTGATAGGAATATTGGGCGGTACCCCGGGCCCCTTGGGTCTCTGCTCCCGGTCTCCGGATCGTCCTCCTAGGCTAGTCTCCAGGTTTTCTTTCTCCTAGGACGACAAAGGAAAAGCGGCAATACCTATTCATGGACATTTCTGCCCCACCATTGATATATTGGGGTGGCATATATATTTTAGAACTCAACAGATATGAACATGCACATTTTTTTTAATTAAGCGACAGGACCACATAAACTTGAGAAACACAGAATTTGATAGGTTATATGTAGGATATTTTAGGGTTGGAATTGAATTACTCTGGAGCGGTACCCTCTGGGATTGCAGAGGACTCCTCCAGTTGCTGCAAAGTGTGCCTGGGATGGCAACACTTCAACTGGTTTATGTGGACCCACTTGTCTTCCCCCTCTGCCAAACCGCCTTTGGGGATGCGGATCTTGTAGGCCACAGGGGAGATCTTGTCTATAATCTCAAAGGGTCCCTTCCATGTAGGCAATAATTTTCGCTGTTTGACCTGGTTCCTTTGGAAATTGTATAGATAGACCCGGTCCCCCACCTGATATTCCTTCCTGGAAGTTTTCAGGTCATAGTGGGTCTTCATACTCTCGGCTGATCTTTCTAGATTCCGCTGAGCATAGGCAAAAGCATGTTGAAGGTGTTTCCTTAAATTATCCACATACTCATGAGTTGTGGAGGCATTTATCTTGGGTTCTGTAGAGCAAATGCTGAGGAAGCACCATCTTGCGTCCAGTCATCAACTCAAATGGTGACATTTTGGTTGCAGATGAAGGGGTAGATCTGATGGCCATTAGGACCAGAGGTAATCGGATATCCCAACTTGGCCCAGAATCTGCCACAAACTTCTTTAATATGCTCACAATGGTTCGGTTATATTGCTCTACTGCCCCAGAAGAAGCTGGCCTGTAAGCAATATGTAGCTTTCTTTTGACCCCCCAGTATCTCCCACATCTTTGTCATTACTTCACTGGTGAAGTGGCTACCTCTGTCTGACTCAATCCTTTGAGGTAGACCAAAACGGGAAAAGATGTGGTTAATCATCAAGGCAGCTGCCGTTTCTGCCTTGCAGTTGGGGGCTGGAGACATTCCACCCACTTGCTAAACAAGCATGTCACAGTCAACATGTACTTATTCCCCCTAGTGGAGCGAATCACGGGGCCTACAAAGTCGATTTGTAAATCTGACCATGGGAGTGTCATTCCCCTCTTTTGGAGAGGCGCCCGGTGTGTGAGGGATGTTGGCTGAAATTGTGCACACACAAGACAACCCTTCAAATATTGGTTGAGGTCCTGGCCCATGTGTGGCCAGTAGGCAATCTCTCTTAAGATTTCCAGTGTTGTGTGAAACCCCCTATGACCGGCGGTGGCCGCATCATGGGCGTGACTTAACATCAGGCTTCGGAATGAGTCAGGAACCACCCACTGATCGTGGCCAGCTTTGGATTTCCTTACCAGCAAGCCGTCTTGCATTCGGAACATTTTTGGACATTTCATCAACACTCTTAGGTCCTCTTTCCCAATGTAATCGGTATCCGTCAGGGGAAAGTTCTCAGGTTCCTCAAGGTGTTGGTAAAACTTACCAATAATTGGATCCTCCTTCTGAGCTGTAATCAAATCAGCATCAGGTGTCTCCTTACTCCATTGTGCAATTGAAAGATCATTGTGAGCATTTGTCTGGGACCTAGTGATAGCAGTGACCTGGATTTCCCCCAACAGGGACTCTATTTCAATTAGATCCCCTTGGATGGCCCCGGTTTTGGCCAGCTGATCAGCTAAGTCATTTCCAGTTTTGTCTGGTCCCTCTACTTTGGAATGATCCTTGATCTTTTTCCAATAGATGGTGATCTCATTCGAGGTGACCAGATCATCAATGTTTTGGATCAACTTCCCATGTTTCAAGGGTTTGTTGTTAGCACATAACATGCCTCTGGTTTTCCAATTAACCAGGTGCTCCACGAACCCGTTCCGTACATAATCAGAATCTGTGATTATGACCAGTTCGTGGAGTTGATGTTGGACAGCAGTGAGGATGCCTTGATGCATAGCCATCAATTCTGCCACCTGACTACTTCGGGGACCAATTTTGTATCCAGCGGAGGGTTCTGGAAACTCCTTCACCCATGCATTCCCTACGCCAGCCACCAGTTTTTTCTCCCCGTCGTTGTCAAAATGGTAAGAGCATCCATCCACATAGACAGTGGGCATTCCCTCACACTTGTCCTCTTCAAAGACTTTGTGTGGGGAATTAAGGTATGCCTCCGTGTTGTCCTTGATTTTTAGACTTTCGTCCTCGAGACAGTTTTCTCTGGCACAATCATGCAAGTCAGCCAGACCTTGTGCGAGGGGACTCTTCTTGTTTTGGCCATATCTGACCTCCACAGGAAAGCCTTGCATTGACAGAATCCAGGAAGTAATTCGGGAATTACTCACATTCCCGGCAGGATTCTGTCTCTTTGGAGATATTGCAGAGGCTGGTGTGGAGTCTCCACTATGATGTGTTCCCCCTGGATAAACGGGCGGTAATTCTTCAATGCCCACACCGTTGCCAGGAGTGCCTTCTCACACTCGATGAATTTTTCCTCCACAGAGGATAAGTTTTGCTCGCATAGGAGATTACTTTATTGACCTTGTCATGCTTTTGGTATAATACTGCCGTCAAGCGCGTATTAGAGAACCCCGTCTCCAGGAAGAACTCCTTGTTTCTGGCAGGGTAAGCTAGGCAAGGCGCTTGTGAGTGGCTTCTTTTGAGTTGACTTACTGCCTCGGCTTGTTCTGGACCCCATTCCCACTTGAACCCCCCTTCAGGAGATGAATCAGGGGTCTGGTGATCTCTGCGTAGCCCTCAATGAACTTTCTGCTGTAATAAGTCAGTCCAAGGAGGCTCCTTAATTCCCGCAGAGTTGTGGGGTCTTTCAGTTTCTGAAGTGCTTCCACTTTCTTTTCCTGGGGACAGAGACCCTGAGGAGTAATCTCATGCCCCAAGAAATTAACACTGGTTCTACACCAATGTGCTTTCTGAAAGGAAAGTTTTGCTCCGGCGGCCCTCAACTGGGTCAGAACATAACGGATCTCCGCTATGTGTTCCTCCACAGATGAACTTTTGATGAGGACATCATCTACATAAGCCAGGTTACCCCTTGCACCCAGGTCGGGCATGGCCTTGTGTAGGAAAATGTTGAATTCATTGCCGGAGTTGAGGTATCCGAAGGGAGTCCGGGTCCATGTGTACTGCTGGCCCCCAAAGGTAAAAGCCAGTTTGTATTGGTCCTCCCTACTGACAGGCACGGTCCAGTATCCATTGGTCAGGTCTATTGCAGTGAATACCTGTGACCCCTCGAACTGGGCCAGCCCTTGGTCAATGTAGGGCAGAGGCCATCGGGAAGTATGGACCTGTTTGTTGAGCTCCCTAAGGTCGGCGCAGAGTCTCCACTGGCCGTTCGGCTTCAATATTCCCAGCACCGGATTATTGAAGGTGCTTTGTATTGGACGAATTATCCCCCGGGACTCAAGGTTCTTAATTATTTCAGTAAGGGACTCCATGGATGCGAGTGGCAAATGATATTGCTTCACAAACACTGGAGTCATTCCAGGGTCCGTGGGAATTGTTGTTGTGTGGATGTCGGTGCGACCACAGTCATATGAGTCTACCACAAAGAGATCTTGGAAATCCAAGAAAACTTGTTTCAACTTTTGCTTCTGTTCCAGAGTCACACAGGCATCCGCTAGGTTGACTCTCTCTTCCACCATCTGCCTGAAGCCTGGAAAGACTTGTGGTTTGGCTATCTCAGCAGCCTCCTCCAGCTGGGTGGAGAAGTCCCTGGTCAGAGTGCTGATTTGGACTGGGGGCTTCAGGTGGGAAAGGCAGCCCTCATGGACTTGGAAAATCACCTCATCCCTCCTGAAGTCACAAGTCACATCTTCTTTACCATAAGGGCAAGAAGTGTACACCAGGAAGTTCCCCCCATGCCGGGTGAAAATCCTGTCTGGTGTTGTATTGTCCTCACTGTCACTGTCAAAACAGTCCTTGGGGATCGGTCCTAACAGTTCATTTCCTAAATCAAAGGAGAAATGTCGGTCATCAACCGCCATTCCAATAATGGAGCCTGCGGCTAGAGTAATACTCTTTAAGTCGCTGTTATCCACCTCTATTGGAATGGTGTCATGTTCTATGTTGACTAATGGTGTTGGGTTTACCCCTAACCCTTGCTGTTGGAGAGAAGCGTTTAGATGTATGTAAGCATCAGGGTTTTGCAATTTCTGTCCTCTTTTAACTTTCACTTCCAGGGAGAATTGTCGGGTCCTTTCTGGGATGGTGACTTCCTCTTTGATCTGAATTTCAACTGCATAAGGTAGCAATTGAGCTGACCTAAATGCTTTTTCTGGATCATCAAAGCCCATGGGATTATCCGCTAATCGTGACCAAGCTTTGAAGATTATTAGGTCCAAACTAATGGCAAAGCGATTGAGAATGTCACTGCCTAAGTAAAAGGCGGCAGTGACGTCTCGCACGACCCAACAATTATGGACTATGCTCTTGTTGCCAATGGAGATTTTGAGCATACACCTGCTTGGCAGGAGATGTTTGGAATTAGGTACTTCCAGGTCCATTTCCCATTTGTCTATCAGTTTGAATGTGGGAATGGCTGGAGCTTTTGGGAGTTGGCGGAACATGGCTTCGCTGATGAAGCTCTTACCGTTGTTCACACACACTCGAGCGAGAACATAGTCCTTCCCATCATTTAACTGGACAGGGATGAACAACTGCTCTCCAATTTGCTGAATATCAGCCAGGCTCTGAGCTGATTTCACATCTTTCTGGGAGTTTCTGATTGTGGATTAGTAAATAATTTCAGGGTGTTTCCTTCCAGTGCGGAATACCACCTTAAACTGGAAGGAAGGTTGATTTTTCAGAAATAGAGAGGACCCCCCATCACCAGTCTGTTGTCCTACTGCTATAACTGTCACGTCTGGAATCTGGTTGTTCTGGAAGTGAAATTCTACTTGGTCAGATTTTTGTTCAGCCATGTGGCAGGTGCCGTTTAAACTAACATGGTTGACACTCTGTTTTAATTTTATTGGTCGGCTAGTCTGGGTCCAGAGGACCTTGTTTACACAATCTATTAGAGGTGACAACCTTCTCAGGAGGTCATTCCCTAGTAAATAAGGGGTGCCCTCTGGAGTCACTACTATGACCGGGTGTTTCAACTTGTGTCGCCCAATTTTAATGTCCAAGTCTGCAGTCCCCTCAATGGGAATTTCCTTCCCGTCAAAGTTCTGCAGTTGTCCAGGAAGAGAGGTGAGAAGAATACGGAAATTCTCCCCCCTTCCTGCATTTAGTTCATCAAAGACCCTTTTGGACAGAAGAGTAGCTTGGGATCCAGTGTCCACCAGTGCCAAAATTGTACCCTGCCCCTGTACTTGTACCGGGGCATAGTATCTTCCCTCCTTCTCCTCAAAGGGGCACAGATAATGCACATTTTTGGACAACTGGTGGGCTAACTTTCTGGTTTTGGACATTGCTAGAGAAGAGATTTGGGCAGAATTCTGTGGAGAGCCTTGGGAATCTGAAAGAAAAAGTTGGCAACTGGAGATCAGAGCCATTGTGGGTTCCCCTGGTTCCGGTTCTGGGCTGCCTCCCCCTTCTTGGAGGCAGTCACCAGGATGGGTTTGAACCAGGGGATTTTGGTATTGTGGGTTCTGGGATGAGATGATGGGCGGCGGTAGCTCAGTCTCCATATCTCCCCAGTCTGGATTGGAATCCCTTGGGACCCATTTTTCTTTGGGAGGAGTTCCCCCATCTCTGAAGGAGAAGATCCTTTTCCCAGGATCTTCTGAGGATCCCTCTCCCTCAAATTGGAAGACCTGTACCTCCTCCACAAAGTGGGTCTGTTTGGGTCCTTTGTTTCTCCTACCACCCTCTGCTCCTTGGGAGGCAGGCTTTCAGGGGTAGGAGATTTTGTTTCCGGTTCATGGTTTTCAAGGAGCTGTTTACAAGTTGGGAAGGAAGCTTCCTCCAAGGCTTTACACCCCCCTTCCCCTTGTGCCTCCTCCCTGGGAACCGGTGTGTTATCGGGGTGCTGCCCCCGTCATTGTTCTGGAGCACCAGGTCCAGAGTTTGGGGCATTCTGCGATGGCATGCTCATCTGAGGGTTCTGTTGAGCCCTCAGTATGTGACCCAGATCCCGTGCCATATTTTGGACCTGGCGCTCTAACTGGGAAACCCGCTCAGGCTGATACGGGGCTCTATTTTCTCCCCTGGGCTGATCCCGGGAAGGGTTGCTATCCCTTCTCTGGTAGTACCCCTGGTTCGGAAGATTTTTGTACCCCTCCACCCTTGGCCTCCCCTCTGCCAGATTAGGTTGTCTGGGCTCAGGGAATTGGGGAAAGAAGGATGGATGATTTTGGGGCTGGAAATTGGGTGGATACCGGGGGAAAAAGTTCTGCCCAGGATTTGGAGAATTTCTGCCCTCCTGGGGGAAGTTAGGAGGGAAGTTCCCCGGGTCAGGTGCTTGGCTGGATCCCCCCCCTTGGGCTGGAGGAGTCCACACATAACCCTGGATTGGTCGGTTTCCCTTGTAGCGGGGACTTACATAGTCAGGGGAGCGGGGGACCCCATTTGTGGGACTACCTCCTCGACTCCCTGTCTGTGACTGGCCCGAGGGATTTCTTGGCTTAGGATTATTAGGTGCAGGTAGGTTTTTAGGCCCCCCCATCTCCAAGTCTAAAACGGGGGCAACCTTTACCTCTGCCACCCTGGCAGCAGCAGGGGTGCTGTTGGTTTTGGGGTTTTTGGGCGCATTATTTTTATTTTCTATGGGCTTCTGCACCTCATAGATCCGGGTAGCCTGTTCAATGACCCAGTCTAAAGATCTTTTCTCGTGAAAATCTCTCACGAGCTGGGTCATGATGTATTTGGGCAAGGCATGAAAAAATGTATTAACAAATTCTCTGCTGTCTGTGCGCACCCTTCTGGTGGTCTGCGCAAAGGCACGTTTCAGTTCTTGCACAAATTCTTGTGGGGCCTGATCCTCCCCACATTGCAAATTGTAGGCTGCCTTGCGAGCCTCTTGGGGATTTCTGTGAACAGAAAAATGTTTTAATATGGCTGCCCTATAGGTGGACCACCTTGAATGATTTTGGTCCTCCAGCCCCGCAAAGAAACTGGAGTACTCTGGGGAGAATGTCCACTTTACATATTGGATACAGCTTTGGCTGTCCTTCAAATGAAAAGTCTCCATCATTTGCTCATAGAGCTCCAAGTGTTCCCAAACAGAGTACTTGGCGTTCTTATGATAAGGCGTGATGACACTCCTGATTGCCTTAATCTGTTTCAATGGGTCCTTAAGCAAGGCCCTTTTTGCCTTATTGGCCTTTTTGGTTCGGGTAACCCTGGTCCATTCATCCTCTGACTCAGAGGCACTGCTCCCAGAGGTTCCTGTCTGATCTTCCAGGTTTTCCCGGATTCTGCGAGCCTGGGAGTGGCTGGCAGAATGTGGGGACCTGGTCTCCTGTGTCCTGTACCGCTCAGAGGAGTCTTCAGATCCCTCCTCGCTGCCAGGATTTGATGGGGACCCCCCCACTGGCCTAACTGGGCAGAAGTTTTCAGGATGCCCTTAATGGGCCTATTCTCCTGGGGTTCCCCACTAAATTGCACTGTGCTTGGGTGCCCATACCCGGATGCCTGCCCATCCATTCCTGGGAGGTACTGGCCTATGAGCCCCATGCTTCTGGCTGGATAGTAATCTGCCATCCCTGTGGCCGGGTGCTCATGTGCGCCAGGGGACATGGGGGTGGCAGAGTCCAGGGACTGAGAGAGATAAAGGCCTCTGGTACTAGGGCTCCTGAGGTTATGCTCAGGAGTTTCCCTTTCCCAGCGAACCTGGTCTCTATCCACCCCTGCTCCCTGTTGCAATGCAAGAGCCTGCGCCTTCAGTTCCTCAGTTAAGGCCTTACTAGACTCTATCAGTCTCTCCTGCATTGCTACCTGTTGTTGGAGCCTATCATTGTGCTGGCAGAGAGCCTCATTCTCTCTCTGCGTTTCCTGATTGGTCCTGGAGCACTGGGACAGTCTTTGCTGCAGGAGGGTTACCTCCTGAGTCCCATCCCTACTGGCCTGCTCTAGTCTTGCCAGAGCCTCCTCCACCCTCCTGGTGTGCTCTAGCAAGTCCTGGTGTTCTTTTTGGAGGTCACCCAGTCCCTGGTGGGCCAGGTGATTTTCTTCCATTTTTCTTTTTAAGTGGCAGACTTCCTGGCCTAAGGTGTCCCTTTCCTGACTAAGAGTCTGCATCTGTACCGTCAGGTCGTCCCTTTGCCTTTGGAAGGCACCAGCTTTCTGGCGCTCCTGATCAAACTCTGCCTGGGTATCCAGGTCTTTCAGGATCAGTTTATTGCTCTCCTCTTTCTCTCTGTCTAGTTGGATTTGCAGGGTGGCTACCTGCTCTGTGCATGCCCTGTTGAAATTGATTTGTTGCTCCAGCTTTTTCTGGCTCTGCAGTAGGGAGTCCAAACTGTCTTGGCGTTCCTTCTGCAAGGCCAGAATTCTGGTATCCTGGTCAGCCTTTTCCTGTTGCAATATATCCATGTCCTCTTTTATTTTAATGATATACTGCCTACTATCATTTTCTGACTCCTGGCTCCTCTGCAGCCTCTGCTCAGAAGAGTCCAGATCAGATTGGGCCTTCTGTAATGCCAGCAGTTGCCTACTCGCCAGATCTTGGCCTTCAGCACATTTGTCCTGCATGGCTCCCATATGTAAATATAAATATGCCGCTACCCTGGCAATCTTGTTGTGCTCATCCTTGGCCTTAGGGGACATATATAGTTCACTCAGGGCCACATGTAAGGGACCCTGGTCTCTCCATTTATCTGACCCTGTTTCAGTGATCTGGGGTGCGATTGCCTGCAACCAGACTGTCTGGTCCTGATGAGTCCACTCACCTCTCACAAATAGCTTATGTAAGAAGTGCTCTCTGGCTATTTTCATATCTACCAAGGTCGTCATTCTGGAATTTGAGTTCCTTCCTGACTTACAGAAGTTTGTATTTTATTTTTGCAAAACAGACCTTTTCCTTAGAGCGTTCCTTTGAGGAGTGCTTTACAGCGTAACATAGCGTGGTGATCCGACCGGATATGTGTATCTGGTCAGCTGGCACACTGTATTAATCTGCACAAGTGATAGATCTAACCCAAACGTCCTGGACGAGCCCCCACTTTGTAAGAGGATTCAATCCAGCACTACAGCTAAGTCAATGCCTAGTCTGGGATACTGAATGGAAACCCTTATTGATATATCTTTATGTCCAGTTCATGAGTTCTGGATGACTACCCCTATATAACACCCCTCTCTTGGAACCCCCCTGACCCCACTGAGCCTAGAAGTAGTTCTGTTTTGCAAATTTAAACGGTTTATTTGAGAATGTAAACAATATATATATATCACACTTTATAATAAATTAATAATTAATATCACACTTCAGAACATGAGCAGTTAACAACAATGGGTAATGTTCTACTAATAAACTGATTTGATTACCCAGGAGTAGTATAAATGATGAGGTAGCACACTTGGGAATAGGAACAGAAGAATAAGGTGGTAGAGAATGCTTTATCTAGTTTCAGATGGATGCAATGTTGAAATGAAAATGCAATACAGAAAATACTCAATATGATTTCAACAAAACAATGTAATCACTTTTCTCTGGCAATCCACTCCCCCCTGATGCAATGTAAGAAAATGAAGAGGAGAGCACACAGTTCTTAGGAATGCAATCAAATAGAATTGAGTTCAATTCCCCCTCAGCAGCTTATACAACAATAGGAGTTTTGAAACACAGGAAAAATGCTTTGAATATGGTGACAATGCAGTGAGAAATATGCTGAAAATGCTTTTAATTCCCTTTAGGAGGTTCAGGGTGAGTGAAATATACTTGGGATGAGTTCAGGCTCACCTTAGCAAGGATCTAGGAGTAACTAGCAGGTAAAATGACTTTTTGGCAAAGGAAAGCAAGGAAGCTGCTGTTTTCACACGTGGCTGGATTTTTAACCAAATCGCGAATCGCGGCAAAATTCGCGAATGCGTGAATCACGATCACGGCAAAAGTAAAAGGATTAGCAAGTCTGTTCTAAGCTTGTTGAAAAGCTGAGATTCTAAGCTTTCAGAGGAAAGTTAAACCAAGTTCCTAGCCCAAACGGTTCCAGAGATACGGACGGTTAAATAAAGGTAGATTTTCGGATTTGAAATTTTAAAAGTTCAAAGCGACAGGTTACAGCTTGCAGCTAGAAAATGACAGGTGACAGTTCTACTTAGGTTAAATAGATTGAATTATATTATATTAAACTAAGGGATAGGTTCTGAGTTTTGCTGAGTACTCACAAGAGATTTTGGACAGGAAGGCGACTTTGTCACGGATCCGGTCACTGCGCACAGCACTTCACAGCGATCTGGTCTCCGGTTCCGAGTACAGCTCTGCTTTCTGGGTCACCGGCACTGCTCCTGGGTCTTGGGTTCTGCTGGTCTGGTCTAGCACCGGTCTGCACGGCTCCTGGTCCCGCTTTCTCCGGACACAGCGCTGATCTGCACGGATCCTGGACACTGCTACCGGTCCCGGCAATGTTCTAGGCAGGGAATTCAAACAGCTTGCCCGATAGTCTGCAAATGATTTTTGGGCCTGCTGACAAATACTTTTGCTTGCAGTGGGCCTTCTTGGTTCAAAGTTCTGTAGTCTCTGTTTAGCTTGGAAGTCTAAGTGTAGGATCTCTGGATGTGAAGTCGTCGGTCAGCATGCTCCGCAGCAAATGGAATTGAATGTCTCTACCTGTCCCAGCAGTCTCTTTTTATGTGTTTTGAAAGTGGGTGGAGAGGCTAGCTTTCTAGGCCCAACCCCTTCAGAGTTCTGATAGGTTGGAGAATTCTTTGCGTTCTCACTGGAGAACAGGATTGTGTGTCAGAATGATGTCATTTAATGGCTTGCAGAAAGGACACTCTGCTGTCAAATTACACACAAATCTATATTTGACCTAAAGACATATTTCATAGATACACAGTGGTTTGAAATTACATGCACCCATCACGGAGCACATGAGGTATACTCTGTTCAAACTCTGATGTTTCTAAGAGCTTGCATTCAGAACTGGCAACATTTTGCGTTTTTAACTGGTTTTGCAACATTGGTTTTTCATTAAAAATTATACACATATACACGGCCTGTCCATACATACTCCAGTAAATTCCCATGTCTCTAGCTTAAACACAGAGTCTGTGGTGTCAATAATAGCAGGGTTTCGCCCCAGAACATCACACAAATTCCCAACGCATCTTAAAACGTGCACCGAAAAATCCCAAGAATTATGGTATCATTTAAATAATTTTGACAAGTCCGCATTGTGAGTTATACATCTTTCTTAGAATCATATTCTGGCCAACAGGGGTGTGTCTTTTCAGGTCACATGGTATAGAAACCAGTTTATCCAGTTTCTGCCAAGCTCAGAGACCCTGCCCCTCCCAGCTTCTGCCAAGAGGAAGCTGTTTTACGGTCCCCCCAATAAACCATCTGCCTGAGTCAAGGCAGGGCTTTGTTCAAAAGGATGCCATTTACGACCACCCTAATAAACCATCTGCCTGGGCCCTTTCTTTAGTTTCTTGCAATCCCCTGGTAATTCAATCAGAGAGTGTGTGACCTCCTTTTGGCAGGAGCAACAGAATGCAGCCAGGCCTGGGAATGCATTTGTTGGGCAAGCCCCCACTCCTGTCGGGGGTAGCTGTCTGGCAGAATTCCAGTTTCCTTAAGCCAGGTTTCAGGTAAAATGTCACTTTTTGTTCCCCAGTTTAAGTCAAGACAATTTTTACATATGCAGCTAGAATGCTGATTCTAAGTTCAAAACTATGACATTTTAACAGTTACAAACTATGTGACACTCAAAAGTAGGTCACTCAGTTAATTTAAACATTTTCGATTTTTGGTAGTTTTAAATCCAGTTTCAGTTAGGCTGCTGCAGACCTGCAGAGCTCAGCCAGTCTTGTTATGAACATTGTTTTGGGGCTCTTCAACTTCCCAGATTTAGTATGCACACATACTTCATTCTGCCAGATGTCCGCTGGTGTTCAGTGAGATTTTTGGATGTGTTGCAATGTTTGAAAATAGGCATTTTGAGCTGGCATTCAGAGAAACCAAAGGTAATTTTAAAGTGCGGTTTTTCCTTTGGCACACATTTCACTCATGGCACCCCGGCCCATCCTGCTCGCACTGGTGGGTGGCAAGTTAGGCAACCATTTTAGTGTGCACAAACTGTGTGGTTCTCCTGGATTTTGGCGCACATGTGGGCTTTTTGGCCATCTTGGATTTTCTAAGCCCACAGCACCAAATGTTGCTGCATGATAGCTCAAACGTGGGTCAGGACACCCAACAAGGCCCCCCCACACGACTGCACTTTGAATTTGAGTCGATGGGGAGTCGGGTGCATAAAAGGTGATGACCCACGCACTGGTATGTCCGCATAATCTTCTTCCAATTCTGCAAATGGCACAGTTCAGCATCTTTTCCTCCATCCGGTATTGATCGATCGGTTCTCCTGGCCGGTCCTGATGGGAATATTGGGCGGTACCCCGGGCCCCTTGGGTCTCTGCTCCCGGTCTCCGGATCGTCCTCCTAGGCCAGTCTCCGGGTTTTCTTTCTCCTAGGACGACAAAGGAAAAGCGGCAATACCTATTCATGGACATTTATCCCCCACCATTGATATATTGGGGTGGCATATATATTTTAGAACTCAACAGATATGAACATGCACATTTTTTTTAATTAAGCGACAGGACCACATAAACTTGAGAAACACAGAATTTGATAGGTTATATGTAGGATATTTTAGGGTTGGAATTGAATTACTCTGGAGCGGTACCCTCTGGGATTGCAGAGGACTCCTCCAGTTGCTGCAAAGTGTGCCTGGGATGGCAACACTTCAACTGGTTTATGTGGACCCACTTGTCT
This sequence comes from Ambystoma mexicanum, assembly GCF_040938575.1. NCBI lineage: Eukaryota > Metazoa > Chordata > Amphibia > Caudata > Ambystomatidae > Ambystoma > Ambystoma mexicanum. Next base: position 1,065,210,278 of record NC_090933.1, on the reverse strand, counting down.
TCCCCCTCTGTCAAACCACCTTTGGGGATGCAGATCTTGTAGGCCACAGGGGAGATCTTGTCTATAATCTCAAAGGGTCCCTTCCATGTAGGCAAAAATGTTTGCTGTTTGGCCTGGTTCCTTTGGAAATTGTATAGATAGACCCGGTCCCCCACCTGATATTCCTTCCTGGAAGCTTTCAGGTCATAGTGGGTCTTCATACTCTCGGCTGATCTTTCTAGATTCCGCTGAGCATAGGAAAAAGCATGTTAAAGGTGTTTCCTTAAATTATCCACATACTCATGAGTTCAGGAGGCGTTTATCAACGTTTGCTCTTCGGTTCTGTAGAGCAAATGCTGAGGAAGCACCATCTTGCGTCCAGTCATCAACTCAAATGGTGACATTTTGGTTGCAGATGAATGGGTAGATCTGATGGCCATTAGGACCAGAGGTAATCGGATATCCCAACTTGGCCCAGAATCTGCCACAAACTTCTTTAATATGCTCACAATGGTTTGGTTATATTGCTCTACTGCCCCAGAAGAAGCTGGCCTGTAAGCAATATGTAGCTTTCTTTTGACCCCCAGTATCTCCCACATCTTTGTCATTACTTCAATGGTGAAGTGGCTACCTCTGTCTGACTCAATCCTTTGAGGTAGACCAAAATGGGAAAAGATGTGGTTAATCATCAAGGCAGCTGCCGTTTCTGCCTTGCAGTTTGGGGCTGGGAGACATTCCACCCACTTGGTAAACAAGCATGTCACAGTCAACATGTACTTATTCCCCCTAGCGGAGCGAATCACAGGGCCTACAAAGTCGATTTGTAAATCTGACCATGGGAGTGTCATTCCCCTCTTTTGGAGAGGCGCCCGGTGTGTGAGGGATGTTGGCTGAAATTGTGCACACACAAGACAACCCTTCAAATATTGGTTGAGGTCCTGGCCCATGTGTGGCCAGTAGGCAATCTCTCTTAAGATTTCCAGTGTTGTGTGAAACCCACTATGACCGGCGGTGGCCGCATCATGGGCGTGACTTAACATCAGGCTTCGGAATGAGGTAGGAACCACCCACTGATCGTGGCCAGCTTTGGATTTCCTTACCAGCAAGCCGTCTTGCATTCGGAACATTTTTGGACATTTCATCAACACTCTTAGGTCCTCTTTCCCAATGTAATCGGTATCTGTCAGGGGAAAGTTCTCAGGTTCGTCAAGGTGTTGGTAAAACTTACCAATAATTGGATCCCCCTTCTGAGCTGTAATCAAATCAGCATCAGGGGTCTCCTTACTACATTGTGCAATTGAAAGATCATTGTGAGCATTTGTCTGGTACCTAGTGATAGCAATGGCCTGGATTTCCCGAAACAGGGACTCTATTTCAATTAGATCCCCTTGGAAGGCCCCGGTTTTGGCCAGCTGATCAGCTAAGTCATTTCCAGTTTTGTCTGGTCCCTCTACTTTGGAATGACCCTTGATCTTTTTCCAATAGATGGTCATCTCATTCGAGGTGACCAGATCATCAATGTTTTGGATCAACTTCCCATGTTTCAAGGGTTTGTTGTTAGCACATAACATGCCTCTGGTTTTCCAATTAATCAGGTGCCCCACGAACCCGTTCCGTACACAATCAGAATCTGTGATTATGACCAGTTTGTGGAGTTGATGTTGGACAGCAGTGAGGATGGCTTGATACACAGCCATCAATTCTGCCACCTGACTACTTCGGGGACCAATTTTGTATCCAGCGGAGGGTTCTGGAAACTCCTTCACCCATGCATTCCCTACGCCAGCCACCAGTACTTTCTCCCCGTCGTTGTCAACATGGTAAGAGCATCCATCCACATAGACAGTGGGCATTCCCTCACACTTGTCCTCTTCAAAGACTTTGTGTGGGGAATTAAGGTATGCCTCCGTGTTGTCCTTGATTTTTAGACTTTCCTCCTCTAGACAGTTTTCTCTGGCAGAATCATGCAAGTCAGCCAGACCTTGCGCGAGGGGACTCTTCTTGTTTTGGCCATATCTGACCTCCACAGGAAAGCCTTGCATTGACAGAATCCACGAAGTAATTCGGGAATTACTCACATTCCCGGCCCGGATTCTGTCACTTTGGAGATATTACAGAGGCTGGTGTGGAGTCTCCACTATGATGTGTTCCCCCTGGATAAACGGGCGGTAATTCTTCAATGCCCACACCGTTGCCAGGAGTGCCTTCTCACACTCGTTGAATTTTTCCTCCACAGAGGACAAAGTTTTGCTCGCATAGGAGATTACTTTATTGACCTTGTCATGCTTTTGGTATAATACTGCCGTCAAGTGCGTATTAGAGAACCCCGTCTCCAGGAAGAACTCCTTGTTTCTGACAGGGTAAGCTAGGCAAGGCGCTTGTGAGAGGCTTCTTTTGAGTTGACTTACTGCCTCGGCTTGTTCTGGACCCCATTCCCACTTGACCCCCCCCTTCAGGAGATGAATCAGGGGTCTGGTGATCTCTGCGTAGCCCTCAATGAACTTTCTGCTGTAATTAGTCAGTCCAAGGAGGCTCCTTAGTTCCCGCAGAGTTGTGGGGTCTTTCAGTTTCTGAAGTGCTTCCACTTTCTTTTCCTGGGGACAGAGACCCTGAGGAGTAATCTCATGCCCCAAGAAATTAACACGGGTTCTACACCACTGTGCTTTCTGAAAGGAAAGTTTTGCTCCGGCGGCCCTCAACTGGGTCAGAACATAACGGATCTCTGCTATGTGTTCCTCCACAGATGAACTTTTGATGAGGACATCATCTACATAAGCCAGGTTACCCCTTGCACCCAGGTCGGGCATGGCCTTGTGTAGGAAAATGTTGAATTCATTGCCGGAGTTGAGGTATCCGAAGGGAGTCCGGGTCCATGTGTACTGCTGGCCCCCAAAGGTAAAAGCCAGTTTGTATTGGTCCTCCCTACTGACAGGCACGGTCCAGTATCCATTGGTCAGGTCTATTGCAGTGAATACCTGCGACCCCTGAATCTGGGCCAGCCCTTGGTCAATGTAGGGCAGAGGCCATCGGGAAGTATGGACCCGTTTGTTGAGCTCCCTAAGGTCGGCGCAGAGTCTCCACTGGCCGTTCGGCTTCAATATTCCCAGCACCGGATTATTGAAGGTGCTGTGTATTGGACGAATTATCCCCCGGGACTCAAGGTTCTTAATTATTTCAGTAAGGGACTCCATGGATGCCAGTGGCAAACGATATTGCTTCACAAACACTGGAGTCATTCCAGGGTCGGAGGGAATTGTTGTTGTGTGGATGTCGGTGCGACCAGAGTCATATGAGTCTACCGCAAAGAGATCTTGGAAATCCAAGAAAACTTGTTTCAACTTTTGCTTCTGTTCCAGAGTCACACAGGCATCCGCTAGGTTGACTCTCTCTTCCACCATCTGCCTGAAGCCTGGAAAGACTTCTGGTTTGGCTATCTCAGCAGCCTCCTCCAGCTGGTTGGAGAAGTCCCTGGTCAGAGTGCTGATTTGGACTGGGGGCTTCAGGTGGGAAAGGCAGCCATCATGGACTTGGAAAATAACTTCATCCCTCCTGAAGTCACAAGTCACATCTTCCTTACCATAAGGGCAAGAAGTGTACACCAGGAAGTTCCCCACATGCCGGGTGAAAATCAAGTCTGGTGTTGTATTGTCCTCACTGTCACTGTCAAAACAGTCCTTGGGGATCGGTCCTAACAGTTCATTTCCTAAATCAAAGGAGAAATGTCGGTCATCAACCGCCATTCCAATAATGGTGCCTGCGGCTAGAGTAATACTCTTTAAGTCGCTGTTATCCACCTCTATTGGAATGGTGTCATGTTCTATGTTGACTAATGGTGTTGGGTTTACCCCTAACCCTTGCTGTTGGAGAGAAGTGTTTAGATGTATGTAAGCATCAGGGTTTTGCAATTTCTGTCCTCTTTTAACTTTCACTTCCAGGGAGAATTGTCGGGTCCTTTCTGATATGGTGACTTCCTCTTTGATCTGAATTTCAACTGCATAAGGTAGCAATTGAGCTGACCTAAATGCTTTTTCTGGATCATCAAAGCCCATGGGATTATCCGCTAATCGGGACCAAGCTTTGAAGTTTATTAGGTCCAAACTAATGGCAAAGCGATTGAGAATGTCACTGCCTAAGTAAAAGGCGGCAGTGACGTCTCGCACGACCCAACAATTATGGACTATGCTCTTGTTGCCAATGGAGATTTTGAATACACCTGCTTGGCAGGAGATGTTTGGAATTAGGTGCTTCCAGGTCCATTTCCCATTTGTCTATCAGTTTGAATGTGGGAATGGCTGGAGCTTTTGGGAGTTGGCGGAACATGGCTTCGCTGATGAAGCTCTTACCGTTGTTCACACACACTCGAGGGAGAACATAGTCCTTCCCATCATTTAACTGGACAGGGATGAACAACTGCTCTCCAATTTGCTGAATATCAGCCAGGCTCTGAGCTGATTTCACATCTTTCTGGACTATAGGAGTGGGAGTTTCTGATTGTGGATTAGTAAAGAATTTCAGGGTGTTTCCTTCCAGTGCGGAATACCACCTTAAACTGGAAGGAAGGTTGATTTTCAGAAATAGAGAGGACCCCCCATCACCAGTCTGTTGTCCTACTGCTATAACTGTCACGTCTGGAATCTGGTTGTTCTGGAAGTGAAATTCTACTTGGTCAGATTTTTGTTCAACCATATGGCAGGTGCCGTTTAAACTAACATGGTTGACACTCTGTTTTAATTTTATTGGTCGGCTAGTCTGGGTCCAGAGGACCTTGTTTACACAATCTATTAGAGGTGACAACCTTCTCAGGAGGTCATTCCCTAGTAAACAAGAGGTGCCCTTTGGAGTCACTACTATGACCGGGTGTTTCAACTTGTGTCGCCCAATTTTAATGTCCAAGTCTGCAGTCCCCTCAACGGGAATTTCCTTCCCGTCAAAGTTCTGCAGTTGTCCAGGAAGAGAGGTGAGAGGAATACGGTAATTCTCCAACCTTCCTGCATTTAGTTCATCAAAGGCCCTTTTGGACAGAAGGGTAGCTTGGGATCCAGTGTCCACCAGTGCCAAAATTGTACCCTGCCCCTGTACCTATACCGGGGCATAGTATCTCCCCTCCTTCTCCTCAAGGGTGCACAGATAATGAACATTTTTGGACAACTGGTGGGCTAACTTTCTGGTTTTGGACATTGCTAGAGAAGAGATCAGAATTCTGTGGAGAGCCTTGGGAATCTGAAAGAAAAAGTTGGCAACTGGAGATCAGAGCCATTGTGGGTTCCCCTGGTTCCGGTTCTGGGCCGCCTCCCCCTTCTTGGAGGCAGTCACCAGGATGGGTTTGAACCAGGGGATTTTGGTATTGTGGGTTCTGGGATGAGATGATGGGCGGCGGTAGCTCAGTCTCCATATCTCCCCAGTCTGGATTGGAATCCCTTGGGACCCATTTTTCTTTGGGAGGAGTTCCCCCATCTCTGAATGAGAAGATCCTTTTCCCAGGATCTTCTGAGGATCCCTCTCCCTCAAATTGGAAGACCTGTACCTCCTCCACAAAGTGGGTCTGTTTGGGTCCTATAGGAGTGGGAGGGGGGTAGGAGTTTCTCCTACCCCCCCTCTGCTCCTTGGGAGGCAGGCTTTCAGGGGTAGGAGATTTTGTTTCTGGTTCCTGGTTTTCTAGGAGCTGTTTACAAGTTGGGAAGGAAGCTTCCTCCAAGGCTTTAACCCCCCTTCCCCTTGTGCCTTCTCCCTGGGAACCGGTGTGTTATCGGGGTGCTGCCCCCGTCATTGTTCTGTAGCACCAGGTCCAGAGTTTGGGGCATTCTGCGATGGCATGCTCATCTGAGGGTTCTGTTGAGCCCTCAGTATGTGACCCAGATCCCGTGCCATATTTTGGACCTGGCGCTCTAACTGGGAAACCCGCTCAGGCTGATACGGGGCTCTATTTTCTCCCCTGGGCTGATCCCGGGAAGGGTAGCTATCCCTTCTCTGGTAGTACCCCTGGTTGGGAAGATTTTGGTACCCCTCCACCCTTGGCCTCCCCTCTCCCGGATTAGGTTGTCTGGGCCAGGGAATTGGGGAAAGAAGGATGGATGATTTTGGGGCTGGAAATTGGGTGGATACCTGGGGAAAAAGTTCTGCCCAGGATTTGGAGAATTCTTGCCCTCCTGGGGGAAGTTAGGAGGGAAGTTCCCCGGGTCCGGTGCTTGGCTGGATCCCCCCCTTGGGCTGGAGGAGTCCACACATAACCCAGGATTGGTCGGTTTCCCTTGTAGCGGGGACTTACATAGTCAGGGGAGCGGGGGACCCCATTTGTGGGACTACCTCCTCGACTCCCTGTCTGTGACTGGCCCGAGGGATTTCTGGGCTTAGGATTATTAGGTGCAGGTAGGTTTTTAGGCCCCCCCATCTCCAAGTCTAAAACGGGGGCAACCTTTACCTCTGCCACCTTGGCAGCAGCAGGGGTGCTGTTGGTTTTGGGGTTTTTGGGCGCATTATTTTTATTTTCTATGGGCTTCTGCACCTCATAGATCCGGGTAGCCTGTTCAATGACCCAGTCTAAAGATCTTTTCTCGTGAAAATCTCTCACGAGCTGGGTCATGATGTATTTGGGCAAGGCATGGAAAAATGTATTGATAAATTCTCTGCTGTCTGTGCGCACCCTTCTGGTGGTCTGCGCAAAGGCACGTTTCAGTTCTTGCACAAATTCTTGTGGGGCCTGATCCTCCCCACATTGCAAATTGTAGGCTGCCTTGCGAGCCTCTTGGGGATTTCTGTGAACAGAAAAATGTTTTAATATGGCCGCCCTATCGGTGGACCACCTTGAATGATTTTGGTCCTCCAGCCCCGCAAAGAAACTGGAGTACTCTGGGGAGAATGTCCACTTTACATATTGGATACAGCTTTGGCTGTCCTTCAAATGAAAAGTCTCCATCATTTGCTCATAGAGCTCCAAGTGTTCCCAAACAGAGTACTTGGCGTTCTTATTATAAGGCGTGATGACACTCCTGATTGCCCTAATCTGTTTCAATGGGTCCTTAAGCAAGGCCCTTTTTGCCTTATTGGCCTTTTTGGTTCGGGTAACCCTGGTCCATTCATCCTCTGACTCAGAGGCACTGCTCCCAGAGGTTCCTGTCTGATCTTCCAGGTTTTCCCGGATTCTGCGAGCCTGGGAGTGGCTGGCAGAATGTGGGGACCTGGTCTCCTGTGTCCTGTACCGCTCAGAGGAGTCTTCAGATCCCTCCTCGCTGCCAGGATTTGATGGGTACCCCCCCACTGGCCTAACTGGGCAGAAGTTTTCAGGATGCCCTTAATGGGCCTATTCTCCTGGGGTTCCCCACTAAATTGCACTGTGCTTGGGTGCCCATACCCGGATGCCCGCCCATCCATTCCTGGGAGGTACTGGCCTATGAGCCCCATGCTTCTGGCTGGATAGTAATCTGCCATCCCTGTGGCTCGGTGCTCATGTGCGCCAGGGGACATGGAGGTGGCAGAGTCCAGAGACTGAGAGAGATAAAGGCCTCTGGTACTAGGGCTCCTGAGGTTATGCTCAGGAGTTTCCCTTTCCCAGCAAACTTGGTCTCTATCCGCCCCTGCTCCCTGTTGCAATGCAAGAGCCTGCGCCTTCAGTTCCTCAGTTAAGGCCTTACTAGACTCTATCAGTCTCTCCTGCATTGCTACCTGTTGTTGGAGCCTATCATTGTGCTGGCAGAGAGCCTCATTCTCTCTCTGCGTTTCCTGATTGGTCCTGGAGCACTGGGTAAGTCTTTGCTGCAGGAGGGTTACCTCCTGAGTCCCATCCCTACTGGCCTGCTCCTGTCTTGCCAGAGCCTCCTCCACCCTCCTGGTGTGCTCTAGCAAGTCCTGGTGTTCTTTTTGGAGGTCACCCAGTCCCTGGTGGGCCAGGTGATTTTCTTCCATTTTTCTTTTTAAGTGGCAGACTTCCTGGCCTAAGGTGTCCCTTTCCTGACTAAGAGTCTGCATCTGTACCGTCAGGTCGTCCCTTTGCCTTTGGAAGGCACCAGCTTTCTGGCGCTCCTGATCAAACTCTGCCTGGGTATCCAGGTCTTTCAGGATCAGTTTATTGCTCTCCTCTTTCTCTCTGTCTAGTTGGATTTGCAGGGTGGCTACCTGCTCTGTGCATGCCCTGTTGAAATTGATTTGTTGCTCCAGCTTTTTCTGGCTCTGCAGTAGGGAGTCCAAACTGTCTTGGCGTTCCTTCTGCAAGGCCAGAATTCTGGTATCCTGGTCAGCCTTTTCCTGTTGCAGTATATCCATGTCCTCTTTTATTTTAATGATATACTGCCTACTATCATTTTCTGACTCCTGGCTCCTCTGCAGTTTCTGCTCAGAAGAGTCCAGATCAGATTGGGCCTTTTGTAATGCCAGCAGTTGCCTACTCGCCAGATCTTGGCCTTCAGCACATTTGTCCTGCATGGCTCCCATATGTAAATATAAATATGCCGCTACCCTGGCAATCTTGTTGTGCTCATCCTTGGCCTTAGGGGACATATATAGTTCACTCAGGGCCACATGTAAGGGACCTTGGTCTCTCCATTTATCTGACCCTGTTTCAGTGATCTGGGGTGCGATTGCCTGCAACCAGACCGTCTGGTCCTGATGAGTCCACTCACCTCTCACAAATAGCTTATGTAAGAAGTGCTCTCTGGCTATTTTCATATCTACCAAGGTCGTCATTCTGGAATTTGAGTTCCTTCCTGACTTACAGAAGTTTGTATTTTATTTTTGCAAAACAGACCTTTTCCTTAGAGCGTTCCTTTGAGGAGTGCTTTACAGCGTAACACAGCGTGGTGATCCGACCGGATATGTGTATCTGGTCAGCTGGCACACTGTATTAATCTGCACAAGTGATAGATCTAACCCAAACATCCCGGATGAGCCCCCACTTTGTAAGAGGATTCAATCCAGCACTACAGCTAACTCAATGCCTAGTCTGGGATACTGAATGGAAACCCTTATTGATATATCTTTATGTCCAGTTCATGAGTTCTGGATGACTACCCCTATATAACACCCCTCTCTTGGAACCCCCCTGACCCCACTGAGCCAAGAAGTAGTTCTGTTTTGCAAATTTAAACGGTTTATTTGAGAATGTAAACAATATATATATATATATATCACACTTTATAATAAATTAATAATTAATATCACACTTCAGAACATGAGCAGTTAACAACAATGGGTAATGTTCTACTAATAAACTGATTTGATTACCCAGGAGTAGTATAAATGATGAGGTAGCACGCTTGGGAATAGGAACAGAAGAATAAGGTGGTAGAGAATGCTTTATCTAGTTTCAGATGGATGCAATGTTGAAATGAAAATGCAATACAGAAAATACTCAATATGATTTCAACAAAACAATGTAATCACTTTTCTCTGGCAATCCACTCCCCCCTGATGCAATGTAAGGAAATGAAGAGGAGAGCACACAGTTCTTAGGAATGCAATCAAATAGAATTGAGTTCAATTCCCCCTCAGCAGCTTATACAACAATAGGAGTTTTGAAACACAGGAAAAATGCTTTGAATATGGTGACAATGCAGTGAGAAATATGCTGAAAATGCTTTTAATTCCCTTTAGGAGGTTCAGGGTGAGTGAAATATACTTGGGATAAGTTCAGGCTCACTTTAGCAAGGATATAGGAGTAACTAGCAGGTTAAACAAATTTTTGGCAAAGGAAAGCAAGGAAGCTGCTGTTTTCACACGTGGCTGGATTTTTAACCAAATCGCGAATCGCGGCAAAATTCGCGAATGCGTGAATCACGATTACGGCATAAGTATAAGGAGACAGGTTACAGCTTGCTGCTAGAAAATGACAGGTGACAGTTCTACTTAGGTTAAATAGATTGAATTATATTGGGCCTCATTACGACCCAGGCGGTAAGGGGTTTACGGAAGCGTAAACAGCGCCGACCCTTACCGCCTGATTCCAAGGTCCCTTAGCGCCATGGAGGATTTAACACCTGCTTTTAGCAGGTGTTAAAATCCATGGTGCTAAGGGACCTTGTTGTTAATTACGCCACCGTAATTTACGGTGGCGTAATTAACGCCTTCCCCACTCCCATTATGCCCTAAGGGGCAAAAATTGGAATGGGGAAGGGTAAATGGGGATTGGGGACTTACCGCCCCGCCAACCTCGGAATGGGGCGGTAAGTCCGCCAACCACCATGGCGTAAACATAGTTTACGCCATAGTGGTAAAGGTACGACCCAGGCGGTAACTTACCGCCTGGGTCGTAATGAGGCCCATTATATTAAATTAAGGGATAGGTTCTGAGTTTTGCTGAGTACTCACAAGAGATTTTGGACAGGAAGGCGACTTTGTCACGGATCCGGTCACTGCGCACAGCACTTCACAGCGATCTGGTCTCCGGTTCCGAGTACAGCTCTGCTTTCTGGGTCACCGGCACTGCTCCTGGATCTTGGGTTCTGCTGGTCTGGTCTAGCACTGGTCTGCACGGCTCCTGGTCCCGCTTTCTCCGGACACAGCGCTGATCTGCACGGCTCCTGGACACTGCTACCGGTCCCGGCAATGTTCTAGGCAGGGAATTCAAACAGCTCGCCCGGCTGTTGATAGTCTGCAAATGATTTTTGGGCCTGCTGACAAATACTTTTGCTTGCAGTGGGCCTTCTTGGTTCAAAGTTCTGTAGTCTCTGTTTAGCTTGGAAGTCTAAGTGTAGGATCTCTGGATGTGAAGTCGTCGGTCAGCATGCTCCGCAGCAAATGGAATTGAATGTCTCTACCTGTCCCAGCAGTCTCTTTTTATGTGTTTTGAAAGTGGGTGGAGAGGCTAGCTTTCTAGGCCCAACCCCTTCAGAGTTCTGATAGGTTGGAGAATTCTTTGCGTTCTCACTGGAGAACAGGATTGTGTGTCAGAATGATGTCATTTAATGGCTTGCAGAAAGGACACTCCCCTGTCAAATTACACACAAATCTATATTTGACCTAAAGACATATTTCATAGATACACAGTGGTTTGAAATTACATGCACCCATCACGGATCACATGAGGTATACTCTGTTCAAACTCTGATGTTTCTAAGAGCTCGCATTCAGAACTGGCAACATTTTGCGTTTTTTAACTGGTTTTGCAACATTGGTTTTTCATTAAAAATTATACACATATACACGGCCTGTCCATACATACTACAGTAAATTCCCATGTCTCTAGCTTAAACACAGAGTCTGAGGTGTCAATAATAGCGGGGTTTTGCCCCAGAACATCACACAAATTCCCAAAGCGTCTTAAATCGTGCACCGAAAAATCACAAGAATTATGGTATCATTTAAATAATTTTGACAAGTCCGCACTGTGAGTTATACATCTTTCTTAGAATCATATTCTGGCCAACAGGGGTGTGTCTTTTCAGGTCACATGGTATAGAAACCAGTTTATCCAGTTTCTGCCAAGCTCAGAGACCCTGCCCCTCCCAGCTTCTGCCAAGAGGAAGCTGTTTTACGGTCCCCCCAATAAACCATCTGCCTGAGTCAAGGCAGGGCTTTGTTCAAAAGGAAGCCATTACGACCACCCTAATAAACCATCTGCCTGGGCCCTTTCTTTAGTTTCTTGCAATCCCCTGGTAATTCAATCAGAGAGTGTGTGACCTCCTTTTGGCAGGAGCAACAGAATGCAGCCAGGCCTGGGAATGCATTTGTTGGGCAAGCCCCCACTCCTGTCGGGGGTAGCTGTCTCGCAGAATTCCAGTTTCCTTAAGCCAGGTTTCAGGTAAAATGTCACTTTTTGATCCCCAGTTTAAGTCAAGACAATTTTTACATATGCAGCTAGAATGCTGATTCTAAGTTCAAAACTATGACATTTTAACAGTTACAAACTATGTGACACTCAAAAGTAGGTCACTCAGGTAGTTTTAAATCCAGTTCCAGTTAGGCTGCTGCAGATCTGCAGAGCTCAGCCAGTCTTGTTATGAACATTGTTTTGGGGCTCTTCAACTTCCCAGATTTAGTATGCACACATACTTCATTCTGCCAGATGTCCGCTGGTGTTCAGTGAGATTTTTGGATGTGTTGCAATGTTTGAAAAGAGGCATTTTGAGCTGGCATTCAGAGAAACCAAAGGTAATTTTGAAGTGCGTTTTTTCCTTTGGCACACATTTCACTCATGGCACCCCGGCCCATCCTGCTCGCACTGGTGGGTGGCAAGTTAGGCAACCATTTTAGTATGCACAAACTGTGTGGCTCTCCTGGATTTTGGCGCACATGTGGGCTTTTTGGCCATCTTGATTTTTCTAAGCCCACAGCACCAAATGTTGCAGTATGATAGCTCAAACGTGGGTCAGGACACCCAACAGTGCCATGCACCAGGAAGTGCCACAACTGTAAAATACATCCATACAGCCACTTATCCCCCTGTGCTACCTGTGGCCAGCAGGAATTCTAACCAACAGTGCCCCTGCGCCTCACAACCAGTTTCAAGACAGTGGAGATCGGCCACAAAAATATTGAAGGGCTCTGTAATGCTGCCACATTTTTCCCTGCTCCCTTTGGTGCGTCAGAGCTTGTTGAAAGGAATGTTGTCAGTGTGTTAGTGCCCCTTTGGCACCATTGTCATTATCACAAATACATTGATTGTCAGCTTCCCACATTTAGCCAGCCAAAATGTGCAGGCGCATGCCCATAGAGCAGCAGTGCTTGGCGCCAACCTTGCTTCTGACAGTAACGACCAGCTTCAAGATGATAGCAACTGGGTCAGAAGGCCCTTGATGATTGAAAAGCAAATACAGCTTGCTCCATGCCTCGATAGAGGTATGCTCCCTGCCTGCATGTAACACAGATTGGACAAGTGCCACCCATCAGGAAGTGCAACAATTGAAAAATCTATCCCTCGAGGCTCTGATCCCCCAATGTTGCCCTGGTCAGCACCACAAGAATATTAAGAGACAGGCTTTCCACATTTAGCCAGACACAGTTCTTACCAGCAGTGCCATGGGCCTCAATACAAGATTCAGATGATGGTTATGGGGTCAAAAAGACGTTGATGATGCCTGAAACACTGGCACTTTGTTGCCTGCTGTTATCAGTGAGTAAGAACCTCTCAAAAAAGGGAATGGTGGGCACCACCCTTATGTCTGGGCCACGTACCAACAACCAAAAAGTGCAGAAACTGTCAAAATCATCTCTCAATCCCATTAGCCTTAGTCGGCCCCTGAGCAACACCCTAAGGACCTCTCGTGAGTGGCTTCTCACATTTAGTCATCCACAGTATTGACAAAGTTGCCTACTGATCTGCAGTGACCATTACCAACAGTTCCCCTGAGCCTCTGGACCAGCTTAAAGGTGATGGGGACTGTGACAGCAGGCCCCTGATAATATCCAGAGCACATCCACCCTTCTTCCAGCCTCATTGGTGAGCAAGAGCCTGCTGTGGCGTGACTAGGCATTTTGCCCAGCAATTATCATTGAATTAGGGTGGGCTCCCCTGGGCATCTCAGCTGAAGGACGTTGGGCAAGTGTGAAGCCTTGTTGAGCTTACCAGAACCCCAGAATCACTCCTTCAGCCTTTAGTCCTTGGACCACCTCCAGATGTTCTGTCTGCTCTTCAGCAGACCGGTGACTAATGTTCATCATGTATTTTCTATTATTTGGTCTTCAGCCTTCCCCGCACACCTGCTCTGTGCCGATTTCCATTTCAGCACCAACCCTGGCTTTACCCTGTGAGATAACCTAGCTGCCATTTCCATTATAAATATGCCTTGCTGCATAGAACTTCTTACCATCCAAACAAGTGGGCTGCTGTTGCATGTTCCTCTTCCACTACACACGTCACCCTGACTCAGCTTCCCCTCCATGATGTGCTTGACTAACTTTCAATTTCTTTCCACCACCTGCTCACACATTCTGTACCTGCCCAAAGGTCTAAAGCCATTTAGTAGATACAAATACAAGATGAAGGTCATTAGAGACTAATAAAATCACCTCCTTAGATACAATTATTTCAGAGTCTTTTCAGGATATTGAACCACAGACCTCTTATACTTGAGAAACATCCTAAATTGTCACAATAGGTTTAACACTATTTTTATTGGACTCAAACTATCCATCATCAATGGTGGAATCAGAAGCATAGTTAAGGAAGCTATAGGCAGTATTAAGGATGGGAAAACCCCCAACAAACTGATTTTGTGGAAAAATCTGAATTTTGCCTTTTACCTACAGACATCCCAATATTGCTCCCATAACCCTGCAAGAGATGTGGCATGTAGGACCACAACCTGAGTCTTTAATGGGAGCACTGTGGAGTTCCTAAATTCACAACCGGGGTTCGACTCCCCTTACTGTCTTGTGCCAAGGAAATGGGCCATGAACCTTAAGGGGGTTTATAAACCAGCTATCACCCACAGATCGGTGGACACACTGAGAGAGTGCACCAGCAAGTTTATTACTATTATTTGAGTATGCATTTAATGCAGACCTAGCTTCTGGAAGCAACAGTCATAGAGGGAAGAATACAGTGTGGACAGTTGTGATACAAGGGAGTGGGGAGGTTGTTAGTTAATGGGTCACCCCTTGTCCTCATTCTTCTTTCCAGGAATTCTCTCCAGTCTGCATTTCTTCTTATAAACCACTAATCTTCTTCACAATCCCAGCACCTCTCTACTCACCACTTAGTCCCCCGGCACCCGGGTGTGAATGTAGGCTGGCAATCGAGCTAACCTCCAGAGTTGTCCTCACTCAGAAGCACCATAGTCCAGCTACAAGGTCTTGGGCTTGATCCATAAGGCTACAGCCTTCTGTTTCTTCCCAGAAGGAACAAGTGTTTCTAAGTTATTTTGGTCATTATTTATCAAAGATTCAGATAAGTAACAGGGTCTGACTATACATCTAAGTTTGTATCAATATCTAAAGATGACATGCCTCACCTTCTGGGTATTATCAGGTTACTGGGAATTGAGTTAAGTATCAGGGTAGTATCACTCGGCTAGGTATCAAGATAAGTGTTGTTCTTGGGGAAGATCTACCCAGTAATATTCAAAGTGGGAACTCCCAAAGCATCCAAGTAGTTTTTCTCAAATGTTCAGATTTCCCAGCAATGTCCCTAACAGGTTTTCGAAAAACAATCTGTAAATCAGTGTCTCATGGTTTCCTGTTCCAATTCTGCAAAGCTTTTTAAAACACCTGACATACATGTGCACTTATCAACCAGCTACTACTCCCAGATTGATGAAAAAACTGAGAGAGTGAACCACTCTGTTGATTATTATTGGAGTATATATTTAGCTGACACCTACCTGAGAAGCAAGAGTCACATGGGGATGTACACAGTAAGATAACGCGAGAGATAATGGAGTGCAGAGCAAACAATGTGACAGAGGGATGTTGGTCCTTGCAGGAGGACTTGTGCTATACGCTCTCTCAGGCAGCCCAGTATTGGGTGTATGTCCTGTGGGCAGCCAATATCAATATAGCACTCTCGGCCACAAAGTACATCCATTTCATTTTGCTGCCTCACCTTTACAATATCCGGGGATAAAAACAGTGGAAGCAGTAACTCAACATCATAACCAGTTGCAGTCAGTACTAGAAAAGGACACAATAAATCTATTCTGACAGATACCAAATTAACATAGAATACATTGTCAGACTGACACTACAGACATGCTCTGAATTATCAGGTGGAAGACCAATTATAGTTGGATACTAAAAATCTAAAGAAGGGACCACAAATGTTTCGACTCTGGTATTTGAGCCCATATCTGATAGGTCCTATGGTGGACTAGGGGACAGTATTATTATCCCTACCCAACACCCTCAGGATACACCCATCTTTTCATGTGTCCCTGGTCAAGCCAGCTCATCCTGACATTAGACCAGGACCAGTTCTGTCTCTTTCCAACCTCATTGAAGGGGAATTATAATTTGAGGTTGAGGCAATCCTGGATTCTAAAGGATTTAGAGGTGACTATAGTATCTCCTTGATTGGCTGAGTTATGGTCCTAAGGATTGGTCCCGGGAACCGGCCACTGGGATTCATGTCCTCCACTGATCATATATTTGAAAGGTTCTGCATGGGGAGGACATTTAAGAGGGGGTACAATCAGTAATCATGTGGGAAGTAAAGGAACATCAGTGGTGGTCAATGACTTACAGGACAGTGGCCAGCAAAAACATAGGGCCCCACATGGGAAGTACTCTGGGTATGGGTCAGTTGGGGAGACTGTGTAGACACAGTCCCGGCCTCCAGACATTTGGGGCCCCTACACTGCATACCTCATGTTCACCACGGACTCAATTTCATCACAGAATTCATCCCCTGGTCCAGTCTCCTGAGGGCATGGACAATATGCTAACGCCATCTGCTGAACATAAAATGAATTCACTACTTGTGGACTTGGTTGCTGTCGGGTTTGGGGGGGAAGTCTAGAGGGTGAGGCGGGATGGATCTTTAGTTGCAGCCTGTGCAACATTATTACATTATTGTTATGAAAAAAAACAAAAATAAAGTTTCTAAAAAAACTATGAAAAAGTGGCCCACAGTTGCAAATGGCAATTCATTCTGTTTCTGACAGACTGAGTAGATGTCATCCTCAACTTTAGCCCTCGTCGCATCTAGATGGAAATATGAATGTTAGCATGTGCCTCACTTAGATGTCATCATTAACTTTAGCTTCTGTCACATCTAGACATGATTGTGAATGTTAGCAGGTGCCACACTTTAATGAAACTGTGATGGAATAGTGAATGATAGCAAGCATCACACCTAAACACAATTGCAAGGACAGCAATGCCAACTAACCAGTGCACTAACAACTTCAGCCCTCTGCATACACCTCTCAAACTCTAACCAAACACAACCACAAGCCTAAACACAGCAATTCACACAAACCTCACTACACTGCAACAACAAAACACACCGCACATAGACTTGCACAACAGCACAGGATGACTACCGACCATAAAACACCCCAAGCCCAGCCAACGGACCCACTGGGCTGAGGCTGTCAACATCACTGCTCTCTTGCGCTTTTCCAGCTTATTCCCACTAACTAACCCCCTTTCTCCCTTTTTCAGTGCCGCCAGAGCACGAGGGGACCACTCAGGTGGTGATAGTGCGCGGTACAAATATCCTTTAAAATTAACATTAACACATACTTGCTTGATTGGCCCAAACAGAGGACACTGCCACAACCTGGGCTCTGCTGTTCTCCATCTGAAATGCCACAAGATCTGCCAAATCTCACAATATCATGACCAGATTTTAATCCATTTTACGTGTGTGGCTATAATTAGCTTGCCCACTGCAGTTTCAATGCTTAGCTTTCCTCCATGCAAGTGAACGGTGCAAGAGCTCAACAATCTAGCTCAGCTCATCTGGGGCTCCAGCTCTATATTATGCCCATACAGTGGTTGTAAATAAGCCAGGACTTGCTAGGCCTTAGGTGTGTTGTATGCAATACATATGAAAGGATCTTTGTTCACAGTAACCTAAAAGGTGTAGAGGACCCAAATAATAAAACATATTGAGCCCTACAAGAAAGCATGACTTACCCCGACTTTATTCAATGGATTCATGGCTACCACATCAGCACAGCAAACCATTGAATCCCCTTTTCACATAGATCTGCTGTCTCCCAATTATTATGGCTTCACCACTATCTAATGTAATGACCCCCAAGTCTTTCAAGGAAGCACGGCACTAAACAAACTTCCCTTCTCCCCAGTTCAGTCATTCAAACATGAAAATAAAGTGCTCAATTTATGTTTCACCCAACACGTCACCTTTCCCAGACAGGTAACCACACCCTCTGCAACCCTACCTTCTTCCACCCACTCTCCACAAGAATATCTCTGATATCATGGCTAATAAAGTCACAACAATCTCAAAATATCCCAAACAATTACCATGTGCTCGTACAGCTTTTTGGCATGTTATGTTGTAGCCAAGAACTAGTGGTGAAGTCTGACATTCCAAGGTATGTTCAAGGTGCACACAGCAAAAACTGCTTGAGGGAATTGGACAAGGAACATAACAACCTGGCCACGAAGTGTTGACTCGATTTCCTGGAGGGGTCTGAGGTTATTCCCATCCAATAGTTGTTATAATATTTGACAGGGAAGGGATGGCCCCTTCTCCCAAAATCATAGCTATATCTACTATGGTGCTTTGCAGCGAAGAGGATTTTTAGAAATGAAAAAGCTGCACTTTTTTTGTTGCTTGATGCAATCTATTACCGTGGTAATTACTAGTGTAATGTGAAAACGAAAAGTGGAAAAAATCAATTTGGAGGAGCTAAAGGATGAAATGACATGAGACTAGTGGTGGGGAGGGGGAAGAAGACACCATGCAAAGTTCGGGAGTTGGAGGTGGTCTGCGGAGCCAGTTGCAGTTCGAAGGTTTTTGCATTATCGGGGTAGTATCACAGTAATCCAGATTACCGTGATAATTACCATTGTAATGGTGGCACAGTTATTTTACGGCAAAGGTACTACATTAATTCGCAGTCATTATTGCTATAATTTTTGAGGTAGCAGAAACCAGGGGAAAAATAGATGGGGCGACATCAATTGTGATCATATCTACTAGGCAGGGGGAAATGGGTCTTTGTTCCAGTGGAGCTGGCCAGTGGGCCCCAAAGAGACCTATTGGTGCAGCATGTACAGTTGCCATGGCCAAAGTCTTTAGCCACTGGGCATGACCAAATGCTGTAGCTAGTGGCCATGGTCAAACGCTGTTGCTAGTGGGCCCCAATGAAACCTATAGGTGGATCATAGACACTGCAGCCATGACTAGTGGGCCACAAAGAAATCTGTGCAGTGGCCATGAGCCGCCGGTCATGGCCACTGGTCATAGACCAAGGCCATGGCTAGTGGACCAAATGGAAACCTATAGGTTGATGGCCATGGCCATTGTCCATGCCTGAAGGCCATGGCTTGTGCACCCTAAAGAAACCTATCAGTGCAAACATGCACTGGCCGGCCATGGCTGAAGGCCATGGCTAGTGGACCCCAAAGAAACCTACAGGTAGAAATTGTACTATGGCCACAACCGGCCACTGGCCATGTCCAAAGGTCAAGGATAGTGAGCACTGATGAAATCCTATTGGTGCAACATGCACGGCCATGCCTAGTCGGTGTGAATACATTATTTATAACAAAACCTCAGAAACTCACTGAAAAAAACAGTGGTTAAGTTGCAGTTAAGTTGTGCAGATTTAACGCAACAAAATCCTTGAAATTCAGCCGATGTGGGATATCATGACAAGCTAACAGTGCATTTTGACCTGTGGGATAGAAATAAATACAATGCCATAACATTTCTTTACGACTGGAAAGGCGCATTATTGTGGTTTCCCCTGCGTGCAGTCCCCGCACAGTGAGTGTTCCCTTGTTAGATTTCATATATTACTGTGTTGGCATACCATGCTTGACCAGCACCAACTCATCATGAAGTCGTGTGGATAATTCTTTATGCCTTTCATGTATATATTACATACATAGTGGGAGGGCAGGAGTGCATTTTGATTTATATTGGTGCTTTGCGTCACATTGCATCCAACACCATGAACTTCAGAATGTCCGCATCCACCCTGTTATCATTGACTGATTGTCCTGGCCCAATTCATCTGCCCTGCTTCTATTATTTTAAATTGTTCTAAAGTGCGAGAGGAAGGGTTACTGATCTTTAGTCGCGTCTTCAGTCCTTCTTTGGAAACATAATCAAAGGAGAAAATGCTGGGCCAAAAAAGGAAAAAAGAAGTCAAGAGAGCTAAACTGAGGAGGTGACAAATTATTGGACACTAAGAGGCAGACACTCAAAAGCTGCATCTTACCAAACAATGGGTAGGAGAGATCCCAGGACTGCATACTTTAAAAGTTGAATATGGTAACAACTACTATAATTATGACATCTGTGGATCATCAAATTTTAAATGCAAATGTAAAACACAATTATTATAGTCCGCTCACTTATTCATAGTAGCTCCAGAGAAAATGTTGCATAGATGGGAACGTAGTTGACAAACCGCCAAAATCTAAGCATCATATTGACAGAGAATGTGGTGTTCAACAATTTGCTCTGCCCATTTCAACAAAGCAAAAGAAGAAGGGATTTGATGGAGGACAATAGAGGACGATTGGAATATAGCTGTGTTTAAAAGAGTCCTGTAGAGTAGAAATCCACTTATAGTAACGTAGGACAAGGCCCATTCAACAAATTCAGAAATTCAGAAATTCAATTGGAACACCTCTCAGAAAAAGTATGTCTAACTTGTGACAAGGAGGCTGAATTGAGTTTGTGGTTGTAGAACAGAATATTGCTAGGACAATGATAGACAAGAAGTTGAAATACTTGACATCAAACAGAAGAAATATATTTTTGACCAAATTGGAGAATAACGCATCAAAAGAACCTCAAAATGCTGTGAAAAATAAAATCTTACAAGGAGTAAAAGTTTCCAAGGTGTGGGAACTCCCTCTCAGGATTGCGTGATTAAAAAAAATATATCAAATCCTCTTACCCAGCCTCCACCTCCTCCTCACCTGTCTGTGCTTCGTCTGATAAGTCTTCAGAAGATATCTCCCTTCTAGCTCTCCAAGAAGCGAGAGCCAGCTTTTTGCGATAAGTCTTAGGAAGAGCCCTGCCAGAGGCCACCCTGCCTACTAGCAGCCTGCTTGGCAATGGGACCTCAGGGGGCCCACCCCACGGTCAGGGAAAAGCGAGGCTTAAAAACCATGGGATGATTGTAGGCTGCAGATCTTGAAGGCAGGTAACGCCGTAGGTCTGGAAGGCAGGGACCACAACTCCCAGAAGGCACTGGTAAAACTCTTCTTTATGTGTCACTACACCGTAAGGCAAGAAGGTAGGGACCACAACTCCCAGAAGGCACAGGTGATTCTGCAGAGAAACTCCGTGAACCAACAGAGTCAGAAGGCGGACCACCGAGATGGAGGGTAAGGTAGAGGCTCCAAACGAACGCGGAGCGGAGGAGAGCGGAAGTGGGAAAGAGCCTTCTAGCAGCCACAGAAAAGAAGGGCTGAAGAAAGCGGCTCGTGGGGAGAGAAAAACAGGGGAGATGAAGGTAAGCAAGGAAATAACAGAGCCACCAGAAAAGGGGACGGAGAACACAGCGTGTAAACCAGATAGAGTATGGAGGGTTGCAACGCATCATTTCTGTGTGACACGTATTTGTAAGCGCCGCAACATGCGCGACTAGAATGCTGCATTCAGTTCCACTTCGGTTAGCCCCTCTTCCATCTCCATCATAGTTTCCAGGGTCGATGAATCATGACAGTATGACCCCTTATAGGCACACCTCCCGGCTTGCCCGGATGGTATATATGGAAATAACATAGGAGTTTGGGTGCCCTCCTGTTCCTTGCTGGTTCCCATGATCTTTCAGTCCAAGGATACCCTTTCCAGATTATGAGATATTGGACTATCCCACGTTTGTATGGGGAGTCCAATATACGGGAAACTTCATACTCCTGGGTATCCTCAGGAGTGGGTGTCTTCTTCCTAATGCGCCTTTTATACAGGTCGGGTTTATATTCCTTAAGAAGAGATGTATGAAGCACAGGATGGATTTGACGTAAGGAATATGGCAAAGAGAGCCTGAAGGCTACAGGATTGACATACTGCTCTATAGAAAAGGGTCCAATGTATCTTGGGCCGAACTTCCCAGGATGCACCAATCTCGGAAGATACTTGGTCGACAGCCATACCTTGTCACCGACTCTCCATTCAGGGTTGGGTCTTCGGCCTTTATCTGCCCATTTCTTGTAATTTTGGAGGCTGACAGACAGAGCTTCTTGAACCTTCTTATCTGTATCTTTGAGTATGTGTATCATTTGATCGATGGTAGGTAATGTGGTGGGATGCATGGTGAAAAATGGTAGATGTCGAGGATGGTATCCATAAGTAGACCTAAACGGACTCATACCAATCGCTGAGTGAACTGTGTTGTTATAAGAAAACTCAGCTACCGGTAAGAGCTGATACCAATGGTCCTGGGTTTGGTGACAAAAACATCTAAGGTATTGCTCGAGAGTGGCGTTAAGACACTCCATTTGTCCATTGGACTCAGGATGAAAACCCGAAGATAGAGCTCTTTGGATCTGCAATTGTTTACATAGAGTTGTCCAGAATTTGGAGGTGAACCTGGTACCTCTGTCTGATACAATGGTAAGTGGTACTCCATGTAGACGCACTATATCTCTGAGAAAGGCATTGGTAGTATCTGAAGCTGACGGAATGCCCTTAAATGGAGTAAAGTGTGGTAGTTTGCTAAAGGAATCAATTACGACCATGATTGTCATGTATCCTGGTGATTCTGGTAATTCCACAATGAAATCCATTGATAGGTGCTGCCAGGGTCCTGCAGAAGGTGTTTCTTGTTGGAGGAGTCCCAAGGGTTTTGTAGTATTATACTTGCTCCGAGCACAAGTGGGGCAGGAGGAAACGTTCTCTCTGGCATCTTTAGCCATAGTGGGCCACCAGAAGTGTTGGCGTAACAACTCCAGGGTGGCAGATTGATCTTTGTGGCCTGCGGTAGGTATATCGTGACACCATTTAAGGGCCTTGGACCTGAGTTCTTGAGACGGCAGATACAACCCTTCTTCCTTAAACCAAAGGTCACCTTTTTGCGTCAAGAGAGGAATAAGGGTGGTAGACAGATTCTTCTGTGGTTCAAGAACATCTTGCAGAAAGGTGTTTACGGTGCTTATGAAGTTTTCCCTTGAAACAAGAACTCATGACCTGAGTACTTCCCTGATTCATCACCATGGCTCAGGGATAGAGCGTCAGCCAAATGATTTTCATTTCCCGGCAGGTAAGTGAGTTCGAAATCAAATTGGGAAAAATAATACACCCATCTGGCATGGTGGGAATTCCTGCATTCCATTTGTTGCAAGACACTAAGTCGGTGTGTACCTGAAAAGGATACCTAGCCCCCTGCAGGAGATGTCTCCACTCATTACAGGCTTGTTTTATGGCTAGGAGTTCCTTTTCGATCACAGAATAGTTCTTTTCACTAGGGTTTAGAGTTCTAAAATAGTAGGTTATAGGGTGTTCCAACTGGTCTTCCTTCTTCTGCAGAAGGGCGGCTCCGAGGGCCCCATGGGAGGCATCTGTTTCGATGATAAAGGGTAGTGTTTGGTCTGGTTGGCTGAGAATTGGAGCTGTGGTAAAGGCTTCTTTCAATTGGTTAAATGCTAGATCAGCCTCTGGGGTCCAGCTGAATCTTACCCTTTCTTCAACAGGGCTGTGATGGGTAGAACAATTTTGGAGAAGCCGGGGATGAATTTCCGGTAAAAATTGGCTAGGCCTAAGAACCGCTGTATGTCCTTTACCGAGGTGGTAGTAGGCCACTGAGAGATTGCCCTGGTTTTACTCAGATCCATTGTCAGTTTGTTTTCTGAAAGTATAAAGCCCAGATAACGAACAGATGAGATTTGAAACTGACTTTTTTCTGGCTTTGCCCAAAGATGATGTTGCCGAAGTGTCTCCAATACTTCCCTTACATCCTTGCGGTGTTGTTCAAGTGTCTTTGAGTATACCAGAATATTGTCCAAATAAACCACCACTTTGGTAAATAGTATATCAGAGAATATCTTATCCATGAATCTTTGGAATTGAGCTGGGGCATTGATTACACCAAAAGGCATCACCTTATACTCATAGTGACCCAGGGGTGTTCGGAAAGCGGTTTTCCATTCATCTCCTTTGTGTATTCTCAGTAAATGATATGCACCCCTGAGATCCAATTTGGTAAACCATGTTGCCCCTGTACAGCCTCCAGGATTTCCTTGATCAGAGGCATGGGGTACCGGTCTCTGATTGTCTGACTGTTAAGGTCACGGTAATCAATGCAGAGCCTGAACTCTGTGGTCCCCTTCTTGGGTATAAAGAATAGGGAAGCCCCCGCAGAGGAGGTTGATTCTTGTATGAGACCGTTCCGAAGGTTGATGGCTAGGTATTCCCTCAAGGCATCTTTCTCTGGTAGATAGAACGGGAACATTCTTCCGAACGGAACTACTGCTTCTGGTATTAAGTCGATTCTGCAATTTTCTGGTCTGTGAGGTGGAAGAGGTCTGGGCTGGATGTCGGAAAAACATCTGAATATTCCTGATAGGCTGCAGGAATACAATTTAAACTCCTGACGGGCAACGCGCTATTTGCTTGAACCTGCTCTGTTTCTTGGAACAGACAGGTATGAAAACAAAGATTGGAGCTGAATTCTACCGTATTAGAACTGCAGTCAATGCTACGGTTATGTCTCCTCAGCCAAGGGATTCCCAATATCACTGGGAAGTAGGCTGTCTTTATAAGGTTGAACGCTATTCTTTCTCTGCGGGTCTTCATCCTGACCGTAATCTCGTGAGTCTCTTTTCTGATAGGGCCTGAAGACAGTGGGGTTCCATCTACCCCTTCCTTAGGTATCGGTAGATGCTTTCCTCTTCTCGGAATGGCGTGCTCCCTTGCCCATTCATCAGCCATGAAATTGCCAGCTGCTCCGCAGTCTAGCATGGCAAGACATTCAACCTTGTTGTCCTTCTTCCATTCAATTTCCACCTTAATAATCATGAGCTGGTGTGAAGCGTCAGCGGCTATGGGTGGATTGGTAACACATGGATTGGCCCTGGAGACCCCTTCCGTGTCCCTGTTCACAGACAGGGTTGTTTGTTTCCCGACCTCCTGGGAGGCACCTCAGAACAATCCCTCAAAAGATGCTTGTCGGAGCCACAGTGCAGGCAAAGACTTAAGTCTTTTCACTGTTTTCTCTCAGCTGCTGTCCCAATCTGCATGGGTTCTTCCATCTGAGGTTTGATTTTTTCTGCTGAGGACGAAGTACAGGGAGAAGGTAGAGGTGGAGTAAACGACCTGGGTCGTCTTCTTTCTGACGACGTTCTGAGAGTTGGAATTAGATTTGTGGAGCTAGGGAAACCAGTTCTTGAAATGATGCAGGTCTGGCAATCCTTGACAACTCATCCTTTATCTCATCCTGTAAGCCCCTCCTAAATAATGTCTGTCTTGCTGAGTCCGGCCATCCATTCTCCTGGGCAATCCTCTGGAAGTTGGTGACATAAGTCTGTATGTCCAATGTACCTTGTTTGGTGTCTAGGAGGTTTTCGTAAGAAGTATATAATACCTCTGGTCTGTCGAATCTGGTACGGAATTGTTGGATGAATGTCCCATAGTCATTAAGTGCTGAGTCGGAATTAGTGACCAACGGGTTTCCCATGCAAGGGCATTGCCCATTAAATTCGAGATAAGGAACTCTACCTTAGCCCGTCGAGTTCAAACATCTTAGGGCGAAAGGCAAAGTAGATTTGACATGCATCCAAAAACTCCTTTAGTCTCTTGGGATTACCGTCATATTTGCCACAAGACAAGGCTAATGGTGGGGATCTCCACAGTTCTCTTCTCTTTGTAGGAACTGTTGTCTCAGTGCAGCATTATCTGCTTACAGCACATTATTTTCTGTTTTTAAAGTCTGTACTTCGACGTTGATACCTTGTATGGCTTTAACTAGCTCTTGGTATTTTTCCAGGCTGGCCATTTTAGGGCATTGCAAACTCTCAGGATTGCGTGATGAACAAACCAATATCAAATCCTCTGACCCAGCCTCCACCTCCTCCTCACCTGTCTGTGCTTCGTCTGATGAATCTTCAGAAGATATCTCCCTTCTAGCTCTCCAAGCGAGATCTGGCTTTTGGTGATGAGTTTTAGGAAGAGCCCCACCGGGGGCCACCCTGCCTACTAGCAGCCTGCTCGGCAGTGGGACCTCCAGGGGGGCCACCCCACAGCCAGGGAAAAGTGAGGCTGAAAAACCCTGGGATGATTGTAGGCTGCAGATCTTGAAGGCAGGTAACGCCATAGGTCTGGAAGGCAGGGACCACAACTCCCAGAAGGCACTGGTAAAAACTCTTCTTGATGTGTCACTACACCGTAAGGCAAGAAGGTAGGGACCACAACTCCCAGAAGGCACAGGTGATTCTGTTGATTCACAGAGTCAGAGTAAGGGAGAGAAAGGTAGGAAGGTAAGGCTCAGACTCCCCAAAGGGCCAGGGACCTGAAGGCGGACCACCGAGACAGAGAGTAAGGTGGAGGCTCCGAACGAACGCGGAGTGAGGAGAGCAGAAGTGGGAAAGAGCCGCTCTAGCAGGCAAAGGGAGACCGAGCCACAGAAAAGAAGGGCTGGAGAAAGCGGCTCGCGGGGAGAGAAAAACAGGGGAGATGAAGGTAAGCAAGGAAATAACAGAGCCAACAGAAAAAGGGGACGGAGAACACAGTGTGTAAACCCGAGTACAGAGGGTTGCAACTCATCATTGTTTCTGTGTGATGTGTATTTGTACGCACCGCAAAGTGCGCAACTAGAATGTTGCATTCAGTTCCACTTCGGTTAGCCCCTCTTCCATCTCCACCATAGTTTCCAGGGTCTATGAATCATGACACTCCCGTACCCTGCTCAATATTTTGGATCTAAAAAAGCTGAAAAGTTCTATATTAAATAATACATATATTATTCTGTGGAAATATACAGGAAGTAAATGGTTAATAATTGGTCATTCAAAAATGAAAAAGGAAATTCTTCTTGGCATCAAATGCCATCAAACCGACAATCTTTAATATGAAACAGAACCCATTGCATTTCGAGAAACAATTCTCTTCATCAGGGGTATAATCTTTACCAAATGCTGTAAATAATCAGAAAGATGCTTACATGAGTAATTTATAAATTAGCTGTCACAGCAATAATATATGGTGTACACAGTATCAGAATTTCTAATGCATCACAGGCTTGATAAGTCAACTCATTTGTGTGAAGTTCCAATCAGAATATTGAATAGGAGTGTAAATCCTCTCGTGAATTCATCTAAACGTCTTGACGAACACGCTAAAGTATCTCTAAGGAAAAGGGAGCCATGGTCTGGTTACTAGCCAACTATCCTCAAGTAGATAGATGAACATTCCCAATAGGACTAAAGAACTCCTTAACAAATCATTGGTCTTTAAGTCTTGACAACAATATTGATAGGTTCTCACAAAGGTACTCCAATGGCAATGGAAACATCCCTGTGAGGGGAAAATAAAAAGTAATATGTCTAAAATTACTAATTCACAATGTCAGGACAAAAGAAATGCTCCAAAAAATGATGTGATCAAGAAATAAATCTTAGCCTCACCAAAGGGTATGTCCGGTGAGGGATGATAGTTGAGAATAATGCCTATGGGCCACTCCAACAGAGGTAGGCGGATAGCCTGTAGAGCCTATGACAAGGGAGAGTAGCAATCAGAAATGCACTTAATATATGTAAGAAAGTTCATATAATCATGGGTAAAGAAATCACTTGCACGTCTAGTTGAAGGCTTGGTACCTCACCTAATCAGCATGTCATGAGCTTCATTGAGGGCTGGACCGTCTCAAGCCCTAACAAAATGCAGAATCACATCTTTTGTAAATGGCCGCCGTTATAACCAATGTGCAGAGCAATGGGGTGACGCAATCATGTCACCCGTTGCATGCACAGTCAAATTGATACAGAGCTCTTGCCCCATACAATTTAATATGGCGACATTAGTGAATAGCCAGCCACAATGTTAAAATTGACAATGCATAGTGGTGAATATATGTATTATAATGTAAGTGTAAAATCGTGGAGCAGTGAAGTAACGCTATTGATGGCAAGTATTCCCTAGAGTGGTGCTTCAAGGGTGATGCATCTTCCAGCAATGCTCAATGTGTGAGTGAAAAGTACCTGATAAATCAAAAGCTCCCGAGAGACATTACAAGGAGAATCTCTATCAGTCAGTGGATCAGCCTGCTAATGCAGTCTTACTACAGCTGTCTTGGTAGAGGGGTAACCTCAAGGTAAATCTTCCATAGGCGTATACTAGATATGCCATTGAACTGTGGATACATCTTTAAGTCATGCGACTGTTAGGGACACATGTGTTGGAGAAACAGAGTGCTCCAGACAAGGGATTGAATGTTCAGATCAACAGGGTAATTCATAGAATCCAGCGCACAAGTAGCGCACGCGGCTGGCGCACAGCGTGCGCCTGCGATAGTCTGCGCCAGGCACGTGCGCTAAAACAGATTTCCGCGCACAGCGTATTCATGGATTTCAAGCTCCCAAAACAGCCGTGGCGCAGAGAATCGCAGCGAGCCTGCAGCAGCGCCAGTAACGCCCCCAAGAACGCCCTCGCGCATGGAAAAGCCATCAAAAACGCTAAATCATCGCTAAGGGCTGCGCTAACCCCGGACCACTTCACAGGGCAGGCAAACAAGGAAAGCAAAGCGGGCAATCTCCAAATCAGGAGTACGCGGGAAGTACTACACGCGACTAGGCAGGGAACGTGAATCACAGGGGTACGCGGGAATCATCACACGCGAACAGCCAGGGTGCGTGTATTACAGGGGTAGCGGGAAGTTCAACACGCGATGGGCCAGGGAACGTGTATTACAGGGGGACGCGTGAAGTAGAACACGCGATAGGCCAGGGAACGTGCATCACAGGGGTACGCGGGAATCATCACACGCGAACAGCCAGGGTGCGTGTATTACAGGGGTAGCGGGAAGTTCAACACGCGATGGGCCAGGGAACGTGTATTACAGGGGGACGCGTGAAGTAGAACACGCGATAGGCCAGGGAACGTGTATTACAGGGGTACGCGGGAATCATCACACGCGAACAGCCAGGGTGCGTGTATTACAGGGGTAGCGGGAAGTTCAACACGCGATGGGCCAGGGAACGTGTATTACAGGGGGACGCGTGAAGTAGAACACGCGATAGGCCAGGGAACGTGCATCACAGGGGTACGCGGGAATCATCACACGCGAACAGCCAGGGTGCGTGTATTACAGGGGTAGCGGGAAGTTCAACACGCGATGGGCCAGGGAACGTGTATTACAGGGGGACGCGTGAAGTAGAACACGCGATAGGCCAGGGAACGTGTATTACAGGGGTACGCGGGAATCATCACACGCGAACAGGCAGGGTGCGTGTATTACAGGGGTAGCGGGAAGTTCAACACGCGATTGGCCAGGGTACGTGTATCACAGGGGTGGGTGGGAATTATCACATGCGAATAGGCTGGGTGGGCCCCCACAGGTGTACCCTGTACACCCTCCCCGGCCCCTGCAGGCAGCCCACAAAACAGTGGACTACCCTGCACACCTGATCATGTCCCCCTGCACCCCCATCCACCAGGGGCACCCTCCACCAGGCCCCCACCCATGTCTCCCACCACCCCCACCCCCCAGCAGTGCAGGGGCACCTGCCATCAGGCCCCCATCCATGTCTCCCACCACCCCCAACCCCCATCCACCAGGGGCACCCTCCACCAGGCCCCCACCCATGTCTCCCACCACCCCCACCCACCAGCACTGTGGGGCACGTGGCCAGCAGGCAGTCAGGCAGCAGCCGATGGCAGGTGGGAGCGTGCTCAGGGTTCTTGGGGACTTAAATTCGGCCTCCTGGCCAGGAGCGTGGTCTTTCGTGTTAGAACGCGTGGACAGCCTGATAGGGAGTGATTTTGCACCTGAAAACCCCACACTCATCGCGCGAAAACCCGTCACCAGCATATGTGCGTCAATAGTTACCTGCACGTGCAGTGTCAAAGCGTGTGATTGGTGAAAAGTGAGCGACACGCAGGAGTGTCGAAGCGCGTGATTGGTGAAAAAGGATCCACATGCAGGAGTGACAAAGCGTGTGATTGGTGAAAAGTGAGCTACACGCAGGAGTGTCGAAGCGCGTGATTGGTGAAAAAGGATCCACATGCAGGAGTGACAAAGCGTGTGATTGGTGAAAAGATACCTACACGCAGGAGTGACAAAGCGTGTGATTGGTGAAAAGATACCTACACGCAGGAGTGCCAAAGCGTGTGATTGGTGAAAATGGGCCAAGCACGTACACGCCGTAAGTGACGATGTACGTGTGGGCCTGTATAAAAGGTAGTGTTGAACACAATTTCCTTGTACGTGCTTTTCGTGGAGAGCGAGTGGGTGAATTCGGTACTTCTTGTCGTTTCACACGCGATTTACTTCACGGCGTTTCCAGTTCGTACTCCCTGTTACCTCTGACAGCTCTTTTCTCTTTTTCCTCTTGTACTGGTTTTCCTGGGCCTGTTCCCTCAAACAGTGTCCCCTTCTACAGTTGTCCTGTCTCCTCAGACAGCGTACACCTCTTCTTTTGGCGGGGGTGTTGCCAACCAAAAGTGCTATTTTTTCACGCTCTTTTACCTGGCAGACGGTGAGTCACGCACGTATCTAACATCTGTGCTTGCCCCGTGTGTAGCCTACCCCTTCAGAGGTCAATCTAGGCCGCGTGTGACACGCATACGTTCATTGTGTTACTGGATGCCACAGCGTAGTGCAGGGTTTTCCATCAGCACACGTGGTCTAGGAGGGGTATTGTGCACGTTCCTTAACTTTTTTGGGGTGCCTGTGCGTTGCGTGACCCGTCATCTTTCCCCAGGGGTGTCATATAGCCTTGCCACTGCACTAGGGTACGAATACCATCTGGTACCCAACCCCTTTGACACCCAATTGCCCAGGACAATTGTGCACACCCACTCCCATACGCACAATACCATCAGTGCCATGGTTGGGAGGCGTGCAAGCCGTAAGGGTGGCAAAGGTGGCCGAGCCACACGTGGTGGCCGTGGAGGATCCAACAGGGGACGTGGTTGTGACTTGCAGGGCGCCCCTGTTCCCCCCAGTCTGGAGGAACAGTCAGGGACACCCATGCCCCCCCCCCCCCCCAGTTGAGAGTCATGTGGCTGATACCAACCCTGATCAGCCCATGTCGGACCAGGCCATTGTGGCACCAGACCTGTCCGAGGGTGATTCCATCGCTGACATCCAGGTCAGCAGGTCCACTGCACGTGCACCGGTGCACATTGGTGTCATCAGGGCACGCGCATCTATGCCAGATAGGTCATCTGCTGGCCCCCGTAGCCAGGGTGTGGCTCAATCCACCCCACCTCTCATACACCCTGCCAAGACTGTGTCGGTCCTAGTTCATGCACCTCAGATCAGGCCTGACCCCATCCCACTACCCCCAATGCCTGCACCTACTCCCATGCTGAGTGGGCAATCACACACACCCAGTACAGAGTCCACCACGGCTCCTGCCCCTAGTGTCCACAGCGGCGTAGGACACTCTGGATCCCCACCCCCTTCCAAGCGCAAGAGGAAGAGTGCACGTCCGGCACAGGCTGATGCCCCAGACACGGCTGCACAGTCCGGCCCATCAAGGAAGCCAAGCTTCACAGACGCCGAACTTAATGCACTTGTTCAGTATGTGTCAGATCATGATAGGGAAATGGTCATCGTTGCAGGGTCCAAGACCACACATGCCAGACGCCAGGCACACTGGCAGACCATTGCTGACAGAATAAGTGCCCTTGGAGTAGTGAGGCGCACAGCTAGTGATTGCCAGAAGCGCTGGAATGACCTTAAGCGCAGGGCAAAGGATAAGCTGGCCTCAAGTCATGCCGCAACCTTGGTGACTGGAGGTGGGTCCCCAGCACAGGAAATAGAACTCACACCACACGAGTCCGTAGCTGGATCCTACGTCACCGAGGGACAACTCCAAGGTGTGGGAGACCTCCCTGATTACGAGGCATCATCCGGTGAGTGCACATGCATGTGTGTATTATCCATGTGCATGGTGTGTGTGTGAAGCATTCATGTTGGGTGCCTGTCAAGGGGGTGTGTGGCAGAGTTGATAGTGGCACCCATGTGCCTCATCCAGTATGTTCAGTGCAACACCATCTGGCCACAGCACTATCCCTACTGGCAACAGTGCACATATGGGCCAACACCATGGAAGTTGCCCTTGATTAGTAATTTTGTCACTACATTGTTGCTCATACTCCCCTGTCTATTCATCTGATGTCTTACATACCATTCCTCTCCTTTCCCCCAGCCATTAAAGTTTCATCTTCACATGCCTGACATGCAATGATACCACATGCTAATGCGTCCTCTGTATATAAATGCCTACCAACATGCAGTCATACTGTGGATGTAGCCTTGACATCCACCTCCTTCCTGGGTCCTTTGGTACCGTCTGGTTTCGAGCCCCATTCCCTCACACTCCATGCTGCTCTTCATGGTCTATCTTCCATGACTTCTACAGTTCAGACCATCGTGCCCTACGCACGACACCTGCTTGCCAAAAGTCAAATGAGGGCAGCCTGCCCTCCAATGCGACCCACCCTATTGCTGACCAGTGCATCTGAGCCTACTCTAAGCTAACTCTCACTGACATCTGCTCATACATGCCTTTGCCTGTCCCATAGACCCTTCACATGGTCCCTGTCCTCTCTCCTTGCTCCTCTTCCACCATCATAGGTGGGACCCGTTGGGGTGTACTCCTGGCCTCCTTCCAATCCTCAGATACCACTATTGATGTGCATGGTAATGGGAGCGTCTCAGTCCAAGGCCCTTAGGCCAACCTCAATCTCCTTGAGAAATGCTACCCACATCTCATCAACTTCCTTACCTCTCCTGCTGTCCCCCCTCCTCTCTCCTCATCAATCCTGCTCTGCCTCCCTGCACCCTCCCATGAACCTTCTCCGCCTCCCACTCCAACTCCTACACATGCGGCACCTCTGATCTCTAGCACTCCCCGTAAGTCCTACAAGGCTGTCAACCTCCTCCACAATTACACTCCTTTCACTGCGGCTGCATCAGGCATTCCTCCGATAACTGTCACTTACATGAGGTTATGCACCTTGACATCCTTGGTCTCATGGAAACATGTCTGACGGCCAGCTCTGTCTGCATCCTTGACCCTCTCCTTGGCCCGCCACTACTGTGCAGGGGGGGTGTGCCCTTGGCTTCCCTGAGGGTATTCCTGCCACTGTCACACCTACTTAGACCTACTCCACTCTGGAATGGCTTGTGTGAGGTTTCTGTCCACCACACCTTGACATTCTCAAACAGTGCGTACTGTGTCTGGGAAAACTGGTCAAATGTACTACTTCCTTTCTGAGTGTCCTCACCTCTCCTCCTCACTCATGTCCCCAGACACAGAATTCCTCATCCTTGGTGCGGTACGCATCCACCTGCATGCCTGTTGACGCCCCCACGTGACCTTTCTGTGACCTCAGCAACTCCCTCTCACCCTCTAGACTCCCGTCTGTCCCTACTCATTCTGCAGGGCACACTCTTGATGCTCTGATCTCATCTGACTTTCCCCTCTCCGTCCATCTCTGCACTCCTCTCTCCTGGAGTGATCACATTCTCCTCTCCTCCCAGCTCACCCTCAACACCCCACAGGCAAAGCCACCCTCACCACTGTCACACACCTTCTTGGTATTCCGACCCATGAAGTGTGTGTCAGTCGAGGCTCATGCTGCCAAAATGTCCCCCCCATCCAGCTCCCCCTTAGGCTCACTACCATCCTGACAGGGCCCACTCCATGCTCCACTCCATGTCAGGTACACTGGATGTCTTAGCCACGGTCATGACCACCTGTCTGAAGCCCCATGCCAATGCAGAGTCCTGGCATGACTCGGATCTTGGGAACCCAAACCACAGGTGCCGGGTGGCAGAGAGGGAATGTCCTGCATCATGGCCATCCTCTGGCAAACTGGCCTGCCACATGCTCCAAAGGCAATAGCGCCTCACCCTTCTCACCAAGATGAGATCCCCAATCCAAGGGCACATATCTGCGGCATGTGACAACTCTGCAGGACACATAGAAATCTGAAAGGACCTTGCCGAGCCAGAGGCAGTGTGTACCTCCCCTGTCCCCTCCGAGCCCACAGCACAGCATGATTGTCTCTGTACCCCTATAGGCCACCCCCCCAGCACTTGTCTGCGCCTAACACCATCTGCCCTTGACGTCAAGTCCTACTTACCTTGTACAGCACTTCCAGCCGCCACTCCCCCTTGCACTTCATTGTGCCACCCACCCCTGCACTTGCGTGACATGAATGACACCAGCACCAGTAGTATTGTTGACTGGCATCCCCTTCTGCCCCACCACCCCTCAGTGCTCCGCTGCACCTACAAACATTACTTGACCGGTGCTTCACGAATGCAAAATTATTCCGTTACAGGTGTTGGGGAGGTGGAATCACAATGTTTACTGCATTATGTTGATGTAGACAAGGCACTGTGCATCGTTGCCAATTTGGACTAGCAGATCCATGTACAACATGTATACTAATTGATGTGACGATGCAATGTCAGGACCAGAGTGGTTGAAATCCAAAAAAGTAGCCCTCCTCTCCCTCTTCACTTGGTGGCTATGTCACATGCCATGTGTGTGATGGCATGTGCCTTTGACATGGCAATCACCGCCCAATGTGTGATGGCAGTGCTAGGCATCAAGGTGAGCAGGCGTTGCTCTCCAATCAGTACATAGTATGCCCTGAGCCTCCCCTACAGACCCAGTGATGGTGAATGCATAGGAGGACTCCCAGTCATGTAGGACATGTGTCGTAGGACTACTGCCTATGTTGTTCATCAGCCCTTGTTGCATGCCATGGTGCTAATGCCTGTTTCCATTTTTCTCTTTCATGTCTTTGCAGGGGACGAAGCACTTGTTGATGCTGGGGATGTGGTGGTGGAGCCGTCCCAGGAGGGCAACCCGGGCCGACCTACCACAAGTGAGGGACGTGGTGTGTTTGTGGGTGAAAACCCACAAGTGCTGCAGGCCGTGCTGTCGAGGGGTGTCTCTGGGGGTTCCTCCCCCGAGCAGTATTCAGGTGTAGACTCGGAGGATGACACCTATGTGCAGTCGCAGGTGAGTGTTCTTGGGAGAGAATCTCCTCTGTCCGACCCACCTGCAGCCAGGCCATTGGCCTCAATGGGGATGTCAGTGTCGGCAGATCAGCCTCCGGTGGTTACGGATGCAGGGCCACACCACCCAATCTCTGATCCTGTTCCTGGGGCTGCAGATCAGAGAGGGAATGCAGTCCTGCAGCCTGAGGCCTTGCCGGCACAGCAAGGCGCAGTCCGCCTTGCCCCAGGCAGGTGTGGTGCCCGTCAACGTGGTGGCCGTATGCCACCTGGCAATACCGTATGGGAGCAATCCATCTACGGTATGGCCACCCAACAGTCAGCATCATCCGAGATGATTGCACAGGCCATGGATAGGGTGGCCACTTCCATTGTCCCCCCAGAAAGGCTGATGGAGCGACTGGAGCAGGCTACAGAGTCCATCTGCCAGGCACACAGGGAGGATATGTTGGCGTCCAACATGGACAGGCGGGCGGCACTGGCGACTCTGGGGGAATCACTTTCCATGGAGTCCCAGCGCCACAGGGAAGCCCTGAGGGAAGAACTCCGTCACCTCAGGTCGACCCTGTTAGAGCTTGAGGCTTCATCCCATAGAAGGACATAGGAGCAGCTGGAGCGTCTGACACGGACGCTCTCGGCCGAGATGCAGGCAACTCGTGCGGAGGTCAGGTCATCCCGGGAGTTACTGCATGGGGACCTCCGCATGATTATAACCCAGAACCAGAACTACCAGACCTGCCTGCTTGCAGCCATGGAGGAGCAAACTCGTGCTTTGCGTGGGCTGCCTCCCATTGTCACACCATCTTCTGAGGCAGCTCCCCCACCTCCAGAGTCAGCTGCAGGGTCTGGGCAGAGCCATAGCGACTCATCTCCCACAACAGAGTAGCCGTGTGGGCCACGAGCTTATGGGGTGTTTTCCTTTCCCATGATCCACACAGGTGGATTGTGGCGTGCATCCTGTCCTCGGACCTCATAGGTGGCCCCCCCCCCCCGCCGGCCCTTTCATGGCCATTTTTTCTCTTTTTCATTTTTATTTTGCAAGAGTGTTGCCTTGTGTGGGTACCTGGGCATACACTGTATTGTGGCTGGGCACATGCAGGCTTGTCCTGAGTTTGGTTTCGATGCTTGGGTAGCAGACATCCACACCCCTCCTGCTTCCCTTTCCATGGGCTTGCAAAGGGTGTGCCCAAGTGACAGCAAATTACACGGTGACATTGGACTCCCATGAGCTGTTGGCCAGTCCATAGTCAATACTGTGTAGACATTCATAGTGTTCATTGTTGTTGCACCTAACTATGCATGATGGTATGATATGTGCCTCCACTTACATATGTTGCTCATGTTTTGCAGGTATTTCACACAGATCTTCACAAGGGCATACTCTCTGGAGTCACACTACATGTCGGTAGATGTGCACTGACACTTTTGCATGGCGCCATCACTGTACATCTGGACGGTGAGGACATACCAGCTGAATCAGGTAATGAGACTACCATTGATTACATGCAATGTGTCTTGTTTGGGTGGGCTTCAGGGTGGGTTGGTGTGTAATTTGATAGAAATTACTCTTACACAGGTGTGTAGTAGTGGCTCCAGGGCGGTTAGCTGCTCAAGTGCGGCTATGTTCCATTTGGGGCACTGCTATTTGTGACACTGGTGTCATGTTGTGATGGCCAGTTTGTTTGCTGTCACATACCATGACATGGTGTCCTCAGTGGCGGGACTGTGAAGGGAGTGGGTGACATGGCAATGTTTTCATGTAGTGAATCGCCTGTGGCAATGCATTTTAGATTGATGGAGTTGTGTCTTTGCGTTGTGATGCATAGCTGGTGTATGTGTAGCTAGGGGTGCACACATATTGACACTTCCATGTTAACAATCTCAGGCTGATGTGTATCTGACAGTTCATTGTCAAGTAATTTTCAGACATTGTCAGGTAGAGTCATCATTGATTGTCAGATGGTATGTGCCAGAGCAGTGTGCACTAGCCAGCACTGTGATTCCTAGGTGAAGAAGTTGGCCACCAGTTGCGTACGGGCTGCCTCCCCCCGTGCCCTTTCCCCTCCCATGCGCAGCGGGCGTGCATGTGGTTGTGGATGTGGGGGCACCACCATGTCCACGGGCAGGCCCCGGCGTGTTGCAACGTTGTGCAGGACACATGCTGCCACTATGATCCTGCACACTATTCGGGGAGCATATAACAGCTGCCCGCCAGACCGGTCAAGGGAGCGAAAGCGTGACTTGAGCACTCCGAATGTGCGCTCCACTATGCCCCGTGTAGCAATGTGGGCTGTGTTGTACCTTACCTGGGGTGGCGTGGTGGGGTTCCGGATTGGGGTCATCATGTGGGGGCTGATAGGGTAGGCACTGTCCCCTGCGGAGGTGGTGATGGGTATCATTAGTGGTGTTGTGTCATGACCCAGTATCTGACATGCATGCATGTGGAGTGGCATTCATGCTCACCAAGCAGCCATGTATCTCCATGCTGGCCAGCCTCTAGGTCCCGGCATAGGGTAGACATTCTGTAGATGAAGCTGTCGTGGGTGGACCCTGGATAGTTGGCATATACTGATGTGATGATTCCCTTGGCATTGCATACAACTTGGACGTTGATGGAATGCCAGTGCTTGCGGTTTCTATAGATGTGCTCTGTTGCCCTGGGTGGACGTAGAGCCACATGTGTGCAGTAAATTGCACCAAGCACTTTGGGGAATTGAGCCACACCATAGAATTCCTGGATGCACGTCCGCCTTTCTGCATGAGTCCTGGGGAGATATATGTGCCTGCGGACTGAAGGCCGTGCAGTGATGATGTTCAAGACCTGGTGTAGGCAGCGTGACTGCGTGGCCTGTGACACACCACCCACTATGGCACTTGTCCGCTGAAAGGATCCAGTGGCCAAGAAGTGCAGTACATTCAGGACCTTCTGCAGGGGGCTGAGTGCTTGGGAGCACAGGGTGGGTGATGTGAGGTCATCCTCCCACTCACTGACCAGGTCCAGTATGATGTGTGCTGGAAACCTGTACCTCCCATACACCTGGTCATCAGGCATCCCGAATAGGCTGGTTCTGGGTGTGAATATTCTGGCCCTGACTCTCCTCCTCATCCTCCTTTGGTAGCCCACTGCCACTGCTGCTAGGAACGGTATGTTCATCCTGGCATCTGGCTTGTTTATTGAAAAGTGCGCAAATTAATGCCTTGCGCGTGTAGTAGGCAGCGTGTGAGCCTCGCACCCCTGGAATCGGGTTCCCACTCCAATCGCGTGTGGAAATTCCCACGCTGCAGGCATACAGGTGCGCTGACGTACTTGCCTGTGTAAGTGGCCGCGCGCCCCTGAAATACACGTACATAGGCCAATGGCGTGTAAGCGCACTTTTGGGCAATTACACGCGATGAAATACACGTACATAGGCCAATGGCGTGTACGCGCACTTTTGGCCAATTACACGCGATGAAATACACGTACATAGGCCAATGGCGTGTACGCGCACTTTTGGCCAATTACACGCGATGAAATACACGTACATAGGCCAATGGCGTGTACGCGCACTTTTGGCCAATTACACGCGATGAAATACACGTACATAGGCCAATGGCGTGTACGCGCACTTTTGGCCAATTACACGCGATGACACTCTGACGTGCAGGATTTCCACGTGTGCTCCGTCTTCACGTGCTGAGTGGGGAACGCCCGTGCGGATCACGTCAGACGCGCTTACGCGATGAGGGACTCTGGTCCAATAGAATCGCGTATGCGTGCTGACGCACTTACGCGCTTAGGGCCTTTCCTCGGATTTCACGCTGACGTGCAGGAATTTCACGTGCCAAATCACTCCGTATCAAGCTGGCCACCCGAAAACACACGGAACACCACGCTCCTGCCCCGAAGGCCGAGTTACTGCCCCCCAAGTGCCCTGAGCAGCCTCCCACGTGCTATCTGCTGCTGCCTGCCTGCCTGCCTGCCTGCTGCCACCGTGCCCTGCCATTTGGTGCCTGCACATCAGCCATCTGCAGGGGTCCAGTTGCTGTGTCCACCCCTGCTGGAACTGAAGACTCCCAACTGGGATTACATCGCTCCACAGCCCAGCCCCAGGACCCAGTTGCCCACCCACACCTGCCTCTGGGGTTGCCATGTCGGGCACTTCTACATCTGGCACCAGTGGCAACCCCAGGCCAGAGGGGCAGAGGGGCACCAGCTTCACTGCCACCGAAGTTGGTGTCCTGGTGGAGCATGTCCTGGGGCAGTATGATGCCCTCTTTGGATCGTCCCGCGCCAGCAAGGAAGGACGGGAGAGGATCTGGGCCGACTGTGTGGTTGCCATCAACGCGGAGGGGGTGGCAACCCGCAACGTCTTGAAGATCAAGAAGCGCTGGGAGGACTTGAGGTCCAGGACCCTTGTGAAGGCCCGGCGCCTCGTGGAGGGGGGCCGGGGCCACATGAGTTCCATCCAGAAGAGGGTCCTGGAACGCGTACGCCCAGCGCTCCACGCCCAGATCCTTGAGAGGGAGACCCGTCTGGAGTTGAGCGGTAAGTGTCCAAGCATCACTGTGTGAGACAGGGCATGTTGCGGTGTGCTGGTTCTATGATACTTGCCTGTATGTGTGCCATGTGCCATGTATGCATGTATGTGTGCTGGGACATCATGGTAATGCATGTGCGACCAGTGATGTGTGACCCACATGGTTGTTGCATGTGTAGAAATGCGGCATGGGGAGCACTATGCAGATTTGGGACATGAGAGCATGCCAGTCTCTGTACCTGGACATGGATGGGGGTGAGGATGGGTGCTGATGCCAGGTACATATATGGTAGCCATGTCTGTGTGCCTGACCTGCATGTCTGTGACTTGTGCATGCCATGGATGCATGACTCATGTGTGTGACAATGCACAGATTCAGTGACGCACCCACCTTACCCTTGTTTTGCCTGTGTTTGGTGTGATTGTGGCCAGATGGATGTGACTGAGGTGTAGTGTGTGCATGTGATATGCATGAGCCATGATGCATGTGAGTTACATTTCATTGAATGTTTCAAGAGTCAATTGGACATGCATGGACATGTGCATGGCATGCACCATGCCTGTTACTGTGTGTGTTTTGCCTGGACTGACCCATGTGTTGTGGAGGGACATGATGGAAGTGTACTTTGACAGGGGTGCTCATCTGCTATTGCTTCCTGTCTAGGGGACCATTGTTCAGTAGCCTGATGCTTGTGTTCTTTGTCTCCCTCTACGCAGCGGCTAGTGAAGAAGAGGGCGGAGACGGCGCTGTGGAGCAAGGCGGCGGGGATGCCCCCACGGCTGCAGCGGAAGGGGTGGGTGAGCCCCCACAGGGG
Source organism: Ambystoma mexicanum (assembly GCF_040938575.1). NCBI lineage: Eukaryota > Metazoa > Chordata > Amphibia > Caudata > Ambystomatidae > Ambystoma > Ambystoma mexicanum. The sequence continues at coordinate 1,065,170,246 of NC_090933.1, read as the reverse complement.
CCTGCTACGGCGGGAGACGGTGAGGAGCCATCCAGGTTGGTGGTTTGCACAGAGGAGGAGGAGGCCGACACTGGTGCACACATGGGCCCTGGTGGGAGCATCCCTGCTGGTGCAAGTGGTGCAGTCCAGGGCCAGGGGCAGGAGGCAGCACAGGTCACCGTGGAGGGGCCTGTGCATGTCGCTGTCCCTGACCCTGTGAGTGCACCACCATGCACCAGCAGGGATGCCCCGTCCCAGGCCCGTCCGCAGGTAGAGGGGATGTCCATGTCAACTGACTCCCCTCCACCTGCGGCCGTGGGAACCCCTGGCCGCGTGGAGCAGGTCCTGATTGGGGTCGCGATGCGCACGGCTGTGATTCGTGATGCCGTGCGTGCTTCCCGGGAGGAGCACGCACGTCATCACGAAGTGAGCCGTGCCGACGTGGCCCAATTGGGATCGGCCATGTTCGGGGGGTTCCTGCATGTGTTGGCCAATCTGACGGCCCTCTCCTCCTCTGTGCAGGCTATCCACCAGTCGTTCTCCTTGCCGTCTTCCGGCCCAGATGCCACCATGGCCCCCTGTGGACCTGCCCCGACCAATGCAGCCAGCTCGGTGGGGATCCCATCCCTGCCACAGTTGGGAGTCGGAGGTCCAGCAGGGGTGGACGACACAGCAAGTGGACCCCAGCAGATGGAAGATGTGCCGGCATCATCGGGCAGGGCACGTGCACGACGGCGTAGGTGGTTACCATCAGCCTGGATGCCGTCGTGCTGGCAGAGGCAGTGGCGTCGCAGGCAGCAGCGGGCTCGACGTGGGAGGCATCATGGCTCAGGGCCATCAAGATCGGAGGGGCAGGCATCGGCCGGAGGGCAGGGCAACCCTGGCATGGCGGTGTGTTCCGTGTGGGAGGAGTTTGGCCAGCGGATAGGTGCGGAGCGGCAGCGGGCGGAAGAGGAGCGGCTCGCCATGGCCAGGGCGGAGATCTCCATGCATCAGGCATTGAGGCGGGCTGAGTGCCTCGAGGAGGCTCGCAGGGAATTTGGAGAGCACATGGGGTTGTCCCTGCGAGACCTCGGGGCCAGGACTGAGTCCCGCCTCCAGGACATTGACGTGGAGTTCGAGGATGCCCTGGCCAGCATCACCAAGTGAGCCGCAGGACTAGCCCGCTGCCTTTGTATATAGTTTTTTAGTTAGTTGGTGCTAGGTTTCCTTTATTTAATTTTTTTTTTTTGGACCGCTTGGACAATGGCCACTTCTTTGTACATATTTTTTTAAATAGTTAGTATTAGGTTTAATTTGTGGTGTTGGGCTCATGGACCCTTGAACAATCCTGTAAATATAGTTATTTTTTGTGAGATAAATTTTTTAACTTTCATATTGGTCACACCATGTCGTAATGGTTTATCTTTCATTTCATTCTACATGTGTTTACTTTGGACAAAATCTATTCATTTTTCTATCCTTTGTTTTTTGGTTTCTCATTTTTGTTCCCGGACATGGACCTTTTATTTGCTTTACCAGATAGTTGTCAGAGTTTACTTTATTTTTATTATTTAATACATTTTGATATTATCTTACACTTGTGTCATTTTTTCTTTGGTTTCTTACATGCCATGATATGGGTTTTGACATTGACTTGCACCCATTGTGTATGTGTGTGTGGCGGACATGTGTTCTTTTGCTTACTTGCCTTTGGGGTTGTGTCATGTGATTGCATTCACTATGTGGGTGCATGCAATCCTTGCCTGGGTGTTTGTGCTGGGTATGCTGGTCATTACTGCCATTATTGTGTATCGTCAGGACCAGGGGCCAGGGGGACATGGGTGGGGGCCTGGTGGAGGGTGCCCCAGGTGGATGGGGGGTTGGGGGTGGTGGGAGACATGGGTTGGCCATGGGTGGGGGCCTGCTGGCAGGTTGCCCACAGTGCTGGGGGTGGGGGTGGTGGGAGACATGGGTTGGCCATGGGTGGGGGCCTGCTGGCAGGTTCCCCACAGTGCTGGGGGTGGTGGGAGACATGGGTTGGCCATGGGTGGGGGCCTGCTGGCTGGTTGCCCACAGTGCTGGGGGTGGGGGTGGTGGGAGACATGGGTTGGCCATGGGTGGGGGCCTGCTGGCAGGTTCCCCACAGTGCTGGGGGTGGGGGTGGTGGGAGACATGGGTTGGCCATGGGTGGGGGCCTGCTGGCAGGTTCCCCACAGTGCTGGGGGTGGGGGTGGTGGGAGACATGGGTTGGCCATGGGTGGGGGCCTGCTGGCAGGTTCCCCACAGTGCTAGGGGTGGGGGTGGTGGGAGACATGGGTTGGCCATGGGTGGGGGCCTGCTGGCAGGTTCCCCACAGTGCTGGGGGTGGGGGTGGTGGGAGACATGGGTTGGCCATGGGTGGGGGCCTGCTGGCAGGTTCCCCACAGTGCTGGGGGTGGGGGTGGTGGGAGACATGGGTTGGCCATGGGTGGGGGCCTGCTGGCAGGTTGCCCACAGTGCTGGGGGTGGGGGTGGTGGGAGACATGAGCAGGTGTGCAGGGTAGTTCCCTGTGGTGTGTGCTGCCTGCAGGGGCCGTGGAGGGTGTACAGGTAATGCCTGGGAGCTCACAGCCAAATCACGTGTGCAACTTCCCGCTCACCCCTCAAATCCACGTTCCCTGCCATATCGCGTGTGGAACTTCCCGCGCGCCCCTGAAAACCACGTACCCAGCCATTTCGCGTGTGCAACTTCCCGCTCACCCCTCAAATCCACGTTCCCTGCCATATCGCGTGTGGAACTTCCCGCGCGCCCCTGAAAACAACGTACCCGGCCATTTCGCGTGTGCAACTTCCCGCGCACCCCTCGAATCCACGTTCCCTGCCATATCGCGTGTGGAACTTCCCGCGCGCCCCAGAAATCCACGTACCCGGCCATATCGCGTGTGGAACTTCCCGCGCGCCCCTGAAAACCACGTACCCGGCCATTTCGCGTGTGCAACTTCCCGCTCACCCCTCAAATCCACGTTCCCTGCCATATCGCGTGTGGAACTTCCCGCGCGCCCCAGAAATCCACGTACCCGGCCATTTCGCGTGTGCAACTTCCCGCTCACCCCTCAAATCCACGTTCCCTGCCATATCGCGTGTGGAACTTCCCGCGCGCCCCTGAAAACCACGTACCCGGCCATTTCGCGTGTGCAACTTCCCGCGCACCCCTCGAATCCACGTTCCCTGCCATATCGCGTGTGGAACTTCCCGCGCGCCCCAGAAATCCACGTACCCGGCCATATCGCGTGTGGAACTTCCCGCGCGCCCCTGAAAACCACGTACCCGGCCATTTCGCGTGTGCAACTTCCCGCTCACCCCTCAAATCCACGTTCCCTGCCATATCGCGTGTGGAACTTCCCGCGCGCCCCAGAAATCCACGTACCCGGCCATTTCGCGTGTGCAACTTCCAGCGCACTCCTGCAATCCACGTACCCGGCCATATCGCGTGTGGAACTTCCCGCGCGCCCCTGAAAACCACGTACCCGGCCATTTCGCGTGTGCAACTTCCCGCGCACCCCTCGAATCCACGTTCCCTGCCATATCGCGTGTGGAACTTCCCGCGCGCCCCAGAAATCCACGTACCCGGCCATATCGCGTGTGGAACTTCCCGCGCGCCCCAGAAATCCACGTACCCGGCCATATCGCGTGTGGAACTTCCCGCGCGCCCCTGAAAACCACGTACCCGGCCATATCGCGTGTGCAACTTCCCGCGCACTCCTGCAATCCACGTACCCGGCCATTTCGCGTGTGCAACTTCCCGCGCACCCCTCGAATCCACGTTCCCTGCCATATCGCGTGTGGGACTTCCCGCGCGCCCCTGAAATCCACGTACCCGGCCATTTCGCGTGTGCAACTTCCCGCGCACCCCTCGAATCCACGTTCCCTGCCATATCGCGTGTGCAACTTCCCGCGCACCCCTCGAATCCACGTTCCCTGCCATATCGCGTGTGGGACTTCCCGCGCGCCCCTGAAATCCACGTACCCGCCCATTTCGCGTGTGCAACTTCCCGCGCACCCCTCGAATCCACGTTCCCTGCCATATCGCGTGTGGAACTTCCCGCGCACCCCTGCAATCCACGTACCCGCCCAGCCCATATCGCGTGTGGAACTTAACGCGCACCCCGGTATGCACGCACACGTTTATTTTTTCTCTCTGCGCGTGTCTGTGTTTGTGGGTACCCCTTTGTACGTCATTTGTCCAGGAGGGCAACAGTATTGTACATTGGTCATGTCTGTATATAGGTGCTATTTGTTGGCGCGCCTTTTAGCGCACATTTCTTGCAGGCGCAGACACGCTACCGCCTGCTTTCTTGTGGCGGTCGTGTTTGTGCCTGTTTGTGCCTGTGCGCTGCTTTGAGCGTGCGCTTTTTTGCCCTATTCTATTCCATGAATACGTGTTGTATGCGAGCGTGTGGGCGTTCCGCGCACTTGCCTCCTGAACTTTCCCCGTGCCGCCCACATTCTTCCCCATTCCGAGTGTTGTGCCCCATTTTATTCCCCATTCCGAGTGTCCCGCCCTGTGTTCCGCCTACTTTAGAGCTGTGCGCTGCGCTCGGAGTGATGGCGCAGTGGCCGTGGCGCACGACGTTGGTTGACCTGTGCGCCGGCCTGCGCCGCGCGTTTTTTCCGCGCACGTCCTCTGCTTTTCTTGCGCAGGGACTTCCATGAATCGACGTGCGCTGGTTTCCCTGCGCTTTGCGCTGATTTTCGGCGCAGCGCACGCATTGGCCCCTCTGCGCCGGGATTTTCGGCGCACATTTATTCCATGAATCGGCTTGCAAGTCTGTAATTTATGAAGGACCAATAAGGTAATTGAATAAGCCTGCAATGGTACAATTTCATACCTAGAATTCTCTGTCCTTAACGTCACACTGTACATTACTATAGTAGTCAAAACAGTGGTATAAACGGGTTATTTTTTACAATGGGTCACAGTTCTCTCACTGTATGTAAGATACATTGCACTACATTCTCACAATAGTCAAAGCAGTAGTATGAGTAGAGGTTATTATCTCAATGGTCATAGTGTGCACAAATAGAGAGCTAATTCACACATTATTGCGATGGGTATGATCTAGTGATGATATTTACCACAATATGTGCAAGCCATATTTCACTGAGGACAGTGACAATAAAACAACCAGTGTATGTGCTGATCTGTATGACCAACTGTCTCTGTAGAGCTATAACCTTCTATTTTAGATGCAGTGATGCGGCCCTTGGGAACTCATTTGACATATTGCTAAGAATCCAGGCTAGTAATATTAGTAATGGAATCAAGTCAAGTCAGCATCTAAACATCTCAAAAAGTGCTACTTGTACTTCGAAGTAAAACTCTTCATTCATAAACAGGAGGGAAAATTGCATCCATTCCACTTGATATAGCTAGAACAGTTCTCTTTGTGCCAACTTTTTCTGTAAATCCCCACTGCATGTGTTGGGCCAGAACCTCTCTAACACAACACATCACATTTGTGTGGTCATGTTCCTCATCTCTTTAAAGTGTCTATAGACAGGTGATCTGATGTTCGTTATCCTGATGTTCGACTTGTGTTCGGTACACCCGTTAATCTCTTTTCTTATCGTTTGGTCAACATATTATTTGCCACAGAGGCATCTCAAAGAGTAGATAACACATGAGTATCACAGGGGGTGAAGTCTCTAATTGTTAAGGTGTCTAGTGTGTTCTCCCATGATGATGTTATAGCAATGCTGGCAGTTGGGCCAACAGTATGTTCCGAACTTGGGTTTGCGCAATGCTCTCTGAGTGGGTTTCCTGTTACGTTCAGCCTTAACTAAGGCATATCTAATGATGTTCTGTCTTTTAAAGGACAATATGAATGGTTCTGGGAATAGCCACTTTAATTGGGGATCAAGTTTAATGAGGCTGCACTTCTTTTTGATAATCCTGGCTATCTGGTGGCTCTGTGCAGAATATCACAAGGTGTGGATTATTCGTATATTGTCTTTCTTGGGCATTAATCTCAATAGGTCCTCTCTCCTGTGTGTCTCAGCCCTTGTGATGGATTTCTCTAGAATATCTGGTGGGTAACCCACCTTATAAACATATCAGTCATTAGGTAATATTTCTTCTGGAGTGTCATAGTGTCTGAGATAATCCTCTTAAGCCTCAAAAACTGGCTATATGGAATACTTTCTTTCAGATGAGTGGGTGGAAGCTCCCGTAGTGTAAGGTGTTGTTTATTTCCATAGGCTTCCAATAGATGTTAGTCAAAGTGTGTTTTGCTTGTAGGTGACCAACACGTCTAGAAAGTGTAAGCTATGTTCACCGATCTCTATTGTAAACTTGATATGGTCATGAAACTGGTTTAGGTATTCATATAATTGCAATTATTTGGCTTTGGTGAGCCACTCATGGTTGTTGGCTTTAATGATGGTATCCTCTATCAACGCCATGATAGTATTTGTGGGGTCATGGCCTACCTCTAGGTAAGTTTTTGGGTCATGTAATAATTGAAAACAGCCTGTGTAATACAACGTCGGCCGGTCTCAAGCTAATAATCGTGTCGCCCGTTAATTCTTTTAGCAGACATGTCTGATGTTTGCGTATGTTGCCATGAGTGAGGGGACTATATATGATCCTCTTTAGATCTTTTGTGGTTTTGGGTTTTAACATGTCAATAGCATGGTTATTGACTTGAGGGTGGAAGGAGATTTTAGATTTCATATCAAGGAAGTCAAACGAACTGGACATCTGTTGGACTTCTGGCAGGGATGTGAAACAATGTTCAATTCCATCTTCCAAATCAGTTTCAAGAGTTCCACCTCCTACTCTAAGCATGTACTGTTAGGTGTAGTAATGAAATAGAGGCCTAGATTTAGTGTGTCAATCTGTTCTGTCATCAGTATTTTAGAGGAAATGTTCATGACCAATGTTTCACCTACTTGTTTCTGGCCCTTGATTTTTGTTTTCCCTCTTCGGGCCTTCTCCGGTCTAAAAAATCAACCTGTCTGGGTAATATCTCCACTGTACTTGTACTAGGTTGTGTGACAGTGGTCCCCACAATGGGTGTAGTAATAGGTACGACTGTCAATGCACTGGTGTAATTGCCCAAAAAATGATCTTGCCATGGCTCAGGGATTCATTTTATTTTATCTTGAAAAGGTCTTAAGACAATGGAGAGAGAATGTGTTATAGATGAACACAGACTTCTCATGGCTTCTCATGGCTCAGTGATCTGCTAAAAAGACAAACTCAAACCTGAAAATGGTAATGGTATTTTGATTAATCCTAGATCCAGAGTCAAAATAGGGTCTAAGCATCTGAAACAGGAAGGCTCTCCAGCACACAAAGGAATCATAATTAACTATTAATGCCAACATTGAAGCTGAGAAAATCATTATCTTGTATATACTCTTGTAGAAAAGACAATATTTATAAAATATATGCAATCTACACAACAAAAAGCTTTGTGGGCTAACAATGAGCAGTTCACAATTTACCTAGTAATTGTGCTAGATATGACAAATGTTTTGCAATAAATTCACATTGCACCAAATATCATGAAACAGTATAGGTAAATCAGTACAATATGCCAACACATGTATTACTTAGCGGTAGTGTGTTCAAAAGGGCGCTTGGATAGGTATAATACAATCCCTTGTTTTTGTTCATTTTTTGGGAGTCAGGTGTTGTGTAGATTGCATTTGTTTGTGAAAAGACTCTTTCATGTGAGGTTCTGACAGACCCGGGGTGTAGTCTTCTCCCAGCTATGAATAAGATTGAGTGTATGAAGTCAATGGGTTATTGAATATGCATTGTGCAAGCCAGATCATTTTTTAGGAACCTGAGATATTGTTTTATTTATAAAATATAGTCATTATTTATGTACTGGTACTGTAATTCCTGCATTATTCAGACAATAAGGTGTGCATGTTAATCAGTTGCACAAATGGCCTCAATTCAAGTTCGACAGTAAGCGAAAATACTGCTACTTTTACCACTCCACTGAATTAAGGGTCACCAGAAATGTACACTATAACAGAAAACCAGCAGTAATTCCTCCTTGGCCATTTCCTCCAAAATAATTCGCACAGGACACATAGATTTTAATTCCACCACATAACAAGTGGAAACACTTCATAAATACCATCAATAATAGGTGCTAATCCTGCCCAAAACTCAGTGCGCTTACTTCCACCCAAATGGTGGTGGTAAATGCATGTGGGCCATGGAAGTGAAGCCACCAGTGCACCCAATTGGCCCTGAAAGGTTGTGTAAGACCCACATCTTTCCCAAATACACTTCATTACACCACTTAACACTACACAGCTATTAGCAGAAGCAAACCTCAAGGTCCAGGACCTCCTGCTCCACATTGAGTTACAGAGACATGTACAGAAGAACCATAGAGTGTAAGCAGTAGACAGGTGAAGGAGATGCCTTGCAAGGAGTGTGCCCATGCCCCAGATCAGGCCATCACATTAAACACTAACTGATGGGCAGCTGAGAGCACCATGCCTTAACATGGTTACCATAGAAGAGCTACTCTCACTAACAGAGGCCAATCTGCAAAGCAGGATCAACAGAAGAACAGCCATCCCACCACCGATGAAGCAGTGACGAGGTGCTGGATCTTCTCTCTACAGCCACCTTCCAGCACACTGTGGGCATGCTGTTTGACATGTCGAAGTCCACATTTTCTATTGTGTTTGGCCAAGCAATGGATGTGTTCATGCAGCATACACCCCAGCACATTTCCCTACCTACCACCCCTGCACAGGTAAATTCAACACAGGTATGTCTCTACGCAGCTGCCTAAGTCTCTGATTTCATCACAGCTCCTGACAGCATGCATGCAATGTTGGTACCCCCCAGTCATCAGAAGAAGTGAGCACTATCATATGGTGCACAAAATTACCAGAAAGCCTTTAAGAGCACATGCCTGGGTAATGAACATCCACATGACATGTTCGTTGAAAATATATTACAGTGTACGCCTGTTAGCTCTGGTCGGTCAGTGATGTGTGCAATTATGGAATTTCTTTGTGACATTAACCACTTCCCAGTTATTCCACGAGGCATAGTATACTTTAGGGAGAGAGAAACAACATGTGCATTCCAAATGTGCCATATGTACAGTAGTTAAGATATGACTATCATGTCATTTGATATTGTTATACTTGCTTATAGCTTTGTATGCAATGTCTATTCCCATTGTCTTTGCATGTGACACTGGCTAACCCCAGCACCAGTGGTTGATGACACTTGTCTAGAACCCACAGACAGCACATGAGGAGTTATTCAGTGAGGAACTTATAAGGAGCAGAATCTGCATAGAGCAAATCTTTGGCCTGCTAAAGGGGTCGGACCAGTGTCAATGGTGGTATTGTTTTGGTATGGTGGCAGACAGGTGCATATCCAGATGGCCTAAGTGCACATGGCCACATATGCAATAGCAAGTTTTTATTTTGAAGGTCATGCAATGCAGTCTGCATGCTGTTGCCCTAGCATCAATACCATTGCCTTTTTGCAGGGTGTTGGCCTCGAAATTGTGGCCATCTGAATCCACATGCCTATGCTATGGAGTCAGGTCATACATTGACATTAGAGATGTGGCAGTCCTACTCACCTGCCTCAGGTTGAGTGGCTGTTCCACCTTCTGCTACTGCAGTTCCCTCAATGCCTGCCATGTGAAGAACTCTGCTGGCCTTTTTCTTCCATGATGTGACGGTGCATAGATCCACTATGCCTCCTCTTTTGGCAACTGTCTCCCTTCAGTGATTTGATAGTAGGCTGTGTATCCTGGCCTTCAGGTCCCAAAAACACTTGTGATCATCTTCATTGTCCTGGGGTACTGTGTCAACCACTACAATCTTCTCCTCTCTTTCTGTCCAAATGGCATTTTGCCTCTGGAGAGAGGTTTTTGTTTGTTGGGCCACAAACAGCTCTTACTACTGCGTTTACATGGAACTGCAGTTCTGCATCACGAAATGTGGGTGTTCACACCCTATTTGAGGCACGTTCCCTTTATCTCCGTCACCAGGCATGTGTGGACCACGTTCTGTGGTTGGAGGGCAACACAAAATGGCTGCTTCTGTATTAGTTTAGTGTTTAAAGATGGCCATCGTGGAGCTTTCCACTTATAAAATGACAGTATATCTGCCCGGTGGTAATTGATAAAAATGTCCAGCTGTGAAGATAATTCTGACGAACATTGGAGGATTTATGGATTGGTGCTTCTTTCCGGCGCTAATTCCGCCGGACATAATTACTATAACTGCTGATGGATGGTGTGTGTACCTGTCAACCGATATTGTGTTGTTAGTTAGTCGATGTGTGTTGATTTTCGGGTTCTGCGTCACATGACGTAGGAGATTATGGGCACGTTTGGCTATGCTGAAGAGGAACGTCACTGAGAAAGGTGTAGAATATCACTAGGGTTGGTGATGTGAGGGTCAGGGGCGGGGCATATGATTTAGTGACGTCAGGGCAGTTTACCTTAGGCAGTTGCAGCAATGGATAAGAATAGCACAAGTTGGACGCGCCCTTCTGCCAGATTTAATATGTTTTTAAAAGAGGAAAAGTGAGGTAAGGTGAATTGGAAATGTTTGCGATAGATCAACGTATGTATAAAAATACATGGCCGAACCCTTGGGACAATAATGTTTTCTGAGCATTGCACTTGTCAAACTTATGAACTAATGTCTGGGAAGGTGAGAGGTGAGGACGATGGGTGGGATATTTCTGACGTGATTTCGAATGAGTTTACAAAGTTTGGTGGGATTTTTTGCAGAGTTTATATGATGATTGTATTTGCATTTATTTGGCAGTTTTGGAAAAAATAAAACGTGGGTGGATTTCCAGCAAACTTGCATAAGGCGCATTGGCTAGGATCTAAAAGCATGGCTTTGCAAATGTGGCAGTGTTTTCTTATTTGACAAGTTAAAAAAAATAGCGGTATAGCTTTAGTGACTGGTCTGGGTCATGCAATAAGGTCATGATTCGGACAATCTGGCTATTGGCCATGACCACAAGGGACAAAACATAGGATTAAAGTAGCCATGTCCACCTGGGACTGGCTTTGTGGTAAAGTTATTCTAAATTAGGATAGATCTGCACGGGAACAAAAATGTGCTCGTGGTAATATGGTCATAGGGTTCTCTTTTTGCCTTCTGCAGGCTGCCATGGAAAGCAAAGAGGGGCCCTGTATGGAACCCTCGCCTTCCCTTTGCATTGTGGCCATCTTGGAAAAGGATTTTCCTTCCTAGGAAGAAAAATCCTCTTTCTTAGCACCCCAGGTTCCCGCTTTGGGAACCTAGTGTGCTAATGTCCTTCATCCCCCATTTCAGGGGCTGGAATGGTGGGATAATGATCCAGAGACCTCGTTATCCACCCTTAGTTCGTTTGGGCTGATAACTTGGAATGCTGGACCAGTATCCACCGTTCCAGTACCTGGAATGGAGGATGAACGCCACAATATTCCCATTAGCATAACACAAAATGCAAATGGAAATGCTGGTAAAATCTTATTGAGTCTATGTACCTTACTGAGAAATATAAAGTAGATGGAGTCTATACATTTTTTCTTTAGTCTATTTTTTAACTGTGAAAGGTGGTTCCTAAAGGAATATGTCTCTTGTTTTTGGATGTATTCTTTTTGGCCGGAGAGCTAAGAACGAACGGTGGGGAGGGAAATAAGGGAATAGGAACCAAACACTAATATGGAGGGGTAGGTGGACAAGGGAAAATGTTGCACGTGTGTTATTTCTAAGGTAGGGGGCAGAGTTTCTCATGCTCCTTGATTACATTAGTGGTAGTGGTTCTTGGGGAGACGGGATTGCATTAGCTGATGCCATTTTAAGATAAATAGCAGTTTTGCTAAATGTATGTACTGTGTACTAGATTGTTAATGGATAATGAGTAGGAATAGGTGTTGGAGTGGTGCAAGGGAAATAAGTTGAAAGTTCCTAAATCAGTAGAAAATGCAGTTCTGAACTGCCCGCGAAGCAGAGATCTTATCGTGAAGTGCAGACGGGTTCTCGGACACGTCATCATGCCGCGTGCCAGCGTAGGGTCATGTGGCACTGTCAGGAAGGTGCACTATGAAGTCAGATGTTCGTAGATGTCCACGGATGCAAAACTAGTTAAATTAGTTGCAAAAGGTGTATAGAAGTGTTAAAAATGAATCCAGAAGGTGGGAAATGGCAGAGTTGTAAGGTGACACTTTGTAAATGGAACACAAATATTGCTATATTGGGTAAGTATGATATTAGTAAATTGTAGGAAAATAGCATGCACTGGTAAAAACCCATGGAATTCACAGAAAAATCTTTGTTAAAGGGACGTTATGGTTAAGTTACACTAATAAAAACCCATGAAATTCACTGACAAAACTTTGTTAAAGGGACGTTATGGTTATGTTGGACTAATAAAAACCTTTGAAATTCAGTAAAAAAAACATTGTTAAAGGGACGTTATGCTTGAAAGTAAAATCGAAAACCCTCTGAAATTCGCTAGTTATGGTAAACTAAGCAACCATAACTTGCGCCACCAACGTGCATTGTTAAGACTAACACCCAGGACATCAAATATGACATCACAAACATCATTGATGAGATATATATATATATCTTTTTAAGTATTCAGTCTATTAATGCTATTTAGAAAACAAATCAGTTTTCCTCAAGTACGCTCAGTTGGTTAAGTGGTTCTTGCAGAGGTCCGTTGGTGATTTGAAGGTTTGTGACAAGACCAATTCAGCCTTTCAACTTTCCAAGGTTTTTAAATGAGTACGAACTTCAGTTGGTTTTTAGTAATTGTATATGAAAATGTTCTTTGTACAGCACTTTGTGAAAATAGCCATGCGTAACAAATTATAATTAATACGACTGTTAGCTGAATACCATTGAAGCTCTGCATACCAGTTAAAATCTGACATATTTGCCACCTGGCTTCTGCATTTCAAAAAAGGAGGTCATGACGCTCTTCTTCAAGGAATTGCTCCTCCTTAACGCCTCCAATCCTCACCTAACCTGAGACTGGGAGATCTGCTCCTCCCAGTTGCCTCTCTCCGTTGCTTGCAGATCCCTTGCTGCCTCATTGCTTACCCTCACCCGCCACCATTGTTAGCTTCCCGCTCCCTTTTTTAGATCCCCTGCGATGTGGCTTCCTTGCCATTTACTTATTACTTCCCCATATGACTTGTAAATGTCTATGTAGCTTCCACAATCTATACATATATTATTATTATTATTATCAATAATAATAATAATATAATAATAATTCTGAACATTCTAAGGCCTATGATAAGGCTCTGCTACTTAGAGACTATCCAGAGAAAGAGCACGTGGTAGGATCATGCATAGCTCATTGTGACCTCGCATTGGTTGCCTTGAGGCACACATGCGGAAGAAGAAACCTTCACTGGCACCGCCCAATTTGACTTTTCACATCTTTTTTTTTCTAAATGACATTTTTTTTCTAAGAGCTTCATCTGCAACTATGGGACCGGCAACATGGAACACGATGTTATTGAGCAGTGGGGGCGTCCTCGCCAAGGAAGGTGATGTACTGCATGGCTTTTCCAAACATCACTCTGTCCTTGAAGGAATACAATGTGCTACATTTTCAGAAACAAGTTAAAAAATGAATTAAACACGTACTCATCACATCCGATTAAGTGAACACATATTGTGAAAACTAGTACTTACATATGCATGCGTTCCAGGCCCAAAATGGACCGACACGTGGAAGTTACTGAAAATGACCTGGGCGACATATACTGCTCGACATATACTGCTAGATGGTATATATTAGGGTTGCTCTGTTATGTGTGTATTTTTTTTTTTTTTGCTCCAGTGTTACTACATATCACCAGTGACTATTACATTGGTACATCGAGCCTGTAAACAGGTTCTACTTAGCAGGAAAGCTCTTTTTTCACTTTTTATTATTATTATTTTTTTTTTTACAAATGTGTAGGCAATGTAAAAGATGCATGGCGCCTATAGAACATTTATTACCACCATATGCCGATTTTCCTGTGCAATTTAGCTAGAGTTTCGCTGAATAATGGACCGATTTTATTTAACAAGGCAAGTTTAAGTTCCACCGATCAATGCAGTTTAGTATTTCAGCCACAGAAACCTTCATGTTTTATATGTTTGGAGGGGATCTTTCATTCCCCTGAATGTTTCGTCTTCTACAACAACAAAAAAGTACACATATAGCAAACCTTCAAATAAAGGACATTGATAATCACTACTTTAAATGGCCATTATAAGCCAATTACATTTCTCTCTATGTAATATTTGCACTGGGGCTGGTGATAAGCAACGAGGGGTACGCACAGCTAACCAATTTCGGCTGTTTTTCCAGTTCTTTGAGATTGCTGGAAAGCTAGCAGATGCCCCCACAGTCCGCAACAGGAATCTGAGCCCAAATCGCGGGTTCTAGTGCAGGGGAGTTGCTATGTCTGGAAAAAACCCGGGGCTAAGCTGATGTCGGAACTGTTGGGACTGGGGGCTAGCTAGTCTTTTGGCTGTAGCTCCTGAGATTCTATCCGGGGCTACAACCAAAAGATCAGGGGCTATAGCCCCCTGAGCCCCCCCTAGCAAAGCCTCTGTTCTAGTGTTCATGTGCCTAGAGTAAACACATGATGGCCTTCATGAACAGTATCTTTAATGTGCCCGCTCAATAGGCTCGCAAGCATTTTGAGTATATTGTATTATCTACATTGAGCTGAGAATGGGATAGTGAGGTGAAATGTGGAGCTGGTCTGTCCCCTTTTAATTAAAACGAATAGGTGGTGCTTGAGCTCCACCTATAAACCAACGCTTTGCATTAGAGCACCGATAAGAGGGAGGTTTTGGGTGTTATTTGGTTATTTCACCCCCTATCGATGGCCCTTGATAATCCTTATGGCTCGCCCCACCCACTAACGGCCCTTCACTGCGCAGAACTATCCTCTGGAATCTCTATGAGCTAGCCCTATCAATTGTCAATTCTAACAAGTCTTCTGAGAGATAATGGCTTAATTGCATTTGCAAATGGAGTAATAGAAATATCTAAAGCAAGTGTGCATTCAGCCACTTGATCAATATGTGTTCCTTGCACAAAGGTCTTGTTTAAACAAACTTGCCAAAGCCAACCATTTTGGCTTACATATACGTACTGGGCATTTGCCAGTCACTGCTATCATATGGCCAGATAGTCGCACCATTTTCCAGCAGTTACCATATTATGATCGGGTAGAACAACTATGGCAGTGGCTAGCAAAATACTATCCAATGCCTACACAAAAGCCAAAACTCTTGCCATTACCTACGCGTATTTAATCCAACAATTGGACTGGTGTTAACGCCCTTGCTGGTTGACTCGCTAGCCACAAATAACTATACTAAGGCTGACAGAAAAAAGATACACGTTGTTTAAACGTCCATGTTATACTGACCAGACCTGTCGCCTTGCCCAATGCTTTATCCTGATAAGGAGGAAAATGTAAATCCTGACCCATGCTTGTCAAGTAGGTGGGACCAAGTTCAAAACATCAGCACATTCCATGGCGGGAAATGCCACTCATATAGAAGTTACATAGGAGCACATGTTTGGGCTGTGTGCATTGCATATATTGAATTGCACACACGTACACTGAAATGCCTGCAGTCCTTGCTGCAAAATTCGGATTGTTTGCACGACACATTTCAAACAGTGCACTTTGTACTGCCAGCAATCCTAAAGGACCCCATCATTTATGTGAATTGCATAGAACATTGACATGGATTCATAAGGAATTCTCCAGATTCTAGCAGGTGCATAAACTGCCGAATTCCATGAAACCCATGCCTTTTATGCCAGAATTAAAATCAGATGCTGACAGAGCTGCAACCATGTCAGGGTGCAGGGTTGGGGGGCGGGGTTGGCAACATACATTTTGTCTGTGCTCCCACTCTACCTGACAAATTCTTGAAAATTGCCTCTAATTAAAAGCATGTAATACGCCATTCGTAAGAGTGTTACACATAGTTGCAAATATTTGCAACATTTTCTTTACAACTCTAGGGTGCTCTTGTTTATCAGGGGTGTAACATAACAAACATGCGTAAGGCATGTGTAAGGCGTTTACGCATGCTTGTTTCATCATACACCTTTGTAAACGCTCCTGCCAATTACAAGTAAACCTGAACGACATGCTCGCACATTGGGCAAGGTTTAATTGCAATTGTGAGCGCTGCTTCCCATTCGAGCATGGCTAAAGGCGCTCACAATTAAAAGTAAACGCTGCTTGGCATGGCTGCATGCCACGCAGAATTTACTCACTTTGTACGGTGGAGTGCAAAAGTGCAGTGCAAATAGCAAAATGCACCCATGTACGCCGCCATTTGCAGTGCACATTTGCACTTTGCCGTGTAAATGATAACAACTTGGAGGCAGGGAATTGGCTACACCTAAGTGCAAATGTACCAGGCCAACGCCCTCAAATTACAAAAAGGAGCAACATGAGCTCCCCTGTATTTTGGAAAATGAGACCCACTGCTGTATTTAAATGATAACATTTGGGAAGAAGATACACAGTGACATAACGTTATTCTTAAACTCAACAGGCATTATCAAATGAGGCTGTACAGAACACACAATCAATTTGAATTATGCTTATTTCTTGGAACACAAAAAACTTTCAAAACAACACAAAACATTAATGAATCTAGAATTTATTATCAATAAAACTAAAGCAATGACATGACCGTGGGCAATTGGTAGTGGCCAATTGTGCTGGTTAACATGTTCCACATGTCATCTACCATTCGTTTTAATTTTTTAGGTAGTCCCAATCCAACACACAAAATGCATTTGAACAGTTCACATACACATCATACAGTAAGGAAACAAACACACCAACACCATTAACACATTAAAAATGTAGACCTATGTATATAATTAGCCATACTATAAAACCATATGCTAGTGTTATTTGGTTCATACACCATTGTGGACATTTACAATTTATGTTTAATAATCATGACAGCGATCCACACATATTATGGGGGAAGTCAGACATAGAAAGAAACACACACATACAAACAGACTAAAGCTACCAGAATTCTCTGAGGCTTCACACTTGTACTAAACAGCAACACCTGAACAGGCTGCCTCCCTGTTGAGTGTGAGAGGAACGATAAGCGCTTGGAGGAGAACATCATCTGGACTGTGGGAAGCTTAATGAGTTGGGAACCTGAGGGTGCCCCTCGTCCCCTTTTTTTACAAAAATATTCGGGAGCTCTGAACTCCAGAGGGGCAGCACCGGCGTGACACATGCCACACTACGGAGAGCTACACTATTGCTTTTTCCCCCTTCACCTCACTGTGGGATTTGCATTGCGTAATGCGACGCAGAGTTGGTTCCTGGCTTTTTTCTTGGACTACAGCTACCAGAATTCCTTGAGACCACAAACTTGTACTAAACAGCAACACCTGAACGGATTCTCTCCCTGATAAGTGTGAGAGGCACAAAAGCGCTCACCCCCCCCTTTGCAAAAATATTTTGGAGCTCTGGACTCCAGAGGGGCAGCACCGGGGTGAAACATGCCCCACTTTGGAGAGCCACACTATTGGTTTTCCCAACTCCCTCCACCCCAACTGTGAGGTTTACATTGTGCAATGGGAGGAAGAGTTGGCTCCTGGCTGCCTTCCCTGATGCTACAAACTTGTACTAAACAGCAATACCTGAACAGACTACCTCCCAGATGAGTGCAAGAGGCACAAAAGCGAGTGAAAGAGAACATCATCTGGACTGTGGGAGACTTAATGAGCCCGGAACCAGTGTGTGCCCCTCACCCCCCTTTCTTTGCACAAATACAAACACATACACACCCTTTCTAATTATGTTTAAACTTATTAGAATGCAATTATACTAAACATGGTAAAATATTTCCAAACCGTGTTTCATTCTCATCGGCCCTGAAAGATATTCTTTCCCTAATAGCCAAGCTAATCATGTCTTATAACTTGGATTTTCCTGTAGTGTTATCTCTAGATTTTTAATTGCACAAAACCTTTTATAAGAATATCAATAGACCAGTAGATTCACTAACATTCATGTACAACACAAAAAAGTCAGTGTAGTGCGTTAATGAATACGCCTGCCCAACCAATCATTACACAGACCAAGGTAGTGACTGCGTAGTTATGGTTAAGTTGCTAATCCCATAGGAAGAAAACCTTTTGTGTGGCTTATAACTTCACTTCCCGCTTCCCCTGGACGAATCCTCACCAAACTTTGCAGAAAAAGTATATGGACCACTTTTTTTGTAAATTTTGGTGAGGTTTGGTCCAGGAGGGGCAACGTTATAGGGGAGGTCCCAACATTTCTTTTTTTCCCATAGATATAATGTGAAAAAAATGTGCGCATGCCTACAGCTCAAACCCCTGGATGATTTACACCAAATTTGCGGCAGGCGCGGCGGCTTACTCCTGAAAGCGTGCTTTTGTTAATTTGGTGTAAATTTGTCTAGTTGTTTTTTTTTTAAATGACCAAAACGTGAGGCAAAAAAATTAGTGATATCTGTGCCCGCTCCGCGGACACACTTCCCTGTTCGCTCTGCGGACAGGACACCGATTGGCTAATCGGCTTGCATCATGTCTGCTGACATGCAACGTGTCAGCCGATTGGCTGGAGTGAGGCGTGAGGTGCGTCAAATTGTTTCGATGCGCCCGGCCTCTTGGAGTTTGTTGGTGTGCAGAAGTGCTTGGGGAGGGTTGGGGAGTAAGAGATGGGTCAAATACTTTATTTGTTTAGGTGGCAGGAGCCCCTTATGTGTTCGCCATGTCCGTGGTCTTCACGACTGACCGCAGACATAATAAATGCACTACTAGCTATTTTACTTTAGTATGATGTTAGTTTTGGGTTGTTAGTAGAGGATTGATTGTAATTAATATCACCTATGAGCAGCCCACATACCACAGTCAAAATGTTTGGTAGTATATGTGTGTTATGATGCAGTGGTTGTGGCCAGGGCCTAGAGTCTTGGGTGCATGGCCAAAGGCCATAGGCCTTGCACCCAAGACTCTAGGCCCTGCCCACAACCACCGCAGCATACCACACCCATAGAATCAAACACCCATCAAATATCCACAACCCAAAAGTTTGTGTACTATTTCATTTGTAGAGTTTGCATGTGAAGATTTGGCTAGGCTATGCAGTAAAGATTGTAGAGTTTGTAACAAGGACTGCGGTGTTTGTGAGTCTATTTATTTTATGCTTACTGTTTGAGGTTTTTGTGGTTGTATGCAGTTTTATCATGACATGGGTAACTGGACCAGACATACTTTTTAGATCTCTGTGATAAAAGAAAAGATCATATGTTAGAGTAGGTAGATCATAATGAGTTATGCATTGCATAACAGATGTATTTTTTACCCTCATATTTAGTACTTTACAAGCACTATAGTTCATACTAGTGTATTGCGCAATTTGCTCAGTTTCTGTGTTTGTTTTCTAAATCATTGTTCTGTGGGAAACAAAATAAAATCCATGCTGGATTACAAAAAAGAAAACCTTCTATGTTGTGGTACAATATATTTCTTTCATTGTTTTACTGTTTATTTCCTGTTTCTTGCTAATCTTCTATCTGTTGGCTTGTTGCAGATTTCGGGGTCAATTAGATACTTGTTGGTGTATTCTAATTGTTTATTTCTTCTTTTATGCTATTCATCTATCTGTTGGGTTGTTACAGATGTTTTGGGGCAGTTAGATACCTGTTGGCATATTCTAACTGTATATTTCTTGTTTGATTTTAGTGGTATTTATTTATCTGTTTGCTTGTTGCAGATTTGTTTGGGACAGTTAGATACCTGTTGGCATATTCTAACTGTATATTTCTTGTTTGATTTTAGTGGTATTTATTTATCTGTTTGCTTGTTGGAGAATATTGGGGCAGTTAGATACCTGTTGGCGTATTCTAACTCTGTATTTCTTGTTCCATTTTAGTTGTATTTATTTATCTGTTTGCTTGTTGCAGAATCTAGGGACAGTTAGATACATGTTGGCGTACTCTGTGCACAGTTTTGAAGTTCATACACAGATTTCGTATAAAGTTTTGGTTCTAAGAATATTAAGTAAGTATTTACAAGATTTGCTGGAAAACTCTGCTTTAGAGTAATGATACTATCATTACATTCAAACCATCCACAATTTCTTCTATATATCCAGTGTAGTGACCTGCATTGGTTGTGGCTCCTGCGTGGTAGATTGTACCCATTGTTGTGAAGGTTTGCTTACCAAGTGATACTTGACCATTTGTGAATCCAGTCAGTTTACAGTTATTTTTGGTACCATCTGCATTGTGACGTAAAAGCATTACTATTACGTATGTATTATGTGTCTGTATTTGTTAAGTGGAGTGATTATCTGAATTGCAGGTAGTACCTAATCTGCCATGGTTTGCATTTTGAACAAGTTGCTGAAATTGAATAGTTTCACAGTTAGGTATGGATACATACACGATGCGTTCATTAGGGACTTGTTCCTGTGCCATATGGTTGCAGAGAGTGCATGTATGTTTCCACATGTATGAAATGTAGAAGGTTTCATTTATAGGTTTGTTTTTGTTTTCCAGTACTTGTAGTAAGTACATTAGAAATTCTTGTGGATCTTCTAGTGAGTTTATAGTGAATTTGACAATTCTAGCACAGTAGTCCAATTCTTGTTTTATTCCATGAACACTGTAAGTGTTGTCAGGATTGTTGGTTGAATTTCTTTGAAGGGCTAACATTTGCAAACACAATTGGTCTGTACTGTGTAAGTAAATCTTCTCAATAATTGGTGGCATTTGGAATAGAATATGTATTGCTACATTTGTGTAGAAATTTACAGCAGTTATATCTGAAAATTTGTGTGGACCTGACAGTTTTGTGTCAAAGTCATTTGTTCGGAGTGTGTGCTGCTTCTTTGAAGAAGTAGTTGAGTTACTTTGAGCAGTAGATTCTTCTTTGGTTGTGGTACTTGATGAATTATTAGTTTCTCTTTTTTTTCTTTGGAGGAATTGCAGTGAAATCCTGTATCGTTTCAGTTTGAAGTAGTTTTCTTTTACAACGTTTTGCTTTTTGTGGAACAGGATAGGTTTTTAGATGGGCGGTGTGGTGTGAAAGCAGCCTATTGTATTCTAAAATGCAAGGAATATCTGCATTTACTTTACTTGCATCAAAGTTGATTAGAAATAGGCTGTCAAGTGTACGTAAGCGTGATAGTGCCACATAGCTCATGCCTTTTTTAAAGACTGTGCTACCAATATCTATTAATGCTTTATCTAGGGCAAGACCTTGTGATTTGTGAATGGTAACTGCGTATGCTAGAGATAGTGAAAATTGTTCTCTGCATAGATACTTGTCTTTGAAAAGAAGGAAGCAGGCTGTTGAGCGTCCTATCCTTTTAACTTCTGATAGTTTGTCAAAGAGAATATTGACAAATTGAATGTTGTTGTCACGTGTTTATGTTTGAAAGCCAACAACTGTACCAAGTGCTCCATTAACTAGTCTTTGTTCCACGTCAAGGTTACGTTTAAGCATTACTCTACAGTTTAAAGATAATTTTAATATTTTCTCCAAACCAGCTGTGTTGGAGATAGAGTTGTCTAGGGTATTTACGGGCCGATTCATGGAATAAATGTGCGCCGAAAAGGGGAGCGCAAGTGTGAAAATCGCAGCGCAAGCGTGAAAATCCAGGCGCACGCGTGCCAAAGCCGCGCACATCAATTCATGGAGTTCAGTGCGCGTGTAAATCCTGGGATGAGCGCTAAATTCGTGGGTGGCGCACGCGGGCGCACATGTCATTAAACGGCATGCGCTATGCGCACAGGGAAAGCGCACATAGCGCACCGCACACAACACAAGTGGGCGGAACACGGGGCGTAACAGCAGAATGGGGAACAATGCATGAAAATGTGGGCGTTACGGGGGAAGTACAGGAGGAAAATGCTTGCAACGCCCACACGCATGCCAACAACACCTATTCATGGAATCGAACAAGGGAAAGGCGTGTGCCAAAAAAGACGCGCTAATCCGGAAACACGTACGCCAGCAGGAAGCAGGCTTAAGGGTCCCGCGCTGCATAAAAGTGTGCGCAAACAACAAACAAGCTCAGACGCTACGATGAATATACCGTTCCTCGCAGCAGTGGTGGTGGGACACCGCAGGAGGAGGAGGATAGCCAGGCCCCACATTTTTTTACCCAGGACCAGCTTTTTTGGGATGCCTGATGACCAGGTGTATGGGAGGTACAGGTTTCCACCACACATAATCCTAGACCTGGTGAGGGAGTGGGAGGATGACCTCAAATCACCCAACTTGTGCTCGCAAGCACTGAGCCCTTTGGAAAAGGTGATCAATGTACTGCACTTCTTGGCTACTGGTTCATTTCAGCAGACAAGTGCCATAGTGGGGAGGGTCTCACAGGCCACGCAGTCACGCTGCCTACACCAGGTGTTGGTAATCATCACTGCACGCCCCTCAGTCCGCAGGCACATATACATGCCCAGAACACCTGCAGAAAGGCAGGCTGTTGTCCAGCATTTTACGGGGTGGCACACTTCCCCAAAGTCCTAGTTGTCATTGATTGCACCCATGTGGCTCTACGTCCACCCAGGGCCACTGAGCACATGTATCGGAACCGCAAGCACTGGCATTCCATCAACGTGCAGGTTGTATGTGATGCCAAGGGAATCATCACCTCAGTACATCCCAACTATCCAGGGTCCAGCCATGATAGTTTCATATTCAGAATGTCACCCCTAAACTGGGACCTGGAAGCTGGCCGGCATGGCGACACATGGCTAATTGTTCAGTATAAATGCCTCTGCACATGCATGCATGTCAGAAACTGAGAAATGGGAAAACCCCACTAACGACAACCATTTTCACCTCCCCAGGGACAGTGCCTACCCTCTGAGCACCTACATGATGACGCCAATTCGGAACCCCACCACACCACCCAAGGTAAGATACAACACAGCCCATATTGCAACCCGGGGCATAGAGGAGCGCACATGCGGAGTGCTCAAGTCACGTTTTCGCTCCCTTGACCGCTCTGGTGGGCAGCTGCTATATGCGCCCCCAGTAGTGTGCAAGATCATAGTGGCAGCATGTGTCCTGCACAACGGTGCAACCCGCCGGGGCGTGCCGGTGGACATGGTTGTGCCCCCATATCCCCAACCACATGCACGGCCGCTGCGCATGGGAGGTGAAAGGGCACGTGGTGAGGTAGCCCGTACCCAGCTTGTGGCAAATTACTTCACCTAAAATCACACCCCTACGGAGTGCACACAGGCCTGGCACATACCAGCTGACAATCAATGATGATGACAAAAGGGACAGTCAACTGTCACAACCATACCAGCCTGAGATTGTTCACCCGGAAGTGTTACATTGTGTGCATCCCTACCTACTTAAAAACACCCAATGCTGTGTCACAAAAAGACACACATTCATGCAGCAAGAATGACTACCCCCTTGTAAAATACCACATCAAAATAGTACCATGTCACCAAACCCCTCCCCATCTCAGCGACCCAACACACCATTCCATGGCATGCAATGTGAAAGCAACCAAATGAATTCACAACACATGACACAAGTGTCACAAAGTGCACTGTCCATAATGTAAACAGACCACAGACAATATGCGCTCAGCAATTAATATGAAACAGCACACATGAACAAATACTTACCAGCAACACAAAACATCAGTTCAAGATGAAACCGTGTCAATATATGACAGTAAAAAATTGAAGTAGTGCAAGTCTCACAACCTGACTAAGGCAGCACATCGACCCCTTCCAACCACAGAGGGTTGCTGTCAGGCAAATGTCTCAGTGTACTGCATACAACATGAACTGCATCTGCAAAGGAGACGGCCTTGTGAAGACATGAAGAACCTACATGTAAATAAGGAGAAAGACATGGATGCACAAGTACGTATCAATACACCATGCAGTCAGGCTTGGACTGACTCACTGGGACACCGGGACTTTCCCCGGTAGGCCTCGGGACATAGGGCCTCTTTTCTAGGGGGAAGGATACATAATCATGTCATGACATGATCCATCCATGCCAGCCTGAACTCCCCTGGGTGTGGTTCGCTAATCGCTGCCTGCATGATTCTGCCCATGGCTCGCCTTGTGTATTGTGGGGGAACTGGGCATCATTAAAACCACATGTGATGTGCCCTAGTGTGTTAGACTGCGCAGGTGCAGCACAGGCCATGCTGAAGTGTCAGTGCGGCTGCCACCTGCATAGACGATTCGGCACTGACTGCAGACCGCAGGTTTCCGTTACACAGAAAGGTAAGCAGTAACTTTAGGTATGGACATATTGCACTGTGCAATGTTGTGTGAGTGACTGCCTTAGGAATAAGGCATCAGACAGCAGTGCCGTGACTTTGCAGGCGCGTGCATATTACTGAGAAGCTCCTTCCGAGTTCGACTCAGACCGCAATAATTTGACTTTGCCACGGGTGCTGCAGCTGAAATGTATGAGCCATAGAGTGTGCCTTGTACAGCCTCTCATTTTAGCAAACATGAGGAAGTGATGGGGAAAAACCTCACTGCAATAATGGCACCTTATTACAGGCCATTTGCTCGTCCTTAAACATGCGGCCACACAGTATCCTGGACTTATCTTCGTAGCCAGGCCTTCTTCTAGCAAGTCTTTGAGGCAGGCGCCTTCCAATAGGTGCAGTGGTGACGGTGCAGCCAGAGTTATCACTTCAGGAAACAAACGGGAGAATAGTCAGAGTAAAATTAATCATTCGCAAAACTCTCTTTACTAAAAAACCTAACAAACAAACACATGCTCAATATACTGAGCACTCAGTCAAAATTAGCCTTGGGCTGGTGGGGAGAAATATTCTTTCAAGGCTTTTTTGCCCGAGGGCAAATGACTGCGACTAGGGCAAACGTTACCCTGGTGCAAAACATACCTTGAAAGAATATGTTCCTATGTGAAGCACTCAGTAGCACCAAGATGCTTATTATCGAGGAATGTTTGTGCTTAATATATTATACACATTATAAACAGCAGCTGTTGGCTGTTTTGTGTGGCTGTAAATGTATATTATGAGCTATCCTTCCGAGACCATATTAGCGTTACCTCGACTCGTTCCGGCGCTGCGCCGGATCCCTGATTGCGGTGGCGCTGTTACTCCCCATTTGTTATGAGTCCATAGGACTATATGGGTTTTTTTGGCATTATTACCGCCGGCAGAATCTGTTTTCTGAAAATATTATTTTGCCTGGAGTGCTAGGGTGATGTATGGTAGAACTTCTAGGCACTAGGCCAATTTTTGGCCTTGTGCTAATTGCACTTGCACAGGTGCAACATTTTAGTAATTCTTCTACAATGTGATGTGTCTTCTTTAGGAAAGATCCTGCTGTCTTGTATTAAGCACTGTGGTCTTGTGCATCTGGATTTACAGTTGCAGGCCACACGCATAGGTTTAAACTACAAGGCTACTTTCTCTTGGGATTGGTGAGTGAAGAGACTTAGGAAACAAGGTTGTGGTTCTGCACTTGGACTTTTCTTAGTGTTGGCGCTGGCCCATAACAAAGGTTACTTTTTAAAGCTACGCTCTGCCTCTCGCCACTACTTGGCCTTCACATTTGGGGCACGCACCCCTAACTTCTTCACCTCCAGCTCTACACATATACTGAATACGCTCCCTCAGCCATGCTCTGTTGCCAAAAGCTATCATTCAGCTACGCTTGGTGCACCTTTACTAAATCCACTCACTCATCCACGCTCGTGCCCTCATTGAGGCTGTTACCACGTCACTCAGGACAATCGCTCCACACAATGATAACTGTTCCCCTATCCAACCCACAGTGACGGTTGCTGCCCTCCTCATGCATGCATATATCACTACCGCTGCCCCTTGCCACTTACACACGCTCAGTGACCCATTTTCACTCATTCACTGTTTTGTCACTCGTTCGGCTCATGCACTCCGAGCCAGTTATAGAGTGTTTTGTAACAGCCCACCGCTTACATATCCAGAAGGACCTCTCATCCACATGCACACACTTCCAATATGTCACCATGACTTTCCTCACTGAATTCCTGTGCTCATCCTCACCCACTCTCGCCATCAGTCAGCAGTCCTTGCACAAGTCATAATTAACATCCACACTATACATTTGTGCTTATTTACAGTTTAAAAATGTGTTTCGTATTTTAGAAGAAAGCATGTATTACTTAATGCCCCAACAACAATGTCATCATGTACTGTGACTACACACCCACCTGATGTTTTGACATTTTGGATGTATGCTGCTGAAGAAGGCCTCAAACTCTCAATATGGATTTCATCTTAACAAAAACTGCAACCTGCAAACACGTTGTCATTGGTGAAGGGGATCCACTGATAAGCGTACCACTATGGTTGAACGCACAGGTACTGTGCCACATTGTCGGGACAATGCTGGCACTACGTTGGCATGACTCACTGATCTTATACCAAGTCAACGTTTTGGTTAGTTGTGGCTAAAGTGCCACCTATAAGATGAAAATCTTGCATTAGAGTGCAGCTAGGGAAAAATATGATGGTCGGTCAAAAGGCCGAAAAAAAAATCCCGAATAACAAAAATCTCGAAGAAAAAGGCCGAAAAAAAAAATATTGAATTTTTTTTATATATATGTATTTTTTGGGTCAGGTAAGTAAAAAAAAGGGTTAAAATAAAAAAAAATGAAAAAAGGAGGGTTGGGGGGGTTACCCCCATTTCGAAAAAAAACGTCATAAAAAAAATTTGATTTTTTTTTTTCAGCCTTTTTTTTCGTGATTTTTTTTTGGGAGATTTCTAATTTCGGTTTTATGACCATAAACCGAAAAATATATAAGGTGGGAAACAAAGCTTGTATTGGTTATTTACTGACCCATTGACTGCACATGGCCTTGCACATGGCCATGCTAATCCCTATTGCCATTTCCACCTGTGTTCTGCCCCTCTGCATCCAAAACACGTCCTCTTGGGATCTCTTTGAGCTAACTTTACCAGGCCTTCCCATCAAACTTTGTGTTCAAAGTGCCTGTCAGTGTTTTCCCAAATCAGTCTTCTGAGATTGGAACGGTAAAAGCGCTACTGGTGTAATAAAAATGTCAACCACGTCTGCTTTCAGCCACTCCATTTATAAGCCCTATGCCCGTCCTTCAACAAAATCATGTTACAATCAAGCATTTGCAAAGCCAAAAGTTTAAGCTTGTGTATCAATATTAGGCATTGAAAAGCCCTGCGATTATATGCCCAGCTACTCTCACCACTTTGCAGCTGCTACATTCCAGTTAATACCACTACGTCAATGCCTGGGAAATGCCTTTCCCATGCCTACACAAAAGACAAAACTGTTGGCATTGCCAATGATTTTTTAAGAATGCCTTTTATCTGCATGCTCTTCTCAGCACAAGAATAGGATGAAATGGATTAGGGATGCATGTTGCCTGGCACCTTTAATACCGGATGTACTCGTTTTTCTCATCTGCAAAATGTGTAATGTCCCAGGCCCCTCTATCATTAAAGCTCTACTTTGAGAGATCATGAACTTATTTCAAATATCACTTTTTAATCCTTATATGTTTAAAAGCATGCTTTAAATGCACTCATTTTGACTTCAACATTTTCTTGGGGTTACTCCGAATTCCCTCATGGAAGGGTTGGGCTCATGCCCTGTGCTCGCTCCTTTAACGAAATATGAACCACTTTGAAAAACATTTTCCAGGGCCACTTTTGGTTCCCAGTCCGGCCCTGCATGCAGTGTAGAATCCAACAACAATCCACACTAGGGATGTACACACAGTTTGACTACAGACTGCCCACACAACTCATGGGAGCCCAATGTCACTGTGTAAGCTACTGTCACTTGGTCACACCCTTTGCAAGCCCATGGAAAGGGGAACGAGGAGGGGTGTGTGTGTCAGGAAACCAAGCATCTAACCCAAAGACAGGACAAGCCTGCATGTGCCCAGCTGGAATACACAGTGAATGCCCACGGGAGCCACACAAAGGAATACACTGTAAAAAAAAAAAATATATATATATATATTCAGTGAAAAAACTTAGTTAAAGGGACGTTATGGTTCAAAGTAAAACCGAAAAACCCCTGAAATTCGGCAGTTATGCTAAGATAAGCAACCATAACTCGCACCACCGTGCACTGCTAACACTAACACCCAGGACATCAAAGATGACATCACAAATGTCTTACTTTTAAACCACAGTTTCATATTCCGAATTGTGGCGCACTGAGTTGTAAGCTGATCTAACACCCTCTGTACCGCAAAAGGAACATCGCGTGCCTCAACATGAACTTCTGCGGATCGACAACAAAGACAAATGCAAATTGCTGAATATTCTCTAAACATTTGATGTCAAATAAATGTACTTTACAAAATTTACAATCTTGCTGTTTGCTTTTAAATCACTGTTTCATATTCCGAATTGTGGCGCGCTGTGTTGTGACATAATATGTGTTGTCTTCCGGGTTCTGTGTAAAGTCACTTAGGACTGGAGAGGATTGGGTGCGTTTGATGACGCACCCTGTAACGTCACGGAGAGAGGCGGGGAATATGAATGCTTTGATAATATCAGGCTTAGGGGTGGGAGATATGATTTAGTGTCGCAAAAGCAAGTCAGCCAGGTCAATAGCGCCAGTCATAGGATTATCACATAATGTCGGCGCACACCAGCCGGATTTATCGTTTCTTTAGTGGACAAAAAGTCAGTTGATGCCCGTAGGAAATTGTGCTATTAGCGGACAAAAGGAGTGGTCTTAAAACACTTTCACCCTGACAACGAACAATACAAACAACGTTCTCAGAACACCCCCATTTTGTGTAATTGCAACCATTTCGGGACACCCGAGTGTTCTTAGAACACATTCAACTAGACAGATTACAATATGGACAGCGTCCTGAGGACACCCCAGTTTGTGTATTTACGAAAAATTAAGTACACCGCGAGTGTTGATAGCTCATTTTTACCTTCCTTGCGAACAAAAATGACACATACTCCGTCCTCTAAACACCCCACCATTTAGTTTATTTACAAAATGTCAGAACAGCTGTGTTCTCCGCGGACAAATCAAACACAACAAAAACGTCTAGCACATAAAAAAACAAAACATTGAACCTATCTCATACTCCCCCACCCTCCCCAAATACTCTTACACACCAACAAACGGCACTAAATACAATTTTTTATCCACGTTTCACCGCGCTGTCCGCGGTCGTCCGCGAATGCAAGATGGCGGGCGCCACAGAAAATCTGACGCGCTCCACGCCCCTCGCCGTCCAATCAGCGAACACGTTGCATGTCCGCGGACATGACCCAAGGCCATGGGCCAATCGGGGTGCTGTCCGCGGAGCGAACAGGGAAGTCCGTCCGTGAAGCGAACACAGATATCACTAATTTTTTTGCCTTACGTTTCGGTCATTTTATAAAAAACTACTGGACGGATTTACACCAAATTTGCAAAAGCACGCTTTCAGGACCAAGCCCCCGCTCCTGCCGCAAATTTGGTGTAAATCCGTCCAGCGGTTTGGCCTGTGGCCGTGCACAAAGTTTTTTCCCATTATGCCTATGGGAAAAAACACACGTTTTGGGACCCCCCTATAACTTTCCCCCCCTGGACGAATCCTCACCAAGCTTTGCAAAAAAATTCAGAGTGGGCCATATACTTTTTTCAAAGTTTGGTGAGGATTCGTCCAGAGGGAGAAAAATTTATAAGCCACCCAAAAAATGCTCTTCCTATGGAAACACCAACTTAACCATAACTACATGGACGCTACTGCGTCCATGTAATATATCAAAAATGGCCATGTGTGGAACGAGGGGGAGGCCACCCAGGAGGTTCGAGGTACAGGGTGCATCCCAACACCCACATGCATGGAGAAAATAAAATACCTCCATGGGCTCATGGCCTGCATGGCTATGGTACAGTGGGAGAACTGCCGTCACTCTCTTCACCCTCTGCTGCTACATCAGGAGGTGGCCGTGATATGGGAGGCAGCCCACGCAAAGCCCTGGTATGGTCCTCCATGGCAGCAAGCATGTGGTCTGGAAGGTTTGGTTCTGCAGGATGATGGTACGGAGATCCCCATGCAGCACCTCACGGGTTGCCCGCATTTCTGCCTGCATGGCCTCGCGTGATGCCCGGATCTCCGGATGGGTTGCCTGGAGCCGAGAGTGAACGTGTGAGCTGCTCCAGCCGTTGTTCTGACCTAAAATTCCAGGAAGCCTCAAGTTCACCCAGAGTATCTCTCTGAGTATCTCTGAGGAACCCGTGTTCTAACCTCAGGGCTACCCTGTGGGCCTGTGACTCTACAGATATGGCTTCGCGCAGAGGGTCCAGTCCAGCCTGTCGGTCCCTGTTGGACGCCAACATGTCCTCCCTGTGTGAGTGGCAAATGGAGTCTGTTGCCTGCTGCTGGAGCTCCATCTGCCTTTCAGGGGGTAGAATGAAAGTGGCCACCCTATCCATTGCCTGAGCCATCATTTCACATGATTCTCCCTGTTGTGCTGCTATACTGTACATGGAGTTCTCCCACACTGTATTGCCTGTTGGTGCATGGCCACCGCGTTGACAGGCACCACACCTGTTTGGGGCAAGACGATCTGCACCTTGCTGTGCTGGCACTGCCTGAGGCTGCAGGACTGCATTTCTCCTATGATCTGCTGGCCCAGGAACAGGAGCAAATATTGTGGAGTGTGACCCTGCATCCGTAACCGCCAAAGGCGGACTTACCAACACTGAAATCCCCATAGAGGGGTTTACCCCCGGTACAGGTGGGTTGGACAGAACAGCATCCCTGCCAGAAACACTCAGCTGCGACGGCACATATGTCTCACTGTCCGATTCAGCACCTGACTCATAGAGGTCTGCGGAGGTGTACCCAGAGACACCCCTGGACAGCATGGTTTGCAGGACAAATGGGTTTCACTCACCACCCCCCCACATCCTCCAGTGGTGCCAGGTTGTGGCTGTGATTCCTCCTGGGTCTGCACCATCTCCTCCTCCTCAACAGCATCAATTGCATCATCACCTGCAAAAACATGAAAGATAACAAATGGAAACAGGCATGAGTACCATAGCACACACATAGGCCTGACAAGGCAGAGATCCAGGACATAAATTACACATGTCCCACATGACTATAACCATGGCATGCATGCACTGTCAATGAGTTGGAAGGGAAGGCAAGAAGCAGACACTGAGGACTCCAAGATGGAAAAGCAACACATGTGCTGCATGCTGGATAGCACTGGCATCACACATTAGCCCGTGAGTGGCATGTCCAATACACATACATGACACATGCCAGCACACAGATGGCACGTAGCATAGCCATGGTACATTTGACAAGTACAGCCATATTGTAGGAAATAAGTACTGTCACCCATCCATGTGAGATGGACATCACGAGATACAACATGCAAAATAGTGTGACAAAACACGCATGTGTCACACGCTGCTACAGATCCAGTGTTCAATTATACAGTGATGGCAGGCAGATGGATACATCAATTGTTGGTCACTTCAAAATGACAGAAGACAACAGTCATGTTTAACATTCAAACAGGGCCCAAAAATGATTGTGTGCACGCCATTACTCAATCAGCCTGAATGATTAAATCATTCCCATAACAAGGTAATAAATGTGGGCCATTGTGGGGTGTAATCTATGACAGAAGAATGTCACATTTGTGGCAGTAGGGTAGAAAAATGTGTCGTAAAAATGGCAAGGATTAAAACAATCAGGCTGAATGAACAGGAAAACATTTTGAACAATGTTGTTGCAAGATGACAGTTGAAGGGCAACTGCTGTAATCTGGTGCAAATTGGCTACTGTGGTCAGAAGGGATACTGTCATACCCAAACCCAAGGCCGGGGAATGGTTTGGAGGAACCACATGGGTGACCCATACCAGTCATGACTACACACCCTCACCTGGCACTCCATCAGAACACATCACCCAAGCAACATACACATGGATTACACACATATGCAAGGGCACTCACCGGACAATGCTTCAAGATCTGGTAGGTCTCCCACGCCTCGAATCTGTTCCTCTGTGACGAAGATTCCAGCGACAGACTCATGTTCAGTGAGTTGGTCGTCCTCTGGTAGAGACCCACCGCCAGTCAGCAGCATAGAGGCATGATTGGAAGCCAGCTTGTTCTTTGCTCTGCATTTCAGGTCATTCCACCGCTTGTAGCAATCATCAGCTTTGCGCCTCACAAATCCAAGGGCACTAATGTGGTCCCGCGATGGTTTGCCAGTGGGCCCAACGTTGAGCAGGCATAGTCTTGCACCCTGCAGTCACCACCATTTCGCGGCTATGTGCCAACACATAGGCCACAAGTGCATCTAGTTCGGCGTCATTGAAGCTAGGCTTCCTTGACGTGCCGGAGTGTGTAACCGTGTTTGGGGTTCCAGCCTGTACTGCAAGGGCACCCTTCTTCCTCTTGAGAGGTGGTGCGGATGCTGAGTGGCTTACGCCGCTCTGGTTGGTAGGGGCAGAAGCACAAGTGGACTGGGTACTGTAAGTTTGTGAAGGCACAATGACCAAAGGTCTCGGTGCAGGCATTGGCTCCAGGGTGATGTTGGCAGGACCAACGTCGGTGTGATGGACTTGGACCGATACTGTCCCAGCTGGGAAACTCGGAGCTGGGGTAGATTGAGCTGCAGCTGCCCCTGCAGCCTCCTCACCCTAGCTACTTGGGGCAGCAGATGACATTGCTGCCCCAGATCCACGTGGTCTGGTGACAGCAACTTTCACCGCCACACGTGGCTTAGACTTGGTGACCTGGAAGTCAGACTGGGAGTCATCCCGTGCCGGTTCAGTTGACAATATGGGCTGGTTTAACAAGGGCTGAGCTGGGATGGTGGCAGCTACATTTCCCACAACCATTTGGGGGGGGTGGGCATAGGTGGCCCCGATTGGTCCTCCACACACTGCCCGCTTGGGACACCCTGCTCATCCTGGCCATGTCCCCTACCGCGCCCACCTTTTGGAGGTCGGCCACCTTTGCCTCCCTTACTGCTTGGTCACCTCCCAACCATGGCACTGATGTTGTTGTGCGTATGGGAGTTGCAGTAAACAATTGTCCTGGGCGATTGGGGTGAAAGGGGTAGGGTACTAGATGGTATTCGTACCCTAGTGCTCTAGCAAGGCTGTCTGTGACCCTTGGGGGAAGATGACAGGTCACGCAATGCACAGGCACCCCAAAAACAATATCAAACGTGCATGCAAACCCTGGCAGACCACGTGCTTGGAAAAATGTACCTGCACTACGCTGTGGCACCCAGAAACACAAAAATAAGCGTACGTGTGATACACGCAGCCTACAATAACCTCTGAAGCGGTACGCGACACACGGGGGCAACCACAGTTGGAAAATACGTGCGCAACTCACCATCTGCCTGGAAAAAGAACGTGAAAAAGATGCGCGTGTTCGCGTTGGAAACACCCCCGCCAAAAGAAGAAATAAACGCAGTCTGAGGAAACAGAAAGTACGAACTGGAACCGTTGTGAAGTAATCGCGTGTGAACTGACAAGAAGTACAAGAATTACCTGCTCGCTCTCCACAAATCGCACTTACGAGAAAATGGCGTCATACGCGTGCCTTTTGCGCCAGCCCACATGTGCAACGTCACTTACGCGCGTACGCGCTAAGGCCCTTT
Organism: Ambystoma mexicanum; assembly: GCF_040938575.1. Classification (NCBI taxonomy): domain Eukaryota; kingdom Metazoa; phylum Chordata; class Amphibia; order Caudata; family Ambystomatidae; genus Ambystoma; species Ambystoma mexicanum. Next base: position 1,065,136,576 of record NC_090933.1, on the reverse strand, counting down.
CCTCCAATAGCACGCTGACGTGCAGTTTTCTCACGTGCTGATTCAGTATGCAACTGTGTTGTGGGAAACGCCCGTGCGTGTAGCGTCACAGACGCGCTTACGTGCTAGGGGCCTTTCCTCGAATTACACGCTAATGTGCAGTTTTTTCACATCCCAAATCACTCCGTATCAAGCTGGCCACGCAACAACACACGGAAGATCACGCTCCTGCCCAGAAGGCTGAATTACTGCCCCCCAGAACCCCAAGCATGCTCCCACCTGCCATCTGCTGCTGCCTGCCTGCCTGCTGGCCACGTGCAGGGGTCCAGTTGCTGTGACCACCCCTGCTGGAACATAAGACTCCCGACTGGAGTACCATCTTGCTCCACAGCCCAGCCCCAGGACGCAGTTGCCCACCCACACCTGCCTCGGGGGTTGCCATGTCGGACACAACACCATCTGGCACCACTGGCAACCCCCAGCCAGAGAGGCAGAGGGCTACCAGCTTCAATGCTGCAGAAATTGGTATCCTGGTGGAGCAAGTCCTGGGGCATTATGATGCCCTCTTTGGAAGTTCACGTGCCGACAATGAAGGACGGAAGAGGATCTGGACGGACATCGTGGCTGCCATCAATGTGGAGGAGGTGGCAGCGTGCAACTTGCAACACGTCCGGAAGCGCTGGGAGGACTTCAGGTCCAGGACCCTCAGCGAGGCCCGGTGTCTCCTGAAGGCAAAGCATGCAAAGGGGTGCTGGGTCCGCCTTACCAACATGCAGATGAGGGTGCTGGAATGTATACACCCAGCGCTCCACCTCCAGGTCCTTGGGAGGCAGACCCGTCCGGAGTCGAGCAGTAAGTGTGCATGCGTACTGATTGGATGCTGTGCATGTTGAGGTGTGGCAGGTGTGTGCAGGTTGCACATATGTCTTGGAAGGCCCATGTATGGATGTGTATGTACAGGGACATGAGCCTGCCTCATGAGAGTCCAGTCATGTGTGAGGCACATCAACGGTGTATGAGTACAAAAGCTTTATGGGCAAATACATGTTGGGTTGCACACATGTTTACATATCTGTGTATGTACCATGGCATGGTTGGAGTGTGACACATGGATGCGGGTTCCACCTTCACGTACGTGCATGGTGTACATGTGTGTGTGAGGGTATTTGACATGTGTGCCACTGTGATACACCATGGATGCATGTGACACTGACATGTAGGAGGCTGATTGGCAGATGTGAGATGGATGCCGAGGATTTGACTGCAACAGGTGGTGTAGATGTACAGATGCATGTATGTCTGGTGGCGTGTGTGCATGTGTTTGCCAATCCCCGTGTTGCATGTCAGGCTAACCTTCGGATGGTCATGGTGTTGTATGTTTATGGATGGTGCTGTCTGCTGAAACATTCCTGTTCATTTGCGCGTGTGTGTCACTTGAAATGATATGTGTGTTGGGGAGCGCGATGCCATGTGTGAAGTTTGAGACTGCCACTCATCTGCAACTGTCATGTGTGTATCAGACCATTGTACAGTGCCCTGATGCCTGTGTTCTGTCTCTCCCTATCTGCAGCGTCAACTGATGAAGAGGGCGTAGACGGTGCTGTGGAGCACACAGGCAGGGATACCACTGCCAGCAGAGAGGCTAGGCCCAGCTCCCCTCCCAGGTTGCCATCTCGTCGGGGAGTGAGGAGTCTGGTGCCGCCTCCGCGACCGCAGATGCTGGGGGTAGGTCCAAGAGGCGGAGGTCGGAGGTGGACTCCTCGGCAGCAGAAGGGGCAGCTGAGACCCCACAGGGGCCTACGGAGAAAGATGGCACGGAGTCATCCAGGTTGGTGGGGGGTTTCGTTGAGGAGGAAGCCGTGGAAGTCACACACACGGGGCCTGGAGGGGGGATTCCACTGGTGCCAGTGGTGCAGTCCAGGGGCAGGGAAAGGGAGGCAGCACAGGCCACCGCGGAGGTGCCTGTGTGTAATCCTGTTCCCGATCCTGTGACTGCATCATCCGGCACCATCAGGGATGCTTTCATTTAGACCCGTTTTCAGGGAGGGGATAGCTGCACAACAACTGGCCTTCCTCTCCCTGCAGATGTGGCAATCCGGGACCAGCTTGAGCCTGTCCTGGTTGGGGTGGCGTTGCGTGTTTGTGACATTTGGGATGACGTGCAGGGTTCTCGCGTGGACAGCGCACATCATTTCGAATGTCTCGAAGACCGCGTCAACCTACTGGACGGGGTCACCAGTGCTGGGTTCCTCCGTGTGCTGGAGCTTCTGCCGACCCTCTCCTCAACTGAACACCCTATGCGCCGGTCGTCCTCCATGCCATCTTCCTGCCCAAGTGTCACCCGGGCACCCTGTGGAGCTGTCCCTGACCCAGCGGCCAGGCTGGTGGAGGACACATCCCTGCCACAGTCGGGAGTCGTAGGCCCAGCAGGGGTGGCCACCCCAACAACTGGACCCCAGCAGGAGGATGACATGCAGGCAACAACGGGTAGGGCACATGGACGGCAGCAGCAGGCTGAAGGTGGGAGCGATGATGTCTCGGGGCCAAGAACATCAGAGGGGCAGGCATCAGCCGTAGGGCAGGAGTGCCCTGGATTGGGAGTATCTTCCGTGTGGCATCGTTTGGGCCAGCAGATAGATGCGGAGGCACGACTCACAATGGTCAGGGCGGAGAACTCCATGCGGAGGGTGCTGAGGTGGGCCGGGTGCCTCAAGGCAATTCGCAGGGAGTTGGAGTTGGACATGGCTTTGTCCCTGAAAAACCTCGGGGTCATGGAAGAGGTCCGCCTCCAGAACATATACGAGGAGTTTGATGATGCCCTGGCCCGGGAAATCGAAAAATGAGCCGTCGGACTAGCCCGCCGCCATTGTATATAGTTTGTAGTGTTAGGTTTAATTTTCATTTTGCTTTATTTTGGGGTGATTTGACTATGCCCCACACTTTTGTATATAGTTATTTCCTAGGTAGTATTTTTGATAGGTTTCATTTCTTTTGTTGGGCTCATGAACCCTGGATGAAAAGGTTGTACATAGTTGAACAGTGGATTTATGAGAGAATTTCATTGTTTTACTCACCATGGATCAATGGATTTTACAATTTGTGTTTCCTTTGGATTTGTTTTGGTGGACCGAGAGTTTGGACACATTTTCTTTTGGATTACTTTGGATTGGTTCTTCATATTTTTTTAATTCTGTTTTGGACATGCATTTCATTTCATGTTTGAAATTATTTCATGCTTTCATTTCATTTCATTCATTTATTTCATAATACATTTTGATTGATTACTTCCATTTGTGGTATTCGCTCATTGGGTTACTGCATGTGAAAATGTGGATTTACACATTCACTGGCACCCAGTGTGTGTGTGTGAGGGACATGTATTGATGTACATAGTTGACTTTTGGTTTGTGTCATGAAATAGGCATTTCAGTGTGGGGTGGATTGAGGACTTGATTGCCTCTCAAGACTGGGGTGGCGTGCTGTGGGATTTTGGTGGACATGAGGTCCATGATTGTGCATCTTTATGAGGTGTTGGGGGGACATGAGTCGGGGTCTGCTGACAGGTGCCCGTCAATGCTGGGTGGGTGGGGGTGCTGGGGGACATGAGTTGGGCCCTAACCGTCATTGCTGGGTGGGTGGGGGTGCAGGGGAACATGAGTCGGGGCCTGCTGACAGGTGCCCGTCAATGCTGGGTGGGTGGGGGTTCAGGGGGACATGAGTCGGGGCCTGCTGGCAGGTGCCCGTCAATACTGGGTGGGTGGGAGTGCAGGGGGACATGAGTCGGGGCCTGCTGGCAGGTGCCTGTCAATGCTGGGTGGGTGGAGTGCAGGGGGACATGAGTTGGTGGTCACTAGTGCAAGGTGACATGTGGGCTCGCTGTGGGGCATGCCCATGGTGGATGGGCTGCCTGTGGGACATGACCAGGGGTGCAGGGTAGTCCCCTGTGGTGTGGAGGGGGTAGAGGGCACACCTACGAGGACCCACACTGCGAATTCATGTGTGAAACTCCCAGCGCAGCCCACTAAATTCACGTACCCCGCTCAGACAGCAAATTTTGCATGTGAAACTCCCCAAGCACCCCAGAAATACATGTACCCCGCTCACCCAAGGCCTATCATGTGTGAAAATCCCCACGCACCCACTGGATACACGTACCCCGCTCGGCAAGCGAAATTGCGTGTGACACTCCCTCCGCACCCCAGAAATACAAGTTCCCCACTCGCCCAAGGACTATCGCGTGTGCAACTACCCGTGCACCCCACTGGATACACGTACCCCGCTCGGCAAGCAAAATCACGTGTGAAACTCCCCACGCACCCCAGAAATACACATAGCCCGCTCGCCCAAGGTCTATCGCATATGAAACTCCCCGCGCACCCCACTGGATACACGTACCTCACTCTGCAAGCAGAATCGTGTGTGAAACTCCCTGCGCACCCCAGAAATACACATACCCCGCTCGCCCAAGGCCTATCACGTGTGAGACTCCCCACACACTCCACTGGATACACGTACCCTGCTCTGCAAGCAAAATCACGTGTGAAACTCCCCACGCCCCCCAGAAATACACATACCCCGCTCGCCCAAGGCCTATCGTGTGTGAAACTCCCTGCGCACCCCACTGTATACACGTACCACGCTCTGCATGCGAAATTGCATGTGAAAGTACCCGCACACCCCTCAGAATATACATACCCCGCTCAAACAGCGAAATCGCGTGTGAAAGTACCCACACACCCCTCAAAATACACGTACCCCGCTCTGCAAGCGGAATCACATGTGAAGGTACACGCGCACCCCTCAGACTACACGTACCCCGCTCAGACAGCAAAATCGTGTGTGAAAGTACCCACGCACCCCTCAGAATACACGTACCCCGCTCTGCAAGAGAATTTGCATGTGAAACTTCCAGCGCACCCCAGAAATACACGTACCCCACTTGCCCAAGGCCTATCGCATGTGAAACTTCCCGCGCCCCCCAGAAATACTTGTTCCCCGCTTGCGCGATTGCAATGTAGCTGACCTGTTAGCTGGTCCAGGGTTAGCGCTGCCTTTTGCGCTGCATTGGGGATTTCAATGGTTTTTCCGTGTGCAAGGGGCGTTCTTGGGGGCGTAAGTGGCGCTGCGGGGTGTTCTCTGCGGCAGCGCTCAAAATGGCTTGGCAATTCCATGAATACGCTGTGTGCCAGAATGGTGTTTAGTGCACATGGCTGGCGCACGCTGGTGAATGCTCCCTCTCAGCGCTGCTCGCGTGCGCTGCCAGTGCGCTGGAATCTATGAATTACCCGTGAGTCTTGTTGTGGCTTGTTAACACATGGGTAGTGTCATACCATGTACGTCCAGTTTATCTGTGGAGCAAGTTTCAATTATTGGTTGCATTTCTTTTTTCAACATTGTTTCATTGAATTTTGAACAGCTTGCAAGAGTTGGCATCAAGGACATAGAATTGACATTTTTGTGTGCTAATGTTCCATGACATCAGTAGGACATGAGTTATGGCCATAGAGTGCATGGATGTGCCTGGTTTTTAATATTGATTGTGCTTCTTGAGATAGTACACCAACTCTAATACTTTTTAAAATGTTGGCGTATGTGAGGTCTGCAGACTGGCACATGTTTTCTGTTAATTCTCTGTATTGGAAATGTTGCGAAGGTTGACATTTCCTATGCTGCCAAGAGTTTTACAGCACAGTTTGTGCCCTAAGGTTTTAAAAATAGGTTCAGCTTTCACTGGTGTCAATTGAACAATAATGTGTTTTCCTCCAAAGAGCTCTTCGTAGGCTGTTTTGAGGACCTCTTGTAATCTGAGGTGAATCAAAGCCAACATTAGGTTGGAGACCATGCTCACCTCATCTATTAGCAGCATTTTCATTTGTTTGAAAACTCTGTGTAGTTCCATTGCAGCTTCTGTGGAAAGTTTGTAATAGTCTAATTTGTTTTGGTGTTCTACTGGAAGGAGTAGTAATCGGTGTAAAGTGACACCGCCTATGTTGTAGGCATCTAAACCTGTGGGGGCAGTTACAACAGCTGACAGTTTGATGTTTGTCAATTGTTGAAGGAACTTGCTGATGATTTTGATTAAGAATGTTTTGCCTGAACCAGCTTCACCACTCACGTATAGCAGTATAGGTTTGTAGTCTTGGAAGGTACAGTTTATATTTTCATGTTCCACCCCATGTTCAATTTGTTTTGGTATTTCTTGGAAAATGCTATGCTGCTCATTGTTCAGTTGTGATTTCAGTAAAGCGAAGTCTTCTGTAGCCTGTTCATACTGACACATTGGGCTTCATTATGAGTTTGGAGGCAGCCATGCCCTAAACAAGGGCATGGCTGCCTCCAAACTCGGGCCCGGGTCCCGCAAAAGGGGATTTACCTTGGAGGCCCAGTAAATCCCTTTCACGGGACCTGGACCCGGTACATCCCCATTCCCATTTGAGCCTTATAGAGCCCTTATAGGGCTCAAATGGGAATGGGGAGGATGCTAACAACGGGCCCATTAATGAGGGACCCGTTGTTAGCATCCTGGCCTGCTAGCGGGTCACGCTTTTCACGTCTGGTCTGACCAGGTGTGAAAAGCGGGACTCACTGCAGACCTCGTAATCTGGAGGCCCGGAATGAATGGTGCTGGACCCGTACCGGCACCGTTCATTCTGCGGCCAACAGCCTCCTAATGAGGCCCATGTTGTTTCTACTTCTATCATGACTAATTCTGCCTCATTTGCTATTAGTGGCTGTCCAAATGGTTCTTGGCTTCCTGTTACAGAAGGTTGATTACTGTCGGGAGTGTCCACTTGTAGTTGGGCCTGGAGTTCTTCTTCATGTTGCTGTTCATTGTGCAACATTGTTTGGTACTGTGTAAAGTTTACATCTGTTATAGTGCTTTCATTTGCTTTGAAAGCATCTTCATAGGAGTCATATATATCCAGTAACTCTTCTTCTTTTCTCCATGGTTTAAAAAGTTGTAGCAGGGACATGTAATACAGTTCTTTATGTTAAGGAGTTTTTAATGACAATTTGATATGATTAATTAAGCGTGTTTGGTAATTTTCACTAAGCTGCCTTCACAATTTACACCTCTGCATCTACCTTTCTTTTCATCTGGTTTAACATTATTTGTGTATGTGAAGTTTGGGGCTATGTGGTAGAGACACATGGTTTGCAAAGTGGTTTGGGTAGTATGTGTCTAGTAAATTGTTTTTCAAAATGTCTTGGCTGTCGGGATCATTTTTGGCTATTGTTTCTATGTCCTCATATGATTTGAGAACTCTTTTTCTAGATTTAGCAGGACCAAGACTTAGCAATACTATATTGTCAGATTTTCCATACAAGGCAGTACCGGTTAAACGGTCTGCAGCTTCATAGCAGCCACATTCTCTATGAGAGAGCATTACAATTTCTGTGATAGTGTTTTGTCAGATGATATGTCATCCCAGAGGTCCGTAAACTCTGTTTTCTCTGCTTTGGTTAAGTAGGCTGTGACGTATCGCGCAACTGCAGAGGAATTGTCTGCAATGTACTGCACATCTATGTTTGCATTCCATAGGAGGGCAATGATTGCATTGCAATCATTGATGTATTTTGATTCTTCTGTTATTTTTATGTAATATGTGTTCTTAGGTGATTTACCTTTGATACTATGTCTGACTGAAGACATGAAGTTGTTTACTTGACCTGTTGCTGAAACTGGTCTAGGGAAGCCAAAGCGGCATTTGTTGTAGTATTTCCTTTCTTTAAAATATTTGCGATGACAATATTTCCCACATTTGTGTCTTTGAAATTGTAAAATTTGTGCATGAAGGTCACTATGTGTTGTTTGTGAAGGGATTTCACAAGTGACATATTTTTGTATGAACTGCAAAACAGTGGCATCACTGTCCTGACCAAATTAAGGAGCATCTTTAATCCATAATAGCATGTGGATGTGTGGTTCTCCTCTGGCTTGGTATTCTTTTCTCCAAAAGAAGTGTTGAACTTATCCGAGGGGAGGAACAGTCTTATTACAATAAAGTGTAGCATAGCAATGAAGTGATGATGGAATTATCTTGATACATTTACAGGATCTAGAGAGCAGAGTTCTCCTGGTGTTTTTATATCTATGTTTGTTTTGTTTTTCTTTGCTATGTGTAGGCAATCGTGTAAATCTTCCCATGCATATTCTGCACAACTTAATGTAACAAACCAAGAGGGTGGGCCAAGGTTTCTTATCATACAGCATAAATCTCCATGACGTCAGAACCAGTATTATTTTGTACCATGCATGTTTGCTAAAAGATTTGTAATAGTTGACTGCAAAAAAAAAACTAATTTTTTCTTGCACTTTTTGTAATAATTGCGTAGCTGACATATTTTGGAAATGGGTACCTGATTTTAATGTGTGTGCAACTCCATAGCATAGAGTTGCTAGTTCACTTTCAAAGAGAAGGTGGAATATGTATTCCACATTTTGTCTGAATCTGGTGTCGTCAGAATACATTAGTAAAGAGCGATATTCAGATGCTGTTATGTGTGTGGGTCTATCATCGTACCTTCCTCCTTTTCCAGTAGGAAAGAATAGAGGAAAGGCCCGTGCTTCTATACTTTTTTACGATATGCTGATTGGAGATCCTTTGGCTTGTCGCATTTGGTACGTTTCCAGTGCATCATCTATAGTGTCTTTAGAGTGTAAAGGATGAATTGTATAATGGTCTAAAATATTGGATTCTGTTGCAGTATTTATAAGTTCAAATTAACCAGTTTCTGGTGACTCTTGAATTATTTCAATGGTTTCTCTCAGGTTTTCTTCAATATTAATTTCTCTGTAGTATTCATTGTTGTTTTTTAGATATTGCAGGGCTTGTCTAACTTCATGTAAGTCCACGAGTTGTTGACAAATTGTTTTGTCTTTTGTAGGTATGCCACTTACTAAGACAATTAAAGATTGATCTATCGCCCGTTGCACTCCAGAGTGTGCACATTTTCTTTGAGATCTAATAGTAAATAAAATACTTTGCCACAAATGCCTTTCACTAATTCAGAGGGAGGTAATTTTGCTGTTTTTGGTTGGAGGCATATTATTGCTTGAAATGGGTGCCCTGTTTGAATTATGATGCTGTAACTGTGATGCTGGAAATGCATCGGAGGGACAGGGCCTCTGTATCCTTGTCCTTTACTGCTTTTTATTGTGTGTTCTGTCGTGTTTTCCATGCATAAGTTCACGCGGATCTTCTGGCGGTGCAGCTCTCTCTCTTTTTGTAAAGACCGGAGGGGGGTCTGCACTTCCGCTCTCTATATGGAAGAGGGGAGGCACAGAGACCCGTGCGAAGATTCTCTATTATGGTAACGTAGTCGAGCAATCAAGGCTTAGCTTCTCGGGAGGTGATGCGAGCTGGTTCTTAAGTACAGTGTAGTCCCCGAGCACCCACAAAGGAATGTCCACACACTGTATCGGTTAAAACACAGTCTTTACATAATTCATATTTAAGGTCATATACACAATCACTATAACTCACTTTGTACTCCAAAAATCAACAATTGTAAATATGTACAATTCTAAAGTGGTACCACTAATGTTATTAGATCTTATTCAAGTGCATACGGTCAGAATGACACACAGATCAAAATAAAGAGGAAACGAGCGGTAGAGAGAGGAAGGAAAGCAAGATGGTTGAGAAATAGGCAGAATAGTGGTCCTGTCTACCTGGACACAGTTCTGTGTGGAGATCCCCCCCACCTGGAAAACCTGTAGAAAAAAATAGAAGCCCAGTCCATATATTGGTCACCCTTAGACTTCCCAATAGTTCTGCAACCCCAAAGTAACTTGGTGTTGTAGCGTTCCGAGTCGGGGAAATCGACAACCCTTCTTGAGTGTCCATCCTTTCAGGCAGGAGTCACGGGTCGTCGAACGTCCAACGGAGAACAGGTCGAGTGAAGTGGTTGCGTCGTTCCTAGCAGTGCTCGTTGACAGGGAAGCGTAAACATCTTGCAAGGAAGAGGCGTGTGGGGCACCTCCGTGTCGATAGTTCTGGACCGCAAAGAGTTGAAGAACTGTGGCCCAGCAAGGGTGTCAATTTGTCGGCGTTTCTGTGGTCTTTGGGTGGCGGGAAACCCACCGGTGGATGCTCCTCGGCGCGTCGACGGTCAGGCCTTCTCCAGCAGGATACAGCGGCGATGGTGCAGACGAGAGCGTCTTTGGATCAATGATGTTTCTTAGGCAACGGGAGCACGGCAGCTCCAGTTGCCTAAGAAATGGACAACAGTGATGGACAACAGTCCAGGCGCTTCTCCTTGGAGTTCCGCGGCAGTCCCCGTATCGGATCGGCAGCTTGTTGAAGGTCTGTCTACCAGGGAGTTTAGGCAAAGATCAGCTGTGCACGGTAGTCCCTCGTAGCTCGGGAAGAGGGTGCCTTACCAGGTCCTCTCTGGGTCAGTTCTTGAAGCACAGCAGCTTACAGATTGTGAAGGAGAGCAACAGCAATTCTTCTCGTCCAGCAGGGCTCAAGGTTAAGCTTCACTCCAATTACTCGTCGTAGTGGACTTCAGCTTCTGAACCGATTCCTAGCAGTGAGAGGTCCCCATATATATTGTTGATCTCCCATTCATTCCGCTGGGTCATACTCAAGCATCCAATCACGACTACGGACATTCATGCAGGCAGGCAGCCATTCAGGCACACAAGGTATTCAGGCCATTCACTTCTCTTCAGACACTCACAACAAGTTATGCGTATTGGGACAAGTGCTGAGCCATTCAACACTCCAAGCTGCATTCATACCGGTTTCGGGCAGGGTTGTCTCAACCATTGTGTCAAACACCAGATACTAGACAGTCACAACATAGAATGTATATTCGTCACACACTCCATTCCATTATGGGAAAGAAACCGACCGCAATACACTGCTCCATTTCAACAGCAACCACCCACAAAGTCTGAGAACGAATTTACCATTCGGTCAATTTCTCAGAGTTTGCAGGAATTGTTCAGAGACGCAACAATATCGCCAGCATGCATCACATCTTGAATGTAAACTCGTGGCACGAGGCTACCCCAAAAAACTGGTCAAAAACACACGCAAAACAGTCTTATGCATCCCCAGGGAGACATTGCTCCAACCAAAGGATCATGGCACACCAGAAGATCGTATCACCTGCATGACCACTTTGGACCAGATACTAACAGGATCAAAAAAATCATTAAACAATTCTGGCCATTTGTCCACCAAAACCTCCCAGACAAACCAATACCCAGGATGGCATTTAAAAGGTCGAAAAACCTCAGTGAGTGGCTCACACATGCTCGTCTGCCCAAGAAATCTACTAGAACAGGATTATGGGACCTCAGAACAGCTACAGGACACCATCCGTGTGGCAACTGCACAGTTTGCAAATATACGAGCAAAATCAAATCCTTCAAAATTGAAGGCAAGGACTGGACCCTCAGGCAATTCACCAATTGCAAAACTCCAAATGTGATATACGCCATTGAGTGCCCATGCGGACTCCGCTATGTAGGCCAAACGACAAGACCGGTACACAAACGCATTGGGGAACATCGCTCCAAAATAAGATGCCGCTCTATCACAGCACCACTGGTCTCCCACTACGTGGAATTCAAACATACACAGGAACAATTGAAATGGTGGGTCCTTGACAAAATCCAGTACACCTCTAACATCAAAAATGCCCTCAATTATAAAGAGGCTTGGTGGATGTACAAATTGCATACTATTGAACATGGACTGAATGAAGCCTCCCCCCGAAAACTACCACTAGAATTGGTATCTCTGTATTTTTCGTGCATTTTCCCAATCTTGTTCCCTTTTTTCAGCAGGGTTAGACCTTACAACTTTATGTTCCTACAGTATCTCTAACAGAGGCATTCCCTCCAACCCCCCATCCCCTGGCCCAGCCTAGCCCATCCTGCTTCAGCTATTCTAACATCCAGAGTCCATGGCATGGTACTTGCACACAGGCCCCTGAGCTTTACCACCCTGCCTACCAAGTTCAACATACACAGCCTCTTATTCTGTGCATCACTTTTAACACACATACTTCGCGTCCAGACTAGCTATCTGTATTGCCACATCTCCAGCCAGGCAGTCATCGCAGCCGAGCACTCCACAGCACCGCTTCATGCCCCTGGGCGCACGCGCGGGTAGACTAGTGGCTCCGCACCAGGGACTACACACACTGTGCCGGAGCGGGTCCACTGGCTCCCAGCACATGCGCCTTAGCACACGGCTCCCCGGTCCGATGCGCACACTATTCTTTAGCGCATACGCATTGCAGCGCATACACTGCTGAGCGATCCAGCAGCCCGTACGCATACCTACGGATGGCAGCAGGGCTCGTGTACGCCGCATCCGCGCATTAACGTAGGTAAACTGCAGATCTAAGCAGTCCCACACAGGTCTGCTTCCACACAATACCGGCAATCTGTCTTGGTCCCGTGGCACCCTGCTCACATTAGCTCTCCCATTCCTTTCAGCTGCATCATGTAATGAAAGTTCCATCTGGCACCATATCGGGCCTCATGACCGGTCTCTCAGTCAGACGTACTTACCCCTGCTCCAGCCACACATCAACTCCCAGAAGGCTGAGCCTTTAATAAGAGGTATGCTACATTTTGTATACCACTAGATGCAAATGTTGACTTTACCTGCACCAAAGTCAAGATACAGTGGTACCCCCCTTTACATTTCTCTTTCTTTCTTTTTGCTCCCTCTCATGCTTTCTGCTGCAGCCCTACCTACGGACATTACAGGGCGCACCAGTCATCTCCCTGCACGCCACAACAGGGTGCTCCACACACCCAGATACTGGATCCCATTCTACGCGGTGCAGTCTGAGTTTGGCTCTCTTCCCTCCCCTTCCCAGTCCGGACATATTCAAGGTCAGTTGTTTTAATCCCCTGTAGACCAGAATACACATCTGCATGTGTACTCTAGTGTTCTTTTTTTAACTGTTGACCTGATCATACCTACCGTGGATGCTTTCTCCCGAGCATGTCTTCAATCTAAAACATATCAATCTCTTCTCTTACACATTATTTTAGGCTTCCACAATCCTTTTGGCCCAGAAGAAGGCTGACAATTCTAAAGCCGAAACGTCACTGCAGCAGGCCCTTGCCTGCCTCCAGTCAAACATCAGGGATTTTTCATTTCCCGACGTAGACCAAGGTTTGGCCACTACCCCACGAATGTGAAATACTTCATTATAAAACAACAGAACTTGGCTTTTCTAACCAAACTGCCAAAAGTCAGGCTTGGTACTTTCCAAATAATGCCACACTTCAGATGTGTGCTCTCTTTTTCTCCTGATCGCATTGTCTTGTACACAGCTACCTAACACAGCTACCTAATGGCGCCCACAGAACACAATGTACCTAACTTTTTTGTATGAATTTTCTGTTTGGTATAATTGCAGTATATTCTGATGCCATAAACACTGACTGCATTAGAGAGTACTCCAGCTCTGTTAGCAGACCACAGTAGCAGCACAATTGTGTGTATACACATTTTCCAAGTTTCCGGTTCAAACATTAAGAACCTATCATTGTTACAGACGGGTTCATGTAAAGGAAATGTCCTTCTAACTATATGCAAATGTTGGTTGCACTCCTGAATACAGAATCCATGCTTTGCTTTGAATGAGGACAATCCTAGTGTTGCATAATGAGTTCTTTTTGCATGAAGATGTTTATGTGATTTTCTTTTAGACTACATATAAATAAACACATGTCCCCTGATTGAAAAGGGTGCACAACAATTGACATGATTTAATCTATGCTTGCTGTTTCCTAGAAAAATGCGAGTTCATGTTTAAGCTCTTGCAAGTTTGGAATAGGGTGATTATTTCTAAACATCACTACATTTTCCCTCTAAATAAAACATTCAAAAATTTAAGAATTGTCTTAATTTGATCGGCGGCAACCACCCTCCTTGTTATACAGTTTTGTACTTAGCCTAAGGTTCCGCCAGTATGGCTTCCCCCTTCTGTTTCAACAAACAAGGTATTCAGGACATTCACTTCTCTCCTGACACTCACAACAAGTTATGTGTATTGGGACAAGTGCTGAGCCATTCAACACTCCAAGCTGCATTCATACCGGTTTCGTGCAGGGCTGTCTCAACCATTGTGTCAAACACCAGATACTAGACAGTCACAACATAGAATGTATATTCGTCACACACTCCATTCACCCAGGTCCCACCCACAGGCGTACCCACAACATATGGTCATTGAGAAGGCTCCAGCCATTCTGGTCGGCACTTCCCCACACTACCCAGACCATATACGGAACTTCCACCCAACAGCCAGTCAGGGGGAAGGGACAGAGGCAGGGCTTCCCGGGACTTCGGGAAGATCAGGGTAACAGGTGATGGAAGGCAAGAGGCCATCGGGGCCATTTTGTCTCCATCAGGAATCTACCGATTCCAATGACAGGGCCTGGGCATCCCAAAATGGAGGACGTTCAGGGCACCAGTCATTCAAGCACAGATCTGCCACCAGCCCGTATCCTGTTCTGTGGGTCACACACGGGTGCCCAAAAACATAGACTAGGGGCACACGGTTGCACCCTTACCCATGGGTGCCATAAGGGTATCCCATGGGTCTGTTCACCAAACCAAAACAGAGAGAGCTGCACCGCCAGGAGTCCCACGTGAACTCCTGCGCGGAAAACACGACAGAACACATGATAAGAAGCAGTAAAGGACAAGGATACGGAGGCATTTCCAGCATCACAGATGCTCTCATATAAATTTAGTTGTTGCAGGGGTTTTGGTAGTGAGAATAATTTCAAGTTATTTGTGATAGCACGTGAAGGTGTTTGCTTGTTGTCACGTTTTGCAGTGCAGTAATTGCAAAGTATTAAGGGGTCAGTAATATCGTATTTGTTTTCTGCTATAAGGTAGAGAGCTAATTGGAACCATTTCAAATCTTCATTGTTTTCTATTTTGTATGTTATGTCTACAGTTTTTGTGGTACTTTTATGAGAAGTCCTGCGGCAACACACACACACATGGTTTGGTACTTCAGCTGAGGTATTTTTAAACTTTAGTATTTTTTTTTTGTATGTGTTTAATAGAAGGTTGCTATTTTTACAGTAGTTGCTAGTTTGTTGTACATCTATTGCATGCATTTTGTAAGTGGCTTTCAATTCCAAAATATCTTCTCTGGATATGCTCTATTTCTTCGAGTAGTTGTTTGGCTGTACCATGTAGAAGATTGTTATTTAAATTGACTAGTGCTAAAGCAGGACTTTTAGCATAGTAGAGTTTTTGGACCAGATTTCTTATAGTTGAATGATGTGTTGATATCATTTTGATATTATGGAAGGTGCTTTTGCAAATAGGTCCTGAAATGCAGGCTAATGAATGTCCTTGTAGTCCTGTGTATTTGCACACTGGACAGGCATCCATATTTTGTAGTAGTTTCATTTTTAATTTGTCTTTGCTTTTTATATACTGATTGAGGATTTGCGTAAAGATTTGAAAGATTTTTTGGCAATGTTACACATTGATGCATCACGGCCATTTGTAGACGGGATGTTTTGGTTCAGTAGAATGGGGAGGTGATACTGAGCTTTCTGGGGATATTTTTGTGAGCAGAGTTTCTTGTTCCATAATGGTGTTATTAAGTTTTTCATAACCTCGCCCACTGCTATGTATGGCAATTGGGTTTGGGTTTTTAAAATATGGTTCTGTAGTTGTGGTGTGACTCCATTCACCTCCAAAGATGTTTAAGAAGCTATTTTTGTTGATATTCTGTTTATTGAGAAGTCTTTTTGTAGTTTAGTAGTTAGTTTTGTTAGTGGTTTCATTCTGTTTAAAACTAAAATAAATGACTTCCTTTTGAGAAGGATTGCACTGTTTATGATAGCGTTTAGGATTATTTTTTGACGGTAGGTTTTAAGGGTTCTGCATGATTTCTTTCCTGTTTTTATAAGGTTTTGAAAGACTTTGTGGCGGAACATTTTTTGTAAAATATTTATTTTTGTGTGCTTACTTGCCACTACATCAATATTTATAGGTGCACCGGTAGCAGTAGTGGTAGCTGAAGTCTTGTTAATTACTTTCTGTTTTGTTTTACATATTGATAGAGGAGGGAACGTTTCTGTACTGGAAACTTGTTTTCTTTTCACTTAATGACTGCATTAGCTGTTTTGTTTGAACTTTTTGTACAAAATCTGCTAGAGGTGGATGCTTATCTTTTTTTTTAATGGTTTAGTTTGTTCATAAACTTTTTCGTTTGTTCTTTATGACTGTACTAGAGTCTAGGGTTCAGGGTGTCTCAAAGGTTTCTCTTGCTGAGCTCCAAGATGGTGCTGAGAAATAGCGTGATTGTGTATGTGTATTTGCTGTTTTTCCCACTGAGTAGGGCTGCCCAACTTTCTTCTGTGTCCATTTGCTGTGCTGAAAGTTCAAAGAAGGCACCAAACTGTTTGCGTTCGCTTGAAAGTGACAGGCATTCCATCACAAGGTGAAATAGGGTTTCAGGCGTTGTTTCGACCTTGCAGAAATGGCAGTAGTTGTTCGTAGTGGACTGTCTGGTTGTAGCAAGATGTGAGTTGGTAGGCAGGATGTTCAAGCGTGTTCTTAGAAACGTTGTTCTGATGGTTTGATCTGGAAAGATTTGGAGGTATGGTGGTAGCTCATGGATTCTTCATATATTTGCGTTGCACTGGAGGTTCTGTTGATAGGCATTTTTGGTTTGGATCATTTTTATCCAGTTGTTTCGTTGAAGTTTGATTTTTGCATGTTGTGGGCAGAGAGTTAGTAGTTCTTACGATATTTCCTCTTTTGCCATTTCCTTAATTAGGAGTTGTTTCCATTCTTGTAGTACCGAGTTGTTGAAGGTGTTTGCGTGTGCTTTCAGAATTTGTATGGCCAGGGTTTTCTGGTCAGATAGGTTTTTCCGGAATATGTCTAGTCGCTTCCAGAGTACGATGGATGCAATTGATTGGGTTGCCATTTCGTGTCTTATTCTTGGCATTGGATATGACGGCGGGAGGTGGAGAATTTTGCAACAGAATATTGCTTTGTATTTCATCAAGTTTACTGTGCTTGCATTCATCATTGCTTCAGTGCCATAGGTGATTATGGGAATTTATGTTTGGCTGTAGTAAGCAATGATTGGTCTGAAAGAGAATTTCCCATATGGATGCTTATTATGGACACTTTTATTTTGATTTGCTCTACTTCTGCATTCTTTTCTACGGAGTTGCTTTTGGGTAGGCATTCTTTGGGGTCTGTTGGAGAAAAAATAAAGTGTGGGTTGGGTTGTTGTGCAGTGTATGTGTGTTTTGTGCGTGAGTGTCTGAGTATGATGGTAAGGATGATTGTGGAGGTGTATGATTGTGCAATAGGCAGCTACATCAAGTTGGGAAGTCTATTCTTGTTTTTTTGTGTCACTATACTGGGCTTCAGAAGACAACATAAAGTATGGAACTGGTAAGGGGAAGCACTAATACTAATGTGTTTCAGTAACAGTTAGAACATTATGTTAGTATTGTACTTACTTTATTGTATGGAAGGAGTAGGTTTCTTCTAAGTCCTTCTTCGTACTTCAGACACTGCTGCTTTTTAGGAGAGTGGTCTTCACTGCAATTGTAAAAGAAAGAAGTTAGTGAATATGTATGTGTATAGCACTTTTGTTAATGTAGACATTGTTATGTTTTGTTTTCATAATTATACTGTTATTTCTCCCATCTTATAATATGAAATAATATTTTTTTAGATAGGTGTGTGTGTAAATACAAATTTACAAATTTGGAGAGCAGAAAGATTTGCAATTGACACTTCATCATAGCAGATCGGAGAAATGACAGTAAGTTAATTTTACAGTTTTTACAGGGTAAGTGGCAGTTACTCTGTTTATATTTTTATTTATTTTATTTTACATGTTTAAAGCGCTCACACAGCCAGTGGGCATTTAGGTGTTGTTACAGAATTGTTTGTTTTTTAGTTGCATAATTATTTTATCTTCGTTGTGTATTCATAACGCACTTAAACACCCAGAGGTTTCTAAGCGAGGACCCAGGGATGGAACCCGTGCTGCTATGTGTCGTCTTGCTTCCAAGGCACACTCGTTGCCGCTGAGCTATGCTCCCGGGATGTATTGTATTCCTAGAAGAGCTGTGTAGAAAACATTCATACCTGTAGTTTGTGTTCATGCATGTGGATGTGAATGAATCTGCAAGTAGAAGTCTTGGGGAGTTTCATAGTAGTTGTTGCTGTAGGTCCTTTGCAGTCACAGCCGAATTGTACTGAGAGTGATGAATCGTACATCTAAAGTGCTGATCTGTGATGATAGAGTTAGATGTAGAGTTCTTGGATGTGATTGGTGGCTGTTTGTATGACTGCTTAACAGTAGCCAATGAGGGAATGGTGCAGAGAGTGAAGTGGAAAGGGCAGAAGGGCTGCTCCAGTGTTACGCGCTCCGTGGTCACCGCGGTTTCTCAGCAAATCCAGCATGGGAAAGGGACTGTAGGGATCAGTCAATCATATGTTGAGGTTGTGGTTTGTGTTGAAAGAGGCTTTGTGTAGTGAAGATGGCAGAGGTGGAGGAAGTCAGGGCGTTGGTGCTCAGAGAAATGTTTGCTGATAGTTTAGAGCAGTATGCTAAATGTAGGAATGTGGCAAAGAATTCTGATGTAAACGGAGTGGAGGTGGTGTGGAGTACTGTGCCTGGTTTTCATTTGCAGGCAATTTTGGAAGTTTGTTAAGATATGGCTAGGTTCAATAGTCCAGATGTAGTTGTCCTGCACTGTGTTGCTGTGAATCTGGACTATGTCAGTGCCCCTACTTTGTTGCAAGATCTGCAAAACTTGTTTCAGGCAATCATGAAAGTCCTTCCAAATGCCAAGGTTATTTTTTCTGCTTTGTTACCTTGGGCAGTATGGGACAATAGTTTTGGTTTTTGTCCTCAGCAAAATATTGCTAGGTGTGCAATCAACCGAGGCATGTTTGCTTTCGTGCTTACAGCTGTTATGTTCTTTTGTAATAATGAGAACATTGATTCTGATAATGTTGTTTATTTTAATGAAGATGGCATTTCTTTATCTTTTATGGGAAATTCCATGCTGTTTTGGAACATAAGGGTTGCTTCGGAGAAGCTAATGTGAAGATTTTTGGAGGAGAATAAAAAAGAGAAAAAATAAATACAAAAAAGGTGTTTTTGAAGCTTCTGCAAAAAAAAAAAAAAACTTTTTTCAGAGTCAACCTCAAAGGGGAAATAGGACACACTATTTAAATTTTCATTCCGCACTTTCAGATTTTCGATCCGTCCGTGGAC
Source organism: Ambystoma mexicanum (assembly GCF_040938575.1). Classification (NCBI taxonomy): domain Eukaryota; kingdom Metazoa; phylum Chordata; class Amphibia; order Caudata; family Ambystomatidae; genus Ambystoma; species Ambystoma mexicanum. The sequence goes on along the minus strand of NC_090933.1, from coordinate 1,065,117,325 downwards.
ACTGCGGTTGTCCGCGGACAGCGCGTATTACATAGGGGGATTTTGGGGTTCAGAGGCATGCAAACGAGACTGAGCGGAGCAATGGATTGGTTAAGAAGGTTTACTGGGTGTGTTCTGTAAGGAGAGAGATTGTCAGTAGGTCTTTTTCCTGAGAGAAGAGCAGATAGCTATGGCTGTGTGTTTCAGAAAGCAGATTGTCAGATTTGGGAGATTTGTGGATAAATTGGTTGGAGGTGCATGCAGATTGCTGTGGAGTGGCTGCACATCTTGGATTCTCTCATGTGGAAGTGCACTGGCATGGAGTGTGTGGAATGAAGTGTGCGGACTTGGTACCTCTCTGTGCTACTTTGGTGACACAGCATCATCCAGACATTATTATTATTCATTGTAGAGGGAACAGTTTAGGACATGTGTCTGGAATCTCTTTGCAATGTGCAATGAAAGAAGGACTTGGGAAAGTCATGGACATGTATCCAAACTCAAGAGTAATTTTTTCCCGTATTGCACAGAGACAAATATGATTGTGTTCTTTTTCGTTTTTGTCCACACATGGAGAAAGCAAGGCACAATGTTAACAAGGCTGTTTGTGCCTTTTTGAGAGATGTTGATATGTCCTCTTTTCAGAATGAAAACATTATGTTTTGTGGCAGAGATGGAGTACATCTCACTTATGCCGGCAATCAGATTTTTCTGCGAAATATACAAAATGCATTGCGATCTTTTTTGGAATTACAGCAATCCATTTTGCAGTAGGTGTTGACCATTTGAAGTTTTTGAAACACAAGAAAACATCACAAAAAGACTCTTTTCAGAGCCACCGCTTCCCTCTATAGAAAAGTGCAATGGTTCTGATAGGGCAGTACTCCCAGAAAATACATGTCCGCGGACTGTCCGCGGATTTCTAAAAAATGCACAGGGCCCTGCACTATTTATTTGTCACTTCTATTTTTAAACTGTGAAAGGCAGCTCTGTTTTTTTTGTTGTTTTGTATTTTTTTTTGCTTTTTTAAACATGACACACAAGGAAAAGAGGGGAAAGGAGGGTAAGGAAGGGACACCAACCACGGGGATAAGAAAGGACAGGTGGAGAGAGGAAGATGTAGGGTGGGCCTTATTGAGGTAGGTCACAGACCTTCTGGTGTTCCTTGACCACATTCTCAAAAGTACTCCGAAGGTTCTCCCCCCTGCAGACTACTGCATCGCAGCACATGCACAATATTGTGACCTTTGAAAGGTAAGGGTCAACAGCATCATGGATGGACTGTGAGGCAAATGGAGGGATGCACTGTCCCACAGGAGTGTTTTTTGTGGTGACAGGAGCGGAAACGGAGGATGCTGCAGAGGAACTCGACCTACAACGTTTATCGCAAGGTACAACTTTACGAATAGCCCCATTGTGGAATGACTTTAGGTGTCACTTCATTGATGTAGTACCATAGCTATACAAACCAGGCTTGCCACAACTGAGCACCATGCAGCACTGAGTGTAGATCACCTTGCTCGTATTAGATTTTGACTTTCCACTAACGGTGGTAAATAACCGCCACACCCAAGACTCACGATGCGTGCTACTAGTAGGGACTTCCACTACCTCATCCTCTTCATCCTCTTCCTCCCATTCCTCTGCATCCTCATGACTGTTCCCCTCTGCAGGCCCTTGGGGACGTGGTGGTGGTGAAGGGGGTGGAGGTGCTGATGCCGAGGCAGTAGCAGCAGAAGCAATTTGGGATGCCATCTGGAAGGTTAATAACCAGGAACCAGGAACCAAGAACAGCAACCTGCACAATTGTCTTGTTGTAAATCTTGTAAATCCAAAAGCAGAATGAGGATCGGCTTTTTATAAGGGTGCGGGGGTGCGCTTCACGGACACCCACGCCGTCCCTGAACACTTCGAACACCAAGGAAGGGCTCAAAAAGTATGTAGATCGGCAGGGACATTGTCTTTGACATGTACAATGGTGAACCTTTACTGTAAAATACTTTGGAGTGCTCAAAAAACCTTTTAAATGTTCAGGGGCCCGGATAGTGTCCGTAAATCAGGACACACGCTCAGCGTGGGTGTGGTCACATGATGACATTGCAGACACTTTCACGAATGGGACGGCTGTCCGCAGGACACCAAATGCGCAGGGACAGATGAGCGCATGGGCGCGGCTGTTCTACGGAGAGTGTTCGGGTCCCCAAACTAAGTAAAAGTGCCAAAAATGTGTGGAGGACAGTTGCAGTGTTGAAGTCCCGGAATAAAATAAATGTGCATCAAAACTTTGCGGACAGCCAGTCGGGATATGTGTTCTACAGATATTTTCATTCTAGTTGCAGGCATTATGAACAGGGGGGTGTTCTTTGGGTGATTGCGGACAGGCAGACATCTTGTGTGTTCTAAGGACACCTCCATTTTAATTATGAACAGTACAAACAGGTATATTGCCCTTAGGACACCCCCATTTGGGTTAATTGCGGACAAGCAGTGTAAGTGATTTCAATCCGGCATTTCACCTAAGTCAACGCCTAGCGTGTAATGCACAACTGAAATCCTTATTTATTTGTGTCTAAAAGTTCTTTTATTCTGAATGAAGTACCACTCATATCACACACCCCCCCCGGTCACACTGAATCAGGAATCAGGCAGGTTTGCAAAGCTAAAATATTTATCTATGTATTTACAAATTAATCACACTGGCCCTCATTAGGACCCTGGCGTTAAGGGGTTAACGGTGCCGTAAAAGGTGTCGGCGCCGTTAAACCCTTAACGCCTGATTACGAGGTCCCTTTGCGGGACCCGACCTGAATGGCTGGTCTAGACCAGCCGTTAAAGTAGGGGCCCGCAAAGGGACTCTCGAGGTAAGTACAGTACCGCAATTTGCGGTACCGTACTTACCGCCTTCCCCATTCCCATTATGCCTTATGGGGCAAAAATGGGAATGGGGAAAGGCATGGTGGCATGGGGAATTACTGCCCCGCCAACCTTGGAATGGGGTGGTAATTCCCCATTCCCCCATGGTGGACTGCGGCATCGACCATGGTGTTAATAGCACCATGGTTTTCCGCCGGAGTCCTAATGAGGGCCACTATGTTTAATGGGTATACAATAATCACCAATGGGGTGATGTAACACTAAGCAATCTCTTAAATCACGAGGAGTAATAGTGAGCAAAACAATTCAGCACAGAAATAATACTTTTGTGTGTGTGTTCAGAACAGATAGCAGTGCGGTTACGAGTTCCCCCTGCACAGCCCTCAACCCCCCAATAGACAATGTAAAGAGATAGTGTCATGTCACGTGGGAGACCGGAGTCTGCCGCTCCCTTTTCCTCCTGGCGAGTCTACCCGCGCGTTCGCGTCTGGGGACTCGCCAGGGGAGGTGCGTTGGGTGTTGGGCCCGGCGGCCTACGGCGCATGCGCGGGAGACCTCTGTCGCGGTTCCGCACATGCGCCGTGGACTGGGCTCGCCTCCTTGGAAGGGCTTGCCTTCCAGGCCTCGTTGTGGGTTCGCCGGTGCCCGGAGACGAAGCGCCTTGCGTTCCAAGCCTCTCGGGCGCCGGCGACCCATAAAAGAGGCCACGAATCGATGCAAGCCGCGTCTCAACGCGGTTTGCTTCGCTTCGCTTTGTTTGTTCCTGTGCTCCTGTACTTACCTGGGTCCAGTCCTGGGCCAGCCATCCACCTTCCTGAGACCTGCCCTGAGCCTGCCTGTTTACCCTTATCTGGGTCCTGCCCTGGGCCTGCCTGTTTACCCTTATCTGGGTCCTGCCCTGGCCTGTCTGCTTACCCTACCAGGGTCCTGCCCTGAGCCTGCCTGTTTACCCCTACCTGGGCCCTGTCCTGGGCCAGCCAACTACTTACCTAGGACCTGCCCTGGGCCTGCCAGCTACCCTTACCTGGGTCCTGTCTTGGGCCTGCCTGCTCACTCCTGCCATAATCCCGTCCAGAACCTGCCAATCACTTACCTGGGCCCTGCCAAGCAACTCTTCCAGGTCAACTCTGGGTCCGCCTACTAGGCACCTTTTAGGGCCTGACTGCTAGTTATATCTGGTCTCCCTCATTCCTGTCTGCCTGCTCCTGTCGGACCACCAGCATCGCCAAGATCTTTTCTTTCTGCGGTATTGATCTGTCTTGCCGCGTCGGACATTTTGACTACTACTGCAGTTCTTGAGCCTCCGGAGTATTGTCATCGGACTTCATCTTGCCAGCAATCTTCACCTAAACTTTGCCCTCACCAGTCTGTGCTTGCACAGTCCCACTGTCACAGTTATCAGAAGAGTGCCTTCGTGACATTGGGAGTCGGTCCATCCTCCACCCATTTCTAAACGTGGGTGGTGGAGAGGCTGGTTCTTCGTGCCACTTGTTCATCTTTTCACGAGCTCCAGACTGGCGACCTCTGCGAGATCGACCTCCAAGACATCAGGTACGCGGCCCTCTCGGGCTTCCCAACTTGACAGATAGGAGGAGAGGACAGGTTTCAGGAATGGCAAAATTCAAACAAAATATCAATCCCAATTTCCCCCCAGCAACACAAGAGAAAAACAGAATTGATTGGAAAGCTGTCAAAATGGTTTCAAAGTTATCTGAGGAATGGATGGGGTGAAAACAGCAAATATGGTCTAAATTGCTGAAATTGTTTAAATTCTAATGGGAGCCGCTTTAGGTAGTTGCAGACAAACACTAGCAATGAGTTAATACTAAGAAAGAATGTGAGGTCATAAAATTGAGGTCAGAAGCAATCAAAAGCTGTTTTAAACATGTCAAAATTTCCCTAAAACGAAATTCGTGGCAAACTTTTCAGTGCGCGATAATCGTGATTACGGGATATATATGGATTTGGAATGCAGTTTGAGATGCGAATTAAAGCTGTGGATTTTAGCTACAAACAGACATTGACATTTAGTTTCCAGCACAAAACTGAAGAAGTTATGAACGTTTTAGTGGAGGTTGTTTTTTTGAGATAGGCACAAGAATGGGAAACAGGAATGCAGTTTTAAAATGACAAAAGGGATTTCTTACCCTATGTTAAAGACTACCAAAAAGTATAATGCCACACAGGAAGGTCATTCACGGCCGCTTATAACAGTTCCGGTGTGATACTCTACTTTCTGTTTGGTTTGGAAATGAATTTCTTAATCAATCAATAGGAAGTTAGGGTTTAGGAACACATCTGAGAGAAGAGTCCACGCAAAGATATTTCTAACTATACTGGCTCGGAAAGAAAGAGAGGATGGGTTTAAGATATTGATTAACTAAGCAAGGTACATAGGCTAGTGACACAGTTCTATCTAAAGATACTCACTAGATGTGTTTCAACACGGAACCGTTAGGATTCTGTTCCATCAAGATTCTGGTCAGGGATTCTGGTCAGGGATTCTGGTCAGGGCAGCGTGAAGGCGCTCTGGACACTGCACGGCACAACTGGACTGGATCTGATGTGCAATGGCTCTGGTCACAGCTCGGCACAGGACTGGATTGGGTCTCTTGGTTCTGATGATAATTCTTTTAGCAGACAAGCAGTACAGCACAGCCCAGCTGTCTATTTACCCTTAGGTGTATGGGGTCTGGTTCTGGAATTTTAAGGCCTTGCTGAAAATGGTTCAGCTATAGTATGGGCCTTTCTGATTTACAAGTTTCTGGAGTCTGGAGCAAGGAAGATGGATGGTTCTGCTCAGGGTGCTCCGCCAGCAATTGGTTCTCAAGAAGTTGGTAGGAATCGGAGGTAAGCCTTGGACAGAAATGCAACAGACCATTGTGCATTATTGCAGGCTGCTGCAAGAGAAAAATTGCAAGAAGAATGATTCAAGGAAAGGCGAAGAGGCCAAATTAGTGCAGAAGAAATTGTCAAAATATGCCAATGAAGGGGCAATCTTAAATAGCACAGATGGATCCAATGCGCAGCAGGTTAATAACCAAAGGCAGTTTGATGAAAGCAATAATGGGTTCAGCACAAGAGGAAGAGGCTCCCGAGGAAGGGGATGACAAAATAATCAGGGAGGCTTTTAGAATATGCAAGGCGGAAATCAGAATATGCAAAATGGGCAAATGATCAGACCACTGCCAACGTGTTGGACATGTGGGATGACAGGGCACCTAGCGCGTATGTGCAGGAGTCAAGGAATGGTGCAAAATGATCAATTTACAAGAGGGGGATGATGAATCCACCTGTATATTCGCAGCAGGGTGGAGATGGATTTGCGCTGAATAAAACTGTACAGCAGCAAGCACTGAGAGTGCAGAACAGCTTACACCCAGAGCAGACTGTGACCAATTTTCTGCAAGGGCAGTCTCAACAGTCCCCAATGCAACTCCAACAGACCACATGACAGGTATTGAACTCTAGAACAGGAAATGCCACTGGTGATGGAGGAAATCCATTCACAAACTGTGAGACGAGATTGTACATGGACTAGGACAGCTCATTGGGAGACCTGATGTGTTCCATTCTATCACTGGCACCAATCCCTCATGAGGAACCAAGGGTACATGTCACTATAGTGGGTAAGGAATATTCCTTTTTAGTTGACACGAGTGCGACACGTTCGTGTATACGTGAAGGCAAGTTTTCTTTATCCGGCGACGCCATGAATACCCAAGGTTTTACAGGAGCTACAAGCTGTGTTCCTTTCACAAAAGAACTTCCAGTTTCCATAGGAGAATGTGACATGAAAGTGCCTCTGTTGTATTCGAGACAGACGCCTGTCAATATATTGGGATGAGATTTGATGACAAAGTTAAATATGACAATCTTGTTCACTGAGGAAGGAATAGTGTGTTCAACTCCAGGAATGCACTATTTAAACATGTGCAAAATGATCAGAGCATACGCAGAATGAATGGCTATGAGAGCTATTCCATTAGAACCTGAGATATTTGCATATGGAGTGCGCATATTAATGTCATGGCTATAAGGCCTTGCAGACAGAACAATGAGAACCCCATATGAGTTTCTGTTCAGACCAAGAATACCTATGCCTGAGGAAAAAGCACACGTGTTTCCCTTAGCAATACCAGCAGCCATAGTGCGAGGAGAGATGGCTTTGCTTGATGGTCGTCATGATGAAGGCAGACAATGGTGCGCAATAATCGCCATGGGGAAGGTTACAGATTGACTGACGTCGCTGATGACGATCTGTTTGAAGAACAAATAGGTGCTGATGAGATGACATTTGACGTAAACCTCATTTATTGGGTAAACATTTTTAAAAGAGAGGTGCCCCAGAGAATGATGCTGGCACAAAAATATCCTGAATATTTTGATGATGACATGGCAAAGGTGCCTGTCTCAGTATGTACTGCAGGTTCCTTATGACGTAGGTTTACTGAAAGGAGTAGGAGAAGTGAAGATTAAATTGAAACCAGGAGCAATTTTATCAAAAGCACAACAGTATCCCATGTCTAGGGAGGCCGATGAAGGGATTTTTAGGACAATTTCTGCTATGGGGGATCAGGGCATCTTAGTGATGTCAGAGTCATCATGCAATACTTTGGTTTATCTGATTAAGAAATCAAAGGGAGGGTCTTGGAGGCTAATACAAGATCTTTGCCCGATAAACCAGATAGTAGAAGCCAAGTTCCCTCTAGTCCCTAACACATCTACAATTATTTGTAACATACCTGTTGAGGCACATTATTTCATGATGATTGATTTGAAAAATGCATGTTTCTCAATCCCATTGCACAAAGATTTGCAGGATTTGACATCTTTTACAAGGCTGCCTCAAGGGTATTGAGAGTCCCCTTCTATTTTCAATAGAGTCCTATAGATGGACTTGAGCAACATTGCAGTAGAGTGTTGTTTTGCAATATGTGGATGACATTTTAGTTTGCAGACACGATTCCATTGAGTTATTGACTATACTTGTCGAAAAAGCATATAAAGCTGACATAGAGAAGTTACAGTATGTTAAACAAGAAGTTTTGTACGTAGGCCAACTGATTTCAAATGAAGGAAAGAAGGCTACCCCAGAAAGAGCTAAAGCTATTTTGAAATCAGCTAAACTACACATGATAAAACAAATGCAGAGTTTTCTAGAATTATGCAATTATGTCAGGGCATGGGTCTTTGACTACAGCTCTTATACCAGGACTTATTACAAGCCTTAAAGAAAGCACAGGCAATGAAAAAAAAATCATGTGGACTGAGGTCATGGAGGAAGGGTTTGATGAAGTAAAAAAGGCAATTTGCACGGCACCAGTTTTAGGGATTCCCAATTATGCAGAGGTATTCTACCTGTTTTCGCACACGGATGGTACTGTTATGACAGCAGTCCTTACACAGAAAACCATGTTGGTGTACAAGCCCCAGGCATACTACAGTGAGATTTTAGGCTCAGTGATGATAGGTCATTTCCCGTGCAAAGAAAGTTTGACTGCCGCCGCATTCGCCATAGAGAAAGCTACAACCATTATAATGGGGTGCCCAATGACGTTATTCATTGAGCATGCATTATTTGCCATTTTAGAAAAACTGAAAGGTACATTGACATCACAAAGAGCTTCTGCCTATGAAGTCGTCATATCAAATCCAGCAATTAATATAGTTTGATGCAGAATAGTGAATCCATATATATTTATAGCAGAGCCAGTTACTGAAGGAGAGCCAATACATGATTGCACAAACTATGAAGAGTTCTATGATGAGATCCCCAGAGTAAAATAAAATGCATTAGCAGAAGGTGAAATCGTTCTTCTAGGATCGATCAAAATGATGGACAGAGATATACAGGTGCCGCTGTGGTGTAGCACATGGCAAATGGGGAATTTCGAGTACTTATTAGTGCACATTTACTCTCTCACTCAGTACAGGCTGCAGAATTAGTGGCATTAATACTCGCAATTGAAGGACACGAACACCAGCAAGTAACAGTGTACAGTGACTCTGCCTATGTGACGTTGACAGTGCACGCAGGCTTAGTGTGCTGGAAAAGGAGGGGATACCTCCGAGCGGATGGCACACCAGTCCAGCACGCCATCTTATTGGACAGGCTCATTAAGGCACTACAACTCCCAGTGGGCATAGCAGTCATGAAATGCACAGCCCAAACGAAAGGGACAGATTTGATCTCATGTGGAAATCAAGCAGCAGACTCTGAAGCCAAGCGTGTGGTAACTGAAGATGAAATAATGATGGATGTGGGAATGTGCTTTAGAAAATGATTGTTGTGAGGATTGAGCCAGAAGGCTACAGTAATATGTCAAGTACTCAGTTGATGGAGCTCCAAGAGGAGGCACCACAGGAATAGAAGAACCTTTGTAAGTGAAGAGGGTGTTCTTTAAACCCCTCTGAGGCTCTGTGGTGACAAGACAGCACTGGTAAACCAGTAATGCCTATATCCCTACTGAAAATAGCACTGGAACAGTTACACTATCCAGCTCATGTAACAAGAGAGAATCTAGCAGCAACCATTGCCGAAGACTGGTTTTTACCAAACCTAGCAGAGCATGTTGCATTTTTTATGATAAATTGCATAGTCTGTCAGAAATATACAGCTGGACATACACTGCGTGTGATCAGAGGAGTCATTCCAAGGCCTAATGGTCCTTTCAGCACTTGCATATCAACTGTCTCGATATGATTCCAGTATGTAACGGGTACATGTATCTAATTGTTGTGGTGTGTCCATTCTCTAGAGGTCAGATAATGGTCCTCATTTTGTTAATGCAGTATTTGAACAGATCAGCTTGTTGCTTGGTATAAAGCACACGTTTTTCGTAGGTGTATCATCCGCAAGGAAATGGCATATGCAAGAAGCTCAATGGCTTGTTAAAGGAAAGGCTAGCCAAGTTGAATCTTACTCTGAAGAAAGGATGGTTGCACTGCCTTCCACTGGCATTGTATGCACTCAGAAACCAGCCTTGTTCTGGCCATCATCTTACGCCACATGAAATTGTGATGGCAGAAGAATGCGGACGCCTTTAATGCCTCGAACTATAGCTAGATGTGATGCTCAGCCAACAGGAGAAGTGCTAGGATTGGAAATGCCAAACTATTTGAACTGCATGACCTCTAGTTTTTCTGTAATTTCAGGACAGCTGCAGCGATGAGCAGGGCGTAGGGCAGTACAGAACACAGAAGGAGATACTACAACAGACAAGCTTCCGGAGTTACGTGCACCTCAGCTATACCCTGGGGATACTGTTTTAGTTCGAAACCACACAACCACGCAAGGAAAAGGTGGGACTAGCCAAGGTTCCACAGCCCTTTTATTGTGGAGGACATTATGCCATCTGCAGTTAAGTTACAAGGCAGGAGAGCTTTAATCCTCCTTGGTGACATAAAGCCATATATCGGATAGACCCCTCTGCCCGCACCCCAAGCCGAAGAGACTTCAAACAAAGGGGAAGAACCACAGCACGTGCAGATGATCTATGACGAGGAAGAAGGACGCAAGACTAGTCAAATGAAAAAGCAAGGTACCTTTGTGATAAGGTTGTGGCCCAATTATAGACATTTCCTTTGAACAAAATAAGGGGAAAAGGACACAAATACGAAAACTTTGTGCATCCTAGTTGCAGGGTAAAAGAAGAGAATTGCATTCATTGAGCCATAAGTAGCTTGTTGACTCTGGACGGAGGCACACTGAAGCCTTGATAAGAAAAGCTATGCCGAATTTTGATCGAGGATATATAAATTGGAAGAGAATACAGTATCCCAAGTCATTCAATATAGAGGGCCTCATTCCAAGTAGGGCGTAATGGGTTAATGGTCACCGGTAACGAGACCGGTGCCGTTAAACCCTTACTGCCCTACTACGAGTTCCCTTTGCGGGTCCTTCCTTAACGCCTGCTTTTAGCAGGCGTTAAGGACTAGACCCGCAAAGGGACTCCGGGGTCAATGACGGTACCGTAATTTACGGTACCGTTATTGCCGCCTTCCCCCTTCCCATTGAGCCCAATGGGCGCTCAAATGGGAATGGGGAATGGCCCTGGTGAATGAGGAATTACCGGTCCCTCCGACCTCGGAATTGACAGGTAATTACTCCATTCACCAGGCCGGAGTTTGGATGAGTTCGGAGGCAGCCATGCCGCAAATAGCAGCGTGGTTACCTCCGAACTCGGAATGAGGCCCAGAGTCTTTATTTGGACTTTCTTATGGTGTCACACAATAGTGACCTCACCAGGAACATACTGACCTATTTCAAATTGGTATTGAGGTCCTACCCGTCGTTGGTGGGGAGACTTACAAGCATAACAGAGTTTTTGCAAGATCCTGACAACGAAAAGAGAATATTAAACTTGCTCACAGTTATCACAGAGCAGTTCCTATTATTGCTGGAGAATAGCGAGGACTAGACGAATGTCCCAATCAAAAGAAGAAACGAATAAGCTTGTCAGCATGCTATTCTTTCATTTAATTGAAGATTGTCCAGACGTTGTTGGGAGACACACCGAAGTCCTGACTTTTCTTTGGGATCCAGCAAACACAGAACGTTTGAGCATAATCCTGAACAGAATCATTATTCAGGTTGCTCTTCAAGCTCATCAAAATCACAGAAGAGTGTAGAGACTTTTATTCGAGGCACAGATCGTGGAAGTGTTGATGAGAAATACATTTTCTCCTATGCTGATATGGAAGCAACATGTCATCTGGAGTGAAGCAGATTTGAGGTATTGACTGGGAACTAGTCTATATGGGATACATATTATAGACTCGCCAAGGTCATTGTTCATTGTTGGAACATTACATTGCAAACCTGAACTGTTTCCAGAGACAAGAGACAGTCTATTATTCTGATCTAGAGGACAACTGGTCCAGAACTATTGATCCGAGAAGCAGAGACAGCAGAACCCAGAAGGAAGTGATAATAATGAAAATATATTTTTAAAAAAAACATTTTTGCTTCCTTAGATAATCGAGATGGACAGTCAAAGCATTAGCATTGTTCTCCATCAGGAGGAGAGACATCCATATTGCCCAAGAAACAAATGCTGTTAAATGACATATAGATGCATTATCATTGCATACATTATGACACACACACAACACTTGTTTTAGCAAATAAGTTGAAACGCCAGAGACAGGGTCGGCAAAGTAAGCCCGATAAGGGATTGATGAAAGTTACACCTACACAGGTAATGAGTACAAACACAACTGGCCTAGTATCAAGGATTTCAGAATCAAATTCCAGAGAATGTGGGCAGTTTGGCCAAATAACAATGGGAAGTTATATGCCAAGAGAAGTTGAGAGACAAATGGAGATAAAAAGGCTCTTGAGAATAAGCAAATAGAGACAACACCTGCAAGCACACCTGATCCTGCGAGGTATGATATATATGGGCAGTGCCTGGAAGCAGGACACAGACAGGAATTTTGAGAGACATTTTCATGCCTACTTGGTATGTTGAAATAATGAAGCGTATTGCACTTTCTCCTACTGTAACAGTACAAATGGAAACGCTGTGATCATTGATGGAGATGCCTGAGAATCCTCCAGCAAGAAGGAGCTATACAGAAGTACTGCGTGGCATGCTTGTGGAAGCTCATATCAAAAGAGTAAGTGCCAGTAGAAGCAGACAAGAATACAATAACAAATTGAATGATTACCTGGATAGCACAGCACATTTGGGAATCAAGATATGGTACCAACATATGAAGGAAGCTGGAAGGAGGCATCAGATGAGGAATGCTTTGTATGTGCACTTCTGCCCTACAGCATGGGAAAGTGAAAAATCTTTGTATCTATTGAGATAGATGTTCACACAGCACACTGTCACATATAGCAATGTGCAAGACCAGAAGTCAGTTCATGGGAAGTGATGCATCTCTCAAATGGGCAACTGAAAAAACACATCCAAATGAAGATGACTATATTAAAGACATAAATACAAGAAACAATGCCAAAACGAAGAATATTGTGATCAGATACGAGAAACCTGGAGCAAAGATCAGAAGAGAAGTGAGCAAGACATTGGAGACTGCAGGAAAGACTTCAGAGGAATCTTGCAGATGGAAGAACAGAGGTCAAATGCAAATCTGGGGAACCGTATTGTCACCAGACGGATGGGAGAAAGGAGCAGTGATCTGTAGAGCATGGGTAGTCATCGGGTGCTACCAGCCTACCATCGACATAGTGCAAAATGGATGCAAGCCATTATGGCCAAAGCTAGCTAGACTACTGACATGGGTCCAGGACAGAGGAGGACCCTTGCAGATAGTAGCATTGGAGAGCCCAAAATTCTGTTTCAGACATAATCATACAAGAAAAATGAGAGAGAATCACAATTGTGGCTGAGTCTTTGACGTTCCAGGAATGGTGCATGCTACTGCAGTGATCATGCATCATTATTGGGCATGTGGATCCCAGGCATACATGAGATTGCCGAAAAATTGGGGAGGTATATATACATTGGTGAATTTCCATGTTCCAGCATTCGTGATTCCAAATAGTGATGCGAACATTGACAATTTCCCAAAAGCAGATGCTCACCTGAGAAAAAAGAGATCTGTGGAGCTTATGAAGAGAACAAAGAGGGGAAAGTATTTCTCTGCAAAATCCAGAGAAGCTTTCGATGCTAACCCATATGAACACAGACTGTTCAGTCAGACTTCTTCAGTATTCACCTTGATCTTGATGCCCAGAATTCAGGTTGGAGCAAATACTAAATGGTTGCAGATAACCAGATGGGAGTTACTGAAGACCATCAACATGACCATAAAAGGATTCAATGTAATCAGAGAAGAGTTGAGAGCAATCAGACTGATGACACTCCAGAACAGATTTGTCTTTGACATGATCACAGCTATGGATGGATGTGTTTATGCAAAAATCAGAGAATCATGCTGCACATGTATACCTTCACACAACGACGAGAATGGAACCTTAACAGAGGAGATGGACATGTTGAAAAAACTACAGAATCAGATGATAGATGAAGTTTATGAAGTTGATGATGACAGTTGGTTTGGAGCACTGTTCTGATGGGTTCTGCAATGGATGGTAGATGCATTCAAGTTCGTAAGAGCCCTGTTGGTGATGATATTACTTGGATTCTGTGTGATCAAATTAATAATCTCCCAATGCCAGAAAGCTGCAAAGAAAGCCATAGGGATGAAGATCATGATTGATGTTGAGTCAGGATGGAAGCCCAAAGACCTGACTGATGAAGAAATAAGAGCCTTTGTGAAGTCCATCATTTATGCTCCAGAAGGAACCAAGTTCCTGTATCCAATGGATCATAGAAAATATGTGGGAAGATGGATCTATTGCAGTCCAAGTGGGGAATGTCACCTGATGACATGAAACACAGATGAGAGCGTAAGAGCAGCGCGATGCTTGAAGGTAGTCATAACGATATGGATCCCAAGGAAGCATTTCTTCAGACCAGGATGTCTGGATTCAGAGGATGAAATAAAAGTGAAGGATGGGAAAAAGTGGATGCAAAGAAAGAGGTGAGAGTGGTCGCTGAATCGCCCAGAGGGGGGAGTGAAGAGGAAGTGTCAAGTATCGCTCCCACTCCACTTGCCCCCTCCCATTGTCTATTGAGTTAACACCAAAGTATGTAACTTATGAAGAACATTTAAATCAGCAGAGAGCAGCACCTATTAATATACCGACACCTAAAAAAACCTGGACAGTAAGGTATCCATTAAAAAAGCCATACTTACATACTAAACAATATGACGGTTGTTTGAATAAAATACCCAAAGAGGCAAAGAAGATAAAGAATGAAGATGAATGGCGATGTCATAAGGAATTGGACTGATTCACATATAGAAGATATAATGACCTGAGAATAATTACAAGAGACGAAATCAAGAGAATATATCATGGATAAGTAACATCTCGGGCTCAAGATGAAGAAACATATGCCACATACATGATGAAGATATTTAGTTAGTTTAAATGGGTACAGATGCAAGTAACTGCAATCGGCAAAGAAATTGTGAAGCTAGTTTATACTAAATAGTCATTCGATTGCGGCAAGTGCCAACGTTTACAAGTATGTACCTCAAGAAGCACTTTATGTATGAATGCATTCACTACGCATATGAGCAGAATTGAACAAAGGTTACAAAAGACCTCAAATGGAGTGTGTTGCAGCAAGAACATCGAGAATAAAGACAGAGCAAAACCAAGCTAAGGATGACCGTGCCAAGAAGCCAAGGTCTTATCTGGCTGGAATAGGCTGACATTAGATACAATTAAGGAGAACAGAACAGAGGATCCTGCTCAGAAAGGTCAAGATAGGATACAAACGTCAGAGAACCAGTACAATTAAATCAAATATGTGAAAATACACAGAGAAATGCCGATTTCACGGTGTACAGTCACATGACAAAGGCAGGCTGGAAGAGTGAGACTTTCACACCTAAGCATGGATCCTGGCCATGCCCATACTCCTTAAAAGTTCACAGAGCACAGAGCAGACTCAAGGCCAAACTACAAAGCAGTAATTGACACATGACTATTGAGGTGATGATTGATTGTAGCATAATTGGTGGGAAGCTGGGGTGCAGACAAGCTTCTCTGCACATGGATGTTCTTTCCTCGTGCTGCTAGACATAGGTGGAAAAGTATGAGTGGGGTTGATGCCAACCCAATCATAGTGGACCATGTTATCTAGGGTTCTATAGTGAGTAGAGCCAATGAAACGTCATACTTTTAGTGACGTTCATAGTGGCCATTTTGAAGGGAGGGCTTAGTTGCCCCACCTGACATTGATTATCCAATCCCATCTCCCCGTTACCATATACAGATATAGGGCCTCATCACGAGTTTGGCGGTAACCCTTAAATGCAGCGGTAGCGCTATTACCGCTGCATTTAAGGGTCTGCCAAATCACGGGTTTGGCAGATTTCCCTCCAGCTTTTAGCGAGAAATCCACCGGCGGTAAGAGCGTGAAAATTCCCCATTGAGCCCAATGGGGAATTCCCGAATGGGCTCAGTGGTGAATGGGAAATACCCGTTCCGCCAAACCCGTGATCCAGCACTATTAGCGCCAGGGGTTTGGCGGTAGGGCTATTAACGCCAGCGCTTACCGCCCAACTCGTGATGAGGCCCATAGTACCCATGTTAAGTTACCTTCCTATAACCAATCACGTTGCATGTTAGGTTTTTAAGGTTGCCACGTAGAATGACGTTAGTACATGCACAGGTTGTACGGCAGCAATGACAATTTTTTGCTATAAAGATTGTGTTTTTTCTAAAATTAAAGATAGCGAGAAGATCGAGCAATTGCTGATGTTCGTTGTACTCCCCGTTTAATGAACTTGTCATTAAACGGACTCACTTTGCCAAACTATTGAATTGTCTTGATTATTTGATGCATGAGTATGAATCTGCATCCCCATCTATATCGAGGGTACTGCTACTCATCTTAAAGGGCTGTTTGGAGATCATCCAGTTCAAGAGAGAAAGAGGGAAAGAGAGAGAGAGCGAGAGAGATAGAGAGAGAGGGAGAAAGAGAGAGAGAGAGAGAGAGAGGGCATCATATGGAAAGAGGATCAGAGGGTGGTAGTACAGGCAGGAAAGACTATTTTAAGTGAGACACAGGACAGTTGTGAGAAGGAAATGGCTCAGAAGGGGAGAATAGCAATGTTGTCACACAGGGTACAAAGGAAAATACTAGATGTGTGAGATAGAAGGGAAAGAGTAGTGGACAGACTAGAGAAAAGGATGTTGTTTTTGGAGAATGGGAGAAGATATTTTAAGAGAAAATGTTTGCTGTGGGCAGAGGAAAGAGGAAGACAAGACGTTGGAAGAGAGTTAGGTGTTCAAAGACAGTTGCCATCAAGAGAGTCACACCATAGTTAAAAGCCTAACGATGGGGAAAGGTTCAGGCACTCAAAGAGAAGACAGAAATGTGAGATCCCTTATTGAGACAGAGAAGACTGGAAGGTACAAGAGGACCATGTGGAATCAGGGAAAAATGAAAAAGGAAGATGATGTAACGAGATGGCACCATTACTCCAGGAGACCTGAAAGGGGCGGGGGGTCAAAGAGTAGACAGTGCAGGAAAAGGACCCAATGAAGAACCTGAGAGGAGTCAGAAGTGCAAGAGGTAAGTAGGGACATGGTTTTCATCTAACACACTGCAGTGCAACACACTTGAAAACCCAACCCTGGAATGTGTGGCCACCATATATTATAAAGGTTAAATTGGAACACATGGATTACTTCTGGGCTGAAACACCAACAACAAGGCTTCAAACTGAGGCACATAGAAGATGGCGAGGGGGAGTTGGAAGTTAATTGATTCAGAGTAATAAGAGTGAGAACATATATTTTCAAAAAAGCAAAATAACTACTCAATGTATTTTTCTACGGCACTTGTCCTCATGCTGGTTCTGGGTGACTCAGATTCTGGAAGGTCAACATAACAGGCTTGCAGGAGAGGGAGAGACGTAACTTCCAAAAGGATGAATCTTAAGTAACCAAAACCGTTGAGGTTTTTTGGTTTTTGTAGTACTACATGTACAATGCTACTTTCTCACATGCTTCCATCACATGCAACACTCAACATGTTAAATCACTAAAGAGGACAATTCCAAGGTGTAGGCTTTGTTGCATAGAATAGATGCTGAATGTTTCACGTGGTGGCAGCATTTGAAACTTAAGAATGGAGCACTCACCATGTTAAATCGTGAAAAGTGACAATTCCATAATGTAGAACTTTAAACTGACAGCTGGGTGTATGTAGTACACACTGAGTGTTGCATGTGGTGGCAGCATGTGCGAAAGTAGAATTGTGCATGTTGTGCTGCAAAACTAAAACACTACAAGGTTTTATTTTCAGTAAGTTCTATTCCTTTGGACATTAGATCCCTCAAATCCTTCATGCCTGCCTTGTTTAACTTCCAGGCTCTCAGTCACAAGAAAGCCAGCAGGATTGTAAGTGAGGTGTCTTCTTTTGCTTTTTTGCAATTATATTGACCCCTGACCAATTTCACAGAAATGTAGGTTAGAGCTTTGTTAATGGTGCTGCAGCCCACAAATCCTACATTTTGCCAAATCAAAATGTATAGTATCTTGTTTAATGCCCAGCAAAGGAAATTGAGATTTGTGTGGCCACCTCGTAAGAAGAGTGGTCCAAGGAAACCCCCTAGGAGCAGGAGGCCTTCAAAAGCATCTGGATGCCCGAGAGCCATGCGTCAGAGGCTGGACATGCGTACAACCTGAGCTAAGGGTTGAATGACTGGAAGACCATAACTGGTCCACCCCTGGGAGCAACGATGACATGAGCCCTGAGGAGTCAAACTTTTGATGTGGACTTGTATATTGTATTGAGCCACTTTAAGGTACTATGGAACCCTTTGTCTCCAATCATCCACTGTGGGGATTCTTTGAGTTGCTTTGGATATTGATGGCACTGATCAATCATTTGGTGGATTCACTGGATCAAGAGGGAATCCCCTATTTTGTTGAGCAACTGGCCCCTTCCTTTCACTTCATGTCTTAATGCTTGGAGAGACGATCATCCTGAAACATTTGCTTATAAGTTATATCACTATCCTGGCATTTAATTCTTTAGTTTGTACCCTGAAAAGGTAATATAAATTCTTAAACAAATACTTTTGTGATTGAGTCTCTTTTTTGAGATTATTATGTTGAACTGACAATCATACACCTAGGACGGCTGGTTTGTCAATGATAATGAGAATGAAAGAATAAGACCAATGATGTGATTTTGGTTGACTGACCTGGGGAGCATCTTAGGTGCAAGGATGCAATCATAGCTGTCCCTGTTGTGACCGACTTAGAGATTGATCCTGTTTCTTTCAAGATGCATTTATTGTCATGGAGCATTGCTGGATTGTAAAAGAACCTGTGTGATGTTGGTTGGTGCCTGCTTATTATTTTACATCCCAGCATTTGCTTTCAAGAAACCTGAGCTATTACGAACATTAATTTACAAGGATATGCCTCTTTTGATATCACCATTCTGATGGGAAGGGGGTAGACCAGGTGGTGGCCTGTGCACATGAGTAGATCCATTGGTGGTAGTATCAGTAGAATACGTGGATAGTGGACGTCTGGATATTCAAGAAATACGCATTAGAGTTGAAAATAGAATGATGATATTGTTAATTAATGTTTATAATCACCAGCCATCAGAATTAGGAATGGAGACCATCCAATTAGTGGGGAGACGTATAGACTTATGGAAGAGCCATTAACAACCAATGGTCGCATAATAGTAGTAGGTGATGTTAATATGCAGTGATGTCATCAATTACATTTGTGATGTCATCTTTGATGTCCTGGGTGTTAGTCTTAGCAGTGCACGGTGGTGGCGCGAGTTATGGTTGCTTAGCTTGCCTTAAATGGCGAATTTCTGGGGGTTTTCGGTTTTACTTGTAACCATAACGTCCCCTTAACAATGTTTTTTCATAGGTTTTTATTAGTGCAACTTAACCATAAGTTAAGTTCATTGAATATATATATATATATATATATATATATATATATATATATATATATATATATATATATATATATCCACAATAACCAATAACATCCCTAAGTCTTGGCCAAGCACAGAGATTGTGCCAATATATAAAAAGAGTGGATTTGAGAACCCGTCAAACCTTTGCCTTATTTCTATGTTGTATTCAGGAGACAACATTTCTCTTAAGTAGTGCTGTCCCAACTGGAAGCCTGGATTGTGGAGGAACAAATGATTAATCAGAGGCAGGCAGGTTTCCAGCATGGAATAAACAAAATTAACCAGGGTTTATGGTTGAATCTCCTCATAGAAAAATATGCTGTCCTTCAAAAAGAACCTCTTTATGATGTTCATGGATCTAAGAACCACGGTCAGCTGTGTGCCTTTAAGAAGGTTATTGTAATGCTGGAAGAAACAAGAAATCCCTGCCACTCTTCTATCTGCCATCCATTTATTATATTATGGCAATGATGCCACAGGTAGATGGGGCATTGGTGGAGAAACCTCACAGATGTTTATGATACAAGAAGGAGTGTGCCAAGGATGCATACTGACCCACAAGTTGTTTTGTCTCTTTATCAAACAGTTGATTGTTAAAATATGTTCCTCACCCTTGGATGCTCTGTCAATAGGCCAAGATAAATATCCTACTTTGATGTTTTCTGACGGCACAGTGCTTGTCTCACTGACCAGTCAGGTTTGGAAAAACTGTTTTCTTTATATGAAATGTTTTGCAAGAAAATAAAATGTCCTTGATGTTAATGTTTCCAAGACTAAGACAACAGAAATCACAAGGAAAAGCAAACACAAACCAAATGTCACTATAATTTTGAATGGTGTAATGACAGTACAAGTTAATTCTTATGATTATCTTGGAGTGAGAGTGACTATGTCGAAAGTGCCAATGTAGTCCTGAAGAGACATCTGGGGCGATGGCCAAATTTGCTGGAGATTATGGAGGCATTGCCTTGAAAGAGTCCATTGAAGCACACCAGCTTCAAGCCTGGCAGGCTGGTCTGTATGGAGCTACATTAATTGTGGGGTCAAAAGAATATTACCTAAAACCATACATGTCCCTAGAAACCAGCACCAGGGTTGGATTGGCCCATCGGCCACTCGGCCCGTGGCTGGGCCAAAATCGTGTGTAGTCCCTGGGGGCCAGTTTCTGCCTACACCTGGGTCAGTTTGGAGAAAATACATTTTCAAAAGCATGTTTTTTTTTTCTGCCGTTGTCCCTGTTACGATCATCACACTACATTCCATCTCGGTGTCCTTGGTCACTTGATAAAATTCTTGTGCCTAAAAACTTCTGTACAGTGTAGAAATATTTGACCATAGCACATCAAGTAGCCATTGACTTCATTGTGCCACAATGAATGCTTTGTTGTAATATGCCTATCTTTGCCATCTCCCTGGCATGCTGTTCAGGATGTTTGTTTGCATACTCTGAGCACTCGTTACCTCATATAGTTACCTTATATAGTATGAGGTAACGAGTGCTCAGAGTATGGGATGTCCTATGAGTGCACTGATTTCCCTATTTTGCCAACCTCTGAAGCCTGAAATTAGATGCACACAGGCTTGACATGTGACCAACTTTGCACCAGACCTGCAGATGAACTTAACTGGTTTGCTGTTAAATCTCATTTACCAGTTTAATGGTATCCACTACAGAATAATTGCTAATTTTACTTTAGCCAACATGATAGCTCAGTGGGTTGAGTGCTCACTGCTGTAATGTGTGTGTGAGTTGCTTGTTCGAATCCCAGGAAGGCTGTTTCAACCTTTCTTCCTTCTGAGGTCGATAAATGATTATAAACACAGGTTGGGTGATATTCTATGCATATTTGTTCTATGAAAAAGTGCTTAAGCGTAAGTGCTATACAATAACATATTATCATTTGGCCTTGGATGTCTGCTTGCCTTCACAGTAATTTGACAATATGGATCTATACCTACAGATATTAATGATACATTTGGTGATCCATTCTTGTATGAAATGTAAATCACAATAGTGAAATCATAACCATATTTTTGTAGTGTACTTCGGTACAATGCTATTTGATGCCACTTCCTGTTTTGTAAAGGTCATGTTTCATTGCTTCACGGGAGGTAACTTTCAGGTGGGGTCAAATGACATTACTTCCGGTGATGTCATCAGAAGTCAAAGGTCGTGAGGCGAGGGCACACTTTTTTGAGGCAAGGGGTGGGCCACTTTTTCTTGGGTATCCGGGGCTATTTCTGGTCCCTGCCCGACCCTGAGCCCAGCTGAAATGTGAGCTGATGTTCTGGGTCACAGCAACCATTTTTTGTTAGGCTGACAATTGAGCATCCCCGCATGACGGGAAGGACATGCACAAAGCAGGAGATGTGTATTGTTATTAGGGATGGGCAGAATTATTAGATTCTGTTATGTCAGCAGTGAAAATGTTATCTGTCAGATGCCCTGGTCCGCCGTCCCGCCATACCCGCGCAATTCGACCAACATGTGCACTCCCCACTTCCGGGCAGTGCCATTTTGACTATCGTTCAACAGCTTCACTTATCCCCTTGCACGAACCCCATCGAAGCGAAGCACAAGCTTTTCCTCTGCGGTTTCGCCCTCACACACAACACATTTTCACCCTGATTCATGGATTATTTGCGCCGAAAAAAATGCGATTTGTGCGCCATTCTGCCCGCAAATCCCTGTTTAACAAATGGGGATTTGCGGGCAGAATGGCGCACAAATCCCATTTTTTTCAGCGCAAATAATTTGTTTTTTGTTTTGGATGTGTTGTTACTCAAACCTGTTAGTTACGTAAAGCAGTTCAAATTTGCGTTCTTGGTACCTCAGTCCTTTTTGGTTTCAGGCCATACGGGACATCGAGTCGTGATTGTGCGCATGTGCTTTGCATTGTTCATTGTCTCAAATAACTCTAACTACGAATATCTGATTTGTGTGGCGCACTGCATCATGGGTAACATTATCAGACCTGTGCCAGTGAACACTTTGGCCCTCCTCTTCACGCTACGCTACGCAGTGGGGGCAGGGCCAAAACTAGCTGTGTGAAATGTCTTGTTCCATCATGCAAAACCAACACAGATCAAAAAGAACCACACAAAGTATCTTATGCTGCAGTGCAAAACTCAGGCCCGGCTCCAGCAGGGGGGGCAGGAGGGCCAGGCCCCCCCAGAACCAGCCCCTGGCCCCCCTACAAAGGAGGTCATGTCAGTGGTGTAATACACCATTAGTAACCAAGGTAGTGGAGGGTGGATGTCACTCTAAACATTCATCAGCAACCTCAGAGACATCATTCTGAGAGGCTGAACTGCAGGAGGCCCAGCCAGGATTTGTTTTCTTGCCCTAGACAATGATTTATGCCCCACAGCTATGAAAGTAGAAATGACCCGGGAGATGGAGGGCCATTCACAACTCTAAGTGAGGTAGCACACATATTCAAGCAGGCTGTCTACAACTATTTTCTCAAACCTAAAATCACAATTTTGGTTTCTGTAATTTAAAGTATGTTTATTTTTTGCGGGAACATAGTGGTTTTTCACATCATGCTTAATAAAATGGTTAATTATAAAGTTGCTTGAACACAGATTTCTGCAGAAGGTGCGTCAACTGACTGGTGGCTCTTACAAATTAAATTCAAAGTATATATTCTGCTGAATTAACTACTTGAGTACAAGTGAAAAGATAAGATTTGTAGTAACACACATTTAATTCTGGAGGGGAAGAGTGTAGTAAAATCAAAAACTGATAGAAGCAAGGCTTTGAATTAAACATTACCACTACTGTTTCTCTGCGCAACATTCCATTTCATAATTCTGTAGTATGTATGTGCCATTACAGAAGGGGACAAGCCATTCGCAAATTACTTTTGGTGCTGCCACCAAAATGTGCAGTTCAATATCAATTGCTAGGGTGTGTTCCATCTGCACTGGAACACAAGTAACCAATGGCATTTTTAGGCCCTGTGGTCTAGCAGTTTGCGACAGGCTTCTGATATTAGCGACAGGGCCAAGTCTGATATGCAGACAATGGTATGGAAGGCTGGCCAGAGCAATGACAGTGGTTCTAATTGATTCAGAGACTTTTTACCTGTTAGGTGCAACCAGAACACATGCTGTGAAACACAGATAGGATTGCAATAAAATGTGAGGAGAAACACACACCCTATGGGTGTGTCTGGTCATTTACCCACCTAATGACTAGCCATGGCTATGTTAATGCCTCATCACCAAAACCCAACCTTTCTAGAACTCTTTGAGCAAGCTCTATCACAAACTAACACCAAATGTGTTGCTGTGTAGGGCCTGCCAGTGTTATATCTAGGCATTCGGTTGAGTGTTTAATTACTTAATTGCCTCTGTAAATGAACTCCTGGTTCTCTTAATGCGTGTCTTCAGCCAGTTGATTTTCAATATATTTGTCAATGCCTCAGTGACAGTGCACTAAAGTCCTGTCTTAAACAAGCAACCACATTCCATCAGTTTTTGCTTGTGCATAGGTATTAGCGGACATTTGCCAGGCAATGCAATCATATGCCCAGTTACTGGCACCATTTTCCAGCTGTTGCCATTTATGGCCATTTGGTACCCGCATGTGGTACCCTTATGGCAGTGCCTGGCAAATGCCTATCCATGCCTAATCAAAATCCCAAGCTGTTGGCTTTGCCAATGCATGTTGGCTTCCGTTTGTCTCCCTTAGTGAATGTGTATATGCCTTGATGTGGGTGTCTTGCTTGCTATGCCTAGGGAATCAAGCTGCACCTCACTGTGCTGGTCCAACAAGACCCTACCTGAAAATGATAAGGCTAGGTTGGCAAGTATTGACCAGTTTCAGATTTTCTCATGCATACTTACCAGTGGGGCTGCGACTTAAATAGAATGTATCTTTGTTTAGAAGCCTAGTCTATTCTGCCAGAACGTTTCGTGATTCAAACTGATAGGTACTGACTTGATAACTGCATTCTGTTTGAGTAACTTTACAGAATTTGCCTGCAAACAATATGTAATGCTTGTTGTGGTATTTGTTTGGAAAGCATAATGTAAATCCTGGGTGCTAGGTGTTTATGCAGTGCCAGAAATGAAACATGAACACCCGTAAAATAACATAAAAGAAGAGCGTTTTCTATAATGTTGCGGGCAAAGTATAAAAGGTGCACATCTTTTATAACTAAAGAGCAGTATTTCAATATTTTCTAAAGAGTGCCATCAGAGGTGAATTTAACATCTGGACAAGGTTAAAATGCCAATGCCCCCCACCCCCTGTTCTACACTCTCCCCTTAAATGCAAATAGCATGGCTGAACAGGCCCTACCATTGAGGTTGTTTCTTTTTAACGTGCCTCAGAGGCAGGTTATTTACAACAGGAAGTGCTATGATATGCTGATGATACTGTGCCTTTTCCTTTTATCAGATGACCACTCCAAAGACACTGAGGTCATTAATGCCACATACAGCTAAAATCCAGCTGGTGCTGTATAATGGCCTAGCCCTGAATAACTCAAAAACTGAGAATATTATCCTGGGCACCGGCCACAAGTGGCGCCAGCTTGATCAGTCCTATTGATTCTTTCAAATTGTAGACAGTCTGCTCCCCACTTTGAAAAAAGTAAAAACCTTGGGGATCACTATTGACCAGTAGTTCTCAATGAGGTCCCATATCAGTGGCATAGTGTCTAATTCAACATACTACATTACACTTTTGGCACAAATCAGACCATTCCTTGAGGCCTCCAGTTGTGCCACCCTATCCAGGGCGATCACTGGGAGCCGCCCGGACTTCTGTGCCAGCAGTCTACTTGGGGTAGGCAAAGGAGAATTAAATTGTCTGCAAGTTGTGCAGAACAATGCAGTGAGGGTCGTTATTGGTATGCGTAAAACAGATCATATTTCAACAGCACACAGAGCATTACATTGGCTCCCCATTAGAAAGAGAATCAAGTTTCATACCCTTTGCATTGCACATGCTTGCATGTATGGACTAAGCCCTTCTTATATGGCAGCACATTTGAAGTGGCTATCTAACAGGCGTAATCTAAGATCCAATAACACTGGGTTGCTTTTCACCCCAAAGGCCAAGCTGGTACACGTGCAAAATGGATGCTTCCCAGCTGCAATTCCTCACTTGTGGAATACTCTTCTGCCTGATTTGAGGCTGTGTGCCAGTCTTCCCAGGTTCAAACGTGTCCTGAACACCTTTCTTTTCAAGTACATTGATCCTTGGCCTCCACTAGTTCCCCTCAGGTTTCTCCTGAGGCCTCTCTGAGCTCTGTTTTTATTGTATGTAATGTCAGCGCTCTTATGCCTCCGGGGCCACTGTCCTAGCGCTTTAGAAATAAATTAAAGATGAAAAAAGGTAAAAAGGCAGGGACCATTGCTGTGGCACATTAAACAAAAAATATTGTATAGGGTTTTAAGTAGCTGTTTGGGTGATTAGTAATTAAGGGGATACAGAACAAGCTGTGTGAAACAATAACCTTGTCATGCATTTCATTTTACTTTGTGGCTGTATCAGACTTTTTGTAAGTTCTCATTAATTGCTATGCTGGAGCTTATAGGCTTTCATTCAGGATGGGGAAAATAAAGCTACAGTCATAGGGAATTATTTTCCAGGTCAAGCGGAGTGGAAGAAGTGGCACTAAATGCATTTAGCTCCACTTTTTATAAACTGTAGGATTTTGTATGATTTGATAGGCGAAGTTGGAGAGCAGATCAAACTTAACAAGGTCCCCCTGCCAAATCCGATTGGTATTCCACCAGCATATATTTTTATGTTGGCAGAAAACCAATGGATTCCTATGGGATCTGCCTGACTTTTACACCAGGCAAAAGTGGACAGAGTCAAAAGGAATCCATTGTGGATGGCTCCCACAATTGTTAATTGTGGAAGTGATTTACACTTTTCCAGACACGTAGTGGTAAAGTAAAGAGCAAAGGCGATTTTCGCCTGTGTTTTACTCTTTACTTTTCCAGTACTTGGTGGAAACAATTAAAATTAACGAATGGCCCCTTTTGCAAAAAAGTGCAAACAGGAGAATTCTGCTCTATGCAATTTATAATTCAAAACAAAATGCCCCCCTTAATCTTTTCATCAACATGTTTCTACAATGATGAATACATTGTCAGGTTGTTTTATCATGTGACTTGTGCATTTTTAAAGTAATCTGTATATAATTGAGCATTATTTTAGGTATTCAAAGCTAAAATTCAACATATATGTGTACCAACTTGAGCTCAGAAGATGTGTAGTATCTAAATTACAGGCTAGTCTGAGATTATGGCTTTACCACTTAACCAAAGTGGTGATCCTGAGCATTTTATTTTTCACTATGCCTTGCTTGTTAAAATGAGGTGCCCCTAGAAGTGATTCAGTTCGCATTATAAGCTATTCCAAAAAGCCTCACACACACACACACACATCTTACTTTGAAAATATCCGACCCACATTTAAAGAACAAATTTGTATCATTCAATACCACATCAAAGTAAACACATCAAGCAAAGAGACATCATGGACAATTGCATATTATAACCAGTGTATAAACAGTATGTACCAGACAATGATGTACAGGGCCATGGCAGGGGAGCAAGGCCTTCTCCTTCATGCCACGCCCCACCAGGAGCGATACCAGGATGCCGGAAACCCCTCAACCAGCACCGTCTGCCTCCTGATGCAGCCCTAGCACTGTCTTGCACTCTCAACTCAATTAAAATGTTTGAAAAAATGCAACAAAATCTAACATTTTGTGTTTAAATTGTAATAATTTTGGACATGAACCATTGATGGGAAACATTAAGAATGGGACTACTGTAGGGGATCAGTTGGAAAGGGGGGGGTTTGTGGACTGGGTGGGTGAAGGGATGATTGTATACATGTTTATGCTATTAGAGGATATGTTTTTGTGCTCTAAATATTGTTAAGATCAACAAGGCTACCTGTATTGATTGGGCATGGTATGTTCTGTTCTTGAAAATAAAAATTAGTTTGAAAAAAATTGTAATTTTGTAGGAAATAAAATCTCCTATTCCTTGCTTCAGTATTCTGGGGCTTATGGGGGTATATCTTTAACATCAAGATGGAAGGAGCACACGCATCTCCTCCGGGGTCTGCTGGGAGTAGCCACAGTGCTCAGGAAGGTTTTGTTGGGCAGACACCATCTGAGATGGTACAAAGACTGGGGGCCTCACTGCTCAGCCTCTCAGAGGAAGATGAGGAGGAATCACCCTCAATTCTCCCAAGCCAGGCCAGGAAATGTGTGCTGAGTGCTATTGTGAATAGGTGGAAGGGTAGGTAAATGGGAACGGTGGTTAGGCAGCTGTAGGAAGGTGTCTGGACGGTGAAAGGTGAAGGAGGATCAGATATAACAGAAAGGGGAGAGCAGATGGGAAGGGAAGATAGGTAGATTGAAGTTGCAACACTATTTGCCTTGCTTCTCTTTTGCTATCTACTGTTTTATATAGCGCAGTGCACATGGGAAATCTGGATTCACGCCAGCACTTTGATTAGGGTACTGCTAGACCCACACCCAATGAAATGTGGGCCCCTCTGGTCAGAACCCTGGCCCACCCAGATGAAAATTCCTGGAGCTGGGCCTGGCAAAACTAGCGCGAATCGAAAAGAGTTGCACAAAGTTTCTTGTTTTGACGCGAGAAACCAGAAAGAACCAAGCAAAGTTTCTCATATCGAAGCGGAAAAAAAGACACAACGTTTCTCATGTCGTGGGAAACTAACACGGTTCGGGAAAGAACCACAGGATGTTGATTGTTCCATTGCTCAAAAACAACATGGATTGGAAATGATCAGCGCAAAGTTTTTTCGTGCCGTTATGTGAAACTAGCACAAATGGAAAAACCTGCACAAAGCTTCTCAAGTGAACATGCGGTTTTGCCTCACGATACAAAACCAAACCAGAACCGGTTTGTTGTTTCGTTGTACGTGCAACGTAGCAGCCTGCAAACGTGTCCGGTAACTAGCTAGCTCGGGACAGATCTGTCAGTAGTGCACGAACATTGTGAAGCACTGCCTGAAGACGCAAAAAGCTCAGGTGAAAATGTTTCCGTTGTTGGGCCCCTTTCCTGTGGTGGCAACATTTCAGTGGCAGTGGAACAGTAGTGTTGATTTTGCACAAGCGGATTCCAGTGCGAATTCCACAACTGACAGATGTTTCACCCATCAATACTTGTCTTGCTGATTCCTAAGGCCGATTGTTCGATTGTGTGCTGCAAAAGAGGCCCAAAATCAAATGTTGAGGTCTTAACTATTTTGCCTCCACTTCACCCCCCTTCTCCCAGATAGGAACTTCCCTGTGGCTTCTGTCTTGGCAGCCTTAGATGCCAAAGAATAGAATGCTTGGCACTGAACTGCATAAACATGATTTCACCTTGCATTACTCCAGGCCCTTCTTGGCAGCTAGAGGAGACAATGTTCTGACCACTGGGCCACAGGTTCAAGCTGAAATGGACTTCTTTGCTATTGGTCTGTTGTACGACCCTCCTACCATAGCCACACACTTGTCACTCAATTGAAGGACTGACATTTCAAGAAAAAACACATAAAGGCTGGAAATGTCCCAGTGCTGATCTGCCTTTCCCATGTGCCACCAGAATCCAGCGTGATCAGCAAAAGGTTAGGGCAAGATGGCTATTGCCAACATTGAACACGGGCTACCATTGAGCAGTCCTTGTCAGTCTAAGGCTTAAAAAAAAAAGGTGGAGCTTATCTAATAATGCATTAAGTCAACTCAAACAGTATAACAAATCACACCATGTGTGCAGTGTACTCAAATATTCTAAATTCATAATTTATTCTTAAATGACATCAAAATGTTATCAATTTTTCAGATTTGTTTTATATTAATACAAATTCCGGGGATAGGAAAGATATGTGGTGAAATTGTATGAGTGCTGACCCTAAACAATGATCCACTAAGTTCCCAGACAGTCTTAATTAATAACAATAGACAACAGTTCAACATCTATTAGATAAACGTTTCATATTTGTATGGATAGGTTATTCAACAACAACCCTACATCTACACAGCATCAACACACCTTTGACTCTTCTACATGCTATGTTGTGGTCTTCATCAGACCATGGTCTTGCATCCTCCCTCCTGAATATTTTATCATAAAATTATTGATGTTGAAATAACTTTAATCAAAACCTTTTAGATCAATCTTACGTGTGACGTGGTTGGTTATAAATCACACATGATCCCATATATTTAGGGGCGCATTTTTGTTTCAACCTTGGCTCAACAGTAGCATGTAGATGATCAGTGCATTTCCACTATGGAACACATGGATGCTGCAGACTTGTTTACTCACTACATTCCCTTGTTTTTGGGAAAGTACTGTGTGTCCAAGTGTCCCTGCTTCCCCTTTGTCCAACGGGGTTTGCACAATTGCTTCTCTTAAACCCGGAAAATGTTGCAGGTTTATGGCGCCTTCTCAATTCATTTGTTTGTTTAGTCATAAACATGGTGTCTCAATGGCCCCGTGCTTCACTCATCATCCAGCATTGGGCGTGTTGTTGACGTGTCAGTCTAATGACTTCTGATATATTTTTTTACACTCAAATGCTTCCACAACACTGGATTGGCACAATGGAGGATCACTGCTATGCATCACTGGATTATGGGAAATAAGGCTCGATGTTGCAAGCAATGAAACAGCTGCAGTGTTCACAGGGCTAATTGTGTAGCCTGGTGATGGTATGGTGCTTCACTGGGGGTATGTCTAGGAATGCACTTCTGATCATTTGACTTTTCCCAATGTGTGAGCATGATGCCGCCACATATGGCACCATATAGCTATTGTACTGAAGATTGTCACTGCCTTTACTTGGCAAATCATGTTCTGCCCAAGAGCACAAGTGTGCAAGTGGCCACATTTGGTTGCAGTTTATTGTGTGCAGTAGAGACACACTTTTGGATTCCATTATGGGTTAACAAGGCACAAGGTATGCTCATCTGGTGGGATGGTGCTGGAGTGGGTGGTGTACTTTCTGATCTTGAATAAACTGTATGCAGTTGGTAGAGAGCGCCTATTACCGCTACAGCTTCTGTGTCAGTTGTGCCATTCTCCAACTCAACGTTTTTGCTTTTCAGCTGCATCACCTCTTTCTGCTTGGACTCTGATGGCCATACATGTGTTCATCATATTATCATTAATATTGTTTGCCTTATCAGTAGCAGTTCATCGTTCCTATTCATCAGTAGTTAAGTGCACTCTTTTCTGTCCATGAGATAGTTGATGGAATAGAAAGTGTAACCACCTCTGATGGCATCACTGCATGTTCATCATTGTGGTTCAACAGCTGTGCAGGCACTACAGAGCCAATTATGATGGGGAGTGAAACATGAGTTGATTGTTACCTGTATGCAATTCTGGCTTCCCATTGCACACAGCTGCATATGTGAAAAGATCATGATCAGCTAATGTCCCCCATGCCTATGGCTTGTTGGTGTTTTGACATGTTGCCCCCAATTGCCATTCACACCATGAGTGCTATTTCTTAATTCAGTCCCTGATTATCTGCTACTTCGTGCCACAGCAATTATGCAAGTAGAGTTTCACACAAGCTGAGCTGCCATCACAGGAAGCCCTGCCCTCCTGTTCCTCCTCCAGAGTGGCTTCTGATGTTGCATATTTCATCAACTTAATTCAAGAGGTGGGCACTGACTGGTATCTCCCTCCTCCCTGAAACTCTGATACTTCCTCCTTACAAAAGTCACACAAGCATGAGCCTTGCACACACTTCCCTTCAGAGATTCTCTAACCTTTTTCCCAAGTGTCGCCAATGGCAATTGCCTCATCTGCGCACATTACAAGATGGGCACTGACAAGTGATCAATATCTCCCACCTACTAGAAACTCTACTACGTCCTGTGACACATATTGCCTCCTGCTTTGAACATATTGGCCCTCATTACGAGTATGGAGGTAGTCATGGCCCTATTTGCGCCATGACTACCTCCCATACCGGTACTGTGTCCGGTTTGGTGAGATGGGGACTTACCGGTCCAGTCCGACCTTGGCGGGACCGATAAGTCCCCATTCACCAAACCATTCCCCATTCGCATTTGAGCAACCCTTGGGGTTCAATGGGAAGTAGCTAATAACGGTACCGCAATTTGCAGTACCGTTATTGCCTCTGATTTTTACCTGCTTTTAGCAGGCATTAAGGACGGGACCCGCTAAGGGAACTCATAGTAGGGCACAAAGGGATTACCAGCACCAATGTCCTTAACCGTGCCCAGTATCCCTTTGCACACTACTCGGAATGAGGCTCATTGTTTACTGACTTCTGTCAGTTCCACACAAGGGGTGTCATTACGAGGCTGGAGGTAAGGGGAAAACAATGCCGGTAAAGGATTACCGGCATCGCTCACCGCTCCGCACGATTATGACACGCCAACCCGCTATTAGCGGCACCGTAATTAACGGTGCCGCTAATAGCGGCAGGGGCGCGGGCACGTGACCCTTCTTGCCGGCAATACCGGCATGGCGTAAACAGGAGAACATCACAAGTCCGGTGGACATGCAAATAACGGCCTACTGAAGCCCGAAAAGCAGCTTACCGGCATGGAGCAAATACCGGCATCGCGGACCACCCGTAAACGGCCATGTACAGTGTTCCCAACTGCCACAGGTGCACACAATCAGCACAGGTGGAGACAATATAGACTGGGCCAGCACAAAAGGAGCACACCCAACCCCTTCCCACACCCAGTCACACACCAAAATGATTCCAAAACTACTAGCAATGCTGGGCTGGAGGACATGATTGCAGTGGAACTGCTGCAACAACAAGAACAACAACAACAACAGGCAGCACAGAGGAGACACAGGAGGAGAAGGAGGGTGAGGCAGGCCCAGCATGCCCCACCAGTGCAGCCAGTGGTACCACGCAGGCAGCCCCCAATCCCTCGCATCAGAGCCAGTCCATTCAACCTAACCCTTAAGCAGATCCACACCCTGTATCGCCTGGACCGGGACACCATCACCACCATTGTGGACATGATACATGACGACATTGTCAGCCTGATTGAAATACGCACCGCCATCCCACCCCTACTGAAGGTAGTGTCTGTGCTCCACTTCCTGGCCACAGGCACCTACCAGCACACAGTGGGGCACATGCATGGCATATCACAACCATTATTCTCACGTACGCTGAACCAAGTGCTTGATGCCCTCCTGAAGCACATAGGCGACAACATTTACCTACCACGAACAGCCCAGGAGATCTCCAACACCAAAGTTGGTTTCCATTCACTGGCCGGCATCCCTGGTTGCATTGGCGCCATCAACTGCACCCATGTGGAATTGGTGGTCCCACATGCCATGGAGGTAGTGTACCGCAACCGTAAATTATACCACTCCATCAACGTGCAAATGGTATGTGACTCAAACAAGATCATCACACATTGTTGTGCCCAATTCCCCGGATCAACCCATGATTCAATGGTCATGCGGAACTCCACGCTACCACGCTACATGGAGCGACATGCAGGGCAGAGATCCTGGCTTCTCGGTGAGTTGCATGTTAGGCTCATGGAAATGCAATGTGGGTAGGTGATTGGGGGGAGAGATGCATACTTCACCTGGCTGAGATGGGGGGGGGAGAAGCATACTTCACCTGGCTGAGATGGGGGGGGAGAAGCATACTTCACCTGGCTGAGATGGGGGGGAGAAAAGCATACTTCACCTGGCTGAGATGGGGGGGGGAGAAGCATACTTCACCTGGCTGAGATGGGGGGAGCATACTTCACCTGACTGAGATGGGGGGGAGAGAAGCATACTTCACCTGACTGAGATGGGGGGGAGAGAAGCATACTTCACCTAGCTGAGAGTGCCTGAGAGAATGGACCATGCTCATACCCCAAAGCAGGCCAGACTGGACCTGACACCTGACCCCAAAATGCAAGACGTAAGCTGCCTTACCATGAAAATGATGCTGTGTTACAACCATCCCACAGCCATCAACATGTGCACTGTACATAATCAGACCGTATCCCATGCAACACAATGCAGCTACAAGCAATTAGTATGGCCAATGCACAGCACCAAATACATTGAAACACCACTACTCTAACACAGAGATCCACCAAAACTGCATGTCACCATTTGTCGTGCATAGTGAGAGCATCATGAGGCTGCCATCAATGGTGACATGATGAAAGCATAGAAATGACTGCACATGAGCCAGATCATGGGAACAACCAGCACCAGCGTGGACTAACACAGTGCATGATCACTCACAAGGAATAGGACCCCCCTGCGCCCACTAGACGATAGTACGCACACCTGTCCATAGGAGGAATACACACATAGCAGTCACACCGTGTGTCTCTAGTCATGCATGGATATGTGGTATCAAACAGGAAATAAATGCATGCTATGGTGTCATTGATACAGGTCCCATATGATGTGATGACTTACACATATACATTGTTGCCCACATGCAAGTGATGCAGGCTATCCCTTGAAGAGGTGGCCCCTTACCCCAGACCGGAACCCGCAGAACAGGCACGAGGAGGACTACAATTGTGCGCATACACGTACCCGTGTGGTGATTGAGCAGACATTTGGCCTCTTGAAGGAACGGTTTTGCTGCCTCAGCAGGTCTGGTGGGGCGCTCCGGTATGGCCATGAGAAGGTGGGCAAGATCGTCATGGCATGTGTCATGCTACACGATATGTGCATCAGATGGAATGTGCCTCTGCCCCCTGACGCTGAACTGCAACCACCTGACGATGAGGATGAGGAGGGTGGAGATGGGGCTGCACTTCAGGGAGGCAGCGATGCACAGGAGGGGCATGACATGAGCCTGACTCTGATCAACCAATGTTTCTAGCACACATGGATGGGGGGTGTGACATGGAGGTGGCACTCAGGGCACTGGGTGTGTCAGGGACACGGACACTGTAGACTGTTCACCATTAAAGCACACGTACACAATGAGCAATGTCCGCACATGCGGATTATGATTTTCCAACAGGTGTATTAAAGAAACATAATGAAGTGCACAAGCCCTCCACCCCACACACCCTCTCCCCCTCCCCCTCAACTCCCCCACATACTCTCTCCCCCCTCAATTCCCCCACACACCCACTCCCGCCTACCCCCTCAACTCCCCCACACACCCTGCCCCCCCCCTCAACTTCCCCACACATGGTGTGCACTTGCATACACCGTAAATCAACATGAGTTCAGGATGCCTGCCAGAGCCTACACCCCTTCTCCTCTTCCGGCATCAGGTGGACCCTTGGCAGACCTGTGCAGGTTCCGCCCAGACCTACGCAGGGGGCTGGACCTCGTGGAGCTGGCATTCAACGATGTGGCAGGTTGTTCGACCACCTGTGCCAGAGCCATGGCCTGCATTGCTGCCACCATTTGTGAGAGTACCTGCCTCATTGCTGCCAATTCGCTACAGATTTCCTTGGAGCTTGTCCCAATAGCAGATCTGATGGAAGAGGCACATTCCCTCATCTCATCCCTGGGATGTCCACATTCTGTGATATGCTGGGTTAGCAGCCCTGCCAGCTCATCCTGCCGCTTTTGAATAGCCCTCATCCCCTCTTGGCTGATTGGGACACTGGTGGAGCTGTGATGTGCCACTGCCATCGTTGGTTCCTCAGGCAGGCTTTTGGGGGGCTGAAACCGGTGGCCCATGACTCCCCAGGAGACAGCTCTTGCCTGTTGATGTTGTCACTGCTGGTTGGTATGAGTTGTGGCGAATGCAATGGTCCTGTAGCGGCAGTTGTGCCTTGTGTGAGACTTTCAGCCTCATCGTTGGACACGGCTGCTGTGGCAGCTGTCTCCCCAACAATACTGCTGGCACCCGAAACAGTGCCTTCAGCCACTGGGTGTTGGTGGCTGGTGTGGGTGCTGTGGTGTTGGCCGTAATGGAAATTGGTGGTGGAGGTACTGGGGTTGTCTTGCCCTTGCGCAATACTGCAGCTTGCCCTCTTCCCCTTGATGTAGAGGTGCAGTTTGGTCCCTCCATGCCGCTGGCCTTCTTGTGGGGGGTTGCGGCATCCTCCCTGGTGTCCTGCTCATCAGTGTCTGATTGCATGCCTGTGGGGGAGCAAGAGAGGGAGGACATTAGTGATGGGTCAATGTGCATCAGGCATGCATTGGGTTTGCTGTTTCTCTATGGAATGGCAGGAGATTAACATTGGGGTAGTGACATACGGGTTGCTTGGCTTTTGGGTGGGTAATGAAGGGATGCGTCTGGGAAGAGACATATATGGGGTGCATCATGCATGTGGATGAGTTGGTGCTGTGCACTGACTGTAGGCAGTCTTGCAAAAATGTGTCTGGTGGACCCTGCCTTCCATCATTGCACTGTCAGTTCAGGGGGACATCATCGTTTAGTACTTTAGAGTGTTTATTTTGTGACACCTACCTGCATCTGCCGAAGACGGGCCTCCTCGCTCCATATCCCCCACTCCTTCTATGGCATCCATCCCTATTGTGCTCATGCACATCTCCTCCTACGGTTGCAACTTGATGGGGGAGTCCGCACCACCACCTGTAGCCATCCCCTGTTTCCGGTTGACAGCAAGGATGTTGCGCACGCGTAAGCGCAGGTCATCCCAGCGCTTCCGGACGTCTTTTGGTGTGCACGGGGTGGTGCCAACGGCACTCACCTTCTGTGCCACCTCCGCCCATATGGCCTTCTTGCGCAGCAATGCGGGTCGGGACATGTTGGTAGAGAAAACCACCTCTGCATATTCCTGCAGTGTCTCGGCGAGCATGTTTAGCTCCTCCTGTGAGAAGCGCTCCTTGCGCAGGCGGTCTGTGCTTTTTTTGAGAGATTTTGGCATTCTTATATGCTGCAGGTTATAGTACAGGTGAGGAAGAGGTTTGGTCGGGATTGGGGTCCTGGTTACAGAGGATGGCAATTGATTGTGTTTTTAAAGATGGCCGCCGTGCTCTTTCCCGTTCCTGTGCGATGACGCTAGTTCCGGTTCTGCTTATTAGCTAATACAGATGGCTTGGATGGCGGTGGAGCTATCTACGCTTCGCGCAATGCCGGTAAGGGTGATTTTTCGCTCTTTACCAGTATGGCGTTAAAGTCGTTACCAGCATGGTGCAAAGCTTGTGCCCGCCAAGTCGTAATAGGCCGCTTTTAGCGGTCTATTACCAGCACGGACACGGTATTTGCTCCATGCCGGTAATGACCGGTACTTACCTCCAACCTCGTAATGATCCCCCACTATCTAAAGTCACACAAGCGTGTCTCTCATGGTCACCCAGGCTGCTCTCTCGCTCTGAGGGATTCCATCTCTCTAAACTTAGCAGATGGCACCTGTGTTGCTCGCCTAGTTCAAATCACTGAATCCATCACACAAGGCTGTGTAAGCAAAACCTACTCTGAATCTAAAAGTCCCCTTTCGCTCACTAGCTGCCTCTATCCTCCTTTCCATTCAAGTACTCAAACTCCTCTCCAGGTATGAACCCTTCCCTAAGATTTCTTTAGCCTGTATCCTGCAAGAACTTACTGTCTTTCTGAAAGCAGAGTGAAGACCAACTCCAACCACCTGTGTCCCTTTATAGGCAATGTGGATTGGATCTCTTAAAAACGTTGACTAAAGTTTGAGCCGGTTGACTACACCGACATTCAGGTGATTGAAGGTTCTACCTGTAATGTGTATCCAGAGTAATTGTAAGTAATGCAATATAAACCTTTTCATCGCAATGCCTGAAGTACGTATTATGATTTTGATGCGTGCAAGCAAGCACACAAGCATACGTGCACACACACACACCTACATGTGCACACACATTCTCAATATTTTCCATTGCCACGATTGCTTTTACGGTTCAAAAAAGCATTTAAAACAGACGAAACATATATGAAATTGAGCTTCTAAATAGAATACTCAGTGTCAACTTAACCTATTTAGACTTCGCATGGAGATATATGTATATATATTTTTTTTTTAAAGAACAAAAGCGTATTAATAAAATGAAAGATGGTCTGAATGGAGCAAACTGAAAAAAAAGGAAAGTTGATCTAGTAAATGAAAGAGATTTTAAAAGATACGTTTGATTCACAGTTGCAGAAGGCATCTGAGAAATTCCTGAGCGCTACTGTAACATTACCTCTGGCTGGTTCGGCAAAAGCTACTAGTTCTGTTTAGAAAACAGAGATATTTACCATAGTGACGATGGCTCTGTGACGAGTCTTAATGCAGAACATGTGCAGATTCACCTTTAACTTTAAACAAATCTAGAGAACTATTCTACTTGAGTAACAATGAACTCTGCTATGAACTGTAGGATCCACCTTAATCATCGATTCACTCATAAACATTAAAAATGTATGCAGCAATATCTATGCAACAGTATTTAATAAAAGTGAGAATCCATCATGATGTGTCTTGAAACCCTTAGAGAAATGTCATATTGCACTTACAAAAACCGTTGATTGGCGAGTCTGTTAGAATTAAACTACTAAACTAGGAAATTAATGGGATGTCCCTACCTTGCTTTTCTGTTATCCGGAAAGATTTGACAGAATCAAGTGATTCCAAAGACTCACAAAATGAATGAAAGTGGCAACTAATTTTGTAATACATGAAATTATCAATGACTTGGAATTAAGATAGGGTGATGTCAATCAACAGGATTTGAAAACAATGCCATTCAATATGCATCACTAGGGCACGCATGATAAACTTCTGCACTGACTTGGACCATCACATAAGGGGAATATTGTTTCTGCTGAATCAATTGTTGTTCAATGTTTGTGCTTAAATACTTGTCAAGGTCCATGCAGTGACAGATACAAACCTGGCACCTGTATGCATTTATGGTAGAAATATTGATAATGGGCACCAAACCCACTAGGTGAAGGTTTATGGACTTTCGGGTGTGATGTTGGCCAAAGTTCTCCTGTCCATTTGTGGTGGTGTCTCTACGTGCTTTGGTACCTGGGCCACACATTGGCAATATTTCAGTCTGTATCTAGTTACATGTGCAGTTGTAGTCATGGCACTATGGGTGGAGGAAGTGTTCACATAAGTCATGGATTACTGGTGTGATTTCCTGTGTGGGTGGTGGTTGAGCTATTCAGACCAACTGGTTCTGAAACTGGATGCACTTCTGCTATGTGATTCTAGCCGATGGATCTTCTTGTAGGGGTGGTCCTTAGCCCAGCAAAGGGTATTGATGGTCCTTATCCTCTGAGGCACAGTACTAAAATCTCATAGTAACAGCAATTATACAGCTCCACAAATCATAAGAGTGTATGCATTCTCAAATGTTTGGCTCGCCATTGAGTGACCTGTGAAAATACAGTCCCAATGCAGTGCCCTTTCCCAACCGTGAAACTATCACAACAAATTGAAGGTGAGTGAGTGAGCAAGTGAGTGGGTGACTGACTCCACGGGCCTAATTCCGAGGTGGGCAGTAAGGGATACCGGGCACCGGTAAGGCGACCGGTGCCGGTAATCCCTTACCACCCAATTCCGAGGTCCCTTAGCAGGAACCGCAAGGGACGTGTGGTCGGACCACACGTCCCTTAAGGGTCCCGTTAGGGCAACAGGCCGCTAATTACGGGCCTGCTATTAGCAGGCCCGTAATTAGTGCCTTCCCCATTCCCATTGAGCCCTATGGGGTCTCAAAGGGAATGGGGAATGGCAGTTGGAATGGGGACTTACCGGGTCTGTCAAGGGCGGAATATCCCGGTAAATCCCCACTCCACCAGATCGGTCCCGGACAGGATTTTGGTGGCAGTCATGGCGCTAATAGCACCATGGCTATCTCCAAAGTCGTAATGAGGCAACACATAAGCGAGAGGGAGCATGGTCTTTATCCTATATGTAATGTACTGTAATATAAAGTGCTCATGTATATAGCACAATCTTACATTGTACTGGACACTTGCCTTTGCCCGTGTGTTCACAGTCGGTAAACACGTATCGTCGAATTTGGAGAAAGGTGTGGCCGATAGGGAAGATCAGCATATGCAGGAGGTCCACTGTAGAGCTATGCAACATCAGTTATCAGGTCATTCAAGCCAGTCTATCCGTTATCAGTGATGTGAACTAATTAGTGCTTTGCAGGGAGGGCGGGAACGATAGGGCTTGTGGCATGTCCCTCTTAACACATGCTATGCATTGGTACAGACATCCATTTAATTTTATTTATTTATTTTTTAAATTAAAAATGTCATTGGTTTATATAATTAAAACTTACATTTATATTTCACGTGGAGAATACACATAAAATAAAAAAGAAACAAAGAAAGAATTCAATCGCATTTACATCCATCCACAGGATGATGAATTCAAACTAAATTTGAGATACAATGCCAAACCAAAAACGAATCACTGCTGTAATCATTCTTCTATTGTTTCCAGATAGTATAAGCGACCATCGCTCATCTGGGTCGAAGGGTCTTGTGGAGTTTAAATATAATTGTGCAATTGCGATACGTTTTTCTGTAAGGGCAGTACAATCCATCAGGAGATGGTATATTGTTTCAATGGAGTCCTCTTCCATACAAAATCTGCAAGACTGGTTGCGAGGTGAGGAACGATTTCGAATCCCATTGATTTCTTGTGTGGGTAAAATGTTCAGTCTTAATCAGAGAAATAAATCTCTGATTAGGCGATCTGGAAATAATCTGAGATATGGGGGTAATTTGTTTATAGCTCTAATGCCATTTGTGCAATTCAATGTGAGTTTGTACTGGTTTTTGATGGCTTGAGTTCTTATCCAATCAAGTCTTGCAACTTGCAATTTCGCTTTTTGTGGCCTGTAGAGCAAAGTGTCCATCGAGATGTTGTTATCGATCCTTTGTGCTTGAACAAAATCTTTCCACTTGCTCAGGGCTACGGGTTTGATGGGTTAGAACGGACTATGTCCCATGCAGGGATACAGTCATTATTCAGAAGTTTTCTGAGCAGGTCAAGTTGCTTCCATTTTATTAGTGAGCTCAATGATTGCAGACCCAATTCAAATCTGATGCGTGCGGCAGGGACAGCA
This sequence comes from Ambystoma mexicanum, assembly GCF_040938575.1. NCBI lineage: Eukaryota > Metazoa > Chordata > Amphibia > Caudata > Ambystomatidae > Ambystoma > Ambystoma mexicanum. Next base: position 1,065,076,952 of record NC_090933.1, on the reverse strand, counting down.
TTTGATAGAGAAAGAACTTTGGACCAGAAAATACGTTCGAGTTTGTTCCCTATGTCGAGGTTGATCATCGTCTCTTCACCGTATGTAAGAATTGAAGCTGCTTCTGCTTGTAAAAGAGGAGAATGGTTTTTATTAACTACTTTACAAATTTTTTATGTATAATTGAGCCTTGACGTGCCAATGTTCTTGCTTTGGATATTAGGTGAGTTGCCCAGGGATTTTCGGTTTTAGACTGATTGATCCACATCCCCAAGTACTTGAAAGATTTAACTTGGGTGATTTTTTCTCTATTCAGATGGAAAGTGGGCAGTTTGGTTGAGGAACTTGTTTCGGTGGTAAGGGCCATCACTTTAGTTTTTTTGATGTTTATTTCTAATTCGTTGGTGATCATATAACTGGCAATGTTGTTCAATGCCAGTTGTAATCCTCTAGGAGTCTTTGAGAAAAGCACAATATCATCTGCAAATAACATTGCTGAAATCACTGTCGAGTTCAATTTTGGAGGATTTGTTAGGGGAGAAGCTACTGACTCTTCAAAGTCAGAAGTAAAGAGATTGTAAAGTGCAACTGCTAAAGGACAGCCTTGTTTTAGCCCATGCCATGTTTTAATGGGTTGAGAGACAAGGCCGGCTTTAGATAACCTGATCTGAATTTCAGTGTTTGAATACAAAAGTGTTATTGGTTCTATAATGTTATGTGGACATCCCCATTCGTTAATTTGGCCCATAGCATGTTTCTGTTGATTTTGTCAAAAGCCAAATGGAGATCAATGAATGCAGCATACGTCTGAGTTTTAGCTCTGAAAGATTTGTGTTTAATCAGATTCAAGATAAACAGGTTTGTCATCGTGCCAAGGTACTTCGTGAAGCTTGTCTGTCTTATAGCATGTCTTTGTGCTCGGGCTGCCCATTTCTTGAGCTGCTGTACTAATAGATTTGCAAAAAGTTTGCCCAGCGGATCCAAAAGGGCAATAGGTCTATAATTTGAGGGCTCTTCAGACGGACCTTGGGCCTCATTACGAGGTGGGCGGTAAGGGATTACCGGTACTGGTAAGGGCACCGGTACCGGGAATCCCTTACCGCCCTATTACGAGTTCCCTTTGTGGGTCCTCCCTTAACACGTGGTTTTACCAGGCGTTAATGACGGGACCCGCAAAGGGACTTTGCTGCTAATAATAGTACCGCAATTTGCGGTACCGTTATTAGCGCCTTCCCCATTCCCATTGAGCCCTATAGGGGCTTTTTTTTAATGTTACAGTTGGTTAGGCCGTCAGGCCCTGGGGCTCTTGATACATTTAACTTGTTGATTGCTTCGATAATGTCGAGAAAGTTCTGATCAAGTGACCATTTGGGATCATAGAAAGGTTTGTGTGTGAGTGTGCAAGCATCAGTTGGATGTCTGCCAGTTGACCAGCGTTATTAAATTGAAAGAAACGTATTACTTTGCCATATTCTTTGAGTCTGTCCAGTTATATTGTCTGAGATGTTTATTGGTAATTCCATCCAGAACAAGAGACACTTCAAGGTACTAGAGCACAGCCCCCTGACTGAGCCTCCTCCAGCATTGCTAGCCAAAGTCGCGGTCATCCGGCCGATGAAACAACTGTCAGTTGCTGCATTTGCCTCTACCTTCATCCCCCTCATTTCCCACTATTGACTCTCCAACTGACTCTGTCCTTGACAACCTTCATATCGCTATTATTAAACTCTTGACATTCTTGCCCCTGTAATGATGATCCACCTGAAACCTGCCTCAAAGCTTAACAGTTGATACGACTCCATTGTAGCTGCTCTGAAAAGAAAGTGTAGAGTTGCTGAACGGAAGTGCAGACCTCAGGCTCATCCTCTGACAAACTGGCCTGTCACCTGCTCGAAAGGCAATATCGTCTATCCATCACTCCAAAAAGAGGGTCCACATCCGGGCTTGGATCTTTGGAGCCACACAGCTGAACTCTTCAAAACAAAATAAGTCAACAAATCCAGTGCATGGTCTGAGATATCAGGGGTATCTCTGAGCCACTTTATGAGGATAGAATGGTTGACTGAGTCAAAGTCGGAAGAGAGGTCAAGGAGGATGGGAAAAGCGTGAGAGATAGAGTCAAGATTTGTGAGCAATTCTTCATGGGTGCTCAGGAGAGCAGTTTCCGTTTCTCCAGATTGATGGTCATGTAAACAACCAACATTCTCAGTATTCAGTATGGTGGGTCAGTTGGTGGAAGACCAAGTTCTCCCAGAGTTTCCCAGGGAAGAGTGTAACAGAGATAGGGCAGCAGTTGGCCAGAAACGAGGGGTCGGCAGATGGCTTTTTTAGACAAGGGTGCTCAAGGGTGTGTTCGAGAGAGGTAGGGAAAGAGCTGGAGGCTAGAAAGTGGTTGCAGAAGTCAGCAGTGAAAGCTGGTTCAAGGGAGGAGATATTCTTTTTGATGGTTCTGGAAGAACGGGGAGACACCTGTTTGGTTGAGACATTCATAGAGCAGACTACTCTAGCAACCTCATCCTAAACTCTTTCTAAATATACCTGCCTCTACTCTCCACCCTCTGCAACTAATCCAGAACAGGACTGCAAGACTTCTCCTTGGTCTCAACTCTACAGCTCTGAAATCTCTCCACTGGCTCCCAGTGGATGCAAGGATTAAATTCAAAACCCTCAGCATTTTCCACAAGGCTTTCTGGGGCCTGGGTCCAAAATACCTTCAGCTATCCCTTCGCAAATACCTCCCCTCTTGAGCTCTTTGCTCTTCTACATCCAACTCACTCTGGGTCAGTCGTTTTTCAAAGAAACGAGCTGGCGGTAGATCTCTGTCTTCGGGCGGGACCTCCCTCTGGAATAGCCTCCCTACCACTCTAAAACTTGAGGAGAACCATCTCTGGTTCCGGAAGCACCTCAAGACCTTCCTCTTTGCTTCTGCCTTCGTTTCCCCCCTCTCCTCTGCTGATCTGCTCTCTTCTTGGCACTGTGCATCTGGCCACCCTCTGTCCCTTGGGCCCAGGTACCTGCTCACCCTGCGACCCTCCTGCACTGCCTCCTGGCCTCCCCTTGCACTGGGGACTGTATCTGTACCCAGACAGTCCCCCACATCCCCCTTTTCTTCTTTTTCTGCACTTATCAGACTTACCCAGTCTGCTGCTGTAACCACAGCACTTGCCACTTGCTGACTGCACTACCACTGTTTATTGCCTCTATTATCTATTTATTTTTATTTATTGTTATTCATCTGTGTCTCCTCTGCTCCACACTCTCCACTCTCCCCCTTCCATGCACTTTTCCCCTTTCCATTTCTCATGCACTTGCGCATTCTCAATGTCACTGGGCATAGTAAGATTGTTGTGTTCTCCCCTGTTCCCCTCCCTTGCCTTGTCGCGCTCTGAAACACTTGTGAATGAGAGTGATACAGATAAAATATCATATCATATCATATAGCAAGTGTCTATGTATCTCATTTACCTTACTGCGTATTTACACTTATTGGTCAGCAAGTTACTTTGTCTTCTTTTACATTAATGATTACTTTATTGTTTCGTACATGTTTCTCTGATCACATCAGCACATCAGTTACAGTGTTACTCTTCAGTATTTGCATATTGTTTCAGTATATCCTCATAAAGCTTATTTAAGACATCACTCTGCCCACATCAGATTTCACTCAGCACTACATGATGTCCAATGGTGCTTGTTGACATCCTTCCACATGACATCCTTCCACACTTTCAGGGTAGATCTGATATGGTTGTCTTAGTATATACCATCTCTTGAACACCTGATTGCCCTCAACTCGTCTTTGATCACATTAAATCCTTTTATTGTCGTATTAATCATCTGCAACAGCTCCCATCTGGTTATCAACATCAATGTCTATTTTGCTAACTACGCCAACGACACTCAGTTGGTAGTGGAGCCGAGTGGAGACTAAGGGAAGGACAGCGACTCAATTAAGACACTCTACAACAATATTGAATCTTGGATGGACCAGAACTGGCTCTGCCTTCATGGCAATAAAACCGAGCTGATGGTTTTTGGATCCACCAAAGCACGAGCTAAAGTAACACCCCAATATGAGTCCTTCCTCATTAAAGAGCTTCCAATACCAGTAATGAGCAAGGTCAAGACTTTGGGAGTGTATCTTGAGGCCTCTATGAGCACCGATGCACAGGCATTGCATGTGAACATGAATTGCTCATATTATCTAAGACTCTTAGGAGCAATTAAACCGCTCTTAAGTGAGGAGAACTGTGCCACCCTAGCCAGAGAAATCATCCTCTCATGTCTTGACTATAGGAATGCTTTAATGCTTGGGTCAAATAAACAATGTATCTCCAGAATCCCGCACATTCAGAACAACACTGTTAGAATCATAAAGCAGAAATCTAAAACTGAACACATTAGCTACGCCAGGAAACAACTGCACTAGCTCAAGGTGGAAGACAGCGTCCAGTTCAAAGCAGTGACATTGGTCCACAATTGTATCCATGGGCAAGCCCCGCTTTATCTCAAATCCAGAATTTTCCAATACATACCAGGCCGAACCCTTACATCAGAAACAACAGGCCAAATTGTGGTACTGCCATACAAGAGAGCAAATGGATTAACCAGTGCTTTCCCAACAGTTGCCATGGGAAAATGGAACAACCTACCACTAAACATGAGATTAGATTGCAACTTCACGAGCTTTAAAAAAAACAGAAAACTCATCTTTTCAAGTAAATAGCATACAGACACCACCTCATATAATTGTTCTGCTCACATAAAATCTGTAACCATTTAGCATTTACTGCAGTCGGAAATCCTGGCAATCATATAGCTGTAAATATCATTGTTTTACTTCTGAACAACTTATGCTCATCTGGAATGTCATAATAGGCTTCAATTGATTTTGCTGAGAAGTCATTATTTCTCCTCCGTCTGCTTTGATGAAACAATCTTTTCTTCCTCAGATGCGTGTCCATTTTTGGGAAGTCTGTAATCAGTACCAATTAACAAACCCCTCCTCATTTTGGTGTCACCTTTATATATGCTCTTGATCCACAGGCCTAGTAATGTCCATCAGGACTGCTGTTCTTTCCTTCATGTCTTGGGCATCAAAAAAACAGCCACACTTGCAGTTTTCTCCAACTTTCACTGTGCAATTATTTCTAAAGCATAAAGCCGCATTAGTCAGGGGTAGTATCTGCAATGGTCCCTCCTCATTGTCGACCCATGTCAATAGTCTTGCAATTTTAGCCCATTGATTTATGCATTCCTTTTTTGCATTTGTCACAACTACTTCATACTATCTGCTTAATTCTATTGCTTTATACAGAACCAATCCATCAGCCCATCCTTCAGGAGTAAGCAATGTTTTTTTTTTAAATTAGAGGTTTACTTGACCTCTTTTGCAGCATTCTCATATTTCCTTCCCATTCTTATCCTTACATTGTAACATATTATTTACTTCAGTCTTGATTCCTGCTCCATTTATTCCAGGCAGTTCGTATTTTATTATTTGCAGCATTATTTCTGGCTTTTTACTTGACTTTATGTCTTGTACATAATTGTCTCCTCTTTGAGATGTTGCTTTATTCACCCATACTATGAATGCTGTTCTGCCTTGGAACTGTCCAATAGTTAGGCAAAGTGCAAGGTGTGTCAGGCAATATGACTTTTTCACTAATACCTTTGCTGCTATAAATACTTTGGACGTTCCCAAAGCATAAGGTATAAGGGAACACACATAGCAGGTTTCATCTGATGTACTTTTTCACACCTAATTCATGTGCTGATATCATATGTTATTCTTTAAATGAGATGCTGAACAATGAAGATACATATTAATATCTTAATGATCTTCCCCACATCCCTTTTAAATCAAATTAAATGTCTAGTAAGATTTATAAAAAATGCTGTTTGTGATTTTATCAGGGGCAATAGTAAATGCTTCATTGTTACACACCATATCTATATTGTTTCTTATAATATGTCTAAATGTCATAATAATCAGGAGGAAAACACAAATCATAATGCAGAATGATGCCACAATTATTATTCCATGGAAACTCATAGATTTTCCTGATGGCAATGAGCCTCCTATATTCTGAAACCTTCACATTTGCTCAGACTTTCAATATGTAACAATGTAAGTCTCTATGATCACACCTTTATATCAAGAACTGCAAGATTATTGCAATCATTATTCTAAACATAATATGATTATTCTCAGGATTTCCAAAAAACATTATGATGTTGATGTGTCTTCCTATTAGAGCTGGATAAGAGTTTAATATGTAGGTAAAAACAGCATGCAAATATGTGTGTAAATTATTACAATAGGTAACATAGAGTTGGAGTGTGGTTTTCTTCATTCAGCTCTGGTAATTCAATGCATTGTTCCTTTAGCTTTTCTAAAAAAGTTGTCAAATGTTAAATGATATTGTCCTTTAGTCTAAGGTGCTGCTGTGTTCATTGTCATTGTCTATACTCTTGGCCATAGAACAAGTCTGCATATGCAGAATTTCTTCTCTTGCTTCACAGTCAATAGTTTCAGGAGGGGTCGGGGTTTCACCTTTATATGGCTTGATGTCGTGCCAATGAAGCCAGGCTTGTTGTCCATTTCACTTTGCTGCTTTGGGTGTAACTTCTTCCACCTCGTATGAATCTTCAAAGCGGGGAGCACTCCAAGTACATACAAACTTTAGTACCAGCACCTGGTCCCCTGTGTATAGAATTGGTTGTTTTAACAAATCCTCTGCTTCAATGGGTTGATTGTCTTAGTCGGTTCTCTTTGACCCCTCCCTTCGATTCTTGACCTGTTGAGACATAAAAAAAAATACTTGCAGTCATTGTTGTTAGTTAATCAGGCATCTCATCACCTAGTACCTTTGCTACACTATGGGCATTCGTTTTTTAACCTAGTTGGATGATGACCAATCACCAACTCATGAGGAGTTAGAAGTTGATATGAGCAAGGCTGATTTCTTAGGGCATATAGGGCAAAGAGTAGGCAATGTAGCTATACCTTCTTCAAATGTATTTTTATTTTTTAAATCCATTCCTACAATAATCAATTTAATCTCTTACATACACCAATCACCTGTGGGTGATACGCAGAGGAAAATATATGCTTAATGTCTAATAGAATAACTATTTGTTTGAACAGCTCATTTACAAAATTCTGTCCATTATCAGACCGCAAAACGTACGTCACACATACCCCATCTTGGGAACACTTAAAGCACACGGAACCTGGCAGTGCACATAGTGTCAGGGGGTGTACATGAACTTGCCTTGAGCCATCTAGAAAAAGGACATACCACAACCAGAATATATCTGTAACCATTTCTTGTCTGCAGCATATCTACATAGTCTATATGTAGGTGCTGAAATTGGCCATTGGTTTTAGGAATTGCCCCTCTGTCTGTTGGCAAAGTACATTTCTGGCACACAATGCAATTTACAATAAACTGTGCCACATGCAGATTTTTTGGTGAAAACCACTCTCTGCTACTGTATTTATTTTGTATTTTTTTAATTTGTTATTTATAACACACTTAATACCCAGAGGTTTCTAAGTGCGGTCCCGGGGATCGAACCTGTGTTGCTCTGCATTTTCTTGCTTCCAAGGTGAGCGCGCTGCCCCTGAGCTATCATCCCAAGACTGCAGCATTGTAGCAGCTAGACTCTCTCAAGTCACATGTGCGGGGTAGTGGAGCTGCACCAGCGGTACCCTCAATAATGCTAGAGGCATAACCTGCTTTCTAGGGCTATCCTGTGTCCAAATTACCTCAGTTGGGGATAAAGATCAGCTCTGTTTGTTCCATAAATCCTTCTCTTCTTGTGGAGCTCGCCCTTGTATCTCATTTAACTGGTCAATAGACAGCATGTTAAAGTCCTCCTTTATCAACATGCATTGTGCTATCATTTGTTTAACACTCTCTATTTCAAAATTAGTAATGGTTGGGAAATAGGCTGGCTTTTTGGCTTCCAAATCTGTGCTTTTGTTTCTGCAAGAAATTAAGTCTGTCCTTTTAGAATATGCTATGCATTTTACGACTGATAGACTCAAAGGGAGTGCTAGTACTTGAAGGTTATCCAATAGGACCACATGTTGCACTGGATTGCCATCTGCATGGAGCATGACAGACTGGCGTGTGTGTTTGATGCCACATAGGCAGAGCCAGAATACACCGTCACTTCCTCATCATCGAATCACTGAAGCACGCGAATAAGCATCACTAATTCTTCAGCCTGTGCTCAGCAATGCAAAGGCAATCTCACGCCTGTCACTACTTCAAATTCACCCTCTCGGTTCGGCTTTACTACTGCTGATCCAGTATGCCTTTTCACCAGTCATTTGATCATTTTTTGAAGAACCAGCAATAAAAACAACCCCCCCCTTCCAAGGACATTTTATCTAGATTGGGGAATTTCATTATTGTTTTCAATATATGTTGTGCAATCATGTGCATAATCATCCTCCTCTCCTGGCTCAGCAATGAACGCTGCTGGATTCACTGTCTTACATCTTACAATTTTTATCGCAGGATTCAATATAATGGCCTTGTATCCAGTTCTCTTTGTGTGGTCAATGTACTTTTAGGTTTCTCTAAAAGCACAAATCATGCATGATCAACAAATAATGTTACCGAACACCCCCTTTTTATACTTTTAGCTTTTTCAATCTCAAACGCAGCAGCAGCTAAAGACTGCTCACAAGGCTAATGCCCTTTCATAACTGGATCTAAAATCCCACTATAATAGGGTAATGGTTTGTGTCCATGTCCTAATGTTGTTTTCTTTGTAAGGACTGCTATCATGACTTCTCCATTTGAATGGGAAAATAAATACAATTCTTCATGATAATCTGGAATTCCCAACACAGGGGCTGTACTGATTGCCTTTTTTAAATCTTAAAATCCTTCACTAATTGTATCTGTTCATATTATTATACTCTTGTCCACCTATGCTTCCTTAAGCCCTTTTAAAAGTGGTTGAATATATCTACTGTAATTGAAAACCCAGGCCCTGCAATAATTACATAGGCCTAAAAATGGTTGCATTTCTCTCACTGTTTTAGGTTCTATGGTCTTCATAATTGCTTCTGCTCTTTCAGGCGTCACTTTCTTCCCCTCATGAAAAATCAACTGTCCTATATATAAGATCTCTTCCTGACAGTATTGTAGCTTCCCTTTGTCCACTTAATATCCTTTCTCTGAGAGGATATTCATAAGCTTAATTGATTCTTCTTGTGTATAACTGGGGGAGGTGGTAGCCGCCAGTTTTGAATTAGAACATACCTTTAATGTTGTATGTAATATTATTCTGATATAACTAGATCGGTGTTCTAAGAAATCACCAAAGACCCAAAATGAGAGATTTCTTATAGTACTCACATGCAGTGAAGTGCTGCGGCTAGTTTGGAATAAATCACAATCCTATTCCTAGTCTCATAGGTATCAAAAAGGTACATGAGTTTAATTACATTTTGTAAAGTAAAATGATAATAAAACAATTAAGGTAATACATACCATTTAGCTATGCAAATAAAGGACAAAGGCAGTATGCATATACATGAGGACCCACATCAAAGCTGAACGTTGGTCTCAGAATCGTGTGACATAAATAATTTACATATGGACAGAAAGGACTTTACTTTACAATCGAAAGAACCATCCATTGAGTTCAAACAAATCAAAAATAATTAATTGCAATCTGGTTGTTGAAGTGCATTGGTGGAACTCAGAAACCGCAATTTTTCAAAGCAAATAGAAAGAGAAAAAACAATGTAAAAGTCTAATGGTGAACACTTCCTTCTAATGATAATTCTAGAAAAAAGGGTGTTCTAAGTACAGAGGATGTTCAAAGTCCAAGGGAACAATCAACAGCGTTGATGTCCTATCGGATGAATTACTTATTTTTCTAAAAAGAGAAAGAAGGGGGTGTTTCACAGTAGTTTGGTAATGAACAATCCTTGGTCTACATCAGGAAAAAGCTTCCCAGATTTTAGCTGCCGGCAGGCTGGTGGTAGGGCCTGCTTCAGGGACTTTTTGGCTTCCGGGTATGGTGCCTTATTCTGGCCGCTGGATTGTGTCACCCTACACAATGTGAACATAAAAGTGGACAAAGTCTACTTAGTGTAAGTTATGACTATGGAATAATATAGCAATACATGTTGGGTCAGGAACAATAAAGGGACATATACAAAACCAAAAATTGTTTGTCTTTTAAAAGATAGTTCCTCTGATCTTGTGCTTTTGGATCCAGACTGTGAGTGGAGAAGGGGAAAAGACATGCATCAATTGCGTTTTTCAGGCTCCCCAGTAAGGGGCAACCACTGTTCTTAATACAAAATGCTTCTGATAGTATCCATGGGGAGTCTCTGCATAGGTGAACCTCAGTGCAAGCTGGGGGTGAAGAAAATGAGAATTGACTATTTCATGCTAGGTAGGTAGTCAGTAACAACTTAAGGATAGTATAGTTCTTACCTCATCCGGGGTCCACGTGATCATCAGTGGAGTGAATATCTGTGTGCCGAACTGCCGGAGGGCTTAACAAGTTTGGCCACTAATATGGCTGTTGGCAAGTGTGTTCTGATGGCTTAATCAATGGTTAGCGTTGAGTGCTCACAGAGCATGGCCCAGTGATGGCCGAAAAATTGACCCTTGGGCGTGGAATTCTCCCTAGTAGTTGTAAATACACAGCGGGTGTGGGAAGTGCAGGAGAGAAACACAGTGATTAGACTGTGGTAGTCTAGTATAACATCAAAAATAGATTGTGTTCCAAAATGGAGTCCTGTTGGGTGCATGTAATGGTAGCATTAAAATGCATACCTGCAGCCCCAGAGGCGATGATGTCAACGCGAGCGATTCGGGCTCAGTGAGCTGAGACTGTGTGTTGTTTTAAATGGTCCACACACCGTCTCAGAGTTGCAAGAAGGACCAGTAGGCGCATGCGCCGATGAACAGTGTTTGCAAAATACATTGGCTACGAACATCCGTCACATAGGGCTGTGCGAGTCTACAGCGCAGCCCTAGTAGTGCGTGTGAGCAAAGGAATAGTGTAACCTAATGCCGTTGTTGTGGCAACATCCTGTTGTTGTCGTAATGTTGCTGCAGGCCGAGACCCTCAGAGCTGTAGAGGGCGGTGGGCCAGGGAAGGGGGGAAGGGAGTGTGATGCAGGTGGCAGCCCTGGCGTACAGAAAGGGGGGTGCGGGTGTCAAGCCGCTGTTACATGCAAAACAGTATAAAGGCATGGTGATTAAAGGCAAGTATACCAACATTTTATGCCTAATGTCATTGCTGCAAAGTATGATTCACTGATCAATAATGTATAAATGACCTCAGACTAGAGGTAAACCCACTACTGGAAAAACACTAATTACTTCACAGGCTGTCCTAAGATGCTAATGTGGGCAGACATTGAATCAAAATCCTGGACCCCTCCTCGGCTTTATGTAGGGAGTGAGGAACTGGTTAGTCAGGTGTCCTAGAGGTGGTACCAGGAGATCAACTGGTGTGAGAGACTTCCTGGCTGTATGTGGAGATATGCATGGCGTGCAGGATGGGAAACTAGGTGTGAGGGAAGAGAATGCCATGTTTAAATCCTCACGTGTTTTGAGCCGGTGGAGTTGTGCATGTGTGCATGTATATTCTCTAGCTCATCTCAAGGTGGCCTGTCCACTGGTGGCAGCAAGATGGAGTCATGCCATTTCAATTATGGTGGTAATTTTCAGAGGGGGAGGCTTCATTCAGGCAAAATTCGATCGTCCGCAGCTTAAAGATCCACCATGCCTCTTTGTAGTTAACAGCATTCTTGATGTTAGAAGTATTTTCTATTTTGTCTAGGACCCACCATTTCATCTGGTCTTGTGTGTATTGAAATTCAAGATAATGGGTGACCATGGGCGACGTAGCAGAGCAGCATTTTATTCTTGAGTGGTGTTCTGCAATGCGTTTATGCACGGGTCTACTAGTCTTCCTTCATAGCGAAGCCCACATGGGCATTCGATAGCGTAGATCACGTTCGGTTTTTTGTTATAGTACTCACATGCAGTGAAGTGCTGAGGCTAGTTTGGAATAAATCACAATCATATTTCTAGTCCCATAGGTATCAAAAAGGTACATGAGTTTAATTTCCTTGCAGCTCCCTGTGGGGCTGTTGTGACCCTCTCTTTCTTCCTCAAGTCATTCTTGTGCTTCGATCCGCACTATGCTTCTAGGACATACATACTCATCTTTTAGTCCCCAACTACTGTTAATTTCTTCTTGCCTACTGCTCATCTCGCTTAATTCATCTTCTTCTCGTCCTCTTTATAACCTACGTTCTTTCCTTCTTTGCACTTCTACCTTCCCTCATCTCTTCTCTTCAAGTCTCTCCTTTTCTTTCCTTGCCTCATACCTTCTTCATTCTTCGCTTTGCTTGCATTCTTTCTTTCTCTTCATTATATGTTCTCTCTTCTTCCTTATCTTTCTTTTGCTGCTCTTCTCTATCTTATCTTTCTCGAACCCCATCAATGCCCATATCATCCAGCTTCTGTAATATCTGTCCTCCCATCCATTTGTTCTGTACTATTGTTTTCCCTTAGCTTTGTCCATTCTTTCTACTTCCTTGCTTCTTCCTCTATCTCCTTCTGTCTATCTTGCTTATCCTTCCTCTCGTCACACTGTTTAGTCTCATTGCGTGTCGAGATCTATTTGCATTCTCAGCTTTTGCTCTTTTCCACATTGTCCTCACTGTTATAAGCAGGGTGTATGTACGTCAGATTAACGTACCCCGCCACTGCTTTCAATTCCACTATAGGATAAAATCCCTTCTCCTCTGTTTCTACACTCTTAAGGTTTTCAGGAGGGAAAAGGGGATCCAAAGGCATTTTATCCTCCCCTTTATTCTGATTAAGCATCCACTCCTTCTCTGCTGAATCTTCTTTCTCACTCTGGTACATCTTCCATAGCTTTAAAACAACCAACCTTTTCTGTAACTTCTTATCCTTATATGTAGCATTCAAATACGTTGTCATACGTCACAATACTGTGTTTGACAATGAATCCTCTGGAGGCCATGACATGAGTGTCTTATTAGTCGTGCCTTGGACCCATTCCGAATTATATTTCATTAACTTAGCTGTGTATCTTGGAATTGTAGAAGAGGAGTGTCCCCGATGGTGACAAGTCAGTTTCGACTGTCTATACCGATTTTTTATTCTTCTCTTTATGTTATCACATTATTACTTATTATTAAATATACCACACTGATCAATTTGAGCAGGGACCATCAATTGCGGCTTAATTTTTTTTTTTTTTTTTTTTTTTATATGGTTTATAATAAACCTTTAAAAACAGAAAAGGAAAGTAGAAACCATCAGACAACCACAACCACAAGCGGATTACAAAACTTCACAATCGATCGATCCAAACTTCATACATCAAATACGACCACAGGAGCATAAACTTGGAGCAGTGATTAGTCACAAGGCATGATCTAAGTTTCTAAGTTGTTTGTTCTTACATCCTCAAGATATTCAAGTCGTGAGGCCATTGCTTCCAAGAAAAAAGTTAGCGCCAAAATTAGTCTTTGATCAGTTGCATCGAACATTAGTTGTCACCAGTCTTTTACACGATAGGTCGATCTTTCCGACGTGATACTTCCAAATTGACAAGTTCTATCTTCAGTGAGACCCACACAGAATAGAACAAGATGTTGTAAAGTTTCTTTCGTTTCGTTACACAATCGACAAAGATCGGAATGCGACTCATTTTTTGCCCAATGGTTAGTTCTTTCGCGAGTTTTAAAGATATTGAGACGAAACATCATATAAAGTCTTCTTTTCCTTTCATCAGGAAATTGTTTCCAAGGAATGTGTATCTCGTTTAACGCTCGTTTTTCACCAGGAGCATCTTGCATAAGTTTATAGGTGCGTCTAAGATCACAGGTCTGACACCAATCACTTCTCCATAGTTTGATTTTGGCATGATCAGGATTAATATGTAGTGTTTCGAGGTCTGTGTCTAGTTCTATAAGCACGTTTTTACATTGTTGCACCCATAAATACAGTACAGAGTTTTTGTTGTTTTCTCCTGAATTTGAAAGAATTTTAAACTGCAATGTGAGATCTTTAAGAGACATTTTACGAAACAAGGTCAATGTATTCCAGGTCACTCTTGCATTGATAGATGTTAAGCTCAGCTCATACCGTATACATGCAGAGGGAGTGCTTCTAGGTAAACCAAGGACATTAGTCCAAAAGATGTTTTCGATCGAGTTCCACAAATCGGCTGAACAGCCAAAAGCACATTCTGCCCCTTAAATTAAGGCTGGGGTAACTTTTTGTTTGAAAAAAGATATAACTGGAAGCATGGAATACCGGCCATATTTTTTATGTAAAACCATAGCCTGTGTAGCCAGTTGTCGGCTCTTCAGTTTTGTTTGTTCAACCCATGGAGCGTCGTTCAAACTGGAACTAATCCTCATACCTAGGTATTTGGTATCAGTGATAGAGTGAAGTTGTATTTTTCCTATATGCCATTTAAAGGTGGATTGCGTGATGGTTTTTTGACCAAGCAGATCTCTTAATACAAGGATTTCCGATTTTGCAGTATTTATGCATAGTTCATTTTTTTCAACATAATGTACCAATGCTGTTAATTTACGTTGTAGACCAATTGGAGTTAGGTCTAACAAAATTAAGTAATCTGCATAAAGTAGATGACTCACATGTGACCCGTTAACTTTTGGTGAAAATGATCCCTCTCCGTTAATTGTTTGGTCAATATCATGAAGAAAGAAGTTGAAAATAATGGCGGCAAGTGGACATCCTTGTTTTACACCTCGAAAAGTCAGGATTGGTGTTGACAAATTTCCTTGGCAATCAAGTCGTATTCTGACATTTGTCTCAGTGTGCAGATCTTTTACTGCGGCAAGAAGGCTTGGAGGACACATTGTTTTTTCAAGTTTTGCCCATAGTATTTCCCTATCTATACTATCGAAGGCTTGGGATAGGTCAATTACTGCCAATTAAATCTTGGTCCCAGTTCGTATAGCCTCCATTTTCAGGGTGTTAACAATGAATAGATTCAGGCTGCATCCAACTCCTTTCACAAAGCCACTTTGTCTTTGGTCAATAAAATGATTTTGTTGGGACCATTTTAGAAATGTATCTTTTAACATGGTAGCATAAACCTTGCTTAAAACGTCGAGAAGCGCAATCGGGCGATAGTTTGCCGGATTTAGTCTGTCGCCTTTTTTAAACACTGGAACAATAATGGCACTCTTCCATGATGTTGGTGTCTCACATCTTGTCGCAATTTTCTTGAATAAGGTATTAGAAAAGTTCGCCCAAATTTGTGGGTTTTCTTTCAAGGTAAAGTTGGTAAGACCATCGGGCCCTGGGGCACCTGAGGTACTTAGGTTGTTAATTGTTTCTAAAATATCTTCTTCTTGAAACTCCAGATCCCAGTGCTCCATTTTTGCCAGCCCAGACTCTATAGTAGAGCCTTTTTTTCCATACAAGTTTTTATAGTAGGTTATCCAGGCGATCTCACTAACCATGTTAGTCTGTACAGCGCTCTGCGAGCCAGAGAGGTTATTTATTAGACTCCAAAAGTCGCGTGTATTACTACTTCCAAGTTTTGATTACATGAGTTCAGCATCAGATTGCAGCATCATTTTTTTGTATTGTTTAAGCCAGTTTTTGTAAGCTTGTTTTATGTTTTTGATCGTTTTGACAGTTTCATTAGAAAACATTCCACTACACGCGCGTATGTCACTACTCATTTTACGCTTATGTTTGGAGATGTCTAAGTCAAAAGCGTGCAGGTTCTTAAAACATCGGTTTTTCAATCCGTGTTTTTTTTCCTTATATGTTTCCAATATATTGGAGTATTCAAGTTTATCTTTGTCTTCTTGGTATGCATTGGTTATGCTCCAAGCCTCTTTTTCCGAAAGACGTAGCCGAACTCGATTTGATTCCAATGTTAAATCAAAAGACCATTTATCGGAAAGGTTCTGTGATGAAACCGCAATAGTAATCATCACTAGATTATGCGCACTTTCTTTCATTTGATTAACCTGTAATTCCAAGACATTGATATGCACGCTCTCGGATACAAAAAATAATCCAAAATGGATTCTTGTGCGTCCCTCATCCACGTGACTTTTGGTGGTATATCCCCATAGGTGTGACCGTTCAACATGTGCATGTTTCTGTTTTCCATTTCTCCTAACCATAATTGGGCCACCTTTTCCCAAGACAAAAGTTTTAGATTTTTTTGATGGCACTGGTAAGCAATTTATATTTAGGTCGCCGCACAACAATATATTTGCTGCCCCATCTACCTCAGGGATGTTATCAATAATATTTGTTATTTGATCAATGAAGATTGAGGCAGGAGAAACTTTATGTTGCCAATAAAGATTGAGGATATACAGGAAATTATTTTTCTGTTTTCCAGGTTTTTCAATCTGAAGCACAGTTGTCTGAATATAGGGAGTGTGATTACAAGATTCGAATATTCTGTAGCCCGAACTTTTTCGAACCAAAGTCAATAATCCTACAGTTGGTCTGCCAAGTTTTTTCTTTGTTGCAAGATTAAAAGCAATTTCAAAACCTTCTATTACAGGACATGTAGTCAACCAGGTTTCCTGGGCACACATAATATCAATATTTTCAAGCCAAGTGGATTTTTGCAAGTGCAGATGGCCACGAGTATTCCAACTGGCTATCTTGGTTATAGGTTTTTTGCCGGTTTGACATTAGCTTTGTTGTTGAGAATGTATTGCTTTAGAGAGCCAGCTCCAGTCTTTAGAGGAGTCAATTGCTCGGGCAATTTTTGGTTCAATTACAGCAGCCGATGATGGACTTAAGTTTTGTGCGATGGTAATTCTAATTTGTTCAATTGGAAGCTTTGGGGTTTTGTCTGCCTTTGAGCCACAAGCCTCAATCAAAGCTATGTCTTGACTAGACTCAGTTTCCTCAATGCAAGCAGCTTTAATTACGCCGTGAGTATTATTGGGAGCAGATCTTGGGTATTCGGTAATCAACCGTTTACATGGTTCTTTAACATTCACATTTTCTTCTTTATTCTGTTGAATTTCATTGATGTCGAAGCCCATAGAAATCAACACCGAAGCAGCTACCAATAGTGTGTTTCAGATGATTCGTGAATCAATGTATAGCCGCACAGTATCATGCTGCTTCTCATTGAAAAAGTCAACCACTTTTATGTCATTAGTCTCAATCATACGTAATGAAGGGACATAATGGAGGAGACGCAAGACGTTCTTACGATTGAGCACAAGTTCGTCATCATTCTCCTCGATTCGTTCAAGAACCAAACAGTATTTTGAATGTGATTTTTCCTTTGCAACTCTCTGATTTTGTTTGGGTACAAGACCCCCTAAGGATTTTTTTACAGTGGGAATATGTTCTCGAAACACACTTTCCTTAGTTCCTGTTTGCACACTTGATGTTTTTACAGAGCTAGTAACAGACCAATTTGTCTCTTGATCTGGAACCTTTTGTGAACTTTTTCGCTCTTCGGTTAGCTTGCTCCGTCTTTGGCATAAGGTCATAAAGGGCGAGGTTGATGGAGCAGGTCGTGAATCTGCAAGTGGCCTCTCAGGTGGTATTATGATACAGACCCTTGTATTTTTATCACAACCAAACGGCATACTTGCCAAAGCAGGTACTTTCAGTCCACGCAAGGTTGGTACAATCGATTTATCCACTGTCGCGTCTAGATCCTCATTTGTAACTTCAGTCTCTGCTTCCTCATTACATGTTGACAAGTCGAGCAAACTGACAGAAATATTAGCAGCCGTCGGCGTAGTCCTTCCCTCTATCGGTACTCTCTGCGCCATGGGTACAGATGATTCTTTAGCATCGGTCACTTGTTGATCTGTAATGATGTCAACTGTTAATTGCTCTTTAGGCAAAGGGACATTCTGTTCAGCTACAGATACAGATTGCAAATGCATATAGACAGCTTTAATATTCCGCAGAAATTTTCTTGAGTTATTTGTCATATTTGCAGCTTTGATTCGTATATTTTTTTATTTCTTTACTTGTTTTGATTTTAAGCCCCTCTGAAGGGTACTCTGATGTGTCTGACAATTAAAGATGGGAAAGGCGACAGGGTTTGTAACAGCAGGAATATCATTATCCTTGTGACTTAAGCCATCAGTATTATTTGAGCAGGCTGGAGGTTGCGGATCAACGTTGGCTAAGTTGATTGCAGACAAGGAACTTACAACAGCCTCGGAGCAACTCCTTAGGTCCTTTCCACTCAAAGGTTGCGAGAGACTTTCTTTTCCAGGATTAAGAACTTCCTTTAGTTGCATCTGAGTTGGAGTTGCCATTGACCCAGATTCCAAGCTTCCAGGAGTACTATGAGTCAAACTCTTACACGAGTCGTTGGTTAGTATTTGCCTTTGTTTTGGCATTACATGTTCCACAGAATTTGTAGCCTCGACGTCACTAGAACAGATCACACTCTTACACAATTCATTAGATAATGTTTGCATTGATTCTGTCATTACGTGATCCGAGGCTTTTGTAGCGTCGACATCGATAGTGATGTTTTTATTGGTTTTATCACCTATGATTTGAAGCTGCGACAGTGAGTAGGTAGAAGAGTGCCGTATGTTGGGGTTTTGTGGTTTTAAAAGGCCAAGCGCCTGTTTTGCAACTTCTACCAGTAATTTCTTGTCCTCTCTGTTGGTTTGTTTTTGCTCAGTTGAGACCATTAATGAGTGATCGATTTTGTTATTGGAGTCATAAATCACTTGTTTAAAGAGATTGTTGTCATTTTCAATATTCACCATCTTTGAGTTCAGAAGAGCTACTAGAGTACTCAAATCATTTACACTATCTTTCAGATGCTCATACATTTTGAGAAAAGGACCAATTGTCATAGACATGGTAGAGGTCAAAGTAGGTTGTAAATCTTGGAGCAGTTTTTTAACAATCGCTTCCGTTAAAGCAGCTGAAGTCGGTCTTTGAATATGAGTTTTTTTCTGAGAACGCCTTATTTTAGGAAAATCCCTTTCAATGATTGAAGAATCAGTTGAGGATGCGTCTGATGAGGAGTCGCTAGATTGCGACATTTGCGTCGTTATGGGTGGAATATAAGCACTCTCCTGGGTTTTCCCAGCAGTTTGTTTGTATGCAGAGATCTGTACAGATTGTTTTTTCGGAGCACTTTGCTGCGAACAGTTGGGACCCGGTGAATCACTATCTACAAGACGGTATCGCTTGGTTTTTAAACCCAAACTATTTGTAGAGGCTATTTCGCTGTTGATATCATTTGGCTTCTCCAGATTGATAGGCGTGTCCGATTCTTGAGTTTTTTTTATCCTTTGTGAGGTCTTTTAATAGTTTATTTACCACATCCAACAAATTTCTCCTAGAAGAGATAACTTCGCGCGCATTAACATTTGAAGTCTTATGTGTCTCATTAGTCAGATGTTCAGAATTTATTATTTCAGAAGTCACTAAAGCATTTCTTTGTTCTAGTGGGAACATATTTTGATCTAACACCTGAAAGCTTCAAATACATCATCACAACCTGTGCTTATTTCTCTGCAATCATTGCTTACCACAGGCTCATTTGTTGATTGTGTACTTACGAATAAAGCTAGATAAGACATGGAAAAGTCACCCACTGCACATACTCCAAGAGAGCAAGCAGTTTTTAAGGCCAACTCATTGGATTGCACTGTATACGAGATATTATCAATATTCGAGACAGTCGACAGCAAAGTATTTGTAGTTGTAGAAAAGTCAAACGTAGGTCTCATGTTATCGTTCTCCTGAGGCACAGGGGTTCTGCAATGAGTTGGAGTTTCTGACACTGAAAAAAAAGGTGAATTTGTCGAGATAGGCAAAGTTGTATCCAGAGAAAACTTGTCGACAATCCGCCAGGCAAGCACCCTTAGCATTGAGACCTCTTTACGTGGTGCACCACCAGGGTACCCACCATTAACTGTGGCGAGCTCGAGGGTACTCGAACAATCATCCAAGTTCACACCGCCAATACAAATCAGACTTCGGCTAACAGACCCAAACACTCCACGTTCCGCAGAACAGGGCACCAAGCATGAAGCTGAAAACATAGACGGGTGGATCAAGGGTGGGCCCTGTGCCCCTAAGCTGTTACAGGCAGTTTGACTGTTCAAGGGTGCAACAACAGGGCAAGTACCACAAATGTTAATACCATCATAGCCAGAGGATTGATGGCACTTAACACAGGAAACATGAACATCAGGCCGGGAAATGAAGGGATCTTTCATGAAAATGTCAGAAGAATCAGTTTGTAGAGTGTCAAAGTCACTGTCATCCCGGACCTCACGGGAAACACTTACTTGGGAGAGTTGCAGATCTTCAGAATCTTCTCTACCAACCCCGGCACAGACAACCGGCAGAATAGCGAGTCCAGTGAGATCAACGGATCCCTGTCGGCGTCGTGGTCGTGTCGACGGCTGTTTCAAACGTCTTGTCTTCGAACGCGTAACAGACTTCAGTGTAGAACTTAAACAGTCTTCTTTCTCCATAGCTCCTAAAGACTCCTAAGACTCTAAGACTCAGCTGACTCCACGCTCGCTCCGCGAAAGTCAGCAGTCTTTGAAGAGTTTCTTAGGCACCGCCTCCAGGCAGTACAAACGAGTGTAGAGAGCAGGAGCAGCCTCCAGGCAGCACAAGCGAATGTAGAAATTAGGAGCAGCCTCCAGGCAGCAAACAGGATTCGTTCATCAGAGCTCAATGCAGCCCCTTGCAGACTCTTGCAGACTCTAAGACTCAGCTGACTCCGCTGCTTAATTATGCAAACATCCAAATATGTTATTCGCTTTTTAAAATTCTACCCAACAATGTTCTTTTTTTCCTTCGTTTATTTTTTCTATCAATTTTTTCTATCTCGATGTGTTATTGTTCACATTTTAAGAATCTCTTCTTTATTTATTTATTATTTTCCTACTAATACTAATCATACTAATCACCTTGGTTTCTTACTATCGTTTTATATCTACTAGTCCAAAAAGCAACAAAAGATTTATACTAAAATATTATAACCCAATACAAATGTGAACTTTTTTTATGTTTTTCTGCATACGCTTTCCTTTACTATCTTTAGTAAATGTATCTCATCTCTTTTTTTTCTAAATCTTGGGGCTTGATATGCACTTGATACGCACTCTTCTTGCCTCAGGAATCCTTAACATCCCTATTTGGAGTCTAATTAGTGCGTACCCTTCCATCCCCTTGGACCGGGAAACGAGGTATCTACTTCTCTTCTATATAATTCACAAAAATCCTGTTACTTTTATATATATAAATATTATTTACAACACAGTCCCTCCCCCTATTGTTGCCACTTTTAATAT
The DNA here is from genome assembly GCF_040938575.1 of Ambystoma mexicanum. Lineage (NCBI taxonomy): Eukaryota > Metazoa > Chordata > Amphibia > Caudata > Ambystomatidae > Ambystoma > Ambystoma mexicanum. The sequence continues at coordinate 1,065,055,609 of NC_090933.1, read as the reverse complement.
TCTACTTATGTCTGTGGCTCAGCTCGAGTCCCTCGGCATCTACTCTCCCTCAGCCGAACAGTTCGCCTTCCTTCCACAGGGCACCTGCGGGGACCGAACAGGAATTTCATCGAAGGGGGACCTGCCAACCGTATCTATTTACACATGTTTTGTTGCGCACCGTTTTCCACAGGAAGCTACCCGATCTTCTGGCTAAGGGCGGGAGCATCCAAAGTCTGAAGATCTGGATCTGCGTCTAGGTCGATTAGACATGTACTATGCGCACTGCTACCAACATGTGCTCTAGCACCTTCAAGCGTCTCTTGTGCTAGATGGAATTACCAATAAAGATCTCAGACCAAATAACTGGACAGACTCAAAGAACATGGCAAAGTTCTACTTTATTCTCAATTTACTAAAGCTGGGTCAACTGTCAGACATCGGACTGATGCTTGCACACCCAACCTCGGACTTTCAGCTTGTCTAGCAGCACGTAAGAGAAATGAAACCCAGATGCTTGAATCTCATCAGATGACTCCCCACTTTCCCAATTAGTCCATCATCTCTCCTCGGTCCTACCATGAGCCATAGGGCCTCATTACGAGTTGGGCGGTAAAAAAAATCAAATTACCGGCATGCTGGTGCAGCCGTGTCTGTGTAGCACTGCTGCCAGAATGAACGGCTGATTCTGAGTCAGTGGGCACGTGCATACCGGCATGCCGGTAATGGCTGCACTGGCATGCCGGTAAGGCCCTCCAAACCCCCGATAGTGGCATCATCCATGCCGCAGACACAGGCACCAGCATCCTAGATGCCGTAAAGAACAGTACCATTCATACCGGTACCGTTCAAACGGGCACCGGAAGTGCCGGTACCGGAAGCAACAACATCGCACAGAAATGGGAAATGTTGCAGCGGCCATCTTTAAAAACACAATCCATTGTAATCCTCTGCCTGCAGCACCTGAATTTGTAAACTGTGGACAGTGCTAGCAAGGAAATGGCCAGGGCAACCCGGAAAGGCGCAGTGCGGCAGCAAAAGCCACGATTTTCAGATGAGGAACTCAACATGCTGGCCAACACTCTGGTCCAGCATGCAGATGTCGTGTTATGTGAAGACCTGAGCTGTGCGGCACAAATAAGAAAAAAGAACACCTGGGAGGAGGTAGCGCAGAAGGTCTCTGCAGTCGGGACAACCCCACGCACAGTCAAAGACTGCAGGAAACGTTGGGACAATCTGCTTCTGCAACATCCTGTTGGCAAATTGCACCAGGCCCAGGCAAAAGGTGGTGGAGCATCATCGCCTATAAAGCTAGCACAGTGGGAGGAAACCTGCATCTCAGTAATAGATATGGAGGCCAATGAGGGTGTTGGACATTTGGAGATGGGAGTCCCATCATCGGCGGATGATGGTGAGTAACCCTTAGCGTAACACAAAAGTCACCACACACAACCAATACCCCAAGTACAATGTTGGAGTCCAAATGGCAAGTAGATGCGTGCAAATACATGGCCCATCTCCTCCCACCTAAAGTCAGCCCTACAAAAGCGCAACATCCCTGCCATGAAAATACATTACTAACCCCACTGACACAAACCACATGAGCGCCCATTTGCAAACACAAGCACCATCTACATAGACACACACATATACATCACCAGCAAAGATCCAGGCCTGACCACTGTGCCATCCCATTGCATGGAGCACACATCACCATGCTGATTGCACACTTGTCACACCCACCATGACCATGCATGAAGTGTAAACACCAATGCAACAACTCACATTGTGCAAGCACGTCGGATCCACATCTAGACACCACATGGCACACAGCCCATGAGGCATGGCCAGAACCTGCAAGCCACGATACACCTGTCGGCCATCCAACAGAAACCATGCCCATCATGGCTGCACCAGAAGGATGCCCAACACTGCACCACCCCAACTCCTGTAAGCACCATGGCCGCCCCTCCAACAAATATACGACAATGCACAGGACTCCAAATGTACCAGCATCGATTTATATAGGATGTACGTTCACCCATGACTGATGCTGTGCCTCTCTGTCCCCCACAGGCAAGGGATACAACAGCGAGGTCGAACACACCAAAACACCGAAAAAGCCAACATCATGCCTGAGCAGTGGGATAGACGATGCCTCCAGGCTATCGACATCAAGGCCTGGCCACAGGCATACCACCGCTCCGAAGCCACAGCCCCCCAGCCAGCAGGGTGCACAGGCTCGAGAAGCAGATGAGCTCCAACTCCTAGCCAGGAGCCCCAGCAACAACACACTAGTGCCATCAAGGCACCTATGACAAAAGGCAAACCTGCCACCAAGGTGACTTCAAGGAAAACTCCTGCACCACAGCATACACCTCAGGTGGATGAGGAGGGATCACCAGTGGGCAGTGATGTCAAGGGGCCACAGTCGATGTTCACGAGTGACCTCAGTGAGGTGGCACAATCCATACAACATAGCATGGAGGAGAAAGAGGAGGAACTGGAGGAGGCAGACACCACAGGCCTTTGCCTGTCTGAGTAAATTCCTCACACCCCTACCATGCCGTCTACTCTAGTGTTCTCCTCCGAACCTGGCTCTGATGGACGCAACTCTACGGAGAACATGCCAGTGGTAGCATGCATCCCAAGAACCATGCAGACACCACCAACACCTCCCGTCCAACCACCAGCTGCGGAATCCATCCAGGACATGGAGGGGCGGTAACCCACATGGAGGAGCACCAGCAGGCCATGCAGGCTATGGTCAGATAATACATAGCAGAAGGGGAAGACACACACAAGGCCATGCAAGATAACATGAGGACAATAAGCTGTGCCGTCTACCGTGTGGTCCAGCGCGTGCGTGAGGGCATGGCAGCAATGTCAGAGGCGGTCACCCAGTTGGTGTCCACCATGGCCCAACATCACGCTGCAGAGCTCGACCCACAAACACCCCCTCGACCAGCTCAACACTGGAAAGATCCACTCAGATGAGCCTGCTGCGCAGGTCAATGCGCAGTCTGCACCGGCCAGACGAAGAACCCCCTCCACCCAAAAGGGAGCATCAGTAGCCTGACACAGTTGAACTTGAAATGGGTGCTGGGGGTGGGAGGCATGGGTGTGTGGGGATTTTGGGGGGATGGGAGTGGATGGTGTGGGTGTGTGGGGATGTTGGGCAGGGGTTGGGGGCATGGGTGCATGGGGATGTTGGGGGGAGGGCTGTGGTGGGGTGGGTGTGTGGTGATGTTGGTGGGAGGGGGGTGGTGGGCGTGGGTGTGTGGGGTTGTTGTGGGGGAGTTTGTTGCATATTGAGGGGTTCCTGTTCACTGTACATAGTTATGAATCATTTAATCCACCTGGAGTGCATAAGAAAAACACATGACTGGACATTGCTTTTTGAGTGTGTGTCAATGTATTTCTTAACAGTGTCCAGTGCTCAGTGTCCCCCATTCCAAGTGCCTTGTCCAACCCAGTCGATCAAAAGTAATGTGCGATCAAAGTTTAGCGTACTACATGTCCTTCATTCACATTGTGCTGTGGTCGATATGCATCTTCTCCACCATCCTCCTCCTCTTCTTCTTGTGGAATCTGGTCAGTGTCATGGGGCAGGAGTACCTTGCGCTGGATGCGCATGTTGTGCAGCATGGAACATGCCAGCACTATCTTGCCCACATTCTCAGGCCTGTATATGACCCCACCTGACCTGCTGAGGCAGTGGAAACGGGCCTTCAACAGGCCAAAAGTCTGCTCAATCGTGACACGAGTGCATGCATGTGCACGGTTGGAGTCCTCTTCGTGCGTGTTGACTGGTTGCCCGATTGGGGTCAGGAGCCACAGCTTCAGGGGATACCCAGCATCATCTGCACAAGTTAATGGAAAGTGTATTTTTGAACATTGTTGTCATTCCATCTGTGCAATGCCTGTACAGTGTTCATGGTCATGGTCATGTGCCACAGATTTGTCAGAGATTCGTCATAGATTCATCATGACTGCACTTGGCATTTCCTCATAGTGAGACTCAGGTAAGTGCACTTAGGGCTGACCCATCCTTCGGGGGTATGTGTGCCATTCACGTCTAAGGGACCTTTTCATTAGGTGAGGCACTCACACAAATGAGTTGATAATGACCATCATCTGCCGACATCTGATGGCTGTGATGCATGTCCCGTGATGGACTTTGCTCCGCTCATGTATTCCAGGCATTGTGCCTGCAGGTGGGTGCATCATAGTACCCATGGTTCATCATGTCCGATGTTGTGCAAGGTGCATGTGCTGGGGTGGGTGCTGTATTTGTTGCTTGCATTTATGCACAGCTGTGTAGGCATGCCACATCTGCCTCCATTGGCTATGTCAAACATTCTGTCAAGGTGATTGGGGTCAGAGTTTTGCCACCCAGGTCACTGCGCCCGCCCCCACCAGCAACACCCCTCATACCACAGCCAGCAAACAGGTTGCCTATGTTTGTGATCCCCCCGCCCCCGGCAACACCCCTCATAAACAAGCCAGCAGACAGGTTGCCTATGCTTGTGTTCCCCCTGGAAAAACCCCTCATTCCCCAGCCAGCAGACAGGTTGCCCATGCTTGTGGTCCCCCCCAGGCAACGCCCCTCATTGCCCTGTTGTTGGATTTACCCAGCAGCCAGGTACATTGTGCAGCACGTCGTGCCACGTAGCAGGGAAGCATGGAGTTGTGCAGCACCATGGCATCATGTGTGGATCCCGGGAATCTTGCACAGCAATACGTGATTAATTGCCTTGCATTGCACACCATCTGGACATTCAGGGAATGGTAGCGCTTCTTGTTGTGGTACACTAACTCCTCAGCATGCCGGACTACCAGCTCCACATGGTTTCAGTCGGTGGCACCAATTATGTTAGGCATGCCTGCCAGTGCATAGAATGGTATTTTGGTATCATTCACCTCCTCCGCAGTCCATGGTAAATATATGTGGTCCCTTCCATGTTTCAGGAGGGCATCTAGCAACTGGTTGATCATATGAGAGAAACATGGTTGTGAGATGCCATGCAGCTGCCCCACATTGTGCTGGTAGGTGCCTCTGGATGTTGATGAGTCTTACCAGGTCATCATGGATGAGGTCCACTATTGTGCATATGGTGTCCCTGTCCAGGCGATACAGGGTGTGGATCTGTGCAGGGGTTAGGTCAAACGGGCTGGCCCTCAGGCAAGGTATTGGTGGCTGCCTGCGGGGTCAACTGCCTGTCCTGGTGGCATGTGCTGGCCCTGTCTCACCCACCTTCTCCTCCTGCACCTCCGCTGCATTCCCTGGTTCAATGCCTGCTGGAGTAGTAGCAGTGCAGGCATGTCCTCCAGCCCCAGTATTGTATTTTAACTGCTAATGGTTGCATTTTGTGTTTGGAAGGGGTGTGGTGTGTGGCTGTGCTCCTTTTGTGCTGTGCCAGACTCCATTGTCTTCACTTGTGCTGATTGTGTGCACCTGTGGCAGGTTTCAAAACAGCAGATTGTTATTAACGGCTGCCCCATGGTGCCGGCATCATGGTGCCCGTTCTTACTGGCATCTGGATGCCAGTAAGTGCATGTCCGTGAACCTCGTAATGTGCACTTACTTACGGCATGCCGGTGTTACTGGCACGGATGCTGTGTGCCCATGCCCATTCTGGGTAGGTGCTACCCGGTCACAACGGGTCCCTGCAGATGCCAGTAGCACCGGCATCGCGGATCGTGATGCACTGGTCCGGTTAATGATGCCGGTATTCTCTTACCGGTATCGTTATTACCAGACCGCCAACCTTGTAATGAAGCCCAAAGTTTCCCATCAGTAGTTGACCTTGTAACCTGCTCTCGGTTCTGACGCATTCAAGGTATTGAAAGCACATCACTATCGTCATCCGAGGCTTAATGAATAGCCCTTGTTTTTGACTTCTAAGTCACATGTGAAGAGACCGTGAATTTTTCAATTTCATCTTCTTATTTACTGCTATGTGATTTCATTACACTGAGTATCATGGCTCTTCTCAGCCTCTAGAGACATTGGCCCTCATTAGGACCCTGGCGCTAAGTGTTTAACAGTGCCGTAAAAGGCTGCAGCGCCGTTAAACACTTAGCGCCTTACTACGAGGTCCCTTTGCGGGACCCGGCCTGAAAGGCTGGTCTAGACCAGCCGTTAAAGTAGGGACCCGCAAAGGGACCTTGATGCTAAGTACGGTACCGCAATTTGCGGTACCGTACTTAGCGCCTTCCCCATTCCCGTAGAGCCCTATGGGGCGAAAATGGGAATGGGGAAGGGCCATGGTTCAATGGGGAATTACCGCCCCGCCAACCTTGGAATGGGGTGGTAATTTCCCATTGAACATTGGCGGACTCGATACGATACTGGCACCAACCATGGTGCTAATAGCACCATGGTTTAGCGCCAGTATCGTAATGAGGGCCATTCTCACTCTATCTTGTATAGACTTTATATGTGTTTAATTGTCCAATACTTGGCTCTTGCAGATGTTTTCTTCTTCTTTGATCTAAGAGAAATGTGTCTCGTCCATGGCTTATCCGTCTGCCTCCCTTTGTGCTTTGCAGCTAATCCTTAAAAATAGCATCCTTGATCACAAGACAACATAGACTCCTCTTTGTTATGCACACAAAGCTGTTATTCCAGCTTCTCCTGACTCTGCAACCCTGATCTGTTTCTAAGGTAGCTGAATTGAATCTTAACACAAGCAAGTGTGCATTTTCCAATTATGGCCGTCCTAGCCACGTTATATATATTCCTCTATATCATGCTTCTATGTATCTAATCTGCCTTGTGTTACTGCGTATTTACACTTATTGGTCAGCAAGTTACGTTGTCATCTTTTGCATTCATGATTACTTTATCATTTCGTACATGTTTCTCTCATCACTTCAGTTACATTGTTCCTCTTCAGTATTTTCATATTGTTTCAGTATGTCCTTGTATATCTTCTTTATGACATCATTCTGCCCACGTCATATTTCACTCAGCACTACATGATGTCCAATGCTGTGTGCTGACATCCTTCCACAAAAAATACTTACACACTTTCAGTACGAGTGTACATTTAATACAGTTGTGTGAATTCATGTAATCTCTTGTACACTCGATGCAGTATAGGCATAGCAAATGGAGTCCCATATAGGGCCCTTCTCCTACTGTTGCAGTATGGTGGCATTGAGGGTGCAGGAGTTAGGGAAAATGCATCCATCTGCTTCTCTACAGGGCTTAGAGGTCCCAAGTGGGAAGAGAAGAGGGAGTGGTCAGACCAGAAGTGAGGGGTACAGAACAGATTGGAGAACGGAAGATCAGCGTGAATGAAGGCATCAAGAGTGCCTCCAGCAGAGTGGGTAGGGCCGTAAGGGAGAATAGTGAGGGAGAGAGAGGTACAGAGATCACAGAAGAGTATGGAGACAGGACAGTGGGGTCAAGGTGGATGTTGAAGTCTCCAAGGAGGAGGAGATTACAGGTAGATGTCAGGAGAGAGGAGGAGACGTCAGCCCATTCCGATAGGAAGAGAGAGACAGGGCCGGGGGCCGATGGATAATGGCAAGGGTGAGAGAGAGTAGGAGAAATGCTGAGCTTGCAGACAAGGCTTTCAAAGGAGGATTAAGATCAGGGCTACTCCACCACCAGATATGTTGAGTCAAGGCCTGGAGATGTTCTTGTTGCCAACAGCGAGGAGGGAGTCAAAAGCAGTGACAGAGCTGGCATTGAACCACATCTCGGTGAGAGCGAGGTTGTCAAGTTCAAAGTCTTTAAGAAGGAGGTAGATGTCAGAAGAGTGTTTCACAGCAGAACAAGCATTCAGAGTGGCTAAGTGAAGCCAGTCACCACCTTTGAAGGTTTACCGAGGAGGGGTACAGGAAGGTGGTACACCCGTCGGAGGAGGAGAGGGAGGTACAGAGAGAGAGGAAGGAGGAGAATCAGGAGTAGATAGGAAATTGATGAGGGTTGGAAGGCACCAGTTAAAAAGGAATAGATTGGGTTGCGAACCCTGAGCCATGACAGTGTCATTGTGATAGACATTGGTGATGCAGCTAGAGGATGAGAAGTGAACCAACAGTGCTTCCCATCTTGTGCCACCATTAATGGGTGAGGAGGGAAAAGTTGAGAGAGTAGAGATCAGATGAAGAGTCCATAGATCTGGATAGGGAGCAGAACAGAGAATATCAGTCATAGTCTGTCTGGAAGTTGTGCTGACGTAGGTGTAAGCAATAGGTAGGCCAGGGTTAGAGGGCAAGAGATCTTTTAAAAAAAAAATCCTTCCAGACTTAGTGAGAGAGGCGGTATAGGTGATAGAGTAACAAATATAATACATGGTAGAGATAGAGACTGCATTGAGGTGGAGGAGAGAGATAGCTGGAGAGGTTGCACAATTCATGGGTCAACTCACCAGGTGGCCTAGCAGCCGAAGGAGGCAGGAGGATGCACAGTTGTAAGGCACACCTAGATGTGAATTGCCCAACAAGCACTAAAAGCATCACACCATGGAGGATGCACAGTTGTACGGCACACCTAGATTCAAATTACCCAAAGAGCACTAAAATCAGCACAAAATGGAGGAAGCTCAGTTAAAAGGTACACCTTAGAGTCAGAGCGAACAGCAGGTGAACAATGCAATGCTTGAGAAGGCATCAGCATTTGAGTAATAGTACCACATGTGGTAGACATTCATATAGACAGCAGATGTATTTGCATGTAAGGACAGTTGCAGTGGTGAGGGACAAAGTAGAGAAATTTGAGAATAGGCTGGCATTGGAGTCTTCTGATGAGGGTTAGCAAGACCAAAGAGTTCATTGTGGTGGAGGCGAAGTCGATCAAGGCCTGCATTGTTGTTGCGTACATGTGGTGAAGGGCCGCAAAGGAGGCATACATTTGTGAGAAGGTACTGTACACAAGTCAATGCAGGGATGATATAAGTATATGGCCAATTGGCTTTCCCCTGCTGCCCAGGTGATCGTGTGACAGTAAAGAAGCACTGCTTACTGGTGGTTTTTGCTCAGTAGCAACGTGAGGCATCCTCTGGGTCCTCCCAGGTCTGGACAGGGCTAGACAGGGAGGGACCTGGCCCTTAGAAGAGGCCCTTTGAGGGGGCTGGTGATCACCTGCCAGCTGCACGGGCTCACAGGTAAAAATTAAAAAGACCAGGCAATCCGGTGAGCCAACATCATCCTGGAAATAGCTGATGTGGCGTCCTCCCCTCACCGCCTCAGGATAAAGGGCTCACGTGGTTGGGTTCCAACACTGGTGGTGAATGACTTCCTCTGAGATACATGAAATAAGCCAGTTAAAGCTGTTGCCACTTTTTGGGAATGACAAAGTCGATGCATAATGTGATAAATATGTGGTTTTCCGTTTGTAGAATTTGAATCCCAAAATGTGCTTCTAAACAAAGAAAGTTAATCTTGCAACCGCTTCCATATTCACACAAGAGCTTGAAAGCTTTACATACCAGATTCCCAGGAGCACAGCTAAATTAAATAGCGCATTTTCAAAATTGATCGCCCTTACATCTTTGGGAAAATCAAAAGCAAAGACCCTTAACTTCTACATGAATGACATAAACGTTGAACAACAAACATCAATCAAATACCTTGGTATCCTAGTCAATCAATCGGAAGTAGAGACAAACTGGATTTTAAAACTAAAAACCAAGATGTCCTCTCTTGCTCGTCAGGGTGTCAGCATACATCAAAAATTTCGGAAATTCTCCATGAAACCAGTCATAACCTTCTATCGAAAGAAAGTAATTGCAATCATCACTTATGGAAGTGAAACCTTGATAAACCTAAATCAAACCTCATGGGATCTGATTGAAGGCCTCTTCTGGAGGAAAATATTTGGTCTACCGAGATCATTTCCAGTGACGAGAATGCATCATGAGGTCGCTACTCAATCCTTGCGATCAATCATCATATGGAAGCAACTTAACTTTTTCAGGAAAATGATATGCGATGATGAGATTCCAGACTATAAAATATTTCGTGAAAAAGCAAATTCGGTGGCTAATACCACACTGACAGCATGGAAAACCACAGTCAAAAATCACACGACCACAAATGATATCACTCAGGAGATGCTAATTAATCGTCCGCAATGGGCCAAGAAAAGAATCCAGTGGAACGATTGGATGCAAACGACAGCAAGAAAAAATGTACATCCGATGAACATCAACTGCGAGATAGATATTCGAGCGCTCCATGAGCCTCGAGCTTACCTTATCCAATTCCCAGATCGATCCATTAGAGATCAATTCATTAGACTACGACTAAATCTATTACCAATGGTTGAATTATTAGCAATCACCAGACAGATCTCAAAATCCTTGTCCCATTGTCGATTTTGCAAACAACAGATACCCGAATACTGAGAAAAGAATGCTATTCAGAGAAATGATAATGAGACGAGGCCCTGAACTCACTCCTAAAGATAGATGGAATGCAGAACTCTCTGGATAAAACAGAAGTCTGACAACCATAATTATTCAGTTTTGCAACAGTATTATCATATCAACTGAAATAAGGGCCTCATTACGAGGTTGGAGGTAGCCATGCCGTTTATACTGGCATGGCTACCCCCAAACTCGGGTTCGGCTCTGAGTCCCGCGAAAGGGGAATTTGCAAGCCATTCCAACCTCGGCGGGCCTGGTAATTCCCCTTTGTGCGGACCCGGAGCCGTACATTACCATTCCCATTTGAGCCCCCATAGGGCTCAAAAGGAATGAGGAGGATGGTAGCAGCGGTACCAGGGCCGCTTTGCACGCCCTTACCAGTGCCGGTAATCCCTTACCTCCCACCTTGTAATGAGGCCCATTATCTTATTTGCACTTGGGTATGCCCCTTGCAAGCGAAGGACTCTCTTTCTATGTGTGCACATCAAAGAATGGGCATTGGAATGGGCTGCTGTGCTAGCAGATGAGGGGATGTACACACAGAGGAGCTGTTTGTAAGATAACCATACAAAGAAAGAAAACCATATGGAACTACATCAGGGACCAGGTGGTGACTATGGGCACAGTGCAGCATGATGCAGATGACTGCAGGAATCATTGGATTTACCGCTAGGCACATGTGTGCACTCTGCTTACCATCTTCTGCAATGATACCGCATCACTGGAAGAGGGACTGTGGAGCAAGTACACCTCACAGACTTGGAGGAGAAAGTGGCCAGCAAAATTGACTTGGCTGACAAAAAGGGATTTGGTATTGCAGAGAATGAAGTGGCCAGTCCATAGGACCCAGATAAGTACAAGTTAGGATGCAGGGCACATTCCATAAAGAAATGCAAGAGTGTGTGTGTGTGTGTGTGTGCGCGTGTGTGTGTGTGTGTGTGTGTGTGTGTGTGTGTGTGTGTGTGTGTGTGTGTGCGCGCGCGCGCGCGCAGCTGCAGGTCACACTGCTGATACATTTGTGCTGCCACCCCGACCCCCAAAGTCAGCCAGTCATATAGCCGAAAAGCATTAATGAACTATGTAGATTGCTGGAAGAAGGAGCAGACCTCCAAATGCTGACACAAGCCCCAATATTCATGATGCTTGTGGGAAATCCAGGAATCCTGCTGAACGCTACCATCATGAGTGACATACTACGTCCTTGTTTCTTCATTTTTAATCAGTGAATGATGCAATTACTATTATTAATATTAGTGTATTTACCGAGCGCTGACCTGGCTTTGAGAAGCAATGGAGCTCTTTACAGAGGTATGCAACAATACAGATACATACCGGGGCACTTTAAAGATGTATACTACAGTACAGATGCATAACAGAGCGCTTTTCAGAGGTAAAAACAGAACAGATATAAAGCGGGGGTGGGATACAGCAGGGCACAGAGGAGGGGTACAGCTGTACCGGGTGGCGGGGAGGAGATGGGCAGGCAGCATCTACCGAGTCAGGTGGAGCGCGGGGGGCGATGTGATGGCCTACATTTTGAGGCTGAGAGATTCCTTGAAGAGGTGGGTATTGATTTCTTTCTGAAATGTAGGAGAGTGGGGGAGAGTCTGATGCTGATGGAGAGGAGGTTCAGTAGCCTTGGGGCATAGGCAGAGAAGGCTTGTTTTATAGTCCTTTCCTTTTTGCAGAGGTGGATTTCAAGTCTGCACATGTCCTGGCTTCTGGTAGTGTTGCTGTCTGCCAGGGATTCTGAGTTTCCCAGCAAGGTAGCTCAGTGACTTGAGGGTGACTGCCTTATAGATGATGCAGGTTATTTGTGTGTGGAGTGGGAGCCAGTGAAGGTCTATGAGGGCCGGGGTGATGTGTTGTATCTGCATAGACCCTTGATATGATATGATATAAAGTTGCATTTATAACACACCTTTATACAAGTGCTCATAGGCGTGATAAGACAAGGTGGGGGAAACAAAGGGAGGACAAAATAACGATGTTAGTAGGCCTTTTGTATTTCAGATCGCACAAGTGCGGGCGGTGGGAAGGAGAGAAGTGTCAGGGAGAGGGGAAGGGGAAGTGCATTAACCCACAAGTGCAGCCAGCAGGTTGCTCATAAGTACAGAGAGAAGGGACTGTTGGGTTGCAGATTCAGACCCTTAAGTGCTGTGGAGCCCAGAGGCAGTCCGAGGGCAACTGGACATTTTGGAGTCTGGGCGTGAGTTCAGAAGGTTACCAGGTGACCATTGCGCAGAGCAGTCAGGTGCATCAGCAGGGGAGAGGAAGAGAGAAAGCGGAAGCGAAAATGAAGGTATTGAGTTGCTTCCGGAACCGGAGGTGTTTCTGCTCAAGTTTGAGAGAGGCAGGGAGGCTGTTCCAGAGTGAGGCCCCAGCCGAGTAGATAGGTCTGCCCCCAACTCTCTGCTTGGAGAAGCGTCTGACCCTCAGAGAGTTGGAGATGGATGAGCAGTGAGCTCGAAGATGGCAGATGTTTTGGAAGAGAAAGTTGGAGGTAGAGCGGTCCCAGGCCCCAGAAAGCCTTGTGGATGATGCAGAGGGCCTTGAACATGATCCTTGCAACCATGGGTAACCAGTGAAGAGATTCCAGAGCTGGAGAGATATGATCCCTGGGATTGAAGCCAAGGAAAAGTCTTGCAGTCCTGTTTTGGATAAGTTGTAAAAGTCGAAGAGTAGAGGCAGGAAGATTTAGAAAGAGCATGTTGCAATAGTCCAGCCCAGAAAGGACCAGGGTTCTGGAGACAGTGAGCTTCTGGGGGAAAGTGAGAACAGTAAGAATACCTCTGAGGACGGGCAGTTGATAGTTTTACTTCTTAGAGATGTGAGAAATGTGAGGAGAGAAGGAGAGGGTGGAGTCGAAGATGGCACCAAGGTTCAGGAAGAGGCCCAGAGTGGACGGAAAGAGAGAGAGAGTAAAGGAGGGAGCGGGTGTCCCAATGTCATCTCAGTCTTACTGGCATTAAGGCCGAGATCATTGGTGGCACACCATTCCTGAATTGCGGCCAGAGAGTCTGGTATGAGAGAAGAAGCAAGGGTGGTTGAGGGGAGCCTGAAAGAGAGCTGAGTGTCAGACACATAACATTGAAAAGGCAAATGAGCATCATGGCATGGTTGACTGTGTCAAAAGCAGAGAATAGATCGAGGAGAATGAGGACAGAGGGGAGATTAGAGTCAAGATTGGAGAGCAAGTCTTGACAAGTGTTCAGGAGAGCAGTTTCCGTGCTTCTGGTAGCTCTTATACTAGACTGGTGGTCATGGAGGCAAAACACAGTCAGGATTCAATATCGTTCGGACTGCGTTATTGATATAATTTTCATTGTTTATATACTTAGTCTAGTCAGAGCGACCAGGGGTCTCCCACTTGAGTGATTCCCTTCACTCGCTTGGTGCACCACTCATGGCATGCCCAGATTAATTCTTAGGTTTCATGCGATTTATTGGTTTGCGACTTCTTGCAGCAGTCACCATTTGAAAATAGCACTTTAAACAGTATGCACTTTTTTAGATAATTGTAAGATATATTTCTGTACACTGTACTAGAGCTTTAGACAATTTAATACTTTTTTAAGACTCTATTTGTAATAAATAAAAATAATATTGTAAACTAATATTTTGTCTTATGTATGATGGGGGCAGCTAAGGGTGTCTTTTTCCCTATCCACATGGTTGAATGATGTCCTTTGAGTGAACCTCTCTTTTCTTTTCCGCTGGCTTGACTTCTATGTATTAATGAGTTGTTAGATGCGGCAGAGATGTGAGCCTGGATGTAGGCTCTCTTCTTAGAGAGGATAGAGAGTTGGTACCGCCTTTGGAGCAGGTGGCGGGCCAGTTTGTCAAGGGGTGCCCCCAATGCTGTCCACTTCCTCTCCACCGCCCTACACTTGCATTTAAGGGTGGCGATGTCAATCATACCAATAGTTGCACTTCGATTTGGGGGTCAAGCAGATGTTCATGACAGGGGCTAAGACATCCAGAGTGTTAGAGATAGAGAGATGAAGGTTAGAAAGGGCTGTGTCAGGGTGTGAGTCAGACAAATGTGTAGGAGGAGAGACAGTAGATGTGAAAGCCTCAACCGACACATGCCTCATGGGTCTGATGAAAGAGAAGGTAGGTGGCAGTGCTGGAGTCGTCTTGACCTGCGGGGAGGAGAGAGAGAGGTGGGAAGAAAGGAGAAAGTGATCATTCCAAGAGAGAGGAGCGGTCAGAGGGTTAGAGAAGGGGAGGTCTGCGGTGATCAGAACATCTAGCATGTGCCCTGCAGAGTGAATAGAGAGAGGGTAGAAAAAGAGAGAGAGAGAGTGAGAGAGAGAGACAGAGACAGAGAGAGAGAGAGAGACACAGAGAGAGAGAGAGAGAGAGACAGAGGAGAGAGAGAATCGCAGAGGTTGTAAAAAAGTCCTGAAGAAGGGCTAGTACTAGTAGTATATAGGTGGATGTTCAAGTCTTCAAGGAGGAGAAGCTGGGAGTTAGAACAACAAGAACAACAGACCTACAAATCAGATTCAGTACAGGGAACCTAGAAGTAGAAAATGCAGATATAATAGAGAACCAAGACAAAGCACAAAGTACAACAGGGAACCAGGAAGTAAAGAATGCAGATGCAATTCAGGACCAAAAGCAAAACACAAAGGTCAGCAGGGAACCGAGAAGTGAACAATGCAGGCAATTACAATGTGATGCCACAAACCGTGGATAGCAACACAATATCAAGAACTGTAGAGAGCAAACACAGAGTCAATAAAGTCAAAAAGGCACAAAACACAACAGGAACCTAGAAGAAGAATGCAGGCAATCCAAAGTAATGCCAGAAAAACAGTGGAGCATGAGACAGTGTCAGAATAGTACACAATAGATCGAAGAGGGAAGGGCTGAAAATCGAGAGGAAGGAAGGGAAACACAGGAGGGATGGAACAGAATGCGGAGACCTACAATGCAAGAGCGTGCACGTGGCTAGAGAAGCAAAGTAGTGCATGTAGCCAAGTTTGAGGGAGTGCATGCACGCAAATGATGTGAGGGAGCACACATGGCTAGGGAAACAAGAGAGCTCACACAGTGAAGTTGCACGGGAGTGCACACACGCAAACAGGATGAGGAAACCTAAGATGTGAGGGGGTGCACGCAGCAAGGGTTACAAGGTAGAGCATGCGGCCTGATTTGAAGGGTGCACACAAAGAGGGGAGACATAAGCACGTGGCGGTGGGAGGATCGGTTGCAGGGGGAGCAATTCATATGCAAGAGGGGAAGGGGCACATGGTCAGGGTGCTGCGTGGAGTGAAGCAAAGCTAACACTCCCTGAACCTTCTTACCTTGCGGCCACAGACAGGAGGGTTAGGTCTTCCTCACTTAGTCTGCACTGCTACCCCATCACCGCCAAACACCTGCATCGCTGAACACCATGGCCTTTTCCTGCGATGGCTTTGCCGCAGAGGGTCCTTACCTCGGTTCCTATAGGCACGGAAGCATGAACGTAGTGAAGCGTGCTACGTATAATCTGGCAGCTTCTCCTGCACACCTGCATCGCTCAAAACCGCAGCCTTGTCCTGTGAGGGCTTTGCTGCAAAGGGTGTGAAACCCCCAGATTCTACTTTTCCAGAAAGGGGAAAAAGGCTAAGTATTTGAGCACAGCACAATACAACACACCCAGATTCGACTTACCTGATCAATCGCAGCAGGTCGATGCTACAGGCTACGTGCTACCATGACGAACACCGGCAGACACCACTGGAGCTGCAATTAACCTCTGGTCCTTGGCCGATGGGGCTGCCATGGCAGGGGGTGATTTGGGTGGCCGATTTAGAGGGCCTGACAAACAATGGGAGCGTGTGGAAGGGTGGGAGAGGGGAGGGCCAAAAAATAAGAAAGCAACCGAGACAAGGGAGGGGGAGTGGGCACACAAGTGCGGCGCGAGAATACAACTTTTACAAATGCACGACTTGCTGTGCCACAGAGAGCCTGTCCTCACCCCAGCACAGGAGAAGTTGGCGCTGTCTGATGATGGTGGGGATGGCCTGTGGGAACAGAGGGGAAAAACACATGTTGGTGCATGCTTACCTGCTGTCTGAGCAGGCGTTCGGGCTCTGGGTCTTCCTGGTCTGAACACATCCAAACAGGAATTGCCCTTTTCTTCATCTGCCCTTTGCTTTGGATGCCCAGGTGGGAGACGCTTGTGATCTAAGAGTTAAGAGCAGAAAGGAAGAGGCAGGGCTAAGAAGGTGGTTGGTGCTTAGGCCTGGTGACCTAGATCCACTTGCACCTACTCACCAACTGCAAAGGAAAAGAGGCTGGAGGGCTGCGTAAGTAGGGAAAAAGAGCAGCAAACCAGGAAGGGACCAACTGTTTAAAGTGATTGACAGGTGGGCGGGGCTTAGTCCAGGTGACCTAGATCCACTTGCACCTGCTCACCATCTACAAAGGAAAAGGGGCTGGAGGACTGCTTAAGGAGGGAAAAAGAGCAGCAAACCAGGAAGGCACCAACTGTTTAAAGTGATTGACAGGTGGGTGGGGCATAGGCCAGGTGACCTAGATCCACTTGCACTTGCTCACCATCTGCAAACGAAAAGGGGCTGGAGGGCTGCTTAAGTAGGGAAAAAGAGCGGCAAACCAGGAAGGAACCAACTGTTTAAAGTGATTGACAGGTGGGCGGGGCATAGGCCAGGTGACCTAGATCCACTTGCATCTGCTCACCAACTGCCAATGATGAGGCGTGCAGATGTATGTAGGACTCTTCTCAGGGGCACAAGGGAGGGCGATGGGAGGCCTTCCAGGAGTGCATTGCCCCCATCCAGGTGGGATAGGACCAATGCTTGAACAGTGGATCTGAAGCTGTCTGGAGGGAGGAAGGGCTTGACTTTTCACAGAAAGGAGAGCTGATACCAAGCTGTCTGAGTTTTCTTAGCTATGTGTGTCGTGAAGGAGAAGTGTTTGTCGATGTGTAACCCGAGGGACTTGCCGCAGGAGGTGAGCTCAGGTGTAAAGCCCTCAAAGTTCACGGTTGATAGCCAGGTCTGTATGTCTGGGTGTTCAGTGTTGTTGGTGAGGAGTATGAATTTGGTCTTGGAGGGGTTGAGCACTGAGCATCCAAGACAGGACAGAGGAGAGGCTGGTTTTGAGCCTATGGATGTCCTTGATGGAGTCGATCTTGAGGTATAGCTGTGTGTTGTTGATGTATTGGTGGATGTAGATGTTGTATGTGCCTAGGAGGGGTTTCAGTGGCTCCATGTATAGACTGAAGATCACTGGGGAGAGCCTGGAACCCTGTGGTACTCCACAGGTGACAGGTAGCATTGGTGAGCTAGAGCAGTCCATTTGAACAAACTGCTGGCGGTTGGTGAGGTAAGACTTGAACCAGCGTAGGACAACATTGCTGATCCCCATGCACTGATGTAGGGTGTCTGTATGTGCCTGGTGGTCTACTGTGTCAAAAGCGGCCGAGAAGTTGTGTTGAACCAGGAGGCATGGCTGGCCATAGACAAGGATGTTCAGGGCATTGTCAACCACCTGTATGGTTGCTGCCTCCGTGCTGCATCTGGGTCTGAACCCAGATTGGTAGGTTTCACAATGATCTTACCTATGAAGGGAAGATGGGTGATGGGGCAATAATTACCTAGGTTGTCGGAATCCAGAGTGGGTTCCTTTAGTAAAGGGAGGATTTGTCCTGGTTTTAGGGTAGATGGGACGGTGCCTTGAGTTACGGAGCTCTTGATGATCTCCAGGTAGGGAAGGAGAGCTTCTGTAGAGAGGGTCTTGAGGATTGATGCTGGGAGGATATCATCTGAATATGATGTGGCTTTGAGAGCAGCCAGGGTTTCTACCAGGTCCTCCGTCAGGAGTGTCTTGAATGTTGTCCAGGGTGTGGAGATTTCACAAGGATGGACCTGAGGTGGGTCTGTGGTTACAGAGCTGGTGTCTATGTTTTGGCAAATCTTGCTGATTTTGTTCATGAAGAAGGTGTTGATGGTGGTGGATTTCTTGATGGACTGTGGTATGGTAGGGACGGGTAGTGGGTTGGCACAGTGCTTGACCGCTTTGAAGAAGGCTATGCTTTTGTTGTCAGCTTCTGCTATGGTGTTCTGATAGTAAGAGGGCTTGGATGTGTTGAAGAGTTGTCGGCGGGTTGCTGGGAGTTCCTTAAGAATGACAGGTTGGATTTGTCCTAGAGTGGCGCCAGGTTTTCTCTTGTTTCCTGATGACTCTTTTGCTGAGGGTGAGTTATTACATGTACCATGGTGCTGACGGTTTTGGTTTGCAGGTGCGTTGTTTCAGAGGTGAGCGTCAGTTGATGGAGGCTAAACGGGTGTTGTTGAGTTCTTTCAGTAGACAGTCGCATTTCAGCTGGGGGTGTTCGGTCCATGTAAGGGGAAAGTTGGCGAGGTCTTCACTGACGGCTTCCACCGGGAAGTTCTTGAAGGACCTGAAGGTTTGTCTTATGGGGCTTAACTGGGGTGGTGTGCAGGAACAGTTAGGTGGTCAGAAAAGAAGTGGAAGAGGAGAACTTTAGTGGCGGGAAGACAGTGTGGTGATGATTAGGTGGAGGAAGTTACCTTTCTCGTGTGTTGGATCTTTCGTTTGCTATGTGAGGCTGAGGGTGTCAAGAAGACAGAGGAGAGATTCCTTTATCGGTTTGTGGCCTTGTTGCCTGGGAGGTTGAATTTGCCTAGGAATATATTGTTGGTGTGCGTGAGGGACATGGTGGTGACCAAGTCAGTGAAGTCTCTGATGAAGGCATGGTTGCTTTTGGGTGTCCTGTAGATGTGATGGAAGGTGACTATGTCTGTCGGGGAGAGTGGGAAGTGGCAAGAGAAGACTTCAAAGGAGCCAATGATGTCGATGGTGAGGGATCATGTAGGTCTGTGACCGCTAATGTGCCTGACAACAATCTCCAAAGCAAAATACAGAGTAACCATAACAAAAGCAAGTACCTAGCATCAACAACAATTGAACCAAAACATACTACAAGTGCCTCTCAAAAGACCATATTTGATGCCTCTTAGGCATTTTGACCTTGTCAATCTCACGTACTCCATATCTACACACCCAAAATAAGCCGATATCCTAGGTAGGGATATGGAGCAAGTGAGATTTACATCCATCAGAAAGACCAAAGTATGTAACTTTGTTATTAAGTGCTCACACATTAGTGTTTGAATATCCAATCCAGTACAAAGAAGATTCTTAGCAATAATATAATCAACTTAGATAATACAGAGTTTTAAACAAAGTAGTTAATAATAAGTAAGTTCTATAACATTTCACATGGATTTAGAAGTAAAATTGACTAATGCATTTCGAAATAATTCCTTCATCATGGAAAATCATCTGCAACAGAATTGAAGCAAAACTTAAAAGATATATAGATCACATCTGTCCTCCATGAATGGAAGGCACACCACACCTGTTCAAGCAATTGTATACAACAAAAAACAAAATGCAGTAGACAAAACGGCTATGTGAAGAATAATATGATATAGCCGATAAATAACCTCCTTCCATGTGTTATAAGGATATTGCAAGTCACTGAGGAGATCCGTGACCAAAGAGAGGAGCGACGCCGAAGGCAAAGTACCTGTATAAGGTCATGGAACTCTGAGGTGGCCTGCAAATATCCTTGTATGTACAATAGGGGGGGTATTGTGTTCCTTATAATACATGACCACACACCCTCATCTGCTTCACTATGCCTTGCGTAATCTAATGTAAGAGATCTTCCATTTACTGTTTCATATAATTAATGTAGAATGTGTTTGCATTTAAAAAAGCTAAGATGCAGCTTGGAATGTGTTACAGAAAATAGTTTGAGCAGTTTAATGAAAAATTAATCAAAAAAGAAAAACGTTTTCAAGTTGTGCTTTTACCATAGGTAAAAACATGCAATATCCTGCTCACATGTGCTAACCTCCAGTAGTGCACACATTAAACAATCTACCATGAACCCTTCCATGCCAATTACTGTCTGTAAAGTGTCCCAGAAAACATTTTTACAAGCACAGAATTTGGACAGCTTGCCATGGCTTTAAGAGCAGCAGTGACCGCTGGACTTCTGCTCTGAGCTGGCTCCAGCAGCAGGCTGCGTGATTTCACAACTGAAGCATAATAATTGATTACAGAGCAGTTGTGTTGTTTTTTTCTTATTACAGGTCAGTTGTGATGTCACAATTAGCCTATAATAAGAACATTATTTCCAGGCTTTTATACAGATATGCAGGCTGCCATGTATTATGATCATATAATGCCAAGTACTTGTGTTACCCAGCAAATTACATCCCAACTTTCTGAAAGTCAGACTAAAGAGCAGTAATATTAGATTAAATGCCTATTTGCCTATCTAGTTATTTTTTTGAAGTTTCAATTTTTAAAAAAATTATAAGCAGGGCAATCAAAAAGTCATTAATAATAGATAAAAATCAAATGTCCAGATTATATATAAACAATTCATAACAGTGTTAGGAAAATGAACCAGACATATGCCAAGCATGTAGCAATGCATGAATATAAATACAATTCAGCAAAAAATGTTGAGGGAGGGGTGATACAACTCTAACATACAGAACATATAACAAAGCATGACATAACAGGACTTAACGCGGACATAAAGAGGGGAAAGAGTAGAGGAATATATATTAAAATAAAAACAATGTTAATCTTCATATGCTAAAAAGTTAAGAAAAATACATTAAAATGGCAATACATTTGCCATTTTAATGTATGTTTATAAAGTAGAGCAGGAGAGGAAGCAATGCATTTTTCCAACCTATGAATATTACATATATTATTCCACCAATGTTTGGAATGAATACAGTGCACATTTTTCCAATTGGTGGTTATGGTTTGGATTGCTACCATGAGACATAAATCAAAAAGTAATTTGGTATGAAAATTAGCAGTTGCGGAATGTAAAAGAGAGCTGCCGAAAACAAGAAAATCAAAGCAAAAATCATGTTGGGTATTAAAAATAACCTTGATTGTTTGCCAAACAGAAATCCAGAAGAGTTTAACATGCTTACATTTTATGAATATGTGCTTGGACGAGCCTGGGGCTAGAAAACAATTCCAACAGAGATCATTAGGTGAATGACCGCATTTAAACAAGGAAATCTGGGTCACAAAGGCTCTGTGGTAGAAGAAAAACAAAGTTTGGGTTAGGTTGGCTGAGGAAGTAATTCTCGAGATGCATTTCCATTGTGGAGGCCAGTCATATTGGAGATTTGGTAGTGAGCAATCATCTATCCAGTCGTTGTGTAGAACACCATGTGTTGTGTTTGACCTCAGGGATTTGTAGAAAAAGGATGCAGAATTTTCAAGCTTCAATATGTGAAATAGTCTTAGGGAATCTGGATTACTGGCATTGTGGATAAGTAGTTCATAGTTTTCATACATAGCATAAATAATAATGAGATATTGTTTCATGGCAGAGGCAGGTAACCCTTATTTCATAGCAAAATCTCTAAAGGCAATGGGAAGATTTTGTGATAAGAATTGGTTACAGTACCTGATATTTCTAGATAGCCATGAAAATTGATTTATCTTTGATTTTAATGAGTAGGTTATGCCAAGTGAAGGGAGAGGTGAAAGCAGAAATGTTTGCTAGGGATGGTAGCATATATAGTTTAAGATAGTAGGTAGATTGACAGATACAAGAGAGTTTTGCGAATGTATTCTTGTTTTTGATAAGATAAATATCTGATAGGGGAATTGGGGAAGCCATAGCTCTCTCTAGAAGTACCCAATTGGGTGGGAATTCCAGTATATCTTGAACAAACCACCACTGTACTTGTTTGATAACAAAGGCTGCGTGATAATTCCTGAAATCTGGGAAACTGATGCCACCCTTGGAGTGAGTTATTTTTATTTGCTAAGTGAAATCTACGCCTACACTTCCCCCATTGAAATCCAATCAGGTAAGAGTCTAGGGATTTGAAAAAGGAAAGAGTAAGTAGTATAGCTAGCATATATAGAAGATAGAGAATGATGGGGGAGATCATCATATTAATGGATTCCAACCTGCCCCACCAAGAGAGATATAGGGGTGACCATGAAGA
Source organism: Ambystoma mexicanum (assembly GCF_040938575.1). Classification (NCBI taxonomy): domain Eukaryota; kingdom Metazoa; phylum Chordata; class Amphibia; order Caudata; family Ambystomatidae; genus Ambystoma; species Ambystoma mexicanum. The sequence continues at coordinate 1,065,033,204 of NC_090933.1, read as the reverse complement.
TGTACGTTCCTTGATTCTGGTTAGTATAGTATCAATATTTTTCTTCCGCATATCACAAACGGAAGTGGAGATATTAATGCCAAGATACTTAATGCCTTAAGTGCACCATCTCATTCTTAATGGCAATGTATGATGATATGTGCAATATATGTTAAGTGGAAGGATTTCTGATTCATCAATATTGAGTTTATAACCAGAGGCTTTAGCAAAACTATAGATGACCTGTAAAAGATGAAGGCCACTTTGTTCTGGGTTTTTTAGAAAGAGAAGGACATCATCAGCATAAGCTACTGTTCAAATAGGCAAATGCTCATATCGAACTCCTAATTTATTATCATTCTGTTTTATAGTTTCTAGAAAGGGTTCAAGGGCAAGGATAAAGAGAATTGGGGAAAGAGGGCAAAAGAGAATTGGGGAAAGAGGGCAGCCTTGTCACATTCCTCTAGTCAGAAGGAAAACGGGAGATAATTGACTGTTGACAAAGATTTCAGATTTGGGCATTGAGTGAAGAATATTAATCATGGATAAAAAAGGTGGGCCAACACCATGCCATTTAAGAGACTCAAATAAGAAATCCCACTCAACTCTATTAAAAGCCTTTTCGGCATCTAGTGTGAAACCTGATAGTATCTAGAAGCCTGGTTTGTTATCATTAGAGAATCATTACCCATTATTATGGAATCATTACCTATTGTTAGAGAATCATTACCCATTTAGGGATCCAGTTATCCATCATTGCATCCTGTCCAGTTATCCATCATACATTCTGATTAATACTGATTAGTAGTGACATGAAGTAGTGACATGAAGTAGTGACATGTTATATTTGTAGACACATGTAGAGATATGTTGTTATGTATTATGTATGCATTGTAGAATATGCATGAAGTCTGCATATAGATAGCGCTTGGGTTTGTGAGAGAAAGAGTAAACGCTAGAAAGCATTTAACTGGATCCTAAGCCATCCTGAATTGAGACACACAAAAGTGCCGCAGAGTGCGGAGAAGTTGTTATGAGTTAATAAACAAGTATGTGTAAACAGTTGCTTGGCAGACAGATAACGTGACCCTTGTTTGAGTGGAGAAGGCATTGGAGGACTTATTAGCCATGGGGTAGTGCTTTGCATACAGAGAGAAGGTGGGGGTAGGCAGCGCCATGGAGGGAGAGCTTTGCAGACAGAGACATGCACGAGAAGGATTGAGTGATTTGAATGGAGAAATATGAGGAGATAGTGTTTTGTACCGCAGGCAGACAGAAGATATGGTATAGATATGTAGAAAATGCCACATTGACAAGAAAACAGAGTGATTAAAAAGTACAAGTACATACATCACAGACATTTAGGCACTGCTCACATTTAGAAATGTTGACAGACAGAAAGAGAGGCATTTTAGCTTACAGAGAACAAGTGTAACCATGGATATGTATACATCAATGAACAGTATAATGAGAGGTGAGGCTTTGGGAGTTTCTAGTTGCTGGAGATGGAGTTTTGGATGGAGCTGCTCTCTGAGAGATTGAAAGATCGAGAGACATTTGGATGACTCTGAGATTGAGGGAGCATTGGGGAAGCATTCTGAGCAGAGCTGATGAGATCTGGCAGAGAGAGGCCTGGCCGTGGCTGACTGGCTGGTTGCAGAGTTAGCGAGAGAGGGGAGACAGAGCAAAACAGAGAAAAATGGGAGTATTGCTGAATAAGACACATGCATGGGGAATTAGAACAAACACTCACACAGAGCTATAGATGGGTAATCAGACAGGGTGTGTAGTATGAGAGAGAGTGTGAAGTATTGTGTGGAATGGAGAGGAATGGTATGGATTGGAGTTTTTAGATTGCTTGCATTAGAAGCCTGTAAGGCTTATAGTTATTGCATTGCATGGTAGATTTGCACCAAAAGCATAAAAGGTGCACATTCGAGATTTGCATTATAGCAGTGTTTGCATCATGCATTGCTATGAATGAATAAAAGTATTTCTATTGTTGAATCGATTCATGTGTTTTCTTTGTTTCTTATGTTACTGTGTCCATAGGAGTAATCTAGGAGTAACACAGTGCACAAAGGCCCTGAGATACATGTGCAGGGGGGGCATAGTGATCCACACCCCCCGAGGTAGATTTGTTGCACTTCTCACACTAGGGCAATTGCAGTTAATTCTATTACTAAAAATAGTCTAATATTGGAAGAGGAATTTCTACTCTTAACATAACCAGCCTGATCTTGCTTAAGGAGGTTTGGGGGAAAGGGGAGAAGTCTGTTAGATAGAATATTCACAAACATTTTACAGTCAGTGTTTATCAGGGAAATCGAAAGGTAACTTTGAGGAAGTTCAGGGTCTTTATTGAGTTTTGGAAAGACAATAATCATGGCTTCAAGAAAAGAACCTTGTGCACTCTCTTCTGATTTGAAGTTAGAGTAGAGATCACTAAATTTAGGAATTAACAGATTAGAAAAATGGGAGTAGAAATCAGCAGGAAAGCCATCAGGGCTGGGAGCTTTACCTTTCATAAGAGGTTTAATGGCTTGAAAGATCCTGGAGGGGGTAATAGAAACATTAAGGGATTGAAGATCTATCATTGGGTAAGAGTTCCTGGGTAGATTATGCAGAACATATTTAACGGAGGGATTATTGGGAGGAGCCTCAAAAGTGTATAGTTTAGAGTAGAAATCTGAATGCTTTCTACCTCCCAGATTGTCTTGTAGGGTGACCACTCTAGATTTTTCTTTTTTGAAATTGAGGTAAGAGGCTAAAGATTTGCCTGCCTTATTGGAAAGTTGATAAATCTTTGATTTATATCCAAGCATATTTGCACAGGAGTATTGAGTAACAATTTTATTATATTGGAATCTTAACTTTAAAACTTCTTACAGAATTGAGGGGGAACCGGTATTAGCAAAACAAATATCCAAAGGTTTCAGTTGTTTGAGAATAGATTCAGATTCCTGTTTAAGTTTTTTCTTTTTCTTTTTTCTTTTTATTGTCTGCAAAAGAAATAATAAGACCTCTAAGAAAGGCTTTATAACAATCGCTGTTGTTTGAGTTAGAAGTATCTTGGTTAACGTTTATAGCAAAGTAATCATTATGTTGCTGAGTGATATAGGTTTCGAATAATGAATCATTTAGTAGACTGGTATTAAACCGCCATCTATTTGAGGGATTTGAGGGATTAGGGTTACCAGGAGATTGTAGTTGGATATGAACAGGAGCATGATCAGATATCGTAATAGACTCTATTCGGGCCTTAAGGAGAAGGTTTGCCATGGAGTTGGGAATAAGAATATAAACCAGTCTTGAAAGAGATTTATGGGGCGCAGAATAAAATATAAAATCAGAATCAGTAGGATGAAGTAGACGCCAAGTATCACTAAGACCCACTTCTGATATAAAATCAATACATTGTTTATGAGGGGTGTTATCAATGTAACAAACAGAAGACCTCCTATCTAAATAGGGATCTATGATTTGATTGTAATCACCACAAACAACCAAATTATAGGGATTTATCTGGATCATATGATTTCTGAGTGACCTCCCAAAGTGAGGATCAGGAGAAGTTGGGCCATAATTGTTGAGTATGGAATATTCTATAGAGTTGATGAGTAGTTTAAGGAGAACCCATCTTCCTTTGTCATCAGATTCATGAGATAGTATGTTACATTTGAGAGATGTATTAATTAAGGTAATGACACCATACATGACCAACCCAATATCGCTTAAATTTAGCTGCTTCCTCATTAGAAAGATGTGACTCTTGGATGCAGACAATTGAAGGCTTCAATCTATTTAGATGTGATAATAGTTTTTGTCTTTTTATTGGATTATGTAGTCCATTGATGTTCCAAGAAACTATGTTGAGCGACATGCAAGTACAATAATGTATCTGTAAACCATATGGTATAAATATATAAAGAAGGAAAAGAAAGGTTTATAAACTTTTTTGTACTTATAGGTTGGAATCATATGGCATATGTCTAGAGAAGTAGTTAAGACTATAAAGGGAATGAAACATAGGGAAGGGGACACAACAGAGTGGTTTAACATGGACTTAGATAACATTGAATCTTCATAAGTAATAATGAACACATAGGTGGCTAAAAAAAGGAAGCCACACCAGTCCTTGTTAATGAAAGAGAAAAAATACGATGGGGGGGGGAGCCGAAAGGAGAGCCAGAAACCCCAGAACTCCGCTCCGGTGGAAAAGCAGAGCACAAACAAAAACAAAAAACATATTAGCATCATTCTTGTAAAAGTAGATTATGTCTCCATGTCAATTCTTTTCTGAAATTGGAAAGTCTTCAAGTAACAGAAGGTGATGTGTCCATTTCGTTCCTTTTCTGAGATTGGATATATCTGCGTAAATCCACTGAATTTTGAAATGTTGAGGTCTGTAACTTTAAGAGTGGCAGGATGTACAATGCCATATCTAGCATTTAATTGCCTAAGAACTGGACGAAAGGCAAGGAGCTCCTTTCTTCTTGCTGCCGTTGTTTTGGCTACATCTTGTGTTATTAAAATCTTGTTACCTTCCCATGTTAGATTTCTGATTAGCCTGACTTTTTCCATAATAAGAGTAACATGCGTAAAGTCAGGGAGGGCTAGGATCATGGTTCTAGATGGATTGTTGGAACCTTATGAAGGTCTGAGAGGGCCAATACGGTGTGCTCTTTGGATATTGAGTTGAATTGAGTTTAAAGGTTAAGAACTCGATGCAGGAACATATATAGGAAGGCAGTAGGATTGTCTTTGTCAATCCCTTCAGGAAGACGAGTCACGTGAAGATCATTTCTTCTATTACAATTTTCAAGGTTTTCATTTTGCTGTTGTAGAGTTGATACCGTGGTTTCCAGTGAGTTGACTCTGTTGGAAATATCCTCTGCATTTCCATCCCGTCTCTCAACCTCAGTCATCCTGGCTTCAAAAATTGACCACTTACTATCTAGTGCTGCAACTTAGAATTAGTGTCTTCCATAAAAGGCTTAAGCACCCTAATTTCTAATAGTATGGTTCTAATAGTATGGTTTGCATAACAGGGTCTGTTGAATTTTCTATAGGTGGAGTGGACTCACTTTTTTACCTTTTAAACGTTGCAGATGATAAGGGTGGTCCATCTTTGGATTGCATTTTCTTTGTTGCCATGGTGTATTATAGGTGAGTATTTGTTATCACTTCTCACTTCACTTACTCTCTTGTCTTCCCATCTTTTCTCTTGTCTTCCTATCTTTTAATAGTTAGTACCGCTTCCTATCTCCTCCTTTAGGCTTCACTTTCTATCTCTTTCCTCTTGATTTTTACACTCTCCTATTTTTGTCCTTCGTCTTTCTTTTTATTTCCCTTTACTTTCTCCTTCCCCTCTCCTTCTGACCTTCTTCTTTCTTTCCTTTCTTTTCCCTCTCGCCTGCCTCTGCTTTCCATTATGTAATCTTTCTTTTCCTCTTTCTTCCTCTCCTCCTTTTACTTCTTTCTTCTTCTCTGTCTTACTCTTTTCTTTCTCTGTTTCTCCTCTTTCTTCCTTTCGTTCACCTTCCCAACCCTTCTTCTATGCTTTCTCTTCTTTCTCCTTTTCCTCCTTTCTTTCCCCTTTATTTTCCCTTTCTCTCTTCCTTTTCCTTTCTCTTTTTTCCTTCCCTTTTTCTTCTCCCTTTATTGGAGGACTGAAAATTGCAGGTTATAATATTTAAGTTCTTGTTTTATGTGTGTCAATATTTTTTTGCTTTCTCTTCTGCCCTTGCCTCCTCGTTTTTTTACCTTGTTGTGCAGGAGGAGGGCTTCTGTGTGAAAGACCGGACCGCGTCCGATGCCGCCGCCGCACAGCTGACAGGATTAATCAACTACGCAGCGTGTGCGACGATGCGGCTCAAGGGCCCAGCTTCCAGGAAGAGGACCTCAAAGGCAGTGGCGGCTGCTATAATAGGGCGGCCGGGCCCCACCCCCCCCAAAAAAAAGAGAGAAGCTAAAAGAGATTCAGTCAGAGAACTTCTCTGATTGAATCTCTTTTAGCTTTAGTGCTGCTGCAAGGAAATAGGCTGGCTCGGCTTTCACAGCGGGGCACGTCCCAATTTAATATATTTTTTTTCTATAGTAGAGTGCGTGGAGCTAGTAACTCCACGCACTCTACGTAGCCCCTTTAATTAGAAGCCTGGCGGGGCGCTTCAGAGGTGGACCCGCCAGTATGAAATGTGCGCAAACAGTGCACTTATTCCCTGTCCCTCCCCTGCCATGGATACAGTAATGTCATTGGCTGACAAACAGCCAATGACATTACTGTATCTATGACTACTGGCGGCGCAGGGTGTGTGCGTGCGCCTACGCCACCTTCACACCCTGTTGACTGTTTCTCTTTCTTTCCAGCCATACGACGAGTCAACATCAACAACACGAGTGTGCTGCTGCCCAGTGACCAGGCGCCGCAATAAGTACCCCCATTGTTTCTTCTCTGGGCCCGGGGACTGGGAGTGTTACTTAAACTCCCCTCCTCGAGCCCAAACTATGTGGTCCACCACATGGCCCAGGACCAGGGCCCAGTCAACACTGAACGACGTGCAGGCCAGGACCTACACATCGTTCAGTGTTGCTGCCGAGCTGACTGCCGTCAGCTTGGGGTGAGCCTTGGTAGAAGCGGGCGGCCCGCTACCTCGTAGCGGGCCGCCCGCTACCACCAAAACTTGCCCCAAGTTGACGGTAGTCAGCTCGGCGGGGGCCGCCTGGGCCTAGTCTACTTTTGTTTACCCCGGTCCGTGCGTGGCCCAAGGGCCTTGCCTTGGGCCACGCCGGACCGGTATGCAAGGCCCAGGGCACGCAGGCATATGCACTGCTGCTGCGGCTGCCCATACTGCAGCCGCGGCCCGCGACCACTCCCGCATCTGCTAATTGTGCCGTTTTATATTTTTGACATTTTTCGACAAAAAAAGCCAAAAATATCAAACGGGAAATGGCACAAGTCACCAGGCAGAGCCCTGGCAGGGAGAGGGTCTCTCCCTGCCAGGGCTCTGCCTGGTGACTTGTGCCGTTTTATATTTTCAGCATTTTTTGTCGAAAAATGCCAAAAATATAAAAACGGCACAATTAGCAGAGATGACATTTATCGGAGCACTGCATTCTCTACAAACAGGCCCAGTAGCTTAGAAAATGCATCTTTTAACTGTTTACTCCGGTTATGTGTATGATAACTCATTAAAATGAAGAAAGTGTGCTGTTGTAGCTGAAGGGGTTTTGTGTTCTACTACAATCATAGACACAATACATCCAAGTGTGCTTGCCAAACACCGTGACCGAGATGAACTCGCAGAACCTCCCACCAATTTGCATTGCAGCTTTAAATAAATAATGAAGGCTGCGCTTTTTGTTCGCACTTGTCACTATTGTTCGATGCTGGCAGAATGCACCAAAGGCCTTTAAAATAGACTGGGCTTAATCTCAAAGTTACATTTCATAAATGTAAAAACAATTTCACACAATGTGAAAAGTAAACGTGATCTACGTGAGCAGAAATAAATAATACCCAATTTGAAATGATACTGAAGTTGCAAATGGTGGAGGACTTCTGTGCCCAGATTAGGTGGGCTTTATAAGGGAGTGCCTTGCTGCTGCAGGCACGCAGCTCGTTATGCATGAGGAGATGGCATTTGCAATCCCAAACAAGTCAATGACAAATAAGCTGGCATCACGGGAATGACATAGACAGCGCTGGACACTTCACATGTGTGTGTGTTTCACTGCAGTCATGTAACCATTGAACAACCAACTGCAACATGCGGTGATGGGAATGCAGTCAAATCTTAGAGACTGGGTGCAAAGTAATTGTAGGCCAGCACGCGACCCTGCTGAGGTGTTTGTCTCCACGGTCTTACCTTGAATGGGACAGTAGCATTAATCCTGCACTGGCATGAGGGGAGCTCGGGGGGAGTCCTCTTTTACAAATGATAGTGAGACTCCACTTGGCTGGAGCCTCAACTTGTAGTAGAGTGAGACATGCGCAATACAATTTAACGCATGGATGGCCTGGCACACTCATAAACTGACAGACACAGTGACCGTATCCTTACAGACTCAGGCACGCCAAGTCAGGCATGTATCTTTAAGTGCTTGAGAAATTGACCTGTTTGGGATATGATTTCATTTATATCAATTATTTAAAACATGTCACTTGTTTCTTTGTCTGTCATGTATATATTCCATTATTACCCACTTGCAATGCAACACTTGTTTTTACTCTGTAAAGTGTGTATAACTAACACCCAAAAAAAGTATATGGCAAGTAGTAGTACCATTCAAAACAATACTGCCTGCTGTTTTCTTTATTCATGAACAACACAGAACAGGGAAACCTGGTAAGCACTATGAGAACTGGGTAAATTAATTAGCACAATCAACACTCTTCCCTAAAGGAAAACAGGTGCGCTATAAATAAAATATCATATCATGCCTCTGTCCTTCCTTGGAATTGGCCATTACCATTTAAAGTGCTAGCAAATAGCTTCCATGACCTTGCATGGGGTATCCTGGTCGCAGCACCAGTCATTATCCGTGTGATGTCATCTGTGTTCATTCCATAATCACTAAAGATGTTATGTTTAAAAAACGAAAGACCCCCGAAAAACGGTCTTACTAGAAGCTTGCGGGTGTCTTCTGCTCGTTAGCTTGGGGCGCGGCAGCCTGGCTGCTTCAAGGCTTCCTCGTGCAGCCATTAGCTGCGCAGGGCATGGCAGTGAACTTGCTCAGCCATTTCATTAAAAACAGCCCGCAGGTGTATGTTTAATAGATTTAGCCAGTTCGGAAACCATCTGAAGGGTTTATATCTCATGATGGCACACTATTAATCATTAAAGTTCTCAAGCCTTTTAAAATCCCAAGTCCTCAGGCGGAAGCCCGGGTGGGAGCTGCAGTGAGGAGCAGTGTTAGCATCAAAAGCCGGGACGGCGTCAGGGCATTTCAAACTTTTCAAATGAAAGGGGCCTTGAGCCTCAGAGGTGCCCCCAGCAACTGCCCCCATGTTGGCAGTCTGCAGTCTTCACAAATAGCAACATATGCTTTTCATTCCTGGGTTTAAATGTGCATGTGTATTTAACTGTCAGCCTGTGCTTCTTCTTCTTGCTGTTTACCCACCTTCCCCTTTGATCTCGGCTCACTGCCTTGTGTTGTGCTTGATCTGTCTACCTTCACCCCTTCATCCCTTGTTGTGGCCAGGCACAGCTGTAGCACAGCTACACTTCCCAGGCACAGTGCCACTTGCCAGGCACAGCGGTAGCAGAATTAGTTACCCGTTGTTGTAGAAGCAGAAACATGGTGCAAGTTCCTGGGCATCATGATCTAATAGCAGTGCCTGGCAGAAGCTTACACCGTATGCACAAGGCCAAAATGTTGGCTTTGTCAATGCTTGTGATTGAACAGGATCTCAGTGGCTTTGCCAATGCTGTTTTTAACAGGAATTCAGCGAAGGACACGTAGCGTTCATATAAATCGGGTGCCTGAAGGGCTGCAGCAAATTAATTTTGTAATGTGAGCTCCGCAAAGCGCACTTTTAAAGCCCCAGAACGAAAACATTACAAAAATGTATATATTGCAGCGTTATACAACTGATGACTGGCACATGGTGGTAGTTGCTGGTACTTTCTTTACACATTGTACTAATGATTATTCTGGTGCAGCTTCAATGTTACAAGCAGTTAACTCTCTCTCCTTCATGTGTGAAAACCATTTTAATACTGCTCTGAGCCTATGCTGCCCTTTCTCAGATCAGTCTCTCGCTTCCTCTTTACAGACAATCAGCAACACCTTACATGAACAAATCCAACCAGTCCAGGGCAATTGTGCAACTAAAAACATTGGACTTCAACCTCCACAGTGCACCTTCCGGGATTTGGATTTCCCATAGCCTGCGAAGGAGTGACCATTCTCCAGAACGAGGTGAGCTAGCATGAGTCTTTTCTATGGTTTGGTGCTCAGGGCACTCCAACTCTGTTTGTGTTCATCTGTAGTAAAGAAGGCACACAGCTATCTTGTTTAAATATTTTTTTAAAAGAAGCCCTTTTTTGTGGGGATCAATGAAGTGGGGGAAAATCTGATGAACAGTACAGACTACAGATACAGAATGGCATCTATGACTAGCTGAGAGGGTGGCATGTGAAAATAGAAAGTCATACATATAAAGCAAAAAGGCCTGCTTATGGTTCAATGGAAGAAAACCTGTCCATTTGGAAACTGTTTTTCGAAGGATAGGATTGGGTGGTGGTTCCCACTTACCTCATGATGTCCTGGTATCTTCCAGTTGAATGGTATAAAGTAATTTGCTGTACTGCTGTAAAATCCCACAGTTTTTCAAACATCAGAATACCTTCTTTCTAATCTTCACCATTGCTCCCACAGAGATTAGGAGGGATTGGGGTTGTGTCATGCAGTCAGAAAAATCTCCCTACATTCTACACAATGTTTTTTTTAGAACAGTATTAACAGAACAAATTTGTCTCGTTTCTTCCATAAGTACTCATTTGCCAAACAAGCTGCAATACGTATTGTGTGGCTGGTGTCACATTTGCTAATGGGCATGTGTGTTAACGCATGCATACATAACATCGGCAATTATACTCAACTGTACTGGTCGATGATAAGTACAGCAGAGTTGTGCATAATTGCAGACGCTATCTGTGTCTAGTACCGACTAATTATACTTATGTGTTATTGAAGAGCATACCTAACAATGACTACATGATCCCATCTACATATACATGTACAGAATCATTTTGCTTATTAACAGGTGTCACTGTTGCCGAAAATGAATTCAGTGGACCAATTACTCTCAAAACCATTTTCCGGACTTGCACACAGTGAAAAACTAGACTAAAAGACTAGACTAAAAGACTAGGGCCTGATCGGCCAGATGTAAAAATTGAACAGTCCACAAAAGATAGGGGAAAGGCTTACACACGCACATTTTCCATGGTGTGGTATGAAAAGAAGACATGGCTCACAGGTAGCATTGCTAAGCGGTCTTTGTTCTGCTTCCCTTGCCTGCTGTTTGGAGGTGAAACGGCCTGGACAAAAACCAGAGTCACTGACTTAAAGCATTTGTCAGAAAAAAGCAAGAGACATGAATTGTGCAAATCTCATATTGAGAATATATTACAGCTGCGCATGTAAACATTGCAACACAGTTGGATGATGCCTATTGCAGGAGCGTGATGAGGCATAATGAGGATGTGGATAAAAACCAATACATCTTGTCAAAGTTAATAGACTGTGTGCGTTTTTGTGGTGCGTTTGAATTGGCTTTACGTGGCCAAGATGAAACTGAAGACTCTTTAAATCCTGGTGTATTTAGAGGCCTGGTGGATTTTGTATCCAACATAGACAGTGCAATGGAACTACACTTAAAAAATGCAACAGTATTCAAGGGCACTTCAAAAACACTCAGAATGAACTGCTGGACTGCATGCTCATGGTCACCAGAGAGATCATTGTAGAGCAGTTAAAATGCACTGATTATGTGGCTATTCAGGCAGACGATACAACTGATGTTTCCACTAAGACTCAGTCTGTGCTAGTCTATCGCTACATTGATGAACGATACAGAATTTTGGAAAGGTTTTATGGATTCTCTCATCTGAAAGACTCTAGTGCGCAGACCATTGCTACTGCCATAATGGAAAAATTGGACAAAGTATTCCCTGAAGATTGCCACAAAAAAAAGTAATTGCGCAAACATATGATGGTGTGAGTGTAATGAGGGGGGTGTCTGGTGTTGTCCAAAAGAAAGTAGATGAAGTGTATCCAAATGCACATTATGTACATTGCTATGCACACCAGCTTAGCCTCATCATTGAACAGGCTGTTTAAAAAAATCTCAGAAGCTCGAGTTTTCTTTTGTGATATCTCTGGCTTCTTTAATTTTTTTTCTCATTCTCCAAAAAGAACCACAGTTCTAGATGAGGTATCAGATCACAGACTTCCAAAACCATCTTGCACTTGCTGGAGCTACCATATTCGGGTAGTGGAAGCCATATATCAGCACAGGGAAGCACTCCGTACATGCTTTGAGCTCATTATTGAAAGACGGACTGATTTTGAGGGGGTTACTGTGCATGAGGCCCAGGGATTCATCAGAACTCTGAAAGAGAAGGAGTTCCTTTTCTTCCTTTTTTTGTTCAATGACATAATGCCCCATGTCGACATTCTATATAACCAGCTTCAGAAGCGAGACATTGACTCTGTGTATGTGCAGAAAGCTACTGCAACTTTTATCAAGTGCATTGGCAGAGTACGTGGAAGCACTGACAATCTGGAAGCTAAACTTCCACTAGAGGCAACTTTTTCAGGTCGCACTGCAAATATGAACACTTTGAATCGTTTGGCTAAAGAAGTATGTGATATTATAGTTACACAAGCCCAAGAACGCTTTGCATTTACTAACCACTTGGAGGGGGCCAAATTGTTGCAGAGTGACCTATTTCAAACACATGGACAGTCTTTTCCCAATGATGCACTGAATGCAACTGTCCAAGCATACCCCATGTTAAACAAGGAAAGACTGCGCACTGAGCTTTCAATTGTTTATGAGAGACCAGAATTCTGTAGTTCAAGTGGGGCAATCTCATTATTAAAATTGTTCTTTGAAAACAATCTTGAAGAAGCATTTAGTGAGACAATGCAGTTATTAAAAATTCTGATTACTACACCCATGACAGCAGCTGAGTCTGAGCGCTGTTTCTCCACCCTGAAGCGAATTAAAACATTCTTGAGAAACACGACTGAGGATCGTCTGAATGCTTTGGCCATGCTGTCCATAGAAAAACAACTAATTCAAGAGATCTCTGACTTCAATACACGGACTATTGATAAATTTGCCTCTCTGAAAAATACACATGCACAATTTGTGTACAAACTTTCAAAATGATTGACCAGTGAATTTCCTGTTACAAACAAGCTATTTTCAGTTATTTTGTGGGTTACCTTGAATTCTTTGTTTCAATGGCCTTATATATGTTAGGATTTTGTGTAAGGTTGCAGTGATCTATTTGACAGAACAGTGAGAAATGTGAAGTATGTTTGGATGTTATGGTTGTTGGGTAATTATAAAGCACTCAACATAATAAACTTAGTAAACTATTTCTGTTGCATTTTTCTCCATGCGATGTGTATGTGCTATTTCTGAGACCTGTGCATTCCACGTGTTGCAACTTTGAGCAACTGAAGCAATAGCAACTCAGCGAGGCAGACAGCCATTAGAGGTAGGACAAATGTCGCATTAAGTAAGTGGTTAAAAAATAAATATTTTTGCTTAGTTTCCTCCTCTCAGAAAATGACTAAAATCCCACCTTAGTAAGAGGATGAACGCATTTGAATGCCAGTAACAGCATGACAAACATATGTTTCCATCATTACTGATTATATAATGAATTTATTTATGCATACACCATAGTATCAGCTATTCTCAATACAAACTGCTGTAAAATACACCATCACACTTGCACACGTAAGAATAGTGTACCGCCATTAATATGTAAAACCAGATGCTTTTTTCATATTTCGGTGGGTTTTTTGGACAGTTAATTGCACATTTTGTAGGCCATTTTTCCAAAGACTTTGCGGGGGGAGAAGCCCCACGCACCCCACTTCGGGGGGTGGGATCGCTCGCTGCGCTCACTCGCTACTAAATTCGCCCTGGGAAATTTACGCCCCATCAGCTTTCAAACTCACCAGTTGACACTGCTCAAAGGAAAGTGAGCGGCAGACCTCCAGCAGCTCCCTTGACATCCGAAGCCCGTGTCGGAAGGTGAACAGCATGAAAGGGGATCGTCTTAAAGGTAAGTAAAATTAATTTAAATGTTAAAACTACTTATAAAGTGTTCCACCGGAGTGGAGCAACACAGCTAGCCTGCCATCCCATACGGCACCAAGCCATGCCCGCCTGCCTATCTAGTTATAACTGTGTAGAAAATTGCACATGTCTAAATAAACATCTGCCAGACCGGCCCAATGAAAATAGCACAAAAGCAATCAGCAGAATGCTAGATTCGGTCACTAATGTTTCGAAGTGCTAAAAGCAGTGTGCACATATATGCAGTGATGCCATTTTTTGGCACATGGAGTATGTAGAATTAACCAAGGTGGGAAAAATAAATAAAACTGATAATAATGGATGAAAAAATAGAAAATCAAAAAATCAAAGAAATAAAGGGGCCTTGAAAAGGGTAGTATCAAGTAAGGCAGCGAACAAGTGGAACATCTATTTAAGGGTGGCAATACATAAAAAGGGAGAATAGCAAAAAAGTGGTAGAATACTAAAATCAAGGCTCAATTTCGTGTACTCACATGAAGGGTGCGACTGCACTGTAATCAATGTAGTCAAAACAAAAACTTTTAGACAAAAAGACTCAATATTACTTCTATGTGCAAAGAGTTATATAATGTCATACAAATCATTAAAAAAGGAAACAAAGAAAGATAGAAAACGTGGCCCCTCTAATGAAACAAACAAGCATATAAACACACAATGGATTCAGACACGATTATATAACCCAACAAAAAGGGGAATTATATGCACATATCGAAAAAAGGGTAAACACGACAAAAGCAAAGAAGATCATGGCCAATAAAAGCATTAAGCAAATAAGAACAACAAAATTGGAAGAAAGTCGTTCCCACAAGTATCTGTTCATTATGCATGGGAGATTCACTACACTCTGTGACTTTGACTTTCTTTGCTTAACCATTTGGGAGATTCACTTTTCTGTGTGACTTCCATTGTCTTCTGCTGAACTTCTATTAAAGATTTGTATGGCAGGCACGGCTACGGCGATGCTCGCTACCGGCAATGCCTCCCGCAATTGGGCAATAACCGGCCCATTACGAGATGAATGGGTCGGTAATTGCCCATTCGCGGGTAGCGGTATTGCCTGGCTCCCCATCCCCATAGGGCAGAATGGGGGTGGGGAGCATGGGTGCGCCGGCACCGTTGATAACGGTGCCGACGCAATTACGAGTTATGCTCGCGGGTGCTGCACAGCCCGCCAGGTAAAACCTGGCAGGCTGTCAGGAACCCGCGAGCAGAACTCGTAATGCGGTGGGACGGTATGAACAGTGCCGGTTCCTTACTGGCACCATTCATACTGTCACCGCCAGGGTCATAATGAGGCCTGATGTCTGTTTAATTGGTTGAGCTCCTGTTTAATCGTTCATTTTATTGTGTTATTTTTCTTGCCATGGCTGCACTTGGGATTCCCTCAGAGCTCCATAGTATGGTTGCTAAACTACGGATGCCATTGGCCATCAAACTCCTCGAGCTGCTCAGATTGAAGTGCGCAAGCCTACTGCATGTGTATGTACAGTTCGCATTTGCCATACCGGGTCCTCTTTGGTTGGAGAAAGACGCCTTTGCGTGATCTCTACTGGTACGCAGGGCTCAAGTCGAGGGTACATGAGGGTGGATCCACACACTTTTTTCAGAGGGTGGACTCAGCCCCTCCCCCCCCAGCTGAAATGAGAAACATTGAATGTCCTTTTTGAATTCATGAATTAAATCCAAACTCAGGGATCAAATCGCAGTTGTCAGGTTTGCAGGCCTGACACTTAAACACTGCACTATACTACCAGATGAAAAATAACAAAGTAAAGGTGAAATGTCAGATTTGTCCAGGGGAATCATTTATATTGGTTCTTGAAGAAAACATGCACTCCTTTTAACGTTTTCAAAAAGACTGTTAGAAGAAAATATCCTCTCTTGGTTTTGTGTGTGTGTGTTTATTTTATGAAAGGCAAATGCCATTCGTCCTGTGCAATTTGTGTGGTAATGCAAAGCCAATTTAATGAAATGTGCATATTTGACCTTGATATGCAAATTTTTGGCAACGTCACATCCTATTGCGTTTGTTGATGATTGCCCCCCATTTTAATTTTTATGACTTGAACCCTGCTGGCACAGTTCTACAAATGATGGTATGATGGCTGTCACGTTACGATTCAGACCGGCTATCTCCCGTGGCAGCGGGTTGCCAGATCAGCATAGGGGAGGTGGTGGCAGAGGAGAAGAGGGAAGAGGCCAGTCGTCAGTGTGGCATTGCAGGTGAACTACAAACAAGGAGGGAGTCTTTGCAAAGGAGAAGGTATGTTTATTGTCAAGGGAGACACAAACACGCTAATGCCTGCACATATCACTCCCAACCTTTCACCAGTCTTGCTCTCACGTTGCTGCTTCATGCCTGCACATATTACTCCCAACCTATCACCACTCTTGCTCTCAAGTTGCAGCCTCATGCCTGCACATATCACTCCCAACATTTCTCCACTTTTGCTCTCACGTTGCTGCTTCATGCCTGCACATATCACTCCCAACCTTTCACCTCTCTTGCTCTCACGTTGCTTCTCCATGCCTGCACATCACTCCCAGCCTTTCACCACTCTTGCTCTACGTTGCTGCTCCATGCCTGCACATATCACTCCCAACCTTTCACCACTCTTGCTCTCACGTTGCAGCTCCATGCCTGCACATATCACTCCCAACATTTCTCCACTTTTGCTCTCACGTTGCTGCTTCATGCCTGCACATATCACTCCCAACCTTTCACCTCTCTTGCTCTCACGTTGCTGCTCCATGCCTGCACATCACTCCCAGCCTTTCACCACTCTTGCTCTACGTTGCTGCTCCATGCCTGCACATATCACCCCCAACCTTTCACCACTCTTGCTCTCACGTTGCAGCTCCATGCCTGCACATATCACTCCCAACCTTTCTCCATTCTTGCTCTCACGTTGCTGCTCCATGCCTGCACATATCACTCCCAACCTTTCTCCATTCTTGCTCTCATGTTGCTGCTTCATGATTCGTGCCATGCTTCTAGAACTCCATGCATCAGTAGCAAGAACGCAAGAGCTACCTTCATTAGCTTGTTGCGTCATAATGATCACAATTTCTGATGTGATATAAACAGTGTCAAGGCGCTTTAGCTTGACATAGTTGTCAGGCTTCACATTACAGAGGCCTTTCCACGTTCCCATGTATGTCTCGTTCCCATGGATGTCCATACAAACAAATGACTAAAGCTGCTTGTGAACTGAGCATCCAAGGCAGACCACCAGCATATCCGTGCTGACACAGCAAAGGTCAAGTGTCATTTAAGTAGCTTTGTTTTAAAAGACTAACAGACTCTTTGGAACAGAAGCAACACGTATTAACCATTGTGTCTCAAGATGGGGCACCGTCATTTGTCACAGACATCAAGTGGGCTTCACATCATCAGTGCTAGAAGCACACCACCACACGCACTTGAAACTGTCTTAGTTCGTCTATGAACATATGTAACGTTGCAAGCTGGCCATATGGAGGTTTCCTATTGCTGACAACAATTAGAAAATATGAATTTAGCGTGCAGCCAACGCCAGCTGGATCCTTTTTCTGAACCAAGGTCGACATTTCTAAGGAAGCAGCCAACAGCAGCTGTCCTTATGGGGACATAACATTTAGTTAATTTATATTTAAAAGTTGGGGCGTGCAGCTGTGACGCGCTCTTATTCGGACATGGCGCACGCGGCCTAATTCCACTTTCCTGCTCGTGGTCAGCTACGCCTTGTGTTGGTCAAAGTCCCACATATTTTTTAAGAATCGTGTTGACGGAAGTTTTCCTAGGAACTCTCTAAACTGTTGCATGGCCCATTAATCAACCACGCTGTGTCTTCTATGTTTATAAAACTTCCGGAAGAACCCATCATGATGCCGCTAACATCTTAGAATGCTTCTTGGGGGCTAGGAATCATTCTAAGAGAAATGTGCAGAAGAGAATATCGATATTTGTATTACAAATGATTCCATACCCCGAGTGCAGACATTGTCATCAGAGAACATGCTATAATCAAAGATCAGTAATGCCCCCATAAATTAACAAGTTTAAAACAGGTACGAGAAAGGTTCGGCTTTAACATTATGGTGACGGATTTTTTAAAAGGAGTTAATAAAGGTCATATCGTTTCACAGCCGGCCGGAGTTTTTTCCCCTTCAGGCTTGCAATATGTTGACACGAGCGTGAGTAACATATCAATTTACTTGTATTTCAAGCACTGTAAAATAAACAGCAAATGGCAGATGCTATAAAGCCGCCATACA
Source organism: Ambystoma mexicanum (assembly GCF_040938575.1). Classification (NCBI taxonomy): domain Eukaryota; kingdom Metazoa; phylum Chordata; class Amphibia; order Caudata; family Ambystomatidae; genus Ambystoma; species Ambystoma mexicanum. Next base: position 1,065,015,116 of record NC_090933.1, on the reverse strand, counting down.
GAACTGCGGCAGCACTGGGGTCTCTGGGGTTTCTAGGAATGCAGCAAGAACTGAAAGCTGACGAATGGCACGGAATTCGCATTTGCTTTCTGCCTTCACACGGCCATTTTACACCTACACGCATATCATTCTATGCGTGAAAGGAATGATGGGCATTTCGACACCCTTACTTCTTCAGAGGTATAAGCTGCTGGCATTAGCCTCTGCCATTTCTGCAAAACATAAGAAGAAGGGTTGAGGGAGAACAGGGAGGTTTGCAAGAGGAGCGGAGTGACAGAGAAACCGGGGCTGTTGTAATGATAGTGTGTACAATAAAGAATCCTTCTCAATCCTACCAGACTCGGGATTTCATTCGGTGCAGACTTAATACTAAGCTTATTCTCAAGGGAGATACCCATGAGCTGATGCCTGCATGGGTCACTCCTAACCATTTTTTGCTCTCATGTTGCTGCTCCAAGCCAAGGTTCTAGAATACCACTTAAGCAATAATCCGGAGGCGGGAGCATTACCATGTCAGGTTATGCCCTGGGGCTAATGCTCCGGGGCCCAAAGTTGCACAAAGGCCCTGGGCATTATCAAATGGGGTAATGACACCCCCGGTCAGGGGCTTGTGCTATTAGTACCCCAGCTCGTTGGATCGGGTTATCAAAAGCAACTTTTTTCAGTTGCGATACGCTCTAGCATTTCAAAATTGAAAAAATAAAAAAAAAAACATAAAATGGCAACCGTGGAAGGGGAAACGACGTCCATTCTCCCTTTCCATGGTGGCCATTAAAAAGAGTAATAAAAAAGAAACACATAATATGGCCACCATGGAACGGGAGAAGGACTACACATAGTTCTTCTCCCTTTCCATGGCAGCCATTTAAAAAATAGGGAAAAAAAAGGAATACAAAGAAAATGGCCACCATGGAAAAGAAGAAGGGACTACACATAGTCTCTTCTCCCTTTCCATGGCTGCCACTCGCAGATCGGAATGATCAGCGAGGAAAATCGAGAGAGGCAGCCTCAGAGGTAAGGTGTCGTCTGCCGGGTAACGACCCGGCGAGGGCCAATGAGTTTTGTTGTTACAAGCTCCTTTTCCCTTGCCGGGTACTAATTTTCAGTAACAGGGACACGATAGCTATTTGATACAACACCAATTCTCCTTTTATAATTTGCATACAATAACATATTTACAACAGTAACTTAACAAAACATATCATAACAATGCTTTAATGCATAACAAAACAATGCCTTAGCACATACCTTAGGGCCTCATTTTAAGTACAGCAGTAATGATGAGAAAGTGGTACATTAAAACCCCTCTGTTTTAAAAAGTCCACCTAACTATGAGCAAAGTGGCTGCACTTATTAGGTGACCACAGTTTTATCGCTCAAGATGTCAGTCTTTTTAAAACATCAATCATAAAGTCAATGGTCTTTGACCAGGATTTACCATAGAGACTGTAAAATAAAAGATATGAATCAAGAGTGCAAATGATTTAAGTCTTTTCTAACTATATGTTGGGAATGTAGGAGAATCGACTGCATAGAGTACCTCAAAAGTACTTCATAGGTTGCTGTTACCTAGGTATCAGATTCAGTGACAAGAATACCTGGTCGACCCATATCGATAAAACAACAACTTTGTTAAACCAATCTAACGATGGGTTACTGTGTTTCTCTTCTTCTCACAGAGGCAGAGCAGTTACTCCAACAATGAAGGTATATCAGGCAAATTTGCGCGGTATTGCACAGTATGGTGCTGGAGTTTGGGGAATTTCCCATAGGCTTTCTAATGCAGTATGTGAGCGGAACCTTTTGGTCTCCCTATTAGGTGTCTCCACGGCAATGGACACAGAGCTTTCATATCGGCAAAGCGGCATTATGCCACTAACTGATTAACTGCAAAAAGCCCCAATTTCTTTATGGCTATCGATTTGCATGAACGAGAAGTCCGTCATAAACAAACTTATCCTAGCAGTCTTACTCAACCTAGAGAATAGAATGAATAGAAAACAAACTAGCTGGGTTAGCTACCTTCATAAAGCCTTGCACGCTTTGAGGTGTTATAACCTGGCACCCCTCAGTCTGTTCTGCCAACCCAAAAGAAAGTGATTTTAGATCTCTTCAGGAAGAAGCTATTCATCTAGGCAAAACTAAAAGAGGACATCAAAGTTAGTGTTAGGACATACCTGACATTCATGCATTTAAAATTAAGCAACACATGTTAACTGTTTTGTGTCTACAATAAAGTGGAAAGGAAGCTAATAACATTGCAAGTATGATAATATCTATCTAGAGACCAATATGCATGCTCTGCTCCTTTGCCCTTGGTATGGCCCTCCAAGCCAGAAATATATAGGGGGGCAAATATGGAGGGGCAGGTGGACAATGGAAGATGCTGCACGTCTGTTATATCTAAGGTAGGGGGCAGTGTTTCTCATGCTCCTTGATTACAGCTTCAAAAGCACTTTGAAGTTACTCCCCCCTGCAGAGTGGCATGTTGCAGTATATACAGACTACTGTTGTCTTCAAAAGATATAGTGGTATTTTGTGTGCCACAGAAGTTGGCTGTGCGGTTACAGTATTGGTTGAGGAAGATGAGGTGGAGGAAGACAGCCTACTGCTTGCTAAGAAAGGAACAACCTTTCACTTTGGCAGCTTTAGCCTTTGCTACATTCCCAACAGTGGTAAAGAACTGCCACACTCATGATTCTCTCTGGATGCTAGAGGTAGGCACTTCCTCTACCTCATCTTCTTGGTCCTCTTCATTGTCTTATGAAGTGCTGTGCTTTTTTTGTTGTGTACGCCCTCCAACTGGTGGTGGTGGCTCTTGGGAGGAGGGATGGCAATAGCTGGTACCATTTTTAAGACAAATAGCAGTTTTGCTAATACTCTTGCAAGTATGTGCTGTGTGCTAGATTGTTAATGGATAAATAGGTGTAGGAGCTGTGCAAGGGTACATTTTGAGCTTCAAAGTTCCTAGATGAGCTAAAAAATGCAGTTCCGAACTGTTTGCAAAGTGCAGAGGAGTTTGCAGGCATGTCATCAGGCCCAACACGCATGCAGTCAAATGACCCTGTCCGAAACGATGACGTCAGATGTTCGCAAACGTCGACAAACACAAAAAGAGTGGAAAAAGTTGCAAAAAGTGTATAGAAGTGTTAAAAATGATGCAATAAGGTGGGGAATGAGAGAGTTTTAAGATCAAAATTTGGAAATTGGACAAAACTGTTGCAATATTGGGGAAAGTATGATATTAGTAAGTTGTAAGAAATTAAGGGTGCACTGGTAAAAACCTATGAAATTTACTGAAATAACTTTTTTAATGGGAGGTTATGGATAAGTTGCACTAATAAAAACCTATACAATTCAATGAAAAATCTTTGTTAACGGGACGTTATGGTTACAAGTAAAACCAAAAAACCTCATGCACTGCTAAGAATAACACCCATTACATCAAAGATGACATCACAAATATCATTGATGACATCACTGATGATATCACATGTGCATTTACTTTTCATAGGAAATTCCTACAAGGGGTTGTGAATCTAATGTTGGCAAAAAAGTGGCAGGGGTGAACGGGAAATGTGTGATGAACTACATACTTCATTACACAATGTACTGCTCCAAAGAACATTCCATTGCAGTGTTCTTTCAAGTACAGGAACCTACTCATACAGAAACGTAGGCATTGGCTGCAGCATACACCATAGAGGTGCAATATTTGTAATTTTCCAATGTTGGATAGTAAAACGGTGAATGCTTCTGTATCAGACTTTTCTGTACTGTGAAACATGTCTTAAATAGTTAATAATGCATCACTTACTACATACATGTACTACTACACACAAAACATAAAGAGACTACAATGCATACACCTATGGGGCTTATACAGGGAGAGTATGGTAAGCAAACAAGAGGCAGTATCTTTAGCAACTGTGTATAACCTACATGATTAACTTCATGCACAGAAATGATTGCTGTGTTTCAGGCCTGCTTCTTTACCTCTGTATGTGCATCGTAAGATGTGAATGAACTCTAAGGAAAGTAGTGTAAGAACATGTGAGAATGGCAACGTCTCCAAATGTAATACCTTTTGAATTTTAAGTTTCTGACTGTCAGTGAATAAACCCACCTGGCCTAGATATGTTAGAGAACAAAAATGAAGGGGCTAGACATGTGATATCATCAGTGATGTCATCAATGATATTTGTGATGTCATCTTTGATGTCATGGACGTTATTCTTAGCAGTGCATGGTAGTGGCACAAGTTATGGTTGCTTAGCTTACCATAACTGGCGAATTTAAGGGCTTTTTGGGGTTTTACTTGTAACCATAACACCCCTTTAACAAAGATTTTTCACTGAATTTGATAGGGTTTAAATAGCGCAACTTAACCATAACGCCCCTTTAAGAAAGTTTTTTCACTGAATTTGATAGGTTTTAAATAGCACAACTTAACCATAACGTCCCTTTAACAAAGTTTTTTCACTGAATATAGTTATAGATATCATGAATTTCATAGGTTTGTACCAGGTTACCCTTAGTTTAAATAGATATACCATACAACATACTGAACCCCCTGGCCCATACTAATTGCTGCAATGGCCACGGACTACGTGACTGTCCGTGGACTCGGACAGCACCAAAACTGTCGAAAAGCTCAGGGGGGTATCGTACATTGTTGTATCATACAACATACACACTGACCATGTTCAAATAGCAGCATATACATGAATTACATTTAAAAATAAATAAGAAGTACAAACCATAAGATATCAACAGTGCAATTACATAGGATATACAAAATCATGGAACACACTTTAAAAAAATGATAACATATGGCTTCAGCAGAATTACCTCACTGATGCTTTATACAGAAACTGCAAATCAACTATCAACAGCACACCTACAAACTAGTAACAGCAAAACTGAAAAAAACTGGTAAGTACACTACATTAATTCCTATAGTTATAAACTTTCTTTAGTAGGATAAACTAAAAAATTATGTATCTTTTTTTTACACAGAAATGGCTAGCACTCTGGATTGGCTTTAAAAAAAAAATCCCCAGGATGAAATGAGTGAAGACAGTGATACTACTGGTAAACACTGCAGTTTTCAAAGTAAACCAATGAATACACATTATTTCACATGCACATAACACAATTTTATTTCTTTAATATTACATTCAGAAAATACGAATAATACTACACAAACTGTACATCATGTAGTAATGGAACAACAAACAGACACTGTGGAAAATCATCAAGTGCACTTAGAAGAAACAATTGATCAATTATTCATTTATTTTGAAGAACTTTGTAGAAAACCATGTCAAGGAACAAATTAAATATCACTGTCCCACGTGCACCTGTACCCCTTCTCCATGTCACAGTCAACCATCCCCAAAAATTCCCCATTACCAAAAACGTCATGATGAAACCTCAATCCCTTCCTCCCCTACAACACTACATGTAGAAAACCCTAATTCACCTGTATATGTCTCCATTTCTGCTTCCCCCTCTCTTTCATAATGTCTATATTTGTGTATATTAATAAAGTATTATGTATACTGTTCTATATGTGTCTGTGTTTTGTTTTTTAAAAAAAAAAGCAGTTCGGGAGTCCGCAGACGGCGCAACTGTCTGGGATGCCTGCAATTAACCAAAATGGGGGTGTCCTAAGGACACTATGCCTGTTCGTACTGTCCGCAATAAAAATGGAGGTGTCCGTAGGACACATAACCTGTCCGCCTGTCTGCAATTAACCAAAATGGGGGGTATCCTAAGGACACTCTGCCTGTTTGTATTGTAGGCAATCAAAATGGAGGTGTCCGTAGGACACATAACCTGTCTGCATGTCCGCAAAGTTGTAACGCACCTTTAATTAGTTCGGGGACCCAAACCCTGTCTGGCGAACACACGTGCGCATGCGCACCCTACCATTGGAGTCCTACAAACATTGCGTCTGTCCGTAACTGTCGGCCACACATGTGTTGCACTTTTAATTAGTTTGGGGACCCAAACCCTGTCCGTAGAACACCTGTACGCTTGTGTACAACCTATCCCACGGAATAGGTGTCCTACGGACAGCCGTCCCATTTGTGAACGTGACTGCGACGTCATCATGTGAGCGCATCCATGCTGAGCATAGGCCCTTGACCGCGGACAGAGTCCGGGCCCCGGGACACCGAAAAATAACTTTTTTGAGCAATCCAAGATGTTTTTCAATGGAAATTCACCCTGTAGAGGTCCCAGAGTATGCCCATACTGATCTGGATACTTTTTGGAACTTTTTGAGCCCTTTTTGGTGTTTTTGTCCGCGGACAGTGCGGCTGTCCGTGAAGCACTCCCCAGCACCCCTATAAAAGGCCACACCCTAGATCTGATCCTCATTCTGTTTTTGGCTACCAGAGAGAGCATTGCTCAATATTGCTGATATCCTATATTGGATTGGCTGCTCACCTTTGCCTCCTGTACTGTGTGTGCTGTGCCACATTTGAAGAAGAACATTCCTCTGCCTGCTGTGCTGTCCTATGCTACATCCCAGATGGAAACCATGGCTTCAACTTCTACAGCTGCCTCAGCTTCATCACCACCCCCACCCCCTCCACCACCTTCCCAGGGACTGGAGAGGGGAACAGGCATGGAGATGTAGAGAGGGATGAAGAGGATGACGAGGGTGAGGTAGTGGAAGTCCTTACTACTGCCAGCCACTGTGAGTCTAGGGTGTGGAAGCAGTTTGCCACCATTGGAGGAGTACCCAAGGCATGTGCACACAAGGTGTGCTGCAAGGAGTGCAACACTGTGCTCAGTCATGGCAAACCCGGTTTGTACACCTACAGGACCACTTTCATGTGGCGACACCTAAGGTCATTCCACAGGGCGGCAATTCGGAGGGACGTCCCCTTTAATCAAAGTAGTAGGTTGAGTTCCTCTGCAACATCCTCCGTTTCTGCTCCTGCCACCACAAGAGACACTCTCGTGGGGCAGTGCATCCCTGAATCAGTCTCGCAGGCCATATGCGACCGTGAAGACCCTAACCTTTCGAGGGTCACTGTATTGTGTATGTACTGCGACGCGATACTCTGCAGGGGGGAGACACTTCGAAGTGTTTTCGAAGCTACGGTCCGGGAGCATGAGAATGTCTGCCACCTACCTAATTAATGCCCACCCAACATCTTCCTATCCCCAACTGCCCTTTCTTATCCCCGAGGTTGGTGCCCCTTCCTTACCCTCCCTTCCCTTCCTTTCCTTGTGTGTCTTGTTAAAAAACACCAAAAAATACAAAACAAAAAACAAACAAAAAAGTCTCTTTTCAGCGCCACCTTTCACAGTTTAAAAATAGAAGTGCCAATGAAATTCTGCAGGGCCCTGTGCATTTTTAGAAGTCTGCGGACAGTCCGCGGACATTGACATTTTTGGGGTATTGCACTATCAAAACCATTGCACTCTTCTCGAGGAGGAAGTGGTGGCTCTGAAAAGAGCCTTTTTGTCGTGTTTTTTTGTGTTTCAAAAATTTTCAAGTGGTCAACACCTACTGGAAAAAGAATAGCTATACTTCCAAAAAGGGTTGCAATGCATTTTGTATATTTTACAGAAAAATCTGATAGCCAGCATCAGTAAGATGAACTCCATCTCTGCGAACAATGTTTGTGCTACGAAACATAATATTTTCCTTGTGAAAAGAGGACATGCCAACATCTCTCAAAAAAGCACAAACAGCCTTGTTGACATTGCGCCTCACTTTCTTAATTTGTGGACCAAATGAAGAAGAACGCATCCACATGTGTCTCTGCACAATACGAGAAAAGATTACTCGGGAGTTTGGAAACATGTCCATGACTTTCCCAAGTCCTTCTTTCATTGCAAACTGCAAGGAGATTCCAGAGACATGTCCTAAACTGTTCCCTCCACAATGAATAATAATAATGTCTGGGTGACAGTGTGTCATCAAAGTGGCACAAACAGGAACCAAATCTAACCACTTCAATCCGCGCACTGCATGCCAGTGCACATTCACATGAGGGAATCCAAGATGTGCAGCCACTCCACAGCGCTGTGCATGCACCTCCAACCAATTTATCCACGAGTCACCCAAAATCCAGACAATCTGCCTTCTGAAAGACACAGCTATAGCTATCTGCTCTCCTCTCAGGAAACAGACTTTCTGCCAAAGTCTCGCCTTGCACTTCACACCCAGTAAACCTTATTGACCAATCCCTTGGCCTACACAGTCTCATTTGCATGCCTCTCAGCCTCAAAATCCCTGTATGCAACACGCGCGATCCGCGGACAAATCGTGAAATCTGAGAGTGTACTCCACTTCCCCTTTGATTGAGGCTCTGAAAAGAGCCTTTTTTTTGTTTTTTTAAAAGTGCTTCTAGAAAAACACCTTTCATTTTGTTATTTTTTTCTCACTTATTTTCTTCCTGATGTCTTCACATTATCCTCTGTAAAGCATTCCTTATATTTTCAAATAACATATAATTTCCCAATATGGATAAAGAAATGCCATCTCCTTTGAAATAATCACCATTAACAAAATCAATATTGTCATTATTACAACACAACATCCCAGCTCTAAACAAGAAAACAGGCAAGCCTTTGTTAACCAAACATCTTGAACCATTTTGCTGGGGACAGAAAACATTACAATTGTCCCATGCTACCCTAGGCAACATTTCAGATGAAATCACCTTGGCATTTGGAAGAACCACCATCACTGCCTGAACCAAGTTTTAAAGAGCACTCTACAAACTATGAGCACTGATGTATCCCAAATGGACAGCACCCCAACACAGTACCACTACATTTGGACTGTTCCACATGGAAAAAATCGTACAAACTCCAACCACTGCCTGCATATTGGAGCCAGGCACAGTTGACCTTATATTTTCAAATAACATATAATTTCCCAATATGGATAAAGAAATGCCATCTGCTTTGAAATAATCACCATTAACAAAATTAATATTGTCATTATTACAACACACCATCCCACCTCTAAACAAGAAAACAGACACGCCTTTGTTAACCAAAAACCTTGAACCATTTTGCTGGGGACAGAAAACATTACAATTGTCCCATGCTACTCTAGGCAACATTTCAGAAGAAATCACCTTGGCATTTGGAAGAACCACCATCACTGCCTGAACCAAGTTTTAAAGAGCACTCTACACACTAGAAGCACTGATTTATCCCAAATGGACAGCACCCCCAACGCAGTACCACTACATTTGGACTGCTCCACATGGAAAAAATCATACAAACTCCAACCACTGCCTGCATATTGGAACCAGGCACAGTTGACCACAAAACCTCCACTCCTTCAAAACCAAAACTGGCAGCCATATCTTTAGACATAGCATACCTCTCTAAAATATTTACAAACAGATCTGCAACTACCAACACCCTCACTTTCTTCACCTCTGCCATCTTCACTACACACATAGCCTCTCTTCCTGCAACAACCAACTTCAACACCTGATTGACTAATCCCCACAGTCCCCTTTCCATCCTAGATATGCTGAGAAACCCCAGATGTGGCTCGCCCAATCCGTGAACAGCCACAGTGTCTGTGGACCCTGCAACACAGGGGCAGCCCTGTTTCCCTTTCCACATCACTGTCTGCACCACTCTCTCATTGGATACAAAAAAGCAGTCACACAAACATCCACCAATCACATCCAAGAACTCTACATCTAACTCTGTCATCACAATTCAGCACTTTAGATTAACTGTTCATCACTCTGAGTGCAAGTGTCCTGCGATTGCAAAGCACCTACAGCTAAAACTACTGTAAAACTCTTCAAGATTTCTCCTTCGAGATTCATCCACATCTACATACAAACTACAGGTATGAATATTTTGTTTACAGTACGTTTGTAACTATTTTATAAATGCATTTGAACCGGGTACCTGCCATTGACCCTGCATAATCTGCAAAGAAACATACTCTAATTCCTCCCATCTCCGATAATCAAGTTCACCTACAAATCTGTCTGCTTTCTAAATTTTAGTTTACGCATATTACTTATTGAAATGTCCAAACTGTTATTCTCTTATATCCTTCCGTCATTTTCACAACCACTTACCCCTTAACACACTATTATAAATTCCTAGAATGCACTCAAAACAGGAGACCAGGTTGTATTTTACAAAAGCATTGCAAGTACATACAATGCATTTATTTAAACAGAATGCCTGACACTTACCATACTTGCAAAACCTAACAAATACAAGTGTACATTCAGAACAGTGCTAATAAGAATGTGTATAACAAAGGCAAAGAACTGAAAGGTTTCCAGAACTCATGTAGGAGACATTTAAGCACAAAATAAATTATGGAATTACACACACAAAAGCATTCTCCTTTCCAATCTGAACATTTCCCAAGCTTTTTTTCTGGCCCTACTACAACTTCCACTAATCTATTACCACACTAAACAGTGCAAAAGCAACACAGACTTTCAAAAGTGCAGCTCACAGGACACACGTATAAATTCTCCACTAACCCCCTTAGCAATGAAGCTGATGCTCTAAAATCCCCATTCATATACAAAGCTATGCAATTTAACACATACAGTACATCTTCCTAGAAAGAATTCATTTTGCAAATGTAACTAATCTATTCTTCAAGTGAAATTACTGTGACATTAACACACATATGTACTAACTTCCTTCTTTCACAATTGCAGTGAAGACAACACTCCTGAAAACCAGTAGCGTCTGAAGAACAAGACAGAACCCAAAAGAAACCTACTCTTTGCATCCAGCAAGGTAAGTGCAATACTGTCATAATGTTCTTTATCTCAAACACTGTAGTATTCTAGTATTGTAGAACAAACAATTGTATCAACCTTACAGCATTAGATTCAGTATTACTGATTGCACCTCAGCAGGTGCACACTTTGTATTGTCATCTGAACACCAGTATAGTAACACACAAATTCGAGAATAGCCTTCCCAACCTGAAGTAACAGCACATTCAACAATCACACACCTCTACATACATGCCTACCATCATACTCAGATATTCGTGCACAATTAAAACATACATTGCATAACGTCCCAACCCACTTTCTTTTTTCTCCAACAGACACCAAAGAATGCCTACTAAAAAGCAACTCCGTAGAAAGCAATGCAGAAATAGAGCAAAGAAAAATAAAACTGTACAAAATAAGCATCAACATCTAGCAGATGTATACAAAAAATGATTTTCCACAGTGTCTGTTTGTGACTACAGCTACCACTAGTGCTAACACAGCACCTATAAATCTTGATGTAGCCACAAGTAAGCATACCAAAATAATTATTTTACAAAAAATGTTCCGCCACAAAGTCCTTCAGAACCTTATAAAAACAGGGGAGAAATCATGCTCAACCCTTAAAACCTAGTGCAGAAAACTAATCCTGGAAGCTCTCATAGACAGTGCAATCCTTCTCAAAAGGAAATTATTTATATTAGTTTTAAATAGAATGAAACCACTAACAAAACTAAGTACTAAACTACAACAAGGACTTTTCAACAAACTGAATATCAACAAAGATAGCTTCACAAACATCTGTGCCGGTGAGTGGAGTCACACCACCAGCAGAGAACCATATTTCAAAAAAGAAGCATACAAACAAAAGCAAACAAATCAAATTCCCATACATAGCATTTGACAAGGGTATGAAAAGGTTAATAATACCATCATGGAACAAGAAAAGCTGCTCACAAAAATATCTCCAGCAAACTTAGCATTAGCTCTCCATTCCACTGAACCAATACATCAGTCTACAAATGGTCATGCACATCGATATGTAACATAGGCAAAAAATCTTTCACATCTTTACGCCAGTTCTTCAATCAGTATGTGAAAGGCAAAGACAAATTAAAAATAAAACTATTACAAACTATGGACTCCTGTCCAGTGCGAAAATACACAGGACTACAAGGACATTCATTAGCCTGCATTTCTGGACCTACTTGCAAAAGCACCTTCCACCATATCAAAATGATAGGAACACACCATTCAACTCTAAGAAATCTTGTTCATAAAAGGTCCTGCTTTAGCACTCGCCAATTTAAATAACATTCTTCTAAATGGTACAGCCAAAGAACTAATCGAAGAAATAGAGCGCATCCAGTGAAAATATTTTGGAAGTGAAACCCACTTACAAAATTCAATATCTTTAGAACAGAGCAGCAACAACTTTACAGATGGCAAACTTCTACTACACACATACAAACAAAGCACATCTGCTGAAGTACCAAACCATGTGTGTGTGTGTTGTCGTAGGACTTTTTATAAAATTAGCACAGAAACTGTAGACATAATGTACAAAATAGAAGACAATGAAGATTCCAAGTGGTTCCAATTAGCTCTCTATCTTATAGCAGAAAACAAACACGAAATTACTAACCCCTCAATAATTTGCAGATACTGCACTGCAAAACCTGACAACTAAATACCTTCATGTGATATCACTAATAACTTGGAAATATTCCCACTACCAAACCCACTGCAACAACTTAAATTGCATGAGAGCATTATAATTCAAACAGTGCACCCATTTCGGTAATAATACGCCTTCAACCAAAAACAGCAAAGCTACCTCCCTCTGAATTACTGAAAGGCATTTCTGGCAAAGTAGTTTATTTGCCATTAGACCTCAAAGATAATGTACACACTCTGGGAGTGCAACGTCCAATAGATCAATCTTTGATTATCCTAGTAAATGGCATACCTACAAAAGAAACAAGAATTTGACAGCAACTAGTGGAGTTCCATAAAGTTAGAGAAGCCCTGCAATATCTAAAAGACAACAATGAATACTAAAAGAAATAAACATTGAAGAAAACCTGCAGGAAACCACCAAAATAATTCAAGACTCATAAGGAACTTGCCAATTTCAACTTCTAGATCCTACTACAGCATCCAATATTTTAGACCATTATACAATTCACCCATTGCACTCTAAAGACACCAGAGATGATGCTCTGGAAACGTACTAAATGCAGCAAGCCAAAGGATCTCCAATCAGCATATGGGAAAAAAGTGTAGACTCACAAGCCTTTACTCTACTGTTTCCTACTGGAAACGGAGAAAGGTACGATGAAAGACCCACACAAATAACAGCATCTGAATACCGCTCTTTACAAATGTATTCTGAACACCCCAGATTCAGACTAGCAACTGTATGCTACAGAGTTGCACACACATTGAAATCAGGTACCAATTTTCAAAATATGTCTGCTACGCAATTACTAAAAAAAGTGTAAGAAAAAGATGAAGTTTTACAGTCAAGTATTACAAATCTTTTAGCAAACATGCATGGTACAAAAGAATACTGGTTCCGACGACAAACAGAAGTACGCTGTATGATAAGAAACCTTGGCCCACCCACATGGTTTGTGACATTAAGTTGTGCAGAACATGCATGGGAAGATTTGCACGATTTTCTATGTATAGCAAACAAAATCAAAACAAATATAGATATAAAAACACCAGGAGAACTCTGCTCTCTAGATCCTGTAAATGTATCAAGATATTGCCATCATTGCTTCATTGCTATGCTACACTTCATTTTTAATAAAACAGTTCCTCCCCTCGGAGAAGTGCAACACTTCTTTTGGAGAGAAGAATACCAAGCCAGAGGAGCACCACACATCCACATGCTTTTGTGGATTAAAGATGCTCCTAAATTTGGTCAGGACAGTAATGCCACTGTTTTGCAGTTCATTCAGAAATATGGCAGTTGTGAAATCCCTTCACAAACTACACATGGTGACCTACATCCACACATTTTACAATTTCAAAGCCACAAGTGTGGCAAGTAGTGTCGGCTCAAATATAAAAACAAAGGGAAATACTACAACAAATGCTGCTTTAGTTTCCCTACACCAGTTTCAACAACAGGACAAGTGAACAACTTCATTTCTTCAGTTAGACTTAGGGGTCGATTTATGGAGCAAACGTGCGCCGAAAATCCCAGCGCAAGCAGGTGCAAGGTGGCGCAAGCGTGAGAAACCCAGCGCACGCGCACGCGTGCGATTCAAGGAAGACGCTGCGCGTGTTTCCCGCTGTCCGTGCGCCAAATCCTGCCATGGCACACGCGGGCACACACGGCATGTGCTACGTGCACAGCAAAAGCGCACATAGCGCGGCGCACACAACCAAAGTGTGCGGAACAGTGGGCGTAACACGCGGAATGGGGAATAACGTGTGAAAAAGAAGGCGTAACTGGGGAAGTACTGCAGGGAACTACACGGAACGCCCACATTCACGCAAACAACCCGTGTTCTTGGATTCGAATACAGGAAACCTGCGCACGGCAAAAGACGCACACAGGCGTCAACGTGTCCGCCACACGAAGGCAGGCGGAAGCGTCCCCGCGCACAGTATAAAAGTGCACGCAAACAACAAACACGTACATACAGCTACGATGAATGCCCCATTTGTCGCAGCACTGATCGTGGGGCACCGCAGGAGGAGGAGAATAGCCAGGGCACGCATTTTCGCACCACGGACATGCCTTTTTGGGATGCCTGACGACCAGGTCTACGGCAGGTATAGGTTTCCACCCCATATCATCCTAGACCTGGTCAGGGAGTGGGAAGATGACCTTACATCCCCCACCCTTTGCTCCCAAGCATTGAGCACCTTGGAGAAGGTGCTCAATGTCCTGCATTTTTTGGCCACTGGGTCATTTCAGCGGACTACTGCCATAGTGGGGGGGTCTCACAGGCCACGCAGTCACGCAGCCTACACCAGGTACTGGCAATCATTACAGCACGCCCCTCAGTCCGCAGGCACATATACATGCCCAGAACACCTGCAGAAAGGCAGGCCGTTGTCCTGGATTTTTTCAGGGTGGCACACTTCCCCAAAGTGCTCAGTGCCATAGATTGCACCCATGTGGCCCTACGTCCACCTAGGGCCACTGAGCACATCTACCGAAACCGCAAGCACTGGCATTCCATCAATGTACAGGTGGTATGCGATGCAAAGGGAATCATCACCTCTGTCTATGCAAACTACCCTGGCTCCACCCATGACAGTTTCATATACAGAATGTCGCCCTGAGCCGGGCCCTGGAAGCTGGGCAGCATGGCGACACATGGCTCCTAGGTGAGTACAAATGCCCTTGCACATGCATGCATGTCACACACACACACACACAAATACACAAACCCCAATAATCACAACCATTTACACCTCCCCAGGAGACAGTGCCTACCCTCTGAGCAACCACATGATGACGCCAATCCGGAACCCCACCACACCACCCCAGGTAAGATACAACGCCGCCCATATTGCAACCAGGGCCATAGTGGAGCGCACATTCGGAGTGCTCAAGTCACGTTTCTGCTCCCTTGACCGCTCTGGCGGGCAGCTACTCTATGCACCCCCAGTAGTGTGCAGGATCATTGTGGCAGCATGTGTCCTGCACAATGTTGCAACACGGCAGGGCGTACCGGTGGACATGGTGGTGCCCCCACATCCCCAACCACAGGCACAGGCGCTGCCCATGGGAGGGGACAGGGCACGTGGCGAGGAAGCCCGGACCCAGCTTGTGGCCACATTTTTCACCTAAACTCCCACCCCTGCGGAGTGCACACAGGCCTGGCATATACCAGGTGACAATCGATGATGACAAAGAAACAGTCAACTGTCACAACCCTTCCACCCTGAGATAATTGCCATGGAAGTGCCACATTGTCTGCATCCCTAGCTACTTAAACACAAGCTATCCTGTGTGACCAAAAGGCACACATATGACATGACATGATATGGCATTTGTAACGTGCCTATACGCAAGTATTTCAAGGTGCGATGAGGCAGGGAGGGGGGAACAAAGGAAGACAGACAACGATACTACTAGGCCAGGTGTCATTTAGATTGTGCAAGTGCAGGGGTAGGGGGAAGGGAAAAGTGCAAGGGGAAGGGGAGGGGGAGTGCACTACAGGGTAAGTAGACTAAAAAACAAATAAATAGGCCAGCTGGTGGATACTGCAAAGGTAAGTGCAGACAAGTGCTGGGAAGGGGGGGCTGTAGGGATAGAGAGACAGTCCCTCAGTGCACGGGTTGCCAGGGAGGCAGTGCAAGTGGAGAGTGGCTGGGCCAGGGACCGAGGTCGGTGAGAGTGGCCCAGTTGCAGATCCAGTGCAGTTCCAGTGAAGAATTTTGCAAGGGAGAGGCAGAGAGAAAGCAGAAGCAAAGAGGAAGGTCTTGAGGTGCTTCCGGAACCGGAGATGGTTCTCCTCAAGTTCCAGTGAGGCAAGAAGGCTGTTCCAGAGGGAGGCCCCTGCCGCGGAGAGAGATCTACCCCCAGCTAGTTGCTTTGAGAAGCGGATGACCCTGACATGCAAGGTGTGAATCACACACACCTGCAAAACAGGCCATGGCCATCACTGTTATATCACTCAAACCCTCCCAAACCACAACATGACATGGCAAGCAATACCCATACACCAACACAGTAACAATAAGGTACACATTGCCATGTCAAAAATGTACAGTGGCATCAGACAATGATGCCTGACATGGAATCAGATGAAATGACTGACCAACAACCTCCCACCCAAAATAAGTCATTTCCAAATGCATTACAGGAGTTGTAGACGTAACATAACAATGAATGCCTGTCTACATGCACATTGTGCATTGCAAAATCAACACTGCAGCTTCTGTGTGCTGTGTCCAACTCCTGCAACACACTGCTCAGCGCACAGCACAGTGAACAGCCATTGTGTGTGATGCACACCCTGAGCATCACATCTAAGCGACAGACTACATCAAAAAGCAAATTAGGCATGTACAGGATCCATAATTGGTCACAGAACATGTGCTGCAGGGACACAGTGGGCACCAGAAGGCAAACAGAGTATACATGTGGATATGCAAGGGTGGTTCTACATGTAGTGCATCATAGTGCAGGTGTGAGTCAGTAAGGACATCCACTCAACATATGCATGTGCAATCAAGTGACCATCAGTGTCCTCTACACAT
Organism: Ambystoma mexicanum; assembly: GCF_040938575.1. Lineage (NCBI taxonomy): Eukaryota > Metazoa > Chordata > Amphibia > Caudata > Ambystomatidae > Ambystoma > Ambystoma mexicanum. The sequence goes on along the minus strand of NC_090933.1, from coordinate 1,064,998,125 downwards.
CACATGTGAACATTCACCATGTGTACACCCCAGCATGTCAAACCACAACTATCCCCTCACACCTGAAAGGTAAACACAACACATGAACAGGCATTGATCAGCACAACACAACATGTACATAGGATACCACCATTACAATGTCAGGGTTCCCATCACACTGCAGGGCAAGGCAACTATCAACAACAACCCACCCCCCCTCCCTCACAAATGACCATGACCCACTGAACAACTGCACCTGGGTCATGGAGCCTTCAACCCTCAATTTCACCTGGCCACAGGATCACCCTTCCCCTTCGTCACCATCTCCCACATTGTGTGTAAAAAGGTGCCTGCACCCTCAGAGTTCACCCTCATTTGCAAAATCACAAAATCCAAGCCAGAAAAACGAACCAGAACACCCTCCAGTAGATGACTTGAAGTAGCAGTACCTCACAAAGGCCAAGTACTACCACAATGATGTAACAACCAAGGTAGCACAGTAAAACAATGTCACAACAGGATGTGAACCATGTGTGGTACATAACATAGAATGATGCACCATGAACGGATGTGAACTGTCACAGGTCCCGTGTACAGGCGCGGGAGTGTCACGAAACAACCACTCCCACCGTGTCCCGGGTGCCTGCAAGGTCAAACTCACACAGGCCTCTGAGACCCCGGTGGGGAAGGAGGGTCAGGCATATGCAGTCGGGACAGGTGTTGGCACACTGGATAACTGGAATGAGTGGCAGGAGAGGGGAGGAGGAATGACACATGAAAGTAGGGAATGCACGAAAATGTACTACCTGCATGAACACATACACAATCCGAACAAACTTGGACATCATTGTCATGGCCTTCTGTAGTCCAGGCTTAGGAGTGGCACGAACCAACCACCCCCTCTAGGGTTTTGGCGTCTGCAAGTTTGGGGCTTACATAGGCATCCGCAACCCCAGCGGGGAAAGAGGGTTAGGGAACGTTGCTTGGATAGGTACGGGAAGCAGGAACACCGGGTAGAGGGTACAGGGTTTAAAATTGGATAGGACTCCGGGTGATTAGGGGAAAAAAAAACATACCAAATTTAATTACACATTCATCCATGCATTAGTGCACCCCCCAGCAAGCCTATGCAGAGCAGTTTGAAAGAAAAACAACAAGACACTTAGCTCTGGTTTTGAGTGCTGGCCTCCTGCCTGCGCACTCTCAGGTCCGGTTACAGGAGCAAAGCAATGCTGCAAAGAGAGCCACAGTCAATAATCTGTACGTGCCCATTACACAAAAACACACCACCAAACATGCCCCATAGCAACAAACTACTCTACAAACAGACAATCTGGTGTAGATGCTTCGTACCCATATATAACATTACCCCTGTGATGGGTCATACACAGTCAATGCAGTAAGTCAGCCGCCGGTGGGGCGTGGCAAATGGAACACCAATGTGTCATAATTCACACAAAATGCAATGTTCCCTGGGTAAGCAGACAGACCCATATAGCAAGGCATGAATTCAGAACAAGACGTGTTCCACCATGACGGAAACAAAGTTGGCAGTGCATGTATCAAAATGTACATGGAAATGAAATGTACTGCACCCGAGTATGTCCCTTGCTGTATGTCCCTGTGAGCTGCCCCTTTCCATGTCTCAGAAGGCTACATGGTTGATACAAGTGCCTCAATGGACCTTGGGGTACCGGAGGGTATGTGCCACTGCCCCTGCAGGTGTCCCAGACAACCTTACAATCAACAGCCATCAGTCCACCAACACATCTGAGCTGCATTGTGTGCTTCAACACCAATATTCGTCCAAGCTCACCCTCAGTGCTGTGACTAAGCCTGCATGTGCAACTCGCCTGGTGCAAGCTTTGCTGTGTTGTGGCCCCGCTGTGCTGCTCACCTTGCCTGGAGTTCCTTGGAGCACGTCAGCAGTTCTAGGATGTAGGTCTGCAATCCCTGTGCCTCTGCTTGTGCACACATGTGCATGTGGGCACCAACAAACGTGCCCAGAATTCAGATGTCCAATGGGCCATGTCTGCTGGCAAAGGTGCTCTGGAGGCTCATCCCCCTGCAGAAAGGGCATGAAACACATGATTAATGCTTTAAAGTCATCTGTGTGTGTCTCTTCAGGCATCTCATTACTGGACCATGTCAGAGACTTACATCAGAAATCACACCATCAGTCCGTCTTTCACATCCAAAGTGTGTAACACACTATCTACGGCATGAATTGCAACAAGCACGTGTACAGTAAAGATAAGAAACATACTACACAATGCATAGCAATGAATGTACACATTAATCATGAAACACCCCATCTAGCAAAAGCTGAACAGTGGACAATAACACCGCAATCATCCCCACTAGGGGTGTCAACACAAGTCACACAGCACCAGACATGCCACAGATATGACAGTCCAAAGCCCTTGTGTAATAGGTTGTCACACCGAACCATCCTTGCGAGCCCATGGATAAGGGAGGCAGGAGTGGCATATGTGAGTCAAGGACCCCAAGCAGCAAACACATACACAAGACAAGCCTGAAGGGCCCAGCTGGAACAGACAGTGGATGCCTTCAAAGGCCACAAAGCACCACACCATCACATGAAAGCACAATAGACAAGCAATTTTAAACTATATTAACTAATTACACTAACTATGAAAAACCTACATTACCTAATTAAACAAACTATCAAACAGAAACTTAACTAACTAAACTAAAAGAAAAATCAAAAATGGCTACATACGACCAGGGGGGAGGGAAGGCACCCAGGAGGGGGGAGGTACAGGGTGCTGCTCAACACCCACATGCGATGATGCTGAGCCAACAAAAAAAACCTCCATGGGCTCAACGCCTGCACAGCCCGACCTATGTGGGAGATAGATGGTCGTCCGAGTCTGGCTCATCCTGGAAAGGAGGACGTGGCACAGTAGCCTGGCCACGCTTAGCTGCAGCTTGCCCCTCGTCGGCAGCAAGTATGCCGGACGGGTGAACCTGGTTCTGTGTGGCGATGTGATGTAGGTCTGCATGCAGAACCTCACGTGATACACGTGCTTCCTCTTGCAAAGTAGCACGTGTAACACGGAGTTCCTCCTGCAAGGCCTGGCTGGAATACCACTGCACCTCCCGGCAAGCCTGTAGCTCAGCCGAGATGGTACGCTCAAGCTGTGCAAACCTCTCCTCTGCCCGCTGCCTCTGGGACATCATAAGGACACCCAGAGTGGATTTGAGGGAAGCATACTCCTCCCTCAGGGCATCCATGTGCGCCTCTGCGTGAGCAGCAATTGCTTGACGCAGAGACGACATTTCAGCCTGGCGTGCCCTGTCTGAGGCCGCCATGCCCAGCCTGAGCGAGCGGGCAGTGGACCATACAGCTTGCTGCTGGAGAAGCACCTGCCTAGCAGGGGGGAGCACAGATCGGGCCACACGCTCCATGCTCTCAGCGATGTTCTCCATTTCTGCACCCTGCCATTCTGAATTGGCAGTCATGTCTTGCTCCCACTCAGTATACTGCGGTTGCGCGCGGCGACCGCGTTGCCGGGCTTGACCCCTGCGGGACCCAAGGTCCGGGGGTCCTTGCTGTGTTGGCACAGCCTGCGGCTGCACGACTACATGCCCCCGTCGACGTGATGTCCCAGGCACATCAGTGACTGGTGTGGAGGGTGACCCTCCGTCCCGATCCACCACGGGCAGAGGAACCAAGACTGTCTGATCCCTCAGTGCAGGTGTCGCAGACAGAGGAGTGTCCACATCAGAATCACTCACCCCTGACACATGGACTTGATGCTCATCCAACTCAACATGGATGTGAGAGTCGTCATCAAGGCTGGACTCATAGGCAGCCAGAGACAAGATGGACTGTAGCACTTGGGGGTTTTCGTGGCCTACCACCCCACGACCCCCACTTGTGCCGGGTTGATGTAGTGGTAACAACCCTGTGTCTGGCATGACAACACCATCCTCCGCCTCCATTGCGTCATCACCTGAAAAATAGAGAGAAAAAAGGTCACTACACATGTCAGAAGCACACAACACACACACACACCGACAACAAAAGCATCAGGCAGACATGTGACACACAACATATAACCTGGCATGCATGCTGGGGCAACTTTGAATTGCTTCTGTGTTCAGACCTATTGAAAGGTGGCAGTTTCCATGGAAGTGGGTCTATGCAGTGCAGAAAATGTGTACGCCACTCACTACCTACATATACAAGGACTCCATGGTGTGTGCCAGGAAATGTGAAGGCAGTGCAAGGTCAAATTCAGGCATCACGTGCATTGTGCATTCAATGTGTACCATATCTAGAAGTCAAGCACCCCTCCACCCCAGTACAAAAGCAGGGATGCCTAGCATGGTATCAAAAGGCTGACCATACACCTGTGTATTGACAGGCAGTGTTGACTGGCATCAACAGCTTAATGTGATTCAAGTGACAACACTGCAAATGATGATGGGACAGTAAGCAGGACACATGATGAAAACTCTGGAGGCCACCCACGTGTGAAGAAGACACAACAATAGTTGGACAGAGTCATTGGCCATTGAACAGGCTGAGGCCTGTGAGCCACACAGATTGTCAGACCCCAAACATGTGTGCAACGCAGTACTGAGCCACAGTTGACATGGGAAGGCTGATGAGATGCCATTCAATGTATGTCACCCAGGACTTGTATTACAGTGATCATCCAGTCAAGGACACATAGGGGCATGCGTGCAATGCACATGGAGCATGAATGGGCACTCATGTCCCTGCGGGACATCTGACCTATGCACAGTACTAAGGCTGTACCACATGGCATATGCCTGGCAGATTATACGCTGGAAGTTAGCATCTACACAGGACGCATGAGCAGGAAAGTACACATTGGCAAGATTGAAGCAGACCAGTGCAAAGGTGGAACTGGGGTGCAGAGTGGCGGAGGAGGGGCAAGGGAGCATGCCTACATGGAGTCCCCACATGCAAGCAGAGGAGACATGCACGTCAGTCATGCAATGACATTGTGCCTGGGCTGAGAGGAAGGTCACCCCACGCCACATGCAGAGGGGCCAGTGAGCTGGAACATGGACCGGAGGGGCATACTTGTAACCAGCATGTCAGTAGGGTGCAATAGTGGTTTTGCGGACAGTCCCCGTCTGCTCCACATGTCCACCATGCAGCAGAGCAGACATGATTCACGGAAGCATTGCATTACTTACACATCAGAACCATGTACACGTCACATGTAGTGGCAATCATTCACAACACATCCCACAAGTGAAAAACACACGTCCTCAACAAATACGCATCAACACTCACTGGACTGGGCATCAAAGTCCAGCATCTCTCCCACTCCTTCGACCAATTCAGGTGGTATGAACTCCGCAACGAGTGCCTCATGTGGAGTGAGCTCTTCCTCCTCTGGTGCAGGCCCACCGCCAGTCGCCAGAGTCAAGTTGTAATTAGAGGCACGCTTAGCCTTAGTGCTGCGTTTCATGTAATTCCAACGCTTTTTGCACTCTTGTGCAGTGCGCACCTCATGGCTGAATGAACTGACATGTTCCGCAACATGCTTCCAGTGGTTGTCACATTGGGCAGCCGTAGTCTGACTATTGGCACCCACTAGCATGTCACGGCTGTGGCCCCGCACGTAGCCCACGAGGAAGTCCAGTTCCTGCTTGCAGAAAGGCTTCTTCCTCGACGTGCAGGAGGTCGTGGCTGTGTGTGGGATCCCAGCCTGTGCTGCAGGTGCAAACATCCTCCTCTTGGACTGTGGCGCAGACCCTGGCTGGCTAATGCCGCGCTGACCAGTATGGCCAGTGGGTTTGGTGGATTGAGCCAAGGGAGTGGCAGGTGGATGGACAACCAAAGGCCTGACTTGTGTCAGTGGCATCTGGGTGCCCTCTAATGAACCCTGCGCAGCAACATCATCTGTGGCAGGGTCATTGACCGCAACGGTCCTGGTTGGCAGACTCACAACCGGGGTGTTGTTGGGTGCATCTGCCCCTGCACTTGCCAACACCCGGCTGTTCGGGGCAGCAGATGACATAACTGCCCCAGGGACACATGTCTTGGTCTGAGCAGCCCGGCCTGCCCCTATGGTTTCCCTCCTGGCCTGTTGGAAATCTACCAAGGGCTCCTCAAGTGCCAACGCAGCCTGCGCTGGCAGACCCTGAGCCTGGGTGGCGGTGTCCACAGCTGCACCTGCAGCTACCACTACCCTTGGGCCCGTGGCAGTCGATGGAACGGACTGCCGGGTCACACGGGCGCCAGTGCCAGATGCAGAAGCTGCATCCCCCGGAACCACAGGGGGTGGTGGCATGACTGCACCGACACATGGCACAACATTGTGCTCAAGTGGCGCACCCCGGCCTCTTCCCCCTCTGTGGCCGCCCTGGACACCGTGGAGTCCCCCTACTCCCTGGTCACCATGGCCACGTCCCCGACCACGCCCGCCACGAGGAGTACGCCCAGCTGAGGCGCCCCTCACCTTTGGTGTCCTCCCAACCATGGCACAGATGTAGTAGTGCCGGCACAGATGGAGTAGTGCCAATGGGAGGTGTACACCACAATTGACCTGGGCAATTGGGGTGAAGGGGGTGGGAAGCAAGATGTTAACAGCCCCCATGCACCTGCAAGGCTGTATGTGACCCTGGTGATGTAGTGACGGGTCACGCAATGCTCAGGCACCCCAAAACTGCAGTAAAACCATGCACGCAACCCTTCAGCCAACGTGCGTGGATTCAACCTCTCGCAGTACGCGGATGCACCCAGTAACACGAATAACGCATACTCGTGGGACACGCAGGCTACTATGACATCAAAAATGGGTGCGATAAACAGGGGCACCCGCAGTGGGAAAAATAGCGTGTGCGACTCACCGTCTGACTAGCGCGATGCAGAAAAACACGCGTAGCCAATACCCCCGCCAAAAGAAGAGATACGTCCTTGATAGCTGTGAAGTTGTGATGGCGCGCAAAACAACAGGAAGCAGCAACACACGTCGGTCTCCATGAAAGGCACGTACAGCGAACTGATGGCCCCGCTCACCTTTAACCCGTGCTGAGGGAAATGCCCGCGCGCATCACGTCACTTACGCGCATGGGCCCTTTCCTCGGATTACACGCGGCCGTGCAGTTTTTCAAGCGTGCTGAAACGCCCAGGCACGCCTGCGCGCGTCACGTCACAGAGGCTCTTGCTCTTGAAGGGCCTTCTGTCCAATGAAATTGCATATGCGTGCAGACGTGCTTACGCGCTAAGGGACTTTCCTCGAATTACACGCTGACGTGCAGAATTTTCACGGGCCAAATCACTCCGTATCAAGCTGGCCACGCGTAAGCACACAAAAGACCACGCTCCTGCCCAGAAGGCCGAATTACTGCCCTCCAGAGCCCGAGCACGCTCCCACCTGCCATCTGCTGCTGCCTGACTGCCTGCTGCCCACGTGCCCTGCCATTTGCTGCCTGCACATCAGCCAGGGGTGCTGCTGCTGTGACCACCCCTGCTGGAACCGAAGACTCCCGACTGGGATTCCATCGCTCCACAGCCCAGCCCCAGGACCCAGTTGCCCACCCACTCCTGCCTCTGGGGTTGTCATGTCAGGCACTGCAACATCTGGCACCACTGACAACCCCCGGCCAGAGAGGCAGAGGAGCACCAGCTTCAGTGCCAGGGAAGTTGGTGTCCTGGTGGAGCAGTCCTGGGGCGGTATGATGCCCTCTTCGGAAGTTCCCGCGCCGACAAGGAATGACGGACTCAGATCTGGACGGACATCGTGACTGCCATCAACACGGAGGGGGTGGCAGTCCGCGACTTCCAACATGTCAAGACGCGTTGGGAGGACTTCAGGTCCAGGACCCTGAACAAGGCCCGGCGCCTCTTGAAGGCAGCGGATGCTAAGGGGCGCCGGGGCCACTTTTCGGAAGATCAGATGAGGGTCCTGGAACGCATATCCCCAGCGCTCCACGTCCAGGTCCTTGAGAGGCAGACCCATCTGGAGTCGAGCGGTAAGTGTACATGCATCCTGATTGTAAGCTGTGCGTGTGGTGATGTGCCAGTAGTGTGCAGGTTGCACATCTGTTTGTATGGGGCCGAGTATGGGTGGGGGTGTACAGGGCCGTGAGGCTAACACATGCGAGGGCTGTCATGTGTGAGACATGGATGGTGCTTGTGTGTGTAGGCTTGCATGCCAAATGCAGTTGTGTAGGCACACATGTTTGGGTGAATGTGTATGTAAGTAGGCATGTTTGTGATGTCACGCATGTATGTTGTTTTCAGCTGCATGTATCAGCACTGTGTACATGTGCATGTGTGTGTATTTGACAAGGGTGCAACAGTGATGCAACATGGATGCATGTGACAGCGGGATGTAGAAGCCTGATTGGCAGATGTGACATGGATGCCCATCTGAACACTGTAACAGTTGGCAGAGGTGTACACATGCATGCAAGTGTGGTGGTGTGTGTACATGTGTAGTGCACTCCCTGTGTTGCATGTGATGTCTGGCTCACCTTTGCCTGCTCATGCTGTTGTATGTGTATGGATGGTGCTGGCAGTTGCGATATGGCTGTGGTATGGCTCATATGTGCAAGTTGAAATGACATGTGTGTTGGCGATTGTGATGGGATGTCTGAGGTTTGACAATGCCACTCATGTACAACTGTGATGTGTGTATGTGTCCATTGTACAGTGCCCTGATGCCTGTGTTTTATTTCTCCCTGTCTGCAGCGTCAACTGATGAAGAGGGCGGAGAAGGTGCTGTGGAGCACAGCGGCGGGGATCGCACCGCCAGCCGGAGACGCAAGACCCGGCTCCCCTCCCAGGTTGTGATCTCGTCGGGGAGTGAGGAGTCCGGTGCCGGGTCCCAGGCCGCAGCTGCCGGGGGGAGGTCCAAGAGGCGGAGGTTGGAGTTGGACTCCTCGGCAGCAGAAGGGGCAGCTGGGACCCCACAGGGCCCAACGGGGGAAGATGGCACGGAGTCATCCAGGTTGGTGGGGGGTTTGGTGGAGGAGGAGGCCATGCAAGCAACAGAGATGGGGTCTGGAGGTGGGGATTTCACTGGTGCTAGTGGTGCAGTGCAGGACCTGGGACAGAAGGCAGCACAGGCCGCCGCGGAGGTGCCTGTGTGCAATCCTGTCCCTGATCCTGTCACTGCATCATCTTGCACCAGCAGGGATGCCTACGTCCAGACCCGTTTTCAGGCAGGGGATGAGCTCACGACAACTGGCCTTCCTCTGCCTGCTGACGTGGCTATCCGGGTCCGGGTTGAGCCTGTCCTGACTGGTGTGGCGTTGCGTCAACGGGCCATGCGAGGTGACATGCAGTCTTTTCATGAGGAGACTGCACGTCATCTCGAATGGCTCGTTGACCGCATCGGCCTACTGGGACAGGTCACCCTGGCTGGATTCCTCCGTTTGATGGGGCTTGCTACGATCCCCTCCTCAACTGAACCCCCTATGCGCCAGTCGTCCTCCGTGCCATCTTCCCACCCATCAGTCACCTGGGTGCCCTGTGGAGCTGCCTCTGACGGTGCGGCCAGGCTGGTGGAGGAGGCATCCCTGCCACAGTCGGGAGTCGGACGTCCAGCAGGGGTGGCCACATCAACGACTGCACCCAAGCCAGCGGAGGATGTGCAGGCAGCAGGAGGCAGTGCACGGGCAGAGGCACAGCAGCAGCAGCAACGTGGTGGGAGCCATGATGGCTCGGGGCCTTCGACATCGGAGGGGCAGGAGGACCCAGGACGGGAAGTGTCTTCCGTGTGGCAGCGGTTGGGCCACGCCATAGATGCGGAACGGCAGCGGGCGGAAGAGGCACGGCTCACGATGGTCAGGGCGGAGAACTCCATGCGGAGGGCCCTGAGCTGGGCTGAGTGCCTTGAGGCAATCCGCAGGGGGTTGGAGGTTGACACGTCGACGGCTCTGCGGACCCTCGGGGCCATGGAGGAGGACTGCCTCCGGGACATTGAGCAGGAGTTCGATGATGCCCTGGCCCGGGACATCCAAAAGTGAGCCGTCATACTAGCCCGCTGCCCTTGTAAATAGTTCTGTAGTTAGTGTTAGGTTTCATTTGGTTTTGCATTTTTTTTGGACCTTTTGGACAATGGGCCACATTTTTGTATATAGTTTTTTTTTATTAGGCAGTGTTATTAGATAGGTTTCATTTCTTCTGCTGGGATCATGTACCCTGGATTGTTTATCTGTATATAGTTGACTGTTGGATTTTCATTTTTTTTAATGATTTACCCATGGAGCAATGGTTTTCGATTTTAATTTTCCATTGGATTTACATTTGTGGACTGTGACTTTGGACACCTTTCCTTTGGATTATGATTTGTGGTTTTGCATTATTTCACGGACATGCTGGTTTTTATTTTTTTAAATTCCCATTTTTGTTTGTTTATTTTTGATTCAATTTATGTTGCTTTTAATACATGTTTTTTGTTCAAACTTCAATGTGTAGTATCATCTCATTGGTTTCATGCATATCATGATATGGGTTTTAAGATTCACTGACACCCATTGGGTGTATGTGAGGGACATGCGTTCATTTCCAAACTTGCAATTGGGGTTCTATCATGTTATTGCCATTTCTAAGTGGGTGGATGCAATACTCGGGTGGGTGTTTGGCATTTGGAGGCTGACCATAAGGGCCAGGGATCTAGATTGTGATGACATGTTGGCTGGGGGACATGTGTGGGGGCCTGGTGGAGGGTGCCCTGCACTGCTGGGGGGTGGGGGTGCAGGGGGACATGAGTTGGACATGAGTGGGGGCCTGCTGGCAGGTGCCCCACAGTGCTGGGGGGTGGTGGTGCAGGGGGACATGAGTTGGGGGCCTGGTGGAGGGTGCCCTGCACTGCTGGGGGGTGGGGGTGCAGGGGGACATGAGTTGGACATGAGTGGGGGCCTGCTGGCAGGTGCCCCACAGTGCTGGGGGGTGGGGTGCAGGGGGACATGAGTTGGGGGCCTGGTGGAGGGTGCCCTGCACTGCTGGGGGGTGGGGGTGCAGGGGGACATGTGTTGGACATGAGTGGGGGCCTGCTGGCAGGTGCCCCACAGTGCTGGGGGGTGGGGGAGCAGGGGGGCATGTGTGGGGGCCTGGTGGAGGGTGCCCCACAGTGCTGGGGGGTGGGGGTGCAGGGGGACATGTGTGGGGGCCTGGTGGAGGGTGCCCTGCACTGCTGGGGGGTGGGGGTGCAGGGGGACATGAGTTGGACATGAGTGGGGGCCTGCTGGCAGGTGCCCCACAGTGCTGGGGGGTGGGGGTGCAGGGGGACATGAGTTGGGGGCCTGGTGGAGGGTGCCCTGCACTGCTGGGGGGTGGGGGTGCAGGGGGACATGAGTGGGGGTGCAGGGTAGTCCCCCGTGGTGTGGGCTGCCTGCAGGGGCCGTGGAGGTTGTGGAGCGAACACCTGGGAGGACCCACACATCCAATTCACGTGTAGTACTCCACGGAACCCCTGAAATACACGTACCCTGCTGATATTGCATGTGAAACTTCCCGCGCACCCCAAAATACATGTATCCAGGACATTCGCGTGTGGAACTTCCAGCGCACCCCTGGAATACATGTACCCAGCTGAAATTGCGTGTGAAACTTCCCGCGCACCCCTGAAATACACGTACCCTGCTGAATTTGCGTGTGAAACTTCCACGCACCCCAGTAATACACGTACCACGCTCGCACAGGGCCAATCGCGTGTGAAACTTCCCGCGCACCCCTGAAATACACGTACCCTGCTGAATTCACATGTGTAACTTTCCGCGCGCCCCAAAATACACGTACCCAGGACATTCGCGTGTGGAACTTCCAGCGCACCCCTGATATACACATACCCTGATGGAATCGCGTGTAGAACTTTCCGCGCACCCCTGAAATACATGTACCCTGCTGAATTCACATGTGTAACTTTCCGCGCACCCCGAAATACACGTATCCAGGATATTCGCGTGTGGAACTTCCAGCGCACCCCTGATATACACGCACCCTGATGGAATCGTGTGTAAAACTTTCTGCGCACCCCTGAAATACACGTACCCTGCTGAATTCACGTGTGTAACTTCCCGCGCACCCCAAAATACACGTACCCAGGACATTCGCGTGTGGAACTTCCAGCGCACCCCTGATATACACGTACCCTGATGGAATCGCGTGTAGAACTTTCTGCGCACCCCTGAAATACACGTACCCTGCTGAATTCACGTGTGTAACTTCCCGCGCACCCCGTAATACACGTACCCAGGACATTCGCGTGTGGGACTGCCAGCGCTTCCCTGATATACACGTACCCAGCTGAAATCGCGTGTGAAACTTCCCGCACCCCGGAAATACATGAACCCTGCTGAATTCACGTGTGAAACTTCCCGCGCACCCCTGATGTACACGTACCCTGATGGAATCGCGTATGGAACTTCTCGCGCACCCCTGAAATACATGTTCCCAGCTGAAATAACATGAGGAACTTCCCGCGCACCCCAGTGATACACGTACCTCGCTTGCCGTGCTGGTACAGGGTTAGCGCAGCCCTTTGCGCTGGATTGGGGATTTTGATGGCTTTTCCCTGCGCAAGTGGCGTTCTTGGGGGCGTAACTGGTGCTGCTGCAGGGTCGCTGCGCCACTGTGCGCCACGGCTGGTTTTGGTGGCTGGAATCCATGAATACGATGTGCGCGGAAATGTATTTTGGTGCACGCGGCTGGCGCAGGGATTCGCACGAGCACACTGTGCGCCAGCCGCGTGCACCACTTGTGCGCTGAATTCTATGAATTACCCCCATAGTGTCAAAGGTAAATCACCTTTCCATAAAAAGAACAGAAGGATCAAAGTACATCAATGATTACAATGCAATCATTGCCCGCCTATGGAATGCAAATATAGATGTGCAATACATTGTAGAAAATTCCACTGCAGTTGCACGATATATCACAGCCTACTTAACCAAAAAAGAAAAAACAGAGCTCAAAGACCTCTGGGACGACATATCATCTGACAAAACACTGTCACAGAAATTGTACAGCTTAGGCATAAAAATGCTCTCCCATTGAGAATGTGACTGCTACGAAGCCGCAGACCGTTTAACCGGTACTGCCTTGTATGGAAAATCTGAAAACATAGTATGGCTACGCCTTGGTCCTGCTAAATCCAGAAAAAGAGTTCTCAAATCATATGAAAACATAGAAACAATAGCCACAAATGATCCCAATTGCCAAGATATTTTGAAAAGCAACTTACTAGACACACACTAGCCAAAAAGGAGTACTGCTTTGCAAACCATGTGTCTATACCACGTAGCACAATACTTCACATACACAAATAATATTAAGCCAGATGAGATGAAAGGTCAATACAGAGTCGAAAACTGTGAAGGCAGCATAGTGAAACTTACCACATGCAGCCTGATTAATCATATGAAATTGTCATTAGAAACTCCTCAACATAAAGAACTGTATTACATGTCCCTACAACAACTTTTTAAACCATGGAGAAAAAAAGAAGATTTATTAGATACCTATGTCTCTTATGAAGATGCTTTCAAAGCAAATGAAACACCTATAACAGATAAAACTTTATGCAGTACAAAACAATATTAGACAATGAAGAAGAACTCCAGGCACAACTAAATATAGACACTGCTGTCAGCAGACAACCTTCTCTAACAGGAAGCCAAGAACCATTTGGACAGCCACTCATAGCAAATGAGGCTGACTTAGCCATGACTGAAGTAGAAAACACCATGTGCTAGTATGAAGGGTCTACAGAAGACTTTGCTATACTCAAATTACAATTAAACAATGAACAGTGTAGCATTTTCCTAGAAATAACTAGACAAATTGAACATGGTATGCAGTACGAAACTAAAACTTCTACCTGTCAAGACTACAAACCTAAACTGCTATATGTGTGTGGACAAGCTGATTCAGGGAAAACATTCTTAATAAAAATCATCAGCACATTCCTCCAACAATTGACAAACAACAACCTGTCAGCTGTTGTAACTGCCCCCACAGGTTTAGCCGCATACAACATAGGCGGTGTCACTTTACACCGATTACTACTCCTTCCAGTAGAACACCAAAACAAATTAGACTACTACAAACTTTCTGGAGAAGCTGCAATGGGACTATGCAGAGTTTCAAAACAAATAAAAATGCTGCTAATAGATGAGGTGAGTATGGTCTCCAACCTAATGTTGGCTTTGATTCTTCTCATATTACAAGAGGTCCTCAAAACAGACTACAAAGAACTCTTTGGAGGGAAACACATTATTTTTTTGGGAGATCTTCTTCAAACACTAGTTAAAGGTGAACCTATTTTTAAAACCTTGGGGCACACACTATGCCGTGAAACTCTTGGCAGCATAGAAAATGTCAATCTTTGACAACATTTCCAATACAAAGAATTAACTGAAAACATATGTCAGTCTACAGACCTCACCTACGCCAACATTTTAAAAAGTATTAGAGTTGGTGTACTAATTAAAGAAGCACAATCTATATTAAACACCAGACACATCCATGCACTCTACGGCCATAACTACTGCTACTGATGTCTGGGAACAATTAGCACACCCAAATGTAAACTGTATGTCCTTGATGGCAACTCTTACAAGCTGTGCACAATTCAATGAAACAATGTTGAAAAAAGAAATGCAACCAATAGTTAAAATTTGCTCCACAGAAAAACTGGACGTGCATGATATGACACTACCCATATGTCAACAAGCCACAGCACAACTAAATACCTTAGAATATTCTATCTCTAACACAGCTGGTTTAGAGAAAATATTAAAATTATCTTTAAACTGTAGAGTAATTCTCAAACGTAACCTTGACATGGAGCAAGGACTAGTTAATGCAGCACTTGGTACAGTTGTTGGCTTTCAAACATACCCACGTGACAACAACATTCAGTTTGTCAATATTCAATTTGACAAACTGTCAGAAGTTAAAAGGATAGGACCCGCAACAGCCCGATTCCTTCTTTTCAAAGACATATATGTACGCAGAGCACAATTTTCTCTATCTCTAGCATACACAGTCACCATTCATAAATTACAAGGTCTTACCCTAGATCAAGTATTGATAGATATTGGCAGCACAGTGTTTAAAGAAGGCATGAGATATGTAGCACTATGACGCCTATGTAAACTTGAAGGACTATTTCTAGTCAACTTTGATACAAGTAAAGTAAATGTGGATATTCCTTGCATTGAAGAATACAATAGACTACGTGCACTCTACGCACCCCATCTCAAAACCTATCCTGTCCCTAAAAAAGCAAAAGTTTGTGAAAGAAAACTAGCTCAGACTCAAAATATACATGATCTCACAACAATACCTCCAAAGAAGTTTAAAAAAGCTAATACTTCATCAATGACCACAACCAAAGAAGGATCTACTGCACAAACAAAACCAACTACCTCTTCAAAGAAACAACGAGCACTTCCAACAAATGACATAGACACAGAACTGTCTGGTCCATTAACATTTTCCAATAAAACTGGTGTAAATTGCTATGCAAATGTAGCAATCAATATTCTATTCCAATTGCCACCAATTGGTGAAAACATTAACTTAAACGGGACGGACCAATTATGTTTGCAAATGTTAGTCCTTCACAGAAATGCAACCAACAATCCTGACGACACTTAAAGTGTTTCTGGAATAAGGCAGGAATTTGACTACAGAATTGGACTACTGTGCTGGAATGGTCAGACTCACTATAAAGAAAATCCACAAGAATTTAAAATGTACTTACTACAAGTACTGGAAAAGAAAAACATACCTATAAATGAAATCTTCCAGATTTCATACATGTGGAAACATACATGCACTCTCTGCAGCTATGTTACACAGGAACAAGTCCCTAATCTAACAGTGAAAAACTATAAACAGTTAGAATACGCCAACTGGTATCTAGCTACAATCAGAAAACTGCACGTATAAAAATACCCTCAACAACTATCAACAGTTAGAATACGCCAACAGAAATCTAACTGCCCCAAATTTCTGCAACAACCAAACAGATAAAGGAATACTGCTAAAATGCAACAAAACATAAACAATTAGAATATGCCAGCTGGTATCTAACTGAAACAATAGTAGCACTACTTCCAAAACAAAAACCATAGACCTATTCAATTCCTCCTACTGAAAACAACCACTGAAAAAGATTGTACCATAACGTAGAAAGTTTTTTTTTTAATCCTGCATGGATTCTTTTTCCCACAGACCCATTGATTATACGAAAAAACATAGGAACTGAGCAAATTGCACAGTACACTGGTTTGAAGCATAGTACTTGTAAAGTACTAACTATGAGGGTGACAACATACAGACATGTCTGCTATGCAATGCAATAACTAATTATAAGCTACCTACGCTTGTCAAAAACTGATATATTATTGTTTCGTCCTCATTGTATATGTTGGCCTATGCCCAGTCGCTTTGCGAGGAAATCTGCATCGCAAGGTCGTGACCTTAAGTTAATCAAGCCCCCATTTTAGGTTAAAGTCGCCATTTTGGTTCGTCATGCAAAGTCACACTGTGGCCTAAAATGGCCGACCTGTG
The DNA here is from genome assembly GCF_040938575.1 of Ambystoma mexicanum. Lineage (NCBI taxonomy): Eukaryota > Metazoa > Chordata > Amphibia > Caudata > Ambystomatidae > Ambystoma > Ambystoma mexicanum. The sequence goes on along the minus strand of NC_090933.1, from coordinate 1,064,981,603 downwards.
TTCTCTTGTTCTTACTTTAACCTTTTCAACCTCTGTAGGCGAGTTAATGTCCAACCTGCCTGCAGGCTACATGTTAGGGTCATGTAGACCTTGTCCTTTGTTGACCTCGGGATCAGGGGATTATTTGAATCGACGATGTTAACCTACAAGTATACAAGAACGATAATGCTATTTAAAACATCATACGCGAAATATCAGTTTGACCTGCATTGAAGCGAATGTGTAAAGAGTGTAAAATGAAACCCAGGGAATAATAGTATTTGTTAGTAAATGTATTAAGAAGTAAACCACATGCACGAGATATGGAAATTAGGAATGAACCTGGCGCGAACCCTAGCCCAGTACATGATTAACTCGTAAGCGGCTAGACATCGTTACGAAGAAACTGTATAAATATGCTGATGTCCAGCTAGCAATTCCTGTTCACTGCTCACATTGAACCTGCTGGTGTTCTCTGTGGTGTACTGACGGCCAAATAGCTATTTGTGTACTCTGTTTTGTAAACTGTTCAGTGTTGCAATATAGATTCTGGGAATCTTTACAAGCCTGTGTTGGTGTATTTCTCTCTGCATGGTGTAAAAGCCTTAATATTGTATTTTCTGATTCCACTGATGGTGCCCGAATAGGGACCCTCAAGATTGACTTCGTCTCGTTGAAGATTGGCTCGGCTATCGGACCGGGATCGGACGGTGTCAACAAAAAGGCCCCTCTGAACAAGAAGCAAATTCCTCGACAGAACAGCACGATCCGATCCCTGAACGGTGAGCTGTAGCCCGAGACGACGTCTTGACAAGGGTCCATATATCGAGGTGGGTAAATTTGCCGAAATCACCAGACACGTGGGTCCTTAGATTGATCGGGCCTCCCAGTCCTTTGGTCAGGTGAATCGTTAATTTAACCCTGACAATTTGAATTTGGCGCATTGTACTCGCGAGCACAATTATTTGACCAGGTAACACCAGAATTCTGATATGCCTGGGAAATTGGCTGCCTGCTTCAGGGCATTATTCTGCAGCGACAGACAATCTTTGGAAGTTAGCCGTCCCGCACCACAGGAGGGGTCGCCGGCATGTACTATGTACTGTAAGAAAGGCTTTGGTAGTATAGCATTTAATGATATTTGGCACAGACAGACCAGACATAACCCTACTCTTCGGTGGCCAACCAATGATAGCTTTGAAATCCCTCGGTTAGAATATTTAGAGTCTGTATTGATAAAGAAACAGGCTAGACCTGCAGCATTTGACGCATTGCACAGTTGGAAAACAGAAGCTTTGCAGCAACAAAAGAGTAGAGAAAAACATATGCGTCGACATATGACGAATGCCGAAAAAGCACTGTTATATGATCAAAATAAACAATTGGAATCAGTTAGGAACACGGACAGAGCGTTTCAATTAGGCATTCAGAAAATTTACCCTTCGAAAGATTTTCATACGTGCGATGAATTGATTAGCAAACTTTTGCATGAACGAAGGCCCGATGCCTCTGCGCCACCCACGTACATCCCTCCTCCTGGTGCTTTGCCTCTTCCTGTCGTTATTCCTCCTCCCATAGTCCCCCCGGTCCTTCCTATTGTTCTTCCTGTTGCTCCTGCAGTCGTCACTCCTTTGCCTGCCCCCTTGCCACCACCTATTGACATTCAGAATGTGCCTACTCTTCCTCTTCCAAGTGATTCCGCATCGCTTGTAGTAGACCAGGGATCGGGATCAAGGGTTGTGACTCGTAATACTGTGTCCCCAGATAAAAAGAATGAATTGATTGCTTGGGCTAAACATTGTATCGAGAAGGGTGAACAAGCTGATGTTTTTTCCACACTCGAAAATCTAAAAAGTATTCCCGAGAAAAATGTTTTTATTGAAGGGTTAGGAATTCATTTAAGCCTAATGTGGAATAGATTAAACAATGTAGATCTCCCACAAGGGTTATGGGATTTGAACACCTTAGCGTTGTCTAGGGATACCGCAGAGAAAGTATATGAGCATGTCACGAGGATTTTTGTGTATAGCAAGGAGTTGGAAGATTTACAGAATGAAGAAGCAGATGGTGATAGTTTAGGCGCTATAATCTTACAGAAACGGTTTTCTCCTCGCCGTGAATTGGTAGGTGAGGAAGCACGAATTTGTATAAAGAATGCGATAAGATGGATTTCGGATATGTCGATAACTCCAGATGAAGTATATGATACATATAGTCAGTATACGTTAGAAATGCAAAAGAAAGTGATACAGGTTATGGTAGAATACCTGCAGGATGAGTGTGTAAAAAGAAAGATTTGTTGTCCCGCAGAATTTTGGGTGTTTATAAGAGAGCCTTTTCGATTGATACCTCTTCGACTGCCTTAGCGCTTGATTTGGCTCTGTTGCTTAGTTAGCGTTTGGAGCTACCTACTTCTCAGTTGCCTATGAGAGAGGTCCCTCTGACATTTGTCCCAAAAGTTCAGATTGCGGCCGATGCTGCACGAGGTATAGTCGCTGTGGACATTCCTGCACATTATGTATCGCAGTTTGTTCACGTCCCATTCTCGAGACAGGAAGTGAACACCATAAAGCAATCTATTCCTGATATAAGAAACAATCCGATGAGGTTCTATAAAGAAATAGAGTCAGACTTACAATCATCGGTACTCACCTTAAGCGATATTGATTTATTATTTCCCGTACTCATGCCAGTTGATTTGTGGAAACAGATTAGGACTGTAGATGATGTACCTGGGTAGGAGATATATGGGATAATATGGTTAGGCTCGACAGAGAAAGACCAGCTGGCGAGAGACCGCCTCAAGTGACATTAACTTCGCCTGATAAGATTATTGTAAAATTGAAAACCATAGTTCCTGAAAAAATAATTATTTGGGACAATGTTACGGCCTGTGTCCAAGGAAAGTCTGAGGGTGTTACCGAGTTCTTCAATCGGTTCGAACAGGTATTTTCAGATTTCAGTGGACAAGACTTAGGCACAGAGTCAGGGAAAAGGCTGTTTGTCGACAAATTTGTACGTGGATTGCTGCCTGACATCCAGTTACAGATTATGTCCTCCGAAAGCGCTTGGCAGGCAAAGTCTCAATCAGAAGTACTGCACATGGCTCAGTACTATGAAAATTGTCTGAGGAAAAACTTGAGAAAAGAAAGGGTGACCTGAAACAAAAGTACTAATACAACAGATTGTTAGAAGCCCTAGAGGGGGTAATACACAATTTAGAGGTCAATACGTTCTACAGGGAAGTACGCCCCAGGCTCCGGTAACCATTAACCAGTGTGCCTATTGTCGACAAGAAGGTCACTGGCGCGCACAATGTCTGACCTTGCAGCAAAGGTCATTTGGAAACATGGGTAGAAGATCCAGAGGTTGCTCTGGTTTAGGGGCCCCTGGTAGAGGCCAGTTTGCGTCAGAATTACAGCAACCTTCTTCACAGGATAAACAAGTATCGAGTGTGGATAATAGAAACATTTTTGATCATCCTTCTGCCGCGTACCTCTCTGAAAAACTTCCTTTTGATGACATTCTGTTTCGTTAGGATTGCCCGAAGCAGGATTTGGACCACGCCTATTCCCGTTCATCAGAAAGGTCCCTACGTTGAGATGGCGGTGGGAAATAGGAAGCATCTATTTTTAGTAGATACGGGAGCACAAAAGTGTTCCATTGACCATTCACGGGTTCCAAACATTCCCCTGTCAGGGCAATCCAACGTTTCTGTAGGGTTTTCAGGCACACCTCTAGTTTGTCCAGTCTCTTTGCCGGTACCGATAACTTTGGGTCCCTTCACGGAGCAGTGTCCATTTCTACTTACTACAAACTGTGGAGAGAATTTGCTGGGGTTACATTTGTTGAAGGAATTGAATGTAGTAATACATTGCTCCCCGGACGGAGTTCGGTTAACAATTTCACCTCAGCAATCACTCGCCTCTCAGTTCTTGACTCGACCTTTACCGCCAGAATTCAGTAACATTGCGGAATGCTTATGGGCAATTGATGATAGTGATGTGGGCATTCTTCAAATTGAACCTGTTAAAATTATTCTGAAACATGGAGTAAAACTGCCTTGCATTCCACAATATAAAATCTCAGTTTAAGGCGAACAAGCTTTGAAATGTGTAGTTTCTGACTTTATACATCTTGGAGTAATTGAGGAAATTACAGGTAGTTTGTGTAACAGCCCGATTTTGCCAGTATACAAAAAAGGTGATAATATGATTCCTTTTCGGTTTATAATTGATTTGCGTGCTATTAACAAAATTGTGGCTCCTCAATTTCCCATTGTACGTGATGTAACTACGATACTAACTATGATTCCGGCTTCTGCCACTCACTTTAGCATTGTTGATCTCAAAAATGCGTTTTTCAGTATTCCTATACACAAGGATAGTAGGTATTTGTTCGCGTTTACCCTAGGTGGACGCTCGTTCACATTCACTCGTGCCCCACAAGGGTACACTGAGAGTCCAAGTATTTATAGTAGAGGATTGAAAGAGCAACTCGATACTCTCGAGTTGCCTACTAATTGCACGTTACTACAGTATGTAGATGATCTCCTCTTGGCTGCTGATTCTGAAAGTGCCTGTAAAGAAGGCACCATGTTGTTGCTTTGTCATCTGGCAAAACATGGCCATAAAGCTTCACTCAAAAAATTCCAATATTGTTGTCAGGAGGTCGCCTATTTAGGCTATCTCCTGTCAAAGGAGGGGAGAAGGTTGACACCTGAACGAATAAAAACTATTTCTGGCATATCTGTCCCAAATACGCAGAAGGAAGTTAGAGCCCTGATAGGTATGGCTTCTTACTGTAGATTGTGGATCCCTAACTTTTTGTTAACGATTAAACCAATGCTGGCTTTGACAAAGAAGGGCATTTCTTTTCCATTGCCATGGACTTTGGAACACCAGACAGCATTTGATTTACTCAAAACCGCACTGGGTTCGGCACCGGTTTTAGGAACTCAAAATTATGAAAAGACCTTTGTGTTGTATGTGCATGAACATGATGGATGTGCTTTGGCTGTGTTAACACAGGAACATGGAGGGAAGAATAGGCTTTGCGGCTATTTCTCATCCATCCTTGATCCTGTTGCATGCGCTTTGCTGAGATGTTTGAGAGCTGTTGATGCTGCTGCTGCGTCTGTAAAACAGAGCGAGGGAATGGTCCTGGGTCGTGCGTTAACCCTAATGGTACCTCACTCTGTGGATGTTCTATTAAATAGAACTCAAACGCAACACCTTACTTCTGCACGATTGACAAGATACAAATTGATCTTGTTTGCTCCCCACATTCAAATTCAGAGGCTGAACTTTTACCTGTCCCGCAAGATACTGTTGATGGTGACGAAACGTCACATGATTGCCTTTACACTACAGAACAAGAGACTAAAGGTAGAATCGATTTGAAAGATACGCCTTTGAATAGTCCACAAGGAGAGCTATTTTCTGATGGCTCTTGTTTCAAACTTCCGAATGGTACATCCACGGCTGCTTATGCCGTCACTACCTTAAGCACGATTGTAGAAACCAAAAGAATTATGCATAATTCCGCGCAGGCCGCAGAAATTATAGCATTAACTCAAGCTTGTAAACTTTCTGAAGGGCTTACAGTAAATATATATACCGACAGTCAGTATGCCTTTGGGGTAGTTCACAACTTCGGTAGACTTTGGAAATAACAAGGTTTCTTGACCTCACATGGCACAAAAATACAGCACGGCACTTTAATAGTGTGATTACTTTCAGCGCTCGCACTCCCTGTTCAGTTAGCCATTGTAAAATGTACAGCACATCAGAAGGTTACAGATGATATAGGAAAGGGAATGCTTTCGCTGATCAGATAGCTAAACAAACTGCCACTGATTTTAGTTCAGAAATGTATGCTGTAAGGGAAACTGTAAATGTCTGCACCTTTGGTGAAAGTATTGATTCTGTAAAAGACATTCAAGCAGATGCTACTGTAGAGGAGACCAAGAAATGGGTCGATGGTTCAGGGAGATTGGATGGTGATGGGTTTTGGGTGGACAATGTTGAAGGAAAATAGTTACTCCCTTACGCCTATATTACAATGATGGTCATTATGGCTCATGGCCCGACCCATGTCTGTGCGCGTAAATTGACTAAAATGTTACACAGTGTATGGGCCACTGATAAAATCTTCAAAATTGCGGAGTGCTTTGTCCAAGGGTGCATGGACTGTTTGCAGCACAATGTAGGAAAAGGTACCTCGACTCCTAGAGGAAGTTTCGCTCCACCTTCTGTTCTCTTTGAGGTCATCCACTTTGATTTTATTGAGATGGAACGTTCCAACAATCTTAAATACGTGTTGGTTATCATTTGTGCATTTAGCAAGTGGGTTGAGGCCTTCCCTGTTAGAGATGCAATGGCCATAACTGCGGCAAAGACTCTGTTGTAAAAGTTCTTTCCTAGTTTCGGGCTGCCGAGAGTTATCTGGTCGGATAATGGGCCACACTTTATCGCTGCTGTAATCCTACAAATATGTGAAGGATTGCAGATTGATAAACGGTTCCATTTGGCCAGACATGCCCAAAGTGCCGGATTAGTGGAAAGGCATAACGGCATTATAAAGAACAAGCTCGCTAAGACGTGTGCTGGCACCAAGTTAAAATGGCCGGAAGCCTTACCGATCGTGTTGCTGTCGATGAGAACAACCCCTCAAATTATGACTGGTCTCTCTCCCTTTGAGGTGGTGATGGGAAGGCCTGCTAATATTTGGGGGATGCCAAAGAGTCGCTCATTGCGGGATGTAGAGAATGTGCTTCTTTCAGATTACTGTAACCAGTTGACTAAAAATCTATTTATCACCAGGTGCGAGAGGCATTACCTGTACGGTACGAGGGTCCCGGTCACAGTCTACGACCGGGGGACTGGACCCTCACGAAAGTTTTCGAAAGGTCGTCTTGCCTTGCACCTCGGTGGAGGGGTCCCTACCAGGTCCTGCTAGTCACCCAAATTGCGGTACGGGTAGCAGGGCGGAAGAACTGGATACACGCAACGCACACCAAATGGATCCTGCAGCCCAGGCCATATGATACAGAAGACACAGAATCCCTTTCCAATGCTGTAACCAAAGTGCCCGAAACAGCAACAACCAACAAGAGAGTATCGGAGACCGTTCCAGGATTCGTAAGGCCAGACAAAACGGCCATCTTGTCTCCGCACTCTCCAACATTGGTACTTCCGTATCATCCATTTTCTGAACCCATTTCCGTTCACTCGCCACCTCCAGTGGAAAGTGACGACACATTGCTTTCTGATCCTTCAGCACCGGAAGTTGTGAAATATAATTTACGTCCTAGAAGATAGACGTACGGCACGGTTTAACTGTGCGATTAGAGAAATAATTTGAGGGCTTGCCTTTTAGCCCGACTATATGAAAGGATTCTGTTGGCTAAGGGTTGTGGGAAAGACATTAAGAAGACGCGCGACTGGAGTCGCCAGCAAAAAAACAATTGGTGTTTTTTCGATTGAAGACTACGATGCCTGCACCCGCTACCGCTCGTACCGAACTTTTAGATAAATATGTGACTAGCAGAGACAATTAGCAAGCGTGTAAGGAGACCCCGAAAACGTATTGTTGCCTTTTTAATAATAACTGGGTTTTTAGTAACTACTGGTTTTGGGTTGTGGTACCTGGAGGAAGCATATCCGCTAGAGGACTTTTTACCTGTTGAAAATGTATCTGTTATACCCACTCCTTCCGTGCAATTCCGTGCAATTGCATACCTTGTCGCCTAGAGATTCTTCGCATAGACGGATAATCCTCTTTTGTTAATAATGAATGCCACTCATGCAATCTTTAATAGGACCAACTGCTGGATCTGCTCGCATTTACCGCAACATGGGGATAAGGGGCTAGGTTGGTACATTCATCCTTTACCTTTGACAACTGCTTGTTATGCTTCTTTTAGAGCACTATTCTTTGGCCGTTGGAATGACAGCATCTCAGGGAACTTTGATGGTACAAATTTGAATAGTTTTGAAAAACGTGTTTTGATGCCCCTGGGATATTCGCTTTTTGCAAATAGGAGTAAGCCAAACGTTGCTTCTGTTAGGCCCTCTGATAGATTGTCTCGTCCTTTTCAGTCTTTGATCTCTTTCAAAATGGCTCCTATAGGCAATAAGGATGCCACGCCTCCATCTTATTCTGTTAACCATAGCCCCGATTCAGTTTCCTTCTGCATACAGAGGAATGGAACACAGTCAATGGGTGATTTTAGAAGTTGCGCCAACGTTGCGAATTTGACTAGTGAGAACAGACCTCTGTATGTAGGTGAACCTGTCTATTTTGTTTGCGGTAATGTGGCATTTCCATGGTTGCCCAGGGATTGGCAAGGAACTTGCTATTTAGGGATTCTATTACCTGGGGTATTTATTGCCAGTACTGCAGATATTTTGAAGACTCCTCCACGACGAGATGTGAAGGGGGATACTCCAGGGCAAACTCTAGGAGACATAATGAAATCCGTTGTGCCATTTTTTGGGCAAATTATGAATTCAGAAGATATCAGGGGACTAGCGAGAGTACTGGAGAGAGCCATGAACCGGACCACTGACATACTCTATAATATGACGTTAGAACAAAAAGCAATAAGATTAGTAGCTCTTCGGAACCGGATGGCAGTAGATGTCATTGTGGCTCAGTGCGGAGGAGTATGTAAATTAGTGGCGTCCGTTTGCTGCGTTTACGTACCAGACTCCTCTCCAACGATCTTTAGGGCGATCCGAAATCTACATGTTCTTAGTTCGGAAGTGCATGTTCCTGAGGGAAACTGGGAACTTAGCGCATGGTTTTGGGATCTCCTACGGTTGTGGAGATGGAAGTTGCTTTTGGCCTTGCTGATTATCTTGGGTAGTTTACTGTTCCTTTGTTGTTGTATACAGTGTCTCCCTGGTACATGTTCGGTATTAGGGGGATGTTGCGCGCAAGAAACAAGTGTATTAGGGCATAAAATATACGCCCTCGATAAGGTTTCCAAGGAGTACGTGTTGAAAGAAACTCTAGTGTCTGACCTAATGGCAATAGATATGTCTGATAATGATTCGGGGTGTATAGACGTTGAAATGTGGAGTTAGTCGTAAAGTGATTGGAAGTAGTTTAGCGCTTGGCACAGGCCAGAAGGAGGGTTTGTCAAAAACTGATATAATATTGTTTCGTCCTCATTGTATATGTTGGCCTATGCCCAGTCGCTTTGCGAGGAAATTCTCATCGCTAGGTCGTGACCTTAAGTTAATCAAGCCTCCATTTTAGGTTAAAGCCTCCATTTTGGTTCGTCGTGCAAAGTCACCCTGTGGCCTAAAATGGCCGACCTGTGTTTTCTTGTTCTTACTTTAACCTCTTCAACCTCTTCAGCCTCTGTAGGAAAGTTAATGTGCACCCTGCCTGCAGGCTACATGTTAGGGTCATGTAGACCTTGTCCTTTGTTGACCTCGGTATCAGGGGATTATTTGAATCGACGATGTTAACCTACAAGTATACAAGAATGATAATGCTATTTAAAACATCATACGCGAAACATCTGTTTGACCTGTATTGAAGCGAATGTGTAAAGAGTGTAAAATGAAACCCAGAGAATAATAGTATTTGTTAGTAAATGTATTAAGAAGTAAACCACATGCACAAGATATGTAAATTAGGAATGAACCTGGCGCGAACCCTAGTCCAGAACATTATTAACTCATAAGAGGCTGGACATCGTTACAAAGAAACTGTATAAATATGCTGATGTCCAGCTAGCAATTCCTGTTCACTGCTCACATTTAACCTGCTGGTGTTCTCTGTGGTGTACTGACGGCCAAATAGCTATTTGTGTACTGTGTTTTGTAAACTGTTCAGTGTTGCAATAAAGATTCTGGGAATCTTTACAAGCCTGTGTTGGTGTATTTCTCTCTGCATGGTGTAAAAGCCTTAATATTGTATTTTCTGATTCCACTGATGGTGCCCTAATAGGGACCCTCAAGATTGACTTCCACACACTAATATGTGATCTTTTCTTTTATCACAGAGAATGAAAAAAAGATTTCTGCTCCATTTTCCCATACCATGAAATAACTGCATACATCCTCAACAAAGCAACAAGTAAGTATACAATGATTGCAGTCACAATTACAGCAACAGAACACACCCATGCAAGCAAACACCTGACCACTGACCACAACCCAAAATGTTTGCTTGCATGGGTATGTTATGCTGCAGTGGTTGTGACCAGGGCCTAGAGTCTTGACTAAAACTGCATACAACCTAAACAAAGCAAACATTAAATTAAACAATGATTTGAGTCACAGCCACTGCAACATAACACACCCATTCAACCAAACACCTGACCACTAACCACAACCCAAAATCTTTGCTTGCATGGGTGTGTTATGCTGCAGTGGTTGCGGCCAGTGCCTAGATTTATGGTGCATGGCCTGGCCAAAAATCGACATACACCCTCAACAAAGCAAAGAATAAGTATACAATGAATTGAGTCACAACCACCACAACATAACACACCCATGCAAGCAAACACCTAACCACTAACCAGAACCCAAAATGTTTGCTTGCATGGGTGTGTTATGCTGCGGTGGTTGTGGCCAGGGCCTAGAGTCTTGGGAGCATGGCCTGGCCAAAAAACTGCATACAACCTAAACAAAGCAAACATTAAATTAAACAATGATTTGAGTCACTGCCACCGTAACTTAACACACCCAGGCAACCAAACCCCTGACCACTAACCACAACCCAAAATATTTGCTTGCATGGGTGTGTTATGCTGCAGTGGTTGTGGCCAGGGCCTAGATTTATGGTGCATGGCCTGGCCAAAAAACGACATACACCCTCAACAAAGCAAAAAATAAGTATACAATAAATTGAGTCACAACCACCACAACATAACACACCAATGCAAGCAAACACCTAACTACTAACCAGAACCCAAAATGTTTGCTTGCATGGGTGTGTTATGCTGCGGTGGTTGTGGCCAGGGCCTAGAGTCTTGGGTGCATGGCCTCTAGCCTATGGCCTTCTGCCATGCACCCAAGACTCTAGGCACTGGTCACAACCATTGCAGCATAACACACCCATGCAAGCAAACACCTGCCCACTAACCACAACCCAAAAACACAACACAACCAACTCAGGACCTATCCACTTCAATTAACATCCTAAAACAATAATTACAGTCAATGCACACACTCTTCAATACATAACCTCTTCACCTAATACTCTAGTAACTACCCAAAACCAATACATCAAGCATAGTAAAATACCTTGTAGTGTGACCAGTGTTTAGTACGTCCGCGGGCAACAACGGTGACCGCGGACAACCGCGACCCCATCACGGCCTTCTTCCACCTAAACAAATACAGCAATTGACCCATCTCTCACTTCCCCACCTTCTCCAGCTACCCTTCCACACCAACACACTGCTCAAAATAAAATGTCTACTCTGTTCCATGCTGCGCTGTCCGCATATATCTGCGGGTCCAAAATGGAGGGCGCATCGGGAAAATGTGACGCACCTCACGCTTCACTCGAACCAATTAACGAACATGTTGCTTGTCCGCGGACATGACATAGCCCCGCCAGCCAATCAGTGTCCTGTCCGTGGACCTAGCGGGGTGTTCTTCCTTAGGGCCAGATAGCACATTGTCTTTTACTATCTTTTGTGTTTAATGTCTTGAAAGTCACTGGTTTACTTTTAGAACTCATGTTCTCCCAAATAACCGTTTATGTTGTGAACTATAACTGTTGCTTAAGGGTTAGGGAAGGCAGTGGTTGTTCCCATTTTCGGGTTAAAATTTGCCCTGTTGTTATTTAGTATCTTTAACACACACCATTAACATTGTGGTTGATGCACAAATGATTGAAAAAATACCCTTCTATCATAAATGCCTCTGCCTTCTCTCCCCCTCTCCCCTGCTAAAATTACTGAAACTGCACTGAATCTGCAACTGGGCCACTCACCGTTCTAGGTCCTTGGCCCAGCCACACTCCCCTACACTGCCTCCCTGGCAACCCCTGCACTGCGGGACTGTGTATGTATCCCTACAGCCCCCCTTACCTGCACTTGTCTGCATTTACCTCGCACTTGCCACCAGCTGGCCCTTGTAATTTATCCTGTATGCTATAACCCTGTACTGCACTTTTCCCTCTAGCTTTCCCCCCCTGCACTTTTCCCTTCCCCTCTAGCCTTGTACTTGCACGATCTGAATGACACCTGGCCTAGTAGGATCATTGTCTGTCTCCCCTTGTTCCCCCCCGCCTCGTCGCGCCTTGAAACACTTGTGTATAGGCGCGTTACAAATGCCATATCATATCACAAATGCCATATCATATCAATGTGAGAGCAGGATAGGTAATGTCAGCTAACAAACACAGTGCCGCCCACTAGCCATCCCTGAACGTTCACATCAAGCATTTCCATGAATTTGATGGGGTAGGAACAAATGAACAGAAGTTATCCCCATGCATTCAGATTAAAATATTTAAACAGGGTAGTGTAAATGATGTGAAGACAGGGGAGAGAAAGAAACAGTTATTATTATTATTATTATTATTATTATTATTATTGTTTTTTTATAACACGCTTACTACTGTAGCAGTTTCTCAGCACAGACCCGGAAATTCAAACCTGTGGTGATTTGCGTTTTTTTGCTTCCAAGATGAGCGTGTTGCCACTGAGCTATATTACCTGTTCCACTTTTGGGATGTTATGTACGGTTGAGGTAGTGTCAATCATGGCAGGTGCTTACCTATTGAAGGCTGGTAGGTTTTAGACAGAGCCTGTCGTTCTTCCATCTCGACTGTGCCTGTTGACCACTATGCCCGTCTACATTTAATTTAGGATAGAAAACACAGACAGTCAGAGGTTGGACAACTGCATTTTGGAAATAATCAGGCTGCTGGTCACATTTCCAGTGCTGCCTGAAAAGAAATAAAGCAAGCTATTTGTCAGGTGGATCCCCTAGTGAGATCGGTGGCGGCACAGACATCCATTTGTTGGCTTGTTCCTGTAAAAGACCAGTATGGTGTGGAAACAATCAGTCACTTGTTAGGCATTTAACTTGTCACTGGTGGTGTGGCAAGGCTTGGATCCAACACAATGTTGAAATGTTTCTCTTCACCCAATAAGAAAGGTTTACATGAAATTGGGGCACTATGACGACTCTGGCACGCTTGTGGAGCAGGCCTTTAAACAGCTGATAGGGCTGGATTGGAGTGAGTCTGGCAAAAGGATATTGTGTCAGAGAAGCTGCTGGGGCTCTTGGCAGGGGGATCCTTAAAGAAAGCGGTAGGACATTTCAGGTATGTCTGTCCAGATCCACGATCCACTATTTGTGGAAATAGTGAGAGTTTATTAGTTGTGATAGTTACTCTTATACCCATGTTCTCTGTTCAAACCATTGTATTAATGTATACTTTTATATTCACACATTTTTCATGCTTTATGTGTGCTAAATGTATCTTTCAACATAGAGGTTTTTAAGACATCATGGGTGTGATTAAATAAATTATTGACCTACATGACTATCCTTTGTGCATGGCATGATGCTTTGCTGGGATCGATTCATGCACTTATTTAGTTGCAGGTGAGTTGTTCCTATGTAGTAGCCTGCCCCCGTGCATTTCCTATGCATAATCATGTAAAAAATGGGATGGATCAACATGTTAAACTACCCATATTTCTGTAATCCTGTCCCAAGTTGGGTATCTTGCTTAAATCGGGTTAGTAAATGTTTGGGCAGTTTAGACATCTGTAGATAGATAGGTAGATAAATAGGTAGCTAAATAAATATATTTATTTATGTTGTACATGTATAGTTGCACACAAAGCTTGCAGGCAACTAGGCGCTAGTTACAGAAAGAAAAAGGAAAACATGTCATGTAAAGGTACAAGTGTCAATTGAAGAGATAGGTTTTGAGTTTTTTCCTGAATACATGGTAGGGGGTAGCATGGCAAAAATACACTTTGCGCGGTTCCATGAATCAGGGTTTGTGTCAGCAGAGAAAAGTCACTTTTCAGCAGTGCAAATTCACTTTGCACCAGGCAAATATTCCATGAATCGGGCCATACAGCGTTTATGCTTTCCATGAATGTTATGCCCCCATGGAACAAGTGCCCCAACCTGGGCTACGGCATGAATGCCAAGCTGCACTGCTCTTAAACTATAGTGTCCTCCTCCTGCTCTCCCACCCTGTCACTTTCACCTTCAATTATATCTTCACTCTGGCTGTGCACATCAATTTGGTGGCTTGCCTACATCATTTACGCAATGAATAATGGATTATGGGCACATGTTCACAACCAATGCTCTTAGTTTTGAAAGGAAGAGTGTGGTGGCTATGACTGTGATGAATATACACAGAGATTTGTCATTTATGTGTGCACACACACACACACGCACCCCATCCAATGGGTCATAATGGAAGCAGATGCAAATCACCTAATTTAAGTTAAGGTAACAGTATATTTATTTGTGTGTATTTGTACAGGATTTGTGCAGGATTTTTTAATCACAACCTAGCTGGAGAGCAGCAGATCAGTGCATACATGGTACACATGGAAGAGCTTACATGTAGCATGCAGGGCTACAACATGAAGCTGAAGTGAGTATGGACAGGTCGAAGTGTAAAAAGAAAGAAGTGGAACTATATTCCCACTGCCCCGCCCCCTCCGACATTCTCTCACCCCCAATCACTCCTGCACCTCCCACCGATCCCACAATTCAAACACCATGCATTCCTTTTCTCCATTCCACCCCACACTGCTGTGTTTAAAATTGTACTATCAAGACTTTCAAAATTACAATGAAAGAAAATGCATTTAAATGACCATTAGTTGATAATGTTTTCCCCCAGGATAAAGCTTCAAGTATCCTCCCCCTTCCAATCACCCACCCCTCCCACGGCATAAGGGACACACCTACGGCTATAGCCACACCCACCTGCCCATATTTTGTACAGACAGTGTCTGCAGCAAACCATGAATAATTGCAGAAGACACAGATCACTGCCGAGGAAGGCTTTGTGACTGCTCCACAATGAGCGTTAGCCCGGGAAGTGTGTACAAATAAAGAGGAGCAACATAGCACCTGCGATAGTGCAGCATGGGATCGCACTGGATCGCACTGTTGTATTACCAGCACGCCCAGGTTCAAATCCCCAGTAGGGGAGAAGTTAAATAAATAAAGGTGTCCTTCACTGCAAACTTGGAATGGTGCTCCATGTCGAATAAAACAATGACTGATTTCCCCCCAAAAGTAGGGGAACGGTGTACCCTTTAGTTCCCGCCCATGTTTACCTTTGGGCAGTGGCATAACACGAAATGTGTGGGTCCCCATGCAAGCCCTGCTGAGGGTAGTTCCCCCCACCACACAGTGCCCCTCTCTGCTGGGTGTGGGCATCACGGGCCCACAGGGGCAGTGGGGCCCCCCAATACGCCAGAGCCTTTGGGGTAGGTTGAAAAAGAGTAGTACTGTGGGGCTAGGGTTTGCGTGGAGCGATCAGAGTTTTTGGATAATGTTCATTGAAGAGTAGGGTCTTCCGGTTTTTCCAGAAGTGTAGGATGGTGGGTGCCATCCTGACGAAATACATTGATTGAAATAGCAATACAATGAAATGGCATTGTTTAAATCGGAATTTGTTAAAGTACATACACTTTGAAGTGTTAAAACCATGCATTGGCGATATCTGTAATATGGGTTCCTCTCTTAATCAAGTCAATTCAAATGAATCCTTTAATCTTTCAACATTCAAAATGTTTCTGTGAATGATCTGGTTTTGCGGAGTTTCTCTGTAAATTATCTGTCTCGCGAGGTTTCTCCTAGCAAAGTTTCTTGTGTGCATTTCGATGCGTTTGGGAGCTGCACATACCTCTTGGAACCAGCCATATTATAGCACCGTGTCCCAGTTCGTGCAGGAGGACAGCCACGGCCATTTCTGGCTCTAAACGATTGCAGACTGCTACAAACATCGCCCATTGATTAGATTTCGACTCATTGGGTCACTGACAAAAAGAAGTCTCGTTGTTGCACCATTTCTGCCTGCGGTGAAATCTTAAAATGGAGCCGTGATTTTGAGCCTTCTAAATCAAATGGCGCTCCTTTGTGCAATCACCTGCTAACAGGCATAGCACGCACCATCTCATACATTTCTCGCTGGGCTTCACCTCTTGACCTTTAACCGCAGAGGCATATGTTTCCAATACTCGGCAGACACTGGGCACACTATCGCAGGTACACGCGTGATTAATGCTTTGAACGAGCAGCATCCCTTGTGAAGTCCTGTTTGAAGCTTCCTGTCTGCAGTGATGCATTGGTTTCTGTGTAATGATCATAGCGGTCAAATAACCTAAGATCCTTTCCTTCTTTAAAGACACCTGCTTTTACTTTGTTCTGCATATTAACAATAAAGGCCCACTTTATCAAGTTCCCATGTTTTTAGTACTTTATATTTGCATTCCCAAAACAACGTAACCCATTGGATTAGAAGCAGGGCACACTTTGCACTGCACATTGCACTGGAATTAGATGCGTGCATAGTTTTATATGGCAAGATGGAATTGGATTGCAGTGATGGATTGGCCTTTTTTTAATCAGTCTGACGTGTTCTTCCGGGTCTTGCGCACAGACCCTGTTTGGATTCCAGCTTTACCCTTCCTTTTACAGCTACTTTGTAGTGTGCTGAAACATGCACAACATACTCTTCACATTTTCACATGTTCAGATTTACATGAACTAAAATGTACTCATCCATACAGGTTGAACCTTTTTTTTCCTTTCAAGTAGTTGTGTGGCACGCTTCCTTGATACTTGCTTCTTCTCTTGTCCACTCAGCGTTTCGTCCTTTGGATGCCTGTAAAGTCGGAGGGGCAAGCTTCCTAGCCTGGTCACTGGCTCTCTGGAACGAGCTCTCTCCACCCCTACGAGCCTTCAGGAAACATCGAAAGACCATCCTCTTCCACTAACTCACCTTTTTCTCCTTACCCCCCTTCCCTTGCCCTTCTCTTCTGTAATCAGCGTCTCTAGGTTATGTGCACTTATTATAAATGTACGCAACAAATAAATAAATAAATAAAATGCAGCATTGAGTTGGGTTGCAATGCCATGATACCCCCTCTCGAGACTGCTCTCGATGTGCAGATTGAGGCCAATCCTTATCACTGGAAGGTAGGCATGCCTTTCGTTTAAACCTGCCCCAGTTCTATTAATCTTACATCTGTGTTAATGAAAACATATCTTTTACATGGCATGGCATGGAGGCTTGCTATTATGCTTCATATTGGCTTTAATTCCCAAATAGCACTAAGAAAGAACACAGGATGAAAACAAAAATGGCTGCTGGCATAATACACCCTACGTGAGCCTAGCCTCCTGTCCACTTTAATTCTAATAAGTCCTACATCAATATCCCGTAGTCCCAAACATGTCTTAGTTTTCGAGAGCTCCCGCATGAACAGAGAGAAATTTCATACCAAATTCTCAATTTTTTAATGATTTATCGCCTTTAAGCTTACTTTGGCAGCTCTGTGTGGGCACAGGTTGCCCGGAAAAAATTGGGTGGTCACTGTGAGGATCCATTTCAGGAGTAGGGGCACTGCTGGAGACCAAAGCACACAGCGTACTTGCTCGAGGTGTGCCCATGCAACGTGCACTGTAGGGCAAGAGGAAAGGCCCTTGCCCGCAACATTGGAGCCAGCAGGTATGAAAAAAGGCAGTGTGTTGGCTCATGCACAGTTTCCGCATACTACATGGTTGCGGGCAGTAGAGTTTGTCTTTCGCTGATTTCGGGAACCTGGGTTTTGGTGTGCTTACGCAGGATGGCCGATCCAGAAGATCAGGATCACCAGTCAGTTCAGGAAAGAGCCACAGGGGCAGCGTGTTTCTTTTATCGATTCCTACTTCTCACATGTGGTAGACACTAGACTGTCATCCTTATCTCATACGGGAGGATAGCTCAGCGGCAACGTGCTCGCCTTGAAAGCAAGATGACACAGAGCAACACAGGCGTTGTTATAAATAACCTATCATATCATACACTGAGATTTGCATACCTTGCATGTGATGCACTGGTGAAAGTACTCAAACCACACACTGCAAATAGAACTCAGAATAATGGACACATCACAGTAGGGAATGAGACCAGCAGATCGGTTGTGAGAGACAACAAAGTCTTTATGTAAAATTCAGCATCCAGAGAACTCTGCTGCCTCAAGAGTGCTCTGGCAAACAATACAGCTTTAATACATTTTAAAGTGTTACAGCATCATGGATGACGTTTTCTATACAGTCTACAAGGTACATTTTGATTGGTGAGGGAATGGGTCCTAGTATAGGGCTATAGGGGCAGGCTCCACAAGATTGGCTGGCAGCCTGCCTGGCTGGTAGGCATTACGTGGTTCAGCTTGGCCGGTCCGTGCAAGGTGAAGGTCAGGTTGGGTCTGAATAATCTACACTCTATCACAAGGCATGCAATAAATAACCCACAACTCAACCTTTGGTATAAAGAGAGGCCTATAAATTGTGCACACTTATTTACATTATCCTGCTTCAGATCATTGGCGATGTGAGAGGTGTGGGGGTCTTGCCATCCAAGTAACTTGTTGGGGGTGAGATTAACAGTTGTCGGGTCTGGCACTTCAGAGTGAGAGGCGATGGATTGACATATGTTAGTTTAGGGCAAATTATATAACAACAAGAACTTGGTTTTATTAGGGGCACTCTAGGGTGGTCAGCAAGGAAGGGTCACACTTCTACATCAAAAGAAGACTTGGAGGGGCACAGGGCTGAACAGGCAGTAATCTTTCAAGAGTGGGGGTGAGAGGTGAAGGAGAGGGTTTGTTGAGATAGATGGGCCAGTGATCTCAGAGGAAGGATGAAAAGAATACACTGTTTACTTGCAACAATTCGTGCCAGAGAATCTGTGAAAAATGGACTTGGGTGACACAGGTGTGTGAGGGAAAAGGTGGGGGCTGTCAGTGCTCGCTGTGCACAGCGCTGCTGATGGAAGAGAAGGCTTCACAGATACCAGAATGCGGACTAGTCCAAAGATGGAGTCTGGGGTACACAAAATGGACTCCAAACGTATCTTGCAATAGCTCCGCTTCTGTATGTGCCAGGGACTTGTCCACTGAGGCCATAGAGCTGCAAGGAAGGCGTCCCCCCACTATTGCAAGAGCAGGTGGTTATTTTCATGTCCACTGTATGTCAACTGACCCCCTCCTTCCTTACACTGGCACATCTAAAACCAAGTGGTACATCTAATTCTAGACAATATCCTACGGTTAAAAAACAAAATATGTGTGGTTGAGGATCTTGGTTAAAAAGCACTCTATAAAAAGGACACTGAACAGAATAAGAAGCCCTGTAGGGTTCTATGTTATATTTCCGCATTTTGAAGAATGAACACAAAAAAGACTTGTTTATTTTGGCCGATTTGGGGTGGCCTCCAAAATGCTGAAATATCACCTAATGAACCCAGAGCTCCTCCTGTGCTGGTGGGATGTCTAGTAAATTGGGGGTTTAACCCTTGAATCCTTCTTTCATCCCCCTCAAACACATTCCCTGCCCAACACAACATGTTTCCCCTCATTCTCCACCACTGCAAACACACTTATACCCATACACCCACCCCCTCCCTTCCCAACCTCAAACATTCTACGACCTCTCCCTCACAGACACTCACTCACACATTAACACACGTGGGTACATACACAAGAAAAAATGTACCTAACTCCTGGCACTTCCCTCGCCTGCTCATGGCTGACAGTCCCTGCATTGAAGGAAGCAGCTGTCATCCAAAGACAGCAGACGCATTGAGGGGAATGGAGCACTGCAGAGAATACGGTATGTCAGGGTGGGTTGGGTTTGATTGTGGTCTGGGGAGGTGGGAGAATTATTATTATTATTATTACCTGAACTTGTAGAGCGCACGGTCGCCCGGGGGCATCATGGCGCTGGTGAGGAAGCTATCAAACAAGAAGAACAGTAATAGTCAGAGAGTTAGAATAGAGTAGTTTTGAGGGCTTTCCTAAAAGCCAAATGGTTGGAGATAGACTTGAGTGGCAGTGGGAGGGTGTTCCACAGCCTTGCCGCAGCAATGGAAAAGGCTCTGCCACCGAGTCTTTCCCGGTTATACTTAGGAACCACCAAAAGATTGGTGTTCAGGGAACGAAGGTTGCGTTCTGGGATATACCGAACAAATTTGGTTTGAAGAAACTCAGCACCTAGGCCCTGGATAGCTCGATGGACAATACACAGTGACTTGAACTTAACTCGCTGGGCCACTGGGAGCCAGTGGAGTTGGCGAAGCACTGGCGAGATATGAGCTCCATAGGGGGAACCTGTGGCCAGTCTAGCTGCCAGGTTCTGTATACGTTGGAGGCGTTGGAGAAGGCCCGTCGGCTGAGCGAGGTATAAGGAATTGCAATAGTCCAACCGTGAGAGGACTAATGCAGCTACCACAGGAGGACGCATAGCCTCTGGGATCATAGGGAGGACCTTCTTAAGTACCCTAATCTGGTGATGGGCGGATTGACAGACCGTAGAGACCTGATTAGTCATGGACAGGGAGGTAGAAAGGATGACTCCTAAATTCTTTACTTTGCCCACTGGACAAGGCAGAGGGCCCAGTGAAGTAGGCCAAAAAGCAGGGGTCCATAGTGACGGGCAGGGAGGACAACCCACCAACATCACCTCAGTTTTATCGCCATTAAGCTTGAGCCAGTTTTGGTCCATCCAGACACCAACTGATGTCAAACAGTCATGAAGAGAAGCTGAGACCTTGATATGATCCTGATCCAAACGGATCAGGATTTGAGTATCATCCGCGTAGGAATAACAGTTAAGTCCATACGAGCGGATAAGGCAGACCAGCGCCCATATGTAAATATTGAATAGAATAGGGGAAAGAGAGGATCCCTGGGGAACACCGCAGGTGAGGGCACAAGGGACAGAAAGGAAAGGGGGCATAGCAAGGGTCTGAGTGCGGTCTGCAAGAAAAGAGGTGAACCAGGCCAGGACTGATCCAGAGATCCCGATTTGTGCTAGACGTGAGAGGAGAATAGGATGGTCCACTGTATCAAATGCAGCGGACAGATCCAACAGAATCAAGGCTCCAACTCCACCTGCGTCCGCAAGTCTAGATATGTCATCTTGCACTGAGACAAGCACACTCTCTGTTCCCCTTCCTGGCCTGAAACCTGCCTGGGCAGGATTAAAGATCTTAGAGGATTCCAGAAAGGAGGAGAGGAGGGGTGTGACCAGAGATTCCAAGAGTTTAGACAAGAACGGGAGCAGGGATATGGGGCGAAAATTAGAGGGGATAGTAGGGTCAAGGGACGGCTTCTTAAGCAGGGGAATAACCCTAGCAGATTTGAGTTCCGGCGGAACCAGGCCAGACTGGCATGAGTTATTTATAGCCACTGTGACGTCAAATAGAATGTCTGGGGCAATAGACTTCATCATACTTGCTGGAATGGCATCCTCTGGAGAAGAGGACTTAATTTTAAGAATCGCTGCTAGAACCTCTGCCTCAGTGAATAGAGGAAAGGTGGACCAGCTGGCAGGGGGGTCAGTGAGGGTGAGTGGCACAAAGCTAGTAGTGCCGGAAGGTTGCATAGCGAGAGATTTAGCAATGTTAGATCGTATCACATCGATTTTCGTAATAAAAAACGATGCCAGGTCATTGCATAGCTTTTGCGATGGTTTAACCATCGAGGTGAGGGGTTCAGAAGAGGAGAGTGATTGAACAATAGAGAATAGTGTTTTGGGTTTACATAGAGCACTTTCAATTTATTGAGCGAAATAAGTGGCTTTAGCCAGCTTGACATTGGCTAGGTAGGTGGAAAGACTGAGCTTGTACAAGTCTTTAAGCAAAGGGTCATAACTAGCCCGCCATTTGCGTTCGGCTTGTCTGAGTAGCAGGCGGGCGCTTTTTAGCTGATCAGTAAACCAGGGCTGGGAGAGTAATCTCCGACTCTGGGTAAGTTTAGATGGGGCGAAAACATTAGCGGCGAATAGCAGCGATGTTGAGAGCGTGGATAAAGATACCGGTCCCAAGGAGGCGCACTCAGCAACGATACAGGCACCAAGTGCCTTAGGGTCAACTGATCGCCAAGAGCGGAGTAACGTCTTGGGAGGGAGAGCTTTACAGACAGGGGTGGCTAGAATAAACGGGCATGAAATCAAATGATGATCAGACCAAGTCACTGGCTCAATAAGGCCAGGGCCAAGTAAAGCATCATTGGCAAATACCATATCTAGAGTATTTCCATGCAGATGGGTGGGTGCTTGGATCAGTGGACAGAAATGAAGATCAGAGAGGCTATCCAAAAACAAGTTTAATTCATCTGATCTCGGAGGATTAAAATGCAAATTAAAATCACCTAATACCACAAGATTGGTATACTGCAGGTTTAGGGCGGCAATAAGGTCAGCTAAGTCCTTCCCAAAAGTTCCCATAGAGCCTGGGGGGCGGTAAATAAGCAGGAGGTGGGTGGCACATGATGTCGATAACTCACATCGACAAAGGAGGGCTTCCATATTAAGTGTATGCGGGCAAGGTATCTGGCTAACCATGTACTTGTCTCTGAAAATAACTGCAATGCCTCCACCGCGCTTGGGGGGCGGGCGATCATAGTGAGTGATGCGGTAGTTGGGGGGGAGGGCTTGCACTACCGTGGGTGCCGAGCTCGGTGTCAGCCAGGTTTCAGTTAGGCATAAAAAAGCTGGTTGCCTATTTGTTAACAGGTCCCAGATTTCACCCGAGTGAGCAGGAAGGGACCTTGTGTTAAGCAGGCACAGAGTAGGGGTTTCCAGCGTGGGTTTTATGTGATCGATCTAGACAGACCAAATAACCAAATGTAATCAGTCTTTCTAAATCATAATTGTGGGTGGACACAATTAATTGGGAATTTCACTTAGTGCCACCCCGTGGTTTTTCTCAGCCCAGTAGCCACAGTGCAATTATTTTGCTCTGTCCATCAATGGTAGAGTTACTACAAGCCCTCGATGGGCCCCCTGGCTTTGAGGAGGTGCAGAACAATTTTAAGACCCATCATCAAAGGAACTGGTTTTCAGCTCTTCCCCTATCCTACATATCGTACAAATGAAGGGGAGGTTCTAATAGACTGGACATGGTCCCCATGTGTGGGTTCTTCTGGTCTCCCAGACACCCTGGGAAAGGTGCTATTCCATTCAGATTGTATTGCTCACCATATCTGTAGGAAATATAGCCTTATGTGGGTGCTTTCTTTTACAATAAAATAGAAGTAGCAGTAAGGTGATTGCAGAATTCATAGATTCCATGATTGAGGGTAGGGCTCAGCAATCCTGCCAGGAAAGGCTTGTTAACATCCCTAGCCCCTTAGTCGCAATTTGGGATCTAACAAAGGCCCCCGTGAATCTTGCTAGATTAATGTGAGATTATCACGTGTGTGTAAAGGGCCCTTAGTTTCTTGGGCAATTAAATGCTTTGATGATGCCGGAAAGAGGCAACATCATTCTCTAACAGATCAGCTCTAACCTAGGAGGCCCAGAGTATGCTACATGTTTAGACGATACTGGCACAATCTCTTCTGGTGGCAAGCTCCTAAAAGAGCTTGCCACGTATGTGAGCATGTTAATCTATTTGGAAATGGCAGAGTCATCCCTTTGTTAACTCTTTGTGCCTCAGGTCTCTTGCAGGGTTAGTCAAGGCATGGGTGTTACTGTCGTCCACAGCAGCAAATTGACCACAAACTCACTCCTCAGTGACCCAGTCAATAATGTGTACCACAAAGTACTGAGGGTGTCGGACCCTATCACCAGTGACAGAGCTGGATTTAACCTGGATAAGTATTCTTTAACAGTTTCCTTGGTAATATCTGGTAATGGGGATCTTACAATTATTTATTAAAAATGGGTATCTTGTTTCCTGGGACACATGTGTTCTCCAGACAGTTTAGGGGTTCAGGCTGGACTGTCTAGCCACTCCTTTCCAGCAAAGAGGAAAGGGAATAGAATTTCTGTCCATGGAAAAAGTGTCTCCCTAGGTCCGGGACCTAGTGTTGAAAAAAGCAGTGGTGAAGATGGGCAGGCACCCGGGATAGTTCCAAGGCAACATATCTTTATTGAAAAATAAGATCAACGGTTATTGCCCTTTGATCAATCTGAGGGAACTGAAAAGGTGTGTGCTATATCAGTACTTTAGGATGAATATGAGTGCTACATTGCAATATTTATTGATGCCAGGATATTGAATTATTGGTTTTACATCAATGATGCCTATCTCACAATACCATCATCAAACCACACAACCCCTTCAGTTTGGGAGGGGATTTGTTACCAGTTCAAGGATTTTCCCTTCAGTATTTCTTCTCTATCTCAGGATCTTAGCAGATTTTCTTATGGTAATGCATGTAAGACTTTTATTTGTTTGGACATAATTCTGATAATGAGTAACGTAGCTCGGTGCTGTAAAGGTCATGCTCAATTCATAAAATTAGTTCTCCAGTTCCTTTTGTTTGTCATGAACTGGCAGAAATAAGATCTGATTCCATCTCTGAGCATGCCTTTTTTCAGGTTGATTGGAAACTTCAAGACTCCCCCGTGAAGCTTACCTAAAGGACGTTGGTGGCTATCAGAAATATTTCTGGATGGATCTCCTGGTTGTCAGTTATTTCGCTCAGATAATTGGCCAGGTTGATGTGAGATCTGGAATTCAGGAGATTTTTCTGTGGCTCCATGGCAGTGCACTGCAGACCTTAAACATGCAGGTTTTTCAAGGAGGTACAGGTTATTATTCATTTATTCGTTTGTAATACGCCATAGCCCACAGGCATAAGGGTGCAACACATAACTCAACAACAATAAGACAAACAGAAAAGCAGGAACAAGGGGTCAGGAAAGAAATCAGCTGAATAGCAGGGACTTTAACTTCCTTCTGAACAAGGTCAGACTTTCTTCCTTGCCTAGGATCTCTGAAGGGAGTTCGATGCTGCTATAGCAGCTTTACTCTGGAACGATTTGCCCTTGCCTCTCATTCGCTTCACTCGGGGGTACAGTGAGAAGGTTTGCTGTGCTAAAATAGAAAATTCTGCCTGGTGTATGTCCTGTGAAAGCTTGAGACAAATATACTGTGCATTGCCAAATAGATATTTGTGCGTCAAAGAGAGGATGTTGAATTGAATTCTTTCAGCTACAGGTAACCACTGACAGTCTTTGTGGTAGCTTGAGACATGCTCTTTCCTTGGTATTCTGTGAATTACTCTCACTGCATTATTTTGGACAATCTGGTGCCTGCAAATGCTTTCCTTGCTTGCCGTCCCCCAAGCAGCACATTGCAGTAGTTCTGGCGAGGCATAATGACTGCACACACCAAGGTTTTCGCAGTTCTTTCACAAGACCAAAGGATTTATTTGGCGTAACACTTTGAGATGGTATTGGGTGTTTTTTTACTGCACTGTGGACATGAGCATTAGCACTCAGAGATGGCTCCATTGCCGTGCCCAAATACTTTACCTTTTCTACTACTGAGATGGTGCTATTGTCAACTAGGGAAACAGAGTAGGCAGGGCTCCGTTTGCTTCTTGCCTACTTTGTGCCAAAAATCAAGAGCTCTGTTTTTGGCCCATTGAGGCACATCCAGTTTTTGACTAACCTTTCTTGGATGGAGGTGTAGATGGTGGTGAGCTTTGCCTGGTCTCTGTGGTAGTCACCATTGAGATCCATTATTAACTGGAAATCATCAGCATAGTTGGTAAATGCAGCTCAGTGGATTCCAGTTGGTCACATACTGGCTCTATATAGATATTGAAAATGGCAGGAGAGTTGCATGCCCCTTGAGGAACTCCAAGTTTAATAGCCACTGCTTTGGAACACACATCATCCCAGAAGATTTTAGAATATCAGTTGCCCAGAAATGATTCTATCCAGTCAGTGACATCACTCAAACTGTTCCCTGCGGATGCCAGCGTCTTGAGTAAGGGAGAGTGGTCCAGTAAATCAAATGCATCCGACAAGTCCAAGAGTATCAGCAGGGTTGTTTTACTTTCCTCCAGCCTTCCCAACATTTGAGTTTGGAGATTTATCAATGCAATCTCTGTTCCATGATGACCACTAAAGCCTGATTGCTTGGCACGAAAAATGGCTGAGGTCTCAAAGTGTGATTGTAATTGCATGGTTGCCACCTTTTCTGGGTTTTTCAGTAAGACTGGAGTATTGGTAATGGGTCTCAGGTTAGCTGGATCTTTTGGGTTGATGGCTGTTTTTTATCAAGGGGTGACTGCTACTTCTTTGATAGAATTAGGTACATCTTTGTGCAAGAAGGAGGAGTTGACAAATCTTGTCAGAAACAGGGAGAAAGGCTAAGCATTAGTAAGTATGATTTTAGATGGTAGTAAGTCTCCAGGGCAGGAGGTTGGTCTTATGCTAGCCGGGTATCTTCCATTAAATGGTTTGGATACTGTCACGTGCTAATAGGACATTGTTTCAAAAGGTGTTTTGGACATTCTCATAATCAGAATTTTCTGGAGTGAACGGCTGGGCCGTTGGTTTATTCCAACTTTTGTAAATTTTGAACAATTTCTGAGTGCTGTTTCCTGCTTTGTTCATTTATTTGTCGACAAAAAATGTGTTTGCATCTATTATTCTCCCTTTGTGCATTTTTCCTAGTCTTTTCCATTTTCCCATATTTTCGATTGTTTTTTCCTTCGTCCAAATCCGTTCTGCCTGTCTTTTCGCGCGCTTAAGTAGATATAATTCAGGAGTAAATCAATTATTTTTGTTTCGCCTAACCCGCAATAACAATGGTCTAAGAGGGGCTTTCTGATCCAAGAGAGTTAGCAGTTGTTGTTTATAGACTTTCACTAAATGACACGGAAGGTCTGTGCCAGAGGAGGTTGCCGTGATAGTCTCCAAGCAGGTGTTTAGGTGTGTATCTGTCAGTTTTTTAAAATGTCTATTCATTACTTTTTTCAGGGGAGGGGGTGGCTCTAATAGGCCCTAGGGATGTAGGCCTTAGTTACCACTGCACTAACCCAGATGTTACAAATTACCACCCAATCAAGATCATGTCCCTTAATGTGTGTGGCTGCGTGATTTATTACTTTGAAGCTAACATTTACAAACAGATGTTCGAGTTCAATGGCATCTTTATCTTTGGGGTCCCGTTTACAGCGATTGAGATCTCCTAAAAGTATGGTGTAGGTATTGGGTTCGTCCAGAGGGTTTAACAAGTTGAAAAGTTCTTGTTTGTTTGTTTGGTTTTGTTTATTATTTATAATGCGCAGTTATACCCAGGGGTATCAGGGCGCAGCATTTACACGAATATGCAAAGCTTAGTTACAAGGTGTAAAAAGTACAAATGGGCATAGGGAGATGTACAAAACAGCAGAGGAAAGCAAGCAATATATACAGTATATACACATTAAAAAGTGGCCCTAATTCCAGAGGAGGGAGTGTCGCCATTATACATAAACTCAGCCTACCCATGAGACTTGCTACACCCACCAATGTCCAATCCTGTGAAAACTTATCAGTCAAAGTCCCACTCAATAATACCCAAACCCTCACCATCCACCTAATTTACCGTCCACCAGGACCCATCGGTACCTTCGATGAAGACCTCAACGCCATTCTAACTAGCAATCTTAAAACCTCATCTCAAGTCCTCACCTTGGGGGACTTTAACCTAGGCTACAATGACCCAGCAGACCCAATATCTAATTCTATAGTCACCACCCTTGCTGAACTAGGCTTCGCGCAAAGAAGCATGGCCCCTACTCACTCGAAAGGTAGAATACTTGATTGGGTGGCCGATCACAACTGTGTAGCAAACATCACCAATATCTCACCTCTAATCTGGACCGACCATCACCTAGTCTCGTTCTGGCTAACTACCGACTGGCCTACACCTCCGCCTATCACAACAGCCCCACCTATTCTCACCAGAAACAAGAAAAACATTACCGCAGAAAGACTCATCCCGAACCTACTCCCCATACTTGATTCACTCTCGGACAACACAGACCCAGAGATCCTAGTTGAGGAATATAATAAAGCCATGGCCACAGCACTGGACCTCATCGCCCCTCTCAAACTCAGACCAAGCAAACAGAAATCACACCTTAACAAATGGTATACACCATTCCTCAAAAACTTGAGGCAACAAAAGAGAAACTGCGAGGCTACATGGAAAGAATGTCCCTCAGCTGCTAACAAACTCAATCTATCTAAAATAACTGCACTCTACAAAAAAGAAATATACATGGCCAAACAAACTTCCTTTGACTCTCGCATATCGTCTGCCAACTCAAATATGAAAGAACTCTTTTCCATTCTCAAAGAAGTCGAAATCCCCATACTACCCCTTGATACCTGCACCAAAGATAAAACTGGCGCTCCGAAATTCAGAATGCCCTGGCAATAAGATCAAGACGCTTCAAACTAAAATCTCTAGCAAAAAAACGACCTTAAAAGACTTGCCCCCTTCCAAAAAACCGGACAAGTGCACAACCACAGACCCCACCTGTTTCAAATTTTCCAAAGTCAATACTCTCGACGTAGAAAAAATCATCTTGTCCTTGAAACCTTCTAACTGCCAGGGAGACCTTTGCCCAGCTCAGCTCATCAAAGACGCTGCTCGCAATCTTTCACCCTTCATTACGAAACTGATCAATGCCTCTTTCACCACTGGCTCCATCCCCACTAATCTAAAACAATCCTGGGTACTTCCTTTACTAAAAAAACCTACTCTTGACCCAGCCATACCTACCAATTACCGACCATTAACGACTGTTCCCTTCTTACTAAAAATCCTAGACAAGGTCGCCTACGTTCAAATACAGAGGCACCTGGAAGAACACCACCTCTTAGGATCCAGACAATCAGGGTTCTGCCCTCAACATGGGACTGAGACTGCACTCATCGACCTGAAAGCTCAGATTGATACACTCAGGGACAAAGGACAATTTGCCTTGCTCCTCCTCCTTGACCTTTCTGCAGCTTTCGATTTGGTCGACCACTCTGTCCTATGCTCACATCTTCACACAGCAGCACACTTCTCTCCTGAGGCCATCTCATGGATCACCTCATTCCTTAACGGAAGAACTATGAGGGTCTTTTCTCCCACAGCTGCAGCAAACCCCATACCTATCACCTGTGGTGTACAACAGGGCTCCTGCGTCTCCCCTACACTGTACAACATATTTACCAAGCCCCTTTTCGATGATTTGGATCATCTCGGTATCACCGACACTAATTATGCAGATGATACTCAGATCCTCCTTTCGCTTTCTGGAGATTATGGAAAGGATTTGGCCTTGCTAAACAGGGTGTACATCATCATCCAGGCATGGATAGCCACTCATGGATTATGCCTGAATGATGAGAAAATGGAGCTTATCATCATGGGTACAACACACAGTCTAAGGAAACTTAGCCCGGCCTACAACTCTTACAAGATAGATGGGAACAACATAAAAGTTGGACAGGAGGTTAAAACATTGAGCTTCTACTTAGGCTCTAACCTCTCCTTCAAAAGACAACTGAGTTCACTGGCATCCTCATCTGCATATATGTGCAAACTAATCCGCTCAGCTAAACCATTTCTATCAGATTCTAGCTGTCTTACACTCGCTAGAGCACTTATACTATCCCGCCTTGACTACTGTAACGCCCTTTATCTAGGAACCTCCAAGGCTACCACTAGCAAGCTACAAACTCTCCAGAATAACGCCGTGAGAGCAGCCTTAGGCATCCCCAGAAGAGAGCACATCTCAGGATTCAGTCAACAGAACAATTGGCTCTCCACCAGAGATAAAATTCTCCTAAAAACGGCTTCACTTACCTACAAATCCCTTAACAATGCCGGCCCGATCTACTTGATTAACAGATTCCATAGACAAGCTTCCACGAGACCCCTCAGAACTGCTTACAAAGACTGCCTCTCTGTCCCAAATTACAAACTTGCCACCATAGGAGGTAACAGTTTCCCAGTAAAAGCAGCCAAACTATGGAACTCTTTACCTCCCAACCTTAGAGTAGACATGCCCTACCTGAACTTCCGCTCTAAGGTAATCTCTTGGCTGAAACTGAAGGACCTCCCAGACAACTAAGTGCCAAGGCTATCCCTCATGCGATGCGCACACTGTGTATTCATTGAACAGGGGCATGTCTGTAGGCAGGAGGTAGGTGAGTATAAAATGTACACATGCAATGCTTGTAGTGGTAAATTTGACGTGTAAAATTTCACAACTGGTGCAGTCTATGTCAGATTCGAAGAGTTCAAGTTATTTTCTCCCTGTGATTGCCAGCCCTCCTCCAAGTCACTTAGCACAATTTTTAAAGAAAATATTGTAGCCCTCTGCTGTAGCTATATTGATGCTGGGGCCATTTTCTTTCTGCAATCATGTCTCAGTGAGCAACATAATTACAGTCTTTGGCTCCGTAATATAGTCATGTATGTCTAGCGCATGCTTCGGCACGAAGGGTGTGTTAAGCAAGTCAATTTTCAGGTTTCTGGGATATTGTAAGTATTTCCCATCCGTATTTACTGTAGATTGGAGGGTGGCAGTGTTCTCTACAACCGATTGTACTTCTTGGGGCAGAGCCTGTGTCATTGTTGTACCCATATGGTAATTTGTTGTATCTCCGTTGACCCAAAGCTGCTTATCATCTTGCAGAGGACTTGCTGTTTTAGCAGTTTCGGGGATAGCTTTCCCCAGCATGTCTGTCCTAAACTCTCCCGAGAGGGGTCTAAAAGAGTGACACTGTCATGGACATGGTTACGGGTCAAGAGCGCTTACAGGAGAGTCATGTTTTAGGTTGTAATCCTAGAACCTATTGGTGCCGAGTCTAAGAGGTCTTACCATAAAAACAGGAGCAGGTGCAAAAGCCATTTGGGCGGCCACATGGTCAGACTCGGACCAGTGCAGACCAGCCCAAATGCGCCGGTGCTAATGCGCCGCCAATGGAAGAAAAGCCACCTGCACTTGCGGGAAATGTAGTTCACTAGAACTACTGAAATTCGTCTAGTGACGAGCAGACAAGAATTCTGCAAGTCGCAGCAATTTTAGTGTCGAATGTTTCAAGGCAGCAACATGATTTTTAAGTTTAGCTACAAGTTAACTTTAAAAGACATTTGACAATTCTGTAACACATTGCCCACACAGTAAATGCTGTCAAGGTGTCAGCTTGTAGTTAAGCAGCACACAGGTCTTCAAGAAAATTAGGTAACAATAATATAAGCACGAAAATGTGCATGCAACATCACAATCACTCACACACAATAAAATGGAAAGTTATTACAGTTGGGTTCCATTTGCACCTGGAGCCATGCAGTGGGGGAGATGACTTGGCTTTCTCACTAATAATCACTTAGAATCAGATGCAACTGAAATCAATTGTGGAAAGGCAGATGTGGAAAAACCTTAACTATGGGGGAATCTATTAAGAGAAACACACCAGTTCTTTTGCAATTGGGAGCATTTCAAACACGTTTTCTAAATGTGTGGTCCACTGTTGACAGAACACTGTTTGGTGATCAAGTTTATCAGCAAGCTAGAGGGGACTCACTCATGTTTACTAGATGATCTAGCCAAAAATGTTTGGGATTTTTGCTTCCTATTTTGCATAAAAGACCAGGCAGATTATCTTCTGGCCTTTCAGAACCTGGTGGCCGATGTGTGATCTCAGCATTGGATGAATTCAAGTGACTGGATGAACTATCAGTCTCATCTTTAGCAAATTAAGAATAAGTGGGGCCTATTTTGGTTAAACATGTCTGAAAATACACCTCCTTGTTTTCTTCTTTTGGAGACCATACTGTTTCACCAGAGCAACAGATGCATTTTTTCATTAAAGGGAGCAGGGGAAAAACAATGTGCTACATCCTTTCCCCTTGATAGTGCCCACTCTCCTAAAACCCCAGTGGTAAGTCAAGGGACTGGTTTTGGTAACACGATTGTGGCCTTCTCAGCTATGGTACATGTTGGCCTTGGAAATTACAGTGGGAACTCCATCATGCCAGTACTTTGAGTTCTGTTATTTGTTCTCCTTCTCCACTGGCAGCTCATGACTCTCGATGGCTCACTTCAGGTGAAGACTTGGCTGGTCTCAGGGAATGTTGTTTCCCTGAAAGCATTTTGAAAAGAGCTTTTTCTCTCATGCTACAATCCTGGGTTACCAGCATGATTTAAGCCTACAAGGAACCATATAGGGTGCTAGTTCAATGTCGTGTCCATTGAGGTTTAGACCACTTTCAGGCAGGATTAACACAGATGGTGTTTTTTTTTGGAGAACGGGCACGTAAAGTTGTCATACTGTACTGCATTGTAAATAGTTTCAGGTTGGCAATTGTTTCTCTGCATATCTTCATTGATGACTTTCACCTTCCAGAACACCCCTTGTTCTGTAGATTACTTAGTTGACATATTTCATGCCAAAGAGAAGCAATCTATCAATCTGAAATAGTTCCTTTTGTGGTGGGCATTTTACTGATTTGCATATGGTCTGTCTGTTAAACGGAAATCATATAGTGCCTCCTTTTGATTTATATTGGCCTTAACCTAGTCGCTCTATGAGGAAAACCACGTTGCAAAGTTCCGATTTTGGATTGACTTCGCCGCCATTTTAAGTATCATGCGCCATTTTGATTTTTATTCATGTGTTCTCTGTTCTAAAATGGTGGACTGTGTTTTCAGCTTGCAACCAAGCCTCACAACCTTTGAGTTCTGTTAATGTTTAGACTGTCCAAAGAGCCGACTGTTTAGACTAGGTAATGAGGCCTTGCACTACATATGAACTGTTGTCTAAGCATTGTCTACGCACACAAGACTCATCCGTGAATACACACCGGAGACAATGTAAAGCAAACCCGAGCAAGGACTCAGGCCGAACTCAATGGAAACAGAATTGTAAAAGGAGCTTGCTGTAGGATTTTGGAACATACATTGTCATTGTATGGCCGCGGAAATACCAACATGTGTAATCCTTTGCAAAATATTGTGTGAACCAAATGTGAACTAGGCACGAACTGTAGACCACAGATTATTAACGTGAAGAGGGGCTGGACAATATTATTCAGAATTGTATAAAAGCACAAATGTTTAGACATCCAGCACTCTCTCACCTCTCTCTGACGCGCTGGTACTCATTGTGGGTGTTGAGAGCCAGATAGCTATCTGTGTTTCTTTGTAACTGTACAGTATAAAAAGATCTGCAAATCTTTTCAGCCCGTGATTGGTGCATTTCTTTTGTGGTACTCAGCCTCGATATTTTCTCGTTCTTACAGATGGCACCCGAATAGGGACCCTCAAGATTGATGCCATCTCGTTGAAGAGTTGACACAGCTATCGGACCGGGATCAGACGGTGAGAAAGGGGGCCCCTTCTTTGGATGAGACGCGACACCTCAACAGTACTGCACGACCCGATCCCTGGACGGTGAGCATGCGGTCCGAGACGGCATCTTGACGAGGGTCCATATATTGAGGCGGCCAGTTTTGCCGAAATGACCAACCACGAGGGTCCTTTGTTGTTCTTAGTAATCTTATTGGACCTCCCTTTGTCCTTTGAATCAGGTGAGTTGTGCCCCAATTCCTAAGTATCCTGATATTTGGTTGTAGTATTGTCCTCGTGAGTACATTTGTTGCCAGGTAACACCAGTAATCTGACATGCCTGGGAAATTGTTTGCCTGTTTCAGGGCGTTATTCCGCAGAGACAGACAATCTTTGGAATTTGGCCATCCGGCACCCCAGGAGGGGTCGCCGGCATGTACTATGTACTGTAAGTATGACATTGGTAGTATAGTGTTCAACGATATTTGCCACAGACAAACTAGTCATGCTTCCGAATTTCAGTGGCCAGTCAATGGTAGCTTTGAGATTTTCCGTATAGAATATTTAGAATCTATATTTTTAAAGAAAAAAGCTAGACCTGCAGCATTTGATGTATTACAAAATTGGAAAAAAGAAGCTATGCAGCAGCTTAAAAGTAGAGAGAAACATGCGCACCGACATATGTCGAACGCCGAGAAAGCGTTATTGTACGATCAGCAAAAACAGTCAGAGTCAGTTAGAAACATGGATAGGGCTTTTCAACTTGCCATAAAGAAAATATATCCGTCTAAAGATTTTCATGCATCAGATGAATTGATCGATAAGCCTTTAAATGAAGGAAGGCCTGGTGCCACTGTGCCACCTCCTTATGTACCTATTCCTGTTGCCTTACCTCTTCCTGCTGTTGTTCCTCCTCCCGTAGTAATTCCTGCCTCTCTTATTACTCCTCTTATTGCTCCTCCGCTGCCAGCTATCGCTGTGCTTCCTGTAGTTGCTCTTCCACCTGTACCTCCACCTTTGCCTGCTGTTGCGGTTCTGGTAGATTTATCTTTGACACCAGTAATAGCACCTTTGTTACCTATTGTATAAGATTTGTCTACTCTTTCTCTTCCAGGTGGTTCTGCTCCACTTGTAGTTGATAGGGGTGCAGAATCAAAAATTGTAACTCGTAATACAGTTTCTAAAGACAGAAAGCGAGACCTGAACGCATGGGCTAGACAGTGCATGGGGAAAGGTGAACAATCTGATGTTTTCGCTACACTCTCTAATCTAGAAGGTTTTCCTGAGAAAAATGTTTTTATTGAAGGGATGGGAATCCATTTACCCGTAATGTGGAACAGACTGAATGACGTAGATATCCCACAAGGGTTGAGGTATCTGAATGTTTTAGCATATTCAAGAGATACTGTGGAGAAAGAATATGAGCACGCCGAGAGGGTTTTTGAGTTTAGAAGGGAGTTAGAAAGGTTCCGGAATGATGAAATAGATGGTGATAGTTTGGATGCAATTTTTGTACAGAAATGGTTCCTTCCTCTTTATAAGTCGATGAGTGAAGAAACGCAAATTTGCACAAGAGATGCACTTAGATGGATTTCAGACATGTCGATATCTCCCGTAGAAGTATATGACACGTATAGTCAGTATACGCCAGAAATGCAGAGGAAAGTGATACACGTAATGGTAGAATACCTGCAGGATAAATGTATAAAAATAAAGATGTGTTGTCCCACAGAATTATTGAATATAAGAGAGCGTTTTCGTCTGACACTCCTTCCACTGCTTTAGCGCTTGATTTAGCTCTGTTGCTCAGTAAGTATTCGGAGTTGCCCGTTTCTCAGTTACCTATGAGAGAGGTTCCTCCGACATTTGTCCCAAAAGTCGACATTCCGCTAATCCCGCAATGGGTGCGGCAGCCACAGAAATTGAAGCACATTATGTATCACAGTTGGTTCACGTCCCGTTCTCAAGACAGGAGGTGAATACCATCAGACAATCCATTCCAGATATTAGGAAGAATCCGACAGGGTTTTATAAAGAGAATCTGTCCTGCAGTCGTCAGTATTCACTTCAGGTGATATTAGGCCTCATTACAACTCAGGCGGTAAGGGTTTTACGGCGCCGGAAACAGCGCCGACCCTTACCGCCTGAGTACGAGGTCCCTTAGCGCCATGGCGGACTTAACACCTGCTTTTAGCAGGTGTTAAAATCCATGGCGCTAAGGGACCATGGAGTTAATTACGCCACCGTAATTTACGGTGGCGTAATTAACGCCTTCCCCACTCCCATTATGCCCTATGGGGCAAAAATGGGAATGGGGAAGGGTAAATGGGGATTGGGGACTTACCGCCCCGCCAAGGTCGGAATGGGGCGGTAAGTCCACCAACCACCATGGCGTAAATGTAGTTTACGCCATGGTGGTAAAGTCACGGCCCAGGCGGTAACTTACCGCCTGGGTCGTAATGAGGCCCATTGACTTGCTATTTCCTGTGCTCCTACCTGCTGATTTATGGAAACAGATTAGGACTGTAGATGATGCAGCAGGGTCAGGCGACACATGGGATAGTTTGGCTAGGCAAGATAGAGAAAGGAAAGAGACCACCACAGGTGATACTGACTTTGCCTGATAGAATAGTGACAAAATTGAAAACCTTAATTCCCGAGAGAAGGATTGTTTGGGACAAACTTACTGCTTGTATCCAAGGAAAGTCTGAGGGTGCTACTGAACCTTTCAATCGGTTTGAACAAGTATTTTCATATTTTAGTGGACAAGATTTAAGCACTGCATCTGGAAAATGATTATTTGTGGACAAATTTGTGTGTGGATTATTACCTGATGTCCATTCGCAACTTATGACTTCTCAGAGCGCTGGGCAAGCTAAGTCTCAGTCTGAAGTATTGCATATGGCTCAGTATTATAAGAACTGAGTTAATAATGAAAAGGAAAGGATTGAAAAGAAAAAGGGAGACTTGAAAACTAAGGTGTTGTTGCAACAGATAGTTAGAGGACCTAGAGGGGGTAGTACACAGTTTCGGGGACAGTATGTTCCACAAGGTAATGTGCCGTTGGGTCCTGTACACGCGAACCAATGTGCTTATTGTAGACAAGAGTGTCATTGGCAAGCACAATGCCCGATCCTCCAGCAGAGGTTCAATAGCACATATGGTATCATGGGTAGACTCAGAATTCTCAGACTTTTTAGCAAGACAATCAGCAACCGAGTATGGATATTAGAAATATTTTTGATAATCCTTCTACTGCCTATCTTTCTGAAGATATTCCTTTTGACAATATACTGTTTCGCTAGGATTGCCCGAAGCAGGGTTTGGAACCAACGCCTATTCCCGTTAATCAGAAAGGTCCCTACGTTGACATGATGGTAGGGAATAGGAAACATCTATTCTTGATAGATACAGGAGCACAGAAGCACTGTCAGGCCAAAGTAATGTTTCTGTAGGGTTTTCTGGTACGCCAGTGGTTAGTCCGGTTTCTGGTACTGATTTCACTGGGTCCATTCATGGATCACTGTCCGTTTCTTTTGACATCGAACTGTGGTGAGAATTTGTTGGGGTTGAATCTGTTGAAGGAATTAAATGCAGTAATTCATTGTTCTTTGGATGGAGTGCATTTGGCGATTTCACCACAGCAATTTTCTACCTCACAGTTTCTGACTATACCTTTGCCACGTGAATTTAATGACGTTCCGGAGTGTTTATGGGCAATTGATGACAACCATGTTGGTGTTTTACAGATTGAGCCTATTAAAATCGTTTTGAAACCAGGAGTGAAGTTGCCACGAATTCCACAGTATAAGATTTCTGTCGATAGTGAGCAAGCTTTGAAATGTATAGTTTCATATTTTGTACACTTTGGGGTAATTGTCATGATTCCGGCCCCTCATGTCCCCAGCCCTCCAAGATGTCATGCTGGAGCCAGTCCACAATAACCTACATGGCCCTCAAGGGCCTCTCCATCCCTCCAAAGACCAACTTGAATTTTCCTTGCAATATCAATTTATGAGTCCTATATAGTTGTACACAAATTTTTCGATCTATGATTGACCAATCCTCAGTCGGTCTATGTCAGGAAACAAAAAATTCCCAGAGATGTATGTTGGGTCAACAGTAGTGGTACTGGACCCTAGGACGTTTCGGCTTCCAGGGTGGGTGCCTTCATCTGGGCCAAAAGAGGATTGTATCTCCCTATAGGTGGTAAACACAAAAAGCGGGGTGATGTTAGAAACTCACGGAATAACCTGTACCTACAAGTGGTGACAGTGTGCTAAATACAGATGGGGGACCTGTATAGCTAAAAGAGAGAACACCTCTTGGGTCCGGGGGGAGAGGAAGAGGAGATAGGCGGAAGGGAACAGGCAGCAATTCTGTCTTGTAAAGCTGTGTAACATCAACAGCTGGAGGGCGGCGTGGAGGCATAGCCCCTCGGTGGGGGTGAAAGACAGAGCCCCACCTTGCATCTGAAAAACACCAGTATGTGTGTCAGAGCTGGTGCAGCCCCTCATGATAAAAGCATGAACAAAGAGCAAGGAGGTGGTTAACGTTCCTACCTGGTGTAAGAGTGAAGTTTTCTAAATAACCTCCAGTAGTTTCCAATATTGGTGACCAGAATTAGTTAAGGTCCATCCGAAGCCCTGGGCAGGTAGAGGGCTGCAAGGGTAAAGACCCAGCACAGATAAGTTGTGGGGCCATGGTTCCAGGTACAAAGATAAGTTGTGGGGCTGTGGTTCCAAGGTAAACCCCTGTAAAGAAGGACAGGAGGCGAATTCTGTAGGGGAAGACAGAAAAAGGGCAAGAAAATTGTTTAGAAAGTGTGCCCCTGTGCTAAGCATATGCAGAGGTGGAGTAGTAGGGGGAAACTGCCAGCCTGGTTGATGAGAAGGTGACTTCTTACCTCTAATGGAGAGCGGAGCTATCCAAAGTCTCAGCTGCAGAGCTCTGAGTGGAGGAGAAGCTAAGTTTATGGGCAAAATGAGCACGAACAAGCCGCGCACCTAGGCACTACTCATGTGTGCATGCGCAGCAGGGTCGTGTGGCGAGACACTGCTCCCGCGTACATGCGCAGTAGGGCTGTGCACTAGGGCACTATTCCCGTGTGCATGCGCAGTGTGGCCGTACATACAGACACTGTTCCAGTGCTGATGCCCTGGCGACGCATGTATGTGATTAGTGAAATCAAGTTACCGGCTGTCTCGAAGAAATGTAAAGTGACATGCCGTGGCAGTGAGGCGCAATGGATTGGCCCTAGAGCCCCACTGGACTGGAGGCCTGGGGGCACGCCCTGCAGCATGAGGTGCAGCACCTGCCCGCCCGTGTAAGGGACCAGCACGCAAGCTAATTGTGACAAGCACCAGGTGTGTGCAAGTGCCTGCACATTGATACTTTGAGGAGCCTAGTGCCGTCCAGTAGGCCTGTAGCTGGTAGAGGGGGCATGAGGCAGTATAATGAACTGCTGGTGGAGGAAGGACCAGGATCCTAGAGTGTCCTGGTGCACAGATGTGTTAGAGGCTGCCTGGAGGGGCGGGATGGGAGGCAGGGAGGAGGGGACGGGGGAAAAAAAAACGATGGGGGGGGAAGTGGATGGGACAGATAAAAAGCTGACAGTGCATAATAAAGTGATACACCCACTACCTGGTAACTCGTAACTGGCAAAACACAGGAGTAGTATGTTGTAGATGGATAGATGGAGAAAATCTGGTAGCTCACAATCCTCGAATCGATTGGCGAGCAAAATAATTGGTCTTTCCCGAGACTTGCGCCCACACATGTTATCGCCAAGAGAAACAACCAATAGATACCAAAACTTCCATGCTTGCGACTGTGGCAATCGGCACCCTACCAAGTGAATACCAGGACTTTCAAGATGTCTTTCAGAAAGAACAGGCTAATACCATGCCACCGCATAGACCATACGATTGCCAAATCGACCTGATACCCTGTGCACAAATCCCTTGTGGGCGAATTTACACACTCACGGAACCAGAAAACCAGCACCTGAAGGCTTATCATGACCAATACCTGGCCAACGGGTTCATCCGTCACTCGAAGTCTCCAGCAGCCAGTCCTCTATTCTTCGTACCGAAAAAGAAGGGGGACTTGAGAACATGCATCGACTATCCCGCACTGAACCAGATTACCGTAAAAAAACGCTACCCCCTGTCACTGATCCCTGAATTGCTTGATCAAATCAAAGATGCCCAAATCTACACACAACTAGACCTGAGGGGGGCATATCACCTTGTTTGCGTAAAACAGGGGTACAAATGGAAAACCGCTTTTTCACACCAAATACGGCTTGTACGAATATCAAGTAATGCCCTTTGGCCTTTGCAACGCGCCTGAAGCATTTCAATACTTCATGAACGATGTCCTACGGGAATTTATTGATGCCTGTGCTCTAGTGTACATTGACGATATCCTAGTATATTCCGCATCAAAGCAGGACCACGTTAAACACGTCAGATCCGTATTGGAGAAACTCCGTCAACACCAGCTCTACGCCAAGCTTGAAAAGTGCTCATTCCACGCCTCCAAGGTGGAATTTCTGGGCTTTATTCTCACCCTGAATGGAATCCGAATGGATGTACACAAGGTAGATGCTATCCTGAACTGGCCATCCCCAAATCATTCAAGGGGGTTCAAAGTATGCTGGGTTTTGCAAACTTCTACCGCTGGTTCATCCCAGGATTTTTTCGCAAATCGTGCATCCCATCACGTCATTGCTAAGGAAAAGCAACAAAAAGTTCCAATGGATCACAGAAGCCGAGGAAGCTTTCCAGGAACTCAAAGCAAGATTCACATCTGCCCCAATCATACGCCACCCTCGCCCTGATCTCCCATACCTGATGCAAATGGACGCCTCAATCATGGCTATGGGAGCCGTCCTCTCACAAAAGGACCCCGAAACGGGCCAGTTACACCCTGTTGCCTTCTGGTCGCATAAATTCACACCCCCTGAACTCAATTACGCTATCACAGACAAAGAACTCCTGGCCATTAAGTCAGCCTTTAAGGCATGGCGGCACTACCTCTTGGGCGCCAGACACACACAATCACCGTAATAACTGACCACCGGAACCTCCAGTACCTAAAAACGGCAAAGGCCCAATCCTCACGACAACTACGTTGGGCTCTTTTTTTTTGCTGAATATGACCACGTAATTACATTTCGACCAGGGCTGAAAAACGGGAAGGGCGATGCCCTTTCCCGTATGGGGGTGGAAGAGCAAGGGTATCAGACCCCTGACCCAATAGCAATCATCCCGAGTGACAAGCTCCTAGGAATCACAGCAACCATAACTTAGAAAGAATTACATGAAGAAATCCAAAACCTGATGAGTCTGGAGCAATTACAACCGTGGAGTGCACAAGGAGAGCATTACATGATAAAAGATCAGTTGCCCTACTTCAGGAACTGTTTATTCTTACCAAACCAAGAACTACGAGAACAAGTCATGTCCGGTTATCATGATTCCTTAATCGAGGGCCACCTCGGAAATTGCTAAAACCCTAGCCAAGGTAAAACAAAGTTATTGGTGGCCCACGTGGCATAAAGACATTGGGCCTCATTACACGGTAGGCGGTAAGGGTTTACCGGTACCGGTATTTTACCGGTACCGGTAAATCCTTACCGCCTTACTACGAGGTCCCTTTGCAGGTTGGGGAATTTAACGCCTGCTTTTTGCAGGTGTTAAAAACCAACCCGCAAAGTGACCCAGGGAGCTAATTACGGTACTGCAATTTGCGGTGCCGTAATTAGCGCCTTCCCCATTCCCATTATGCCCTATGGGGCAAAAATGGGAATGGGGAAGGGCAATGGTGGAAGGGGGAATTACCGCCCCGCCAACCTTGGAATGGGGTGGTAATTCCCCTTTCCACCAAGGCGGTGCCGGTATTTTACCGGCATGAACCATGGCGCTAATAGCGCCATGGTTCTCCGCCTACCGTGTAATGAGGCCCATTATCCAATTCATCCTATCGTGTGGAGTGTGTGCTCAAAACAAGTCATCCAAGCAGAAACCGGCTGGGCTATTACAACCATTGGAAATCCCACCAGCACCCTGGCACACGTTATCCCTCAATGTTATTACTGACTTACCACCCAGTCAAGGGTTTAACACTATTCTTGTGGTCAGGACCTATTTTCAAAAATGGCACATTTCATTCCTCTTAAGGGGCTCCCAAATGCTTCCACTCTGGCAAAGGTATTTCTTGAGGCATCGTACGGCTCCATGGGATTCCTTCAGTTTTAGTCTCAGACCGAGGTACTCAATTCATATCTAACTTCTGGAGAAAATGCAGCTCTATGTCCCAGATCGACATCTGGCTATCCACCAGTCACCATCCCCAAACGGATGGTCAAACTGAGAGGACAAATCAGACGCTCGAGCAGTATCTGCGTTGCATGTTACCCCAAGCTGAAGGAAGCTGGTTCAACCTATTATGGATAGCTGAATATACTTATAATAATTCCCTACACACCAGCACTGGGCAGACACCCTTTTATACCATGTATGGCAGGCACCCACATACTTCTGAGTTGGACATTCCTACAACCCGGAAATGCCAGCAGTCAAAACCTTGCACACAACCATTTTGCAAACCTTTAAAAGGGCAGCTGAACACCTACTTCAAGCTAAGAATCGCCAAAAGAAGTTTGCTGATCAACACCGAGCAAAGGCCCCCAACTACCAAGTGGGAGACAAAGTCTGGCTGGCGTCTAAACACGTGTCCATTAAAGGAACCCAAACTTTCTGTCCAAGATACCTGGGTCCATTCACTGTCACCTCCATGATAAATCCTGTGGAGGTCAGACTATCTTTGCAGTCAAACATGCAGATTCATCCTGTGTTCCACATGTCTCTCCTTAAACCTGTTCAACCTGGGACCCTGGTAGCAACACCACCGCAGCTAGTAGTAGTCGCTGGGGAGCTAGAATTCGAAGTCAAGGACATCCTGGATTCAAAGTACGTCAGATCCAAATTATACTACTTAGTAGACTGGAAGGGGTATGGTCCACAAGACAGGACATGGGAGCCTTGTGAGTACATCCATGCATCTCGCTTGCTTATACGATTTCATCAAAACCAGGACC
This sequence comes from Ambystoma mexicanum, assembly GCF_040938575.1. NCBI lineage: Eukaryota > Metazoa > Chordata > Amphibia > Caudata > Ambystomatidae > Ambystoma > Ambystoma mexicanum. The sequence continues at coordinate 1,064,939,202 of NC_090933.1, read as the reverse complement.
AGACAGAAGAGCCACCTTGAGAGGGGCCTTGGGGGGGAGTGCTGTCATGATTCCTGTCCCTCATGTCCACAGCCCTCCAAGATGTCAGGCTGGAGCCAGGCCACAATCACCTACATGGCCCTCAAGGGCCTCTCCATCCCTCCAAAGACCCACTTGGAGTCAGACTTGGCGCTTGTGTCACCAGACTCACTCACTTCCATAGGATAACATTGGGGATTGGACTTGTAGTGCTTTGATGGGGACAAGATGGATGCCTCCACATATTTCGGTTCCCAGAACTGCATTTGCAGTCTAGTCTTTTGGGTGTGGTTCAGCCCAGAGACACCTGGGATATCCAGAGGCTATTTAAGCCATGGCCAGGCTGAGAAACATGCTTTGTGTTTTCTGCACCTGCAGCGTGACACTCACCGTGTTCAGATCTGTCTCCAGTAGGCCTGCATCTTTCTTCTGCGCTCAGCTCCTGCAAGAACAAGAACACCATTAGGAACAGCCTTACCTTGCGGTGCTTCTGCCCATCATTCATCGCTTCTTCTGTTCTGCGGGCATCTTCAGCGGTGTCATTCCCATCCCGGCACGCTGCTTCCTAAGGAAAAGGGAAAAGAACAGAAAAAAGGCATTAGTAAGCATTCAGCAAATCTTTGCTTATTTTTAAATACTGTACGAGCTTCAAACGCTTACCTGAATCCCAGCCGCTCTGGGGGAACTGTGTCTCCGGAACTTCTCATCCATCTGCAAGAGGGAAAAGACACTCCAGGTTAGCGTGGAAACAGCTAGAGGCGCTGCATACCGCACTTACTCACCGCATTTCTTCTTCATAACCGGCATCCACGCTGAAAATGTCGCAGCACCTAAAAGACACAGAAAAAGAATTCAGTTCAATACAAATACGAAAGGGTTGCATCGTGCATCGCGCTCTCACTCACCTTCAGTGCTACTCATCTCAGCAGCACGTCGCCATCCCCGGATGCCGGCCATCATCTAAGGAAGGAAAGGAATGAAGTTAGAGAACTGTTCAAAAGACTCATTATACTTACCTGTCAGCCTCTTTCCAGTGAAGTAACTAGGCAGCAACAAGCCTGCATCAATCAACGCGCCCCTGCGCTGAAAGCTGGACGGAGAGCACACTTTCCAAGAAAACAAGGTGAGATGTGGATCAAAGGGAAGGGTTGGACCCCGGGGAAGGAGGGGTTGAAGCACACAGAGACAATAGGGAGTTAAACTCTACCAATCCTGTGTTTCAGGCCCAGTATCCAGTCGAGTAGACTCCGGGGAAGGGTTTGAGGTCGTAAGAGGTCAGAACAGGCTGAGTGACATCCCTGTGGATACCAGGTGAGTGTTACAGTAATTGAAGAAAATGCAGGTAGTTTGTGCAATAGTCCAATATTACCTGTGCATAAGAAAGGGGATAATGCAATTCCTTTTCGTTTTATTATCGATTTACACGCTATCAACAAGATTGTTGCTCCACAATTTCCTATTGTGCCAATGTAATTACAATATTAACGATGATCCCAGCTTCTGCTACTCATTTTAGTGTCGTAGATCTTAAGAATGCCTTCTTTAGCATTCCTATACAGGAAGATAGCAGATTCTTGTTCGCGTTCACCCTAGGGGGACGCTCGTTTACATTCACCCGTGCTCCACAGGTATACACAGAAAGTCTGAGCATTTATAGTAGGGCTTTGAAAGAGCAGCTTGATACACTTGAGTTGCCTACTAATTGTACATTGTTACAATAGGTCTATGATTGTCTTTTGGCTGCAGATTCCGAAAGTGCTTGCAAGGAAGGCACTGTGTTATTACTTATTCATCTAGCAAAACATGGACATAAAGCTTCACTGAAAAAGTTTCAATATTGTCGACAGGAGGTCGCCTACTAAGGCTATCTCCTGTCAAAGGAGGGAAGAAGATTGACACCTAAATGAATTAAAATAATTTCTAGCATGTCTGTCCCAAATACACAGAAGGAAGTCAGAGCCTTGATAGAAATGGCTTCTTACTGTAGACAGTGGATCCCTAACTTTTCACTAGTGATCAAACCAAGGTTGGCATTGACAAAGAAGGGCATGTCGTTGCCATTGCCGTGGAACTTGGAACACCAGAAAGCTTTTGATCTGCTCAAGACTCCATTGTGTTCAGCACCAGTTTTGGGCACACCAAATTATGAAAAGGCCTTCGAGTTGTATGTGCATGAGCGTGATGGATGTGCTTTGGCTGTGTTAACGCAGGAACATGGGGGCAAGAATAGGCCGTGCGGTTACTTTCCCTCCATCCTTGATCCTGTTGCATGCGCTTTGCCGAGATGTCTGAGAGCTGTCGCTGCTGCGTCTGTAAAACAGAACGAGGGTATGGTCCTACGCCACGCTTTAACCTAGTTGGTACCTCACTCTGTAGACGTTGTATTAAATAGAATGCAAACACATCTTACTTCCGCATGATTAACGAGATAGAATTGATCTTGTTTGCACCGCATATTCAAATTAAGAGATGTTGTGTACTAAATCTGGCTGAATTATTACCTCTTCCGCAAGATATTGCTTGAAGTGACGAAATGTCACATGACTGCCTTTATACCACAGAACAAGAAACTAAAGGCTGGATTGATTTGAAAGATACACCTTTGAACGATTCACAAGGGGAGCGGTTTTGCGATGGCTCCTGCTTCAAACTTCCGGATGGTACATCCACTGCTGCTTATGCCATCACTACACTAAGCACCATTGTGGAGACCAAAAGAATTTCGCATAACTCCGTGCAGGCCGTAGAGATTATTGCATTGACTCGAGCTTGTGAACTTTCCGAAGGGCTTAGAGCAAATTTATATACTGATAGTCAGTATGCTTTTGGGGTGGTTCACAACTTCGGTAGACTTTGGGCAGAACAAGGTTTCTTGACCTCACATGGAACAAAGATCCAATATGGCACCTTGATAGTTCAGCTACTCTCAGTGCTTGCACTTCCCACTCATCTAGCAATTATGAAGTGCGCGGCACATCAGAAAATCATAGAAAATCTAGGAAAAGGGAACGCTTTCGCTGACCAGATAGCCAAAGAGACTGCTACTGACTTCGATTCAGATATGTATACTACAAGGGAAGCCACAAACATTTGTACTATAGATAAAGCAATTGATTCTGTAAAAGATATTCAAGCAGATGCCACTCTAGAGGAAACCAAGAAATGGGCTGAGGGCTTGGCGAGGTTGGATGATGATGGGTGTTGGGTGGATAACTCAGAGGGAAAATGGCTGTTGCCAGACGCGTACGTCACTATGATGATTTCAATGGCTCATGGTCCCACCCATATATGTGCTAGGAAAATGTGCAAAATGTTAGAATCTGTCTGGGTAAAAGGTAACCTCCAGAAAACTGCAGAGCGTTTTGTTCAGAGTTGTATGGTCTGTCTACAGAATAATGTGGGGAAGGGTACCATGACACCAAGGGGTAGTTTTTGTCCACCTTCTGTCCCTTTTGAGGTAATTCATTTTGACTTTGTTGAAATGGAGCATTGTCAGAACTTTAAATATGTTTTGGTAGTTATTTGTGCTTTTAGTATATGGGTCGAAGCCTTCCCTGTGAAAGATGCCACAGCAATGACAACAGCAAAAACCATGCTTAAGGAATATTTTCCTAGGCTTGGTTTACCGAGGGTCATCTGGTCGGACAATGGTCCCCATTTTATCGCTTCTGTTATTCTGCAAGTATGCGCGGGATTACAGATCGATAAACGGTTCCATTCGGCTAGACATGCTCAAAGCGCTGGACTGGTAGAATGACACAATGGTATTTTGAAGAACAAACTCGCTAAGGCGTGTGCTGGCATCAATCTGAAATGGCCGGACGCCTTACCGATAGTGCTTCTTTCCATATGCACAACTCCACAGACTAGGACTGGGCTCTCCCCGTATGAGGTAGTGATGGGGAGGCCAGCTAACATTTGGAATCTTCCTAAAACAAGGACCCTGAAGGATATAGACCACTTACTTCTTCCTGAGTATTGTGAGCAGTTAACTCAAAATTTGTATTTGATTTATCAACAGGTGCGAGAAGCCCTCCCAGTTAAATACAAGGGGCCAGGTCACAGCATCCGACCCGGCTATTGGGTGCTCACGAAATCATTTGAGAGCGCATACTGTCTCGCACCGCATTGGAGAGGACCCCACCAGGTCCTATTGGCCACACAGACTGCTGTACGAGTAGCAGGGAAACAACATTGGATCCACGCTTTGCATGTCAAGAGGATACCTTTCCCTTTGCCACATGACAGAGAAGAAAAGGAGAAACTTACTTGCTCTGTTCCCAACGATCAATCAGCATCGAGCAGCACCCAGGGTGTTTCAGAGACACTTCCTGAGCCCTAGGGGCCTGGGGAGACTGCTGCTTTGTCTCCAAATGCTTCTGCAGATCCTTTTGCACCTTCATCACTGATGAAGGAGATTTCCGCCGCAGATCTTATGGCGATTGATATATCTGATGAATGTGATTCAGGATGTACGGACATTGAAACGTGGAGTTACAAGTAAAGCGATTTCTATTTAAGCTCTTGGCTCAGGCCAAAAGGAGGGTTTGTTAAACGGAAATCATAAAGTGCCTCCTTTTGATTTATATTGGCCTAAGCCTAGTCGCTCTATGAGGAAAACCGCGTTGCAAAGTTCCGATTTTGGATTGACTTCGCCGCCATTTTAAGTATCGTCTGCCATTTTGATTTCTATTCATGTGTTCTCTGTTCTAAAATGGTGGACTGTGTTTTCATCTTGCAACTAAGCCTCCCGACCTTTGAGTTCTGTTAATGTTTAGACTGTCCAAAGAGCCAAATGTTTGGACTAGGTACTGAGGCCTTGCACTACATATGAACTGTTGTCTAAGCATTGTCTACACACACAAGACTCATCCGTGAATACACACCGGGGACAATGTAAATCAAACCCCGAGCAGCGACACAGGCCGAACTCGATTGAAACAGAATTGTAAAAGGAGCTTGCTGTAGGATTTTGGAATATACTTTGTCATTGTATCGCCGCTGAAATACCAACATGTGTAATCCTTTGCAAAATATTGAGCGAACCGAATGTGAACTAGGCACGAATTCTAGACCACAGATTATTAACATGAAAAGGGGCTGGAAAATATTATTCAGAATTGTATAAAAGCACAAATGTTTAGACGTCCAGCACTCTCTCACCTCGCTCTGACGGGCTGGTACTCTTTGCGGGGTGTTGAGAGTCAGATAGCTTTGTGTTTCTTTGTAACTGTACAGTATTAAAAGATCTGTGAATCTTTTCAGCCCATGATTGGTGCCTTTCTTTTGTGGTACTCAGCCTCAATATTTTCTCGTTCTTGCATGTCCATTTCTGTAAAAGCAGATGTGGAAACAAATGCTACAATACTTTAAATAGGGCATAATAGTGTCAGACAGAGTAGCATTTTCAGATAATTTCCATTTTGTGTACCTTTTAATTCAGCAAAACTTTGCTGATTTAGATTAACTTTTTTTGAGAGGCAGATGAACATGTCATCATAGCTTCTTCCCCTCCCCCAGTTCAATATTGCATACGTGAGAAACATTACTCACTAAGACAACTGTACCACCCTTATCTCAGGCAGGTACAGCAGGAAAAGACACAATCTAAAGCTGAAGATGGAACGAGTAAAACCAAACACACAATGTGACAATCCAAGTAAGGTAAGACATGCATTTAGACATGTAAAATATGAAAATAGCATCCATAAGACATGAAGAATACTAACATAAGAAATCTAAAAGCTGAATGCAATATGAACAACACATAAATCTACCTCACTAACATAGAAATGCCACAAAAGTGGGCAGCCACCTTTTAAAAAATGGAAGCCATAACATGCTTCTAAGCAAACGAAAGGCCTCAAGGCTTCATGAGACCACAGCAATACAGTTCCGTGCAGAGCTCGGGCAGGAGCTGACAACCCCAGCTAAGGTTACCACAAATTAAGGGAGGGTCAGTGGTAGCATGAGATAGTAATTCCCAAGACACAAGAAGGATACTGCCAGATTAACTAAGGATTTATAAAAGTACAGCCATCCTTTATCAGCAAGATGCAGGGAAACTATAATTCAAATGACTCCTTTAAAAATAACTCAAGAATGTTCGCAGTGGTAAAATGAGCCATAACAATTGCATCAATTTCAGTTAAAATCCCAATAAATTCAGGGTAAAATAATTCCAAACACAGTCCCATCGTGCATGACCTATAATTGAAGAACACTGTCTATACATTAGCAACAAACACAGATAAGACACCTGACTTACTCCTTACAAGTATCCCCAGACACAAGATGCTGCACAAGGCCAAATACAAAGAGATCACCCTGGCTCATGGCCTCAAAAAGAGGGATGGTATCTTCTTTAATTGAAAGGAAGGCAGTCCATGGTCCTCTCACCCCCTACTCCTGCCTGGCTCATGGCTTGATGACCTATCAGTTGTCCAAGGTTGGTCAGTAGAAAGCCAACCAATCATAACGCCTGATGTTATGCTACCCATTACGTATTATGCAAGCCAATAGTACATTGTAGAGCTTTCTTTTTCCTGTTATCAATTTAGAGGTGGTTTTAGGAGGAGCCATCAGACAAGCATTACCCAATCACACATTTACTGCTATAAAATGTATATGTAGTCACCACTATTGACCAATCCCCGTAGGTTTTGGTAACTAAGATTACAGTATGATATCTGCAATGACGAATATTGAGCATATATACACTGTTGTTTTTGATAGGCATGTTATGAGTGTCAAGAATTGTATGCTTCCCTGTTTTTTTTAACGATAATAAAGCTGGGTTTTGCCATTCATTTTGTCTATTTCCACCATTGAGTATGTTTTAATCTGGCTCCAGAACCTCTGTGTAATTCTGGACTTCCCAGGTCATCTTAACAATTAAAGGAAGCCATTTTGCTTCTAGATTTTTCTGGGTTCATAAGTAATTGGGCCTCATTACAAGTACACTGATATGTGAAAAAACGATTATGCAGTCGTGATTCTGTTAGCACTGCATTACCACTGCATTACTGAATGGCCATACTACTACTTTGGTGGTGAGGTGGAGGAAAGAACTCCAGAAAAATGCTGGAGGTAATTCCGCCACCACACTGTCAAAAATCAGCAAAATCTTCTGAAATCTCCATGAAGTCGAATGGAGTCCATAAATGGGGACTAACACTGCCATACCACCACTTGTAATCTGTCGTTAATTCCATGGCACTTAGTGATGCTGATGGTAATTCCATCAGGATGCCACCAAACTTGTAATTGGGCCCACTGTCTTTCTTGATAGCACATCCCTCTATATTGTAACCTACCAGTTCCTGGCTTCAAGAGGAAATTAAGATATTTGTCAGCTGCATATGTCACTTTATTATTCTCAATGCCATAAAAAATGTAAAATACATATTTCTAAAAAACGTACAGCATAAAGGTATAACACCTAGATCTTTTTAAGGGGGGTGAGGTTTAACCATTATACATGCCTTCTCTTTTGTCAAGAACTGAAAAGAGAATTCAAGTATAATAATGTCTTTTAAAGTTGTGATGGAAAATAAACAATTTTCAAAGTGTTATTACTTTACGGACAACTATAGTTACAAATACACTGTGAAAACAATGAAGTTATCAGGAAAGTCTTTGTGCTTACAGTGTACATAAATATTCCTTAGACTAAGACACAAATCCAGCCATGAAATAACATTTTGAAAATTCAAGCATAATTATAAATAAGGAAATATTTGGATTTTTCCATTTTATGCTGTCCGTATGTGGGCAGTATATTGTTTGTTTGTTTATTTATATCACACAACAATACCATATAAACAGCTATACAGAGATGTACAGATAATTACCCACATACATGAAAATGTGTTATAAACCCATAACACGGTATACAGATAATAAATATTAAATTATAGGTTAAGTTGTAACCAGCCACAGCATCTAAAATAAGTAGCATCAAATAAATGTATGTAACATTAAAAAAAAATAGAAGCTTTACGTTTCTTTTATTAAGAAGGCCAATCTGAATCACGTTTCTCCTATGCTTTTGAAGTGTGGTTTAACATTGCCAAGTTTTCCTTCCAGTTATCCGGATATTAACTGTCCCTGCTCCTCCAAACATGATCTATTTATCTTTCATTAGGGTTTCCTTAGACGGTGCCCTGGAATCCCACTAGAAAGATCCTCTGTATTGTAGATTCAAATTAAGACAGTTTTAAGAACAAATTTAGGCTGACCATCTTCATGATTAAGCAGCATCAATGCATGAAATGATAAACACGATCTACACAATGAATCTCTTCACAGTCCGACTAAAGTAACACCTTGTGATCAAAGAGTTCATTCTAATGTGTTCATTGTTCTGACTTAATTACAGACAGCTCGCAAAGTTTGTATGTACTGGCCCTTAACTAACCTGCTCTCTTTAAAAATGTATACACGTTATATATACACTCCACAAGCAATACGTAGACCTGCAATTAAGGAATGGGCCTTATTACAAGTTTGGTGGCAATTCCAACTAATTCACCGTTCCGCCACTTGGGGCACGATTCTGCTGTGGGTGTTAAGTACCAAAAAGGTTGGAGAAAGCATTAACAACCTTTTCGGTACTTAAGACCATGTCTGAAGGTGTCGCATTCTTCCGAAGTCAGAATGATTGCGCCACTTTTGGAATATATATAGCGGTTGCTAGGATGGGTGGAAAACCAACCTAGTAACCACCACATTTCGTACCTGCCATTTAATACAGGTATTCTTGTGGCACTCTATCACTTTATAATGTGCGTTAAAGTGGAACACATATACGGTACTATTTTGGTGCCGGTATTGTGGAGGAGTGCCACAGTAAGCCATTTGTCTCATACACATGCATTCATACTGTTGCAAGGTCATCTTACAGAGCAGTGTTTCAATGCACCCATGATTTCATATATAGTAACAACGGTGTACCTACCGGGCCTCTGCTTCCATACACAAAAGCAATGTCATCTTAACAGAGCAGATATGCAATGCACCCATGCTTTCATACATAGCACCAATGTGATCTCCCAAATGGGTCATGGGTAGTCTACAAACTAGATGCTCCCAGTGTCCCCCACTAGTTCGAGCCAGCCCCCAATCGAACCCTGTCATGTAAAATGTATATCGTGTTCTTAGCAGCACGTTCGTAAAAGGAAAGTGCTGCTGAGAATTTCCTTTGCGCCCGTTGTGGCCAAAAACAGGCGCAATGAAAGCAGCGCACTGTCGTGCACTACAAGGATGCGCAGGACCACTTGAGAATAGTGGTGGAGCCTCGGTGTCCAGATTTTGCTCAGTGATTTGTGCTCTTTAGCACGCTCACTGCGCTAACATCAGATTCGGGCCCTCAGTCCTGCAAATGTACTGCTATTGATAGTGGGCTAAGTGCAATGTTAGTCCCCATATTTTCAGTCCAAATGACTCCATGGGGATTTCCTTAGATTTATGATGTGCAGTAATTACGACACAGAAAATAAGACAATTCATGCATGTGAAATTGAGGTTTTATTTCAAGGTATAATTTGAAGTAAATCTTCCCCTTCACCTCCCTTCTTGGAATGCTGCAGTACCAGGAAGCAGCATACATTCCATTACAGCTATTTTACCACCATTATTATCTGCACTGCTGAATACTAATGAAGCCCGGTATTGCTCTTTTAATGAAAATATATCCTGTTGTGCCTATGCTTTTTTATTTTTGTTTTATTTTCTGTTTGGATAGCGTCCCTCTTAATAGCATGATTGCTGAACCTCATACATGCAAAGTACAGGCCAATCTATCTCTTAAACTTTAACTAGTTAGTGACATTTGGAGCCGCTCCAATTCACAGATACCATCATTGATTGTATGATTATTGTTTTTTCACTATGAGAAAATACATGGTCATTTGTCCCCTGAAGAAGTGCATTGTAGTCATTCCATTCTGAAACAGGGTTGGAACAGTTCAATTTATTATCAGAAGACAGCATGACAGATTGAATCCATGTTTTCAACAATGTTAGTAATTTGTACATATGTAAATACTGGCCACAGGCTCCCAATGTTAAAATATGGCTGTGTCCTCTCATCCCTGTCCATGGTATATGTTCTTACTCTTACCCTTTCACCAGCTGACACATATGTTATTTAATCAAACAAGGCAATTATGTAATGTTATCTTACACTAGGACTGCCTCTGCCATCTGCTTGCATGTTTTGGCATGCTAGTCTTTAATGTGACCATCACACAGCATATTGTTGAACACCTTTGCAAAGTATGCCTAGGCACATTTTTTCATATGTGTTTTATGTGCCTCCCCCAATCTCTGACAGCGATTCGTGTCAATTTGCCCATCATCAAACAATGTTTTTACTCCTTGAATGTCCTTAGCAATAAATCAATCCATAGGGTTTGTTCCATCGGTTTTGGCGGAATGGGCATTCAAGGAAGAGGGTCATAGAACCACAATCATTCCAAAGAGAGCTTCAACGAGAGGAAAGAATGTGGAAAGCGAGAAAGGGACAGGGATGGGAAGGTAAAAGATTCAGAAAGGACAAGGATGTTAGCAAAATGTGTGTACCTATGAAACATAAATCTATAAAACAACAACAACAGACTTCTCAGGAAGATACCTCAGCAGACTGACAAAGCTGCTGCAGAAATCTGTCTAAAATATAGGTCACATATTTGATTCTGGGTAAAGACAACTCAACCTTTTATCACTCCAGAGTCGATAAAATAAATAACATTGAATTGGGCAATTCTGAGATCCCATAGTAGGCCTGTACCTCTGCCATCGCCCGATTATTATCCTACTCAGTTTGATACACTGAGTATGAGTGTATTGTTTACTATTACCATAGGGTGACTGCTTTAAGAGAATGTACATCTTCTGAACAACATTGGTAGCAGCCAATCGCTGTTCTAAATTTACTTACATGATGTCATGAATTGACTTCAACCCTCACGGATTATAATGGTTGTGTGGAGGCTAAAGTGCCTACTCCTGACACTTCTACAAACCAAGAGCCAACACATCATTTGTCATATTGTGGGTCGAAGGAAGGGTATACACTGAATTTGGGTGTGAATGTGGTTCAATAGCAACCCAAACCGCGAAGTATAACAGTCCAAAATAAAAGAATGAAAGAAAAAAAAATAAAAGAAGGTTCAATCAATATATATGTACTTTAATCAAACACATCATGTACACTTCTAACTACCAACAAAACACTGTAAATCCTCACCCCTATAGAAGGGACACAGAATATGCAAATATAGAATAGATGTAGCACTCTGGGTAATGAGACAGGGGGAGAAACTGCAACTAAATTACCACAATGTGAAAAACAGATATTTCTTGAGGTTGCCAAAGGGATCATAACTACCTATCGAATCGCTAAGGCCCAAAGATGGACCAGGGGGCAGATATTAGTAACACTGTTGCCAATGTCTTGGTGGTTTGACGGTGGTGAAGCAGGCTTTTTAGCCTCATTTAGGGGTTATTTTCAGTTCACTGATATGGCAGTCATGGTGGACTAGCAGCAAGCTAGTGTTTAGTCATGGTTGAATGGAAGGTAGCTGGGGTCTCAAAGCCTTTACTCTGGCTGTGCAGGTCAGGGGGTTACCAGGTTTGGTTTGGTGGTTGATGTTTAACTGCAGCAAGCTGCTATCAGGATTCGCAGGTGATTTGATATGATGCAGAGGTTTGGAGATCATTGTTTAGGGGAACCAGGGTCGGGTCAATCAAATTACAGGAGCAGTGATGAAGAAGCTGATGGTCTGAACAGTATTCTGAGAAATGCAAGGCAGTGGTAAATGCATATTTAATCCGAGCCAAGGCAACAACACGATTCAGCTGGCAAGGTGCAGCAGTGAATGGAGTAGAACAGGAAAATGGCTGTGTGAAGAACAATGAACACCAAAGCAGCAGATGATAGTAGTGTTTAGAGTAGTGCTCGTGGCTTTTCAGAAGCCCGTTTGGAAGTTAGAGCATAAACCTTGTTGATCAATAAACTGTTCCAGCTCATACAGAAGCAGAATAGCAAAGATCTCAGCTTCTGTGTCAATCAGTGAGATGGGTCGATAATTTTGGGGTAGACTAGGATCTCCCTTTTTAAAGATGGGAATTATGTTGGAGGTAACCCAAGATTGGGGAATGTTCCCAGTGGAGATATCAAGTAAAATTTTGTTTTAAGGATTGTGGACCTCAAAATTGGGTCCGTCTTATTTACGCAGAGGGGGAGGCCATCGGGCCCTGCGGACTTCGAGAAAGATAGTTTATCAATTGCCCATTTTATATCATCGATTGACCATTGATATCGGCCCATCTCACTGAAACACAGTGACAGCTTCGGTTCGCTCTTAAATGCTTCTGGGAGTGCAGATTTGCTTGTAATGTAATCACACCAAATCTTCTCAGACATGCAATTCGGCATGGGTGCAACTGAACAGTGATTGGAACTTTTTATAGTTTGCCAAATGACTATAGTGTCATGTTTACATACTGCTTTGATCAACTTACAGTTAACATTGTTGTGGTTCAGGATGCGGACATGTCTCAGCTTGTGTTTGTATTTCAGTAATATCCATTTGCATGATAGATGGTAGTTTGGGGCGTATAGTTAGTTGTTTCTTAATATTCTCAATTCCTTGTTTGTTCTCTTTTTAAGATCTTGCAGCTCGGATCAAAGTAGTGGGGATGTGCTTTAGTTTTGTATTTAGAGCAAAAGTGTACAAGTGCTATATTTATTACTTTTGAGCACATTGCCTCCATAAAAGGAATCGATCTGATCTGCTCCATATTGATTTTTGTAATATGCATAGAGACAAATTCAGCAAATTGTTTACATAAGCCAGTGTTCCAACGAAGAGATATAGAGTGGCGTTGAACATCCGGGAATACTAAGGAATGGTTTATATCTAACATAGAGCAGTCAAGTTTTAGAGAAATAGATAGCTGCGCATGATCACCATATGATATGGGACTGATTGTTAAGGGACTTGCTCTCAAGCTGATATTGTGAGATAGACATATATGATCTAGCATTGAGAAGTTAGTACCACTACTCCATGTGAATTGGATATATGGCACATTAGTTTTAACAATTTCAATATCCCAGTCATCAAAATATGAGTTCCAGATCAATACTCTTATTTTCGTTGAGGATGTGGTGTTAATTGCCTGGAAGTCAACAGCAGACCGACAATCGGAGTTAAAGTCTCCATCAATAATGATTTCACAAACACCCATTTCAATGAGCAACGTTTCAAGACAATTGTCCAATTCATTGAGCATATAATCTATCAGAGTATTACTGGGATTCCAATATAAACTTATTAACAAGATTGATTTGAATTTCTTGTTGTTCAAGGTCAACCAAACACCCAAGAAGTTAGGTGATTCCCAAACAAGTTTCGTTTTGGCTCTAATGTTAATATTTACGGCAATTGCCAGTCCACCAGAAGGCCTCTCTGTTTTCATTCTCCTGGCTGAAGAGCAATATGTAGCATAGCCTGTAAGAATGTGAGTATCCGTTTTCATAGTTTCTTGAAACAGTATGATGTGGGAATAGTTGGGAGTGGTCAAAGTAGCAAACCATTTCATTAAGTTGCGGAACCCGCAAGAGTTCAATCTTTAGATCACCGCTTGACAATGGCTATGCCAGACCTGTTTCGGTTTTAGTATTCAAGATTTGTTTCAATATCTTTGTTCTGGCTTACTGAGTTCAGCAATTCAACAATAGTGTATTCTTGTTATTGAAGCCAGTGTTGGATTGATGGTTGATGTCGTCATTTTCAGCAGCAGATGGGCATGTATATGATATAAATTATTGTCCAGTAGATTAATTAGGAAAGGTGTATAGGAGGAACCCTTGTTCTTTAATCTCTGTTGTGCATGACCATATACATTTCAGAATTGATTCTGAAGAGAGGTAACATATCATCCGATAATTATTCCATCTTGCCAATGAGATTCTTGTAAGATCGTCTGAAGTGAGAATCCTTAATTGCGGAATGCGAGATAATAAGTCAAGAAAGAAGGAGCCGTTGATGCGAGTTGTGCCAAGGGACATTGAACTGCCTTCAAGGTCAATGATGTGTACCCCTTTTGCTGCTAATTGACCACTGGGTGGAGGCATTATTTCCAACTCCTCTGTAGAAGGTGCAGTATTCAGAGGCATGTTGAATCTCTTTTCTGTTACCAGTGGATTAATATCAATCAAGGCAGGTATAGGGAGTAGAGATTTTACTGCCAAGGCATTAGTCACTACTTCAGCAGAAATCTCTCCTTCCTGTATAGCCTTTCTCAGAGACTCCAAACTTTCTTTGGATACCCCGGGCCTATGCGAAGATATAACTTGATCTTTAATTTGACAGTAAGGCGCTTGGATGTCGTTGCCTAACTGGCCTTTAAGGATGTTCAAATTGAGGAACTTAGAATCGATGGGTAAAGTCTGAGCTTTACTATTCCCATTGATTACCCTGAATGTATTATTATTTAATGGAGCTAGAGTATTACCAATCAGTTGCGTAGTGATACAAACTTCAAGATATGATTTCCTTTCTTGAGGGGTTTGTAGAGGTACTGATGAAACATCCAAATTAGGTGCTTCATAGAACCTTATATCAGTAGATAAGGCGGCAACAGTGGTGCAACTCCTTCCACTAACAGTGAAATATGCATTTAGATTCGTTTTTGGTAGTTTTGTGTTGGTTTCGGATGCTTCTGAGCTAAATTTGGAACATTTGGTTACCCCATTCAGCTTTTTAATAGCAGATATAGGGGTTGCCCATGATTGAATAGGTTTAGCAGATATGCCTTCAGATTTGTTGGATATTGTTGGCAATGACGCCAGAGTAGTTTGGGGAATACATGAGGGAGTCGCAATGTCAGTGCTCCCAGCAGGAGGGAATAATGCGGCTTGACTCTCTTTTGAGAGTTTGAGAGTTGGTCGACATCTATGGGACCTTCCTCTATAATTTCGCCTATATTGCCTAAGGTAGGTAACATAGGTGCCTTGGTGTTAGAATCGAGTGCCGTATTAACCTCATTATGTTTTAATTTGGCATTAGATAATGCTTCTTTCCGTCTTTTAGCAGAACGTTTGATAACCTGCAAGTGTATTTTTTTTGAGTGACGTGACAGAAAGCCTGTACTCTCTTGAGAGTCAGGGAAGGTGTTTCCATCTTGGTTCGTCTGTGCCATTGCCTTTAAGAGTGCTGATGGACTGTCCAGGGATTTTTGTTCCTGGGATGGGTTATTATGGTGTAAGACAATGATGCACTTCGTGTCATCTATAGAGGCCTTCAGATCCTTCAACTCAGCACCAGAGCTACACATACAGAAATTGGGAGCAGTAACTTTAGGCTCAGTTGAAGTCGGTAAGAATGTTATTATGTCAGAGGTCAAAATCACTTCTGGCAAGTACTGCGTGGCTTTTCCGGCTAAGTGCACCGTGGACTTGAGTGTTTGGGCCTTGGCGGACTCTTATTTTTGGATCGTTATAGACTCCCAAACTAAAATGAAACCCTTAATTCAATCGATTTTGGAGCACATCTGCTGCATTGTGCTTTGTATATCTTGGAGTTCTAAATGCAACAGATCATGGCCCTTGTCTAATAGGTCATGGATTTTAATAATCACAGGGAATGTTTGAGGAGTCCTCCCTTCATTGTGCTCTGGGGAATGAGACCGAAGAGAGGAATCAAGGCAAGGGTAGTTCATTTGCAGCTGATTTAGTTCAGGGGAGTATAGGAATTGGTCTGGTATAGGCTCTTTATTAATATCATTATCAATGATAGAGTTATTCAATTGGGCCAATGGGGGTGCAATGCAAAGAGGGGATTTTAATTGAAGCTTACTGACCGGCAACCTTGAAACTAGGGGAGTAAGCATGCTTATGGAACGACAAACTTGGATATCTAAATCGGCCATATTTCCAAGATCAGATTTAAATGACTCATTATTGTAAGAGCAAGAAGAAAATTATTTTGAACTGACTTTTTTTTCTTCAACACATTTCCAACTCTCAACATACACCGAGTCTTTGCAGTGGGGAGGGCCAGAATCGAAAGGTACAGGGAGAGTTCAACATTCAGCAGAGTGGACCTGCGCAATAGGAGCTCTATGCACCGTTGGGCATAATGTGGGGGTTGTGGTGGAAGATCCTCGGATTTAGGAAGAGCAACGTACAAGGATCTGCCTGCAGAGTCCATCAATTGTAGTGCTAGTAATAGCGGGCGGCATAGCATCAATGCAGCGACCGCTGCGTAAAACTCTTGCCATGCGCTTAATTTATCAAGTCAGTACAATTGTAGATCACCAAAGAATTTAACTATGTCGAGCGGTGTGTTAGATGAAAGTCACGTTAGAGAACACAAATAACTTGTAGAACGAAAGCTAAAACTTACTTTTTCCGCCATATTCGGAACACTCGATTTAGTCGCCATTGAAGTTCTCGTGAAAGGTAGCCACCTAGATTTAATCGGCACACAAAAGGAAAATGAAAATGGTTATGAGCGCCAAGCCGAAGGGGAAGAGGATGTTGTTCAGGCAGAGCCGTTGAGCCGGCGAGCTAGTCAAAAGCTAACAGCACAGACTTGAGCACAGACTGGATATGCACGCACTGATGCGCGCAGCCTGTGCTTTTTGAGGACTTCTGGGAAATGGGGGCATGGCCACATGTGTAAAAGCAAAATAAATGCTGTAAATCACTGCGTATAGTAGTATAAAGTGGAACTATACTATATATTAGTTGTCACTAAGGTTCTTTGCAATGTCCATACCAATTAGAGTGCAAACGTCCTTTTTAGGAGCCTCCAACAAGGTATCCAACGTAATGTTCTGTAAGGCTCAGCAAAATGGAGTTCCAGCAAACAGCACAAACTTGAGCATGGATCTGATGCACGCGCGCTGATGCGCGTGGCCCGTGCTTTTTGAGGACGTCTGGGAAAAGGGGGCAGGGCCTCCAATTAGGGTGCAAAAGTCCTTTTTAGGAGCCTCCAACAAGGTATCCAACATAGTTTTCTGTAAGGTTCAGCAGAATGGAGTTCCAGCAAACAGCACAGACTTGAGCACAGACTATTTGGTTTGCTCATTGGCTTCCAAAAGTGATTATTAATCTGGTGGCATCATCCTCCGTATTGCCAATAGTATCAGGAGCCTGTTTGGTTAGCAGTGTGTGTCTATCCAGGGCTCGAGCTTTGAGCAATGACTTTCTTGGGATATTGTTGTTTCGAAAATTCCCATGCAGTGATTTTACTGGCTGCATGAAAATCTGCAATATTAGTGCAGTTCCTGCGAATTCTAATAAATTCACCATATGGTATACTCCATATAAGGTTTTTAGGATGTCCACTTCTGGCATGTAGTGGGGCGGCGGAGCCTGTTGGTTTCCGATAGAGCTCACACGCCACATGCTGGTCAATTATTTTCCTTTTACAACATAAAACACTACGGAGTGTACACTATGTTGTTTGGTGAATTTTAGATTGCAGTTATTAGTATTCATTTGCTTGACAAAATCTAACCAGTTTCTTTCACTGCTTTACCAGATAATAAAGAGGTCATTGATATACCGTAACCAAAGCAGTATTTTTTCGGTATATGCCTCATTTTCATCTGCACACACTGTGAATTTCTCCCAGTCCCCCATGGTCAAATTTGCATGTAGGGTGCAATGTTGTGCCCATAGCAGTCCCCTATGTCTGCCAGAAGAATTCATTGTTAAACAAAAAGGTGTTATTTTTGAGGCATAGGTCGATCATGCCTAAGATCATACTTTTGTGTTGCAGATAATTTAATGATTGATAATGAAGGACTCAAAAGGGAATAGGAATTAACGATTTTCCGGCGCCTGATTTCCAGGAACACCTGAGTCGTAATCCCTTTGTGTTTCCGGAAAGCCAGGAGCCGGAAAATATTGCAAGTCCGGAGGCAACTCGCTACCTGCACTGGTTGGGTTACCGCCGGACTTGTAATGAGGCCCATTGTCTTTATATTCAAATCTGTTGGTTCTTCTCATGCTCTTTAAATCATCAATAACTACATTTCGAAAAGCTTCAATGTGACTGCTGAGAATATCCATAGTATTGAACTTGGATTTACATTTCAATTTACTTGTAGAAGGCAAATTAGTGCTTATTCCTAACTCATCAAAGTTAACAGAGTCTTCACTTGTTTGATTCTTGCTTCTTTTTTCACAATTTACTAGGGTGCAGAGGGTACTGAGTTCCGCAATATCTGTGTCAGTGGTGCCTTCTTTTGCAGGGTTAGGTTGCTTCCTGTACCTATTTATTGCAAAGAATATTTTCAGACGCAGTTTATGCATAAAGCTATCGAAATTAATCCAAGTCTGTACATAATCATACCTGGCCATTGGACAGAAGTTCAATCCCAAATTCAGTACTTTAATTTGTTCATCCGTCGTTGATGACATGCTGTTTGGTCATTTCTTCTTTCACGATGTTGCTTATTTGCCAGAGTGCAGCGATTTTTCTGTGGGTTTGTTGGCTGTACCTGCTGCCTCTCTGCCCCATCCTCGTGTTTTTCTGCCTCCTCTCCCACATCCATTTGTATTGAAGTTGTTTCCCAATGTTTTTTTGTCTGCTCTTCCGTATTGACAAAGTAACCTCATTTCCTCTAAGAAATTCAAGTGTATATATGGCTCTTCATTTTCACTTTCTGTGACATCAGATTCTGAAGTGGAAGCAGTAGGATCAGTGATGTTCTCATTTTGGCTTATAGATGCGACTGACACAGTTGTTCCTTTTTGCCTAAGTTGGTGATATCGACGATGCAAAGGTGTAAACATGGCCATTTTCATAATCGTCTTTGTCATCTAGAAATGTGCGTTGTTTCCTAAGCTTAATTTCATCTTTATACATTTTTAGACTGTCTCTGATGCTTGCTTTCAGTTTTTTGCCTTCATCACTTTCTTTAACAAGTGTTATTTTTTCTTCTGTATCAGTCATTTGTGTTAAGATCTTGGTTCGATCACTGCCTGCATACTTAATAAGTAGTTTTAAGAAGGTGTTTGAACAGCATTCTGTAGTATCACCCCACTCTCGTAACATGATGGGGTCCTGTTCTTCAAAAGATGGCATGGTAAGTATTCTTAACCCCCTAGGGATTCTTCCTACATCTATATAGTTTTGTAGGGAATGTTCATCCCACCATTTGCTGATTTCTGTTTTTCTAGTTCCTTGAGGTGAGCAATCCCACTGTTGTCTTTTGGTTTTGTTGATTGTTCAATGTCTTTATTTCTTCCACACAATAGGGTTTCATTAAAAAGGTTGTTGGCCTGTTCCTTTCTTGCTGCTTGTCTACTGGTTTGGGAAGACATGCCAATATATAAGTAATAGGATGTGGGTTAAGATAAAGAAGGATACCTCAGTTTCGAGTTCCAAGAGAAACCAAGGGCACACACTAAACTCCAATTGTGGTCAATCTAGGGATACCTGAGGCAAGAGCCAAGATGAAGAGTGAGTGTCTCACCCCAAAATGCAGCAAAGTTGAAATGAGTTAGCTCCAGTATAAGAGAATTTGAGAAGGCGGCTGTAAAGTAAACATTTTTGTTGAGGATTAAGCTCTGATAGTAAAGATATTTTGTATTTGGTACTAAGTGTATGTGGTGAATGAAGCTGGATTTCATTTTACCGCATATTTTTACTGCATATAAAAGTCAAACATTGCTTGAATATTTGTTATGTTATATGTTTTATTGTGTGACCGTGAAGATTAACCCATGTTATATGGAGTATGGTGTGTGTGCGTTGTGTCATTATCTGATGAATTCAAAGGAAACTATTTTTTCTTCCATGTGTTAAGGGATTCTTATTTTACTGTATAACAAAGAAAATGCAGCTTTTTTCATAAAGTTGCCATAGAAAAATGGCCACACCTTTTATCAGTGAAGACAGTTTTAAATTAATAATCTTGGCAATAGCTCCATTTTGTATTTTTATAAACTTAAGTTGCAGATGAAGGAGTTTTAAAGCAGACACAGTAGGTTTGCTATGCCAGGATTTCAGCTAAAGTGCACCATAATTTATGGCTTTGCCAAGCAGAGGTATTATTCCTTGGCTTCAGTGGCAGAGGCACATGGAAAAAGAGGTAACAGCTACAGTCTTCAGTAGAAGATGCAAAGGCAGGGCTCAGAAAGAGAGCCGGCTGCAGGACCCAAGCTAGCTCAGTTGGTAAGGGCATAGGTCACTCAGTTTCTCACATTGATTGCAGTAGTATGCATTTAGAGTGCCAATGAGTTTGGTTGGGTTATGTTAGAGATGTCAGTAAGGTTGAGATAAATGACAGTTGAATATTTATGGAGAAGCTTGGAGAAATGGTATGTAGGGTTAAGATTTTAATAAAAGTGGATTGGCACAGCAAGCACGTATGAAGGAAAACGCAGTTTGCTTTAAATTAGCAGTTATGGGTTGATAATTTGGACATGCGAATGAGATTGCATGTTTTGAAACGGTGGTTTGAGAAAATAATATACATAATAACAATGACACAGAGAGGGTGTGTAAAAGTAGCATTGGTTAACCTTTTAAAAAAGACAGGGAATAAGTGGCAAAGGTTTATTTATGCATAGGATGTCTTTTTTGAATATATGAAGAAAAAGAGCAATGAAGTAGGTTAATTTAAAAAGGATTCATCAATCATTTTAAGAGGTGCGATCAGAGGCATACAAAGAATGTGTGTACATGTGATTAGAATGAATAAGAATGGGTTGGGCTAGAGATGATATATAGGTGGGCATGCATATAATGAGTGTAGATTTCAAATAAAGAAAGGTTTTCAAGATTTGTAATTTTTGTTTGTTTAAAACAATGAAATAATATGTTGTATATAATTGCAAAGTGATTTTTGACTGACATGTTTAGTATAGAGAACATTACAACAGGTGTGGTGAACTAGATTGAAAACATGCATTTTTAATACAAAGCTATACATGGAGCAGGGGTTCGCTCCCACATTAATACACATATTTTTTTAGAGCAAGGACTTATTAAATTGACTTTCATTTTTAAGGTCTTTTATGAGATATATCAGTAGAAATTGTATTTATTTAGTAGAGGATGTTAGTTTTAGTTTGATTTAACAACACCAGCTGAATGAATTCGAGAATAGATGTCTTTTTAAGAAAAAACAAAAAAAAACCATGTATTTTGTTGTTGTGTTGAGATGGTGTCCTTGGAATGCCTTGGATTGATATGTATGGGATTGCAGTGTATATGGACCCCTGTTTTTTGATTTGTTTGGCTAAAATTCATCTATGACTAACCATGTTTTGAGCACATGTTTTCACACTAGAATTTGTCCTTATTCGTTAACCATATTTGGATTTTATTTGCCTCATTAGATTATTTTTTTTTTAAATTACACAAGCCACTTCCCATTTTTAAGGTGTTATTAAGATATTTTGGATTGTTTGGAGCTATGCCAGATACTTTCTTTTAAGGATTTCATCACAGACATTATATTAGCACACACCAGAGGGCCCACCATTTTTTGATCCCATGTAAACATTGTAGGTATCTTTATTACTAATAGATAGGCCATTTAAAAAAGGCATACACTATAAGTGTGCAGAGAGAAGCATGTTGAGCAATGTAAATGCACCTTTTTAAAGTTTCAGCACATTATTGAAAAGTTATTTGGAAAAAGGAAAGGTGCCTTTCCCAATGGTTTTCTAACATACAATGAATGAGCACAGGGAGGTGCCTCACATCCTTGTGTCAAGTAGCACAGACATTACTGCAACAGCTGGAAGGACTCGTAGATATGTCAGTACATTATCAAAACAGAAGAGGTGATGTGCACAGTTTATTTTCACAATAATTGTAACAATAAGAAATAAAGGAAGTATATCAGAAGAGGGAAATGGGAAAGTGATTGAGGAAGGAGAGGGAGAGAAATGGTGGTAAGAAAGGAAACAGGCATGGAAAAGCAAGATTGAGATAGAGATTGCAATGAAGGCACAGGAGAGTGCAACAAATAACCAGACCATGAGGACACTGGTAACTATGAACAGCAAGAGGGGGGACAGCATATCCCCCACTGCAAAGCACAGAATCATTGAAATATTATGCTAAAGATCACACATGGTGCCAGGCATGCACTTAGAATAGATTGATTGTGTTGGAAGCGTCTGTGTGTGAACTTTACAGTGCAACTCAACACGTCTGTTATGTTTTGCTTGGTCCTTTCCTCTGATCCTTACTTCGGCGTTCCAGAGGTCGGCACCCTGCTGGAGTGTGGGGCACGGTGGTCGCTGTTTGGACTTCTGGGCTTTTAAAAGGACAACGAGCGACCTTCATTTGTTTTTCCATCTTCCGACTCTTCTGTTGTGACTGAATGTAATGTTGGTACATCTTTGGATGGCCTGCTTCCTAATTCACTGCACCCACTCAATTCTTCTCATTCTAGTAGGCATAGTACCTCCAGTTGTGACTCTGCGTCTATGTTCAAAGTCCTGGAAAACCTGTTATCTGTTATCCTTACTTGCTCTGATGAAACATTGATGCACCTGAAGCAACAAGTTCTTGCTATGGCTGCACATGCTTCCTCATTAAAATATCTGGAATCTACAGTAATGGCTCTATCCGGTTCTTTGACAGTGATTGGGAACAACCTTGAGGGACTCACATCTACTGACTTAGCCAAATTACCAACGAGTAAGGGGCCTAATCGATTCAGTGAAGTCAATGAAGCGGATATTGGTCCAATGCGGAAAAGAAGGCAGGTCATTTGCCAGACGATGAAGTATGCTAACAAAAATGTCACAAAAAAGAAGCCTGTGGTAGTCTCTACTCCTGTTTCTAAAATTGGCCCTGCTGCTGGGAAGGTTATTTCAGCATACTTGGCTGCCAATCTTGCTGAAAAAATCTCTTCTCGGGCCAAGGGGTTATTTCATCTAGAAATAATATTATTCTGAGTTCCCAAGTTGTGCTGCATCTGGTGGCTTCCTCGAAAAGTGTTTTGGACCACACAGGACATGATTTAGCCGTGAGAAACGGCCCAGCTGAGCCGCTCAATGCTGGCACATGTAAACGTAGGAATAACGGTGCTGTTTAGACTTCGTTCTGCATCTTGGATCAAGCCACCACTCTGAGTGTTCCCCTCACAGTGCTTGTTGATGAAGGATCTATGGGGTCCAAGATAACTGCTGGTGCTCCCAATTGGGCATTGTTTGTTCCACCTGCAGTTGGGACCAAGAAGAGGGGATGTGTTGCTCTAGGTTGTAACAAGCTACCACCTTTGAACTTTGTGAGTGGATTGGTGGGTGGGGCTAAACCTAACACTGGTGCTCAAGCAACAGTGAATTCCTTTTTTCTCCCTGTAGGATCCACTTGTGTCACATCAGGCTATAATTTAGCTCCATTTGAAGTGCCTCAGGTCCCTCGGTCTACCAACATGGGTTTGGGTGGGGAGGGCGGGCGGCTGGCTTGGCAAAAGAGGATGACCACTGGGAGTGGCTGGCTGGGTTGGCTCATCAGAGGAATATGAGGGATCCCTAACCATTCTTTTTTTCTCTTAATTTGGCACACTAGGGCGTATAGACATGTGTTTGAAGATGGTTGTTTGTTCGACCATGTTGACTGTTTCACGCATTACAGGATACATGGTTGGTGGATTCATTGTTGTTGGATGGGTGGACCCGCCTTCAAAAGCCTGCCACCATGGGGAAAATTGGTAGACCCAGGGGTGGTTTGGTTTTAGGTGTTAAAAAATCCTTACGGCTGACTGAGATCCCATGTCACTCGCCTAATATCTTAGTTGGTCGGCTGTCGCTTAATGATTTACCTTGGACTAAGGACATTATTTTTGTCAATATCTATGATCCCCCTATGCTGCACCTCATGGAACAATTTTGAATGACTTAGAGGCGTGGTTTCACTCCGATATCAGTGTTCTTACAACAGTCTTGGTTGGGGATTTTAACTCTAGGATACCCAGAAACTGCGATTCTGGGGCCAGAGAGGAACATCATTCCGGCCCAGTGTGCGAGTCTCGACTGGATCAATGTTGCTCCAGGGGCCTGACCTGGGTGTCTCCCCCCCTAAAGCAAAGAATTTGGTATGATGAACGGAGTTGGCCGTCTGATTATCAACCACAATTCACATGGTCTTCCACCACTAACTCTAGTATTATTGACTATGTGTTCATGGCCAATGGTCCATCTATAGTAATTGACATGGGTATGCATCAGCGCATGGAGAGTGACCACTCCACAGTTATTCTAAGCCTTGATGTGGAGTGCCCTAGCTTTGGGGATCGTGAAACAGGGACAGTGCACATTAATGGAGCCAAGACTCATGTGGGATGGAATTCCTCTAGAGTTGAGGTTGCCTTGGCTATTGCTCGCAGGTTTTTTTCGACTTCTTACCTACAGGGTCTGCTCCCAGTGAATGAAGTCTTGGGCTTGGAGAAAATGTTTAAATATGATCGGCATGTTGCCCAGGTTTCTGAGAGTATTATCTTGCAGGACAGGGGAAGCAATTGGACGACTACTGGCACCTGACAAGACACATAGACACAGATACGACAAAGCAATTAGGGCCAAAAAAAGATTGATCCATAAATAGCTGCAGAAGTTGTCATTTGAGGTTGAGTGGCTCAGACACCATTGCTGCTGGTCTAGAGAATGCCAAAAATGCTGAGACCTGGTGATGCCAATTGTAAACAATGATACAAAGAATTTCTGGCAGATTATCAACAGCCAAAACTCGTCCACTTCAGCCCTTGTGCACTAGGACCCCAACCGGCCCATAAAGCTGGGGGTTGCCCAATAGGACTTTAAGATGAGTAGCAGCACCCGTGAGATGGATGGGGATGAAGATTAATACTCTAGCATCAAATCAATAATGACACCTCAATGGTTTGGCAAAGTGAGTCCGTTTACTGACAAGTATAAAAAACAGGGAGTTCATGAATCTCAGCAATTGCTCGATCTTCCTTCTCGCTTCAACAGCTCCAACGAACTTCATAAAAAACACATCTTTTATAATGAAAAGTTGTCATCACTGACGTGTAACGCTTAAAATATTGCATGCAATTCTATTGGTTATAGGAAGGTAACTTTAATATGGGTACTATATTGTAAGTTGTACTTGGAAGTTCCAGGATTGGCTGCTAGCCTCCTCAACCAGCCAATCCACAGCGCCGGTATGCGAGCGCCGGCCCGCGAATGAAGGCACGGGAACCAAGGCACCTAAATGAGCCTTCTGCCTTCCATTCCCCTTTTCCTCAGTGCTGGAGCTCTACCAGCTCTCCCAGCTGCAGGAGCAGCTCCATCAGCCCCTTCACCCTGCCGGGTGTTAAGGTAAGGCCCAGGGCTCATTACAGAGCCAAAAGCAATTTCACAGACGAAATTGCTTCCCGCAACCTCCCGACCAGTTTCCTTATCCCTGGCCGCCCTGCAATCCTTTCATCACAGCATTTTGCAAAGAAACGTGGCATTTTGAGTATTTTGCCAAGAGTGGCTACTGCCATTGCCTGCCACGAGGATCCAGCACACTCCATCATGGCCGCTCCTGCCTCTTGTAACCTCCCCACTGGTGCCATTGAGCTTGGAAGCTCCAGGATTGGCTGCTAGCCTCCTCAACCAGCCAATCCACAGCGCTGGTAGGCGAGCACCGGCCTACGAACAAAGGCACAGGAACCAAGGCACCACCTGACTGAGCTGAGCGAGTGTGCCGTGCTGAAGGGTGCTCCAGGTCTAAGCTCTACTGCCGTGCCACTGCTTCACCCTCCTGCCCAGCCTGCTGTAATCACGGTGAGACTCTCCATCGCCCACTCCAGAATAGCTTAAACCGCTGCACTCGACTATGAGCCCCTACCCACATATTCCAGTGATTTGTGCCCATAACAATTAAGGCCAGTGTACTGCCCTCACTGCCTGTGACTCAATACTGGCTGCATTGTAATCACCTTGTGTTGCTTACCATTATTTTAACCATATATTCACACAACATTGTTATGTGGAATTAACGTTTACTGTCAACATTGTCTGTAAAGGCTTAGGGCCTCATTACACGGAAGGCGGTAATGGTTAACGGCCACCATTAATGGTAACGGTGACCGTTAACCATTACCGCCTTACTACGAGGTCCCTTAGCGGGTTGGTGCTTTAACGCCTGCTTTTTGCAGGCGTTAAAAACCAACCCGCTAAGGGACCTCGGAGCTAATTACGGCACCGCAAAATTGCGGTGCCGTAATTAGCGCCTTCCCCATTCCCATAGAGCCCTATGGGGCAGAAATGGGAATGGGGAAGGGCAATGGTGGAAGGGGGATTTACCGCCCCTCCAACCTTGGAATGGGGCGGTAAATCCCCTTTCCGCCAAGGCGGTGCCGGTATTTTACCGGCATGAGCCATGGCGCTAATAGCGCCATGGCTCACCGCCTCCCGTGTAATGAGGCCCTTAGTCTCAATCTAGCCTGTTGGTAAGGCTCCAAGTAAGCCCTGCTACTGCAGAGGCCACCCTCTCTAGCACATAGGTGCATAGTTGCATTTAGATTGCTGCTAACTGTCATTCAGATTGTGGTAAAATGTCTAGTGAACCCTGCTGTTGCCACCCGTTCTAGCACATAGGTGCATAGTTGCATTTAGATTGCTGCCAACTGTTATTCAGATTGTGGTAAAATGTCTAGTGAACCCTGCTGTTGCCACCCGTTCTAGCACATAGGTGCATAGTTGCATTTAGATTGCTGCCAACTGTTATTCAGATTGTGGTAAAATGTCTAGTGAACCCTGCTGTTGCCACCCGTTCTAGCACATAGGTGCATAGTTGCATTTAGATTGCTGCCAACTGTCATTCAGATTGTGGTAAAATGCCTAGTGAACCCTGTTGTAGCCACTCGTTCTAGCACATAGATGCATAGTTGCATTTAGATTGCTGCTAACTGTTATTCAGATTGTGGTAAAATGTCTAGTGTACCCTGTTGTTGACACCCGTTCTAGCACATAGGTGTAGAGCTGATTTTAGACTGCGGTATGGCCGCTCCTGCCTCTTGTAACCTCCCCACTGGTGCCATTGAGCTTGGAAGCTCCAGGATTGGCTGCTAGCCTCCTCAACCAGCCAATCCACAGCGCTGGTAGGCGAGCACCGGCCTACGAACAAAGGCACAGGAACCAAGGCACCACCTGACTGAGCTGAGCGAGTGTGCCGTGCTGAAGGGTGCTCCAGGTCTAAGCTCTACTGCCGTGCCACTGCTTCACCCTCCTGCCCAGCCTGCTGTAATCACGGTGAGACACTCCATCGCCCACTCCAGAATAGCTTAAACAGCTGCACTCGACTATGAGCCCCTACCCACATATTCCAGTGATTTGTGCCCATAACAATTAAGGCCAGTGTACTGCCCTCACTGCCTGTGACTCAATACTGGCTGCATTGTAATCACCTCGTGTTGCTTACCATTATTTTAACCATATATTCACACAGCATTGCTATGTGGAATTAACGTTTACTGTCAACATTGTCTGTAAAGGCTTAGGGCCTCATTACACGGAAGGCGGTAATGGTTAACGGCCACCATTAATAGTAACGGTGACCGTTAACCATTACCGCCTTACTACGAGGTCCCTTAGCGGGTTGGTGCTTTAACGCCTGCTTTTTGCAGGCGTTAAAAACCAACCCGCTAAGGGACCTCGGAGCTAATTACGGCACCGCAAAATTGCGGTGCCGTAATTAGCGCCTTCCCCATTCCCATAGAGCCCTATGGGGCAGAAATGGGAATGGGGAAGGGCAATGGTGGAAGGGGGATTTACCGCCCCTCCAACCTTGGAATGGGGCGGTAAATCCCCTTTCCGCCAAGGCGGTGCCGGTATTTTACCGGCATGAGCCATGGCGCTAATAGCGCCATGGCTCACCGCCTCCCGTGTAATGAGGCCCTTAGTCTCAATCTAGCCTGTTGGTAAGGCTCCAAGTAAGCCCTGCTACTGCAGAGGCCACCCTCTCTAGCACATAGGTGCATAGTTGCATTTAGATTGCTGCTAACTGTCATTCAGATTGTGGTAAAATGTCTAGTGAACCCTGCTGTTGCCACCCGTTCTAGCACATAGGTGCATAGTTGCATTTAGATTGCTGCCAACTGTTATTCAGATTGTGGTAAAATGTCTAGTGAACCCTGCTGTTGCCACCCGTTCTAGCACATAGGTGCATAGTTGCATTTAGATTGCTGCCAACTGTTATTCAGATTGTGGTAAAATGTCTAGTGAACCCTGCTGTTGCCACCCGTTCTAGCACATAGGTGCATAGTTGCATTTAGATTGCTGCCAACTGTCATTCAGATTGTGGTAAAATGCCTAGTGAACCCTGTTGTAGCCACTCGTTCTAGCACATAGATGCATAGTTGCATTTAGATTGCTGCTAACTGTTATTCAGATTGTGGTAAAATGTCTAGTGTACCCTGTTGTTCACACCCGTTCTAGCACATAGGTGTAGAGCTGATTTTAGACTGCGGTAAAATGTTTAGCAAGCTCTGCTGTTGTCACTCTCTGTAGCACATAGGTGCATAGTTGCATTTAGATTGCTGCTAACTGTCATTTAGATTGTGATAAAATGTCTAGTGAGCCCTGCTGTTTCCACCCGTTCTAGCACATAGGTGCATAGTTGCATTTAGATTGCTGCTAACTGTTATTCAGATTGTGGTAAAATGTCTAGTGCACCCTGTTGTTGACACCCGTTCTAGCACATAGGAGCTGCTTTTAGACTGCAGTAAAATGTTTAGCAAGCTCTGCTGTTGTCACTCTCTCTAGCACATAGGTGCTCAGTTGCATTTAGATTGCTGCTAACTGTCCAGTATTCCCTACTATTGCCACACTCTCTTTCACACAGCTGCTCAGTTGCACTGTATCTAAACTATGTTAGGTTGGTTATTACTCATGATGCTGCCTTTTTGTGCTGTACCATATGATACACCCTGCACAGGCTCCCATTTTATTATCCATGATAACGGGCTCTCTAGAGTAGCATGCCCCCGGCACCACCCCATCCCCTGTCCCACGCCCTTCCTGCCCCCTAGCAAACTGTTTACCCAACAGCACCATCTTTTTAACGATCAATTCGACCACTCAGGCATCCAAAAGCCTCAATGAACCACCTTACACTACTCACCCGCCACTAATCAACTACCTAAAATGACCACCCCAGTCCTTAGCTCACTTAGACTCACTAGACTCAGATTAGGACCTTCATCACTATTTGCTCACCAAGTAAAGACCCCTCCAAAATAAAGCAAACTAAACAA
This sequence comes from Ambystoma mexicanum, assembly GCF_040938575.1. Lineage (NCBI taxonomy): Eukaryota > Metazoa > Chordata > Amphibia > Caudata > Ambystomatidae > Ambystoma > Ambystoma mexicanum. Next base: position 1,064,909,922 of record NC_090933.1, on the reverse strand, counting down.
ACAACTCTAACAGGAATCATAAAAACTCAAAGACTCAGATCCCGACTCTTAAACCATCCTAGCACTAGTCTCCCCACCACCTCTACCATTATAGGAAGTTCACTGCGACTAGAGACCCAAACCAAGCCACCCACAAGGACGACCACCACCAAACAACAACCCAGCATCATAGGAACTTTTAAGACACTCCTACCTCCTCGAGTCCAAGAGCCACCTTCTCCTATACACCTCAAAGCAGCCCTCATCAATGCACAGTCTATACCTGCACATGCCACAGAAATACACAATGTTATTACTGAGGCAACAACTTGACCTACTCATAGTGACAGAAACCTGGCTCCACCAAGCTTCAGGACCCTCCCTCTCCATTGCCATTCCTTCAGACTATACCATCCTTAGGACAGACAGAATGAAATCACTAGGTGGGGGAGTAGCTATCATTGCTAAAACCCATCTCAAAATAAGAACCTGCCCTATTGAGAACCCAGACGGTTATGAAGTCCTACTCGCTAAATTAGCCATGAAGCACAAGACCACTTTAAACATAATACATATCTATAGAGCACCCAGTACCGAATCTCAGCCACAGTCAGATATACCACTTTTACTAATGCCACTTATAAAACCAAACACAAAATGCCTAGTCCTAGGGGACCTGAATTTAGGTTTTAACGATACCCAAGACCACAAAGCTGAAGCATTACACAATGCGCTCAAAGACATAGAATTCACACAACTAGTGAACGCCCCTACCCATACAAAAGGAAGAACCCTAGATTGGATGCTATCTCTTAACACCCTAGTATCCATAGACTCCATCAATCCGGTACTCTGGTCAGATCACCACAGTATAAACTTCACCATCTTGGCCAATGAACCAGACCTACCTAAAACTGTCATTGAGGAATCCTACGTAACCAGAAACATCTGTAAACTTGCAGCAGAAAACCTTAACCCATTACTAGCCACCGCTCTTAACAACAAAATAATTAATACTGAAAATCCCTGTGCCCTGGCTGACATTTATCACAATTGTCTCACTAGCACAATTGACACCCTAGCTCCTTGTGTCAACAAAACAAAACGCAAAGATAAAAAATCTTCATTCTGGTTTAACGAGGAACTAGTCTCCCTTAGAAGGATTAAAAGATCCCTTGAACACCGGCTAAACAAAACCAACACCCCAGAAGCGTTAGAAGCATTTAACTCTGCAAACAAAACTTACAAATCAGCAATCATTGCTCATAAAGCAGATGCCCTCAATATCAGAATTAGCAATGCATCCTCTGATAGTAAAGAACTATTCACCATACTCAAAGAGTTGGAGAATCCGATCCCCATAATCAACCCAGTCCAACCAAGTAAAGAATGGTGCACCACCATCCAAGATGCCCTGGCTTCTAAAATAAATCTATTACAAAAGAAAATAATTTCCAAAAGAAATCTCCTATCTGACAAGCACACCACGTCTAACCAAATCACAATGAACATAGAAGATACCACTCCTCTCTTCAATTTCACACCAGTCTCCCATGACACAGTACTCAGTACTATCTGCCAATTCAAAGCGTCTAACTGCAAAGGAGACAACTTCCCGGAGCACTTAATTAAATTATGTGCCCCTACCCTCACACCTATAATTACTAACTTTGTGAATGCCTCCTTCCACACCATCCAGGTCCCAGCCAGCATCAAAGAGGCATGGGTCACCCCTCTATTGAAAAAGCCTACTCTGGACCCATTAGTGCCCACAAACTACCGGCCTATAACGACTGTCCCTTTTCTACTCAAAATCATTGATAAAATAGTCTACAACCAAAAACAAACTCACCTCGAACACAACAACCTATTAGGAGCTAGACAATCTGGCTTCAGGCCTAACCATATTACGGAGACAGCCCTGTTGGATTTGAAAATCCAACTGGACTCCATCAGAGATTCAGGGAAATTAGCCACCCTATTGCTACTGGACCTATCAGCAGCAGTCGACCATGATAAACTATGTGACACTCTAAAAAATATTTTAACTTTTCCAACAACGCCACCCAGTGGATCAAATCCTTTTTAACAGACCGTACATCCAGAGTGGCCATCAGCAACCATGCAGCGGAACCCATAGTAGTACCCATTGGAGTACCCCAGGGATCCTACCTCTCCCCTACTCTCTATAATGCATACACTAAACTCCTATTCTCGGCTCTTGACGATATGGGTGTCATCTACACCAACTTTGCAGATGACACCCAGATCCTCATCCCCATTACAGGTGACTACACCCAAGACACCTACACCATAAACAAAGTCTACTCAATAATCCAAAACTGGATGGCTATAAACAGCCTCTGCCTCAACGATGAGAAGACCGAGATCCTCATCGTGGGCTCTCAAAAAAGAATAAGCACCCTCCACTCTGACTACGCACATATCAACATTGACGGCACACTAATCCCAGTACTCAAACAAGTTAAAACTCTTGGTGTTTATATTGACGCTAACCTCTCTATGCGCAAAGAAATAGCTGCCCTCTCCTCATCCACAGCCTACACAGCAAAACTCATCGCACTCAGTCGCCAATTTCTCACCCCCACTAATTGCATCACCCTGGCTAGAGCCCTGATCCTAACAAAATTGGATTACTGTAACATCCTCTTCCTAGGAACCTCCAAAGCTAACCTAAACAAACTTCAATTGCTACAGAACAAAGCCCTCTGAGCGGCACTAGGTATCAAGAAATCCGAACATATATCTAGCATCAGAAGAGAAAATCATTGGCTACCAATTGAAGCAAGAATCATCTTCAAAACACTTAGGGCCTCATTACACGGTAGGCGGTAAACCATGGCGCTATTAGCGCCATGGTTCATGCCGGTAATTTACCGGTACCGCCTTGGTGGAAAGGGGAACTACCGCCCCATTCCAAGGTTGGCGGGGTGGTAATTCCCCCTTCCACCATTGCCCTTCCCCATTCCCATTTCTGCCCCATAGGGCATAATGGGAATGGGGAAGGCGCTAATTACGGTACCGTAATTAGCTCCCTGGGTCCCTTTGTAAAAAGCAGGCGTTAAATTCCCCAACCCGCAAAGGGACCTCGTAGTAAGGCGGTAAGGATTTACCGGTACCGGTAAAATACCGGTACCGGTAAATCCTTACCGCCTACCGTGTAATGAGGCCCTTAGTATTGTCCATAAATGCACCTCTAACAAAGCACCCAGCTACTTCAATAACACTGTCAAGAAAAAGATCTCCTGTTGGCAACTTAGATCTAGTAAACTGGCCCTCCTGGAAGTTCCTCAATACCAATACTGTAGAGCGGGAGGATGCAGTTTCAAAGTCCTAGCCCCATCGCACTGGAACGCACTACCCCTTAGCATCAAAAACAAGGACTCTCTACTAAAATTTAAAAAAGCGCTGAAAACCTGGCTATTCAATAAATATTAACCCTAACCAGCCCTATTCGACTCCAATACTAGAACGCCACAAGCCTACCTTTTAAAGGAATTGTGAGTTGCTACTTTGACTCAGTGGAATTTAGCATATGAAATATGACTTCATCATAAATGTTTTGATTATTTGTCTGTAACTGCAACACTGTATAAACATGTAAAAATTCATTTGAAACTTTTCGCCGTGATACCCTGGGCGAGTAATAAATGTAATAAATGTAATAAATAAATAAATAACATAAATATATCTGTATATGGTAACGGAGTGAGGGGATTGGATAAACACTGTCAGGTGGGGCATCTAAGCCCTACCTTCAAAATGGCTACTGTAGACGTCACTAAAAGTACAACGTCTCATTGGTTCTACTAACAATAGGACCCTAGATTACTTGGTCCATTATGATTGGGTTGGCAACAACACCACTCATACTTTTCCACTAGCTTAGCAGCATGCAGAATAGCTGGCCAGGTGCAGGGAGCTCATCTGCACCCCTAGCCTTCCTCCAATTATTGCTACAATCAATCATCATCTCAGTGGTCATGTGTCAATTATTTCTTTGTGGTTGTCCTCGAGACCGCTTCTCAGTCTAGAAAAATTAAGATATCTGTGTATGGCATAGGTGTGAAAGTTTCATCCCTTCTCGCTAGGCTGGTCACGTGATTCAGACACTGTGAAATCATCTTATTCTTCATGCAATGCGTGTATTTGATTTAGTTTTGCCAACCATTTGCCTTCTGTGGCTTATCTTGACCTTTCAGAATAGGATACTCTGTTCTTTGCTTCATTAATTGTATCCACTGTTGGTCTATTTCAACCGGATACAACCTTGGCGTCTTGGCATTATTTGCATGCGTCTGGGTTTCTTTCTGTCTTTAGTTTTCGATTTGCTTGCTGAGGGGCTCCTCTCCTGAGACCTTTAGTAACCTTTGGTTGATTCTGCTCTTGTGAATAGTGGAAGTATAACTATATAAAGTGCTCCTTTTGAGGTAGATATGTATAGGTGGCGCTTTACGCAATCTATCTTACTACTAAGCATAAGCAAGCCTCACGATTCTTTGCTTCTTGCAGTTCCATGCATATGTACACGTGTAAACTAACTGAATATCTTTATCGTGCTCATGGCATAAGCTTTTAACATTTTGACAATGTTATTTCGCTTTTAGATTCATGATGTCCCTTAACCATGGGGTTTTGTCTCTTTTCATCATTCGCAGGTCATCATATCTTCTATATGTGAGTCAGTCCGGGTTCTTGTGACGTCACCATTCCTCTTCCTTCAGTATCCTTTTAGCTTCTTCAGGGACTGTGCTCTAACATTCTTAATTTTGTTTCATTTGTCGATATGGCTTTCTCAATGTGTACCTTACTGTCCAGGTTTTCTTAGGTGTCGGTACTTCAACAGGTGCTATTCTCTTGATTGGTAGTGGACAGAGCCCCAATGTGGCTCTCTGCTGGTTTATTTGCTCATCATACATCACATATTTCGGCGTGAATGTTCCTGGTACTTCAAAATGAACGCTTGGAGTGTGGGTGGTGCTTGCGACCTCCTCTACAACCTCAGCGGTGTTTCTGAGCCCGAATGAATCACCTTCATCTTAGATACCTGTGTGGTCCTAATCTCAGACAGTCCTATATGCCTCAGGAAGCAGGAGTCTGGAAATTTAGGAAAAATATTCAAGAGGTTGCCAGGTTAATTAGCATTAGTAAACTCTCTTGGGCACCGGGGCTTGATGGGCTTTGTGATCTTGTGATCAAATCTGATGTCCCGCTCTGGGCCGGGGTCCTCCATCATCTCTTTTGTTGCATTGCTGCCACCCAGTTTCTTCCTCATTTGTGGCATGACAGCATCCTGGTCCCAGTCTTCAAAAAGGGCTCCTACGCTGATCCCTGCAATTATCGCCTATTGGCTATGTTGGATATTTCCTCTAAGGTTTTAGCGAGGGTCTTACTTGAAGAGCTGACAAACTGGGCACAAGCCAGAAACTTATCCCAAGGAACCAAACTGGCTTCAGAAAGGGCTTTTCCTAGCCATCACTACTATCATCCACCAGACCCGGCAGATTCGCAAGAGACCTGTCTATGCAGAATTTGTGGACTACAGTGCTGCATTTGAAATGGTTGACCGTGCAAGGCTTTGGGGGAAGTTGGATAGCTGGGGGATTCCATCATGCCTACTTAAGAGGATTATGTTCTTGCTCGATGAGAACCGTGTTAAGGTCCGGTTGGAAGGTAATGGGGACACCTCGGCTTGGAACTACACCAATGTTGGCTTTATGCAAGGTTGTATTCTGGCTCCCATATTATTTAACCTATACTTGTTTGACATGGGGAATGCGTTGGCCGATCCAGAGTGTATTCCGTCTAAGCTTTGTGAATAGATGGTTTTGTGGATGGGCTACACCGATGGCATTATCATTCTTGATCTTACCCCAGGTGGCCTCCAGATCACTGTGAATTGCCTCAATTCTTACTTGGCCCCAAACTCTCTTAGGGTTGACTTCTCGAAGACCAAGATTATGTTTTTTGAAATCCAACACAGATGTGCAGTAAGAGCTGACTAGAATTTGTAGGGTAGATCTCAGAAAGAGAGTCCTTGGGCAGAAGCCAAGGTACAGTAATGTTTCAGAATCAATTGTCAGAATATATGATTTTCAACGGTGTTGCGCATAAAATGAAATTGACATATTGATATTGATATTGCTATTGATATTAATATTTTTATTTGCACATACCATCAGAAATAGATGAGAAGGGGGGATCATTCAATAAGGAACTAGACAGCTTAACCTGTGAGCTTGACAGTTGTCTGAAGCATGCATCATTTGCAAAACCTGCTCTGTCCATTTTTAAAGTTGTGAAAATTATCTTTTAGTTTAGTGAAATCTGCTGAAAAACACCTATTCATTTGATTAGCATACACATCATGCATTCCAGGAAGTGTTTATATCCAATGGAAATCAAGTGATGTTTGATTGGTCAATCAAACTCTATCAAAATATAAGGTTTATATTAGCATAACAGGATTGTGTAATATGTTGCCATTGTATAAAACCATGATGTATGCAGAAGAAGATTTAGACAAAATCTTTTTTCAGCTTGTAAGAAAGTGATTAAACAAAACTGCTCCCAGCCTGGTTGTCTTTCTCCTGTGCTCTTGCATGATGTATGTTTCCAAGTGGTGGCTGACTGCGAGAAGGTATGTCGGAGGAGTGACACCTTGTTAACACATCACCTGCCTCAAGCATGCACTTCCTGTAATCCTCTTTTCGGTCTACTGCTCAGTGGTATGCTTGCACCCAGGGTGCAAAAGTCATTAATGGTCAGAGGACCATTAATGCATAGCAATGATATCAAACCTTGACTGTAATAAGATCATTATTTACACATTTTAATATAGCTATTTCAGGCTTGTATGTAATATAATATATTACCTATCCATCAGAATACCTATCAACCTTCTTAGCCACCATTAAAAAGGACTTGCTTAGGACAATGCATGTAGGCTATTGATGAGTTTGTAATAGATTGTTTAGGGCTTTATCCCCTATATGAAAAAAAGGAGCAAGCAATTTCCCTTTTCGTATGCAATGTATATTTGTATCGATTGATTGATTTATTATTTAGTATGCGCCTATGCACTAGTGGTTCAAGCGCAACAAGGCAAGGGAGGGGATCAGAGGGAGGACAAGACAACAATCCTACTAGTTCATGTGTCCTTGATATCATGCAAATGTGTTCAAAAAAGAATTGCATGGTTAGAGGGTAAAGGGAGGAGTGCTCCCAGAGCAGCAGGGCCCTGAGTAAGTGCTGGGAGGCTGTGATTCCAGGGGGCCATCCAAGCCCGGTATTGCAAGGTTAGCCAGGTTGGCAGTGCAAGAAGGGCCAGGCAGCAAGTGCGGGAGGACTGATCAGCGGGGGGCCTGGTATCCTGTAAGACTCAGAGGACAACCAGGCAGCCAGTCAGCAGGAGAAAGGAAAGGTTTTCAGGGTGGAGGGAGCAACAAAGAAGAGGAGTAGAGGTATGTCTTGAAGAGTTCCAGAACTAAAGGAGGTCTGGTTCAAGGCAGAGACAGGCAGGTAGGACATTCCGGAGGGAGGCACCTACAGAGGAGATAGTTCTATCCCCCAATCTCAGTTTAGAGAAGCAACTCACCCACATAGAGTTAGAGGTTGACGAGCAAAGGGCTCTAGGAGGAAGGTAATTAGGAAGAGAGAGCTGAAGGTAGTAAAGTCCCCTTCCCAAAAAAACCTTGTGGAGGATGCAGAGTGTCTTAAACATGATCCTTGCAGTCAGCGGGAGCCAGTGGAGGGATTTCATGGCCAGAGATATGCAGTTCCTGTGTTTGAAGGCAAGGATAGGTCTTGCGGTCCTGTTCTGGATAAGATGGAGAGAGCGAAGAGTAGAGATAGGCAGATAGAGAAAGAGACTGTTGCAATAGTCCAGCCTAAAGAGAATCAGAGCTGTAGAGACACTGAGCTTCTGGGGGAGGTGAGAAAATGGAGCACTCTTTTGAGGAGGTACAGCTGGAAATGGGCCTTCTTGGCAAGGTCTGTGATGTGTGGAGAGAAGGAGAGTGTGGAGTCAAAGATCACTCCAAGGTTGTTTGTCTCACTAGAAGGTGAGGTTGGTGGGCCATGGAGGATGGCCAGAGTGAGAGAGAGAAAGTGGGAGCAGCGGTCCCAATGAGAATGATCTCAGTATTGCTGATGTTGAGGCAGAGATTGTTAGAGGTGCTCCATGACTGAATAGCAGTTAAACAGTCAGGGATGAACGAGGAGGAGGAAGAGGCTGAGGGTTGCCTGAAAGAGAGCTGAGTGTCATCTGCATAACACTGAAAGGTAGAGGTCAGGAGGGCCAAAGGGGCCATATAGACGCTGACGAGCCAGGGAGAGGATAGAGCACTAGGGAACGCGACATGTAGAGAGAGAGGTGGTGGAGGGAAAGGAACCAAGCTGGACCTCTGAGGGTCGGTCCAGCAGGAAGGAGGTCAACCAAGTCAGAGCCTGAGCTTGAGTTGGGAAGAAAGGCATAGTTTAACAAGCTGGTGATGAAAACACATGTTCTAAACTGTGGCGAGGTATGAAACCCCCAGTGTTCAGGATTCGGTGACCAAGATTAGTATGTTCATATTATTTTTAATAATTGCAGCATAAGAAACAGAATCCAATACATTATATTAGCATTATTCTTTTTGAGGTTTTTTTGTACTGTACACCACCAGTCACTACCTTTCTTTTGCGTATTGCCTTTTTACCTACTCTGCTTTTCATTTTATTCTGTTTTTTTTTTACTTTCTATTTGACATACATCTATATTTCATTGTACTTGCCCAGGTGAGTATTGTTGCTTATACATCTATATTTCATTGTACTTGCCCAGGTAAATATTGTTGCTTAAGTGAAGTGTTAACTAACAGCTTGATTCTCTTGTTGTAGAAGTGTCCTCTAGGAATTGCTTGACTATCACCACCGATCTGGCTTTTCCTAGGGGTGGGTCTGGAGCATCTGCATCTCATACACCAGATCAGGTGTGCTCTGTATGCATGTTGCAATCCCCACCAAAACTGAGCCTTGTAAAGGGCTCATTCTCAATAGTCTGTGTATGGATGTGGATTATCTCCATACTGTCTAAGAAGGCATTGTACATAGTGAAGAGAATCAATAGCTAATGACATTGTGTTTCCCACTGATGGCACCACACGTGAATTCCCACACACACATTCACAGGTATGAGTGTAACTGGGCGCAGCCTCAGAAATGGCCATTCCTGTGCTTTGGGACAGTTATGGGGCAGCAAACAAGATTTTTAGGCTTCACACAGGTGTCTAGTGAATTTACTCCCAGTACAATTGCCAGGGATTTTTGGTATAGAGATCTGCATGAAGTGTTTGTGCAGCAAAGCAGTTCTGGAGCAACAGAGCATCCCACACACCCTGAGAAATTGGTGGAAGTGAGTAAAACAATGCAGACATGTATTTTATTTTGCCTATGCCGCCCAGCCCAGAATGTGAACCTATGTATACACCTCTTCATCACATGCTACTGCTAAACTATCATCTTTGTCAAATCTGTTGGTATTTAATGCATGGGTCACTAAAATGTATATGTCCACACAATTGCACTAAATTCATTCGTGCATTCAACTACAATTGGTCAATGATGTTTAAGATTAGAATGGGTTTCAAATAATATGACCAGGAATTCACTGAGTCATTATATGTTTCCCCTGGAGGCAACTGTTGACAATCGTTTGTTTCATAAAAGTGCAAATAATGTATTGCAAAATTAGCAGAAAGCAAGTGAATTATATGCATCAATATATGTATACAAATTAAAAAAGTGCCTCATTGTAAAGATTATCTGTCCAACATACCTATATATATATATATATATATATATATATATATATATATATATATATATATATATATATATATATATATCAATGAAAAAACTCTTTGTTAAAGGGACGTTATGGTTAAGTTGCACCAATAAAAACCTATGAAATTCAATGGAAAACCTTTGTTAAAGGGATGTTATCGTTTGGTTACAAGTAAAACCGGAAAACCCCAGAAATTCGCCAGTTGTGGTAAGCTAAGCAATCATAACTTGCGCCACCACCACGCACTGCTAAAACTAACACCCAGGACATCAAAGATGACATCAGAAATGTCATTGATGACATTACTGATGACATCACATATCTGGGCCACTTGTTTTTGTTCACTGACATATATAGGCCATGTGGTTTTGTTCACTGACAGTCAGAATATTAAAATTGAAAAAGTTGTTATATATCTAGACATTAACCTTGTCATATGTTCTTTAAGTACTTTCCTGAGGGTTTGGTCTCAGCCTATGGTGCACATACATGGCGAAATGAGCAGGTCTCAAACAAACAATTCATTTGCATACATGAAGATAAACTTTAATGTCATTAACAGTTTCTGAAGATGCTATTTCTTTCTTCCTTAGTTTAGTTTCCCTGTATGTGCCTCTGATTTGTATGCATTGTGGTTCTTCATATGTGTTGTTTGTATCAGCACAAGTGTTGTAAGTCTTGAATTGTTAGCTAGTTATTACATGTTTAACATTACGCAAAACTCTTACAAGGTAGCATTCATTATTGTACTATCCAAAATTACAAGATTATAAATAATGTACTTCTATGGTGCATGTTGCAGTCATTGCCTTTGTTTATATATGATTGGGTTTCTGTATTAACAACAACACTCCAATACAATGGTTTTAGATAAGTACATTATTTAATAGATTAAGTAGTTCATGATAGGTCTCTCAATCACCCCTGACATCTTGTTACCAACAATATAAACACAACTCCTTGTAGGGACTTGTCATCAAAATGTATTTCACATGTGATGTCATCAGTGATGTCATCAATGACATTTGTGAATTTATCTTTGATGTCCTGGAAGTTAGTCTTAGCAGTGCACGGTAGTGACGCGAGTTATGATTGCTTAGCTTACCATAACTGGCAAATTTCTGGGGGTTTTCGGTTTTACTTGTAACCATAATGTCCCTTTAACAAAGGTTTTTCATTGAATTTCATAGGTTTTTATTAGTGCAACTTAACCATAACGTCCCTTTAACAAAGTTTTTTCAGTGAATTTCATAGGTTTTTATCAGTGCAACTTAACCCTAACATCCCCTAGGTTTTTATTAGTCCAACTTAACTGTAACGTCTCTTTAACAAAGATTTTTCAGTGAATTTCAAAGGTTTTTATTAGTGCAACTTAACCATAACGTCCCCTTAACAAAGTTTTTTCATTGAATTTCATAGGTTTTTATTAGTGCAACTTAACCATAACATCCATTTAACAAAGTTTTTTTCAGTGAAATTCATGGGTTTTTACCAGTGCATGTTATTTTCCTACAACTTACTAATATCATACTTACCCAATATAGCAATATTTGTGTCCAATTTACAAAGTGTCACCTTAAAACTTTGCCATTTCCCACCTTCTAGAATAATTTTTAACACTTCTAGACACTTTTTGCAACTATTTCAACTAGTTTTGCATCCATAGACGTCTACGAACATCTGACTTCATTGCGGACCTTCCGGACAGTGCCACATGACCATACACTGGCGCGCGGCATGATGACGTGTCCGAGACCCCATCCGCACTTCACAGTAATATCTGTGCTTCGTGGGCAGTTCGGAACTGCATTTTCTACTGATCTAGGAACTTTCAACTTCAAAATATCCCTTGCACAGCTCCAACACCTATTCCTACTCATTATCCATTAACAGTCTAGTACACAGTACATACTTTTAGCAAAACTTCTATTTATCTTAAAATGGCATCTGCTAATGCCATCCCTCCTCCCCAAGAGCCACCACCACTCCTGTAATCAAGGAGCATGAGAAACACTGCCCCCTACCTTAGAAATAACACACACACACAACATATTTCCCTGTCCACCTACCCCTCAATATTAGTGTGTGGTGCCTCTTCCCTCATTTCCCACCCCACCTTTCGTATTTAGCTCTGCTGCAAAAAAAAAAAACATCCAAAAACAATAAAAGAAATGTTCCTCTAGGAACGACCTTTCAAAGTTAAAAAATAGAACTAAAAAAACGTATAGACTCCATCTACTTTATATTTCTCAGTAAAGTACTCCATAAGATTTTCCAACATTACCAGTTGCATTTTGTGTTATGCTAATTGGAATATATTGTGGGGTTCATCCTCCGTTCCAGGGACTGGAACGGTGGATACAGGCCTTGCAGCCCAAGTTATCAGCCCAATTGAAGCGAGGGTGGAAAACAAGGTCTCTGGACCATTATCCCCCCATTCCAGCCCCTGTAATGGGGATGAAGGTCTTTAGCACCCTAGGTTTCCAAAGCAGGAATCCAGGGTTGCTGACAAAAAAGGATTTTTCTTCCTACACCGGTGTAGGAAGGAAAATCCTTTTCCAAGATGGTCACTATGGAAAGGGAAGAGAGGGTTCCATTCAGGGCCCCTCTTCACTTTCCATGGCAGCCTGCAGAAGGCAAAAACAGAACTCTATGACCATATTACCACAATCACATTTTTCGTCCTTTTAAAATCTATCCCACGACCTGTTAACTGATTGGTTGGAGTGAAGCGTGAGGTGCGTCAGATTTTTGGCAATGCCCGCCATCTTGGATTTGCGGACAGCAGCCGGTGTCCATGGACATCGCAGTAAAAACATATTAAAAAACACAGCATTGCACTTATTTATTTAACATTTATAAAGCGCTCACACAGCCCGCAGGCATCGAGGCGCTGTTACAGGAATTGTTTATTTTTCTTAGTTGCGTAATTGTGTGTTTTTTGTCTTAGTTACGTATTTATAACGTGCTTAAACACCCAGAGGTTTCTAAGCGCGGACCCGGGGATCGAACCTGTTGTTGCTTTGTGTCGTCTTGCTTCCAAGACGCGCATGCTGCCGCTGAGCTATCCTCCCGGGCTGAGGGGTGATGAGGATGGGATGGAATATGGCTGCAAGAAGCAAAAAAACAGGTCTTTTTTGCTGCGAAAGTCCTCGGACAGGCCGGATGTCTGCAAACAGTCCTGTGAAGTTCGCGGGCACCTCTGCTTTCGAGGGTTGGTGAAAAGCAGTTCTTGGATGGTTTATAACTTTGGTGCCACTCAATGAAACTGCATGAAGTTTTGCAGTTATATTTCTGACCTGATCACAAATGTGTTTACAAAGTGTGGTGGGATTCTGTCAAGAGGGGGCAAAATTAGAGGGGGGCTACCAAAATAATGTAAAGGCTTATGATGAATCTACACTTAATTTGGCAAACCGATAATAGATCTAGATATACATGTTTTTGCAAAGTTTGGTGGGATTTTGTCAAGAGGGGCAGAATTAGAGGGGGTTCCAAAATATTGTAAGGGTTTATAAATGTGGTGCCATTTGACAAATCTACACAAAGGTTTTCAAAAAGATTATAGATCTAGATATAAATGTTTTCGTAAAGTGTCCGCTACCGCAGGCCATGCCGTATAACTTTGCTCCCCTTTGTGCATTTCACTTTGGTATCTTAAGCCTTTGGTACACTCCCAAAGGTGGTAAAGAACTGCCACACCCATGATTCTCTCTGGGTGCTAGAGGTAGGCATGTCCGCTACCTCATTTTCTTGGTCCTCTTCATTGTCTTTGGAAGTACTGCACTTTTTCTGTTGTGTGGGTCCTCCAGCTGGTGGTGGTGGCTCTTGGGGAGGAGGGAGGGCAATATCTGATGCCATTTTTAAGAGAAATAGCAGTTTTACTAATATTCTTCCAAGTATGTGTTTTGCGCTAGATTGTTAATGGATAATGATGGTGTAGGAGCTGTGCAAGAGTACATTTTGAGCTTGAAAGTTCCTAGATCAGTCAAAAAATGCAGTTCCAAACAGTCTTCCAAGCAAGGACCTGATTCCAAAGTGTGGACGCCTTCGCAGACACGTCATAATGCTGCGTGCGAGCGCATGGTCACGTGGCACTGTCTGGAAGGTCTGTGATGATATCAGACATTTGTGGATGTCGAGAGATGCAAAAACAGTGGAGAAAGATGCAAAACGTTTATAGAAGAGTTAAAAATGATGCTAGAAGGTGGGAAATGGCAGAGTTTTAAAGTGAAACATTGTAAACTCGACTAAAGTGTTGCTATATTGGGGTAAATATGATATTAGTAAGTTATAGTAAAATAGCATGCACTGGTAAAAACCCATGACATTCAGAGAAAAAACGTAGTTAAAGGGACATTATGGTTAAGTTGCAATAATAAAAATCTATGAAATTCAGTAAAAAAACGTTCTTAAAAGAGCGTTATGGTTACAAGTAAAATCGAAAATCCCCTGAAATTCGCCAGTTATGGTAAGCTAAGCAACCATAACTCACACCACCACCGTGCACTGCTAAGACGAACACCCAGGACATCAAAGATTACATCACAAATATCATTGATGACATCACTGATGACATCACATGTGCATTTATTTTTCATACAAGGGGTTGTGAATGTAATGTTGGCAAAAAAGTATCAGGGATTATCTGTAGATGAGTAAAACTACATACTTCATTACGCAATGTAGTGTTCTAAAGATCACTGCAGTGTTTTTTCTAGTACAGGAACCTACTCATACAGAAATGTAGGTATTGGCTGCAGCATAAACCACAGAGGTGCTATATTTGTAATTTACCAACGTTATATAAAAAAAACGGTGAATGCTTCTGTATCAGACTTTTAGCTAATAATGCATCACTTACTGCATATTTTTACCAATACACACAAAACATAAATAGACTACAATGCATACAAATATGGGGCTTATATATGGAGAGTAAAGTAAGCAAACAAGGGAAGTATCATTAGCAACTGTGTATAATCTACATGATTGTATTCACTCACAAAACTGATTGCTGTGTTTCAGGCCTGCTTCTACCCCTATATATGTACATCATAAGATGCGATTAAATTCTAAGAAAAGTAGTGTAAGAACATGTGAGAATAGCAACATATATAAATGTAATACCTTTTGAAAGTTAAGTTTCTAATAGTAAATAAAACCACCTTGCCTAGATATGGCAGTGAACAAAAAAGAAGGGGCTAGACATGTGATGTCATCAGTGATGTCATCAATGATATTTGTGATGTCATCTTTGATGTCCTGGGTGTTAGTCTTAGCAGTGCACGGTGGTGGCGCGAGTTATGGTTCTTTAGTTTACCATAACTGGCGAATTTCAGGGGTTTTTCGATTTTACTTGTAACCATAACGTCCTTTTAACAACGTTTTTTTTACTGAATTTCATAGGTTTTTATCAGTGCAACTTAACTATAACGTCCCTTTAACGTTTTTTCATTGAATATATATATATATTCATATATATTTGTGCAAAAAAGAAAAAGCCTTTGAAAAAAGCAGTTTCTGGTGGAGTGCACTCCTGAGGGAAGCCAAGCAGAGGAAATATCCACTCAGCAATAAGGGAACAAGGGAACATCACAGCATGTCCAGGTTGCACATAGATTCCTTTATTATTGCTTGTGCACAAGAGAAGGTAGGATCCTGGATAAAAACGACGCATTTTGCGGTTCACTAACCGCTTGATCACGTTTGTAAGGTGAAAAGTGATGGTGGACTTTCTTTTAAACCTCCAATACCCTATGGTCGTGTATAGAGTGTCCTTTCCCAACAGCATCACGTTTTACAGTTTTCAGTGGCGGACATGTTTACACATCACACGTCCGCCTGCAGCAAATGCAAGAAGGTGGTGCATGTTTGATTTCAACACTCAATGAATGTCATGATATTGCTCGATATTGCCAGCCTGTCTAGTACCAAAATAGAGGAAATGACGTCTCCTGTATTTTTTAAATGCCCAAAATATAAGCGCATTTGCCGGGTAAAAGCACTAATATAAAACCCTAGTAAGGTTAACAGTGCACTACCTCTTAAGCACGACCTCTGATTATATATACATGAACGTATATATATATATATATATATATATATATATACACAAACAATCTGTTATGTACAACTGAATGCCTGTATGAGGAACATTCTTGTTAATGCCTGATGTGTGTTCCAATGCATTGCTTCCTACGGCCATGATTCTCACTTTTCCAACAGCTTGATTGTCTCTGCCTTGTTTACATAGACATCAAAGCATTTTACAAGTAGTCAAATATCACAGTAGTGTTATTGGATGGAACATTCAGTATTATCTCTGGCAAACCAGTAATGTGCACAACAGGGGATTTTACTAAATTACAGAAAAACAATACACTCTTCACCCCCTCTGATCCCCATTCAGCGCCAGCCCGCACATGCAGACAGAAACGCCATAATCCAATTGCAATAATCACTTCCGTCAACATGAAACAATACTTTTTTTTGCCATTTAATACGTTTTCGTAGGTTGGCCTGTTTGCCCCTATGCAATAGCGTGTTTTTCTCTACATATTGAAAGGAATAAGACAGGATGCAGTTGTTGACATTGATGGTTACAGATATGGTTTAGAAGGGAAAGTATATTACTATTTTTCTAAAATTGGGATTACAATCCTTTTTTAGCTATAAAAAGGTAATTCCCAATCCCATTGGAGATATTGTTTAGGTATATAAAAATATATTGAATTGCTTAAATAAATATATTCCTGCATTACATACTTGTTTGCACCAAGTGATTCATGCAAATGTGGTGATGGATTTTTACCTTAATGTTCAACTTAAGATGAGGCAGCAATAATGCAGTGTTCCTTCTTGTGACAGTGCTCTTCTGGTGCCACTGATTGGTCATATCCGTGGATCTGTGTTGGTGAAAGCAGGGGGCGGGCTCCTATGTGCCCAGGTCAATAGCAATGACATCAAAACTTGACTGTAATAAGAGCATATTTGACAACCTTTTAAATAGCTATTTCAGTCTTGGACACCAGTAACAATGACTTGCTTAGGACAATGCATGTAAGCTATTGATGGGCTTGTAGGGATCGTGTAGGGTGTTATCCCTTATAAGAAACAAGTAATTTCCCTTTTGAACATGCACACCATGGGATACGTGATGATTGTAATATTTGGTTTTAATGTCAAAGTATATTTTCTGAGTTAGGAAGAAAGGCATTGCTTAGCAGGTTTGTGATGAAAAACATGTACTAAACTGCAGGGAATTAAGGATCCCCCAGTGTGCAGGATTCACTGACCAAGGTGAGTATGTTCATATTATTTTGAATGATTGCAGCATAAGAAAAATTATCCGATACATTATGTTAACATTATTCTGCTTGAGGTGTTTGTGTTCTGTACATAACCAATCACTACCTTTCTTTCGCGTATTGCCTTTGCCCTTTCCTTTTTACCTACTCTTATTTCATTTTCTTCTGTTTTTTATTTTTACTTTCTATTTGATATAAATCTATATTTCAGTGTACTTTCCCAGGATTGGCTGTGAGTTTTGTTGCTTAAGTGAATTGTTAACTAACATCTTGATTCTCTTGTTGTAGAAGTGTCCTCTAGGAATAGCTTGACCATCACCGCCGAATTGGCGTTTCCTGGGGGTGCGTCTGGAGCACCCGCATTTCATACACCAGATCAGGTGTATTCTGTATGCATGTGGTGATAAAGGGCTCTTTCTCAGTAGTCTGTGCATGGATGTAGATTATCCTCACTCTGTCTAAGAAGGCATTGTACACAGTGAAGAGAATCAATAGCTAAACACATTGTGTATCCCACTGCTGGCACCACAGGTGACTTTCCACACACACATTCACAGGTATGAGTGTAACTGTGCACAGCCTCAGAAATGGCCATTCCTGCGCTTTGGAACAGATATGGGGGAACAAACAAGATTTTCAGGCCTGACACAGATGTCTAGTGAATTTACTCACCTTACAATTGTCAGAGATATTTGGTATAGAGATCTGCATGAAGTGTTTGTGCAGCAAAGCAGTTCAGGAGCAACAGGGCATCCCACACACCCTGAAAACTCGGTGGAAGTGATTAAAATAATGCAGGCATGTATTTTTTGTTGTTGCATGTGCAGCCCAGCCGAGAATGAGAACCTATGTATACACCTCTTCATCACAAGACTCTGCTAAGCTATCATCTGTGTCAAATCTGTTGGTATTTAATGCATAGGTTACTAAAAAGTACATGAAAACACAATTGCACTGAATTCATTTGTGCATTCAACTACGATTGGTTAATAATGTTTAAGATTTGAATGGGTTTCGAATAATATGACCAGGATTTCACAGAGTCATGTAATGCTTCTCCTGGAGGCAACTGATGACAAGCGTTTGTTTCTTAAAAGTGCACATTATTTATTGCCAAATTGGCAGAAAGCAAGTGAAATATATGCATCAATACATGTATACAAATTAAAAAAAAGCCTAATTTTAAAGATTATCTGTGCAACATGCGCTTAGATATATACATATGTACACATAATCGGTTATGTACAACTGAATGCCTGGCTGAGGGACATTCTTGTTAAGGCCTGATGTGTGTTCCAATGTATTGCTTCCTATTGCCATGATCCTCACTTTTCCAACAGTTTGATTGTCTCTGCCGTGTTTACATAGACATCAAAGCATTTTACAAGTAGCAAAATATCACAGTAGTGTTATTGGATGGAACATTCAGTATTATCTTTGGCAAACCAGTAATGTGAACAACAGGGGATTTTACTACATTACAGAAAACAATGCACTCTTCATCCCCTCTGATCCCCATTCAGCGCCAGCCCACACATGCAGACAGAAACACCATAATCCAATTGCAATAATCACTCTTGTCAACATGAAACATTCCTTTGTTTTGCTCATTTAATTCGTTTTCGTAGGTTGGCCTGTTTGCTCCGTTGCACAAGCTTGTGTTTCTCTACATATTGCAAGGAATTAGACAGGATGCAGTCTTTGACATTCAGGGCTACAGATATAGTTAAGAGGTTAAAGGCCCTGATTCACAGAGTGTTTTCCAATGGGGTGTTGCCATTATAAAACACTTTTGTGAATTAGTATGTTACCATTTTTCTGAAGTTGCGAATACAATCCTTTTTTAGGGAGAAAGAAGTAACTCCCAATCCCAGTGGAGATATTGTTTAGTTATAAAAAAATATATATTGGATTTCTTAAATAAAGATTGAGATGAGGCAGTAATAGTACAGTGCTCCTTCCTGTGACAGTGCCCTTCCGGAGCCACTGATTGTTCATATCCGTGGATCTGCAGGGGGCGGGCTCCTATGTGCCGGTTCTTTCATTTTCATTGGACTATTTTTACTACCTATTTTTTTTTATATTTTGTTGGGGAGAGTTTGCTATTTCTAGAGATTGAAAGTGGCTGCTACTTATTTGTATGGCGGAGTACATTTGGGCAAGCACACATCTATTCTGGGAATTTAATGAATTTGCTCTTCTTGATCACCCTTCTGCCACTACGTGTGGCTCTGTAAGAAAAAATGAGGTGTGAGGGGGTCATTAGTCGGGAATATGCAATCCTTGCATGAAAAATTGCATTAAGGTCAGTACAAATAAACTTGCACTGCGTTTGCACTCATGCTAATACAATTGGACATGGCAAGATTGGATTTGCGCTTGCACAAATGTATGTTATCCTGGTCCCATATGTTCTAATTATTTATATGATGTACCATACATCATAGAATGCATGCTGTATCTTCTGGCTAAACCTATTCTGCACATGGGCTCACGTGGGTAGCAATACGAACAAGCATTGGCCAAGCTAACACATACTGCCTTCATATGAAAGTGCAGCTACACTTGCCCCAATAAGCCTATTGACATTATTAAAAGTCAGAAATAAGGTTCACACCATTGCATGTTACAACAATTACTCATGTACTTAACACAAGAACAGGCAACAATATCAACGAAACAAAGCGCATATCAGACACTATTCTTCCAAGTCTGGACAGTAAATTGTACAGCCAACTAATTGCAATCTAAGGCAGGCACAACATGATCACTCTTCAGCTTGTCACAGTGCCAAACCATACAAAAGGATGGAACAAAGACACATCAGTGAAGCATGTGTAGCTAGACACATCTGCCTTTTGCTACTATCATACCAACATATGTTTTCTCAACGCGTAGTTCTAGCCGTGACGCCCTTATTCTCCATGGTAAGACACCTTCTCAATGAAGACCTCAGAGAAGTCAAGCGCACCTTCCTCACAGAGCAGCTGTATGCACACAATTAAGAAAGCACAGGCTTTGTCTCCCACTTCTTTAATTTCTTATTTGTTTCTCAGTGGAACACCACGCCATAACGAGGTCAAGGGTGATACTCCTTTATGTCACTGCTGATTCTTCCAGCGGACAGACACCATTCCTTGGCAGCCACCTGTAGTGAGCCACAGTACTCGAGAGTTGGCTCGACTGGGGAAGGTCCCTCCTTGGGAGAATCCACTGGTAAACCTCAACTGCCACCAGTACTAGAATTTAGGGCACTGTTCCATCTGCCAGTCATTTTATGGTCAGGCAGCTCGTCGGTGGATGCCACCTGACTCACACATGATGCCCAGGTGGTCTTCTGGCAAAGAATGGATCTAATGGTGACAATTTGGTAAGCGGAAGGCAGCGGCAATGGTTTTAGTTGCCAATCATGTGGTTTTGGTATTCTTACTGTTGGGCTACGTGTTGGGGTTGCCATTGTTCCCCAGTATGATTGGTGCTGACTTTTCAGGATTGCTTCACTCTGAGGAATCTAGAGCGGTCAAGCGAAAAGGGAAATAACCACTTAAGATCACCTTCATGGGCCATCCCCCACCTACTCAATAGTCCTCATCTTTGTGTGGCCAGCATGCCCCACTTCAAGAGTCCCAAACCTCCCTCCTGTAGACTTGTGACTATGTTACACTCCCCGAAACGATGCAGCAGTATGTATTGAGTGTTTATTGGCCATAATACTTATTTATTTATGTATGCATTTATTTATTTGTTTTTGGTTTATATAAACATTTACAAAACTGTAAAACAAATTCAAATATACAGATTTTCAATTCTTCATGAATACTTAACATAAAATATAATCTTACACTTAAAAACATCCTTTTAAAAAAACTTCTGGCACAAAAGTAACATTTTAATTTTGTTTCAATAGTTGGAAAAAGAAACAAATAAACATAATTCTCAAAAATTAAGCCTGAGTATATCAAATTCATCAACTCAATAATCATGACACGTTATTAAATCAATCCACACACATTTTTAGGAAGTAAATAATACTGATCTTTAGTGCAATTATGTTCCCAAAGTCGCATTGTGAACCATAGTAATTCACGGTTAACGCATGAAGTTGAGTACACAAATTTAGAAAAATACAAGATTCTCTATGGAGGTAGAGGTTTACATACAAGTAATAAATGCTGAAGCGACTCTTCTTCTTCCATCGACTCACAGAATCTACACTTCTTCCCTTCTATCCCATTCAAGTGCCTCATATTTAAAATTTCATTCGTCTCAACGTTTAAACAAAACCTCAAGAATTAATTTTGCAAATATCTACAAGGATATTTATTTAGGTATCCTTCAAGGTCTGGATGAAACTTCCAAACTGAGGTTACTTGCACATAAATCTTGGATTTCCCAATATGTGCAATTGTCTCATTCCAGCCATTGCATTTCAGTATCTTATTTACCTTAACAGGATTGCTTATCAAGATACTAACTGATAAACCAAGAATGGATAAAGTATCTTCAACCTCTTCCTTCAGCTCTGACATAAATACATCTGTCTTGGCTAAAGCAAGTAATCCACAGGGGTCGTCCTTCCTTGCTACCAGACATTTTCTCCACAAAGCAATTCTCTTCCATTGAAAAGATGATTTAAGGGATTGAATACCAAATTCATACCTTATTAGCTCTACTGGAATACTCTTGGCAAGAAAAAACAATACTCCTTTCCATATTATTCCTTCAATTATGTGCAAGAAAGCAAGAAATCCAAAAAATAGTTTGCATAGAACTCATCCTCTACAGGTGACTGCGTATCACCTTAATTTTATAACATTTTCTACATGGTGCCATTGACAATTTGCAATACTTTCTCTCAATCAAACGCATCTGTCGTAATGCTACCAAGGCCTTTTCTTTAAGAATACTTTTAACCACAGACAAAGAGCCTGTAGAAGTAAATGTATAGTTCAAATATTTCATAGTCATAATACTCTTAATGCATTTACCTTCACATACCCAGGAGAGATTAGATTGAATCTTATTTCTTCTGCCCATTCTTAGTATTACGGTTTTAGACGGGTTGGTCTGAAGTTTTAGCTCCTTCGCAAAGATCCCAAAGGCAGTTGCAAACCAACTCTAGTGCTGTCTAAGAGGAGGAAGTCATCCGCATAATATATCCAATTTACAGTCACCATCTTTGGTGCCATCATACCCACCCCATCTAGTTTAATACCAGCTCCAGAGGTATATAGATTGAAGAGGGTGGGAGCTAACATACACCCCTGCCTTAGACCCTTACATGTTTCTATTTCTTGTGTCAAAAGACCCATAGAATTCAATCTCACTCTCATTTTCATTTCTGAGTACATAAAGATGATCAAATCTAATAGGCCCACTGGTATATTCAACTCAACAAGCCTTCTCCGATGATCAACCATATTGAAGGTCCATCGATGCTATAAATACTTCTTTAGGATTCTTTCCAAATGCTTTCTTTTGAATGCTCCTAAGAATGAGACTACAACAGTCTGTTCCTATAGACCTTTTTAAACCAATCTTTTTGACATTCAAGATATCTTTTTCATCTATCCATTCCTGGATACTGTTCAGAAATTAAGGAAGCAAAGATTTTAGACTCAATGTCTGCAACATCGATAGATCTGTAGCTTCTTGGACAATATCTATTCCCCTTTTTAAAAATGTGGATAACATATGATTGTTTCCATGAAATAGGCATTTTTTTTTGTTTTAACAATATCCAGAAACAATAAATATAATACCCTATACCATAGTGGTACATTTGCTTTTAGTAATTTGTTTGAGAGGTTGTTGGGACCAGGAGTGCTCGAATTCTTGATTTCATTATAAGTGATGTTATGTCATCCACTGTAATGTCTAAAGTTAACTCATTTTCTTGAGGTATCTTACCATCTCCTTTGTCACCATACATTGACAAGAAGTACTCCACCCAAATATTTTCTGCAATGGGACTAATTAAATTGTGATCCAAGGTAACTCCTGGATTATTCACTAATTTCCAAAAAATGGCCTGTTTATGACCCCTCCACGCCTTCAACATTGCTTCCCCGTCTTGTTATGTTAATTCGTTGTTTATGGCCTAGCAGTAAGCCACTCTTAGGACGCCCACAAGTGCCTCTTTGTGCATTCAAACATAGGACCTCATATCCAACCCACACAATGTTACCAAGCACCCAGGTCTCCTGTAGTAGAATAAAGTCAAAATGATGTAATTCCTCCTTAATTTGATCATTATATAGAAGGTTAGTATTCCTCTTGAATTCCATGATAGTAGAGCCAAATACCTTGGTATGCTAAAGTGGTTTCCCCAATGACTTTAACTGTTCATTTGATTCCCTCCAAGACAATGCCAGCCACCTCCAATCCTTAGTATCTACCCCATTAGGATTATAGTTTAGTGCACTCCCCACCTTATTTTTCTCTTCGTTCTTGGGTCCGCCCGTAGACTCATCTATAGCCACATTGTCCCTTTGGGGTATTTGATTATAATTATTGTCATCCGGACCCCTATAATTGGTAACATCAAAACCCCTCTGCTGTAGGGAACCTGCTTCCTTCAGAATTAAAGATCTCACCGGGAGGAGGGTATTACGAGCCTTACATAGTCAATCGTCTTCCAAGAAAGAAGTCGACTAGAAGAATGTCCATAATACTTATGAATTCCAATTATGAAGACATTTAGCTGTCAGATCACAGCATTATGTGTTCCCCTTATGCTACAGTAAAAAAACAAAGTATAGTGTGCTTCATGCCGGATTCCAGCTTCTTAGTGCAGGACCAGGGTTCGAGCCCTCCTCCCGGCACTACAGTATCAAAAGTGTGCATTCATGCGCATATCAGCTTTAAACTTGCATATGCCCTGATCACAATTCTGAATGAAGTGCTTAATATATTGTGGGTATTTAAAAACTGAGGTGCAGATTCTACCGTGGACGTGAAAGTGGCAAAAGCGCAATTAGGTACTCAGCCAACAGTCAAAGTGTGGTCTACCGAGATGACCACAAACATTTCCTTTTGCTGTTTTAAAATTGTTCTTTTTCATATTAAAACTTAACATAGCATATCATAGATGAAAGTTACTGTAAGGGTTCATTGGTGCAGTGCTCCTACAGTACAGTAGTGCGACTACTCTCAAGTCCACTCCCCATGCACCTTCATGTGCATCAGTACAACAGCCCTGAATAATGTTAGCAATGTGGTGTGTGCTGTCACTTTTATCTGGTGTGTTGCCAGTTATAAAGGTCCATGTGCATTTCAAGTGCGAGTTAAGTGCAAGGCATAACACATATATCCTAATTTAAAAAAAACACTTAAAATTGGAAATAGCAACATTAACGTTGCTTCCAACACTCATCTGTTAAAGAAGCAGCATGCATGCAGTTGCACGATGCACATCTTCATGTACATGATCCAAATATGTAGCCACATTAAGGAGTTTGTAGTTGTTTTATTGTTAGTGTATCTGTTTGGCCATCAGTTGGAAAGTGGGTGCTTACATGTGTGTGTCGGTAAGGACATGTGTCCGTTGTTACAACCATTGTAATCTATATAATCTGTATATGAAGTGGTAAATGACCAATTAGAATTGCTTGACTATATGTTTTTATTAAATTATTTTGTTTTATTTAATTCAACAGTGACAATAATTTGGGAGCGCCTAAGAGATCATGACAGATGCTGTGCAAATCATAACAATGCTAGTCCTACCAACATATTATGTTTCTACTGTCCGCTCCACTGCCAGAAATGACATGCTGTATGATAGAGTAAAAGAAGTTATTGAGGCATGCAGAAGAAGCTTAGAGAAATACACTGCATCTGTGTTGTTTAAGGAATAGTCATCACGGTTGTTCTTCAAGCTCCTATAGGTAATACACAGAGCTCAGTACATTCTAGTCCACAACTCAGATTATGCTTGTAGAACATCTGAAGACACAAATAAATAATGATCCAGACAGGGCTTCAGGGGAAATTTAGCTTGATGGGCAGGAGAAGGATTAATCAACAATACATGGATCTAGAGTTGATTAATCAGCTCCTGGTAGGGGATGCCAGGTATATCTTGGGTTGTCTCCCTTCGGCTGTGTATGCTATGCTATGTATCTATGTATGCTATATAAATATCTGGATGTATGCTATGCATCCAGATATTTAGTCATATGGAGAGTGTAAGTGCTCATTAACATAAATCATCGGGGTTAATAGATCAGGCAGCACAAGGGTATGAGAGAGATGTGCTAGAAAAACATTTGATCTGTATACGATTCATCTGGTCTAGTAACATCATCATCATGTCAACACGATATTAGTGGCAATGCATAGTCTATGTTAGAATACCATTAAAGTTGTATGGTAGACAAAGAGAAATCCAAGTGGAATAATCGAATTGGGCAGCCTATTGAGATTTAGCATTCTCAGATTAAAGTGTTCCACACTATTGCAATGGCCCAGAGAAAAGGGAAACAACACATAAAATGATCTATGTCTTATTAAATCTAGAAGTCAGCGTGGCTGATTTAGCAACAATATTCTCCACCATATTTTATGGACTAATTTAAGAAGATCTTCCAATGCGACAGCACAGAAGAGAGGACTGCAGCAGTTATGATGCAACGAGGTGATGGTCTAGTATGTAACTTCTACCCCATACTACATTGGAGAGGGATAATCCTAGGTCAAGCCCAACCATTTTGTTAATTTTGTGTAAAGCACTCGGCCCCAAGTTTTCAAGCGGTTGGCAATCTAAGATCAAAAAATCCATTGCTCCATCCTGCCCTGGCACAACCAGCCCTTTTCATTAATGCTAAACATCCATTTGTGAGTTTTCAATGGGATAACTACGAATCTGTGGATCAGGAAATTTGCAGGCCGATTCATGTAATTCCTCTCAAAAGAGTCGCACGCGGCTGGCGCACAGCGTGCCCGTGCGAATGTCTGCGCCAGCCACGTGCGATAAAATCAATTTCCACGCACAGCGTATTCATGGATTCCCACCTCCAAAAGCAGACGTGGCGCAGAGTGGCGCAGCGACCCTGAGCAGCGCCAGTTACGCCCCCAAGAACGCCCTCGCGCAAGGAAAAGCCATCAAGATCGCAAAACCATCGCAAAGGGCTGCGCCAACCCTGTACCAGTGCAAGAAGTTTCACATGCGACCTGGCCCGGGGGGATCGTGTGCGTGTATTTCAGGGGTGCGCGAGAAGTATTACACGCGAATGGCCTGGGTGCGTGTATTTCAGGGGTGCGCGAGAAGTTACACACGCGATTGGCCCGATCGCGTGTATTTCAGGGGCTCGCGGGTGGTTTCACACGCGATCGGGCCTGGGGGAGCGTGTGCATGTAATTCAGGGGTGCGCGAGAAGTTCCACACGCGATTGGCCTGGGTGCGTGTATATCAGGGGCTCGCGGGTGGTTTCACACGCGATTGGGCCTGGGGGAGCGTGTGTGTGTATTTCAGGGGTGTGCGAGAAGTTCCACACGCGATTGGCCTGGGCGCGTGTATTTCAGGGGCTCGCGGGTGGTTTCACACGCGATCGGGCCTGTGGGAGTGTGTGCGTGTATTTCAGGGGTGCGCGAGAAGTTCCACACGCGATTGGCCTGGGCGCGTGTATTCCAGGGGCTCGCGGGTGGTTTCACACGCGATCGGGCCTGGGGGAGCGTGTGCATGTATTTCAGGGGTGCGCGAGAAGTTCCACACGCGATTGGCCTGGGCGCGTGTATTTCAGGGGCTCGCGGGTGGTTTCACACGCGATCGGGCCTGGGGGAGCGTGTGCGTTTATTTCAGGGGTGCGCGAGAAGTTCCACACGCGAATGGCCTGGGCGCATGTATTTCAGAGGCTCGCGGGTGGTTTCACACGCGATCGGGCCTGGGGGAGCGTGTGCTTGTAATTCAGGGGTGCGCGAGAAGTTCCACACGCGATTGGCCTGGGTGCGTGTATTTCAGGGGCTCGCGGGTGGTTTCACACGCGATCGGGCCTGTGGGAGCGTGTGCGTGTATTTCAGGGGTGCGCGAGAAGTTCCACACGCGATTGGCCTGGGCGCGTGTATTTCAGGGGCTCGCAGGTGGTTTCGCACGCGATCGGGCCTGGGGGAGCGTGTGCGTGTATTTCAGGGGTGCGCGAGAATTTTCACACGCAATTTCAGCAGGGTACGAGTATTTCAGGGGTGCGCGAGAATTTTCACACGCGATTCCAGCAAGGTAAGTGTATTTCAGGGGTGCGCAAGAATTTTCACACGCGATTCCAGCAGGGTACGTGTATTTCAGGGGTGCCGGGGAGTCCTACATGTGATTTGGCAGTGTGGGTCCTCCCAGGTGTCCCCTGTACACCCTCCACGGCCCCTGCAGGCAGCCCACACCACAGGGGACTACCCTGCATCCCTGTTCATGTCCCGCAGGCAGCCCACCCAACATGGGCATGCCCCCCAGCAAAGGCACATGTCTCCTTGCACTACTGATCCCCAACTCATGTCCCCTTGCACCCCCACTCCCAACATTGCGGGGCACCTGCCAGCAGGCCCCCACTCATGTCCCACTCATGTCCCCCTGCACCCCCACCCCCAGCATTGCGGGGCACCTGCCAGCAGGCCCCCACTCATGTCCCACTCATGTCCCCCTGCACCCCTCCCCCAGCATTGCGGGGCACCTGCCAGCAGGCCCCCACTCATGTCCCACTCATGTCCCCCTGCAGCCCCACCCCCCAGCATTGCGGGGCACGTGCCAGCAGGCCCCCACTCATGTCCCATTCATGTCCCCCTGCACCCCAAACCCCCAGCATTGCGGGGCACCTGCCAGCAGGCCCCCACACATGTCCCCCAGCCAACATGTCATCACAATCTAGATCCCTGGCCCTTATGGTCAGCCTCCAAATACAAAACACCCACTCGAGTACTGCATCCACCCACTTAGAAATGGCAATGACATGATAGAACCCCAATAGCAAGTTTGGAAATGAAAACATGGCCCTCACATACACCAAATGGGTGTCAGTGAATCTCAAAACCCATATCAGGATATGCATGATACCAATGAGATGATACTACACATTGAATTTTGATGAATAAAATGTATTAAAAACAGCATGAATGGAATAAAAAATAAACAAATGACAATGGGAATCAAAAACCAAAAGCAGCATGTCCGTAAAATAATGAAAAACGACAAATCATAATCCAAAGGAAAGGTGTCCAAAGTCACAGTTCAAGAAAGTAAATCCAAGGTAAAACCAAAACCGAAAACCATTGCTCCATGGGTAAATCAAAAAAAAAATAAATAAAATCCAACAGTCAACTATATACAGATAAACAAACCAGGGTCCATGATCCCAACTGAAGAAATGAAACCTACATAAAAATACTACCTAATAAAATAAAACTATACAAAAATGTGGCCCATTGTCCAAAAGGTCCAAAATAAATAAAAAAGCAAAGGAAACCTAACACTAACTACATAACTATTTACAAGGGCAGCGGGCTAGTCTGACGCTCACTGGTTGTTGTCATGGGCCAGGGCATCATCGAACTCCTGTTCAATGGCTTGGAGGCGGGCATGTTCCCTGGCCCCGAGGTCCCGCAGGGATAATGCAGTGTCCAGCTCCAACTCCCTGCGAAGACCCTCGAGGCACTCAGCCCGCCTCAGCGCCCTCCGCATGGAGTCCTCCGCCCTGACCATTGTGAGCCGTTCCTCCTCTGCCCGCTGCCGCTCCGCACCTATCTGCTGGCACAACCGCTCCCACATGGAAGCCACTCCCATTCCAGGGTTCTCCTGCCCTCCGGCCGATGCCTGCAGCCCTGATGTTGATGGCCCCGAGCCATGATGCCTCCCACGTTGAGCCTGCTGCTGCCTCCGATGCAACTGCCTGTGCCAGCACGACGGCATCCAGGCTGATGGAAACCACCGACGCCATTGTGCACGTGCCCTGCCCGATGATGCCGTCACATCCTCCATCTGCTGGAGTCCAGTTGCTGTGGTGTCCACCCCTGCTGGACCTCTGACTCCCGACTGTGGCAGGGATGGGATCCCCATCGAGCTGGCTGCATTGGTCAGGGCAGGTCCACAGGGGGCCCTGGTGGCATCTCGGCCGGAAGACGGCAAGGAGAACGACTGGCATATAGTCTCCACAGAGGAGGAGAGGGCCGCCAGATTGGCCGACACATGCAGGAAACCCCCGAACATGGACGATCCCAATTGGGCCACGTCAGCACGGTGCTCTTGTGATGACGTGCATGCTCCTCCTGGGAAGCACGCACGGCAGCACGAATCACAGCCGTGCGCATCGCGACCCCAATCAGGACCTTCTCCATACGGCCAGGGGTCCCCTCGTCCGCAGGTGGAGGGGAGTCAGATGATATGGACATCCCCTCTACCTGCGGACGGGCCTGGGATGGGGCATCCCTGCTGGTGCATGGTGGTGCACCCACAGGGTCAGGGACAGCGACATGCACAGGCCCCTCCACGGTGACCTGTGCTGCCTCCTGCCCCTGCCCCTGGACTGCACCACTTGCACCAGCAGGGATGCCCCCACCAGGCCCCATTTGCGCCTCAGTGGCGGCCTCCTCCTCCTCTGTGGAAACCACCAACCTGGATGGCTCCTCACCGTCTTTGCTCCACAGCGCCGTCTCCGCCCTCTACTTCACTAGCCGCTGCGTAGAGGGAGACATAGAACACAAGCATCATGGTACTGTACAATGGTCCCCTAGACAGGAAGCAATAGCAGATGAGTGCCACTGTCAAAGTACACTTCCATCATGCCCCTCCACAACACATGTGTCAGTCCAGGCAAAACACACACAGTGACAGTCATGGTGCATGCCATGGACATTTCCATACATGTCCAATGGACTCTCGAAACATACAATGTAATGGTACTCACATGCATAATGGGTCATGCCTATCACATGCACACACTTCACCTCGGTCACATCCATCTGGCCCCGTACACCCCAATCACAGTGGATACAAGGATGACTAGGCTGCATCAGTGAATCTGTAAATTGTCACAGACATGTGTCATGCATCCATGACATTCACAAGTCACAGACACGCAGGTCAGGCACACAGACATGGATACCATATATGTACCTGGCATCAGCATCCATCCCTCACCCCCAGCCATGTCCAGGAACAGAGACTGCCATGCTCTCATGTGTGCAATCTGCATAGGGCTCCCCATGTCGCATTTAAACACATGCAACAACCGTGCGGTTCACACATTACTGGTCGCACATGCATTACCATGATGTCCCTGCACACATACATGCGTACATGGCCTATGTCACACATGCAGGCAAGTATCAGACAACCAGCACACTGCAACATGCCCTGTCTCACAGAGCAATGCTTGGCCACTTACCGCTCAACTCCAGACGGGTCTCCCTCTCAAGGACCTGGGCGTGGAGCGCTGGGTGTATGCATTCCAGGACCCTCATCTGGATGGAACTCATGCGGCCCCGGCCCCCCTCCAATAGGCGCCGGGCCTTTATGAGGGTCCTGGACCTCAAGTCCTCCGAGCGCTTCTTGACCTTCTGGATGGTGCGGGTTGCCACCCCCTACCCGTTGATAGCAACCACACAGTCGGCCCAGATCCTCTCCCGTCCTTCCTTGTTGGCGCGGGACGATCCGAAGAGGGAATCATACTGCCCCAGGACTTGCTCCACCAGGACACCAACTTCAGTGGCAGTGAAGCTGGTGCCCCTCTGCCCCTCTGGCCGGGGGTTGCCACTGGTGCCAGATGTTGATGTGCCCGACATGGCAACCCCAGGGGCAGGAGTGGGTGGGCAACTGGGTCCTGGGGCTGGGCTGTGGAGCGATGTTATCCGAGTCGGGAGTCTTCTGTTCCAGCAGGGGTTGACACAGCAACTGGACCCCTGCAGATGGCTGATGTGCAGGCACCAATTGGCAGGGCACGGTGGCAGCAGGCAGGCAGGCAGGCAGCAGCAGATGGCACGTGGGAGGCTGCTCGGGGCACTGGGGGGCAGTAATTTGGCCTTCTGGGCAGGAGCGTGGTCTTCCGTATGTTTTCACGTGGTCAGATTGATACGGAGTGATTTGGCACGTGAAAATCCTGCACGTCAGCGTGAAATTCGAAGAAAGGGCCTTAGCGCGTAAGCGCGTCAGCACGCGTACGCGATTTCATTGGACCAAAGGCCTTTACAGCGTAAGCGCGTCTGTGGCCTTTCGCGCACGGGCGTTGCCGTGGCAGGGCTTGGAGATCCCGCGTGCCTTTACACGGCTCTGTACGTGCTTTTCGTGCGGTGCGTGTGTTTTCCATCTGTTGGGGTTCACACGCTATTACTTCACAGCGGGTGTTGGCTACGCGTTCTTCTACACGCAAGGCAGACGGTGAGTGGTACCCCGCTCCCCCCCATGCCCGATCACATGTGAAAACACCCGCAAGCCCCTGGAATACACGTACCCCGCTCCCCCAGGCCCGATCGCGTGTGAAAACACCCGCGAGCCCCTGAAATACATGCGCCCAGGCCAATCGCGTGTGAGAAGCTTCTCGCGCACCCCTGAAATACCCGCACGCAGCCCAATCGCGTGTGGAACTTCACGCGCACCCCTGAAATACACGCACACGCTCCCCCAGGCCCGATCGCGTGTGTAAACACCCGCGAGCCCCTGAAATACATGTACCCCGCTCCCCCAGGCCCGATCGCGTGTAAAAACACCCGCGAGCCCCTGGAATACACGTACCCCGCTCCCCCAGGCCCGATCGCGTGTAAAACACCTGCGAGCCCCTGAAATACACGCGTACAGGCCAATCGCGTGTGAGCAGCTTCTTGCGCACCCCTGAAATACACGCGCCCAGGCCAATCACGTGTGGAACTTCACACACACCCCTGAAATACACGCACACGCTCCCCCAGGCCAGATCGCGTGTAAAACTTTGCTCGCACCCCTGAAATACACGCACACGCTCCCCCAGGCCCGATCGTGTGTGTAAACACCCGCGAGCCCCTGAAATACACGTACCCCGCTCCCCCAGGCCCGATCGCGTGTAAAAACACCCGTGAGCCCCTGGAATACACGTACCCCGCTCCCCCAGGCCCGATCGCGTGTGAAAACACCCGCGAGCCCCTGAAATACACACGCCCAGGCCAATCGCGTGTGAGAAGCTTCTCGCGCACCCCTGAAATACACGCACACGCTCCCCCAGGCCAGATCGCGTGTAAAACTTCGCGCACACCCCTGAAATACCTGCACGCAGCCCAATCGCGTGTGAAACTTCACGCACACCCCTGAAAAGCCTGCACGCAGCCCAATCGCGTGTGAGAAACTTCTAGCGCACCCCTGAAATACACGCGCCCAGGCCAATCGCTTGTGGAACTTCACACGCACCCCTGAAATACACGCACACGCTCCCCCAGGCCCGATCGCGTGTGGAACTTCTCGCGCACCCCTGAAATACACGCACACGCTCCCCCAGGCCCGATTGCGTGTGGGCCTTCTCGCGCGTGTAGGACTTTGGCGCACATTTTTTTTCCTGCGCAGGGACGCTACCGCCTGCTTTCGTGTGGCGGACATGTATGGGCCTGTGCGCGTCTTTGGCCGTGCGCTGTTTTTCCCTATTCGATTCCATGAATATGTGTTGTAGGCGAGCGTGTGGGCGTTCTGCGCACTTGCCTCCTGTACTTCCCCCGTGACGCCCACATTTTCACAAGTTGTTCCCCATTCTGCTTGTGACGCCCCGTGTTACGCCTAATTTTGTTATGTGCGCCGCGCTATGTGCGAATTCGCTGTGGCCTTATCGCATGGCGTTCGATGACCTGTGCACCAGCGTGCGCCAGCGTGCGCCGCGCACTTTCTCAGCGCACATCCCACATTTCGCACATGCACGGACTTCCATGAATTGATGTGCGATGTTTTTTGTGCGATAATCGCAGTTGCACTGCGATTTTCGCTGTTTCTCTGCGAATCGCACGTTTTCGCATGCGTGCGCCGTTTTTTCGGCGCACGTTGATTCCATGAATCGGCCTGTTAGTGTTTAAGCGTTTCTAGCTGACAAGGAAGTACAGTGTATTTTGAACATAATCCACTCCAATTCTTTGTTATGAAGTGTATGTCAAATTTCAATGATTTCTTTTTTTTTTAAATCCCAGTAATTAATGTCAAAATGGAGGTGGGTGTGTGTGGGCTTACCAGAGATGTGCAATCATATCGGGGTGAGTTTAAGTTATTGCGTCGGTTTCGATATAAATTGCCCAAGACTCCTACTTGATGCAGAGCAGAGATTAGTTGGATGTTTCTCATTAAATCATCAGGAGGGAGTTCAAATTTAGGTCTAAGCTGGACAAATGACATCAACCTTTCATATTGTAATAAGGGATCATTTACACAATTCCTTAGAGGTGCAGATCTTAAAAAGAATAGAGTGACTTCCTATCAAAATGCAGGGGTTAAAAACACAGATACATATTTGCATGAAAAAGATGGAAGAGATGGAATTCACAGGAATTCATGAACAGCCCGCCTGGCATGTTCAAATCTTGGATAATGGGCATACATAGGTGAAGTCTCCAGCCAAATAGAGTCCTATAGTGCAAGAGCAGGCAAACCTCTTGTTCTACTGTTGTACACCAAGTGGGGTAAAATACCGGCACCGCCTTGGTGGAAAGGGGAATTACCACCCTATTCCAAGGTTGGTGGGGCGGTAATTCCCCCTTCCCCCATTGCCCTTCCACATTCCCATTTTTGCCCCATAGGGCTCTATGGGAATGGGGAAGGCGCTAATTACGGTACCGCAAATTGCGGTACCGTACTTAGCTCCCTGGTCCCTTTGCGGGTTGGTTTTTAACACCTGCAAAAAGCAGGCGTTAAATTCCCCAACCCGCAAAGGGACCTCATAGTAAGGCGGTAAGGGTTTACCGGTACCGGTAAAATACCGGTACCGGTAAACCCTTACCGCCTACCGTGTAATGAGGCCCACAGAACAAAGCAACTTGATTAATGACCCCAGCCATGTAGACAGTTTAGAAACAAGGATTCCTATCCCACCCCATGTCTTCTGTTCCTTCAGTTTATTAATGGACATTGTAGTCATCTTCCGTCTTTGTTGGAAAGGGCAAATGATGGAATCAATAATCCGGAGAATTATAACAAAACAAAATACTATTGGAACCATTCTATTTATAATATATTTTCTGCCAGACCAGTACATTTGAACATTTGAAGGGACAACTAGATAGTAAGAAGATTCTTTACTCTAATAAGAGTGACTCTCATGCTAAGGTCAATGATGGGCTTTAGTTTGTAAAGCGGATGACCAGATATTTTAACTTATGAGTCTGCAAGTAGACAGTAATTACCCTAAATGCTGATCATAGGCAACACCTGCAAAGGTCATCTCCCCAGGTTTGGGTAGATTCAGTTTGTATATGGATCCTGGACATAGTTTTTAATGAAACGAAGAAGGCAGGAGAAGGAACGGTCCTGGTGTGGAACCTATAAAGGATGTTGTCAGGGTATGCTGAAACCATTCTGTATTTGCCACCTAATAGTCACTCAAGAAGACACATGTATTTCCTAATCTGTTTCAGGCATGACCTTAAGACTAATGCTACCAGAGGACAGTACTAGAAGAATGACCCATTGACAAACACTGAGGCCCAATGATGTTGATAGACTAGATTGACCAGGGTGATATGCCAGCCCATGTCATGCTAAAACATTAGCCATTAAATGGTGATTAACCATGACAAAGACTTTCTCCACTTCCAAAGCCCCTTAGTCCATCTTTCCTAGAACTTGTTAGCACTACTAAAGAAAAAAAGACACTTGTGTTGGACATGGAGAAAGACCTCATAGAAAACCATGATTGGTCAGGGGAAAGGAGAAGTAACAAAGAGGAAATGAAATCCAGACACATTGCTTAGATTTTCACTTGATTTTAGAGTCTCTTTTATGAGAGAAACTCAACAGTAGCTCTTTAACATGTAGGCACAGTTGACAGGCTTTAGGAATACATTAACATTCGCTTTGACAGCAGTACCCATCAGTAAACATAAGTTTGAAAGGTAGTTAAAGTGTTTCACTCTAGCACCTTGGAGGCATGAATCACTGCCAAATGTTGAAAAGGATCTATCAGAAAGCCTTTATTGTATGAGCCTTGCCCTTTTTAGATCCATGAAGGTATTTGATATTATATTGGTGTGTGCTTTGTGTTCCCATGTGACTGATTATTGAGAGCCCATTCTGCCGTTTGCTGTTACTATCCGGATTACAGAAGTTTTTTTTACCAGCTTCACTAGCGGCCCACCGCGGTCTGAGGGCTGGGCTGAAATAGCCTCAGACACGCGCAGCATGCAGTGTGCGCTGTGTTTTCCCGTGTTCCCACTGAGCCCGCAGAGACTTACAGGCCGATTCCTGGAATTAATGTGCGCCGAAAATTCCGGAGCAGAGGAGCCAAAACGTGCGAATCGTAGTGCAAGTGCGAAAATCGCAGGGAAACCAGCGCACATCGATTCGTGGAAGTCCATGCGCAAGAAAAATATTGGATGTGTGCTGAAAAAGTGCGCGGCGCACGCCGGCGCACAGGTCATCCAATGGCGTGCGCCACAGACACAGCGAAATCACACATAGCGCGGCGCACATAACAAAAGTAGGCGGAACACGGGGCGTAACACTCGGAATGGGGAACAACATGTGAAAATATGGGCGTCACGGGGGAAGTACAGAAGGCAAGTGCGCGGAACGCCCACACGCTCGCCTACAACTTGTATTCATGGAATCAAATAGGGCAAACCAGCGCACGGTCAAAGACGCGCACAGGGCCAAACAAGTCCGCCACAAGAAAGCAGGCGGTAGCGTCCCTGCGCCTGAAATAAATGTGTGCCAAAATGTGCGCTAACAAAAAGCACCTATATACAGCTATGATGAATGATCCATACTGTGGCCCTCTAGGACAAATGAGGTGCAAAGGGGTACTGAAAAACACGGACACCCGCTGTGTGAAAAATAGCGTGTGCGTGTATTTCGGGGTGCGCAGGTGTTAGGGAGAATTCTCTGTTTAGGCTGAATTTCCTAACCTAGTGAGTCCCCCAGCAGCTTTGCTGGATTTCGGGAGTTTGTTTTTTTCCATCCTGCCAAGAGTGAGACTCTTTTCCTCCCACTCTTGGACATGAATGCGTGTAATTCCTTTGAATGTCAATGTGTTCTATGGGCTATGGGGTCTTTTACTCCATAGGGTCTCATATGTTTTTCTATGCGTGTTACATCGCACCCTCCGTGCCGTAACACTGGGGCGTCCTAGCGGACCTCCACTATAGACTCCATACCCGGGGACTGACTACTGTCTCCCCGGGCATGTAAAGTCACCATTAGCTTTACTAGACCTAAATTTACTAACAGAACTAGTACAAACCATCTTATTGTGGACGTACTAGTAGGGGTAATTCGATTACTCCTGGATCTGTTACTCGAGAGGGCACTGTCCCGTCCCCCCTCGTCGAGTTTTGGCTGGTGGCAGTGGAAACTACTTGTTATGTTCGACCCCGAACATAACCCTATGTGATTCGTCCCATTGTTGGAGATTGATACTTTTTCTCTTTAATCTCTAACGTACCACCGATCTACTTATCTTAAATAAGTTTATCGGATGGTATTTTCTGCCAGAAATCGGTTTGTAAAATGGCGTCTGTGTTTGTCTCTGTGACTCCTAAACCAAAGGTCGAGCCCTTTGTTCCACTTTTGGCAGGCTCTGTACAGAGACCCTCCAAAGTGGTGCCATTCTGTCTGGGTTACCACAGGGGTGTGGGAAGGGGTTTAGGCACCCTGGACCGAGTTGCCTTGCCAACTCCGGTCACACTCTGGAGTGATTGGCCCAAGTGGTGAGCCTTCCCGCTCACCACTTAGCATGTGTTGATTGACAGCTAGGCTGAATGAATGGGGGTTTTCTGCATAAAAGCAGGGCTTTTGGGACTCGATCTTCAGAAGTCGCCACAGGACCTAAGAATCCGACGAGGGTAACGCTGAGCCGACCTGCACGACGACACTTCCGGTGGAGCCCTGCGGAACTGACTCACCACTTCCCGACGACAAAGGAGATCTCCCTGCCGGAGAGTCTCTTCCCCTGACTGGTGGGAACAACCAGTCCCCTTTGCTTTTTATTCGCCTCAGGACGCAGTGGTCGAATTGCCCGTGCAGAGCACCTCGGCAACCGGATAGCCACTACACCTGTACCGCGACCAAAAGGTGGTGCCTTGTGACGGAGCACTCCGCGGCTGGTCTCTTCCCTGGTGGTGCACCGGACTTCACTTTTCTTCGACGACGAGATCATCTCTACTGTTGTCAAAGACCCACGTGCATCCACCACCAGGAACAACTGCCCCCGCCGCAGCTGCCCTCCACAACAAGGTACCGTGTCCGCCTGGCTTCCCTTTCGATCGGTTCGAGTGAGGTGTCTTAATCCTCTCCGTTCCGTTGGGTTGCCTCCAAGCTTTTCTCATTTATTGTTCTGAACTGGTTCAATCTGCCGATAACAATTTGCTACAAAGACTTGAATGCATCTCCACTAGAGTCGTTTTGGGACATCGCGCCTTGCCTCTTTCCGAGTGGGCCTGGCCTCTGAACTTTACGATCTATTGTGATTCTTGCCTTCCTGCCTTGCATTTTATCTGCGAAGGATTGAACTGTGTTGATTTCATAACCTGCCTATCTTTTTCTCTCCCGTCCTAACTAATATTAGAGTGTCATCTAGGTTGAGGTATACACCTCTTTCTGAAAATAAGTGGTACCAGTAGAACCTAGACTTGTCGAAATATTGCTAGGGGGATTGATCGTTTCTTCTTCGTAGAGTAATTGTGTTTGATTTGTTTGCCGTAAATGTGCCATAGTGTTTTCCATAGATGTTTCGTTATAAATAAATACCTTAATATCTTTACACTAAGCCTTGTTGCGTGTTTGCTTGTCTTGCTGGGAAGAATTGCCCTATTTTGTATACTCCACATACTGCTCAACTCTTCTTGAGGGAAGTCTGACTGCTCAACCACAGCTACCAAGTGAATCTGTGTGGTATAGACTGCTACCAAGTGGGTTCACCGCCAAACGCCTGTAGTCCTAAATCTTTTGCAGTGGTCCCAGAGGGAACTGCACAGGTTTCCGCCTAACACTGGTGTACAGCGGTGGGATTTGTATCGAGTATACAGTTTAGAGTGCTTTTCGACACTGTAGGATAACTAACCACAAAACTTTGCACAAAAAGCAACTTTCAAAAAACATGTCTACGATGGAAATTTACAGTCAAGAGTCCTTGTCAGGTGAAAATACTGAGAGTCTGCGAGCTCTCTGTAGGCAAGAGAATCTTCCTGTAAGAGGCAAGAAGTTAGAACTAATCGAGAGATTTCTGGCGAACCAAAGTCTGGGTACTGGTTCAGAGGAACCAATCTCTCCAGCGAATGTAGATAACAGTAATGGTGTTGATCTGAATCGTAATTCTGATGATAGCGATGAAAAGGCTGATGAGGACGGAGAGGCTAATGAAACTGTCTCCCCTGCTCCTCTAGCTGCCTTACCAGCTGTGCCTACGGGGCCCATACCAGGTCCCACAAGTAACCCTGCTTATTTTGAACTTGAAAAAATGAAGCTCGAACTAGAATACAAACGGTTCTTGACTCAATCTGAACGAAACCAAGACCTCGAGTTCAGACGGATGAATGCTCAGGCTGAGCAGAAGCAAGCTGAGTTAAGACTCAGGGAAATAGAACTTAATCACGAGTTAGAGATGAAAAAGTTGTCTATGGAAAATGCTTCTCTCTCCTCTGGTTCCTCTAGGAGCTCCAGTCCCAAAAGACCCCGGATGCCGAAGGAATTAGTGGGTATGTATGAACCGAGATTGGATGTGTTGGATTGGTTGAAACTGTTTGAATACAATCATGGGCTCCAGGACATCACCGGGAATGCTTTGCTTCCCTGGTTGTTCTCTAGGCTCCCTCCTGTTGCGACTGATGTGGTAATGGAGTTGGGGGAGGCGGATAAGACGGATTACCAAAGTGTGAAACTAGCTTTAATAGCTAGATTCGGGAAGACCCCTTCTCAGTATCTTAAGAGGTTTAGAACCCTCAAAAAGCATGATGGTACCACTTGGGCTACCTGGGTGAGTGAAGGGTTGAAAAACTTAGAGGGATGGATTAAGGGTTACAAAGTGAACACTTATGAGGGTATGAGGAATCTTTTTATGTTGGAGTCTATTTATGATGCCTGTTCTCCTGAGCTCAGACAGCACTTGGCTGATTCGAAGGAATTGGATTCCAGGGAGCTAGCGAAGGCTGCTGACTT
The DNA here is from genome assembly GCF_040938575.1 of Ambystoma mexicanum. Lineage (NCBI taxonomy): Eukaryota > Metazoa > Chordata > Amphibia > Caudata > Ambystomatidae > Ambystoma > Ambystoma mexicanum. The sequence goes on along the minus strand of NC_090933.1, from coordinate 1,064,870,498 downwards.
GTGGGTTGCCAACAGGGCTACTCATAAGGATTCTGGGGAAACTCAGAAAAAGGATGAGGGAAAACAGCCTAAAAAAGACTCAAAAGAGAATTCTAATCACTCACATTCCAAAGAGGGCCCCAAACAAAACCAGAAGGGTAAGCCACCGGGAAAACCACAGCAGAATAGTGTGTCTTCTGGTGCCAAACCGGAAGGAGGTCAGAACAAGCCGCCATTCCAGAAAGCATTCGGTAAATGCTTTGTTTGTGGCTCGACTGATCACGTGAAAGGAGATCCCAGATGTAAGGGTAAACCTTCAGGGGTCCAGCTTGTCTCCTTAGCCTTCGCTCCAGAGGAGGAAGTCCAAATGGCAAGTGGAAACTTTATACTGCTAGCTAACGAACCCATTGGAGTCTCAGCCAGCCTTTCTTTAGTATCTCTGGGGTTGTGGGAACAACAGAATTTAGATGTCTATAATTATATCCCCGATAATACTAAAGAGTATTATAAGGACAGTGTCCAGGTGAATGGTCAGGAGACTCCTGCCATTAGGGACACTGGGGCCAGCATAACTGTGGTGGATAAATCGATTTTTCAGGCTGAGGATGTTGCTAAGGCACCCAAATGCCTCACCAAGTTAGCTGGAGGGCCTGTGCAGATGCTTCCTCAATTACCAGTTCTCATCCAGTGTAATGACATGACTGTGAAGATACTTGTCAGCATACAGAGTGAGGTACCAGGACGCGTACTGTTGGGTAACGATTTAAAAACTCTCAGAGTTGTATCGCATACTCCCAGACCTCCTAGTAAATGGTTACAAGAGCTAACCAGACCTGCAAGAGAGAGGACCATGCGCGGTACTCTCCTGGAGATGATGAAGAAAGAAATCACTCCTGCTCCACTGGAATTGTCGGCCACTGTCTCCAAGAAATCAGAAGCGAAAGCGAAACCTAAGACTTCTATCCCAAAACCAGCAGCCAGCACTCCAGTGCAGCCAACACGGACTTCCCCGCGGTTGTCCAAAGTTACACCCGTAACTCCACCTCCAGGTGAGGCTGAGAGGGAGGTACAACCCTTTGTGGTAGAATTAGACTCTGAGGAAGAGCTAATGGAAGGCCAGGAACTCATTGGAGATCTGGATCCTGTTGACCACCCTGAGCTGCAGTCTTTACTGGCAGAAGGTGGACCCAGCAGGGCAGACTTCAGTAAGGGACAGAGAGAATGTCCAACTCTGGAAGGTCTTCGCCACCAGGCAAAAGCTCAGGCTGAAGGGCAAGAGACTGGGAAATACAGGTTGCACTGGGAAGATGGCCTCTTCTACAGTGAACCGACCGAGTCTGCACCTGGAGACTACAAACGACTTGTAGTACCCCAAGAGAACAGACCACAGTTCTTGCATTTAGCCCACGAGATTCCTTTGGCTGGTCACTTGAGTTTCAAGAAGACTAAGGAAAGGCTCTCTCTCTACTTCTATTGGCCGAAGAGGGGGCCAAAGTAGAAAAACACTGCAGGAGCTGCCACACCTGCCAGATCTCTGGTAAGGTTGGCTCCAAGAATGTGGCACCTTTAGTGCCTCTCTCAGTCGTGGGAGTCCCATTTGAGAGAGTAGAGATTGACATTGTTGGTCCCCTTGATCCTCCAACCTCCTCAGGTAACAGTTTATACTTGTTGTAGTAGACCATGCTACTAGGTATCCTGAGGCAATTCCTATGAGGACTGTTACAGCCCCGTCTGTGGCTAAGGCCCTCCTTGGTATTTTTACTAGGGTCGGGTTTCCGAAGGAAGTAATCTCTGACAGGGGTTCAAACTTTATGTCCCACTACATGAAAGCAATGTGGAAAACCTGTGGAGTTACTTACAAGTTCTCAAGAGCTTACCACCCACAAACCAATGGGTTGGTAGAACGGTTCAACCGAACCATGAAGAGCATGATAGGTGCTTTAGAGGAACCCCTTAAGCGTAAGTGGAACCTTCTACTGCCATGCCTTCTCTTTGCTTATGGAGAAGTCCCTCAGGAGGGCGTAGGTTACTCGCCCTTCGAACTACTCTATGGTCATCCCGTCAGAGGTCCATTGGCCCTGATTAAGGAGGGGTTGGAGAGTGCTACTTCCCCCAAGCCAGTCAGAGTGACTGACTACGTGATAGGTCTCCGGAGGAGAATGTCACACATGATGACGGAAGCAAGCGATAACATGAAAGCTGGTCAAGCATTGGTCAAGCACTGGCACGATCAAAAGGCTAACATGGTTGAGTTCGCTCAAGACCAGCTCGTTCTCGTTATGATCCCAACAAGGCAGAGGGCCTTGCAAGATAAGTGGATGGGACCCTTCCGAATCGTGGGTAAACTCGGAGAGGTTAACTATCTGGTGGACTTGGGCAATCCCAAGGAGGCTCCGACAGTCTTTCACACCAACCAACTTAAAGCGTATGTCTCACAACCTGATGTAGGAGCGTTGCTTCTAGCGTCATCCGAGGAAGAAGAAGAGAGTGAAGCTCTTCCGCATCTCCTCAGAGGCTTACCTTTAGATGAAAAAATTGAAGGAGTAAATCTCTCCTCCAATCTGACACCCGAGCAACAAGAAGAATGCAAATCTCTGTTGAATCAGTTTGCCTCTCTGTTCTCGCTTTCACCAGGCTTGACCCCTTGGGGCCAGCATGGCATACTCACTGGTGACTGTCTGCCAGTCAAAAGCAGAGGATACCGCATGTCAGAAAACGTACAAACCCACATCAAAGGTGAGGTCAGCAAGATGCTCGATCTCGGGGTAATAGAGCCCTCTACTAGTCCATGGTCTAGCCCAGTTGTGTTAGTACCAAAGGCCGGATCTAAAGAACTTAGATTCTGTGTGGATTATAGAGCTCTTAATGCAGTCACCAAGACTGATGCCCACCCTTTGCCAAGAACAGATGAGTTGGTGGATAAACTTGGCGCCGTCAAGTTCCTCAGCACATTTGACTTGACGTCAGGCTATTGGCAAATAGCCCTGACAGACCATGCCAAGGAGAAAACTGCATTTTCTACCCCCGTTGGCCTATACCAGTTTAAGGTAATGCCTTTCGGATTGAAGAATGCACCTGCTACGTTTCAACGGATGGTAAACCAGGTTCTGAATGGGATGGAGGACTTCTGCTGGCATACTTGGATGACATCGCAGTGTTCAGCAATTCCTGGGAAGAACATGTAACCCACCTGAGAGATGTTTTGCAGGCTCTTGGACGAGCCAATCTGACCATAAAGGCGAGCAAATGCCCACTTGGACAGAGTAAGGTAGTCTATCTTGGGCATGAGGTAGGCGGTGGAGAAATAAGGCCTTTGCTCAGTAAAATTGAAGCTGTGCAAAATTGGACAACACCAACTACTCAAACCCAGGTGAGAGCCTTCCTAGGCCTCACTGGGTATTACAGGAATTACATAGAGAACTATGGGACCATAGCTTCTCCACGGAATGTCATCCCCTCGCCCAAATTTCCTAACAAGGTTAAATGGAACGAGGAGTGCAATCAGGCTTTTGAAAACCTGAAAAAGGCTCTTTGCCAAGCCCCAGTACTCAGAGCTCCTGATTACCGCCAACACTTCACTGTGCAGACAGATGCTTCAAATGTAGGAATAGGTGCCGTACTCAGTCAACTGGATGGGAAAGGTAGGGAGCACCCCGTTTGCTTCATCAGCGGCAAGCTGAAAGATCCTGAAACAAGGTGGGCAACAATCGGAAGAGAGTGCTTTGCTATCGTGTGGGCTCTGAAGAAGTTTAGGCCGTACTTGTATGGTTCTACTTTTGTCATTCAGACTGACCACCAACCTTTGAGATCTTTAATGCAAATGAAAGGGGAAAACCCATAACTATTTAGATGGTCGATCTGCCTGCAAGGGTTTGATTTCACCATTGAGCACAGGTCAGGATGTCACCACCAAAATGCTGATGTTCTCTCTAGGATGTATGTCATCGACTAGAGGTATGAGATTCATCCAGGAGTGGATTAAATCCTCCTGTCCCTTAGTCTGGGGGGGGCGAGTGTGGGGAGAATTCTCTGTTTAGGCTGAATTTCCTAACCTAGTGAGTCCCCCAGCAGCTTTGCTGGATTTCGGGAGTTTGTTTTTTTCCATCCTGCCAAGAGTGAGACTCTTTTCCTCCCACTCTTGGACATGAATGTGTGTAATTCCTTTGAATGTCAATGTGTTCTATGGGCTATGGGGTCTTTTACTCCATAGGGTCTCATATGTTTTTCTATGCGTGTTACACCGCACCCTCCGTGCCGTAACACTGGGGCGTCCTAGCGGACCTCCACCATAGACTCCATACCCGGGGACTGACTACTGTCTCCCCGGGCATGTAAAGTCACCATTGGCTTTACTAGACCTAAATTTACTAACAGAACTAGTACAAACCATCTTATTGTGGACGTACTAGTAGGTTTAATTCGATTACTCCTGGATCTGTTACTCGAGGGGGCACTGTCCCGTTCCCCCTCGTGGAGTTTTGGCTGGTGGCAGTGGAAACTACTTGTTATGTTCGACCCCGAACATAACCCTATGGGATTCGTCCCATTGTTGGAGATTGATACATTTTCTCGTTAATCTCTAACGTACCACCGATCTACTTATCTTAAATAAGTTTATCGGATGGTATTTTCTGCCAGAACTCGGTTTGTAAAATGGCGTCTGTGTTCGTCTCTGTGACTCCTAAACCAAAGGTCGAGCCCTTTGTTGCACTTTTGACGGGCTCTGTACAGAGACCCTCCAAAGTGGTGCCGTTCTGTCTGGGTTACCACAGGGGTGTGGGAGGAGGTTTAGGCACCCTGGACCGAGTTGCCTTGCCAACTCCGGTCGCACTCTGGAGTGATTGGCCGAAGTGGGGAGCCTTCCCGCTCACCACTTAGCATGTGTTGATTGACAGCTAGGCTGAATGAATGGGGGTTTTCTGCATAAAAGCAGGGCTTTTGGGACTGGATCTTCAGAAGTCGCCACAGGACCTAAGAATCCGACGAGGGTAACGCTGAGCCAACCTGCACGACGACACCTCCGGTGGAGCCCTGCAGAACCGACTCACCACTTCCCGACGACAGAGGAGATCTCCCTGCCGGAGAGTCTCTTCCCCTGACTGGTGGGAACAACCAGTCCCCTTTGCTTTTTATTCACCTCAGGACGAAGTGGTCGAATTGCCCGTGCAGAGCACCTCGGCAACCGGATAGCCACTACCCCTGTACCGCGACCAAAAGGTGGTGCCTTGTGACGGAGCACTCTGCGGCTGGTCTCTTCCCTGGCAGTGCAGCGGACTTCACTTTTCTTCGACGACGAGATCATCTCTACTCTTGGCAAAGACCCGACGTGCATCCACCACCAGGAACAACTGCCCCCGCCGGAGCTGCCCTCCACAACAAGGTACCGTGTCCGCCTGGCTTCCCTTTCGATCGGTTCGAGTGAGGTGTCTTAATCCTCTCCGTTCCGTTGGGTTGCCTCCAAGCTTTTCTCATTTATTGTTCTGAACTGGTTCAATCTGCCGATAACAATTTGCTACAAAGACTTGAATGCATCTCCACTAGAGACTTTTTGGGACATCGCGCCTTGCCTCTCTCCGAGTGGGCCTGGTCTCTGAACTTTACGATCTATTGTGATTCTTGCCTTCCTGCCTTGCATTTTATCCGCGAAGGATTGGACTGTGTTGATTTCATAACCTGCCTATCTTTTTCTCTCCCGTCCTAACTAATATTAGAGTGTCATCTAGGTTGAGGTATACACCTCTGTCTGAAAATAAGTGGTACCAGTAGAACCTAGACCTGTCGAAATATTGCTAGGGGGATTGATCGTTTCTTCTTCAGAGAGTAATTGTGTTTGATTTGTTTGCCGTGAATGTGCCATAGTGTTTTCCATAGATGTTTCGTTATAAATAAATACCTTAATATCTTTACACTAAGCCTTGTTGCGTGTTTGCTTGTCTTGCTGGGAAGAATTGCCCTATTTTGTATACTCTACATACTGCTCAACTCTTCTTGAGGGAAGTCTGACTGCTCAGCCACAGCTACCAAGTGAAACTGTGTGGTACAGACTGCTACCAAGTGGGTTCACCGCCAAACGCCTGTAGTCCTAAATCTTTTGCAGTTGTCCCAGAGGGAACTGCACAGGTTTCCGCCTAACAGCAGGAAGTTCCACACGTGATTGGCCTGGGTACGTGTATTTCGGGGTGCGCGGGAAGTTCCACACGCGATTGTCCATGGTACATGTATTTCGGGGTGCGCGTGAAGTTTCACACGCGATTTCAGCAGGGTACATGTATTCCAAGGTACGCTGGAAGTTTCACACGTGAATTTGCAGGGTACGTGTATTCCAGTGTGCGCGTGAAGTTCCATACGCAATTTCAACAGGGTACGTGTACTCCGGGTGCGTGGGAAATTCCACACGCGAATCCAGCAGCCTACGTGTATTTCGGGGGTGCAAGGGAGTCCTACACGTGAATTGGCCGTGTGGGTCCTCCCAGCTGTTCCCTCTACACCCTCCACGGCCCCTGCAGGCAGCCCACACCACAGGGGACTACCCTGCACCCCTGCACATGTCCCGCAGGCAGTCCATCCACCATGGCCATGCACCCCAGCCAACCCACATGTCACCTTGCACTACTGCCCACCAACGCATGTCTCCCAGCACCCCCACCCCCCAGCATCCAGGGGCAACCTCCACCAGGCCCCCACTCATGTCTCCCACCCCCCCACCCCCCAGCATCCAGGGGCACCCTCCACCAGGCCCCCACTCATGTCTCCCTGCACCACCACCCCCCAGCACCCACCCCCCAGCATCCAGGGGCACCCTCCACCAGGCCCCACTCATGTCCAACTCATGTCCCCCTGCACCCCCACCCCCCAGCATCCAGGGGCACCCTCCACCAGGCCCCACTCATGTCCAACTCATGTCCCCCTGCACCCCCACCCCCCAGCAGTCAGGGGCACTCTCCACCAGGCCCCCACTCATGTCTCCCATCCCCCTTTAACCCCCAGCAGTCAGGGGCACCCTCCACCAGGCCCCCACTCATGTCTCCCCCCCCTCCAACTCCCAGCAGTCAGGGGCACCCTCCACCAGGCCCCCACTCATGTCCAATTCATGTCTCCCTGCACCCCCACCCCCCAGCATCCAGGGGCACCCTCCACCAGGCCCCCACTAATGTCTCCCCCCCCAGCAGTCAGGGGCACCCTCCACCAGGTCCCCACTCATGTCTCCCAGCACCCCCAACCCTCAGAATACAGGGGCACCCTCCACCAGGCCCACACTCATGTCTCCCTGCACCCCCACACACACCCCCCATCATCCAGGGGCACCCTCCACCAGGCCCCCACTCATGTCCAACTCATGTCTCCCTGCACCCCCACCCCCCAGCATCCAGGGGCACCCTCCACCAGGCCCCCACTCATGTCTTCCCCCCCCACCCCCAGCAGTCAAGGGCACCCTCCACCAGGCCCCACTCATGTCTCCCAGCACCTCCAGCCCCCAGCATCCAGGGGCACCCTCCACCAGGCCCACACTCATGTCTCCCTGCACCCCCACCCCCCAGCATCCAGGGGCACCCTCCACCAGGCCCCCACTCATGTCTCCCAGCACCCCCACCCCCCAGCATCCAGGGGCACCCTACACCAGGCCCCCACTCATGTCTCCCTGCACCCCCACCCCCCAGCATCCAGGGGCACCCTCCACCAGGCCCCACTCATGTCCCCCTGCACCCCCACCCTCTAGCAGTCAGGGGCACCCTCCACCAGGACCCCACTCATGTCTCCCACCCCCTACCCCCCAGTATCCAGGGGCACCCTCCACCAGGCCCCCACTCATGTCTCCCTGCACCCCCACCCCCCAGCATCCAGGGGCACCCTCCACCAGGCCCCACTCATGTCCAACTCATGTCCCCCTGCACCCCCACCCCCAGCATCCAGGGGCACCCTCCACCAGGCCCCACTCATGTCCAACTCATGTCCCCCTGCACCCCCACCCCCCAGCAGTCAGGGGCACCCTCCACCAGGCCCCCACTCATGTCTCCCACCCCCCACCCCCCAGAAGTCAGGGGCACCCTCCAACAGGCCCCCACTCATGTTTCCCACCCCCCACCCCCCAGCAGTCAGGGGCACCCTCCACCAGGCCCCCACTCATGTCCAACTCATGTCTCTCTGCATCCCCACCCCCCAGCATCCAGGGTCACCGTCCACCAGGCCCCACTCATGTCTCCCCCCCCACCCCCAGCAGTCAGGGGCACCCTCCACCAGGCCCCCACTCATGTCTCCCAGCACCCCCACCCTCCAGCATCCAGGGGCACCCTCCACCAGGCCCACACACGTCTCCCTGCACCCGCACCCCCAGAATACAGGGGCACCCTACACCAGGCCCCCACTCATGTCTCCCTGCACCCCTGCCCCCCAGCATCCAGGGGCACCCTCCACCAGGCCCCCACTCATGTCTCCCTGCACCCCCACCCCCCAGCATCCAGGGGCACCCTCCACCAGACCCCACTCATGTCCAACTCATGTCCTCCTGCACCCCCATCCCCCATCAGTCAGGGGCACCCTCCACCAGGCCCCCACTCATGTCTCCCACCCCCTCCATCCCCCAGCAGTCAGGGGCACCCTCCACCAGGCCCCCAATCATGTCTCCCACCCTCCACCCCCCAGCAGTCAGGGGCACCATCCACCAGGCCCCCACTCATGTCCAACTCATGTCTCCCTGCACCCCCACCCCCCAGCATCCAGGGGCTCCCTCCACCAGGCCCACACTCATGTCTCCCTCCCACCCCCCAGCAGTCAGGGGCACCCTCCACCTGGCCCACACTCATGTCTCCCAGCACCCCCACCCCCCAGCATCCAGGGGCACCCTCCACCAGGCCCCCACTCCTGTCTCCCTGCACCCCCACCCCCCAGCATCCAGGGGCACCCTCCACCAGGCCCCCACTCATGTCCCCCTCCCACCCCCCAGCAGTCAGAGGAACCCTCCACCAGGCCCCCACTCATGTCTCCCTGCACCCCCACCCCCCAGCAGTGCGATTTGCCTGGGTACGTGTATTTCAGGGGTGCGCGGGTAGTCTTACACGCGATTTCATCAGGGTACGTGTATTATGGGTCCGCGTGAACTTCCACAAGCGATATCAGCAGGGTACGTGTATTACGGGTTTTTGTGAACTTCCACACGCGACTGGGCCTGGGAGAGTGGGGTACGTGTATTCCTGGGGTGGGCAGGAACATTCAGTCACGACTGGGCCTGGGTGAGCGTGTTACATGTATTCCTGGGGTGGGCGGGAAGATTTACACGGTCGCCTACAACGAGCCAAAAAAAAAGGTCCATTCCGGAAACACATACGCCAGCATGAAGCAGGTGCACGTCCCGCGCAGCATAAAAGTGTGCACAAACAACAAAAAAGCTCAGATGCCAGGAGCAGTGGCCGTGGGATACCGCAGGAGGAGGAGGAGGATAGTCAGGGCCAGAATCTTCACACCCAGAACCAGCCTTTTTGGTATGTCTGATGACCAGGTGTATGGGAGGTACAGGTTTCTACCTCACATAATACTCGACCTGGTCAGTGAGTGGGAGGATGACCTCACATCACCCACCCTGTGCTCCCAAGCACTCAGCCCCCTGAAGACGGTCCTCAATGTACTGCACTTCTTGGCTACCAGATCATTTCAGCGGACAAGTGCCATAGTGGGGGGGTGTCACAGGCCACGCAGTCATGGTGCCTACACCAGGTGTTGGCCATCATCACTGCATGCCCATCAGTCCGCAGGCACATATACCTGCCCAGAACACCTGCAGAAAGGCAGGCTGTCAGCCAGGATTTCTACAGGGTAGCACAATTCCCTAAAGTGCTAGGTGCCATTGATTGCACCCATGTGGCTCTACGTCCCCCCAGGGCATCTGAGCACATCTATAGAAACCGCAAGCACTGGCATTCCATCAACGTCCAGGTAGTATGTGATGCCAAGGGAATCATCACCTCAGTATATGCCAACTATCCAGGGTCCACCCACGACAGCTTCATTTACAGGATGTCAACCCTAAACCAGGACATGGAAGCTGGGCGGCATGGAGATGCATGGCTGCTTGGTGAGTATAAATGCCACAGCACACGCATGCATGACAGATACAGAGTAATGTCACTACCCCACTAATGATCCCCATCACCACCTCCCCAGGGGACAGTGCCTACCCTCTGAGCACCTACATGATGAAGCCAATTCAGAACCCCATCACGCCTCCCGAGGTAAGATACAACACAGCCCATATTGCAACCCGGGGCATAGGGGAGCGCTCATTCGGAGTGCTCAAGTCACGCTGTCGCTCCCTTGACCGTTCTGGTGGGCAGCTGTTATACGCTCCCCCAGTAGTGTGCAGGATCATAGTGGCAGCATGTGTCCTGCACAATGTTGCAAGACGCCGGGGCCTGGCTGTGGACATGGTGGTGCCCCCACATCCCCAACCACATGCACGCCCGCTGCGCATGGGAGGGGAAAGGGCACAGGGTGAGGCAGCCCGTACGCAGCTGGTGGCTAATTACACCACATAGAAATCACACCCCTGTGGAGTGCACACAGCCCTGGCACATACCATCTGACAATCAATGATGACTCAATCTGACAATTCTGATGAATTAAGGGACAGTCAACTGTCAGAGCCATAGCAGCCTGAGATTGTTGACCTGGAAGTGTCACAATGTGTGCATCCCTACATACACAAACACCACCGATGCAGTCAAAAGACACACTTCTATGCAGCAAAAATGAATACCCACTTGCAAAATACAACATGAGAACAGTGCCATGTCACTCAACCCCTCCCCGGCACCGCCACACAACACACCATGGCATGTCATGCTATGTGAGAGCAAACAAATTAATCCCCACAACATGACACAAGTGTCACAAACTACAGTGTCCCTAATGGAAACTGGCCACACATGAAATGCTCACAGTAATGCAGGACCAACAACACACATTACCAAATATTTAGCAAAAATACTAATCACCTACACAACCTCCAACCTACCATAAACATGACAGTACGGATTTAAAAAATTGGTAGTCTCACTACATGATAATGCCAGCACTTCGAACACTTCCAACTGTACAGTGTTAGCGCCACGCAAATGTGTAGGTGTACTGCTTACAACATGGACTCCATTTCCAAAGTAGACCGCCTTGTGAAGACATGAGAAATGGACCTGCAAATTAGGAGGATGAGATGGATGCAGAGGCACATATCAATACACCATGCAGTGTACAATATAACAACAATATGCACTAGGAATGTATACACAGTATTGACTACAGACTGCCCACACATCAAATGGGAGTCCAACGTCGCTGTGTAAGTCAATGTCACTTGGGCACAACCTTTGCAAGCCCATGGAAACGGGAAGCAGGAGGGGTGTGTGTCACGCAAACCCAAGCATCTAACCCAAATTCAGGACAAGCCTGCATGTGCCCAGCCACAATACAGCCTATGCCCACGGAAGCCACACAAGGCAACACACTGTCAAAAAAATCAAAAATCAAAAATCAAAAATCAAAAATCAAAAATCAAAATCAAAATTCAAAAATGGGCATGAATGCGCCAGGGTGTGTGGGGGAGGCCACCCAGGAGGTCCGAGGACAGGGTGCCCACCAGAACCCACCTGTGTTGATCTTGCGAAAAAAAAACACCTCCATGGGCTCATGGCCTGCACGGCTACCCTATTGTGAGAGATTTGCTGCTGTCGCTCTCCTCACCCTCTGCAGCTGCATCAGGAGGTGGTGGCACTATGGGAGGGAGCCCATGCAAAGCCCTAGTCTGGTCCTCCATGGCAGCAAGCATGTGGGTGTGGAAGGTCTGGTTCTGGAGGATAATCATGCGGAGGTCCCCATGCAACAATTCACGGGATGCCCGGACCTCCTCCCGAGTTGCCTGCATCTCAGCTAAGAGCATACGTGTGAGCCGCTCCAGCTGCTGTTCTGTCCTCATGTCAGTTGAAGCCTCAAGCTCAACAAGAGTCACCCTGAGCTGACGGAGTTCCACCCTCAGTGCTTCCCTGTGGCCCTGGGACTCGATAGAAATGGCTTCCCGCAGAGTCTCCAGTGCCACCCGTCTGTCCCTGTTGGACGCCAACATGTCCTCCCTGTGTGACTGGCAAATGGAGTCTGTTGCCTGCTGTGGTTGTTCCATCAGCCTTTCTTGGGGGACAATGGAAGTGGCCACCCTATCCATGGCCTGAGCCATCATCTCAGATGATGCTGCCTGTTGGTTTGCCATACCGTATATGGATTGCTCCCATACGGTATTGCCAGGTGGCGTACGGCCACCGCGTCGGCGGGCACCACACCGGTCTGGGGCAAGGCGAACTGCGCCTTGCTGTGCCGGCACTGCCTGAGGCTGCAGGACTGCATTCCCCCTCTGATCTGCTGGCCCAGGAACAGGATCAGATGTTGCGGAGTGTGACCCTGCATCCGTAACCACCAAAGGCGGATCTACCAACACTGACATCCCCTTTGAGGGTTCTACCCCTGGTGCAGGTGGGTTGGACAGTACAGAATCCCTCCCAGAAACACTTACCTGCGACGGCACATAGGTCTCATCATCCGAATCGACAACTGAATAGAGCTCGGGGGAGGTGCACCCAGAGACACCCCTTGAAATAATGGTCTGCAGCAAGTGTGGGTTCTCACCCACCACCACACCACGTCCCTCACTGGTGCCCGGTCTGGCCTGAGACCCCTCCTGGGTCTGCACCATCTCCACAACCCCAGCAGTATCAAGTGCGTCATCCCCTGCAAAGACATGAAAGAAAAGAAATGGGAACAGGCATTAGCACCATGGCACAGAATTAGGGCTGAGAAGCAACAGAAACAGTACTTCATTGACACATGTCCCACATGACTATAAACCTCCCATGCATGCACCGTCACTGCGTATGAAGGGGAGGCAAATGGCACACATTGATGACACCAAGATGGAAGACCAACACATTTGCTGCATGCTGGCTAGTGGTGCCATCACACATTGGCCTGTGATTGGCATGTTCAATACACATACATGACACATGCCATCACACAGATGGCATGTACCATAGCCATGTCACACATGTGACAATAGGACTGGGAAATGCCTAGTGAAAGTGGTGGAATGCAAACAATCAGCCTGAATGAACACAGAATAATATGCAACTATGTTGTGGCAAGATGACACTTCAAGGGCAACTGGCGTGAGGTTGGGCTGAATGTCTACTGTTGCCAGAAGGGATACTGCAATACCCAAATCCTGGTGCGCAGAATGTATTGGATGAAGCACATGGATGACCCAAACCACTCAGGCACACACACCCTCACCTGGCACTCAATCAGAAGCCCTCACACACACACCATGCACATGGATCACACACACATGCATGTGCACTCACCGGACAGTGCCTCGTAATCTGGCAGTTCTCCCACGCCTTTGATCCGTCCCTCCGTGACGTAGGTCCCAGCAACATACTCATGTGGAGTGAGTTCAATGTCCTCTGCTGGAGACCCACCTCCAGTCATAGAGTAGCAGCATGACTTGAGGCCAGCTTTTTCTTTGCCCTGCGCTTCAGGTCATTCCAGCGCTTGTAGCAATCATTAGCTGTGCACCTCACAAATCCAAGGGCACTTATGATGTCCGCAATGGTCTGCCAGTGTGCCAGACGTTGTGCAGGTGTGGTCTTGCATCCTGCAGTAATCACCATTTCACTGTCATGTGCGGAAACATACTCCACAAGTGCATCACGTTCGGCCTGATTGAAGCTGGGCTTCCTTGGTGGGCCGGACTGTGTAGCCGTGTCTGGGGCATCAGCCTGTACTGGACGAGCACTCTTCCTCTTCCGTTTGGAAGGTGGTGGGGATCCTGAGTGTCCTACGCCGCTCTGGACACTGGGGGCAGGAGTCCCGGTATATTGTGGACTAGGAGTGTGGGAATGAACACTCACGATGGGATCTTGGTGCAGGCATTAGCTGAAGTGTGATGTAGTCAGGGGGAACGTCAGCAGGATGGACTGGGACCAACACTGTCCTGGCTGGGAGACTCAGAGCTGGGGTGGATGGAGCCGCAGCTGCCCCTGCAGCCTCCCCACCCTGCCTACTCGGGGCAGCAGATGACATAGCTGCCCCTGATCCACGTGGCCTGGTGACACCAACGTGCACCGCCACACGTGGCCTAGACCTGCTGACCTGGAAGTCAGCCATGGAGTCACCCTGTGCCAGGTCTGGTGCCACAATGGGCTGGTCCAACAAGGGCTGAGCAGGGATGGTGTCACCCACGTTACCCTCAACTGGGGGAGGCATGGGTGTCCCTGACTGGTCACCAACACATGGGTGGCTAGGGGCACCCTGCAAGTCCCGGCTACGACCCCTACCGTATCCACCACGGCCACCTCTTGAGGCTCGGCCACCTTTGCCACCCTTACCGAGTGCTCGCCTACCAACCTTGGCACTGATGTTGTTGTGCGTATGGGAGTTGCAGTAAACTATTGTCCTGGGCAATTGGGGGTGAAAGGGTTAGGGTACTAGATGGAATTCGTACCCTGGTGCTCTAGCAAGGCTGTATGTGACCCCTGGGGGAAGATGACGGGTCAAGCAACGCACAGGCATCCCAGAAAAGGGAGATAATGTGCACGCAACCCCTCCTAGACCACGTGCGTGGAAAAATAAACCTGCACTACGCTGTGGCACCCAGAAACACAAAAATGAAAGTATGCGTGTCACACGCAGCCTAGAATGACCTCTGAAGGGGTACGCAACACACAGGGCAAGCACAGATGTTAAATATGTGCCCGACTCACCGTCTGCCTGGAAAAATTGCGTGAAAAATACGTGCGTGTGCGTGTTGGCAACACCCCCGCCAAAAGAAGAATTGTACGCTGTCTGAGGAGACAGGACAACAGAAGAAGTGAACGCTGTTTGAGGAAACAGGCCCAGGAAAAAGACAAAAAGGGAAAAAGCTGTCAGAGGTAACAGGGAGTACGAACTTGGAACACCGTGAAGTAAATCTCGTGCGAACTGACAAGAAGTACAGATTTCACCCACTCGCTCTCCATGAAAAGCACGTACAAGGAAATGGCGTTCTACACGTACCTTTTAAACATGCCCACACGTCCAGCGTCACTTCCGCGTGTACGCGCTAAGGCCCTATCCTCCAATTACACGAGCTGACACTCTGACGTGCAGTCATTGGACGTGTAACATGCACCCGTGTAAAGGGAAACGCCTGCGCACGTATGTCATAGACGCGCTGAGGCCCTTTCCACCAATTACACGCTATGACACTCTGACGTTTCTACGCGCCATGGAAAACGCACATGCGCGTAACATCATAGACGCGCCTACACGCTGGGGGCCTTTGGGCCAATGAATTTGGGTACGTGTGCTGGCGCGCTTACGCGCTAGGGCCCTTTCCTCGAATTACACGCAGACGTGCTGGATTTTCACGTGCCAAATCACTCTGTATCAAGCTGGCCACGCGTAAGCACACGGAAGACCACTCTCCTGCCCAGAAGGCCGAATTACTGCCCCCCCCAGAGGCCCGAGCACGCTCCCACCTGCCATCTGCTGCTGCCTCATTGCCTACTGGCCACGTGCCCTGCCATTTGCTGCCTGCACATCAGCCAGGGGTGCTGTTGCTGTGACCACCCCTGCTGGAACCGAAGACTCCCGACTGGGATTCCATCGCTCAACAGACCAGCCCCAGGACCCAGTTGCCCACCCACTCCTGCATCTGGGGTTGTCATGTCGGGCACTGCAACACCTGGCACCACTGGCAACCCCCGGCCAGAGAGGCAGAGGGGCACCAGCTTCACTGCCACCGAAGTTGGTGTCCTGGTGGAGCAAGTTCTGGGGCAGTATGACGCTATCTTCGGAAGTTTGCACGCCGACAAGGAAGGACGGACTCGGATCTGGACGGACATCGTGACTGCCATCAACGCGGAGGGAGTGGCAGTCCGACTATTCCATCATGTCAAGAAGCGCTGGGAGGACTTCAGGTCCATGACCCTCAACAAGGCCCCGGCGCCTCTTGAAGGCAGCGGATGCTAAGGGGCGCCGGGGCCACTTGTCAGACGATTAGATGAGGGTCCTGGAACACATATCCCCAGCGCTCCACGTCCAGGTCCTTGAGAGACAGACCCGTCTGGAGTCGAGCGGTAAGTGTACATGCATCACGATTGTAAGCTGTGCGTGTGGTGGTGTGCCAGTAGTGTGCAGGTTGGACATGTGTTTTTATGGGGCCACGTATGGGGGGGTGTACAGGGCCGTGAGGCTAACACATGCGAGGGCTCTCATGTGTGAGACATGGATGGTGCTTGTGTGTGTAGGCTTGCATGCCAAATGCATATGTGTGGGCACACATGTTTGGATGAATGTGTATGTAAGTAGGCATGTTCGTGATGTCACACATGGATGTTGGTTTCAGCTGCATGTATCAGCACTGTGTACATGTGCATGTGTGTGTATTTGACAAGGGTGCAACAGTGATGCAACATGGATTCATGTGACAGCGGGATGTGGAAGCCTG
The DNA here is from genome assembly GCF_040938575.1 of Ambystoma mexicanum. Classification (NCBI taxonomy): domain Eukaryota; kingdom Metazoa; phylum Chordata; class Amphibia; order Caudata; family Ambystomatidae; genus Ambystoma; species Ambystoma mexicanum. The sequence continues at coordinate 1,064,854,000 of NC_090933.1, read as the reverse complement.
ATTGGCAGATGTGATATAGATGCCAATCTGAACACTGAGACAGTTGGCAGAGGTGTACACATGCATGCAAGTGTGGTGGTGTGTGTGCATGTGTAGTGCACTCCCTGTGTTGCATGTGATATCTGGCTCACCTTTGCCTGCTCATGCTGTTGTATGTGTATGGATGGTGCTGGCTGTTGAAATATGTCTGTGTATGGCTCATGTGTGCGAGTTGAAATGACATGTGTGTTGGCGATTGTGATGCCATGTCTGAGGTTTCCCAATGCCACTCATGTACAACTCTCATGTGTGTATGTGTCCATTGTACAGTGCCCTGATGCCTGTGTTTTATTTCTCCCTGTCTGCAACGTCAACTGATGAAGAGGGCGGAGAAGGTGCTGTGGAGCACAGCGGCAGGGATTGCACCACCAGCTGGAGACGCAAGGCCTGGCTCCCCTCCCAGGTTGTCATCTCGTCGGGGAGTGAGGAGTCCGGTGCCGCGTCCCAGGCCGCAGCTCCCGGGGGGAGGTCCAAGAGGCGGAGGTCGGAGTTGGACTCCTCGGCAGCAGAAGGGGCAGCTGGGACCCCACAAGGCCCAATGGGGGAAGATGGCACGGAGTCATCCAGGTTGGTGGGGGGTTTGGTGGAGGAGGAGGCCATGCAAGTGACAGAGACGGGGTCTGGAGGTGGGGATTCCACTGGTGCTAGTGGTGCAGTGCAGGACCAGGAGGCAGCACAGGCCGCCGCGGAGGTGCCTGTGTGAAATCCTGTCCCTGATCCTGTCACTGCATCATCTTGCACCAGCAGTGATGCCTACGTCCAGACACGTTTTCAGGCAGGGGATGAGCTTACAACAACTGGCCTTCCTCTGCCTGCGGACGTGGCTATCCAGGTACGGGTTGAGCCTGTCCTGACTGGTGTGGCGTTGCGTCAACGGGCCATGCGAGGTGACCTGCAGTCTTTTCATAAGGAGACTGCACGTCATCTCGAATGGCTCGTTGACCGCGTCGGCCTACTGGGACAGGTCACCCAGGCCGGATTCCTCCGTTTGCTGGAGCTTGTTCCGACCCCCTCCTCAACTGAACACCCTATGCGCCAGTCGTCCTCCGTGCCATCTTTCCACCCATTTGTCACCTGGGTGCCCTGTGCAGCTGCCTCTGACGGTGCGACCAGGCTGGTGGAGGACACATCCCTGCCACAGTTGGGAGTCGGACGTCCAGCAGGGGTGGCCACATCAACGACTGCACCCCGGCCGGTGGAGGATATGCAGGCAGCAGGAGCCAGGGCACGGGCACAGGCACAGCAGCAGCAGCAACGAGGTGGGAGCCATGATGGCTCGGGGCCTTCGACATCGGAGGGGTAGGCATCGGCCGGAGGGCAGGAGGACCCAGGATTACAAATGTCTGCCGTGTGGCAGCGGTTGGGCCACGCCATAGATGCGGAGCGGCAGCGGGCGGAAGAGGCACGGCTCACGATGGTCAGGGCGGAGAACTCTATGCGGAGGGCCCTGAGGTGGGCCGAGTGCCTCAAGGCAGTCCACAGGGAGTTGGAGGAGAACATGTCGTCGGCCCTGCAGACCCTCGGGCCATGGAGGAGGGCCGCCTCCGGGACATTGAGCAGGAGTTCGATGATGCCCTGGCCCGGAACATCCAGAAGTGAGCCGTCGGACTAGCCAGCTGCCCTTGTAAATAGTTCTTTAGTGTTAAGTTTTCTTTCGGTTTTGTTTTGTTTTGGGGCGCTTGTACAATGCCCCAACTTTTTATATATAGTTCTTCATTAGGTAGTATTTTATTTTATAGGTTTCATTTAAAGGATTGGGCACATGGACCCTGGATGTTCACCTTGTACATTGTTTGACAATGGATTTGGATTGTTGATTTTTTTTTTCCCATGGATCAATGGTTTTTTATTATTTTGGAACCTTGGATTTATTTTCTCAGATTGACACTTTGGAGACTTGCTTTTGGATTGCTTTTCATTTGGATTTCATGCATCTTTTTCATTTATTGGACATGCTGGATTTCATTAATTATTTCCATTTTCTTCTGTTCCATTTCATTGCCTTGCTTTTCTGTTTAATACATTATAATTTGGTACTTCAATGTGTGGTATTCTCTCTTTGGTTTCATGCATGTCACAATGTGTGTTCTATCATTCACATGCTGTCGATGTGTGGGTTTGACGGATATGTTTTGATGTGCAGACTAGCCATTTGGGATGCATCATGTGCTGGTGATTTCTTTGTGGGGTGGATATCATACCTGTGGTTTGTTCAGACTGGGGTGGCATAGGCAGTGTATTGAGGGGGCATGGGGGCCATGATTATGGATCATCATGAGGTGTTGGGGGGACATGTATGGGGGCCTGCAGGCAGGTGCCCTGCACTGCTGGGGGCTGGGGGTGCTGGGAGACATGAGTGGGGGCCTGGTGGAGGGTGACCCTGGATGCTGGGGGGTGGTGGTGCAGGGGGACATGTGTGGGGGCCTGGTGGAGGGGGCCCCACAGTGCTGGGGGTGGTGGTGCAGGGGGACATGAGTTGGACATGAGTGGGGGCCTGGTGGAGGGTGCCCCTGGATGCTGGGGGGTGGGTGTGCAGGGAGACATGAGTGGGGGCCTGGTGGAGGGTGCCTCTGGATGCTTGGGGTGGTGGTGCAGGGGGACATGAGTGGGGGCCTGCTGGCAGGTGTCCCACAGTGCTGGGGGGTCGGAGTGCTGGGAGACATGATTGGGGGCCTGGTGGAGGGTGCCCCTGGATGTTGGGGGGTGGTGGTGCAGGGGGACATGAGTGGGGGCCTGCTGGCAGGTGTCCCACAGTGCTGGGGGGTGGGGGTCCAGGGGGACATGAGTTGGACATGAGTGGGGGCCTGGTGGAGGGTGCCCCTGGATGCTGGGGGGTGGGTGTGCAGGGGGACATGAGTGGGGGCCTGGTGGAGGGTGCCCTTGGCTGCTGGGGGGTGGTGGTGCAGGGGGACATGTGGCTTGGCTGGGGGGCATGCCCATGGTGGATGGCCTGCCTGTGGGACATGAGCAGGGGTGCAGGGTAGTCCCCTGTGGTGTGGGCTGCCTGCAGGGGCCGTGGAGGGTATAGAGGGAACACCTGGGAGGACCCACACGGCCAATTCACGTGTAGTACTCCCCGGAACCCCTGAAATACACGTTCCATGCTGAATTTGCATGTGAAACTTCCCACGCACCCCTAAATGACATGCAAAGGGGTACGCGACAAACACAGACACCCGCTGTGTGAATAATAGCATATGCGTGATTTTCGTGGGTGCGCGGGAAGTTTAACACGCAATCGGGCATGGAGGAGTGTGGTACGTGTATTTCAGGGGCTCGCGGGTTGTATAACACGCGATCGGGCCTGGGGGAGCAGGGTACCACTCACCGTCTGCCTTGTGTGTAGAAGAACGCATAGCCAACACCCACCCGCTGTGAAGTAATAGCGTATGAACCCGAACGCCTGCAGAACACACGCACCACACCCCACGAAAAGCACGTACTGAGCAATGGAAATCCACGTGGGATCTTCAAGCCGTGCCAGGGCAACGCCCGTGCGCGACACGTCACAGACGCGATTACGCGTTAAGGGCCTTTGGTCCAATGGAATCGCGTATGCGTGCTGACGCGCTTACGCGCTAAGGGCCTTTCCTCGAATTACACGCTGACATGCAGAATTTTCACATGCCAAATCACTCCGTATCAAGCTGGCCACGCGTAAGCACACGGAAGACCACCTTCCTGCCCAAAAGGCCGAATTACTGCCCCCACAGCCCCGAGCATCCTCCCACGAGCCATCTGCTGCTGCCTGCCTGCTGCCACCGTGCCCTGCCATTTGGTGCCTGCACATCAGCCATCTGCAGGGGTCCAGTTGCCGTGTCCAGCCCTGCTGGAACAGAAGACTCCCGACTGGGATACCATTGCTCCACAGCCCAGCCCCAGGACCCAGTTACCCACCCACGCCTGCCTCGGGGGTCGCCATGTCGGAGCAAACACCATCCAAGACCACTGGCGACCCCCAGCCAGAGGGGCAGAGGGCCACCACGGGACAGGATCTGGACGGACATCGTGACTGCCATCAACGCAGAGGGGGTGGCAGTCTGACTATTCCATCATGTCAAGAAGCGCTGGGAGGACTTCAGGTCCAGGACCCTCAACAAGGCCCGGCGCCTCTTGAAGGCAGCAGATGCTAAGGGGCGCCGGGGCCACTTGTCAGAAGATCAGATGGGGGTCCTGGAACGCATATCCCCAGCGCTCCACGTCCAGGTCCTACTTGCCTGTATGTGTGACATAGGCCATGTACGCGTGTGTGTGTGCAGGGACATCATGGTCATGCATGTGAGACCAGTAATGTGTGAAGCACACAGTTGGTGTATGTGTTTAAATGCAACATGGGGAGCCCTATGCGGAATGGACACATGAGAGCATGCCAGTCTCTGTTCCTGGACATGGGTGGGGTGAGGGATGGGTGCTGATGCCATGTACATGTATGGTGTCCATGTCTGTGTGTCTGACCTGCGTGTCTGTGACTTGTGAATGCCATGGATGCATGACACATGTCTGTGACAATGTTCAGAATCACTGATGCAGCCTAGTTATCCTTGCATCCACTGTGTCTGGGGTGTACGAGTCCAGATGGATGAAAGTACGGTGAAGTGTGTGCATGTGATAGGCATGACCCATTATGCATGTGAGTTCAAAAACAACATTGTATGTTTCAAGAGTCCCTTGGACATGTTTGCTAATGTCCATAGCATGCGCCATGCCTGTTACTGCATGTGTTTTGCCTGCACTGACCCATGTGTTGTGGAGGGACATGATGGAAGGGATCTTTGACAGTGCCACTCATCTGCTATTGCTTCCTGTCTCGGGGACCATTGTACAGTACCCTGATGCTTGTGTTCTATGTCTCCCTCTACACAGCGCAAAGTGAAGAAGAGGGCGGAGATGGCACTGTGGAGCAAAGCGGCGGGGATGCCCCCATGGCTGCAGCAGAAGGGGTGGTTGAGCCCCCACCGGGGCTTGCAACGGCGGAAGACGGGGTGGAGCCATCCAGGTTGGTGGTTTCCACAGAGGAGGAGGAGGCCGCTACTGAGCCGCACATGGGGCCTGGTGGGGGCATCCCTGCTGGTGCAAGTGGTGCAGTCCAGGGGCAGGGGCAGGAGGCAGGACAGGTCGCCGTGGAGTTGCCTGTGCATGTCGCTGTCCCTGACACTGTGACTGCACCACCATGCACCAGCAGGGATGCCCCATCCAAGGCCCGTCCGCAGGTAGGGGGGATGTCCATGCCATCTGACTCCCCTCCACCTGCGGACGAGGGGACCCCTGTCCGTATGGAGAAGGTCCTGATTAGTGTTGCGTTGCGCACGGGTGTCATTCGTGATGAGGTGCATGCTTCCCAGGGGGAGCGCGTACGTCATCACGAAGAGCACAGTGCCAACGTGGCCCAGTTGGGAGCGGCCATGGTTGGGGGTTTCATACATGTGTCGGGCACTCTGGTGACCCTCTCCTCCTATGTGGAGGCTATGCGCCAGTCGTTCTCCATTCTGTCTTCTGGCCCAGATGCCACCAGGGCCCCCTGTGGACCTGCCCCGACCAACGCAGCCAACTCGGTAGGGATCCCATCCCTGCCACAGTCGGGAGTCGGAGGTCCAGCAGGGACGGACACACCAGCAACTGGACCCCAGCAAATGGAGGATATGACGGCATCATCGGGCAGGGCATGTGCACGACGGCATCGGTGGATTCCATCAGCCTGGATGCCGTTGTGCTGGCACAGGCAGTTGCGTCGGAGGCAGCGGCAGGCTCGACGTGGGAGGCATCATGGCTCGGGGCCATCAACATCAGGGGTGCAGGCATCGGCCGGAGGGCAGGCGAACCCTGGAATGGGAGAATCTTCCGTGTGGGAGCAGTTGGGCCAGCAGATAGGTGCGGAGCGGCAGCGGGCAGAGGAGGAACGGCTCACAATGGTCAGGGCGGAGAACTCCATGCGGAGGGCGCTGAGGCGGGCTGAGTGCCTTGAGGGTATTCGCAGGGAGTTGGAGCTGGACACTGCATTATCCCTGCGAGACCTCGGGGCAAGGGAACATGCCCGCCTCCAAGCCATTGAACAGGAGTTTGATGATGCCCTGGCCCATGACAACAACCAGTGAGCCGTCGGACTAGCCCGCTGCCCTTGTACATAGTTATGTAGTTAGTGTTAGGTTTCCTTTGCTTTGTTATTTTCTTTGGACCTTTTGGACAATGGACCACATTTTTGTATATAGTTTTTTTATTAGGTAGTATTATTAGATAGGTTTAATTTCTTCTGTTTCGATCATGGACCCTGGATTGTTTATCGGTATATAGTTGACTGTTGGATTTTATTTTTTTATTTGGAATTTACCCATCGAGCAATGGTTTTCGGTTTTGATTTTCCATTGAATTTACTTTTTTGAACTGTGGCTTTGGACCCCTTTTCATTTGTATTATGATTTGTGGTTTTACATTATTTTACGGACATGCTGCTTTTGTTTTTTAATTCCCATTTTTGTTTGTTTATTTTTGATTCCATTTATGTTGCTTTTAATACATTTTCTTCATCAAACTTCAATGTGTAGTATCCTCTCATTGGTTTCATGCATATCATGATATGGGTTTTGACATTCACTGACACCCATTGTGTGTATGTGAGGGACATGTGTTCATTTACATACTTGCCATTGGGGTTGTATCATGTAATTGGCATTTCTAAGTGGGTGGATGCAATACTTGGGTGGGTGTTTGGCATGTGGAGGCAGTCCATAAGGGCCAGGGATCTAGATTGTGATGACGTGTTGGCTGGGGGACATGAGTCGGGGCCTGGTGGAGGGTGCCCTGCACTGCTGGGGGTGGGGGTGCTGGGAGACATGTGTGGGGGCCTAGTGGAGTGTGCCCCTGGCTGCTGGGGGGGTGCTGGGAGACATGTGTGGGGCATGGTGGAGAGTGCCCTGCACTGCTGGGGGTGGGGGTGCTGGGAGACATGAGTTGGACATGAGTGGGGGCCTGGTGGAGGGTGCCCCTGGATGCTGGGGGTGGGGGTGCTGGGAGACATGTTTTGGGGCCTGGTGGAGGGTGCCCCTGACTGCTGGGGTGTGGGGGTGCAGGGGGACATGAGTTGGACATGAGTGGGGGCCTGGTGGAGGGTGCCCCTGGATGCTGGGGAGTGGGGGTGCTGGGAGACATGTGTGGGGGCATAGCGGAGGATGCCTCTGCACTGCTGGGGGGTGCGGGTGCTGAGAGACATGAGTGGGGGCCTGGTGGAGGGTGCCCCTGACTGCTGGGGTGTGGGGGTGCAGGGGGACATGAGTTGGACATGAGTGGGGGCCTGGTGGAGGGTGCCCCTGGATGCTGGAGGGGTGGGGGTGCTGGGAGACATGTGTGGGGGCCTGGTGGAGGGTGCCCCTGACTGCTGGGGGCTGGGGGACATGAGTTGGACATGAGTGGGGGCCTGGTGGAGTGTGCCCCTGGATGCTGGGGTGTGGGGGTGCTGGGAGACATGTGTGGGGGCATGGTGGAGGGTGCCCTGCACTGCTGGGGGGGTAGGGGTGCTGGGAGACATGAGTGGGGGCCTGGTGGAGGGTGCCCCACAGTGCTGGGGTGTGGGGGTGCAGGGGGACATGAGTTGGACATGAGTGGGGGCCTGGTGGAAGGTGCCCCTGGATGCTGGGGGTTGTTGGTGCAGGGAGACATGTGTGGGGGCCTGGTTGAGGGTGCCCCTGAATGCTGGGGGGTAGGGGTGCAGGGGGACATGAGTTGGACATGAGTGGGGGCCTGCTGGCAGGTGCCCCACAGTGCTGGGGAGTGGGGGTGCTGGGAGACATGCATTGTTGATCAGTAGTGCAAGGTGACATGTGGCTTGGCTGAGGGGCATGCCCATGGTGGATGGGCTGCCTGCGGGACATGAGCAGGGGTGCAGGATAGTCCCCTGTGGTGTGGGCTGCCTGCAGGGGCCGTGGAGGGTGTAGTGGGAACACCTGGGAGGACCCACATGGCCAATTCATGTGTAGTACTCCCCGCGCACCCCTGAAATACACGTACCCTGCTGAATTTGCGTGTGAGACTTCCTGTGCACCCTTGGAACACACATACCCAGGACAATCGCGTGTGGAACTTCCTGCGCACCCCTGAAAGACATGTACCCTGCTGAATTTGCGTGTGAAACTTCACGCGCACCCCTGAAATACACCTGCCCTGATGGAATCGCGTGTGAAACTTCGCCCGCACCCCTGAAATACAAGTACTCTGCTGAATTTGCGTGTGAAACTTCACGCGCACCCCTGGAACACACGTACCCAGGACAATCGCGTGTGGAAATTCCTGCGCACCGCTGAAATACACGTACCCTGCTGAATTCGCATGTGAAACTTCCCGCGTACCCCTGGAATACACGTACCCAGGACAATCGCGTGTGGAACTTCACGCACACCCCTGAATTACACGTACCCAGGACAATCGCGCGTGAAACTTCCCGCGAACCCCTGAAATACACGTTCCCTGCTTGCTGTTTGCTGTTTGGCAGCCCTGTGAACTGGTCCAGGGTTAGCGCAGACATTTGCGATGAATTGGGGATTTTGATGGCTTTTCCTTGCGCGAGGGCATTCTTGGGGGCATAACTGGCACTGCTGCAGGGTCGCTGTACCACTCTGCGCCACGGCTGGTTTTGGAGGCTAAAATCCATGAATACGCTGTGCGATGAAATGGATTTTAACGCATGCGGCTGGCGCAGTGTATCGCACGGGGACACTGTGCGCCAGCCACGTGCACCACTTTTGTGCGAAATTCTATGAATTACCCTGTAAGGATACGAAGACACGGAAGCACACAGAAGCAGGTATTTACAAACTCACGTTGCTTCAGACGAATGGTAATTCCTATGTAAGAACTATACATTCCATCATGTGGAGCCATACCTAGAAGTTCCAGGGAAAGTATATACCATGATTGAATAAACCAATCTGGATAAATTACTACAAAGTTGGAAGTGTGTTTTCATAGCTCTGATTGCATTTAAATCGCTGAGGCATTACGGAAGTGTGATTCTATTAGTATAGTCCCATAGCCTGTTGCTCTGCAGTTTTTCTTTTGTTCTAATTGTCGAATTGAGCCGTGAACTAAAGAGACTTATAATTGGGCTTGACTCAGCCTTTTGATATTGATCGATAACCAACGCTCAAATAAACTAGTCAGTCACACTGTGCAGGGGATGCCATTTGTTCTACTCTCACATAACTCTCGCTATAAATTGAGGAAAGGAGGCGAGACCGCCTCAGACACAAAGTCACCAATGATAAGGCAGCTTTATTACTGCCAAACATAACTCCTGCAATGAAAACTAAGAAGGCCCGGAAAAAAGCGGCGCGAAATAGACAACGTCGAAGTAAGGGAATGGGGAGTTTGACTAGCTCGGTAATTGCTGACAAATCTGTTTAAAATACTAACAAACTGTTAGATGACAGTGACAACAACAACGTGTCCCTATTGGCATAGTCTGATTTGGACAATAGAGATATATCCTCCACTCCTAGGCACCCTTTACGGCCTATAGCCAAAACAAAACCCATTCCTTTGGCACCTCTGCCTGGGCTGGCAAACCACCAGCCCAGGAGCATAATCTGGGTAGCAAGATCTGTACCATTACAAATCTGAACCAAAAAAGCAGGAACAAATGGTTGACGAGAACAAAATTCCTGGGGCGCCTTCATTTGATCCCACAGCTGGGGATACTGGTATCGTATGACTTTTCTTTTGTGAAGCACTTAAAGGAATTAACCCTAATGTTTCTGCGATTCATTGCAGATATGCAACCACGATTGAGATGATACGTAACTTCCAGTTACAACTCAGGGAGGGGCCATTAAGATGGATGTGGACTGGGAGAAGGAAGATTCTACTCTATCCCTAATAGTTGGAGGGTCACCCAGTAAAATAGGCTCTGGGGCCCTGCTACAAGGAAAGAATAAGTTCAAATGATTTTTACTTCATCCACACATTCTGGAAATGGAAGTGAATTTGCCTCCAGGCACCCCTTATACTAAGCTCTTGCTATTAAGTGTCTATAACACTCTGGGGGTCATATATAGAGAGCAAATACGGAGGAACTGCAGGAAATACTGGTGAACTGGAACAGTGGTCATGGTCCTGTGGGAATTGTTGTAGCAGGTGATTTTAATTGCCGTTGTGTCGAGGCCCATGGTACTTGGGTGAAGGATACACTTATGGCTAATAGTTGTATGCCCAACAATACAATGGATAATGAGGGGGAGGGTTGGATGAGAGTCTTTCACTCCTGGGAACGCGAAATGATTAATGGTCGCACTAGGAGTGACTGCCCAGGCAATTATACATGGAGGCCAGGTAAATCTATGGCTGTGCTAAACTATATCTTCACGAATACAACTTTGGCTATGGGGGTGGAGGACTTTGGTATAAGCAATAATACTTGGAGTGATCATGAGGTGATAATATTAAGGTTGGACCTAGACTCCACACAACCAAACATTAACTACCAGGGTGTGATGGGAGTAAACCATAGTGTCAATCAACTTATATGGTCGGATAATAACATCACGAAAGGCCAAACGTGCCACAGCCCCATCGGAGATTACAAATATTCGTAAATTCCAAGAAATGACCATGAATGATATTGAAGACTGGACTTGGTCCTTCTCAGGCATTCATGTAAGGGTAAGGGCTAAGGTGCCAGTCCTATTTAAAAGTAGCAAGGGACGTAGTCCTTATGACAAAGCTATTCAAGAAGTAAACGCATACTTAGACGGGATCTCCGTAGGCTGGGAAATATGAATCTATCAAAACAGTCTCTCTTTAAGCAGAGGCGCACTCTTAAAAACACACATCGTAATTGGGTGAAAAGGAGGTGCAGGAGCCGCAACTTTTTATCCTGTCAAAATATGGCCATAGTTCTTGCTTCTGGTAACACATGCAGTATCTGGGCTATCCTAGGGGAAGATAAGGGGAATGCTAATCACAATATGATTAATACCATTAAGAGCAGTGTATGGATGAAACATCTGGGTGAGCATAATAATTGTACCGTGACATCTGTACCTGCTCAGTGTGAATGCTTACCACTTGGAACAGCAATTAAAATTACTGAGGAGGACATATATAGGAAAATTAAGAACATGAAATCTTCCTGAACCCCGGGCCCAAATGGCTTGGCTAATGTGGTGCTACGGCACAACACCTATTTCTGGTCCTCCCTACTTGCAATTCTATTCAACAAAGTGCTCAGGGAAATGCAACAGTCCCACCTCTTGGAAAACGACCCACCTGATACCAATATTGAAGAGAGGCTCCCCTGTGGAGCCTAGTAATTATCGGTTATTATAGATGCTGGATACCACTGGGAAGCTGTTTGCCTCCTTTCTCCTTAAAGAACTCCAGCAGTGGGCTGAGCATGAAGGCATACTGGACAAGTTCCAGAGTGATTTTTGTGAGGGGTACTCTACGGTCCATAATGTTCTTTTATTGGACCACTTTGTCGAGCAAGCTCAGGTGGTAAGTAGACCTCCCTGTATGTAGTTTGTGTGGACTTTAAATCGGCTTTTGACACCGTTAAGAGAGAATTGCTGTGGAATAAATTATATCTTTTGGGCTGCCGTCCGGAATTAATATATTTCCTGAAAATATTACACAGCGATAATACAGTCTCACTTAGACTTGATAACAATGGTACAATGACCCCCCTGCCCCCTGTGATGCAAAATGTGGGAGTGAAACAAGGGTATGTTACAGCGCCTATTCTTTATAATCTTTTTGTTTCTGCTCTTCCAGATTACCTAGCATTGATTAAAGCCTGCCCCCCCTAAAATTGGTGATTCCCATTGTCGGGTCCTGCATACGCTGATCACCTGGTCTTGTTAGACCACAAATGTATTGGCATTCAACGTATGGCCAGTGCCCTGTGGGAATATGCATTTATACTCCAATGTATAAATATTTGGGGATAGAGTTTGAAGCCAAAAAGGACTACGAAATCTGTATTGAGAATCGCATAAGAAAGGCGACACAACTCACTGCATTGATTAATCAATTTGCTAGGAAAAGGGCAGGCTGTTCCTTGCTGGGAATCAGACAACTATATATATATATATATACAATGTCTGACTCTGGCAGTTATCTACGGGCTGATGAGCCTTATGGAAATTGATCTTCAGTGGTTACAACTTATAGAGGCCAGATTCTGGAGAAAGCTATTAGGTTCACCAAATTGCATCCCTTTGGCAATCCTGAGATTAGAACTTGCCCTACATTCACTGAAATCCATGGTGATGAAAAGAAAAAATATACTCAGTGTAAAACTAATGAGCAGCACTTCTAATATGCTATTATACACTATGGGCGCTTTGCTGCAGAGATCAAAAACTAAGTCTGCCCCCAGCAGATGAATTGCCTCCCTTTTTAAGGACATAGGATGGACTCCCACTGGGGAATAGATAACCCTAATTTGCTCCATCGCCTAATCAAACATCTTGAATTGTGGGACTGGTGTGAACATTTTGAGCACCTGGCTATGCTCAAAAGTTATACTTTGTAAAATATAGATTATACACCTACAATAAGATGCAAGTGTACCTTGCACTGTGCCTATCTAAGGAACTGAGGAGAGTTATCCTATTAGTGCAAATAAATAGGCTCCCAGTGCTGAGTGTAGTGGGACCTGCTATGGCCTTGCCATTAGCTGAACACTCACGTCGGATCTGTGGTAAGAGCTCTGAACATGAGATGAGCAGACAGGTGTAGTAACCTGAACATTGTTTATTTGAGATACCTCAGCACATTTGCCCAATACCAAGATTCAATAAAAAAGCTCAACTTTCTGGAAGACCTGTATACATTTGCAAAGTAGGATTAAGTATTTTGCCCTGTTTAGGATATGGAAGGTGGCAGAGTCTCACTTAAATAAGGTATAGAGTAGCTAGTCATCATTTTGAATTTAACTGAATAGGACTGTTTCAGAGAATTAACTATCCAGCTGCTGGGTATAGCGGTGCATGATCATTAATACTCTACCATCACAAAAAATGTAAAGTCTGTGAAATGCATGTGCAAAGCTCGGACTGACTATGTCTACCATCAAGGTTATGCAGCTTGTGGGAGATTCAAGGTCACCAGGGTTGCCCTGATTCCCCAATTGAATTGAACTGAACTGAATGGAATTGCAGTATATTTCTTTATTATTTCTTCTTGAATCGCTGATATTTGTATTATATGTTGTATTTTTACTGGTATTGACTGCTTGTGTGTCTGTCTGTTTGTTTTATATATATATATAAACCCTCTATGCAAGAGTACCAAACATCAACCCACAGTGCTGGAGCCTTTGGATGCTGGAGTCATCTCGTCGGAATCTGATGTCTCGAATTCAGAAAGTGAGGAGCCTATAGTAAGGTTGAATTTTTTAGAAGAAATGCGACTCCTGTGCCAAGATGTCAAAAATCAAAAATGTGGCAGGGGTCACGGAAGGGGCAAAGGAAGAGGAAAATGTTACAAAATACCGGCGGTAAGAAAACCTGCAGAGGCCAGCGCGGGTGACGGCTCAAAAATCAATCAACAGGGCAGATCAACAAGCTCTGGAGCGAAAAAATGAAACCCACAATGAATAAATGTCAAATTATAAATCTCTCTTCCCACGTTCTTACCAACTCCCAATCTGCACTTTTGTCTTTGGGTCTAAACTTTTGCCCTACTACCTCCTTTGATTATGTACAATCACAACTTGATTTTGATAAATTCTTTCGGAAGATCAAATTAAAAAAGTTTTTTGCCATGAATCCAGTCAACAGTAGGCCATCTAAGCCACGCACAGGTCATACTGATCATTGTATTTCGGATGTTCCTTCATTGGTTAGTTTGGCTTCGCTTTATGATGACTCCTTTCAACCCTCCAATTTTGACTTTTCAGACTTTGACATTAATCCAAACTAGGACGCTCGTACCAAACTTAAATCGAAATCCAGATTTAACCCACCCATTCCGGATGGTGGCTGCATTGAAGCTTTTCAAATCTTACCATGCCCCAACGCAAAGCCATGTCTGAGCTGGAGAACTTGCCCAACACAGTGATTAAACAGGCGGACAAGGGGTCTATTATTGTATTACAGGATCGTGTCAGTTATGTGGTGGAAGCAAACAGGCAACTTTGTGATCAATTATGTTACCTCCCTCTACTTGCCAACCCTTTTGCTGAGATCCAGTTAAAATTGACGTCAGTATGTGCCAAGTGGTTGGAGCATGGTTTACTAGATGAGGATTTATGCAAATTCCGTGTCTCTTCTTGTTTCACCATACCCACGATTTACTTTCTTCCCAAGACACACACATCTTTAACGCATCCACCTGGCAGACCCATTGTCACTGTATGTGGTTCATTGTTAGAGCAGCTGGCGCAGTTTATAGATGAGATTCTGATTTTGTTTGTTTCAGTTTTACCATCTTATTTACGTGATACCAAGTATTTTCTGCAACATATTAGTGACATTCCATGGGAAGAGGGTGTTATTTTAGCCACTTTGGATGTTGTATACCTCCATCGATCATGACATAGGGTTGAGGGCCTGCAAACATTTCTTGGATTCACGTTCCTTAAACTTATTGAGTCACACTACTATGATTTTGGAAACGTTATTTTTCTGTTTGACCAATAATGTTTTTCTGTTTGAAGGTTATTTTTTCCGTCAGATGAGAGGCACTGATATGGGCAGTACATTTGTGCCCTCGTATGCCAATCTCATGATGGGATGGTGGGAGGCCACATCATTGTCTAATTTGATTTCTGCTCACTTTCCTACACAGATTATTTTATGGTGGATGTATATAAGATGATGTTTTTGTTATTTGGAAAGGCACTGAACACGACTGGTTATCATTTGTTAGACACATTGATATCAATCAGGTCAATTTGATTTTTACTGAAGCATATAGTGTGACTGAAATTGTGTACCTAGATGTCAATGTTAGTCTAGACATCTTTGGTATTCACGCTTCCCTTTAAAAAAAAAAATCCTCAAACACCGGTTTACCATTGCATGCCAGCAGCAGCCATCCACCAAGCTGCAAGAAAAGTATCCCGTTTGGGGAGTTGGTCTCCTACCGTCGGAATTGGTAGGGCAATTTGATCATTTTTGTGCCTTAGCAGCAGTAGAAGTTTTGAAACACGGATATGCCAAAACTGTCATTGAAACTGCCTACAACAAGGCACGTGCCTTGTCCAGGGATGCATTGCTGCATGGTAATAGACTGATCAAGTCTGCCTCCAATGACGATCCACGCCTTATTATCACCTATGACAATTCATCTGCTCATGTTAGGAAAATCATCCAAAATCATTGGCAGGTTTTAAGGCTGGACAAGGACCTCCTTTCTGTACTACCTACACGACCTACGCAAACATACAAAAAAGCTGTGTCTCTTAAAGACAAACTTGTATCCAGCTTTTGGTCTCCTTTACCTAATGTTTTCAAGGCTGCCAATTGGCTTGCTACTCCTGCTCTGGGGTTCACAAAATGTTCAAAATGTAAAGTTTGCACACATGCTGTTATACAGAAATGTTTCATTGATCCTGTGACTTTCATTCATCACGACATTAAGCCTCTCATGACCTGTGACACTTCATTTGTTGTTTATGTCTTGTGCTGCCCCTGCCAGAAGTGGTATGTGGGGAGCACCGCATGCCTCTGTTGCTTTGTCAATGGTGGCTTTTAAAAATATATATTTTTTTGCACATATTAAACTTGTAAGTATTTATACTTCGATTTTCTGGCTCATTTTTTCGAATGAACGGGGCTCTCGGGCTTTTTGTTTCATGGCCTGGAGTGCGGGCTAAACTGTTCCATCTTTGATGGCAGTTTTCCTCTTGTTTGCTTTTCTGATATATATATATATATATATATATATATATATATATATATATATATATATATATATATATATATATATATATATGAAATGAATGCTTTTCAAAGGAAAGGCAGCGAGTGGAATGCACTCCAGAGAGCAGCTACAACAGGAGAACAATGTCCTTGCAGCAAGTAAGTGGAAAAAACACCTCAGCATTCCTGGCAGCACGTTTTCTTTATTAGTATAAGTGCATCAGGAAAGGGAACAAAGAAAAAAACAATGCGTTTCGCGGTACACAGACCGCTTGATCACGTAGGTTTGCAAACAACACAGGTGATGGACTGCAATTTATCCCCAAACAACTCTCTGATTACACATAGAGAGTGTCTACCTGCTAAAAGCCACTCACTCAACGTGTTTTGCAAGGCAGCCATATTGGAACGATTCGATGGTATATTATTACTCATAAGAAAATACAGACATCTTCCTCTAACATTTACGACATGGATTACATTCATAATTTGAAGATACATGTCGACAGGGCAAAAACAATATATAATGCCACTTAGAATACAGCAATTACATAAAGCAACCATTTGTTTTTCAAGTTCGATAGTATTAACATGATTTAAAACGTTCCTTTGTGTGTCCATAATACGTTGACATTGCATAAAAGGAGGAAGTAGTCAAATATAGCTCCTGGCTGCCTAATAATAATCAGTGGCAATAGTAGCCTTTATAGAATGCATGTGACATACAGCAGGCTCGAATGATACTTGGACGAAATGCATGTGGGCGATGGTTGGAATTTGTGCAAAAATGCAAAAGATAAAGAATTTGGATTTATGTGCAAATAACAATTCAGCAGCAAAAATATGTACATAGCAGCAATTGAATAAAGTGCATAGTGCTCTCCGTCCATGTGTATACCTCACCTATACATATATAGGCCGCTATAGTTAGTAATTTAATGTGTGGATTTTAGTATCCTATTTATATAGAATAAAGAAAATCTCTGTTAGTTTATATTTCTCACAGACTCAGAGGTAAATACATGGACTTCTAATCTGTTTTTAACAGAAAAAGTTAGCTTTTTATAAAGTGCAAAGTGCGTGCAAATGTTGCTTGATTGTAAAGTGCCAAGTGCATAAAACATCCAAATTCGTAGAAAGACCTATAAGTCATATAAAAAATAAAAATTATGTCTTTTATATAAACCCGTATACATGCATCGTAATGTTTAAAAGGAGAGAAGTATTTCAAATGCAGTGTAAAAAACTTTTTGGTGTTCAGTCCATATAGAATTATCACTGATTTGACGCCACAAAGCAGGTAAAATCAAGTCCAAAATTCTCTGTGTTGTAAGAGTCACTTAAAATAAGTATCAAAACCTATACAGTTACAATTTAAAAACAAATGTTTAAAAACTACACCAAAACTGTGAGAACAAAACCCCAGACCAATATTATATAAATAAACATGTGATAACACCATATTCATCGAAGATTTAAGAAGTATGAAAATGAAAAACATGTAATAGTCGGAGAAACATTGTGCATTTCATTGCTCAGGGCATGGCACGTATTATTCGTGTGTCCTAGTCTTTAACTTAGAAAGAAAAGAACAAGCCTATGGGACATGTGCAACCTGGTCAGAGCAAGTATGAGACATTTTCTGCTTAAGCTTCATGTACCCAGGAAGGTATATCATTCCTCATCAAGGTTGTGACCCCTGGGTTTTTTTGTCTCTAGGTCTAAAATACATCTGGTTTCTAACTGTCGTAATGTTAGTTCACGATTGCCTCCTCTGAGTGGTTTGGTAATGGTATGTATACCAAAAAAGGTAAAGCCCTCTAGTTTGCCTCCATGTTGATTCTTAAAATGGAGGGCCATAGGGTAAGTCGGATCAGCATTCTTGATTGCCCTAATGTGTTGTAGCAGCCTTAATTTAAGTTGTCCTTTGGTGCTACCGACATACCACTTGATGCATGGGCAGTTTAACACATATACCACATATTCGGTTTCACAAGTAATTCTAGACACAATCTTAATGTTCTTTCCTAAAATGGGAAAAAATATATATATATATTTGTATTTCTGAGTTGTGACATTATATTAATTGTCTAACCATGCGTACATGCAGTCAGTCATGAACTGTATTTTTTTATGAATTCTATGAATTGTATAAGATGCATACGTTGTTAATATTTTGATGTACAGTTTCGTTAAATATGTGTAAAGTTTTATTTTAAAACTAAAACAAATTAAATAAATAAATACATTATATGATACCTAAGTGCCATTGCCCTGGCTTTGACATGCTGTAGATTGTCTGGGAGTTCAGCAGACCATATTCTGAATATACATGATTTACAGTACATTGTATAATAGGAGCAAGATATTACATGACACTATATTTAAGATTGCATGAAAATTATCATTTTTAACAGAGATGCCTAGTAATGCTGCTCTCTGTCAGCAATACGCAAACGCTCCTAGTAGGGGGCTTTTTCTTGATTGTAGCTGTGTGAGCACAGCATTACCTCATATACAAGAAAATGGATCTGCTTACAAAATTGCTGGCTCAGAGTCCTTGGAAAGAAGGGATTGAAGGGACATTCTATACATTATATTTCATAGGAACTTACTTTTTTTAAAAAGATTCCTATATATCTTTTTTTGTTATAGCCAATATTTTTAAAGCAGAACATTTTTGAGTGAACTTCCCCTTTAATATATATGATGTCCCCAGTGGTGCAGATAAGATTTTGAAGTGGGAGTATTTTACTCTTATTTTTCAAAGTTGGGAGTAAAATGATTTTAAGGAAGTCAAAAAACATAAGGCCCATTCCCAATCGGAATATTTTATAAGCCAGTAAAAATATGTAAAAACATTTACAGGCAGAATAATAGTGTCTTCCGGTGGTAAGTCATGCACTACTGGTCCAGTGCTATCCATGTCACTGTGTGGGGGAGCATGGACACAAGCTCCAGTGTCAGTTTCCTGTTTTTTGCTGGGAGTAAGTTTACTCTGTGTTTAATTTGTTTGGGAGTAGTTGGCTTTTTTTAGTCAGCAAATGTTGCTGATACAATCCTCATTGGTAGGGCTGGATGTCCCTACTATATTGTTCATGTGTGTTTGGTGCAGATTGCATCCCCATTTGGTAAACATCACTTGTGCAATGGCCCATCATATGTCATACATACTCTGCAGACCAAGGTTTGATCGTAATTTTGCAGAGCAAATACTTGACAAACGTATAAGCCATGTCTGAGTAGACCGTAGCATGTTGTGTTAAAGATTCTTTTGTAGTGTACCTGTTAAAACTATAGTGGACCAACAGCACAGAGTCTTGTCCGGAAAGGGGTATATTGCAATTGCATCACGTGTATGCATGTCTTGATCTGCAAGAGAATTCCATAAGGGTAGCAAAGATGAGGAAGAAGAACAGAGGGAGAGAGAGGGTAGATTGACATAAATGATGTGCATATGTAAGAAATGGAATGAGTAGAAGGATGAAGTTTGGACTAGATGTCATGCCTGCAGAGTCAGTGTAGAACAATCAAAGCATAGAGCTGGTTAGAAAAAGTCAAATTCTCAATGTTTCTGTGAATGAGCATACCCGTGTGCATCGGTTTTGTAGTGCATACTAGAATGTATTTACAATAGTCAGTGGGTTCCTGATGGGCTTGGGAATTGTTCAAGTGTATCCTTGAAGCAAAGAACATAATGGTCTATTAGATGCTTACATAACTAGACAGAGCCCCAGAGAGAGAAATCGGAGATTGCACAGCTGACAGTCAGAAGTGACTTATCCCAGAGTGGACATTGTGCAAGATGAATGAGGTAAACACACAGAGGAAGACCAGTTAGATACATTTGCCATCTCACATTATGTCAAATTTGCATGGCAACCTAATGAGGTATGTGTGCAGTGGGAGAGCATTGTGTAATATTTTGAAAATATAGTGTACAAATATAGTGTGAACTATATTACCTCAGAGTAAAGCCACTGCACAGCTCAGGGTACCTGTTCAGTGATTGCATATTTTACATGACTGTCACAACATAGGGCTATTGCATGCTTGTTTCTTGTATATTGCTGTATGCCACACTAAAGCCTCCTCAAAGCACTGAGGTTGAGAAGCAGGGATTCCTTTAGGCTGAAAGCCAACAACATGAGCTCCAATATGTTCAAAGGTCTGCACTGCGGGGCTCCTCTCCCCTGAATGGTCAATTGAATAGTACGGTTAATTCGGCACCCCAAAGGCATTCAGTATACAGGTTATCTTCTAATAATACAGCTTGGCTGCTGGCCAAGTAGTCATCAGGCCCTGCCAGCAAGCATTTGAGAATTAGTAGGGTATCGGGGAGACTGGGCACCTCATATATGTTCGTTGGCCTCCTATGGAAATTATCTGCATATATAAGGCCCCTTTCCCAACCATTTCCTTGAGCTTCAGATGCCTTGATTGGTTAACACGTGGCTGTAGAGTTAACCCAGTTGACTTGGGGAAACAGCTTATAAAGCGTGCTTGACAATGTATTGATCCATTTTAGAGAATATCCCCATATCTGGTATTAATGCTGGTCACATTGCTCCTTAACTGATTGTGCAGTAAGTAAGAAGCTAATCACCTGGCAAGTTAATTGGTGCATCCTTGAAACATAGCTCAAATTGAAGTCAGGATGGTGGATGCATCCAAAGTGAAAGCAGTATTTCCATCCAGCCTCACTTTTAATAGCAGCTGCTAATGTTTCGTTGCGAAAACACAATATGTGTAGTTATTTAGGCACAGCAATTCCTCTAGAAGGCTTGAGAAGCTATCAGTTTATTTGTTATGAATTAAAACATATGATCCGTGATTTATGCCTTGAACGCATCCCAGGTATTATCAATAGAGGTATTTGAGTAACTGTTCACTTAACATATTTCAGAGGTGTACTCGGATGCACTTTTGGGGAGAAGGAATTATCTATCAAAGATATGTTTATTCTTCATCTACTTCTGAGATTGTGCGTAATATTCAAATCTGAGGGGCTGTGGTTGGGGCATATTTGAAAATTATCAGGGAAACAAACTGAGCTTTCAGTAGAGAGGGCGTCATATATTTACAACTAAAACACATTGGGCCTCATTACGACCCTGGCGGTAAGGGGTTTACGCCAGCGTTAGCTGCGCCGACCCCTTACCGCCAATTACGAGGTCCCTTAGCGCCATGGCGCTTTTAACACCTGCTTTTAGCAGGTGTTAAAATCCATGGCGCTAAGGGACCATGGAGTTAATTACGCCACCGTAATTTACGGTGGCGTAATTAACGCCTTCCCCACTCCCATTATGCCCTATGGGGCATAAATGGGAATGGGGAAGGGTAAATGGGGATTGGGGACTTACCGCCCCCGCCAACCTCGGAATGGGGCGGTAAGTCCGCCAACCACCATGGCGTAAACATAGTTTACGCCATGGTGGTAAAGTCACGGCCCAGGCGGTAACTTACCGCCTGGGTCGTAATGAGGCCCATTGTATTTGTGAAGCATGAACCAGAGAAATATAAGGGAAATCCCTATCTGAACGATGCAGGACTATCCAGTTATCTTGGAGGCCTGCGTCCTCAGCACAGTATGTAAAGATCTTGTCAGATCTGGTATGCTGAAAAGGGGTCCTAGAGAGTCTGCCTGGGGTAGTATTAATGCTGCTCAGAAAATACACTCCTGTAACAATATATGAGACTTGTCCTTCATTAAAAGCTTTATTTGTGCATGCCAAAATCTGTCATCCCTAATTTGGGGCACATAAATTCAAAACCTTCAGAACTTATCCATTATTCTTGGACTCTACAATGACCATCACCCAGTTCACCCATAATTCTATGGGACAACCACATCCTTAATTTGTATGTCTAGTAGTATGGATAGGCCACCCTTTTTGCCCCTACCCAAACAAAATATTGGTGATTCGTAAAGACCAGCCTCCTAGATGTACTTGCTATCAGGCAATTATGGGTTCTACTTTCACATAAAAGGTTATGAAATCACTAGACGTATTATCATGGGTGCACAGAAATACATAATCGATCTGTACAACCTCTTCAAGGACACTGACATAGATTGACAAGCTGTAAAACACTTTGTTTTCTAG
This sequence comes from Ambystoma mexicanum, assembly GCF_040938575.1. Taxonomy (NCBI): domain Eukaryota; kingdom Metazoa; phylum Chordata; class Amphibia; order Caudata; family Ambystomatidae; genus Ambystoma; species Ambystoma mexicanum. The sequence continues at coordinate 1,064,832,003 of NC_090933.1, read as the reverse complement.
CAATTACGTTACATGTATTGCTCCCTTTCGACCTGCAGGTTATACAATCCATGACAGTAATACACTGATCAAAGCTTTTTGGGGAATCACTGTCAAATTCCTTGCGTGCATCTCGACTGCAAAATGCCTAGCCTGTACCTATTTGTTAGACCCCCAGCATTGTCAACATGTTCAGTCCTCCTAGTGACTCATTTATTTACTAATGAATGTACTGTTAACATTCGAAACTTCTAGCCTATTCCAAATTTTTATTGTTGGGAATTTGTATTGTGTGTTGGACTACCCTGAAACAATATACATGTCCCTCTTCCTGAAGTGATGTGACTCGTTGGACATACGTTATGGAAAGTTGGGGGACAGCAGTGCACACTTTCCTTTAAGTGAATGAATCCTTCCCCAGCCTCTCTTGCCCTCCTCATCCCTGGATGCATCACCATTTCCTTCTTCCTACCCCTGGAAAAAGCAGAAAACAATTATAACATCCACATCTGTGCAGGATAGGCGAAACATGATTCGTTTGCATAGCTTAATTTGCTGAATACTTCAACCTACACACCTGTCTCTCTGGCACTGCAGACATCTGATCATCAACCTAGACAAAGACCTTCTTGCTGCTTGCATAAAAATAAAATAAACACCTTTAAAATAAAACAGTTGGTAAGATACTAACTTTGACCTCCTAAAAAGATAAATAAACAGAACTTGCTCATCACATGAGAAAAAAACAGAGATTAAGAATAAATGTTTTTCCTGAAACACCATGCTGTCATCATGTCATGAGGAAGAAGATAACGTTTCTTGACACTCTCATCATACAGGAGCCCATCAGCAAAAGATTTCTGTGACATGTTTTGTGAACGTGTAATATTACATCAGAGGACGTAATGTGTGATCTAACACCCTGATTATCTGTGAAATATTACTGTTCAAAACTTTCATATGACACCTCTGTCTATGCAACTACTACCCTATCACAAACACTATATTGACCCCTTAAGTGCTAAGGGTGTCTATGTTCGTCCTGAATTCCCCCAGGGTTGTCCAACTCCAGGCTTCAAGTGCTGGATCCTTGTCAGATTTTCAGGGTATTTCTCATTAATATGCATGATACAAATTTGCATATGATGATTCTAAATGTATGCAAATGTTTGCTCATGAATATTAATGAGGAATATGCTGAAAACCCATCAGGTTTCTGGCCCTCAAGGCCAGGAGTTGGACAACCCTGCATAAGTAATCATTATAGGCTCTGCCCACCTCAGCACTTGAGTACAATCCTCTGGAAATTGACCACCGTTGCACTCATAGAGTACTGTAAAACCAACAATCTGATCCATGACTAGCAATAATTAAGATCCATGAGATTAATTTATTTCACCTTTGTATTTATGAGAGAAAAACTCCTAGAGACGTTAGACAATAACTGCCCAACCATTATCCTCCCTTTCTACCTGTCAGAAGTGTTAGACACTATTAAATAGGCTGTAAATAACTTGAAAAACTATTTTCCATACATTACAGTGCCCTTATGTGAATTTTTTGATACCCGCATGACAGAGAGGTAAACATTAGATCTGGCCTTTTTCTCTTCAAGCCAGAATTTACAACTGTCGGGTGCACGAAGGAATTGTTCTATCCTCCTGCTAATTTACACTTATCTGAAACCTCTGCAGTACCTCAATTCTCCTCTCTACCATACCATCCACACATATGCCAATGACATGCAGATTGCTTTGAGGCAAATAGGTGTGTCAAACTGGATATTAAATTATGCCTCCTATTGTAAACGATTGTATGTATATTGACCTACGCCAAGTTGCTTAAAACTGTACGCGAATAACTCTCTATGGCAAGGTCTTGACCTTAGAAATTGATGTAAGCCGCCATCTTGAATCAAACCGCCATTTTAGGTTCTCTTGCTGTGTAAAAGTCACCCTGTACATCAAAATGGTGGACGATGCCATTCCGAATAGAATCTAGGTCGTCTTGACCTCCGTACAGCTAATGTATAACTTGCCTACAGGCCACTTGTTAGGGTCGTGAGCTGAGACCTTGGGCCTCATTACACGGATGGCGGAGAACCATGGCGCTAATAGCGCCATGGTTCATGCCGATAAAATACCGGCACCGCCTTGGCGGAAAGGGGAATTACCGCCCCATTCCAAGGTTGGCGGGGCGGTAATTCCCCCTTCCACCATTGCCCTTCCCCATTCCCATTTTTGCCCCATAGGGCATAATGGGAATGGGGAAGACGCTAATTACGGTACTGCAAATTACGGTACCGTAATTAGCTCCCTGGGTCCCTTTGCGGGTTGGTTTTTGACGCCTGCAAAAAGCAGGTGTTAAATTCCCCAACCCGCAAAGGGACCTCGTAGTAAGGCGGTAAGGATTTACCGGTACCGGTAAAATACAGGCACCGGTAAATCCTTACCGCCATCCGTTTAATGAGGCCCCTTGTCCTTCTGTTGACCTGCATGTAAATGGATTACCTGTATCAACGGAACTGATCTATGCACATACTGATGAATAAATTAGAATTGACCTGGCAGAGACCCTAGACCAGTAATACATTCATGGAAAGGTTAGCCCGCGAAGGGGTTGGACAACAGGCTGGAGAAATGTATAAAAGCCTGAATGTCCCAATGTACTTTCTCTCACTGAATACATCGAACCCCGTTGAAGTTCGTTGTGTTGTACTGAGGGCCGATAGCTATCCGATCTATTATTGACTTTGTCATTGCTTGACCTTAAAATAAAGTACTTTATATGTTCCTTTGTAACCAGTGTTTGGTGTGTTTCCTTTGGGTTTCCCGGCCTCATATTATTTTTCTCTTTTCACAGTTGGCTCCCGAATAGGGACCCTCAAGATTGATGCCGGACCATTGAAGGTTGACGCATGCTATCGGACCGGGATCTGACGGTGTGATACTACGGGCCCGACTGAACGAGACGCAACACCTCTACAGCGCTGTTGCTTAGTAAGCGTTCGGAGTTGCCTATATCTCAGTTGCCTATGAGAGAGGTACCTCCGACATTTGTCCCAAAAGTTGAGATTGCCGCTAATGGTGCAGCAGGTATAGCTGCTGTGGATATTCCAGCACATTATGTATCACAGTTTGTTCACGTCCCGTTTTCACGACAGGAAGTGAACACTATTAGGCAATCTATTCCCGACATTAGGAAAAATCAGACAGGATTCTATAAAGAGATAGAGTCCGTCTTGCAGTCCTCAGTGTTCACCCTAGGCGAATTGACTTGTTATTCCCTGTACTCCTGCCAGTAGATTTGTGGAAGCAGGTTAGAACAATAGATGATGCACCTGGGTTGGGAGATACGTGGGCTAATATAACTAGGCTTGACGGGGAAAGGCCAGCTGGTGAGAGCCCGCCTCAGGTGATACTCACTTTGCCTGACAGAATCATTGCGAAACTAAAAACTATAATTCCGGAAAAAAGAATTATTTGGGACAAGCTTGCGGCCTGTGTCCAAGGAAAATCTGAGGGTGCCACTGAGTTCTTTAATCGGTTCGAACAAGTATTCTCGGACTTCAGTGGACAGGATTTAGGCACAGAATCTGGGAAAAGGTTATTTGTGGACAAATTCGTGCATGGATTGCTGCCTGACATCCTGTCACAGATTATGTCTTCCAAGAGCGCTTGGCAGGCGAAATCCCAATCAGTACTGCACATGGCTCAGTACTACGAGAACCGTGTCAATAATTAAAAATATAGAGTAGAAAAGAGAAAAGGAGACTTAAAGACTAAATTATTGTTACAACAAATTGTTACAGGCCCCAGAGGGGGTAGTTCGCAGATTAGAGGTCAGTATGTTCCACAAGGGAACCTGCCCCTGGGTCCTGTGAACATTAACCAGTGTGCCTATTGTCGCCAGGAGGGTCATTGGCGTGCACAATGCCCCGTCCTTCAACAGAGGTCGAATAACACATTTGGGAGTATGGGTAGATGACCCAGAGGTCGCCCTGGGGTAGGGGGCCCTGATAGAGGTCAGTTTTCACAGGATCCTCAGCAACCTTTTTCGCAGGACAATCAGACTTCGAGTGTGGATACTAGAAACATATTCGATCACCCTTCTGCTGCTTACCTCGCTGAGGAGCTTCCTTCTGATGATATTCTGTTTCGTTAGGATTGCCCGAAGCAGGGTTTGGAACCTACACCTAGTCCCGCTAGTCAGAAAGGTCCCTACATTGAAATGGTAGTGGGAAATAGGAAACATCAGTTCTTGATAGACACTGGAGCACAGAAGTGCTCTATTGATCATTCACGGGTTCCAAACATTCCACTGTCAGGGCAAACCAATGTCTCCGTAGGGTTTTCTGGCACACCAGTCATTTGTCCGGTTTCTTCGCTGGTACATATTTCTTTGGGTCCCTTTACGGACCACTGTCCATTTCTTTTGACTTCGAATTGTGGAGAGAATTTGTTGGGGTTGAATCTGTTGAAGGAATTAAATGCGGTAATTCATTGTTCATCTGATGGAGTGCGTTTGACGATTTCCCCACAGCAGTTTTCTGTTTCACAATTTTTGACTAGACCTTTGCCACCAGAATTCAGTAATGTCCCGGAGTGTTTGTGGGCGGCTGACGACAATGATGCCGGTGTTCTACAGATTGAGGCTGTTAGAATAGTCTTGAAACATGGTATTAAGCTGCCATGTATCCCGCAGTATAAGATCTCGGTTGAAGGTGAGCGAGCTTTGAAGAGCATTGTTTCCGATTTTGTGCATCGTGGAGTGATTGAGGAGATTACAGGAAGTTTGTGCAATAGTCCGATCCTACCCGTGTACAAAAAAGGTGATAATGCTATTCCGTTTCATTTTATAATTGATTTGCGTGCCATCAATAGAGTTGTCGCTCCACAATTTCCAATTGTGCCTGATGTGACGACGATATTAACTATGATTCCAGCTACGGCTACTTACTTCAGTGTTGTGGACCGGAAGAATGCTTTCTTCAGTATTCCGATACACAAGGACAGTAGATATTTGTTCGCGTTCACCTTAGGGGGACGCTCGTTCACATTTACTAGTGCACCTCAAGGTTATACCGAGAGTCCTAGCATTTATAGCAGGGCCTTGAAAGAACAGCTTGATACTCTTGAATTACCCCCTACTTGTACGCTGCTTCAGTACGTTGACGACTTACTTTTAGCAGCGGATTCTGAGAGCTCTTGTAAAGAGGGCACTGTAGTGTTGCTCATCCATCTAGCTAAGCATGGTCACAAAGCTTTGCTTAAAAAGTTTCAATATTGTTGCCAGGAGGTTGCCTATTTAGGCTACCTCCTGTCAAAGGAGGGAAGAAGATTGACACCTGAAAGAATAAAACACATTTCTGGCATGTCTGTCCCTAGTACACAGAAGGAAGTCAGAGCCTTAATAGGTATGGCTTCTTACTGTAGGTTATGGATCCCGAACTTTTCACTAGTGATAAAACCGATGTTGGCTTTGACAAAGAAGGGCATTTCTTCACCATTGCCATGGAAATCGGAACATCAACAATCATTTGAGCTTCTCAAGACTGCATTATGCTCTGCACCGGTTTTGGGTACACCAAATTACAACAAGGCCTTTGTGTTGTTTGTGCATGAATGTGATGGATGTGCTTTGGTTGTATTAACGCAGGAACATGGAGGGAAGAATAGGCCGTGCGGTTACTACTCTTCCGCCCTTGATCCTGTTGCATGCGCTTTGCCAAGATGTTTGCGAGCTGTCGCTGCTGCTGCCGCGTCTGTAAAACAGAGTGAGGGAATGGTCCTAGGCCATGATTTAACCCTGATGGTGCCTCACTCTGTAGATGTTCTATTGAACAAAACACCAATGCAACACCTCACTTCCGCACGATTGACAAGATATGGATTGATTTTGTTTGCTCCCCACATACAAATTAGGAGGTGTTGTGTTCTTAATCCGGCTGAACTCCTACCTTTCCCGCAAAATACTGTTTGCGGTGATGATGAGTCACATGACTGCCTGTATACTACTGAACAAGAAACAAAGGGCAGAATTGATCTTAAGGACACTCCTTTGAATAATGGGCAAAGGGAACTATTTTGTGATGGCTCCTGTTTCAAACTTCCGGATGGTACATCCACAGCTACTTATGCAGTCACTACATTAAGTACGGTTGTAGGGACCAAGCGAATTACACATAACTCCGCGCAGGCCGCAGAGATTATAGCATTAACCCGAGCTTGTGAGCTTTCCGAAGGGCTAACAGTGAATATATATACTGATAGTCAGTATGCTTTTGGGGTGGCTCACAACTTTGGGAGACTTTGGTCAGTGAGAGGGTTTCTAACTTCACATGGGACCAAGATTCAGCATGGCCCCCTGATAGTACAATTGCTCTCGGCGCTCGCGCTCCCTAGTCAGTTAGCGATCATGAAATGCGCAGCGCATCGCAAGATCACAGATGATGTAGGAAAAGGGAATGCTTTCGCTGATCAGATAGCGAGACAAACTGCCACAGATCTTCACACAGAAATGTATGCTCTAAGAGAAACTAGGGATGTCTATGTAATGGACAAGGATATTGGGTCTGTGCGGCCTATCCAAGCTGATGCCACAATGGAAGAATCTAAGAAATGGGCTGAAGGCTTGGGGAAATTAGATGATGATGGGTGTTCGGTGGACACAGTTGAAGGGAAATGGTTACTTCCTAATGCCTACATAGTCATGATGGTTACTATGGCACACGGTTCCACACATGTGTGTGCTCAACAGATTACGAAAATGTTAGAGAAAGTCTGGGTAAATGATAAGATTTCGAAAATTGCTCATCATTATGTCCAAAATTGCATGATTTGCCTACAGCACAATGTGGGGAAGGGGACGGTAACTCCAAGGGGTAGCTTTGGGCATCCTTCTGTCCCGTTTGAAGTGATTCATTTTGATTTTATTGAGATGGAGCGGTGCAATAGTTTAAAATATGTCCATGTGGTCATTTGTGCCGTTAGTAAATGGGTTGAGGCTTTCCCTGTCAAAGATGCTACAGCCATGACCACTGTGAAAATTATGATAAAGGATTACTTCCCGCAGTTTGGGTTGTCAATAGTCATTTGGTCGGACAATGGTCCACATTTTGTTGCTGCTGTAGTTTTACAGATATGTACGGCACTACATATTGATAAGTGATTTCATTCGGCTAGACATCCTCAAAGTGCCGATTTGGTAAAGAGACATAACAGTATCCTATAGAACAAACTTGCTAAGACGTGTGCCGGTACCAAACTAAAATGGCCGGACGACTTACCGATCGTGTTATTAGCCATGCGCACTACCCCTCAAACTAAGACTGGGCTCTCTCCATTTGAGGTGGTGATGGGGAGCCTGCCAATATTTGGGGTCTTCCGAAACCTAAAGCACTGAGAAATGTTGAGAATGTATTGCTTTCAGACTACTGTAACCAGTTGACTAAAAATCTGTATTTCATTTATCATCAGGTACGATCAGCTTTACCTGTACGTAACGAGGGCCCAGGACACAACATCCGGCCTGGAAGCTGGGTCCTGGTGAGAGCATACGAGCGGTCCTCTTGCCTCGCGCCTCGCTGGTGGGGAACATTCTAGGTCTTGTTGGTCACCCAAACGGCAGTGCGGGTGTCTGGAAAGAAGAACTGGATACATGCGACGCATGTCAAGAAACTTCCTCACGCAACGCCGCACGTTACAGAAGAAACAGAACCCCTCATTAATGCTGCAATCGATGATCCTGAAGCAGCAAATAGCACTGTGAGTGAGTCGGAGAATCTCTCTGAGCCCGTGGGGCTTGGGGAACCGTCCATTTTGTCTCCACACTCTTTGGACAAGTCATTTCCGGAAACCATTGCTCCGAATTCTTCAACTTCCGTTGCCTCTGATACATTGCTTCCCTCAGGAAGTGACGTTACCTTATTTCCGGATCAAAGAGTACCGGGAACCACCAGATATAATCTTCGGCGGAGAAAATAGACCGACGGCACGGTTCGACTGTGCATTCAAACAAAAAAGGAAAGGATCATCAAGGGCTTGCTTTTGCCCAAATTTGAGAAAGGGGGAGGACTAAGAAGCCGCGCGACTGGGGGGGTCAGCAGCAACGAACTTTGGGGTTTCCATCCGAAGACTACAATGCCTGCCACCGCTACTGCCCGTATTGGACTTGTAAATAAGGGGGTGACCAACTTGAACAATGAACAATGTGCCTGGGCCCCGAGAACGTATTGCTGTGTTTTGATGATAATAATTGGGTTTTTTATAGTAACTGCTTTAGGATTCTAGTACGTCGAGGAGATTTATCCTCTAGAGCCTCTTTTGCCAACTGAAATTGTACCTACTGTTTTTACTCCTTTTGTACATTTGCATACTCTGTCACCTAGGGACTCTCAGCATAGACAGAAGTATCACAATAATACTATGATGCTGATTATGAATTCGACACATGCCATTTTTAACAAAACCAATTGCTGGGTCTGCTCGCATTTACCGCAACATGGGGATAAGGGGCTAGGTTGGTATATTCATCCCTTACCTTTGACGACTGCTTGCTATGCCTCTCTTAGAGCACTGTTCTTTGGCCGATGGAATAGTTGATGGAATTAATTTGAACAATTTTGAAAAACGTGTTTTGACTCCCCTGGGATGCTCGCTTTTTGCAAATAGAAGCAAACTCAATGTTGCTTCAATTAGGCCTTCTGATAGACTATCTCGCCCTTTCCAATCTTTGGTTTCCTTTAAAATGGCTCAGATAGGCAATAAAGATGCCGTGCCTCCTTCTTACTCTGTTAACCATAGCCAAGATTCAGTTTCTTTCTGCATACAGAGGAATGGTACCCGGTCAATGGGAGATTTTAAAGGCTGTGCCAATGTTGCAAATTTGACTGGGGAAGACAGACCTTTGTATGTGGGCGAACCTGCCTATTTCGTTTGCGGTAATGTAGCATTTCAATGGTTGCCCAGGGATTGGCAGGGAATCTGTTATTTAGGGATCCGGTTACCTGGGGTATTCATAGCAAGCACTTTGGAAGTTTCAAAGGCTCGTCCACGGCGGGACGAGAATGGTGATACCCCCGCACAAGTGATGGGAGATATAGCAAAATCAGTTGTGCCTTTTTGGGGGCAGATAGCCAATTCCTAAGACATCAGGAGACTAGCGAGAGTACTGGAGAGAACCATCAACCGGACCACAGATATACTCTATAACATGACATTAGAGCAGAAAGCGATAAGATTAGAACCGGATGGCATTAGATGTCATTCTGGCTGAACGTGGTGGAGTATGTAAATTAGTGGGGTCCGCTTGCTGTGTTTTCGTACCAATTCAGAATCTGCACGTCCTTAGCTCAGAAGTGCATATTCCCGAGGGGAACTGGAATCTTAGTGCTTGGTTTTTGGATTTCTTGCGATCTTGGGGTTAGAAGGTACTTTCAGTTTTATTGATCATTTTTGTTGTTGTTGTTGTATCCAATGTCTGCCTAGTATATGTTCGATGCTAGGGGGATGTTGTGCTCAGGCGATAGGTACGATAGGACAAAAAGTATGTGCCCCGGATAAAACTTCCAAGGAGTATGTGTTAAAAGAGATCTTAGTGAACGACCTGATGGCCATAGATATCTCTGACAGCGATATCTCTGACAGCGATTCAGGGTGTATGGACGATGACGTTTGGAGTTACTTGTAAGGAGATCAGAAGTAGTCTTAGCACTTGGCATAGGCCTAAAGGAGGCTTGTCAAACTGGATATTAAATTATGCCTTCTTTTGTAAACGAGTGTATGTATATTGACCTACGCCAAGTTGCTTAAAACTGTACGCGAATAACTCTCTACGGCAAGGTCTTGACCTTAGAAATTGATGTAAGCCGCCATCTTGAATCAAACCGCCATTTAAGGTTCTCTTGCTGTGTAAAAGTCACCCTGTATATCAAAATGGTGGATGATGCCATTCCGAATAGAATCTAGGTCGTCTTGACCTCCGTACAGCTAATGTATAACTTGCCTACAGGCCACTTGTTAGGGTCGTGAACTGAGACCTTCTGTTGACCTGCATGTAAATGGATTACCTGTATCAACGGAACTGATCTATGCAAATACTGATGAATACATTAGAATTGACCTGGCAGAGACCCTAGACCAGTAATACATTCATGGAACCGTTAACCCGCGAAGGGGTTGGACAACAGGCTGGAGAAATGTATAAAAGCCTGAATGTCCCAATGTACAGTCTCTCACTGAATACATTGAATCCCGGTAAAGTTCGTTGTGTTGTACTGAGGGCCGATAGCTATCCGATCTATTATTGACTTTGTTATTGCTTGACATTAAAATAAAGTACTTTATATGTTCCTTTGAAACCGGTGTTTGCTGTGTTTCCTTTGGGTTTCCCGGCCTCATATTATTTTTCTCTTTTCACAGGTGCCATCCCAGATTACAGCCTAATCATGATATGATATGATATGGCATTTATAACGCACCTATACATGTGTTTCAAGGCGCGACGAAGCAAGGGAGAGGACAGACAATGATCATACTAGGCCAGGTGTTATTCAGATCGCGCAAGTGCATGGGATGGGGGAAGGGGGAAATGTTTGGGGGGCACAGGGGGAGGGGACAGTGCAGTACACGGGAATAGAAAAATAACAATAAGTAAAGTAGCACCCAGCAGGTGGCAAGTGCAAAGGTGAGTGCAGACATCAGGTGTCAAGTGCTGTTAGTGGGACTGAAGGGATACAGAAACAGTCCCCAAGTGCGGGGGATGCCATGCAGGGAGTGCAGGTGTGTGTGACTGGCAGGGGAGGGACCTGGGCCCAGGATCAGAGGGTGGCCAGGTAACCAGTGCAGATTCCAGTGCAGATTCCGAATCAACCAGGAGGTCAGCAGGGGAGAGAAGGAGAAAAAGCAGAAGCAAAGAGAAAGGTTTTGTGGTGCTTCCGGAACCGGATATTGTTCTCCTATAGTTTCAGGGAGCCAGGAAGGCTGTTCCAGAGGGAAGCCCCAGCCAAAGAAAGAGATCTACCACCAACTTGTTGCTTGGAGAAGCGACTGACCCTGAGGGAGTTGGAGGCGGATGAGTGAAGAGCTCGAGAAGGAAGATATTTAGGAAGAGAGAGTTGAAGGTATTGAGACCCCAGCGTCCAGAAGGCCTGGGGTCTCTTCGACAATGAAGAGGGTTTTGTACTTGATCCTCGCAGCCACTGAAAGCCAGTGCAAAGATTTCAGTCCTGTAGAGATATGATCCCTGGGCTTGAGACCAAGGACAAGTCTCGCAGTCCGTTCTGGATGAGTTGCACAGGGCGGAGAGTAGAGGAAGGCAGATTTAGAAAGAGGCTGTTGCAGTAGTCCACCTTAGAGAGAACCAGCACTCTGGAGACAGTGAGCTTCTGGGGGAATGAGAGGAAGGGTAAATTACCTCTGAGGAGGTGCAGCTGGTTGTGTGACTTTTTAGAGACGTCCGAGATGTGAGGAGAGAAGGAGAGTGTGGAGTCAAAGATGACCCTGAGGTTTTTAGCCTCACAGGTTGGAGCAGGAGGAGGGCCAAGAGAGGCCAGCCAGAGAGTGACACAAAAGGAGGGAGCGGGTGTGCCGATGAGGAAAACTGCCTTACACAAGTCAATGACTTAAATGCCATAACCTTGATACATAAATGATTCAAAAAATGAAATGATTAAATTGGACACTTTTATTCCTCCTACATTTCTCTTGGCTTGCATCCCTGGCCAACTCTCCCACTCTTGTCCTTGCTGATGAGAATTTGGGTATTAACTCTCATTGCCACCAGTCCTTCTCCCAAAAATTCGATGGAGTACCCTAAAAATCTCACTTCCTACTCCACACTCTCCTTTTTATCAACATGTCATCCAAAGTTGAAGTGAGTTGAGATATGGTCCTCACAGAGTTGGGTTATGTGATAGTCTTTACATATGCTTCCATAAGGGTCTCATCCACGAATTTCAGGTCATCCAAAGTAAGGCAAAGATATTGATTTTAGGGTTTAGACTTAATGACCACACCACTTTCTCTTTGATATCACCATGCTGGCTTCCTGGTGATAAAAAGTTAACTTTACAAGATGTTACTGGTCTTACTCGGGCTCAGCCCTAGTTACCTCAAACATAATAAGTACCTTCCTATGAGCCTATTTAGGTCAGCCACTGCTTTGCCTTCATCCATCATAGTTCTATGAAAATACATTGGTGGCAAAACCTTGGTTATGGCTAACGGATTGGATGTGATTCCCTTTCATGCAACAGCGCATTGTTCATGTACTGTAGGAGGGTGGGTTGTGTGCTCACAATTTCGAATGCTCCATTGTGGAAAAAGGACGGGCTCTGATCATACCCCTCAAGCACAATATTTATCAAAATATGGAAATCACTTAGCACACCTCCTCTGCAGACTGAGCATATGCAGTGACACCTTACCCTCTATACAAGTCCCCTAACTACAAAGGACCAACTATAACATTGCCTTCATCATGCCATCTTTCTAGAGTGCTCAGCTGTTCATCTCCTAGCATTCTTCATCCCACTGTGTGTGCAGTGAATCCCCTCATATGGCAGTTAAATTGCTCTGCAAATTAAGCTTTGCCTAATAGATGTTTCTGTACCGAGCAGTTACAGATTATAATCTGAGCAGTGTCAACTCAGGCTGTATTGTCTCTGAGGCCATGACATTTACCCCAGTCCTTCAAACTGTTGGGTGTCCTGACCCATGTTTGGACTATTATGCTGCAACATTTGGTGATGTGGGCTTAGGAAATCAAAGAGGGCTGAAAAGCCCACATTTACACCAGAATCCTGGAGAACCGTGCAGTTTTGCGCACAGCAAAATGGTCCCCTGACCTGCCACCCACCAGTGCAAAGAAAGATGGTTCTGTTCAAAACCTGTTATTATTAATGTCAAAAATGTCTAAGATCATGGGCCCGGAATCACCAAACGAAAATCCAACTATGGTTGAGTGTTTTACTTTACTCTACTACAGATCCACATCAATGCCATGTCAAGCAAGGATCATATACTATCAAGTAAAATCCTTTCTTTTGGAAATGTATTAATTCAAGACAGATCCCAAAAATAGGTGCAGTACCGGCATTTTCCACAAACCGGCGCTAGCGGTCTAAACTCTGACTGGGGACCTGTGTTGCAGAAGCTAAACAGCATCCTGAGCTAGCTGGGACTTCAAAGGTTTGTTCCCAGGGGGCAGTCTGATTCAATTAAAACAGTTCAAAGGGCCTCTGTCCATGGGAAGCATTCACACCAGCCCTTACCAGCAACAGCCCAGGAGATCACATGGTCATGCTAACCAAATGCAGAGTGGCCACCTGGTCTGCTGACCTCAGTCAACACAATAGACTCTTTCAATTGAATGGAGTATGCTGATTTGGGTGTGGACTGTAAACAGAGCTCTGCCTGGAAGAAGAGACATGTGATCCCTGACTCACCCAGTTCCTAGGGGCGGGCCAGACACATTTTGTGAATTGAATTGAAGGCAAATATATGTTTTATAAAAACACTGATAAATAATTGTAACCAGATGACAGGAATGTACAATTTGGATATCCTTAAAATGGAATATGTACCTACAATTTGAGTCTAAACTCAATTCCGTATGATGTTCTGAGGCAAAACCCCATGAATTATGGAGATTGCAGACACGGGGTTCACGCTAGAAAAATGAAAATTTACTGGAATATGTGTAGAAAGGCGGTGTACATTTGTGCTATTTTTGGTAAACGTCCGATATTGGTAAACCAACTAAAAACGAAAATAAGTTGTCATTTCTTAATCCAAGCTCTTAGAAACATCGAAGTTTGAACAGAATGTACCATAAGTAATCTGTAATATGTACATGTAATGTCAACCACTTGTGTATCTGGGAAATATGTATTTGGATCAGAAATAGATTTGTGGGCAAATTGACAAGGGGAGTGTCCTTCCTGTAAGCCATAAACATGACACCAGATGACATAGGATGACTCACTATTCCCTTCTCAAATCAGGTCAAAGAGAAATCCTTGACCTATCAAATCGTGAGTGGGTTGGGCAAAGAAAGTTAGCATCCACACCCATTTTCAAAAGACATAAAAAGAGCCACTGGAACCCAGGCTGGGACATTCACTTTCCACTTTCTTACGGGACTCTTTGCCGGGAGACTCCAGACTTCAAATCCATCAATCTCCAGAGACCAGAACTTAACTCCAGAACTTAAAGCAGAGAGGCCTGGACCACCAGCTAAATACTTTTTCAGCAGGCCTTCAGAATCCAGCAATCCAACTAAACTATTCTACAGCCGGCCGAGCTGTTCAATTCTTTGCCAAGAACTTTTGCCAGAACCGGTAGCAGACCCAGAAAGAAGTGCCGATAGCAGAACCGCAGACCAGACCCAGACCGCTGTGAGCAGAACCGGTGCCTGACTGACCCGCCGAGCAGAGAGAACCGCAGCTAAACCTATTGACCCGATCCGTGACGAAGTCGCATTCCTGTCCAAAATATAGTGTGAGTACTCAGCCAGAACTGTGCAAAACCAATCTCTTAGTTTAAAATAATCTAATTCAAACTATTTTAACCTATTGAGAACTGCATCATAGAAATCGTGTCCCTCCTGTTGATTCAAAGCTGCAAAATTGTCATCTGTCATTCTGAGCTTTACTTTTATTTTGAGAATCTACCTTCACAAAATTGTCCGTGCTCTTGAACTGTTTGTTTAACTTTTATTTTAAAGCTGAGATTCTAAGCTTTCCAACAAGCTCTAAACCGACTTGCTATTCCTTATACTTCCTCCGTAATCGCTCGACGCACGTGACTAAATTGCCGCGATTTGACATTTTGTTTCATTTCAGCCACGTGTAAAAATATTTGTCTTTTGCTTCCATTACGGAATTCCGTTTTCAACCTGGTAACCATCCCTGAATCATTGATAGGGCTGGCCTGAACTGATTTAAAGTATCTCTCATTCACCCTGAACTTCTAGAGGGAATTAAAATCATGTTTAGCATATTTTTCCCTTCTTTGCATACCACCTTTAAAGTACTTTGCCTGTGTTTAAAATCATCCCTGCTCCTCTGAGCTTGCTAGGGGGGAACTGAATTCGTATTGTACTGTGATTGTATTCCTGAGAACTGTGTGTGTTACTTCCACCTCCTTACATTGCATAGAGGGGGGGTGAATTGCCAAAAGGGGAAATGTTATTATATTATGTTTTGCTGAAATCATATCAAGTTTATTCCTGTGTTGCTTCTTTTCCACCTTGCATTTCCTTGTACCATATAAAGCATTCTCAGCTACCTTATCCTCTATATTACTCCTAAGTAATTAAACCAGTGTGCTAGTATAACATCATCCATTGTTGATCACTCACTGTCATATGTCTAAGTGTGATATCAAATATTAATTTATTATAAAAGTGTGATATATATCTATTGTTTAATTTTTCAAATAAACCTTTTCAATTTGCAAAACAAACCTACTTCTTGGCTCAGTGGGGTCAGGGGGATTCTCAGAGAGGGGCGTGATACAAGGGTTCATCATCCAGATTATAACTTGTCATAAAAATATATACATAAGGGCTTCCCTTGAGCAATCCCAGACCAGGCACTGATTTAGTGGGAATGCTTGATTGGAGTCATTAACAAAACCATCCAGGTTTATTAGTATCTCCGCCTCTTTTCTCATTCTTTCACTTTTGAAAAAGGCAACATTTTTACCCTCCTTAGTACCCTCTCATTACTAAGAATGAGGTGTCTCCTCCCAAACTCTCACAACGGACAATTGAACAAAATATTGCTCATTCCACACCTCATGCTGTTTATGTAACCCATTCTTAGTCTCCCAATGGTGTCTCTTTCACCCAACATCTCCCATTCTTTCCATGGTCAGATTTAAATGTCTTGTGGAAGTCTCCAACCCCTTCACTACTCGCTCTATAATGAAGGGGCTGTGTCTGTAACCACCTTACATGCACTACACCTGGTGAGTTGATTCTTACGGTATGCAGTGATGTTACCGAATTTAAAATAACTTACAACATTTTGACCTAAACATATTTTCGAATAAAATACTGATTTTTTAAAATATATATATGGGAGTGGGGTAGGGACGTCATTTAGGGATCACCAGGGGTCGCAACTGCGACCCCTGAGGTCTCCCTTGCTACCCCTATGATCCCCCTTGCTACCCCTAAAAAAAGTTTTATGTGTAGAGACAAATAAGAAAGAATAGGAATACCAAATAATTTGTCTTTCCGGAATTCTATACAATAATTGATAGACTCATTAAAGGTTTATTTCATGCATACTTCAGGGGGTGAGTCACTGATCTAGTCTATTCTTAAACACCGCAACTCAGCCTTTCATCCTTCTGAGGTTGGTAAATGAGTACCAACACAGGTTGGGTGGTATTGTATGTATTCTAAAGAAAAGTGCTTGAGCGTAAGTGCTATATAATAACACATCATTATCATTCGGCCATTGACGTCTGCTTGCATTCACAGTAATTTGGTAATATGGGCCTATACACAGTGATCTTAACGATACATATGGCGATCCATTCTTGTATGAAATGTATATTATAGTGCTATAGTAACCATATTTTTCGTACTATACTTACGAACAATGCTATGTGATACCACATCCTGTTTTGTCAAGGATGAAAGGTTGTGTTCTATTATTATTATTATTATTATTATTATTATTATTATTATTATTATTATTATTATTATTATCATTATCATTATCGCTTCCCATGATATCTCTTCGGTGTGGGGTAAAATGACATCACTTCCTGTGATGTCATCAGAGGCCAAGTGTCGTATGAAATCACTTCCGCTACCCCTTGCATTTTGGTGAAATGACGTCACTGGAGTAGGGTAAGGGGTTTAACGGGTGGGGGGTGTTGGGTGGTATTATAAATGAAGGAAAACAAGGGATATGGGTGGGACCCCACCAAATAAAAAAATAAAAGAATCAGTATTTTCTTTGAGTACACATGTTTAGTTAAAAAAAGTGTTGTTATTCTTTTGTTTGGTAAAATCACATGTAACCGATTCTTACCCCTTCCCCACTTTCTCATTATTGTAAGGATGCTGACTGTATGCCCTGTCTCTTCCCACTGTCTGTCCAGTGAAAAACAAGGTTCGCCAGCCTGCTCCCAGGCTTTTTCAATAGTGAAACTGAAGTGCTTCTAGAGCCCTTCATGTATCAATCTCTTTTCGAAGTATTTTGCTTGTAAACCAGTTGGCTATCTTTTCCATGTTAGAAATGCATTATTTACTATTTACTGATGCGTGTGTAAACACCTACCCAATGCTATTCTTGTTAAAAGAAATTGCCTTGCAAATACCCCCAAGTCAAAAGAGGTTCAAATAGGTTTTTGTGGAAGGCGTGGACTGCGTTTAGTGCCTCATTTAGCCCTACGTTTTGGCCATCAATAATATAACAGTCACAGGTGTTTATATTGTGTATTATGCTGTAATCCTCCCGCTGGTAACGGATAATAATATATGTTGTTTAAAATCAATTTAAGGTTTCTGCATTTTCGAACCTTGGATTGACCAAGGGATGAGTTGGTCATGTGACACAGTGAACCACTGTTGGTTTCCCAGAAACATATGATATGTTTTGTTTGTTATGTTGTGGGGATCTTGGTGCTGGTGTTCAACTGACGTTCAACTAGCGAGGAACAGAGGCTCAAAGACTTATCAGAAATCAACAGTAAAGCAATGTGTTTTAAAGTGTGTGTGTGTATGTGTGTGTGTGTGTGCGTGCGTGCGTGCGCGCGCTAAGGTTGTATGTGAGGAGAGTGAGTACAAATGAACATGTAGAAGATTCCATCCACAAGGGGCTAGCAAAGAAACAGAATGTCGTCCCAAGTGAACCTGTAGTAAACGAGGAGTACAGAGTAAAAAACATTAATATCTGAGGCAACACGTGGGACTATATTTAAGAATATGCCTACTTGGGGGCCTGGCCATTGTAGTATTGACAGACAAAGCAGAAAGGGTTAAACAGGAACATAAAACAAGCGGAACACCAGTGAAGAGCAAGAAGAAGACATGAGCACATGGTCATCAGGCCGCTACAGCATTTTGAATGGTTTGGAAGCAACGCATATGGCAGGCTGGGAGACGAAGATGAGGAGCGTTACCATAGGCAGTACCGGTTTGAATGAGTGCAATAACTAATACTAACAGAAGGAGACATGAAGTAGAGTATAATGTGAAGAAAGCAGCGTAGATTTAAACAAGTGGCGGCCATATGGTTAATTTGAGGAATAAGGGAGAACATGGAGTCCAGTTTAAAACCAAGACTTTTGATACCTGGAGGGGGGAAGTACATCTCAAAGAAAAGAAGAGCTACGGATTATCACTATTTCACTTTTGTCAGAGTTGCATTTTAAAAGGTTGGCATTTATACAGTTTGGTATGTCAAGCATGTAGTTGTGTAAATACTGGGAAAGGTCGGGAAATCATCAGTACATTGAAGAAGTAGCTGAGCTTCAACATATGTAAACATGGAAAACACTTGTATGTGAGTTAGTGCAGCAACTGGTTGAACTAAAATATTAAAATGAAAAGGAGAGAGGTGCATTGTGAGATGCTGGAAGAAGGTGGACGTTGGGTGAAAGTATATTGAGGGAGTGACGCAGCCGGAGTGTGTGACGGGAAAAAGGTTGGAGGCCAGTGAAGATAGAGTCACATATACTGAAGAAATGGAGACAACCAATACACAAGAGTTGTCAATAGTGTGTGGATAGGTTCAAAAGAACCACAGCCAGAGACTTCAAAATGTCAGCAAAAATATGGAGATCATCAAGAACAGAAGCAACATACAATGAGGTAGGTATGAAAGGGGAAAGCTAGTGCAGAAAGATGGGGAAGAAACAAACAATTGGACAGACGGGATGAGTGGATGAGTGGAATAAGTGAATGAGTAGAAATCAGAGCAAATGTTGAAAATAATATAGTCTATAGTGTGACCTACCATGTGAATTGGACCCCATTCCAATTTGAAAAATCAAGAACAAGGCTGTTGATAAGAAGAAGGGCATTTTGCCAAGATGTTGAAATCACAGAGCATAAGTAAGTCAAATTTGGGTGTGTTTTATTGGGTGTGTTTTTGTAAGTCAAATTTGGGTGTGTTTTTGTAAGTCAATTTTGGGTGTGTTTTAGAAAGTCAAATTTAGGTGTGTTTTTGTTAGTCAAATCTGGGTGTGTTTATTTGGGTGTGTCTTTTTGTAAGTTATATTTGGGTGTGTTTTTCATTTTACTTTGGCCCTCAATTGTAACCTGCTAGGCCAGTGACTGTTCCACACAGCTGTATTTGCATATTTCTCCCTCTGCCTCCTCTCTCTACCTGCCCATGGCGCTATCTGTTTCTACTATCTACTCCAACTGCTTCTCTATCAACTATCCTTCCCTTCTCACTAAGTCTGTTATGAAGAAATTGAAAAAGGATATCTTGGCCTCCAACCCAGGTCTCCCCATCGCTGATACCTATTCCAGCTCCTCTGCCAGACAAACCTTCACTGACATCCTTTTTGTCGTCCCTTCGCCAGATCTCTGGACTCCTCATATGATCTCTGTACTCTGTCCAGTCTCCTCCTCTCCCATTAATGGTGGCACCCGCTGGGAGGTCCTCATGGATTCCTTTTGACTCCTCCCAAGTCATCATTAATGTCTACCTAAACGGCCCTGTCATGGTGCAAGGACCTCAGCCCAATCTCCTTCTCTTTGATAGGCAGTTCCCCTCACCTCACCAACCTCCTCCCATCTGCAGCTGTACCCTACTCTCCTCGCTTGGCAACCTTGCCCTCTTTTCTTTCCTCCTCTGCCCCATCTCAATCCCCCTCCGCACCTCCACAGGGCATATCTTTGATTTGTACCCCTCCCTGGAAGGTCTTTAAGGCTGGTAACCTTCTTCATCTTTCCACTCTCAACAAGCGCTCAGCTGTCAAACACACTGACATCTGCCACCTCCTATAGGAACTTGACCTTGATATCCTAGGTGTCACCGAGACATGGTTCACGGCCAGCTCTGTCACAAGCTTTGACACTCTCCTCCCTGTGGGCTACAAGATCCTCTCTGCCCCCAGATCCACCCGGCCCGGTGAATTCCTGATCTTCCCTGAGTGAATTCCTGCCTATATCATCCCCACTCAGACTTGCACCTCTTTCGAGTGCCTTGTTTGCAGGCTCTCTCTCTCCCTCCCTCTCCTAACCACTCTCTTACTGTTGCTACTCTCTACAGGCCCCATGGTCAAATCACCTCTTTCTCTATGAGTTGGCTGACCTCTCCTGCTCCCTCATAGCCTCTACCATGCAACTCCTCCTCCTTGGTGACCTTAACGTCCATTTTGATTCTCCCTGTTCCCCATCTGCACTCTTTCATGATCTCTGAGATTCACTATCCCTCTCTATCATCCCCTCCAGCCTGACTCACTCTGCTGGTCACCCACTTGATGTCTTGATCTTCTCTGGCCTCCCCGTCTCTACTCCCATCACCACACCTCAATCCAGGAGCGATCACTGCCTCCTCTCCTCTCATCTTTCCATCTTATCCCCTCACGCCAAGCTTACACAAAGATTTCCACCTACCTTCTCGGACATCCGGCCCTTGAAGCGTGTGTCAGTTGAGGCTTTCGCTGCCACCTTCTCCACCCTTCCTCCATCCCAGATTGACTCAAACCCTAACACAGCTTTGTCTCTGCTCTACTACTCTATTTCTGTTACTCTTTATGCACTTGCTCCTGTCATGAGGATCTGTCTGAAGTCCAAAGCCAAGTGCAATTCTTGGTATGACTGTGACCTAGCTGCACTTAAACGTAAGTGTAGGGCAGCCGAGAGGAAATTGAGGGCTGCTTGCTTATCCTTTGACAAACTGGCCTGCCGTCTGCTCCAAAGGCAATACTGACTCTCTGTCTGAGCCAAGAAGAGAGTATACATTCAAGCCCGCTTCTCTGCGGCATCTAACAACTCGGCCAAACTCTTTAAAATCTGTAAGGAGCTGGCCAACCCAGCTGCAGTCTCCACCCCTCCTCTCGCCTCCTAGCCTCTTTGCAATGCCCTTGACTCTCACTTTATCTCAAAAACGTAGGGTAACTTGCCCACCCTCTCCTACTCTCCCCCTCCTCGCCCCTCTCCTTCTTTGCTTGATGACCTTCCTTCAGCTACCCCCTCCCTCTTTCTCCTCCTTTTGTCTTTTCCCCACTGATGAGGTTGCTAGACAAGTCCAATCTATGAAAGCCTTATCAAAACAGGTCCCACCCTGTTCCTCTAAAACCATTAAGGACCACATCAATACCCTCGCTCTGGCCCTTGCTGTTTTCTGCAGCCGCTCCTTTGCCTCTGGATCTTTCCCCTCGCCTCTGAAGCACTCCCTTGTACCTCCTCTCCTCAACAAACCCACAGCTGATGCTTCTTTTCCGGCTAACTATCATTCAATTTCCATTACTCCCTTTTTGAATAAGCTACTGGAAAAACTGGCTAGCTCTCATCTTAACCTTCATTCCGATTCTGTTGGCTCTCTCCATGACCACCAATCTGGCTTCGGAGCTGCCAGAAGCATGGAAACTGCTCTCCTGAACATCTGTGAAGACCTTCTCTCAAACCTTGACTCTAACATTCCCTCTGTCCTCATACTACTTGGTCTCTCCTCTGCTTTCAACATGGTCAACCATACCACCCTGCTCAATCATCTCTGTGACAACCTGGGTATCCCCGATCAGGCTCTGGCTTGGCTGACCTCTTTCCTCTCTCTGATCGGCCCTCCCATGTACAACTTGGGTTCTTCCTATCTTCTATCTCCCTCTCTACCTGTGTTGTTCCCCAGGGGTCTCACCTCTCGCCTTGGTTTCTCAACCAATACCTGGCAACTCTCGCCTATTGCTTTTCCATTTTCTGCTCAAATTATCAGTGCTATGCTTACGAAACCCAACACATTTTCAGGCTTCCTTCAGCCACCTTCTCTCCTTCCCTCATCTCTGACTGCCTAATCACCATTCAAAATTGGTGTGCCGCCAACAATCTTTGTCTCAGTTCAAACAAGACTGAGAGCCTCCTCATTGGCACACCTTCACTATCCTTTGCCCTCACTCTCTGGCCATCCTCCCTTGGCCCTTCTCCTACCTGTAAGGCTAAGAATCTCAGGGTCATCTTTGACTCCACACTTTCCTTCTCCATACACATCTCTGACATCTCTAAAATTCAAACTTCTTACTGCATCTCCTAGAGGTACTCTGCCTTTTCTCTCTTTCCCGCAGAATTTCACTGTCTCCCAAGCTCTGGTTCTCTCTAGGTTGGACTACTGTAACAGCCTCTTTCTTAATCTACCTGCCTCCACTCTTCGCCCTTTACAACTAATCCAGAACAGGACTACGACACTTGTCCTTGGCCTCAAACCCCGGGATTGTATCTCTCCAGCTCTGAAATCCCTTCATTGGCTCCCAGTGGATGCAAAGATTCAATTTAAAACCCTCTGCATTGTCCACAAGGCCTTCTGGGGCCTGGGTCCAAAATACCTTCTACTATCCCTCTGTAAATACCTCCCCTCTTGAGCCCTTCACTCCTCTTCCGGTAACTCCCTCAGGGTAAATAGTTTTTCAAAGAAAAGAGCTGGGGGTAGATCTCTGTCTTCGGCTGGGCCCTCCCTTTGGAACAGCCTCCCTGCCACCTTGAAACTTAAGGAGAATGATCTCTGGTTCCGGAAGCAGCTCAAGACCTTCCTCTTCGCTTCTGCCTTTGCCCCTCTTCTCCCCTGCTGATCTGCTTTCTCTCTCGGCACTGTGCACCTGACAACCATCTGTCCTTCGGGCCCAGGGACCTGCTCACCCTGCCACCCATCTGCACTACCCCTTGCACTGTGGTCTTTATCTTTACCCATGCAGTCCCCCATCCACTTTTCTTCTGCACTTATCAGATACACCCTATCTGACTAATCTAGCACTTTACCACTATTTATCGCCTTATTTCTTTATTTTACTTATTATTATTTATTTTTCTCTCTCCTCTGTGCCGCACTTTCCACTTCTCACCCCTCCCATGCACTTTCCCCCTTTTCCCTTTCCCATACTCTTACGCGCTCTTAATCTCAATGGGCCTGGTAAGATCTTTGTTTTTGTTCTCCCCTGTTCCCCTCCCTTTGCTTGGTCGCACTCTGAAACACTTATGTATGAGTGCAATATAAATAAAATATAATGAATTCAATAATTAATTTGCTAGTGGAGGTGCAGCATATTAATCGCAAATGGTCATTTAAGCAATCCTACCCTACAATTCTGGGAAAAAAACAGACAGTGATGTAGTCAGAAATTGAAATTCTTTCTAAAGAATAAAATAACTTCAACCAACTTAGTCTCCAGATGTACTCCATGGATGGCAAATCCCAAAAGGTTTTTAGAAAACAAAATAACAAATGACCTATTAAGTTCACTATTGGTAGTATTTCAGGCATTCACTCCCAATTGAAAACATCTCACATTCTAAAAAATACAAAACATACCAAATATTTCTGTTGCATTTTTATTGGTCTACATATGTAAAAAGCTTCATAGATAGCATGTCAACATAAGGCAAGTGGCTTTACAGGATTTCACTTTCTCCAGTATCAAGGAAAATATGGTATCGGAGAAAGTTATATGAACAATGTATTTAGAATACATATTCAATCATGTGGACTTCCCTGCATACGTGTGAGTTACTGAATGGTTAGACTCGGTGTAAGCCGCTTATTTGTAGACAATGGCCACCTTGTATATATCCTGTAGGTTTGAATTCAAAGTACAAATCTTAGGGATGTGATGATTCTATTCTGAACCCATATGCATATAGTGTACTCAAAATATGTGGGTGCAGCTTTCATTAATCAAACATGTGTGACTTTCACTAAACATGAGACTAACTAGGGAACATAGGACATTGAATGTTCAACACCTGTGTTCCTTTCAAATTGCATTCCTCCAGTTCCCTTATCATTTTCTTAACATATTTTACCATGGTCACCCTATATGGAAAATATGGCGGTGATTGAGGCTTGATTCACCATTTGAGAATTGTCTTCTCTTTTTCGGGGCATTAGCTAGGGAGTCAGTCAGCCTGGGATCATTCCTTCAGCAAACCCTCTCTTCAGGTGGCTGTTTGGAAATGAATCTGGCCACCTCTTCTCTGGTGGTCAATCCTTCAAGATATGTTCTCCCCTCTGCAGATAGCTTCTGTTGTGATGCAACAGTAAATTTAGTGATTACGCATTTGGTCCAAGATTTTCCTTCATGTTAAGATGAATCTTTTTTTTAGTGTGAAGTGGCTGACATTTTCCTACATTTTTCTACAGTTGGCATTGGCACTGTATCACCTACCAACTCCTTCTCCGCGATATCTTTATTCTATGGATGTGAGAACAGATGACATCTGCCTGAGCACGGGGTTCATAACCTTTCCCTTGACCTCTTGGTAATGCAGTTTTTATGGGATGAATGAACTTTGAAAAATGATGACAAGTCCTTTGAAGCAATGGAGTCAAATCCATTAGTGTAAAATCTGGCATGGCCATTATAGATATAATCTATGGAACAGGCACACATATGACCAAAAACAACCTGTGTGTGTTAATCTTGAGAAGTGAAACTAGGAAGGTTGAGTTACCCCATTCTGACCATTTCTAGCTCCATTTCCAAATGCCTGGAAAATCAGAAATGAAACTTAAAATGAGGTTTCACTTCTTCCCTATATTTCAGATTATGTTGTTCAAAATGGAACCTATGCAAATCTATTCCATTGAATTATATAGACAGTGATAGTTCATAGAAGGCTGCAGTAGGCCTTATCTTTTTTTTAAATGTTGTTTTGTACTCAAAATACATAATAAAGACAGTTCTTAAATACAAATCACATTTAAACTGTAGATCAACTTTCTTCCATACAGGGCATGATTGTAATTATGAAAACACATTAAGAAAGGCATTGTTTTTAACTTGAAAAGTTGCATGAATATGTTGGGAGTGTCCCTGCAATGCAATGTGCATCCCAACTCACAGATTCCAAATCGGTACAGGGTAATGAAACTACATTATACACATTTCAAAGAGCATTCCATTTTTGGATTTAGGTTGTGCTTTGAAAGTTGTAGAAATACCCTTCTATTAAAACACAAGCCCAATGCTGTGGAAACGGGCATCCAAATTAATTCAAACACCCTTTCATAATGGGGCACAATTATATATTTAGCCCGGTGATGAGATGCACATCCAATTATGCTGTTTGGTCACAGTTTGCTGGTTATTTAAACTCAAACACATAGGACTAAGGTGAGATGTTTTGGGGAAAACAGAAAAGCAAGAGAGCCTGTCCAGCAATAGAACATTCATATTGGGATTCCAACTGGAAGTGACTGGGAAATCTCATTGAGAGGGCATTTTCCAGATGGACATCTAGAGGCCTTTCCCAGTACAGCAACAGATAACCTGAATGTAATTATGGGAGGAAATGGGCATACTGAATGGTAGTGCTTACCTGACCATTTTGTCTAAATCCATTTGAAGGAAAACAAGAAGTGAGTACTATAATCCTAAATTGTTTAGAAAAATGTCCCAAGATTTATTAAATTCTAGACTGTAATTAAACATATTTCGGTGATCAATGTTTAAACACCATATGACTGAAAGAGGGAATGTAATGCAAGCTGTATGTGTTCTGTGATGTATAATTAAGATAGTAACCCCAGGCATTGTCAGTAAGGCTTTACCTCTGAAATCTGATTTCTCTGGAGGCCTTGAGACATCAATTTGGAATGGCATACCATTTGATGGGTGTCTGCTATGGTCAATTTAATGTTAATGTATCCCTTAATGAAAACATGGAACTGGGTTTTGTGAGAATGACACTATCAATTCATGAGCATAGTGAGAAAGGCACACACTACTGTCCCAAACAGAGCTGGGAGACACTGCAAGGATACTTGCTCTCTTAGGAGAGCATTCCAAAAGACCCATAATTCCTGAACCCAAACTTTTTAAAGTATTTGCAAACAATTCAACACCACAAGAGATATCAATTGTGTCTGTGCCAAAGCTGGGAACCAATAGTCTATCCAAAATGTGAGACTTGAACCAGCCGAAGAACAGGTGAGTTACAATGCAGCAACACATTTATCTGATGCTGCTTTCAGAGAAAACGTAATTCAGAGATGTGCTTCTGTGTTTGATTTCAGAGATAGGTGTGTTTCAGGTGGCTATAATTTCACACAGATTGATGTTGACAATAAACTCCAACAATCTGAATTTATAGCTCCATATTATCAGATATTTACGGCTATCATCTGGAAAAGTCATTCTAATATGTTTTTCCATGTTTACGTTTGTGTTTGAATTGGAATGAAAACATTAGGGAGACATCAGCAGACATGGTGCTTTTTTGTTCCAGTAAATAAGCAGCCAGTATGCATTTGAAATACTATGGGTGTCTTCCCCAGCGTACATTAGTGGGTTACCTTTAATTCCATTATTTACCATTTTAAATAATGTAAATGTTTAGATTAAAAATAGCCTTTCTCTTGTTCCAGATTGTGGGATGAGATTGTTGCACAAGGAAAGTATTAAATTAGTGGTATTCTGCCATAGAAAATCACTAGAAAGTAAATATATTCCATAATGATTCCATGAATAATTATCATTACTAAATATGTATTCATAGAAGTGAGATGTAGTTAGTACAGAAACAATAGTATGGGTTTGTTACACCTTGCATAAACTAGAAAAAACAGGTTTGCTGTATGTTTTGGAAAAATATTGAAACTAATGAGTTTAAGATTGATACCCGGATAGATTGTGTATTATTGATGTAAGAGTAAATATCAAAATGCTACCTTTTCCAGGTTTTATGTCGCAAACATCCAGAACCCAGAACCTTCCTTGGAGCTCATAGAAGACTCAATAGAATTCACAAAGCCTATAGAATTGGGGGCAATTTCAATGTGGAATTAGCTAAATTCGCTATCAATTAAAACGATAATCCGAATACCTGGGAAATAGAAAATAGAGTAATTACTTTTTTCAATGCGATTGATGTACGAGCGATAGAAAAACTGCAAAAGAGTAATGAGTAAGAGTAATGAGTTTATGTCTCTCCTCAGCCCAAAACATATTAGTGGATTTGCTACTTTCTAATTAATTAATTGTTTGCCTGAACTGTTTATTTTTTTTTATTCCACTCTACCACTTTGGAAATCCATGCACATTTATTTCTCCACAAAGTTCAGAATTACAAATGTTAGATTTATCTGGAACAATAAAAAGGTGTAGACAACCCAGAGGGGGTTTGAGGGGTGTAAGTAATATTAACAGATAATAGATTGTTCCCCAATGTGCCTATTTTTATATATGTTCCTTCATCGGTTGCCACCCAATGGCATTTGCTTACTCATTAATAAGCTTTATGAGACAGGGCACTGGTATATTTGCATCACTAACTTGAATAAAACACACAATTGTACACTCATCTGTTTTACCAGTCACACTTGTTGGATTAATTAGATTTTTGTTTTTACACTGACTGTATCAATAATATCACCTTTATGATGCCTGACTGGTTTATTTCTGGTGATTGTTTTACTGCATTACACATGATGACACGCAGTGCAACCTTCGAGGTCAAATTGAGCTTTAGAATAAAAGACAAGAAGAATGACATTGAATTTGCTTTTTTGTGCTTCGAATATGTGGTAACTAATAATCATTTGCATACTGACTTGTTCAGATTGGAGCCACTACCTATGATCTTTGGGATGGTGATTAGACATGATTAATAACTTACATTTTTAAAAAGTGATAGATTCTTTGTTTGATAATGAATGGTCCAAAAGGAAAGGTATAGAATTGAAACTGTCTTTGGATGAGTTGAGCCAGTGATTAAGCATTGATTAATAATTGTTAAAGCAATAGGCTCATTTGATTTTATTTGAAATTGTTTTGGATACAGCATCTCCAGTTCCAAGACCAACTTTTCAATATTTATTTTCTGATAGTACCCAGTTCAACCTATCGAATACCCTACCAAAGAATTTCTGTGATCTCCTGTATCCCAAGATAATTTGTAAGAGATCTGCACGTGCAGTTCCGCAGACTCAGCAGGTAGCATCTACCCTTTCTCCCAATTTATTAATATTCCGAGGAGACCACGAAAAGCAAAACATATGATTCTGTTGGGTCAATTAAAGCATTTCTTCAATCATCGAGGTATATGTAAATGAAAGCCTCTCAGAGCATTCTTTCTGTGCAACGGTCTGTCCCAGTTCCACCAACAATCTTTCTAGTATGTTGCTTATAGCAGGCATAGCTATACTTTCCCGGGGGATAGCTCAGCGGAAACGTGCGCGCCTTGGAAGCAAGACGACACGAACAACACAGGTTTGATCCACGGGTCCGTGCTTAGAAACCTCTGGGTGTTTAAGCGCGTTATAAATACGCAACTAAGACACACAAAAAACAATTACGCAACCAAAAAAAAACCAATTTCTGTAACAGCGCCTCGATGCTCGCGGCCTGTGTGAGCACTGTAAAAATGTAAAATAAACAATAAACAAACATTCCATTAGATGTTTCTAAATCTCTGGGGGTGAGCACACCTTTGCTGATAGGTTTGTTAGTTGTGAGGTGGAGCGTTCATAGACAAAGACATCATATGTATGATTTCCTAAAGGGTGTTCTATCAAACTCATACCCTCAACTTGAACTTATACTAGAAAGTAACTCTTCCAAAAATCACCATCCTTCTATTGTCGGAAATGTGTTGTGATAGCTCACAGTCGGTTAGGCCTTCCACCTTTCCTTAATACAAAGCATTAAAAGAAAAATACATTTTGACTCCCAGTAAGAGAATACTTCACCTAATAATCACCATCCATTATGAAGTGACTGGTCCACCAAGCACAGTCCTCATTTTGAGTGTCATCAATATTTGTGCATATTGTTGTGAGGTAAGACAACCAGCAGTAAAGGTCAAGAAAAACAGTATTGGCGTACTCCACCAAGACCGATTTATAAAGAACAATATTCTCATAGTCCTTTTTCACTGGAGGCAATCAGGAAACAGTAAACACATAATTATGGGAGGCCAAAAAGTAGTGTGATAATACCTCTTTTCCACACAAAATCATCGATAGCAGTTTCACAATAAAAATATGAAACATTAAATTATTCAACTAATATGATGACTCTAGGATGGCCTCCACTGAGCACCAGCTAAGAAGCCCTTTGATGCCTCTGCAGCCCTTGCTGAATGAGCCACACGTATGTGCCCATCCAATGTGCAAGAGCTGCAGAAGAAACTAAATGATGGGTTTCCTAATGGGAACAAATAGCTGCTGAGAGAAGTCACTTATGTCTTTAATAATGTTGACGTAGACAATTGACTTCACCTCATTATTGTTGATGCAGAAACTGTGGACATTCAAAGTGTTAAGTAGAATGCTGTAAAATGTAATCTCCAGAAGGGGAAATGTATGAATTGTAATATTCAAATCCTCCATGTCCAAAACTCTACAAATGAAACTTTTCAGACCAACTTCTCAGGTAAGCGTGTAAGGAAAGGTTATCTGATCAATTTTGAGACAAATATGAACCAAAATCGACATCCCACAATTTTGATTGCCATGATTGTGGAGAAACACAGAGGCTGAACCCATGTGACTTGTGGAATTTTAATGGATTTTCACCAATTGGAAAAGCATCTTCCAAACCAAGATGCATCAAATCTTCCAATCCATATCAACTATTTGTCTTGTATGAAAATATGCTTGAGACTTATGATAAAAAATGTAAGATTTCAGACACAAAATCCAGTTCAACGTCATGTCCCATTCGAAGCACCAACCTGAAAGCCATAGGAAGAGAAACATGCTTAAGAGTCTTTGTGACTCATGAGTCTTGATGTAAATGGAAGCTTCTTCAGAAAGATCTGATGTAGCCACCTACTTCTGGCATTAGTCAGTCTTTCAACTGAAAGTAGTCTGCTATCACAATATGATGAGACTGACATAGTGACTCTTTTAGTGTGTCTGGCCACACGGATAAAAGTCTCAGGAAATCAGTTGTCATGTATTGAGCAAACCATTTATGAGATGGCCAAACTGGGGTTACCAAAACCAGATTTGATTTTTTTCTAAAGGTGTAAGTGACCTGTGAATTATATGGAATGGTGGAAAGGCATAGCTGACCCTTTTTTATCCATCTTTAAAAATAAATCATATCAGGCTTCTTCCAGCATATCCATTTGAAACAGAAGGTGAAGGGTTTTATTTGAATGAAGCACCAGAATGATTCCAACATTTCTTGCAGTATATCTCCCAGTATCTGGTGTCTGGTTGATGTATGGAACTGCTGATGTATTGTCCAATGAAGGTGCATCACATACCACACTTGGGATTTTGTTAACCATTGTATTGTAAAGAAACTTACAAACATTCCCAAATGCCAATAAGTAGAGAAGATTTCGTCTTTCGCCATGGCACGCCAGTCAGAAAATGTACCACATGCTGCAACTACAACCCAAATTACTTACTAATGTAATCCCAACATTAGTGCTAGGCTGCAACCAAAAAAAGTTGTTCTATTCCAAGGATCTATATGAAGGAGACCCCACCTGATGCCTTCTTTTGCTACTTGTGAAGACTGTACCCAATGTTTGATATCCACATGTGCAGACAGTTTTTTCTTTAGCATTGAAGGATTCTGTGAAATAGTGGAGCAAGATAAATCAGCTGCATTTGGGGTTGGTATAACTGTAGGTATCCTTGTTAGACCCTTTGATTGCCAATTTTGCCAAAATCCAAAGAGTCTTGCTGTGTCCCCAATTGGTAGAGAAAGGTTAGCATTTGGCTGATTAAATTATTTGAAAAATTATCCTAGAAAGTTCATTCTCTGTGAAATGACTTTCTAAGATGTGTTCCAATTCATCATAAAACCCAAAGATTAAAGACGATGGACCATTATTTGAGAATACTGGTGAGATATTTTGATAATGTTAAACATTAATAAAATAGTGCCGACATAAATGTGTTTTTATTTTATTAGCATTTGCAAAGTGTGCCTAACCCGTGGGTATCTGGGCACTGGACAAGAATTTACAGACAGTCTTGCAGTTACATATAAGTGAGTCAACATAGTGATACAAATAATAATTGTAATTTGCAATGTACAGAATGTGCAGGTGTTGCAGGATATTTTCAGTATTCCAAAGGTATCTTCTAGTATCTGAAATGGTGCTACCGTTTGAGTGTGAGGAGCCAGCTTTTGAGTTTTCTGCAGAAGGGTATGTGTGACGGGTCGGATCTGATGGCTAGCAGGAGAGTGTTCCATTTTTTTGCAGCTACTACAGGGATGCTATGTTCTTTTGAATTTAGGAACTGTGAGTCAAAAGGCTGTGGAGGCGCTTGTAAGTTTTGTGGTTTGTGTAGGAGTCAAGAGATTGGTAAGGTATTTGGGGGCCGCGTTAATAAGGCATTTGTGTGTAGTTGCTACATTATTTTTATCTGATTCTGTCTTGATGATTATCAAATAGATGACTAAACCTTGACCTGATTTAAAATGCAAGACAATGGTGATTTGTAAAGCACCAGGCTACAGAGTAAAGGAGAAAGGGGAGAATGGTGACATTGTGTACGGATTGATTTCAGTGGAACTGAAGATGTTTGTCAAACATTAAAATAGGACTTGGGGAATATGCTTTTTTGAGATCAAATCTGATTAACCATTCTGCAATCTCAAAATATTCTTAAGGGGGAACAATGGTTACCCTCTCGAAGTGCTTGTAAACAAGATACCTATTCTGATGTTTTAGAATGGTTGCTGGTCTGTAATCTTTATCTTTCTTTTTGAAAAAATGAGGTTGCTGAAAATGGTTGACTATGTAGAAAATAATTTTCTATTTCATTATTTGCAACAGAAAATTAAACACCTGGCAAAATAGTGCTTTGGCTGTTTTCCTTGCAAGAGAAGAGGAGGCTTTGATAGAACAGGTAAGTGAATAATTGTGTTTTGAAGTCTTGGACGCTGTCTGAAATGTTTAGATGCATTATGATAATGGAACAATTGTGTAAGAAATGGCATAGTCTTCCCCACAGGATCTTGGATGATGTACAGCTTTACCTTGAGAATAATGTGATTGGCCTCCTCTGAAAAGTCTTAATCAACATGCTTGCTCGTTTGAAGAGGAAAGGTCAATGGGGTTTGCTTGGCAAAGAAAATGTCACCTTTGAAGATAACAGAGCCTGTAGAGTCACAGTGTCCACATGTTTACCTACTGAAGATTAGGGCTTTCTAAACAGAGGTGAAAATATTCACATACCACCAGAGATATTTCATAAAAACTGTAATCGTTATGAATTGGGAGTCATGTTGCATCAAGCTAAGCTCTCACTTTCATTCTAATTTTTAAGAGGATGTTATTGCACTCTTAAAGATTTATAAATACATTATCATGACCTTAGTAACATAACAATACTTTCAGAATATCTGGATCACGAAGACACCTAAATGAGTCACCTCTGCATTTCTATAATCTTAGTGATCAGTCCCAAATTATTAGGCAAATGACTGTTAACAATATGCATCGCCTGCCTCACACCCTTCATAGGAATGTTTCATGCTACAAGAACAAAGGATGTATTTTAGTTTCAATACAGAAACAAGGCATTTCCTTAGTCAGAGAGGGCTATTCTGTTTTTATTTTGCTCTGCTGGGGAACTTCCATCATGTTGTGTATGTTGAGATGTGAATGGTCTACTATATGAGGTAGGGGATCACTTAAGGAACCAGGGTCAATTATCCAGTCACCTGATATATCTTTGACCCTGGATATTATGGCCCCTGTTTGAGGGACTGGAATTATTACATAAAATATGGTTTCATCAAAGAAGCCAAAGGATGGGCATTTCTCCTGCTAACTTCCAAAGTAAAAGCGAGCCCCGTGGGGCTTCATAATCCCTTTCAGAACCCTTTCATGGCCTAAGGATTTGAGAGATCAAATTTGTATATTTGGGGGATGAGCACCCCTTGTTACCCAAGCTAGTTAAATGTCTACAAACCTGGTGACCAGAGGTTATATTCTTACATAAAGAAGGATTCATGTACAGATGTGTCTATATGTTTATTAATAGTCAAAAACATATCCCACTGAAGAATCTAAAAAAAGTAGCACATTTATTTCTCCAAATGTTCCACATGTTACACTTGAGGGTGGTCTGGAAATGAAAAGTGGCCCCCAGATATGTTTTTCAAAGTTGGCCCATATTACATAGTGCCAACAAGCCCAACCATTCTAAATTAGGTGGGATGGGGGGTGAGGTTCTTTTAAATAATAAGTGCAAACAATTGTCCTAATACTGCATTTTAAAGACCATCCCCATATGGATTAAACAGTAGTTCCACAATACAAACAGTATATTGCATTTGTTAAGAGTAAGGAATAACACACAGGAATCTTTATAACAAATTATTTACTCCAAAGAAATGTGGGGCTGGGGAGAAATGGAAGTAGGGCATTATGTTGTATGTGTGAGAGAAGAAGAAGGAGGCAGGGACAACAGGACCCCACACAAAAAGTGTCCATGGTGAGGAGGTCCACTCGGAAATCTTCAGGGTTCCCTGTAGGCCAGTCCAGCCTTAGTTATGATCAGAAATATCACTCTGAATTACAGGAGGAGCATCGGGGGATAGTCTGACTGCAGGGTATATACATCAGAGTTAGCAGACAAGCAATATTCTTCACTAGCATGCAATCTCTAATAGATATATTCCAGGCACTGCTATAAGGGTACTGCCTGGCCATAATGGTGGGATTACCAGTGTATACAATTGAAGTGCATGGAAAATGTCTATCTAGCACCTATATACAAGCAAATACTGTTTGCTTTGTTAAGGCTTGTATTTAACAACACTACAGTGCAAGAAACAGATATAAATGAAGTAGATGAAGGCATATGAGTTTAAGATTTTTTTCTATTACACAAGTAAGTGCTTTTACAGCTCTAGCAAAGCCCATTAACTCTCAGCTGACTGCTTAAAAAAAACAACACTGGCAGACCACGTTTATTGTTACTGCTTGAAAGTGCTAGATCAAAGGGATTGCAGGAGGGTGTGTTTTGGGCGGGGATAGTTGTTGCAAATAAACATAGGTATGTGGGTGTATATATATATATACATATATATATATATATTTATTTATTACATTTATATAGCGCGCAGGCAGCCCGGGGGCATTGTGGCACTGTTACTTGTAAGAGACTTAGTTACAATGGGTGCAGGTTCTGCCTTGGGTTACAGTGAGGCAGTGACCTGTGATCAGATATCGGTGGTATCATATCAAGTAATACATCATACATCAGACATTCATGAGGGCAAGGCCCTATGGTGTTTGTTAGGTGAACAGAGTAGTTTTCAAGGCTTTACGAAAAGCAGTCAATGAGGGTTCAGTGTGCAGGGAGCTAGGGAGGGTGTTCCAGTGCAAGGCAGCGAGGTACGGGAAGCTGGAGCCCCCTTCTCTGGCTCTTTTTACACTGGGTACTGAGAGCATTTTGGCATAGGGTGACCTAGTGGGCCTAGTGGAGGAGACCGGGTGGATCCTCTGGGTTAGGTACATTGGGGCGGCAAGATGGACACATTTGTGGGTGATGCTTAGCGTTTTGAATAAGATCCTTATATATATATATTCAGTAAAACAACTATGTTAAAGGGACGTTATGATTAGGTTGCGCTACTAAAAACCTATCAGATTCAGTAAAAAAACTTTGTTAAAGGGACATTTTGGTTCCAAGTAAAACTGAAAAACACCTGAAATTCGCCAGTTATGGTAAGCTAAGCAACCATAACTCACGCCACCACCGTGCACTGCTAAGACTAACACCCAGGACATCAAAGATGACATCACAAATTTCATTGATGACATCAAATGAAAAGCAGCAAATAATCCTGACAACACGTATAGTGTTTATGGAATGAGCCAACAATTGGACTACTGTGCTGGAATGGTGAAATTCACTATAAACTCACAGGAAGATCCACAAGAATTTCTAATCTTCCAGATTTCATACATGTGGGAACATACATGCACTCTCTGCAACAATGTGACACAAGAACAAATCCCCAATGAACACTTTGTGTATATATCAATACGTAATTGTGAATCTGTTCCATTTCAGCAACTTGTACAAAATGCAAACCATGGTAGATTATGTTCGACCTGCAATTCAGATAATCGCTCCACGTTAGTAATACAAACACATAGTAAATACGTAATACTAATGCTTCTACGTTACAGTGCAGATGGTACCAAAAACAACTGCAAGCTGACTGGATTCACACATGGTCAAATATCACTTGGCAGGAAAACCTTCACAACAATAGGTATAATCTACCACGCAGGAGCCACAACCAATTCTACCACGCAGGAGCCACAACCAATTCAGGGCTACACTGCATATATAAAAAAGAAATGTGGATGGTTTGAAGGTAATTATAGTACCATTACTCTAAAGCAGAGATTACCTGCAAATCTTACAAACACTTATTTAATGTTCTTAAAACCAAATTTTGATAACTAAACTGTACTTAAACCTTAAGTACACTTGTAGTAAAAAAATATAAACTGTCACAATATTCCAAAAGCTATCTAACTGCCCAAAGATGCTACAACAACTAATCAGATAAATTAATACCACTCAAATAGAGAAAAAAAACAGACAGTTAGAATACGCCTACTGGTATCTAACTGCTCCAAAATTTTACAATATCCAAACAAATACCTATTATTGTACTGCTCCCAAAAACTGAACAATCCAATGTATAAAGCATTAGCCAGAAACAACAAGTAAACACTGAAAACAAACAAACAAATAAACTGTAGCATAACACAAAAAGGTTTTTTTTTAATCCAACATGGATTTTTTTTCTCCCACATACCCAATGATTTTAGCAACAAACACAGAAACTGAGCAAATTGCACAGTACTCTGGTTTGTCATCTACTAAATCTGAGGGTCAAAAAAAAGAAGAAAATGTTGATTGTACAATGTAATAAGTCTTTATAAAATACTAATACTAACATGCTATTTTCTTTTATCACAGAAATGAACAAGAAAAACATAGACTCCCGTTACTAAACCAAATAGTAAGTATAACATGATAAATACAACCATCACAGCATATCACACCCATACTGGCTTATAACAATGTTCCTTATAAATTTGTTTTTGACCCAAAGTTATAAGCCACTATGAGTGTGATATGCTGTGGTGCTTGTGGCCAGAGCATAGACTCTTGGGTGCATGGCATATGAGTGTGATATGGCCATGCACCCAACATTCTTTACCCTGGCCACAACCACCGCAGCATATCACACCCATAGATTCAAGCATTGCAACCATTTTAATGTCCGCGGACACAATGAAGTTCCTAGAACACATTCAACTTGCCAGAGGACGATACGGACAGCGTCCTCAGGACACCCCCATTTTCTTTATATACGAACATTTCAGGACACCGCGAGTGTTCTTAGAACACTTTCAGCTTGACAACGAACAATACAGACAACGTCTTCAGGACACCCCCTGCGAACATTCCAGGACCCCACGAGTCTTCTTAGAACACTTTCAACTTGACACCAAATCCATTCTGCTTATTTACGAACATTCAGAACAGCTGTGTTGTCCACAGACAAATCGAACACAACAAAAGCGTCTAGCACATAAGAAAAATACAACATTGCACCTATCTCATACTCCCCCACCCTCCCCAAACACTCTTACACACCAACACACTCCACTAAATATCATTTTTAAACCAAGTTTCACCTCGCTGTCCACGGTCGTCCGCGAATGCAAGATGTTGGGCGCCACCAAAAATCTGACGCACTCCACGCCTCACACCGTCCAATAAGCGAACACATCAGATGTCCGCAGACATCGAGCAAGCCGCTCGTGTAATCAGGGCACTGTCCGCGGAGCGAACCGGGAAGTCTGCCTTACATTTTGGTCATTTAAAAAATAAAATACTGCACGGATTTACACCAAATTTGCAAAAGCATGCTTTTGGGACCAAGCCCCCGCTCCTGCCGCAAATTTGGTGTAAATCCGTCCAGCGGTTTGGGCTGTAGGCGTGCGCAATTTTTTTTCCCATTATGTCTATGGGAAAAAAAAAAGTTTTGGGACCCCCCCTATAACTTTGCCCCCCCTGGACCAAACCTCTCCAAACTCTGCAAAGGAATTCAGATTGGGCCATATACTCTTTTTGCAAAGTTTGGTGAGGATTCATCCAGAGGGAGCGAAGTTATAAGCCACCCAATAAATGCTCTTCCTATGGAAACACCAACTTAACCATAACTACATGGACGCTACCACGTCCATGTAATATATATATATATATATATACACCCACATTACATGGCCACTGTAGTGGCCATGTAGTTATGGTTAAGTTGCTGTTTCCATAGGAAGAGCACTTTTTGGGTGGCTTATAACTTCGCTCTCCCTGGACGGATCCTCACCAAACTTTGCAAATAAAAGTATTTGGGTCACTCTGAATTTTTTTGCAAAGTTTGGTGAGGATTTGTCCAGGGTGGGCAAAGTTATAGGGGGGTCACAAAACTTTTTTTTCCCATAGACTGAATGGGAAAACATTTTTGCTCCCTCCTACAGCCCAAACCGCTGGACGGATTTCCACCAAATTTGGACCAGGAGCAGTAGGCTTGGTCCCGAAAGCGTGCTTTTGCAAATTTGGTGAAAATCCGTCCAGTAGTTTTTTTTAAAGTGACCAAAAAGTAGGTCAAAAAAATTAGTGATATCTGTGTTTGGTTCACGGACACACTTCCCTGTTCGCTCCGCGGACAGTGTCTTGATTGGCCAATCGTCTTGCGTGATGTTCGCGGACATGCAACGTGTTCGCTGATTGGACGGCGTGGAGCGTGAAGCGCGTCAGATTTTTTGGTAGCGCCCGCGATCTTGGATTCGCGGATGTCCGCGGACAGCGCGGTGAAACTTTGTTCAAAATGTGTATTTTGTAGAGTGTGTTGGTGTGTAGGAGTGTTTGGGGAGGGTGGGAGTGTATGAGATAGGATGAAAGTTGTGTTTTTTATGTGTTAGACGTTCTTTTGTGTTCGATTTGTTTGCGGACATCACGGGTGTTCTGAAATGTTCTAAATAAACTGACTGTGGGTGTTCTAAGGACTCAATATGTGTCTGTTTTGTTTGCCAGCAAAGTGAAACTGTTCTAAGAACACGCGCGGTGTCCGGGGAGTGTTCGTAGGGGGTGTCCTGAGGACGCTGTCCGTATTGTTCTCTGTCAAGTTGAATGTGTTCTAAGAACACCCGCGGTGTCCTGAAATGTTCGCAAATAAACAAAATGGGGGTGTTCTGAAGACGTTTTTGAGAACACTCCCGGTGTCCTGAAATGTTCGTAGGGGGTGTCCTGAGGACACTGTCCGTATTGTTCTCTGTCAAGTTGAATGTGTTCTAAGAACACCCGCGGTGTCCTGAAATGTTCTCAAATAAACAAAATGGGGGTGTTCTGAAGACGCTTCTAAGAACACTCGCGGTGTCCGGGGAGTGTTCGTAGGGGGTGTCCTGAGGCCGCTGTCCATATTGTTCTCTGTCAAGTTGAATGTGTCCTAAGAACACTCGCGGTGTCCTGAAATGTTCGCAAATAAACAAGATGGTGGTGTTCTGAGAGACGCTTCTAAGAACACTCCCGGTGTCCTGGAATGTTCGTAGGGGGTGTCCTGAGGACGCTGTCCATATTGTTCTGTCAAGTTGAATGTGTTCTAAGAACACCCACAGTGTCCTGAAATGTTCACAAATAAACAAAATGGGGGTGTTCTGAAGACGCTTCTAAGAACACTCACGGTGTCCGGGGAGTGTTCGTAGGGGGTGTCCTCAGGACGCTGTCCGTATTGTTCTCTGTCAAGTTGAATGTGTCCTAAGAACAC
The DNA here is from genome assembly GCF_040938575.1 of Ambystoma mexicanum. Classification (NCBI taxonomy): domain Eukaryota; kingdom Metazoa; phylum Chordata; class Amphibia; order Caudata; family Ambystomatidae; genus Ambystoma; species Ambystoma mexicanum. The sequence continues at coordinate 1,064,793,064 of NC_090933.1, read as the reverse complement.
TCGCAGTGTCCTGAAATGTTCGCAAATTAACAAGATGGTGGTGTTCTGAAGACGCTTCTAAGAACACTCGCGGTGTCTGGGGAGTGTTCGTAGGGGGTGTCCTGAGGATGCTGTCCGTATTGTTCTCTGTCAAGTTGAATGTGTCCTAAGAACACTCGCGGTGTCCTGAAATGTTCGCAAATAAACAAGATGGTGGTGTTCTGAAGAAGCTTCTAAGAACACTCCCAGTGTCATGGAGTGTTCGTAGGGGGTGTCCTGAGAACGCTGTCCGTATTCTCTGTCAAGTTGAATGTGTTCTAAGAAACCCGCGGTGTCCTGAAATGTTCGCAAATAAACAAAATGGGGGTGTTCTGAAGACGTTTTTGAGAACACTCCCGGTGTCCTGGAATGTTCATAGGGGGTGTCCTTAGGATGCTGTCCGTATTGTTTGCTGGCAAGTTCAAAGTGTTCTAATAACACTCACATTGTTCGCGGACATTAAAAGTTTCCCATAGATCATAGTTGAAATGTTTGACTCTATGGATATGATATGCTGCGGTGGTTGTTGCCAGGGCATAGAGTCTTGGGAGCATGGCCATTTGGCCATTTGGCCATGCATCCAAGACTCTATGCCCTGGCAACAACCACCGCAGCATATCACATTCATATTTGCCTATAACTTTGGGTGAAAAACAAATGTATAAGGAAGAAAGGTATTAGAAACTATGGATGTGATATGCTGCTATGGTTGTCCTTATTATTTTATACTTACTGTTTGGTCTAGTAATGGGAGTCCATGTTTTTCTTCTTCATTTCTGTGATAAAAGAAAATAGCATGTTAGTATTAGTATTTTGTAAGGACTTATTACATTGTATAAGCAATATACTTCTATTTTTTTTCGACCCTCATATTTAGTAGAGTACAAATCAGAGTACTGTGCAATTTGCTCAGTTTCTGTATTTGTTGCTAAAATCATTGGGTCTGTGGGAGAAAAAAAAATCCATGTTGGATAAAAAAAAAACCTTTTTCTGTTATGCTACAGTTTATTTGTTTGTTTGTTTTCAGTGTTCACTTGTTGTTTCTGGCTAATGCTTTATACTTTGCTTTGTTGTATTTTTTTTGGAGCAGTAACAGATTCTTCATTTGTTTTGATATTATAAAATTTTGGAGCAGTTAGATACCAATTGGCGTATTCTAACTGTCTATTTTTTTAATACATTTTAGTGGTTTTGATTTATCTATTTGGATATTGTTAAATTTTGGGACAGTTAGATACCAATTGGCGTATTCTAACTGTGTATTTTTGGCGTAATTTAGTGGTATTCATTTATCTGATTAGTTGTTGTAGAATCTTTGAGCTGTTAGATAGCTTTTGGAGTATTCTAACAGTTTATATTATTTTAACACAAATTTATAATTTTGGGACAGTTAGATACCAATTGGCGTATTCTAACTGTGCATTTTTTGGTCTAATTAAGTGGTATTCATTTATCTGATTAGTTGTTGTACAATCTTTGAGCAGTTAGATAACTTTTGGAGTATTCTAACAGTTTATATTTTTTAACACAAATTTACTTAAAGGTTTAAATACAGTTTATTTATCAAATTTTGGTTTTAAGAACATCAAATAAGCGTTTGTAAGATTTGCTGGTAATCTCTGCTGGTAATCTCTGCTTTAGAGTAATGGTACTCTATCATTATCATTACATTATCTATCAATACTATCATTACATTCAAACCATCCACATTTCTTTTTTTATATATGCAGTGTAGAGCCCTGAATTGGCTGTGGCTCCTGCGTGGTAGATTATACCTATTGTTGTGAAGGTTTTCTTACCAAGTGATATTTGACCATGTGTGAATCCAGTCAGCTTGCAGTTGTTTTTGGTACCATCTGCATTGTAACGTAGAAGCATTAGTATTACATATTTACTATGTGTTTGTATTACTAACGTGGAGAGATTATCTGAATTGCAGGTAGAGCATAATCTACCATGGTTTGCATTTTGTACAAGTTGCTGAAATGGAATGGATTCACAATTTGGTATTGATATATATATATGAAGCGTTCATTGGGGATTTCTTCTTGTGTCACATTGTTGCAGAGAGTGCATGTATGTTTCCACATGTATGAAATATGAAAGATTTCATTTATAGGTATGTTTTTGTTTTGCAGTACTTGTAGTAAGTACATTAGAAATTCTTGTGGATCTTCCTGTGAGTTTATAGTGAATTTCACCATTCCAGCACAGTAGTCCAATTGTCTTCTTATTCCAAAAACACTATATGTGTTGTCAGGATTGTTTGCTGCATTTCTGTGAAGTACTAACATTTGCAAACACAATGGGTCTGTACTGTGTAAGTAAATGTTGTCAACAATTGGTGATAATTGAAATAGAATATTCATTGCTACATTTGCATAGCAACTTACACCAACTATATTTGAGAATTTAAATGATCCAGGTAGTTCTGTATCTGACTGCTTTTTTTGGAGTTTGTCTTCCTTCTTTAAAGAAGTACCTGGTTTACTTTCTCTAATTGATTCTTTTTTGTTTGTGGTACTTGATGAAGTATTAGTTTCTTTTACTCTCTTTGGAGGATTTGCAGTGACGTCCTGTTGCATTTCTGTTTGATTTAGTTTTCTTTTACAACGTTTTAGTTTTTGTGGAACAGAATATGTGTTTAGATGGGGAGTGTATAGTGAGCAAAGTCTATTATATTCTAAAATGCAAGGAATATCAGCGTTTACTTTACTTGCATCAAAGTTGATTAGAAATAGACCGTCAAGTGTACATAAGCGTGATAGTGCTACGTAGCTCATGCCTTCTTTAAAGACAGTGTTACCAATATCTATCATTGCTTTGTCTAGGGTAAGACCTTGTGATTTATGAATCGTGACTGCGTATGCAAGAGTTAGAGAAAATTGTTCTCTGCGTACATACATATCTTTGAAGAGAAGGAATCTAGCTGTTGAGCGTCCTATCCGTTTTACTTCTGAAAGTTTGTCAAAGAGTATATTGACAAACTGAATTTTGTTGTCGCGTGGGTATGTTTGAAAGCCAACAACTGTACCCAGTGCTCCATTAACTAGTCCTTGGTCCAGTCAAGGTTACGTTTAAGCATTACTCTGCAATTTAAGGATAATTTTAACATCTTTTCTAAGCCTGCTGTGTTTGAGATTAATTTTTCTAAATTATTCAGTCTTGTTGTGGCTTGGTCACACATGGGTAGTGTCATACCATGTACATCTAGTTTGTCTGTGGCGCCAATTTCCATTATTGGTTGCATTTCTTTACTTAACATTATTTCATTGAATTTGAGAAAGCTTGCAAGAGTTGGCATTAAGGCCATACAATTGACATTTTTGTGGGCTAATTGTTCCATAACATCTGTAGCACATGCATTATCGCCATAAAGTGCATTAATGTGCCGGGTTTTCAATGTTGCTTCTGCTTCTTTAGAAAGTATACCAACTCTCAAACTTTTTAAAATGTTGGCATAAGTTAAATCTGCAGATTGGCGCATGTTTTCTGTTAATTCTCTGTATTGGAAATGTTGCCAAAGGTTGACATTTCCAATGCTGCCAACAGTTTTACGGCAGAGTTTGTGCCCTAATGTTTTAAAAATAGGTTCACCTTTTACTGGTGTCAATTGAAGCAGATCACCAAAAACAATAATGTGTTTTCCTGCAAAGAGCTCTTCATAGTCTGTTTTGAGTACTTCTTGTAATCTGAGGTGAATCAAAGCTAACATTAGGTTGGAGACCATGCTCACTTCATCTATTAGTAGCATTTTCATTTGTTTCAATACTCTGCGTAATTCCATTGAAGCTTCTGCAGAAAGTTTGTAATAGTCTAATTTGTTCTGGTGTTCTACTGGTAATAGTAGTAATTGGTGTAATGTAACACCACCTATGTTGTAGGCAGCTAAACCTGTGGGGGCAGTGACAACAGCTGACAGTTTGTTGTTTGTCAATTGTTGAAGGAACTTACTAATGATTTTGATTAGGAATGTTTTGCCAGAACCAACTTCACCACTGACGTACAGTAGTATAGGTTTATAATTATGGCAGGAACGTTCTTTATTCATGTTTTACACCATGTGCAATTTGTTTTGTTACTTCTTGAAAAATGCTACTTTGCTCATTGTTTAGTTTTGATTGTAGTATAGTTAAGTCTTCCTTATCTTCATACTGACACATGGTGTTTTCTACTTCTATCATAGCTAATTCTGCCTCATTTGCTATTAGTGGTTCTCCCAGTGGTTCTTGGCTTCCTGTTACAGAAGGTTGACTACTGTCAGGAGTATCCTTATCTAGTTGGGCTTGGAGTTCTTCTTCATGTTGCTGTTCATTGTGCAACATTGTTTTGTACTGTGTAAAGTTTACATCAGTTATAGTGCTTTCATTTGCTTTGAAAGCATCCTCATATGAGTCATAGTTATCTAGTAATTGTTCTTCTTTTCTCCATGGTTTGAAGAGTTGTAGCAGGGACATGTAATATACTTCTTTATGTTGAGGAGTCTTCAATGACAATTTGATATGATTAATTAAATTTGGTTTAGTGAGTTTAACTAAGCTGCCTTCACAGTCTGTCACTCTATATTTACCTTTTTTTTCATCAGGTTTCATATTATTTTTGTATGTGTAGTTTTGGGCTATTTGGTATAGACACATGTTTTCCAAAGTATTACTTCTGTTTGGGTAGTATGTGTCCAATACATTGTTTTTTAAAATGTCTTGGCTGTTTGGATCATGTTTGGCTATTGTTTCTATATCTTCATATGATTTTAGAACTCTTTTTCTAGATTTAGCTGGACCAAGACTTAGCCATACTATATTTTCAGATTTACCATACAATGAAGTACCAGTTAAACGATCAGCTGCTTCATAAGATCCACATTCTCTATGGGTGAGCATTTTTATGCCCAAGCTGTATAATTTCTGAGATACTGTTTTATCTGATGACAGGTCATTCCAGAGGTCTTGGAGCTCTGTCTTTTCTGCTTTAGTTAAGTATGCTGTGACATATTGTGCAACTACAGTAGAATTGTCTGCAATGTACTGCACATCTATGTTTGCATTCCATAAGTGGGCAATGATTGCATTATAATCATTGACATATTTTTCTTCTTCTTTTCTTTTTATGTAATATGTATTTTTAGGTGACTTACCTTTAACACTATGTCTAACTGAAGACATGAGGTTGTTTACTTGACCTGTATTTGTAACTGGTCTAGGGAAACCAAATCGGCATTTGGTGTAGTATTTGCCTTTGTTTTTGTATTTGCGACGACAATATTTTCCACATTTGTGTCTTTGAAATTGTAAAATTTGTGCATGAAGATCACTATTTCTGGCTTCTGATGGAATTTCACAAGTGACATATTTTTCAATAAACTGTAAAACAGTGGCATCACTGTCTTGACCAAATTTAGGAGCATCTTTAATCCATAAAAGCATGTGGACAAGTGGTGCTCCTCTGGCTTGGTATTCTTTTCTCCAAAAGAAGTGTTGCACTTCTCCAAGGGAAGGAACAGTTTTATTACAAATAAAGTTCTCCAGGTGTTAGAATATCTATGTTTGTTTTGTTTTTATTTGATATGCGTAGGAAATCATGTAAATCTTCGCATGCATATTCTGCACAACTTAATGTAACAAACCAAGTGGGTGGGCCAAGGTATCTGATCATACAACGTACATCTCCATGACGTTGAAACCAGTACTCTTTAGTACCACGCATATTTGCTAATAGATTTGTAATATTTGATTGTAAAACCTCATCCTTTTGTTGCACTTTCTCTAATAATTGTGTAGCTGTCATATTTTGAATGTGTGATCCTGATTTTAATATGTGTGCAACTCCGTAACATAAAGTTGCTAGTTCACATTCAAAGAGTAGGTGGAATAAATATTCCACATTTTGTCTAAATCTGGGATCTTCAGAATACGTCCGTAATGAGTGGTATTCTGAAGCTGATATTTGAATAGGTCTATCATCATACCTTCCTCCTTTGCCAGTAGGAAAGAGTAGAGGAAAAGCACGTGCTTCTATACTTTTTTCCCATATAGTGATTGGCGATCCTTTTGTTTGATGCATTTGGTAAGTTTCCAGTACATCTTGTACGGTGTCATTACAGTGCAAAGGATGAATTGTATAATGGTCTAAAGTATTTGATATTGTAGCAGGATCTAGTAGCTCAAATTGACCAGCTTCTTGTGTTTCTTGAATTATTTCAGTTGTATCTTTCAAGTTTTCTTCAATATTAATTTCTTTGTAATATTCATTATTCTCTTTATTCTCTTTAAGATATTGGAAGGCTTGTCTAACTTTATATAAATCTACCAGCTGTTGCCATATTTTTTTGTCTTTTGTAGGTACTCCGTTTACTAATATAATTAAAGATTGCTGCATTGGACGTTGCACTCCTAGAGTATGCACATTTTCTTTTAGATTTAATGGTAAATAAACTACTTTTCCACGAATGCCTTTTACCAATTCAGAGGGAGGTAATTTTGCTGTTTTTGGTTGAAGGCGTATTATTGCTTGAAATGGGTGTACTGTTTGAATTATGATGCTCTCATATAAATTAAGTTGTTGTAGAGGTTTTGGTACTGGGTATAATTCCAAATTATTTGTGATAGAACGTGAAGGAGTTTGGTTGTTGTCAAGTTTTGTAGTGCAATAACTGCAAAGTATTAAGGGCTCAGTTATTTCATATTTGTTTTCTGCTACAAGGTAGAGAGGTAATTCAAACCATTTACAATCTTCATTGTCTTCTATGTTGTATGATAGGTCCACAGTTTTTGTGTTACTTTTATAAAATATTCTACGGCAACATACACATACATGGTTTGGTACTTCAGCTGATGTACTTTTAAATTTTAGTATTTCTTTTTTGTATGTGTTTAGCAAAAGGTTGCCATGTGTAGAATTGTTGCTTAATTGGTTTAAAGCTATTTCATTCTGTAAATGGCTTTCACTTCCAAAATATTTTTTCTGGATATAGTGAATTTCTTCAAGTAGGTCTTTTGCTGTACCATGTAGAAGGATGTTATTTAACTTTGCTAGTGCTAAAACAGGACTTTTAGCATAGTACAGTTTATAGACTAGATTTCTTATAGTTGAATGATGTGTTGATATCCTTTTGATATCATGGAAAGTGGTTTTACAAGTAGGTCCTGTAATGCAGGCCAATGAATGTCCTTGTAGTCCTGTGTACTTGCGCACTGGACAGGTATCTATATTTTGCTTTAATTTAATTTTGATTTTGTCTTTGCTTTTTACATATATATTGTGGAATTGGCGTAAAGATTTGAAACATTGTTTGGAAATGTTACACATTGACGTGCATGGCCATTTGTACACTAGACGTTCTGATTCAGTTAAATGGAGGGGTAATTCTAAGTTTTCAGGGCATATTTTTGTAAGGAGTACTTCTTGTTCCATTATGGTATTATTCACTTTTTCATAACCTCGACCACTGCTATTTATGGCAATTGTATTTGTTTGCTTTTGTTTGTACGCTTCTTCATTAAAATATGGTTCTGTGCTCGTAGTGTGATTCCATTCACCTCCGCAGATACTTAAGAAGTTCCTTCTGCTGACATTTCGCTTATTGAGAAGTCTTTTTTGTAATTTAGTTATTAGTTTTGTTAGTGGTTTCATTTTGTTTAACAGTAAAATAAATACATTTCTTTTGAGAAGAATTGCACTCTCCATCAATGCTTCTAAGATTAATTTCCTACGATAGGTTTTAAGCTTTGAACCTGATTTCTCTCCTGTTTTATAAGATTTTGAAGGACTTTGTGACGGTATATTTTGGCTAAAATACTTTTCTTGGTATGCTTACTTTGCACTATATTAAAATTTGAAGGAGTAGTTTTATCTGTACTGATAGCTGATTTTCTGTTAATTGTTTTTTGGTTTGTTTTACATTTTGATAGAGGAAGCGAAGTTGTTGTACTTGAAACTTCTTGTGTTTCACTAAATTATTGTATTTGCTGTTTTGTTACAACTTTTTTTTACAAATTCTGCTAGAGATGGATGCTTATGTTGGACACCTTTATTTTCATTTGCTCTAATTTTGCGTTGCTTTCTACGGACTTGACTTTTGGTAGGCATTCTTTAGGGTCTGTTGAAAAAAATAAAGAAGATATGGGTTGGGGTGTTCTGGAATGTATGTGTGCTGTGTGCATGAGTGTTTGAGTAAGATGATAAAGATGTATGTAATGGTGTGTGATTGTGCATTGGGAACTAAAACTAGTAGGGATAGGTATTCTTGAATTTATGTGTTACTAAACTGGGGTTCAGATGACAAAAAAAAAGTAAGTTAGTGGTGTGGAAAAGTACAAATAGTAAATCTAATGTATACAATTAAAACAGTTGTTTGTTCTATAATATGAAAATTGTAGTGGTTCAGTTGGCTAATTTGTGTGTCCAAAAATAGAAATTTGTGGGCCATTCTGGCTGTAAATCGCTGTTTAAGACATGGACATTTTTGGACAAAATGGTACAAAATCTCTATTTTTAGAAACCGAAATAGCTTGTATTAATGTCATAGTATATTTGATTAATAATACAAATATTATGGTGATATTTTACTTACTTTTATTTTAAATTAACAGGTAACTTCTTAGTTTTTCTTTCTTCTTCGAATTTGGCTGCTTCTTTTCAGGGAACTGGTCTTCACTGCAATTGTAAAAGCTTCAAATTAGTAACTTTGTTTGTATATAGCACTGTTTTTAATTTATTGATTTTTTTAATTGAAATCCTCAGTGCCTTCTCTAAAACCATTAAACTAATTTATTTACATAAGATACATTGCATCAGTTCAGTACATATGATATGTTCTTAATGAACAAATTGTATTGAATGACTAACTGTAGCAAAAAAAATATCTTTACAATGTCTTGTGAAATTTATAATATATTAGTGAATACCACTATTTCTGTAAGTAAACTGTTCTAGGTAATAGCGCCTCAATGTCATGTCTAATTTAAAGTAATTAAGTAAATAAATAAATAAAAACAAAAAATATTAAATTTTATAAGTATTTTTATAAAGGTTTAAACATAGATTGTGTTTGCATGTAATTTTGTTTGAATATATGTAGTCTATATATTTCATTTAAAAAAATGTTAGTTTAACATGATTTGAGTGTGTGTGTATAAAGAAAGTAAATAGTATAAAGGTTTATAAGTGATAGTTGATTTTAGGAAATTGGAAAAAGTACAGTAAATTCATTTTACAGATTTTACAAGGTAAAAGTCTGTTTGAAAATGTGTTCATCTACTATACAGAAAATATGCATACCTGAAGTTTGTGTTCATGCATATGGATATGCATGGAGCTGCAAGTAGAAATCTTGAAGACTTGTACAGTATTTCTGGTAGATGCATTGCGACCTTTTTTGGAATTACAACAACGATTTTGAAGTAGATGTTAAGCATTTACAATTTTTGACTTACAAACACCACCCAAAGGCTCTTTTCAGAGCCACCACTTCTTTCCAGAGAAAATTACAATGTTTGTGATGGAGTAGCAACCCAATTTTTTTAATGTTCGCGAACTGTCCGTGGACTTCTAAAAAATACAAAGAGCCCTGATTCATTTATTTTCACTTCTATTTTTTAACTGGGAAAGGCGGCTCTGAAAAGAGCCTTTTTTTTTTGATTTTTGTAATTTTGTATTTTTTTTGGTTTTTCAGACACGACACACTAGGAGAGGAGGGTAAACGAGGGTAAAGGGGGGGACAGACACCAACCACAGGGATAAGAAAGGGCGAGCTGAGAGAGGAAGATGTAGAGTGGGTTTTATTTGGGTAGTGAGCAGGTCTTCTCGTGCTCTGAGACGATAGTCTCAAAAGCACTCCGAAGTCGCTCCCCCCTGCAGAGTACTGTGTCACAGTACATACATACAACTGTGACCCTCGAAAGGTAAGGGTCATCAGCATTCTGTATGGCCTGTGAGGCAGCTTGAGGAAGACGCTGTCCCACAGAGGTGGTCCTTGTGGTGACAGGATCAGAAACAGAGGATGAAGTAGAGGAAATCAACCTGCTACGTTCTTCGCAAGGTACAACCCTGCGAATAGCCCCAGAGTGAAATGACCTCAGGTGTCGCTTCATAGTAGTGGTCCCAAAGCTGTACTTACCGTGCTTCCCGCGACTGAGTATCATTTTGCACTCATTGCAGGTAACACAGTTCGCACGATCCTTAGGAACATTACCATGAATGGTAAATAACCGCCACACCCAAGACTCACGCCTAGTGCAGGTAGTAGGGTTTTCCTCTACCTCATTCTCATCATCCTCTTCTTCCTCCTCCGCATCCTCACTCCTGTTCCCCTCTTCAGGCCCTTGGGGAGGTGGTGGTGGTGGAGGGGGTGGGGGTGGTGCTGAAGCAGGTGCAGCACCAAGTGGCAGTTCAGCAGCCTAGGATGCCATCTCGATGATGGTGTAGTCTGCAGGTGGCAGCAAAAATCACTGTGTTCTGAAGAATAGCCAGAAACACAATGGGAATAAGCTCTTGGGCGTGGTCTTTTATAGGGGTGCTTGTGCGCGGTTCGCGGACATGCGCACTGTCCACGGACAGATCGAACACAAAAAAAGGATCGGAAAGTTTCAAAAGGTATATAGAAACTCAAGATTGCTATGTGGGACTTGTGCCATGGTGAGATTTTATTGAAAAATATTATGGATTAACTGAAAATGTACTTTTAAATTGTTTGGGGACATGAACAGTGTCCGCATTTCAGGACACACGATGAGCGTGGGCGCGGTCATATGATCCGTTTGCGAACTAGTCCGCGAAGGAAGCGCCTGTCCGCCGGACACGAAGTGCACGGAGATTGGTTAGCGCATGCGCATTGATGTCCTACGGACATTGTTCGGGTTCTGAAGTAATTAAAAGTGCGTCACACGTGAAACGAACATTTCAGGACACCGCGTGTGTTCTTAGAACAGTTTAAACTTGGTAGCGAACAGTAAGGACAGATATAGTGTTCTTCAGGACACGTGTAATTTCGTTTATGTACGAACATTTCAGGACACCAATAGCGTTCTTAGAACAGTTTGAACTTGCTAGCGAACAGTACCAGACAGCTATAGTGTTCTTTAGGACACTTTAATTTTTGTTTGTTTACGAACAATTCAGGACACCGCGTGTGTTCTTGGTACAGTTTCATGTTGCTAACGAACAGTTGTACTGTTGTTCAGGACACATCATTTTCGTTTATTTACGAACATTTCAGGACACCAATTGTGTTCTTAGGACAGTTTTAGGTTGCTAGCGAACATTACGGACAGATATAGTGTTCTTTAGAACACTTTAATTTTTGTTTCTTTACGAACATTTCAGGACACCGCGTGTGAACTTAGAAGAGTTTCAACTTGCTAGCGAACAGTACGAACAGGTGTGGTGTTCTTTAGGACACCTCCATTTTTGTTTATGTACGAACATTTCAGAACACTTGCACTGTCCGCGGACACTTTTATTGTTTTTTTTAAAAAAAAAAATGGAAACTATTCACAATACAATATAAAAATTAAACTTTATTTAACATATAGTATTAATTTATGACAGAGAAGGTGAGGCAGAAACAGAAACAAAAACAGGAGAATTTGGGGTTTCAACATGATTGGTATTAGGTGAAGAAGGGATGGAAGTCTCATCAAAACGTTTTGGATTATGGAGAGGGTTTGGAGATAATTGACTGGGATATGGTGAGGAGGGACAAGTACATGTGGGGCAATGGTACGAGGTTTTTGGTTTGAAATGATTTTCTACAAAAGTTTTTAAATTATTAAAATTAGCCAACAATACATCCATGTTATCCATAACAGGGTTTTCTGAAGTTTTTTTCTATTTTGGTATGCTCTGTACAAAAAATAATATATATATGTTAAATGTATATAAAAAAAATAATAAATAAATGGTTTATATTGTAAAGTGTTTACCATTAGTTTCACTATCTTGTGACATTTCTTCATGTAGGAAATTGTCCACTAGCCATTCCAGAGTACTAGACATTTCTGTGAGAAAAAAAAAAAAAAGATAATATATTTTTTAATCTAATACAGAAAGTTTATAAATATATGAGTAAAATGAAGTACACCTACTATTTCTGGTAAGATAAGTCCTATGTATTCAGTGGGTCTGGTCTTGTTCTCAGTTCTGTTGTGTCTGTGAGGTAATTATGTTGGAAGCCAATTTATCTTCTTGTGGTATATTCCATTTCAGAACATATTGTATTTAAATGAATGGTTAGTGTGTTACATATATGGGTTACATTTCTTATGTATTACTATATATAATGTGTTTGTGTGCTGCTTTTTGAATTTGTTAAATGTTCCTATATTATGATATAACAATTAAACATACCCCCCCACCCCCTCCCCACAGTTTTTAGGTAGTGGTACTGTTCTCCGAACATGTCCGCGAACATTAAATAAGTTCGCAGACATCAAGTTCATAAGAAGAGATCTAGTCAGTTCCATATGACATGTATATAAAGTCAAAGTCATTATTGTTAAGTTGTGCTACTAAAAAACTATGAAATTCAGTGAAAAAACTTTGTTAAAGGGACGTTATGGTTAAGTTGCGCTACTAAAAACCTGTGAAATTCAGTGAAAAAAACTTTGTTAAAGGGTCGTTATGGTTAAGTTGTGCTACTAAAAACCTATGAAATTCAGGGAAAAAACTTTGTTAAAGGGACGTTATGGTTCCAAGTAAAACCGAAAAACCCTTGAAATTCGCCAGTTATGGTAAGCTAAGAAACCATAACTCGCGCCACCACCGTGCACTGCTAAGACTAACACCTAGGACATCAAAGATGACATCACAAATGTCACTGGTGGAATTTCAAGGGTTTTTCGGTTTTACTTGGAACCATAACGTCCCTTTAACAATGTTTTTTTCACTGAATTTCATAGGTTTTTAGTAGCACAACTTAACCATAACGTCCCTTTACAAAAGTTTTTTCACTGAATATATATATATATATATAGTATTTAGTGTATATGATTATGATATTTAGAAGCAATTTATTAATTATACAGCAATTCAATAGATTAAAAAGGATAAAAATAAGAGAAACAATCAATTAATTATACAGCAGTACAATAAATAAGAAAGAAGGACACAAATAAGAGAACAAATGCAAAAGATCAATATTCGAACCATATAAACTCTACAACTCTTATTGTATCCAAAATGAAACTTATATGTGCTCCTCTAAAACGTATTGACCGAACTGTGTCCGTTGAAGGGTCAATGTAATTTAAAAAACGTTTCAAAATGATTTCATACATTATTTAATTTAGCACACTTTATAATTAAGTGGTTTAGGGATTCAGTTTCAGTGCTGCAAAAACGGCAATATTTTGATTTGTCACCCTGATTTTTCCTACATCTAAGAGGGCACGGAAAGTATTGTAAAACACTTGGTGGTACATTCCATGCTTTTAATTCTAGTCAATATTTTATGAAGTTTTTGTATCTTTGATATTCCTCAATTGTTTTGCACCAATCCATTCTCCACATTTGTATTTTCCCAGAGTCTGGTCTATTAAGCAAGGTTTCCCAAGAGGATTTAATTTCATCTAGCCAATTTAGACACTGAATTTTCCATTTGGTCAAGATAGATGAAGAGTTGGTTTCTAATGCAGCCACCATGTAGTCTAAGATCAAATTCTGTGGACCAGCAGCAATCTTTCTAAGAAATGATAATGCTTTCCATTTGACAATAGCGTTTAATCAAAGTAATCCCAAATCATACCTTGGGATCTGGACGTGGGTTCCTTTAGGAACTCCTAGCACTTTCTTCCTAAATATGCCTTCAATTTGATTCCAGTGTAGTTTCTCCTAAGTAAATTTAGCTTCTATTACATAATTATGGCTCGGGACCACCTTGTGTTTGTAGAAGAGTACAACAGGGGAGGTGGAAAATGTACCATATTTCGTTTGAATGATTGAAGCTTGTGATGCAGTGGTTTCAATTTTTGATTGCAAGTTCTGTTTATAGGGCAATTCACTTTGAATCACACTTATTAGGATTCACAGGTACTTATATTATGTTTATGTTTATTGAATTTATATAGCGCTTTAAGCCAAAGCACTTTACAATATAACAACAGGTACAAAAGGGAGAGAAGCATATCTACAAACATAAACAGGTCATAAGAACAATAAGTAAAACTATTTACAAGGGGGTGGGCAGGGTAGAAGGGGGGTAGGTGAAGGGAGTTACGGTATAGGATTTGAGGTAGGAGGAGGGGAAGGGAGAGTGGTAGGGGAAGGGATGGGGGAGTAACCTGGTGTCCTCATACTCAGATGTTACAGTCAATGAAATTTTATCAATTTTCCATACTTATCTGGAAACAAAATTCCCTTAACCCAGGATAAAAAACAAAATATTTGAATGTTTAATATTGATTGTTCGATGATTGTTTTGGCATTAATTGTGTAGCGCATCCAATTGTATTTGTAATCCAAAGGGTATTTGATCCATGAGGACAAGGTTGTCCGCATATAATAATCTATGGAAGTGCGCTAAATTGGAAGGAAATGCTCAGATTTTCATCATCTGAGAACCAAGATCCCTTAGGAACAGATTGAATAGGGTTGAAGCCAAGATGCATCCCTGTTTCAATCTTCAGACAGTTTTAATCCGACGAGTTAGATGGCCTTGTTAATTCAAGCAAATTTGAAGTGTTGTATCTGAGTATAGGTCCTTTATAATTTCCACTAGGTAATCTGGACAACCCTATGCTTCAATTTTTGTCCAGAACATATTACGATCAATAAAATCAATAAAATCTAAAAACGTTGGCTGATCAGAGGACAACGCTTTTTTTTCAAATTTCAGACAATGCCACTAGATTGGGGTTGGTTCCTAGGCCTTCTCTAAAATCAGATTGTGGGACATCATGTACCTTTTTCTCTTTTATCCATCTTAGAAGATCCCTTAGAAGTAGTCTTGCAAATACTTCCCCATAACATCAAGCAATTCTATGGGGCTGTAATCCATAGGGTCTTGACGGTCACCCTTTTTGAAGATCGGTACAATGATCGATTCCTTCCATGTTTTTGGTATTTGTTACACTGTCAGAATGTGATTAAATACTGTAGATATTTTAATCCATTCTTTCAAATGAGTCTTTAACATTTAGTTAGATATGTCATCTGGTCCAAGGGCGCTTGAGTTGGATAGCTTTAGTATAATTATTTACAGATCATCAGAGTCATAGTTTAAATTCAAAATGGACCTGGGAGAGGAATCACTGAGTTGTTGCTCCATGTTAGGGGTCATAAACAAGGTTTCGAAATGAGAGGATTATTTGGATATGGGATTTACTTAGGAAGTTGTCTGACACACATTGATGGCATTCTTTGCTAATGCAGTCGGCATCTGTTCCGCCTGCCTTTGGAGTCGGATGGTCCAATGGTTTTTTAGCCAGTTCTTTAATTTTTGTTTCTGTAGTTCATTTGACATAGACTGTTAGGTCCTCTAGTTTGTTTTATCCTTCTGGTTTCTCTTTTTTTATTCCGTATCTCTAGATCGAAGCTATGATTATTTTTGTTCAGATACGGTCCCATAAGTAAACTTTTGGCCTATACATTTTTGCAGTATCACGGGATACATTTCTGTATTATGTGGATGCCTCCTTAAATGTCCATTACTAGGTTTAATGAGGAGCTGGTGCAAAAGAGATGATTTCCTGCTGCAGATACTTCTATCGATTTATCATAATATTCAATGAGTGATACTTTAGTAGAATTAACCATTTTGTAATAAGTAAATGGTGATCACAATTTATTGGGAGAGAAATAGTCAAATCTAGCAGCCACCAGTATATTTCTCTTGATGCATAAATGTACTCAATAGTAGCTTGTTGTGAGCCATGGGACCATGTTTCATCTGCTGGAGTATTTCCAGGAAGGGTCTATAAGTCCGCTAGAGTTCATCAATTGGAGTCAGAGGCTTTTCCTCAAGGATGTTCTATTATCAGATGGACTTAGGTATGGATGTTCAGGTCTCCCTGAACGACTATACCTGATAATTCAGGTTCAAGAGTACAAGTATTGTGAAGGAAGGTAACATCCATCAGGAAGGTGCCAGTGGATGTTTTCATCAGATTCCAGTATACATTTATTTGACCGACTGTCCTTCGTGAGTTATTGTTATTTGTACACTAAGTTAGTTTTGACAGTTGTAAGCAATCTTTTAAAGTTTTCCATGGGGTCAGCTCTAGGCCCAATCCATTTTTGCATGCCGTTATTAATCCAGCAATTGGTCATCCTTTTGTGCCTTTTGAAGGTGAGGGGTGGTTACATGTGTATCCTTCAATTGTGGGAGTTGATAACAGACATGTTTCCTGTAAGCAAAAAATGTCTAAATAGCTCAGTGGATTATCATGGTTTTGTAGAAGATGCTCATATTCTCTGGTGTTCCAACTTCCTATGTGTACATGTCAAAGTTTTCCAATGATGGAGCATTGCAGCACATCATCGTTAACTTTAATTGGAAAATAAAGATCACAAACTTTGAACTAAAAACCCATCCGGAAGAGTGGGCAAAATTCATAAGATCAGTCTTCACAAGATGTATGGTTTCTCAATCGGTACCCCCTTCATGGCTCTCTGCCATTGTGGTTCCGATATACAAAAAAGGAGACAAACAAGATCCTACAAACTATCGCCCCATCGCCTTACTGGACCCTATAGGGAAGGTATTTGGAACACTACTCCTGAAAAAATTTCAAGCCTGGGCTGCCAGTGCGCCTTGTAATGACCACTTCCAAGCAGGCTTTAAGAAGTCGTTGGGGACAGCTATTAACATCTTCATGATATCCACTTTGAAAGCCAAGGTAAAGGAGGGAAATCCGAAAATATACATGGCTTTCATCGATTTCTCCAAGGCTTTTGACCGAGTAGATCGTTCTAGACTTTGGGAAAAACTGTCATTGTGGAACTGCCCAAGTGCTATTCTAAATCCTATTAAAGCCCTCCACACAGACACCAACATTAAGATACGGCTGAACCAACTAGGAAGCCTTTCTTCTGAAATCGCAACCAGTAGAGGTGTTAAACAGGGCTGCCCTCTGGCCCCGGCACTTTTTCTCGCCTATATGGGAGACTTCCAACACACAGAATCCCGGATCAGGTCTTTTCCACCAAAACTTGCAAAAACGAACATCAGCAGACTATTTTACGCGGATGATCTTATCTTATTAGACATGACCCCGATAGGCCTTCAACGCCAACTCTCAAACCTACATGAGTTCTGTTCCGAAAACAATCTGGAAATTAACATCGAAAAAACAAAGATAATGGTGATGGAAGGCCTGTCACAGAAACAGGAAAAATTCAACTGGACCATTGACAAAACAACGATTGAAAAAGTCAAGAACTACAAATATTTGGGTGCGTTCCTTGATACTACAACAAAAGAATCAGCAATGCAAGAACACCTCTGGGACAAAATTCGCACCCTAGCCACAAAGGGAAAAGCCATTGACAAAAAATTTGGGAAATTTTCGACAATCCCTCTCTTAAACTTCTACAAAGCAAAGGTGGGCCCTTCTGTGACATATGCTGCTGAAGCCATGCCTTACCTTCCTAAAACTCTCTGGCCTAAGCTGGAAGCCTACTTCTGGAGATCGACTTTCTTTCTACCAAACTCAACTCCTATACCACTGATTCGCCGAGAATTGAGTTTGTTATCCCTCCGGAGTACGGTCGACTGCAACTCAATTATGCTTTACAGAAAATGCATACTTCCAAACGGTACTTTCGCTCACGGCCTGATCCTTAAAGAATTACAAACATCAAGCTGCAAAATGCTGACCCAGTGGAAAAAAGAAAATGCATACCTACTAAATACAATAGAGTGTACTGAAGACGAACTGATTAACAATCCAACAAGGATACTTAAGAAACTAAAAGAGATGGATTGGATCAATACACTAAATACAACAACTAACTACAAACTCACTTCACATCTGCCGCCTATGGCAACGAAACTGAATACCTTACAAAACTATATTAAAAAATTCCCGAGCCGAGCAGCACGCAACTTGATAATGCGAGCAAGACTGAACCTCCTTGACACGAATGAAATACGACACATCAGAGGCTTGTCAGTATCAAACAGTTGCAGATTTTGTAATACAGAAAAGGAAACACTTCGCCATTTATTGCTTTCATGCCCAGACACAAAAGAGATTCGTTCGCCCTACCTTAAGACTTTTCTGCTACATTCATTCATGACTGATGAAGACATATGGTGGGCTCGGCTGATTGGCGGCCACCGAACAACATGGCAATTGGCGACCTTCAAGATCTTACAACAGTTAACAGAAAAGCTAGAACTCAAACGAAAGGAACATAACTAGGACTCTCTGTTCCCAGACTTAACACTGCAAGTACAAACGTTGCAAAAAAATCAATTATTTGATTAAAAATTGCAAAAAAAAAAAAAAAAAAATATCAATGAAATTACAATTTTCACAATACAAAACATTGAAAACAAAATTTGCATTGATAACCACATCATTCTTAATGTCATAAAATCATTACACACACAATATATACACAATTATAAAACCAATGTAGAGTAGTGACTATTCTAACCTCTAACATTTTCTTAAATACAAATCTTAAGACATTTGGAACTGCTAACACAGATACAGGCTGGGTGCAACATTTCAGGGCTCGGATAGCTGACGGGATTGAGAGCTCTTCTAGGTGGTTCCAAACCGTGGTGAGCAAACGTACCCTTGCCCGCAGAAAAAGAAAAGATGCGCCTTATCCTCACACCCCTTGCCACAAAGAGGTCATAGGGTTGAGGAACAGGACCCATTCTTCGACTTGAAAGACTTGTGGGCCAATGGGCGTGTGCCTAATTGAAAATGTGCAAACCAGCATTTTAATTTCACTGGCATTTGGAGATTCAGATTTACCTCCGAACCCCACTTCAGCAGCAAATAAGCCATAGCTTTTTTCCCCATTCAGCAATTATCGATAATCATACTCTACGCCTAATCACTAAATGTATTCTTAACCGCCACTTTGTAGCCTCTGTCCAACCTTGTGGATCACTCCATAGATCCCCCAGCCCAATGTTAAAATGCATGGTTCTTACATGCCCAAACCAAGAAAGTTTCCTACCACTTGGTAATGATAGCAGCTCTTCCAAACCACTGGCTGCATCATAATAGCATATCAGATCTCAATGAGGCCAAATGTGCATGCCACTGCCGTGGACGGCGCAATAGGGGGTAAACCAAGCAATGATTTCAAAAACCTATTTTCGGCTATCTGAATGGGGGTACACTCATTTGCACACCATAGTTCAGCAAATTAAAAAGGGGGTCCTGGGAGTCCCTCTGCCAGACTTTAGTCCTGGTTACAACAGACTTACCCAGAGTTTTTAGCTCACTATCTTTCACAAAGTAGAAATATCCCAAACATATCAGTCTTTGTCCTGCCCTGGGGCAGTCCAGCAACGAAATGCTAGGCAATTCTCTTCTGAAAAAGAGTACCAACAGCAACCCCAGACACGTGTTTCGGTCTGTTTGGACCTCATCAGTAGGGTGGAGCTGTGCCTCTCTGTGAATTGTGAGCAAGTGGTCCATGTCTGGATTCCCCTAGTAACTTAGGGTGAGACCCAAAGTTACTTAAATATGTAAATTAACAAGGGGGGTCCTGGGGGTTCCTCTGCCAGACATTAGTCCTGGTTACAAAAGACTTACCCAGAGTCTTTAGATCATTATCTTTCACAGAGAAGAAATATCCCAAACATATCAGTCTTTGTCCTGCCCAGGGCAGTCCAGCACCGAAATGGTAGGCAATTCTCTTCTGAACAAGAGTACCAACAGCAACCTAAGACACATTTTTCGGTCTAGTTGGACCATAGTTCAGCTCCATAAGTTACTCCCGGGATTGTCTGCACCTTGAAGATCTAAAGAGGTACAGAAATAACTTTGCTATCAAGTCTTGTTACTAAATTCCTAATGAGGCCACACTGACGCAAGTGCGATAACAAACACTTTACTATATGGTCATGCCATTTTAGTTTGTTCAAGAAAATCAACCCCAAATACATGTACAAATCCACAGATTCCAGAGGCTGGCCATGTAATTGGAAATTCGCTGTACTCAGGCATTTTTCCCAGCGCCGGCACACCGCATAGTTGTGTTATGTAGATGTGTTTTTAGTTATTGGCTAATTATCCTCTCTAGATTCTACTAAAGCACTTGCTAGCCAGGTCCAATGTTCGGTTTTCTCATGTTTCACAGTAGGTTGGGGAAGTTCCACATATTGTGGTGTTTGACGGTTATCTCTGAACAGGTTATTCTCAGTTGAGCATGATTCGTCAGATGTTCAAAATCCTGTGAATGCATTATCTGAGGATTTCCTCTCTGCTGTGTTTCACAGTTATTGATTTCCAAGGAATGTGGCATAGGGACGGATTTAACCTATTGCATTTCCCAGTCTATAACCTCAAACACCACATAGACGAGTGACATAATTATGTGTGTTACTAGTGTGGAGAGGATATGTAGAAAACCCTGATCCAATTATTGATCAGTTACAAATTCAACCTGCTGGATGACACTAGAGATGATTAGGCTTAAACTTGAAATTGAGTTAAAGAATTTCAGAACATTACGTCTGTTCAGAATTTCCGTTGGCGCCTTCTTTGTGAACATGCCAACAGTAAGTAGTTAGTTGGCTTTGTGGGGATTGCTCCATTTTTTAAGTCACTGTTTTCTATCTCCTTCAATTAAAGATGGTTCATATGGTTATATTCCACAGCATTGTGGTTGTCCTAATTAGTATTTGTTGATGAAGGATTCAGTCAGTTCTTACTATTGTGGGTCCTCATTCTAGGCACTTACTCTATCAGAATTGTCTCTGGACCTAGTATGATAGCATAGAAAGATAGAAACCTTGTCTGTCTGGTCCCCCTCCCCTTACTTGTTTCCCCCCCGCAAACCCCTCCTCCAGCACTATCTGAAATGTCATCAGGTCTAATATGATAGCCGCTTGTTTTGTTCCTCCCCTCCCTTTCTGCCTCTACCACACATTTTGTTTTTCTCCGGCTCTACCAGAAATGTTGTCAGGCCTAGTAAGGTAGTAGCCTGTCTGTTCCATTTCCTTCCCACTCTCCCCCTCTCTTCCTTATATATGTCTTAGCTCTTGCACTATCTGTAATGTCGTCAGGCCGAGTATGATAGTTAATTTCACATCCTTACGGTTCATGGCCTATATGAATGTCATTGTATTTTCCGTTGTTCCCTCCCTTGCCTTGAAGTGCTTTGAAACACATTGTGAATAGGCACTATATAAAAGTATCATATCATATCTCATCTCTCATGTTAATCATATGGCTATTTTGTGAAGGTATTGTTCTATGAAAAGCCTCTAGGGAATAAGCTTTCTTTTCTTCCAATGTCATGAAAGGAATAGACAAATCATTAAGGGGACGTGATGTCGATCCCAAGGGTGCCTGCATAGGAGATGGTGCATCATCAATTGAATATGTCGATAGTTGTGCCAGGTCTATTATTGAAGTCGTATTAAATGGATTTAATATTTGAGCAGTGGCGTCCTCCACAGTTTTTACTTCTGTTAATTGGGTCTGAGGGATTGATGTATGGTTCTTCTTCTCTCCTCTTGAACGTTTACGTCTCTTAGGTATTTTTCTCTGGTCTAGCTGAGATAATGCTAATGTACGAAAATATTGTTGCAACACTTTCTGTGAGATCTTAGGCAATGATTTTAAATTCTCGGATTTCTTTGCCATTTTAGAACTACCTTTGTCAAAATGTGGTTGAGGGACATCTGATGCAATCATATTTGGTCTTGCTGTGGTCCGTTGGTCATTACTTATTTCATCCGTCTCAGAGTCAGGGCAATCAGGTTGTAAAACTATCGCGAAAGTGGGGCCATGTGCTTGTTTTTTTCTTACTGTGACATTGCTGGTGTAACAGTCACTGCATCACTCTGTGACATTAGTGCATTTTCCATTGCCTGTATGACAGTGTTTGTTGAGTTAAGAACCTTTGGTGCAAGCTTGAATATTTCTCCTTCACCATTGTCATTTTTAGTACCAAGGCTTCAAGTAATTCTGTCTGTGATGTTATTTTTTATTAGCTAAATGAAAGAGTTCCAGAAGTGAGGTCAAAGATGTATTCATAGCAGAGATTGTTATTTCTAATGAACGTCTTGTGGTGGGTTGAAGAAATGACACAGATGAAGATGTAGAAAGAGCCGAAGAGTCTAACGAGCTGTGCCATAGTATTGGGGATGCTGAAAAATTCCGATTCTGGACTGGCGAAATGCAAGAGTCTTGATGGACTTCTATCCATTGAACTGAAGGGTCATTATCTTGATCATAAAGTGATTGGCTATTACCCAATTGGAGAGGAGGATGCACATCCGTGGTAGATTAGTCTTGCGTTTCATTCATGTGTACTTCCGTATGAAGCTATGGCAACGCAATCTTGATTTGTGTATGAATAGTGGGATTGTTTGTTGGAATGTGAATGTGTGCGATAGCCACAGCTAAAGGACAGGCTTCTTGTAAAATGTCCTGATCTGTCCTTAGCACTGTAGGATAGGCAATTGCTTCTTGAGGTATAATAAATGTCTATTAGTATAATCTGTGGTTGGGATAATGAAGTAAACACGTCTATAGTCATTGTTTCTGCACTAGTTGGTATTTCAAAGAGGGCTGAGTCTGAAACCTCCGTAAACGATATTAGATGGGCAACCGGCAGTTAACGCAAATTGAGACTTGATTGCCAGTGGTAGATTGCTCAAAGTCTCCCTGTTGCTGACGTTGGGTGGCAACTTTTAGAGCCTTATTAGTACTCAAATACTGCCTAATGTCCTTTAGTCTGCTGGCCGGAAAGGTTACTCCCCTTGCTCGATACCGGGGGATCATTGATTTTTTTAACAGGAACAATGCCGATTCATTGATGTGGTCATTTTCAAAACTGACGGGCATGTTAGATTTCAAAGAATACATTTGGGACAATCGTTAACCACTGGTGTTTGGGGTTTTATGGTGGATAATATGGTGGATAATAAGGTTAGAAGAGCAATTTCAACATCAAGTTGTAAATCAATCTTGTATTTAGAATGATGTTAGATTTGGTGGAGAGGTGAGGAAATCAGCACAGAATAATTGTGGTAGCCAATTGACAAGAAGTTCATAAATTCTCACAATTTCAGTATTTGTGAAGGCACTCTGGAAGTGCGTCCCGACCCCCTTCAGTAAATCCAGTAGAAAGACTTTAGCCTGGCAACACAGAGAGTAAGAGCAGAACATGGAACACTCTCCACACTATATATATTGTATATATAACCAAACAAAAGCCGCATGATGTGTGTCCCCTCTCACGTTTCATCTACTAGATGTACTTCAACGCAATAGTTCCAGCTTATATGTATGCTTAAATTCCTCTCAATAGCCAAAACAAAAAATGCTGATAAGCCACACTAAAGAATAAAGCACAGAAATAATGAAGGCGGTATCACAGATCTTTGTACACCCCTGTGGACGGGTGTCAATCCTTAGTTGTGGCATATAAAATGCGCTTTCTGGACATTTCATTCCAGGTAAGTCACGTTATGTCAGTATTTCCTTACCATTAGGGTAAGGATGTGGTAATGGGAAGTGCACAAATATGAAACGTGTAGACCCTTTTGTTATTTCCCTTTTTGGTGTCCATTGGACTCCATGGAAAAATGCCTTATTACCACATGTCAAATTAACATACGCACTAATATGACATTTGATTGTGATTTTTTGTGGAGGCAATTCAATCTTCAGAAAAGCAGATGGGATGGAGGAGTTTTGGAGAAAAAAACGAACAATTCGGCAGAGCTGTTAACCATATGGGGCTCATTATATATATGGCGGTGCGGGAAAAAATGTGTGGTAACTAAATTACCGGCACTTTTCCTACATTGCATTTTGCTGGAGTGAAATCCTCACACTTTCAGCCACAAATCAACAAAAACGGCGTGAATTGCCGTGGTGGTGATTCAGCCAGCCTCAATTCCATCAGAAATGCCCAAAAGAGTCCAATGGACTCTCAAAAAATGGGGATTTACTATGCCACTTGTAATCCACCAGTAATTTCACCAAACCAAGTGGCAGAACAATAATTCCGTTGGGCGGTATTCCAGCGTATTTACCACTGCAATATTGCCCAACTCGTAATGAGGCACCATAGTATTTGATATTTCCAGATACGGCATATCACCACACAGGCAAACCCTTAATGAAACCCTAACATCAAACTCACATATGCAAAGAACCTGAGACATAGGGCCTCATTATAACCCTGGCAGTAGCAGTCCTTGTAAAACAGGCACGGCTGCCGCCGGAGTGGCATTTTTTCCAGCACCCGTCAATGTGGATTTACCGGGTCAGTCCCCATTTCCATTTGAGCCCGATAGGGCTCAATGGGAATGGGGACGTTGGATGTGCTGGCACCATGAATGACGGTGCCGGTGCATCCAACATGCTGCGCTCGCGGGTGACGCTCTGCCCGCCAGGCTAGACCTGGCGGGCAGACAGGCACCCGCGAGCATAGCTCATAGTATGGCGGTCCGGCAACTACAGTACCGGCATGCTTACCAGTACCGTAGTTCCCGGACCGCCTTGCTAACAATGAGGCCCATAATCTCTAAAATCCAACTGATAAGCAGACATAACCCAATCAGTCAATAATCATCATGTCCCTGGGTACAGCAAGAAAGAGGGCTCTGTTTGGGGTGCGTTCCCAGGGAACTTCAAGATGATTGGAACCATGTTAGACATGCAGGTTTTCTTTTACTGTTCTTGTTGCACCTTCCATGCCACTCCTTAAAACCACCTACATCTGCAGTTGGCCATTTCTTTTTTTACTCCAGTATTTCATTCTATAAGTTTCTTCAAAGATTACAAGTTTGGTGGCGCAGTAAAACTTTGTGGTAAAGTGGTGGGCATTTTATTGGTGCAACTTTTCCAGAACATCAAATTACATGTCTGGAGGTTAAGAGGAGGGAGTACATCCACCAGACCTCGTGGTAGTAATGGTAAATGAGTTTGGCGGTGCTTCAAAGAAGAAAACCTCCAAACTCGTAATGAGGCAGATTGATCAGTGAGTAAAACGAATGGACCGAGACTGAAACTTTCAATAGAATTGACTGTGCTAAAGAGTCAGGGGGATCTTCCCTTTTCATTGTTAACCTCTACTTCCCTGGTTTAAAAACATATCTTCCAAAATAGGGGTGCAATTATTCATCCTGCACAGCTTTGCTAAAAACATTAATGTTTCAGTGTATCTAAATACAGTCTCAAGAGATTGCACTGTTCATGATGACATCTAAACAAGCAGAGCAACTACATTTGGTAACTGCCAGGAAAAGCACCTGGGAATATTACTGTGCACATTCAGAATGTCATTGATTAAAGATCCAAAAATACTCCAGACATTTCATTTTCAGAGGTCGCCTAGTGATAGATTGAAAAGGTAAACCCAAGTCATTCAAAAGCACGAACATGCCATAGGACAAGAAATATGGAGCAGAAGCAGATGGAAATAGCTGGTGATTTTTCAAGCATTGTTATACCGCTGCTTGCCTCATTTTCTACGGGCTTTGATCTTTAAAAGTAATGGAGAGTGCTAGGCAGAACAAAGTCCAGAAACGCAAACTCTTTCAGGCAGGCGTTGACGTGAAGCCACTGTGTACTTAAACCCACCTTTGTTTGTACATTCGATATGCATGTGTCCACAAGTAGGAGTAAAAGGCAAATACGCTGCTCCTCTGTCTTTTTTTAAACACAAAACTAAATCTCAATTCGTGGGGACGATTAAAACAGAAGCTATTTATTTCGAGTCAATTCAATTTTATTTGTATCAATGTTTGATAAATAACCCATACCAATGTATCACACACATCTCATGCGCATAAATGTTTCCTTTAGAAAGTTTTAATCCAGAAAATAAATCATGTATAGTCATAGTCCTTAACAATGCAACTGCATGTTATAGGTTTACGCTTAGTAATGTAACTGCGTGTTATAGGTTGACACTTAGGGGTAATTCATGAAATTTCGCACAAACATGGTTCCCGTGCGATAGACTGCGCCAGCCACGTGCGATAAAATCCATTTCATCGCACAGCGTATTCATGGATTTTAGCCTCCAAAACCAGCCGTGGCGCAGAGTGGTGCAGCGACCCTGCAGCAGCGCCAATTACGCCCCCAAGAACGCCCTTGCACAAGGAAAATCCATCAACAGTCCCAATTCAGCGCAAAGGGCTGCGCTAACACTGGACGAGTTTACAGGGCTGCCAAAAAGCAAACGCCAAGCGGGGAACGTGTATTTCAGGGGTGCGTGGGAAGTTCCACACGCGATTGTGCTGGGTACGTGTATTTCAGGGGTGCGCGGGAAGTTTCACACGCGACTGTGCCGGGTACGTGTATTTCATGGGTGCGCGGGAAGTTTCACACGCGAATGTGCTGGGTACGTGTATTTCAGGGGTGCGCGGGAAGTGGCACACGCGATTTCAGCAGGGTACGTGCATTTCGTGGTGTGCGGGAAGTTCCACACGCGATTGGGCTGGGTACGTGTATTTCAGGGGTGTGCGGGAAGTTTCACACGCGATTGTGCTGGGTACGTGCATTTCAGGGGTGCGCGGGAAGTTTCACACGCGATTGTGCTGGGTACATGTATTTCAGGGGTGCGTGGGAAGTTTCACACGCGATTGTGCCGGGTACGTGTTTTTCAGGGGTGCGTGGGAAGTTTCACACACGATTGTGCTGGGTACATGTATTTCAGGGGTGCGCGGGAAGTTTCACACGCAATTATGCCGGGTACGTGTATTCCAGGGGTGTGTGGGAAGTTCCACACGCGATTGGGCTGGGTACGTGTATTTCAGGGGTGCGCGGGAAGTATCACACGCGATAGTGCCGGGTAAGTGTATTTCAGGGGTTCTCGGGAAGTTTCACACGCGATTGTGCTGGGTACATGTATTTCAGGGGTGCGCGGGAAGTGCCACACGCGATTTCAGCAGGGTACGTGCATTTCGGGGTGCGCGGGAAGTTCCACACGCGATTGTGCTGGGTATGTGTATTTCAGGGGTGCGCAGTAAGTTTCACACGCGATTGTGCCGGGTACGTGTATTTCAGGGGTTTTCGGGAAGTTTCAAACAGGATGTGCTGAGTACGTGTATTTCAGGGGTGCGCGGGTAGTGCCACACGCTATTTCAGCAGGGTACGTGCATTTCGTGGTGCGCGGGAAGTTCCACACGCGATTGGGCTGGGTACGTGTATTTCAGGGGTGCGCGGGAAGTTTCACACGCGATTGTGCTGGGTACATGTATTTCAGCGCGGGAAGTGCCACACGCGATTTCAGCAGGGTACGTGCATTTCGGGGTGCGCGGGAAGTTTCACACGCGATTGTGCTGGGTACGTGTATTTCAGGGGTGCGCAGGAAGTTTCACACGCGATTGTGCCGCGTATGTGTATTTCAGGGGTTTTTGGGAATTTTCACACGGATTGTGCTGGGCACGTGTATTTCAGGGGTGCGCGGGAAGTGCCACACGCAATTTCAGCAGGGTACAGGCATTTCGGGGTGCGCAGGAATTTCCACATGTGATTGGGCCGGGTACGTGTATTTCAGGGGTGCGCGGGAAGTTTCACACGCGATTGTGCTGGGTACGTGAATTTCAAGGGTGCGCAGGAAGTGCCACACGCGACTGGTCCTGGGAGACCATGGCTGCTTGCTGAGAATAAATGCCACTGCACATGCATGCATGTCAGATACAGAGTAATGTCACTACCCCACTAATGATCCCCATCACCACCTCGGAGTGCTCAAGTCACGCTTTCGCTCCCTTGACCGTTCTGGCGGGCAGCTGTTATACGCTCCCCCAGTAGTGTGCAGGATCATAGTGGCAGCATGATGCCCCCACATCCCAAACCACATGCACGCCCGCTGCGCATGGGAGGGGAAAGGGCATGGGGTGAGGCAGCCCGTACGCAGCTGGTGGCTAATTACTTCACATAGAAATCACACCCCCGTGGAGTGCACACAGCCCTGGCACATACCATCTGACAATCAATGATGCCTCAATCAGACAATGATGATGAATGAAGGGACATTCAACTGTCACAACCATAGCAGTCTGAGATTGTTCACCTGGAAGTGTTACAATGTGTGCATCCCTACCTACACAAACACCACCAATGCAGTGTCATCAAAAGACACACTTCTATGCAGCAAAAATGAATATCCACTTGCAAAATACAACATGAGAACAGTGCCATGTCACCCAACCCCTCCCCGGCACCACCACACAACACACCATGGCATGTCATACAATGTGAGATCAAACAAAGTAATCCCCACAACATGAAACAAGTGTCAGAAACTTCAGTGTCCCTAATGGAAACTGGCCACACATGAAATGCTCACAGTAATGCAGGACCAACAACTCACATGAGCAAATATTTAGCAATAATACAAATCAGCTACACAACCTCAAGCCTACCATACACATGACAGTACGAATTTCAAAAAAATTGTAGTCTCAGTACCTGATAATGCCAGCAATTCGACCATTTCCAACTGTACAGTGTTGGCGCCACGCAAAAGTGTAGGTGCACTGCTTACAACATGGACTCCATCTCCAAAGTAGACGGCCTTGTGAAGAAATGAGGAATGGACCTGCAAATCAGGAGGATGAGATGGATGCAGAGGCACATATCAATACACCATGCAGTGTACGATACAACAACAATATGCACTAGGAATGTATACACAGTATTGACTACACAATGAACACACAGCACATGGGAGTCCAACGTCACTGTGTAAGTCAATGTCACTTGGGCACACCCTTTGCAAGCCCATGGAAACGGGAAGCAGGAGGGGTGTGTGTCTCACAAACCCAAGCATCTAACCCAAATTCAGGACAAGCCTGCATGTGCCCAGCCACAATACAGTGGATGCCCACGGGAGCCACACAAGGCAACACACTGAAAAATTATTCAAAAATCAAAAATCAAAAATCAAAAATCAAAATTCAAAAATCCAAAATCAAAAATGGCCATGTATGGGCCACGGGGAGGGGGGCACCCAGGAGGTCCGAGGACAGGGTGCACACCAAAACCCACCTGTGTGGATTCTGTGAGAAAAAAAAAACACCTCCATGGGCTCATGGCCTGCACGGCTACCCTATTGTGGGAGAATCGCTGCTGTCGCTCTCCCCACCCTCTGCAGCTGCATCAGGTGGTGGTGGCACTATGGGAGGCAGCCCATGCAAAGCCCTAGTCTGGTCCTCCATGGTAGCAAGCATGCGGGTGTGGAAGGTCTGGTTCTGGAGGATAATCATGCGGAGGTCCCCATGCAACAACTCACGGGATGCCCGGACCTCCTCCCGAGTTGCCTGCATCTCAGCTGAGAGCGTACGTGTGAAACGCCCCAGCTGCTGTTCTGTTCTCATGTCAGTTGAAGCCTCAAGCTCAACAAGAGTCACCCTGAGGTGACAGAGTTCCACCCTCAGGGCTTCCCTGTGGCCCTGGGACTCTATAGAAATGGCTTCCCGCAGAGTCTCCAGTGCCGCACGTCTGTCCCTGTTGGACGCCAACATGTCCTCCCTGTGTGACTGGCAAATGGAGTCTGTTGCCTGCTGTAGTTGCTCCATCAGCCTTTCTTGGGGGACAATGGAAGTGGCCACCCTATCCATGGCCTGAGCCATCATCTCAGCTGATGCTGCCTGTTGGTTTGCCATACCGTATATGGATTGCTCCCATGCGGTATTGCCAGGTGGTGTACGACGGCCACCGCGTCGGCGGTCACCACACCTGTCTGGGGCAAGGCGAACTGCGCCTTGCTGTGCCGGCACTGCCTGAGGCTGCAGGACTGCATTCCCCCTCTGATCTGCTGGCCCAGGAACAGGATCAGATGTTGCGGAGTGTGACCCTGCATCCGTAACCACCAAAGGCGGACCTACCAACACTGACATTCCCATTGAGGGTTCTACCCCTGGTGCAGGTGGGTCGGACAGAACAGAATCCCTCTCAGAAACACTTACCTGAGACCGCACATAGGTCTCATCATCTGAATTGACACCTGAATAGAGCTTGGGGGAGGTGCACCCAGAGTCACCCCTTGAGAGAATGGTCTGCAGCAAGTGTGGGTTCTCACCCACCACTATACCACGTCCCTCACTGGTGCCCGGTCAGCCCTGAGACCCCTCCTGGTTCTACACCATCTCCACAACCCCAGCAGTATCAAGTGCGTCATCCCCTGCAAAGACATGAAAGAAAAGAAATGGGAATAGGCATTAGCACCATGGCACACAATTAGGGCTGAGAAGCAACAGAACCAGTACTTCATTGACACATGTCCCACATGACTATAACCCTCCCATGCATGCACCGTCACTGCGTATGAAGGGGAGGAAAATGGCACACATTGATGACACCAAGATGGAAGATCAACACATTTGCTGCATGCTGGCTAGCAGTGCCATCACACATTGGCCTGTGATTGGCATGTCCAATACACATACATGACACATGCCATCACACAGATGGCATGTACCATAGCCATGCCACACATGTGACATTAGGCCTGAGAAATGCCTAGTGAAAGTTGTGGAATGCAAACAATCAGCCTGAATGAACACAGAAAAATATGCAACTATGTTGTGGCAAGATGACACTTCAAGGGCAACTGGCATGATGTTGGGCTAAATGTCTACTGTTGCCAGAAGGGATACTGCAATACCCAAATCCTGGTGCGCAGAATGTATTGGATGAAGCACATGGGTGACCCAAACCACTCAGGCACACACACCCTCACCTGGCACTCAATCAGAAGCCCTCACACACACACCATGCACATGGATGACACACACATGCATGTGCACTCACTGGACAATGCCTCGTAATCTGGCAGGTCTCCCATGCCTTGGATCTGTTCCTCCGTGACGTAGGTCCCAGCAACATACTCATGTGGAGTGAGTTCAATGTCCTCTGCTGGAGACCCACCTCCAGTCACTAGAGTAGCAGCATGACTTGAGGCCAGCTTTTTCTTTGCCCTGCGCTTCAGGTCATTCCAACGCTTGTAGCAATCATTAGCTGTACGTCTCACGATTCCAAGGGCACTTATGATGTCTGCGATCGTCTGCCAGTGTGCCTGACGTTGAGCAGGTGTCGTCTTGCACACTGCAGTAATCAACATTTCCCGGTCATGTGCGGACACATACTCCACAAGTGCATCACGTTCAGCCTCACTGAAGCTAGGCTTCCTCGAGGTGCCGGACTGTGTAGCCGTGTCTGGGGCATCAGCCTGTACTGGACGAGCACTCTTCCTCTTCCGCTTGGAAGGTGGTGGGGATCCTGAGTATCCTACGCCGCTCTGGACACTAGGGGCAGGGGTGGATGGAGCTGCAGCTGGCCCTGCAGCCTCCACACCCTGCCTACTTGGGGCAGCAGATGATATAGCTGCCCCAGATCCACGTGGCCTGGTGACACCAACGTGCACTGCCACACGTGGCCTAGACCTGCTGACCTGGAAGTCAGCCTGGGAGTCACCCTGTGCCAGGTCTAGTGCCACAATGGGCTGGTCCAACAACGGCTGAGCAGGGATGGTGTCAGCCACGTTACCCTCAACCGGGGGGGGTATGGGTGTCCCTGACTGGTCCTCCACACATGGGGGGCTAGGGGCACCCTGCAAGTCCCGGCCACGTCCCCTACCGTATCCACCATGCCCACCTCTTGAGACTCGGCCACCTTTGCCACCCTTACTGCGTGCTCGCCTCCCAACCATGGCACTGATGTTGTTGTGCGAATGGGAGTTGTAATAAACTATTGTCCTGGGCCATTGGGGGTCAAAGGGGTAGGGAACTAGATGGAATTCGTACCCCAGTGCTCTAGCAAGGCTGTATGTGACCCCTGGGGAAAGATGACGGGTCACGCAATGCACAGGCACCCCAAAAAAGGGAGATAACGTGCACGCAACCCCTCCTAGACCATGTGCGTGGAAAAATAAACCTGCACTACGCTGTGGCACCCAGAAACACAAAAATGAATGTATGCGTGTCACACGCAGCCTAGAATGACCTCTGAAGGGGTACGCGACACACGGGGCAAGCACAGATGTTAAATACGTGCACGACTCACCGTCTGCCTGAAAAATAGCGTGAAAAGGACACGCGTGTGCGTGCTGGCAACACCCCCGCCAAAAGAAGAATTGTACACTGTCTGAGGTGACAGGACAACAGAAGAAGTGTACGCTGTTTGAGGAAACAGTCCCAGAAAAAAGACAAAAATAGAAAAAGCTGTCAGAGGAAAGAGGGAGTACGAACTTGAAACGCCGTGAAGTAAATCGCGTGTGAACCGACAAGAAGTACAGATTTCACCCACTCGCTCTCCACGAAAAGCACGTACAAGGAAATGGCGTCCTACACGTGCCTTTTAAACATGCCCACACGTCCAGCGTCACTTCCGCGTGTACACGCTAAGGACCTATCCTCCAATTACACGAGCTGACACTCTGACGTGCAGTCATTGGACTTGTAACATGCGCCCATGTACAGGGTAACGCCCGCGCACGCATGTCACAGACGCGCATACGCGCTGAGGCCCTTTCCACCAATTACACGCTTTGACACTCGGACATGCTTATTTTTTCCACATGCCATGGAAAAAGCCTGTGCGCGTAGCGTCATAGATGCACCTACACGCTGGGGGCCTTTCGGCCAATGAATTCACGTATGTATGCTGACGCGCTTATGCGCTAAGGGCCTTTCCTCGAATTACACGCGCTGGATTTTCCTGTGCCAAATCACTCCGTATCAAGCTGTCCATGCGTAAGCACACGGAAGACCACGCTCCTGCCCAGAAGGCTGAATCACTGCCCCCCCAGAGCCCTGAGCACGCTCCCACCTGCCATCTGCTGCTGCCTGACTGCCTGCTGCCCATGTGCCCTGCCATTTGCTGCCTGCACATCAGCCAGGGGTGCTGTTGCTGTGACCACCCCTGCTGGAACTGAAGACTCCTGACTGGAATTCCATCGCTCCACAGCCCAGCCCCAGGACCCAGTTGCCCACCCACTCCTGCCTCTGGGGTTCCCATGTCGGGCAGTACACCATCTGGCACCACTGGCAACGCCCAGCCAGAGAGGCAGAGGGGCACCAGCTTCACTGCCACCGAAGTTGGTGTCCTGGTGGAGCTAGTCCTGGGGCAGTATGATGCCCTCTTTGGAAGTTTGCGCGCCGTCAAGGAAGGACGGACACGGATCTGGACGGACATTGTGACTGTCATCAATGCAGAGCGGGTGGCAGTCCGA
This sequence comes from Ambystoma mexicanum, assembly GCF_040938575.1. Classification (NCBI taxonomy): domain Eukaryota; kingdom Metazoa; phylum Chordata; class Amphibia; order Caudata; family Ambystomatidae; genus Ambystoma; species Ambystoma mexicanum. The sequence continues at coordinate 1,064,759,716 of NC_090933.1, read as the reverse complement.
CAATTCCATCATGTCAAGAAGCGCTGGGAGGACTTCAGGTCCAGGACCCTGAACAAGGCCCGGCCCCTCTTGAAGGCAGCGGATGCTAAGGGGCGCCGGGGCCACTTGTCGGAAGATCAGATGAGGGTCCTGGAACGCATATCCCCAGCGCTCCACGTCTAGGTCCTTGAGAGGCAGACCCATCTGGAGTCGAGCGTTAAGTGTACATGCATACTGATTGTAAACTGTGCGTGTGGTGGTGTGCCAGTAGTGTGCAGGTTGCACATGTGGTTTTATGGGGCCAAGTATGGGGGTGTGTGTACCGGGCCGTGAGGCTAACACATGCGAGGGCTCTCATGTGTGAGACATGGATGGTGCTTGTGTGTGTAGGCTTGCATGCCAAATGCAGATGTGTGTGCACACATGTTTGAATGAATGTGTATGTAAGTAGGCATGGTCGTGATGTTGCACATGGATGTTGGTTTCAGCTGCATGTATCTGCACCGTGTACATGTGCATGTGTGTGTATTTGACAAGGGTGCAACAGTGATGCAACATGGATGCATGTGACACTGGGATGTGGAAGACTGATTGGCAGATGTGACATGGATGCTGATCGCAACACTGCGTATAGCTCATGTGTGCGAGTTGAAATGACATGTGTGTTGGTGATTGTGATGCCATGTCTGAGGTTTGCCAATGCCACTCATGTACCACTGTCATGTGTGTATGAGTCCATTGTACAGTGCCCTGATGCCTATGTTTTATTTCTCCCTGTCTGCAGCGTCAACTGATGAAGAGGGCGGAGAAGGTGCTGTGGAGCACAGCGGCAGGGATCGCACCGCCAGCCGGAGACGCAAGGCCCGGCTCCCCTCCCATGTTGTCATCTCGTCGGGGAGTGAGGAGTGCGGTGCCGCGTCCCAGGCCGCAGCTGCTGAGGGGTGGTCCAAGAGGCGGAGGTCGGAGTTGGACTCCTCGGCAGCAGACGGGGTCTGGAGGTGGGGATTCCACTGGTGCTGGTGGTGCAGTGCAGGACCAGGGAAAGGAGCCAGCACAGGCCGTCGCAGAGGTGCCTGTGTGCAATCCTGTCGCTGATACTGTCACTGCATCATCTTGCACCAGCAGGGAAGCCTATGTCCAGACCCGTTTTCAGGCAGGGGATGAGCTTACAACAACTGGCCACTAGCACCAGTGGAATCCCCACCTCCAGAGCAGACGGGGTCTGGAGGTGGGGATTCCACTGGTGCTAGTGGTGCAGTGCAGGACCAGGGACAGGAGGCAGCACAGGCCGCCGCAGAGGTGCCTGTGTGCAATCCTGTCGCTGATACTGTCACTGCATCATCTTGCACCAGCAGGGAAGCCTATGTCCAGACCCGTTTTCAGGCAGGGGATGAGCTTACAACAACTGGCCTTCCTCTGCCTGCAGACGTGGTTATCCAGGTATGGGTTGAGCCTGTCCTGACTGGTGTGGCGTTGCGTCAACGGGCCATGCGAGGTGACCTGCAGTCTTTTCTTGGGGAGACTGCACGTCATCTCGAATGGCTCGTTGACCACATTGGCCTACTGGGACGGGTCACCCAGGCCGGATTCCTCCGTTTGCTGGAGCTTGTTCTGACCCCCTCCTCAACTGAAAACCCTATGCGCCAGTCGTCCTCCGTGCCATCTTTCCACCATTTGTCACCTGGGTGCCCTGTGGAGCTGCCTCTGACCGTGCGGCCAGGCTGGTGGAGGACACATCCCTGCCACAGTCGGGAGTTGGAAGTCCAGCAGGGGTGGCCTCCTGCACCCCAGCCGGAGGAGGATGTGCAGGCAGCAGGAGCACGGGCACAGGCACAGGCACAGCAGCAGCAGCAACGAGGTGGGAGCCATGATGGCTCGGGGCCTTCGACATCGGAGGGGCAGGCATCGGCCGGAGGGCAGGAGGACCCAGGACAGGCAGTGTCTTCCATGTGGCAGGGGTTGGGCCATGCCATAGATGCGGAGCGGCAGCGGGCGGAAGAGTCACGGCTCACGATGGTCAGGGCAGAGAACTCCATGCGGAGGGCCCTGATGCGGGCCGAGTGCCTCGAAGCAATCCGCAGGGAGTTGGAGGAGAACATGTTGTCATCCCTGCGGACCCTCGGGGCCATGAAAGAGGACCGCCTCCGGGACATTGAGCAGGAGTTCGATGATGCCCTGGCCCGGAACATCCAGAAGTGAGCCATCGGACTAGCCAGCTGCCCTTGTAAATAGTTCTTTAGGGTTACGTTTCTTTTGGATTTTTTTTTTTTTTGGAGCGGTTGGACAATGCCGAAACTTCTTGTATATAGTTCTTCATTAGGTAGGGTTTTATTTCATAGGTTTCATTTTAAGGATTGGGCACATGGACCCTGGATGTTCACATTGTAAATAGTTTGGCAATGGATTTGGATTATTATTTTTTTTTTTCATGGATCAATGTTTTTTTTATTATTTTTGCACCTTGGATTTATTTTCTCAGACTAACACTTTGGAGACTTGCTTTTGGATTGCTTTTCATTTGGATTTCATGCATCTTTTTCATTTATTGGACATGCAGGATTTCATTTTCCATTTTCTTCTGTTCCATTTCATTCCCTTGTTTTTCTGTTTAATATATTATCATTTGGTACTTCAATGTGTGGTATTCTCTCTTTGGTTTCATGCATCTCACAATGTGTGTTTTATCATTCACATGCTCTCATTGTGTGTGTTTGACGGATATATGTGGATGTGCAGACTAGCCATTTGGGATGCATCATGTGGTGGTGATTTCTTGGTGGGGTGGATGTCATACCTGGTGGTGTGTTTGGACTGGGATGGCATGGGGGGTGTGTTGAGGGGGCATGGGGACCATGATTGTGGATCGTCATGAGGTGTTGGGGGGACATGTGTGGGGGCCTGCTGGCAGGTGCCCTTCACTGCTGGGGGGTGGGGGTGCAGGGGGACATGAGTGGGGGCCTGCTGGCAGGTGCCCTGCACTGCTGGGGGGTGGGGGTGCAGGAGACATGTGTGGGACATAAGTGGGGGCCTGGTAGAGGGTGCCCCTGACTGCTGGGGGGTGGGGGTGCAGGGGGACATGAGTGGGGGCCTGCTGGCAGGTTCCCTGCACTGCTGGGGGGTGGGGGTGCAAGGGGACATGTGTGGGACATGAGTGGGGGCCTGCTGGCAGGTGCCCTTCACTGCTGGGGGGTGGGGGTGCAGGGGGACATGTGTAGGACATGAGTGGGGGCCTGCTGGCAGGTGCCCTGCACTGCTGGGGGGTGGGGGTGCAGGGGGACATGTGTGGGACATGAGTGGGGACCTGGTGGAGGGTGCCCCTGACTGCTGGGGGGTGGGGGTGCAGGGGGACATGAGTGGGGGCCTGCTGGCAGGTGTCCCTGACTGCTGGGGGTTGGGGTGCTGGGAGACATGAGTGGGGACCTGGTGGAGGGTTCCCCTGGATGCTGGGGGGTGGGGGTGCAGGGGGACATGTGTGGGACATGAGTGGGGGCCTGCTGGCAGGTGCCCTGCACTGCTGGGGGGTGGGGTGCAAGGGGACATGTGTGGGACATGAGTGGGGGCCTGTTGGCAGATGCCCTGCACTGCAGGGGGGTGGGGGTGCAGGGAGACATGAGTGGGGGCCTGGTGGAGGGTGCCCTGCACTGCTGGGGGGTGGGTGTGCAGGGAGACATGTGTGGGACATGAGTGGGGGCCTGCTGGCCGGTGACCTGCACTGCTGGGGGGTGGGGGTGCAGGGGGACATGTGTGGGACATGAGTGGGGGCCTGCTGGCAGGTGCCCTGCACTGTTGGGGGGTGGGGGTGCAGGGGGACATGTGTGGGACATGAGTGGGGCCCTGCTGGCAGTTGCCCTGCACTGCTGGGGGTGGGGGTGCAGGGGGACATATGTGGGACATGAGTGGGGGCCTGCTGGCAGGTGCCCTGCACTGCTGGGGGGTGGGGGTGCAGGGGGACATGTGTGGGACATGAGTGGGGGCCTGCTTGCAGGTGCCCTGCACTGCTGGGGGGTGGGGGTGCAGGGAGACATGTGTGGGGGCCTGGTGGAGGGTGCCCCTGACTGCTAGGGGGTGGGGGTGCAGGGGGACATGAGTGGGGGCCTGGTGGAGGGTGCCCTACACTGCTGGGGGGTGGGGGTGCAGGGAGACATGAGTGGGGGCCTGGTGGAGGGTGCCCTGAACTGCTGGGGGGTGGGGGTGCAGGGAGACATGTGTGGGACATGAGTGGGGGCCTGCTGGCAGGTGACCTGCACTGCTGGGGGTTGGGGGTGCAGGGGGACATGAGTGGGGGCCTGCTGGCAGGTGCCCTGCACTGCTGGGAGGTGGGGGTGCAGGGGGACATATGTGGGACATGAGTGGGGGCCTGGTGGAGGGTGCCCCTGACTGCTGGGGGGTGGGGGCACAGGGGGACATGAGTGGGGGCCTGCTGGCAGGTGCCCTGCACTGCTGGGGGGTGGGGGTGCTGGGAGACATGTGTGGTACATGAGTGGGGGCCTGGTGGAGGGTGCCCTGCACTGCTGGGGGGTGGGGGTGCAGGGGGACATGTGTGGGACATGAGTGGGGGCCTGGTGGAGGGTGCCCCTGGATTCTGGAGGGTGGGGGTGCTGGGAGACATGCGTTGGTGATCAGTAGTGCAAGGTGACATGTGGGTTGGCTGGGGGGCATGGCCATGGTGGATTTGATGCCTGCGGGACATGACCAGGGATGCAGGGTAGTCCCCTGTGGTGTGGGCTGCCTGCAGGGGCCGTGGAGGGTGTAGAGGGAACACCTGGGAGGACCCACATGGCCAATTCACGTGTAGTACTCTCCGGCACCCCTGGAATACACGTACCCTGCTGAAATTTCGTGTGGAACTTCCTACGCACCCCGGAATACACTTAACCTGCTGTATTCCCGTGTGGAACTTCCCGCGCACCCCGGAATACACATAGCCTGCTGTATTCCCGTGTGGATCTTCCCGCGTACCACGAAATACATGTACCCTGCTGAATTCGCGTGTGGAACTTCCCGTGCACCCCGAAGTACACGTACCCTGCTGTGATCGCGTGTGGAACTTCACGCGCACCACGAAATACACGTACCCTGCTGAATTCGCGTGTGGAACTTCCTGCGCACCTTGACATACACGTACCCTGCTGCATTCACGTGTGAAACTTCACGCGCACTTTGAGATACACGTACCCTGCTGCATTCGCGTGTGACACTTCACGCGCACCCTGAAATACACGTACCCAGGCCAATCGCGCGTGGTACTTCCCGCTCACCCCGAAATGCACGCACGCGCGATTTTTCATGCAGCGGGTGTCCGTGTTTGTCGCATACCCCTTTGCATGTCATTTGTCCTAGAGGCCCACGGTATGGGACATTCATCAGAGCTGTACATAGGTGCTTTTTGTTAGCGCACATTTTGGTGCACATTTATTTCAGGCGCAGGGATGCTACCGCCTGCATTCTTGTGGCAGACATGTGTGGGCCTGTGCACGTCTTTGCCCGTGCGCTGGTTTGCCCTATTCGATTCCATGAATTCGTGTTGTAGGCGAGCGTGTGGGCGTTCCGCGCACTTGCCTCCTATACCTCCCCCGTGACGCCCATATTTTCACACGTTGTTCCCCATTCCGAGTGTTACGCCCCGTGTTCCGTCTACTTTTGTTATGTGCGCCACGCTATGTGCGATTTCGCTGTGGCCGTGGCACACGCCGTTAGATGACCTGTGCGCCGGCGTGCGCTGCGCACTTTTTCAGCGCACATCCAATATTTTTCTCGCGCACAGACTTCCATGAATCGATGTGCGCTTGTTTCCCTGCGATTTTCGCACTTGCACTGCGATTCTCGCTCTTTCACTGCGAATCGCACGTTTTCGCACGCTTGCGTCGAAATTTTCGGCACACATTAATTCCATGAATCGGCCTGAATATAATGTAACTGAATGTTCCAGGTTTAAAGATAAAAAGAGAAAGAATCACAAAGTAACTGTACATTGAAAACATGGCTCCCACTTGAAAAATGATTAGCTTAGCAAGGGGGCACTGGAGGGTAACCACCAAGGAGCTCATGTTCCATTGTGGCGGAACGATATTGAAAGGCGTAACAACGAAAAGCGTAACAGCCTTGAGTAAGGCTTTAACACCTTTCAATCACGCCACGCCGCCCAGTCAATCATTTGTATGGCGGAGAGGAGCTCCTTTTCTCCACCATACAATGTTCTGAACGTGGGCTAATGTTAAGCCAGTTTCTCCAGGAGTCTGTGTAAGTTAAAGGGCACTATTGTTGAGATTTATTTTCCTCCAACTCAATGCTCACAATCATGTATACCCTGTGTGAAAATATCAATGATTAGTCAATAGTGCCTTCTTTGGATATGTTTTCCATTCTAGCTCATAATACCTGTCCACTTGCTCTGTGGTTTCACAGAGGCACATGGATTGTCCAAACATCAGGGAAATAATGTTCTGACTATTAGGGTTGGCTGGAATTTATTTTTATAGGTAGCCTCTTGTGTGACTTGCTAGGCAGGAATCCAGCTATGATCTCCATCGGTTGGAGGTGTGTTGCCATCATGCTTTCCTTCCCTCTTCCAGGGGTAGTTCAGGACTCTTACTCCACCGCCACTGTGGATCCCGAGTTTCATTAGCTCTCACAATGACTGCTCACATCAAACCTCTGTAGCCTCCAGCAGCTTATTCATCATTAACATCTATCCTCACGATCCTGTCCTGCTGGAAATGGGCAGAGTGTCTGATTTACGCTGCATGCATCATTTAGGTCACAATAAACATCGCTTCTGAACCAAATATTAGGCAGATGCCTTAGTAATGCGTTGGTCAAAACGCTGTTCAACCAGTTACTATGTGGTTTGCAAGGTGTTTCCAATCTCCCAGGAGATTATTTCCTGGTGAATGAAAGTTTTGTTGAAAAGGGGAACTGGCCATGATGGAACATGTTACACTCCGCTCCAGGGAGTCTGTCTTGTAGGACATTTGGGGGCAATACATCGAGTGGCATGACATCTGTTGTGGCTAACCCGTTCTTTTAAACACTATTGAAAATCTGTGTAATATATGCAATTTTGTTATTCTTCTCTCTTTCTCTCTCTCTCCCTCCCTTTCTTATCATCATTGTCTCTCTTCCTATTGCTGTCATGTATTCTTTATAGTACAACACATGTTTTCTCCATGTTATTCCATTTAAAATAGAAATCACACTATTTTGTGTTTTGATACCTTCTATTGGACTGACTGAAAATGTTGTGCTGCGATTGACAATGACGGGAGAGATAATTCTGAGAATCAGATAGGCTGGCATGCATGCTGGGATATTCTTCTATAACAGGGCAAATCTAAACACAGAACCATTGACATGCACACAAAGCAGTTTAAAATAGGACCCTGTTTGAAGAGAAGCTAGCATTTACATAATTAAAGTTGTCCAGTATGTTGTGATTACCCACCCATGTGAAAGTGCTTTCTAAAATGGAGGCCTAGTGAACTTGAAATAATGTATATTTCTGTTCATGGTGCATGTGTAACAGTGTTTTCATTTAGAGGTACATTTGCATTGCTGAACCACTCTGCTCGAAAATGAACATGTTCATGTCCTGACTGATCTTTCTGCTGGGCGAATGCTGACTGACTGCAGTGGCTATAACAATTAACAATACTTTACAAAAAGGACATTACTCTGCTATGCATCTTGGTTAGTAAATCCTTTTAGGTATAGGCAAACACAGCGTGACATCTATGTCTTGGCTTTGGTGCATAATTACTAACACCTACATTAAATTGAGTCGTACGTTATCGGTGTTCTCATGGTATCTTGCCTGATGGGTAAGGCTTCCAAGTTCATCATAGTGAAACATGAACCCCATGGTTCTTTTCGAACCTCTGCTTTTTAGGTTGCGTGTCTACAAATACATCAGCTCCCATGTTCTTCTGTTCCTTATATTTGGGATATCGAAAAATCAATACCCAAACAAACAGGCCCTCTAATGTGAGTCCTTCTTGATTGAAGTGGTTTCCTACCAGTGTTTTTTTATGGCCTATGATGCATGCCAGTGTACGTTTATTGGTTTTGCAAAGTTCCTGCTAGAGTTTACCTACACACCTTGCTTGTGGGAATTCCTTGAATTAAATGAGGTACACAATGTTGGACGATTTGCAGCTGTAAGTCCCATGAATCTGTATTGTTCCATTCTGTGGGGTTGCTATAGCAAATGTGGTGTAGATTTGTAAGCAGGCTTTGCACCTCCTCATTTTGATTGTGTGGGTTCCAGGTCTCATTTGTACTTGATCCATTGGAAATACGCTTATGGTCAGGCACTGTACTATATGACAATTCACTAGGTGCGTCTCTTCTACCCAAGGGGAGCCCCTTCTCATTATAGGGAGGTGAGACCACTACCCAATATTTCCCCTAGGGGTGGTTTAATGTGGGAGGACCTCATGGGGAGGGTCTCCTCTCCTGGGGATAAGGACAAAAAGTCAGCACAACACCCCAAACCTAACCCTCTCAAGCCCGTTTCCACCTTTCCACCAATCTCCCACCCCTTGATAGTACTTCTATTTGTTATTGTAACATTGTACCAGTTACTACTGAGACAAAGAATATTGCTAAGAATATACATACTATGACTAACTCCATTACTGGCACAAAAAAGATCACCCAAAGCATGAAGATTACCAACACGAACAGTACCTTAATGAGGTGTCCACCAGGAGCCATGACAAATGGCACAGAGAAGATACAGGAACAATATAGATTTCTCCCGGCATTGTCGTCCTGCGAAATACATAGACACTGATGAAGGACTTCTAGTAAGACAGCCGCAGACAAGCACAAATGACAGTCCAGCCTGGGAAGTTAAAAGGGGATGCAGAGGATGTGGCGGGAAATCCGAGAGCATTCCGCTACCAAAGCAAGAGGCCGATGACAGGAGTCCTTTGCCCAGTTTGTGGAGCAGGTCAAGGACATGACTGGACCCTGGAAGACAGTGACATGACCTTTGGGAAGTTGGACCAAGCAGTGAAGAGACCAGGTAGAAGGTACATTGACCTCTCGCGTTTGGACGGGACCTCAAACGGGATGATCAAGTAAGATCCACACTCATGGTTGAACCTCATGAGTAGCACCATGAAACTGATAAACAACCTTAAACAGATACCTTCGGCATGGAAAACCGCAACTATAGTGCACATCCATAAACATGGACCTGGAGACGATCCGACAAACTTTCGCCCAATTGCACTACTTGACCCCCTGGGGAAGCTGTTTGCATCCATTCTTCTAAAAAAACTCAACCAATGGGCATCTGACACACAACGATTCTCAATAAGACAAACTGGCTTCACCCCAAACGTGGGTGGGTACAAACATCAATGTACTTCTGCTAAATCTGATAAAACACGAAGCAATTCACAACAAAGGAATAATCTACGCGGCCTTCATAGACCTTCATATGGCCTTTGATGGAATCTCTTGACAAAAACTTTGGAATAAACTTGAAAAATGGAAATGCCCAAACGACATCTTGGGGCCAATCAGACAACTCTACTCAAATACCTCAATAACAATAAGACTCACAAGAGAAGGCGATACAACGCTGAAAATATCCACTGAAAATGGACTAAAACAAGGATGTCCTCTAGCAGCTACATTACACAACCTCTTCACCGCAGACATCGCGACTTATCTCCAACCCGATGCCCTCAACCCTCCAAAGGTCAACTCAACACCAGTAAAGATCATGACATATGCAGACGACATCATCCTGTTGGATAAGACACCCTCAGGCCTCCAAAATAGTCTCTCACAACTAAACCAATATATGAATCTCAATGAACTTACAATTAATACAAAGAAGACGAAAATCATGTAACTGAGCAGAACATCCAATAAAAAAGAAAAACAACTAAAAATCTATTTAAATGGCAACCAACTAGAAGAAGTAACCACATTTAAATACCTGGGAATCCACATAAATCAATCCAAATCTGAAAAGGAATGAACAGCGAAACTGGAACAAAAGATCCAATCACTGGCGAGACAAGGATGCGTGATCCAGCAAAAGTACGGCAAATACTCATTCAAATCCATAACAACATATTACAAACAAAAAGTGATCCCAACAATAGTTTATGGAACAGAAGCAATGATGAATACCACGGATTACGACTGGAAAAAACTAGAAGATTCCTTCTGGCGCAAGATCCTGCAACTGCCACCATCTTTCCCCATGCCCAGAATCAGACACGAAGCAGCAGTACAATCCATAAACTCAATTGTCCTGTGGAAACTTCTCGACCTATACCGCAAGCTTCTCACAGATGAAAAAACACCAGCAATCCAAATCTTAAGATCTTACCCCGGAGCAATGAACAACACAATCCTTGACAAGTGGAAAGACAATCTTGAACGATTTATGACAACTGAAGAAATCTCCCCTGAAATGCTCACGTTGCACCCTCAACACGCAAAAGCAAAACTGATGAGAAATGATTGGATAAAAAACACTGAGGAAAAAACAAAATACAGTCTGAATATACAATGTAAAACAGACATTAGATCAATCAATGAACTCCCAGCCTACCTGACCATCTTTCCCCACAACAAAATGCGAGCAATGTATCTGAAAATCCGGATGAACATAATACCAACCCGCTTCTACTTAGCAAAAACGAGACAAATCCCTCCAACAGAACATTTTTGCCATTTTTGCTCAGACACACAGAAATCAGAAACACTCTTCCACCTACTCATGGAATGCAACGATCTTTCAGAACAAAGAACCAGACTCGGTGATTACTACAAGATTAGAGAACAGACAATGGAGACAGAAAAAAGATGGACGGCGATGCTCAATGGGAAATCAAACAAACTCATTCTCACAATATGCCAATTCCTACAAGAAATACTAAATCTTGACAAACATGCCACAAATTAAAAAGGAAAACTCTGCAAAATCTGAGACAAATGAAAAGTTTAAATTAAACTAACATTTAAAAATAAAAAAAATAAAAAAAAGATGTCAATTATGAAACACTGTCCAATCACATGCACTGACCAAATACATTAGATACATTATACCACATCTGGAGGGAGTGGTTTCTCCTCTATGCAATTTCAAATCAATTGATTCTGGGTGAGACACTCACTCACTTGCTCACTTACTGAATGGCTGACTGATGGAGCGGAAGAAGGGGAGAAATGAAAAGGGGATAGATTGCTTTCAGTTGGACACTTTTTTGATTACAGTCAGCACACTACAAGTGCTGCCTAGCTGGAGTTAAAGAACCAGGCCTTCTTGAGTGGAAGAGAAAGCAGAGATCCCCAAAACAACAACAGAACCAGACTGTTGTGAAAGGCTGATCCCTTCTTGCTGACTCATTTCCACCTGTTCCTAGATGGGGAGAGTTGAAACAGTCCTTAAGAGGGTGCTCACCTCTTTGGGAGATAGCCAAAAAGATTAATATGTAAGTATAATGTCAAAGGAAAATCTAATTCAGAGGGTAAACATTCGCCAAAGGGAAATAGATGAAATCCCGATCCATGTCAATTGTACGTACTGAGGGGTGGGGGTAAAGTAATTGACTGTACATCCAGAGAAGTTAGGGATATGTGTATGTGCTTCTGGAATTATATATTTGATATAATATCTCCTATGGTGTGTATACTGGGAGGTCCACCGCCTCTTTTTCTGTAATGATCAAACCCTGAAGATGTATTCTAGGAGCCAAAAGGACATCACACTGTGTACATACCTAGACAAACAAGGCCATTGAAGTAATTTACTAGTTATATCTCTGTTACTACATCATTCAAGATACATGAAAATTCGATTAACCCCTACCTGTTTCCCTTCTTTAAGTTGCCCAATGAAAATTATAAATGCACACTTTTGCATGATAATGCAATAGAAAACCACTCAAGACAACCTAGCAAACATATATTTCTATTTTGCATTATGCTGAAATGTTGAGTAGCTTGTCTTACAATTGTGTTTCCTAAATCACTGTTTGAAAGTCTGACATGTTCATTGAGTGGGTGTGGGGAAATGTGCATTTGCAATGAATAAGAAATAGAGTGATTTAGATAGGTAGAAATGTTCTGATTTAATGTGGTTTCCCAGAAAAGGACAATTTTATCTGCAACCTCATACACTGTTCAGTGCATGGTGGATGTGTGCTTAGGATCAATCAAAGTAGATATGGTAATGTGTGTGCTTCAAATACAAAAATGTATATATATGTAAACATAGCATAGAAAGGTGATGTGACCAGTGTACTGATCATGCTGCAATGAATTTGGAATTTCATATATGAATAATGTGTTCATATTTATATTGACTTATTTATTTTAATGTTTATGAAACAATAGGCCTTCTCTGCAACCTTGCATGTGTCCTGTACCAAAAGCGGAGGCTTGGTTACAAAAAGGTACGGGGTATTCGTTAGTCCATTCAATACTGCTATCTTATGGCTCCACCTGGGACCACTTCTAGATTGATAAGGGAGAATGCATGTCATCTTTGAAATGAACTATCAGCTACTACAACATATACTGGGCGGCACGACAAGAAACGTTTTCATTGGTCGGTACCTTGCTCACCAAACTTGGCTATGGCAAGTCTTCAGCAAATGCACTACAAATGAGAGTAAGGAGTGAGAAGTCCAAGATCTGCATTCTTCCAATTAAATAAGACACTATACCTATCCATAGGAAATGAGACATAAATATTTTTGAGAATCTGTGGGGAGTTGAGGCTGTTGCTGGGTCGTTTCTGGCTTTATGAACAGACACTCTTCGTGAATTATGGGTCATATGTAAGAAAAGACCATGTTCTGAATTATTCTGACCTATATTAATTGAGATTTTAGCTACAATAAATGCAAGTGTTATTACTTTTCCAACCAATGGGGGCATGTTGATCCATTCTTTACTAGGGATACCTTATGATTACTCCACACCTGGCATTCAAAGGTTGTTTGTTCTTTAATATCTAAGAGAAATATGATTTTCTGCCTTGGGAATACTTATCTCATGTTCTCCTCTGGACTTTTCAAGCCCTCCCTTAATTCTTCCATAACCTTGAAGAGGGGCTGCCCATCTACTTGCCTGCGTCCTGCATAAATCTGTCCTTCAGTGGATTCAGCAATTTTAAGTTTTCATCAAACTTCCAAACCTCAGTTCACTTCAATGTGTGCTATGGCTTCCATTTTAATAAAAATGTGTTAGCTATTTACTTGTATGTTTCTATGTTAAATTATCTACGTACATCATTTGTGTTGCGTTTCAGCGTATACATTTCTTGTGTTATAGTCTTCACATCTTTGTTGTGCAAGCAATATTCTCCGTGTCTAAATGCATGTTTGGGCTAATGTCTGCGTTTCTTCATGAACGGGGCATATTTGCTTCATGTCTATTGCATGTCAGTCTAAAAGCAGGTCTGCTTATTCTTGCCATCTTCGGTTAGATCAAGTCCACCTCTTCCTTTATTGATCCGGGATAAGGCTGGTACAGTTGCCATAGTGCATAGTGTTTGTTTCCTTTACGATATTGGGGTGGCAGAGTGGCAGTTACCATAATTGACTTATGTATCTGTCTCTAGACACACTGTTTTGATTTTGAAACCTTATCACTCAACATTCATAGCCTCAACTACCACTTTTAGCCCCTCTATCCAAAAGTCAATAAGGCTCTTTGCCTTTCATTGCATTCCAAAAATGATTACTTGTACACAGAAGGGCTCTCTGTACAGCTGCAGCCCCAGTCCTCCACGCAGACCCTTCTCCCTTGGCATACTAGGATAATGTTAGGGATATGCCGTGTGAGCTCAGTAATGCTCTCGTACTAAAGCACTACAATTTAATTCATATTGTTCTGTAATTAATAAAAAAACAAAAATATAAATTAAATAGTAATAAAAATCGAGCATATTGCGAATGCTTATTATATCCAGCATTTAAATGTCATAAATGCTGCCTTTATTTCCTATCACCGACTGTGAGCATACTTGCTTCGTAACACCTCGTAAACAAAAGGAAGTGTATGGAACATCTAAGAATCCCAGGATTATGAACTATTCAGATCATTTAAGTGAGGGAAACAGAACATATAATGAAGACAGTTTGAGGATGGAGATTGTGTGCTATGCCAAGCATATGCATGTGCTTGGTAGAGTGGGAATGGCCTCATTATAGTCTGGAAGGTGGGTTTACAGTAGGTTCAGGCAACCATGTAGGTATGTGAACTAGACATTGAGATTAGATGATTTCCTAAAGAGGAAGGTTCTCTGCCTCCTGCAAAAATGCAGGTGTTTTTCCACAGCTCTACAAAGCTACCATGTGTCCAAGTAGTTCATTTTATAATGAAAATCCCACTACAGTTAGAGTTTTGCCTTCCAAATGTCTTTTTTACATTCTATCTGAGGCAGACTTGTCATTTTTTCCATAATTCTCTCATGATATTTGTGCAGTGCAGCCCCATACACACAGACATCTTTATACAGAGAAACACTTTTCCTGATCCAAAATTCTGCAGGAGCCCCAACAGAGTGACAGATGCCGCACACATGCTACTTTTACTTCTGAATATTGAGGCTGTCGCAATAGTATTGATATGTCCTGGGTACAAACAATTTAATATTTTGGTGATTATTGTGGAAAATGATATGTGCTCCAAAAACAGCACCTATTATGCACCCAATGCTTTAATCACAGATATATATATATATATATATATATATATATATATATATATATATATATATATATATATATATATATAATTTTCTATTTTATTTTTTAAATATAATCATGTATAGACATATTAATGCTACCAAAATGATCTTGTATTCAATTCAAAGTCAGCCATGAGCCCTCATTAGTGCCATTTGTCCACTTCCCCTTTTCATCTAGTATTTTCTCTAACCTTTCTCCAAATCTTCTCACATCCAGTACAACTTCTCAATGCACTCTCCTGCACCAAAACAGTTCTTAGTATTTTAATGACATCAATACCCCAAGCAGTTACAGCTAATGACACACACATACAGTTCCAGACACTGAATATACTCCCCTTGCTCCAAACTATTTCCTTTCAAAACTACAGTTTGTTCTCTTATGAAATCTTTGCAAGTCAAATTTTTGCCCGTTCACCAAAAAGTTTGGTACAGCCAGTAGAAACAAGTTCACAGTTGTGTTGTGGTTAGATTAGTACACCAAGGTGTAAAGCATTTACTCATTGCTTTACTGCTCTTGGACTTTTTTTTCTTCCCATTTGCAGTTAGAAAAGCAGCACAAAACAGAATTAACGTTATGTAACTGCCATGCTTTCCTCCTCCGTTTTTGAGGTGCACTTTGTTTTATGCCTGAATGGCAGTGGTAGAAGTGTACGAAAAGAAGTAGTGGAACTATGTTCCATGCTGGTATTCCGGTCCTCTCCACAAACCCCATTGCCACGCCAACCCCCAACGCACAATCCAAACCCCCGAACAAACACACCTGCTGTTTAAGGGAATGTTCAGTCCAGTGCACTGAAGTGCCAGTTTCAACTTCTTTCTATACTTTTATTTAAAAACGAAACCATTTTAATGTAGAGGGGCACCGCTCCCAACCGCTCGCGCCCACTTTGACCACTGCAGAATGGCATTTTCTTGCAGGAGTAAAATGAATGGGCTCCCGTGGAATCTACTACCAAATAGCACGTTCTAAGAGCAGGCTGATTGTTTTGGAAACCATTGTAAATTATATCTGCAACGTATGCAAAAAGCATTTACATTTATTTAGACAATGGAGGTCACAGTGACAAAATGAAGTCATTTTTGCCTGTTCTTACTTCTTTTATTTTCCACTTTGTTTTGTAAAAGTGGGAAACTGCATACAGTGGAACATACAGCATGTAACTGCTAAGCATGCTGGTCCCTTGCTCGCCATTACTATGTTAAACAAAATTATATAATTAAAGCACTATACTGTCTCCAAACGATTCTAATAATCAACTGTAAGCTTCCACCTGCTCCAAACAATTCTGTATTTTTTCTCCTCACACACTAGGCACTGACATTAGGATTCTCTCCTTCCTAACAGTCATACGATGGTTCCATGTTCTTTCATCGCCTGCAAGTTCATCCCCTACCATTTCAACGTGAACATTCTAACGAAAAGGTTCATCATTTTTTTTGTACTTTTTTTGGGGGGTTACCACCCTTGACCCCCTCCCCCACCTATTTTTAGCTATTCCCTAAAGTCCCAACCCCTTATCTACGCTTTCCCACCCCCCCCCCCCTAAAAAATTCGATGAGTGTTTTTGTTAGAATATTCACGTTGAGATGGCAGGGGATATAATTGCAGGCGATTAAAGGACGTCGTACATAGGTTCTTTCATCGCCTGCAATTTCATGCAACAATGGCATATTCCATGTCACTGTTCTTCCTCTATCACACCTACAACATATTGAAAGTTCTTTCTCTAATTCAACTAAATCCTAAATTAATGTTCTCTCTCTCCATCAACTAAGCATATTTGAATGTTCTCCCGCTTGCTAAACTGCTGTAACAAATTCCTGCTGCTTCCGCTGCCTACAAGACTAATCATTAATTCAAACAGTTGATGTCCATTGAACGCATTAAAGTCCAAATTCATGCCAATCTCTTTGCCCCAATGCTCAAATAAATTTGAAACAGTGTGAACCAAAGAGACAGTCAATATTTGGGTGATTCTGAAGATACGCAAATATGTGTGCCTGGACAAGGTTCTGATAGATCGACATTCATATAAATAGGTAAAAAATGCACCAATTAATATAGGATAGTAGAATAGGCCATTGTAGTCAACAAGGCAGACAGAACACGGTGCCATCTAGTAGCCATTACTGGAAGTTCACCCACAGATCAAAGGCACAGAGCAATCTATCTAAGTTAATCATATTAAGTTAAAAGCTCGCTTTTAAATTTGTCTATGCGTGCAGTGTAAGGTAATAACAATTTTCTGATAGGAAAAAAGCACACTTTTCAACTAAGTTGCAAACCCACAATGATGTCCTGTGTGGCTCTGATATGGAGGTGAAGCTAGTGTATTGGCTACTAGATTGTGCTGTGTTGTTGGCATATTATTGGCTGACATGGTCAATTCAACTATCACAACAGAGGTAGATTTTCTTTGTACTTGCTGTTTTCATACCCACCATCCTATTGATGGGACATGGCTGATGTGTGATATGAAAGAATCCAGATTAACTATTTACATCAATGACGTCTGACCCACCATATGATATGGATGGTTACAGGTGAGGTTATAGTTTGTTGTCTCAGATTTTAGATATTTAGACATCCTCAAAGGGATTGCGTGGTTGACAGTATATTTTGCCGGGTGGAATGTGGCCATTTAACGTAGATCCCTTTGAGGCACTGAGCCATGAAATCGATGAGAGCATGTTAGGTTTAATTTCCTACACTTGAAAAGATAAACACATGTGGAGTTTCAAATAAATTCAAGCAAGTTGTACTGCTATTAAAGCTATGGAAATAATGTGTAAAGACTTACTGAACTAACAAGATGGCGTTTTGTCTAAAATATGAAAAATAGTGTTGGTATAAACAAATACATGTTTAATAAGAGTTAACTGCTAAAAATAAGTTAGAGCTCTTTCAGAAGATGATATATAACATCTGGTCCTCTTCTGTGTTAACAAATTAGAAACATTGAACTATCACATAAATCCAGTTAAAAAGTACTTTCACTGTACCGCTCAATGAGATGTGTTTCATTTAGCCCCTTCAAATACTAACATTGATACCAAAGGCAATACTTTTATTCAGACAGCCACTTTGATGCATGTTATTCCAGAATAGAGTTAAGATTCGACAACTAGAAGAGACTATAACATACTCTACAATAAATAGAGTCTCCTATAAAACACTGTGTATACTGGCTCAGCAATGATTGAATTAAGCTGCTCCATAAATGAGCAGATACTGCTTGGAATGGAAGCACAGACGATATAAGCAAGAAGCTGACCAACCAAGGATTATCTAGATTTAACGTACAGATAATCATTTAAATGGTGGCAAATATTTAAAAACATTAAATGATATTCTGTTCGCTGACAATTACCCCAATAATCAATGCCTGAAAGCCAGACATAAGTTAAATGCTCGGGCTCTCAAACAAACAGCAACAGAAATCACCCTCCATGCTCTCTGATCTATTCCCAGTGACTGCTGGCGTTCGACAAGCAGGTTCCTGATATAGACAAGCACATTTGGTTACTGTGGTAAGACTGAGTAATAGCAGACATGACAGATAAATGTGTATCTCACCAGAAGGTCTATTCAGCATTTTTACAGCAAAGCGGTTGGATCAATCTCCTACCAAGATTATAGAATTTTCTCTCCGTAATAAATGGCGGTCCTACATCAAAAATTGTTGGGGATGGTACAACATAAACTGAAGCTTTCTCTTGGTATCCCACAACTCTAAGACAAATATCCAAATAATACAGTTTTTAACATAATTTGAATAAGTATTTGCCTCTTTGGGGACACATTTTAGACAAATGTCCTAATAATAACGTTTTTAACCTACGTTTAGTAAATCCTTGATCCTCAGATGACACACTGATATACAACGTTATATCCAATGAAGTGGCCAACATAAAATTCCAAATCCAAATCCTCACACATATTTAGCTTCTTGTTTTCCCTAACTAAATGCCACATGTTCTAAAAAGTGGGCAACAAAAAAGTTCACAAATCCTGCTCCAAAATGTCCAAACCAAATGTCAAATTCAACAAACAATACAGTCATACTGGGAAGGCCCTTCCTGCAGCTACCAAATGCCCATCCGTTATTTGGTCTTTCTGCTTTCATGACGTGACTGAAGACCTCTCACAGGTTTCAGGCTTCTGAGATGTATCACCTTGAGCCCTACATCAGCCTTGTAGCATTGACTTTAGGTTTTTTCTCATACCTTGGGTTTTCGGTATTCACTTCAAGTCTCTCCCAGACCTTGGGTTTCTCAATATGCACTTCAGAATTTTCACAGAAATTGCATTTCTCAGCATTCATTTCTCCAAGTCTTTGGGCTTTTCAAAACTCACATTAGGTCTCTGCCAGAGCTTGGATTTCTCAGCATTCACTTAATTTCTCTCCCAGAATTTGGGTTTCTCAGAATTCACTTTCGGTCTCTCTCATGACCTGGGTTTTTCAGCATTTACTCCAAGTCTCTCTCAGACCATGGGTTGCTCAGCATTCAATTCAGATCTCGGATAGACCTTTGGTCACAGAGTATCAATTCAGGCATTTTACAGATGTTGGGTTTGTGAACATTAAGTTCAGCTCTCTCCCAGACAATGTGGTTCTCAGTGTTAACACCAGGTCTCTTACAGGCCCTGGGTTTCTCAGCAATGACATCTGGAGCAATAGGCATGTCTCCTCCTTCGAGGAGTCTCACTTCTGGTAGATTCAAATTAAGTTATTTGCCTTCAGGATTCAAATAGGTTTCACAATCTGGCTTTAGGACTCTCATATAGGCCCAATCCTGGCTTTATGCTACCCTGTAGGTCCCTTCTCAGGTATGCCTGTTTCCAGAGTAACTGTTGCAGTGTTGCCAGAACTGATGCTACCTCTTCCCACGTACCCCATATATCCAGGGATGAGTTTGAAGCCCATCTCCTTCCCATCAAACTCACCGTCCTCTGCTCATTGTCCCTCTTTATAATTTTTGGTGGACTCTTTGTGACTGTGTGGGACAATGGGATTAGCAGGGACTGCTATGAATCTGTTTCTGGGTTTTGGGTTTGTGCAGGGATTGAGTTACTTCCCAACATATTTTCACCTATTTATTTCCCTCTGCAGTGGATAATACAGTGATTTCTTGCACCTGCTCATCTTGTAATTCTATAAGCTGCACTTACCATCACCACTATCTTGGAATCTTCCTTGGGCCTGTTCTGGTGTTCACATCATCCGGTTGGAATCTTCCCTTTGAATCTTGTAGCTCTACTGCCCAACCACAGGATTTTAGGTTCTACATTCCCTCACTAGATGCTTTTGGGAAGTTCCTTTCTCTGCCACATGTGCATTGTGCTTCTGACTGTAAATGCAATGCCAGTGTGATAGGGTCTGGTGTGCACATTACCTTGCATTACCATTACTTCCTTCTGGAATGTTTATAAAGAAGATGGCTCTGGATAAACAAGACATTAGATTGTCACCATGTTCAAACAAGCATGAATGAGAACTTGACCTGAGTGTTTTTTCAGGACTCTCTGGTGATTAGTTTCTAAATGACTTTGGAGAAAGGGTTTGCAAGACTACTGCTGGTATAATAACACATCTTGGTTTGGGTTGGGGATCCTGTGGGTTCCCATTATTTTCACCAACTGTGTCACATTATGTAGCATCCAAGTCAACCCTGCCACTAGCACCTGGCCCTCTCACATAAAAGGATGCAACATCTTTAACCTAAGCACATTACCCAAACTCAAATATCAAAAATCTCGAAAAGTCCATAAATGTTGGCAATTCATGGATAAATACGTTGTGGAGGGTTGGGATCTGGGCAGAATGCATTTGACTAGGCTTAATGTGGATCCACTAGAGCCATTCCTGGTCAATGATTTAACCGACATTGTAGTTGTAGAGGAGTTGGGGGAGGGTGCATCATATATGTTGGGATGCAGATAATGAGAGGATGTAGGTGGTGGTATGGGAGGAGTCTGAGGTGGGCCCCAGCAGATGTTTCAGAAGGAGGAAGATACTATGACAGTTGCACCCGGCATGACAGGACATCCAGGGCCTGGACAGTGCCAACATTGTCATTGGCTTTCAGCATTTTAGGTTACTGGAGAGAAAGCAGTAAGGGGTCGGAAAGCCAATCTCATATACAACCTATTCAACACACCAGAGAAGTGGTGTATACTAAATCAGGCTTGCTCCTTTGGGACCACTGCAATGCAAAGCCACATGGAACAGAAGCATGGCTTTGCTAGTCCTGCATGCAGACTATAGTACAGCCATCCCTTTACCACTGCACCCACTAGCAGTAGGGACAGGACTGAGGACTCACATGCCTGCTACCTCTCCAGAACACTTTCACAAGAAGGTCTCAACTCCCTTCACAACATTAACCCACCCAAGCACCAGTTTCTGAATACTGTGGTATTGGCATAATTCACCACCAAAGGCTTGTTCCCTCATCTAGTGCCACCACCACCATTGCTTGTTGCTGGTGGCAGATATTTGGGTGTGCGGCAATTTGGGAAAGCAAGATTGAACTGAATTAAATATCATGCTGGTATTTAATGCCTGCAATGACAGATGACGATGAGTCAGAGGGCCTGTGGCACATGGCAGTAGCGATTGTGCTAGGGAATAGCTAAAGTGGACATGCAGTGGCTGCCCACAGAGACTGAAGGGTAGTTCTGAAATATTTCAGGCTCTCCAAATCTCAGAAAGAGGGAGGGAAAGAGTTAAGGAGTTAATACAGGCCAGAATTAAATTAATAGACAAAATGTTGGCCCACAGGGTTACACCTAAAGCTATGACACAACTGTGCCAACATTTGACATGGTGATCGTATAGATCAGGGACAACACAGTGACTGGTTACTGGTGGTGCGAGATTCGAAATAGAGGCATTTTGGGTTTAGCCCAGACCTGTGCATGCTGCCACATGATATAGCACTGTAAAGAGGTTGTACCAAACATGGTTCCACACTTTGCAGGTACACAGTTTAATTATGCACGATGAAGGTAGTGATATGCTTTTTTTCTTTGTTCTGTAATATGAAAACATTCCACACTTTCCTGCTGGAGCCAGAAGACATGTACTCCTGTGCTCCTCTGGATGAAAAGGGACTGGCAGAGATAGCAGAGGCACATTGGAGTCATGCCCTTTCAGATCTGACAGGCTGTCATTGAAACATCCTGCATAAACGTGGAAGAGTAACTTTGTCTTTCCTTCCTCTCTCTGCAACTGTGTTATTATCATCCACTTACTCTTATCAAGCATTACAGAGTACCAACACATATTGATCACAAACGCTATCTTTGTTGTTATCATCATCATTATCATTATCGTCCTACTCATCATCTGTGGATGTGTGAGTCCTTCATTGAGTCAGAGCACTAAGCGATCATGGAAGACACAATTAAAGGTATGCATTGATACGTATATCATTGAAGGGAATACACGCATTGCAATTAGGAATGTCCATTTATCAGAAGCGCACACATACAATTAAAAGTCACATTCTTCTACCAGAGTATAGGTGACTCAGGAGAAAAAATAAATGTTTGTTTCTTTCTTTATCAGAATACCCACAGCCAACATGGCTTTGTATATACTTACACATCAAATAAAATGAATCACATAAAACAACTCTAATTGCACTTCATATCATATTCTATTACAATTCATGTGAGGAAGATTCAACTAAAACATACACAGTCAATATAATACCGTTAAAATCAATTCACATTCAGTTTAGAATCCCCTGTTATAATACACCTACAATTTCACTGCATTTCAGATGCTATTTTACCATAAAATATAGAAAGTTTCTGGCACTGCCTGCCATAAACATTTGCCACATAAGCGACTTGTCAGCAAAGTGCATTCCACTGCTATTCGATTTAACAT
Organism: Ambystoma mexicanum; assembly: GCF_040938575.1. Taxonomy (NCBI): domain Eukaryota; kingdom Metazoa; phylum Chordata; class Amphibia; order Caudata; family Ambystomatidae; genus Ambystoma; species Ambystoma mexicanum. The sequence goes on along the minus strand of NC_090933.1, from coordinate 1,064,737,108 downwards.
GATTATTTCTTATCATATTCACGATTTCACAATGAATCATTATATGTTTTAAGGACTTAATGGTGTTTCCGCCACATAGGAAACACATACAATCTGATCATAAGAGCCTAATGTTCGCACCCTTTATCTCTTAGACTTGGCTGACATTACTTTTTAGCAATAAATATTGTCTAATAGCAAAACTATTAGGATAGACTACCACATATGTGGGTGATATGATATATGATATGATATGGCATTTATAACGCGCCTATACACAAGTGTTTCAAGGCACGACGAGGCAAGGGGGGGGCAAAGGGAGGACAGACAACGTTCTTACTAGGCCAGGTGTCATTCAGATCGTGCAAGTGCGTGGGAAGGGGTGGAAAAGGAAGAGTGCAAGGGGGGAAAGGGAGAGGGGAAAGTGCAGTACATGGGAAGTGGAATAAATAAGATAAATAAACACTTAAAAAACAGGCAAGTGCAAGGAATTGCGGACAAAGTGCTGGAAAGGGGACTGAAGGGATACAGAAAAATAGTCCCCAAGTGCAGGGGTTGCCAGGGAGGCAGTGCAGGTGCGCAGTTGACAGGGCCTGGGCCAGAGATCAGAAGGTTGGCCAGGTAACTGAGGAAATAAGGGCTCCAGGCAGCAGTGATGAAGAAACAGTAATTTATTTCATTACAGCGACAGCGGCCTATGAGAGCCGAGTGCCAACATGGCTCTCTCCCTGCAGTCTCTCTGTCTCTCATCCACATTCTTAGAACTTAATGAGCTCATAGTGCAGCTCAATGTTTAACTAGGATCTGGTAATACATTTTTATGAACTTGTTTTAACTTACACTTACATCATAACACATCTCATCCCTTATGTGCATACAGCTGTTTACTCCACATAATAATCCTTAAACCAGCCGGGTTTGTTCTTGACTCTATTTGAATGTGTCTCTGCTGCAGACCTTGAATTGTTGTCATCCTTGGAGCACTTATCTATGACACTAGAGTCTCTGATACTGTTATTAGCAAATTCACCATTGTCATGTTCACCATTGTCATGTTTATCATGTGCATTGTCCTTCATGCATTCTGGACATTTCACAATTCTGGACATTGACCAACACTCCCCCCCTTCTACAATTACTACATTGTTTCTTACCGCAGATATTTTCTTGGGACCAATGTATTTGCTTTCTACACATTTGGGAGTGAATCTAGGGTTCTTTATGAGAATACAATCTCCCACTTTCCAGGTATTACTTTTGACACTCTTGTCCTCAACAAATCTTTCTTTGTACACATCCTGTGCTTCTTTGATGAGAGTCATAATTCTCTTGCGATCAATGTTGGAACTCTTGGCTAAGTCCATCCACCCTGGACATAGTTTTGTTCCAGGTTGTCTCCCTTTCAATGACATGAACGGAGATACATGTGTAACTGAGTGTGGTGTGGTACAGTAGTTCCATATCATTTCTCTTTCTACACCAAACCAGCTTAGATTAGAAGCCATGGCCAATTGCAAACCACCCTTTATGAACCTATTGGCTCTCTCAATGAGGCCGTTGGCCCTTGGATGATATAAAGCAGTTCTAGTGTGTTTGATGCAAAATTTCTTCAAGAAAGTTAACATCCTTTCAGAACAGAATTGTACTCCGTTATCAGTGATTAATTCTGTCGGGAAACCCTCCCTGTAAAACACTTCCTCGAAGAATAACACCATCTCTGCAGTGGTTGCCTCACGCAAAGCCTTCCATTCAATCCATTTGGGATGGTAGTCTACTAACACAACAATGTATTTATACCCATTGTCAAGGTTTTGTAATGGTCCCATCAAATCAACTGCAACTTTTTGCCATGGTTCACTCGGTACTTTGACAGGATTTATTGGTACTTCTCTAACCATCTTGGTCTTGTCACTCTTACCACACTCTCTACAACCCCTAACACACTTCTCTGCATCGCTGTCAATCCCGGGCCACCAGAAATATTGCCGCAAATATCTCTTTGTTCCTCCCATGCCCAGGTGACCTTGATGTGCTATATACACTAAATGAGATCTGACTCCACTGGGGGGTATTATCCTATTTCCTTTTCTAAGTTTACATCCGTCCTCAGACATACTTAACTCGTCCTTCACACCAAAATATCTGTCAAACTATTTTCCCACAATATTCTTGTGAGGCCATCCTTCTCTGGTCCAAATCATAACTTGATTCAATATTAAATCCTCCTCACCAGCTCTTATCCACATCTCTTTATCAATGGCATCATGCTCAATTTCTGCAATGCTCACATCTTGAAATTCAGGTGCTCCCTCCAATTCACCATCACACACAGGTAATCTGGATAAACAATCTGGTACCACATTCTCCCTCCCGGGAATGTAACACACCTTGAAATTATAACCCAAGGGTTCTACCATCCATCTCGAAACTCTTGGAGACCCTTTGGCCCACTCAGAACCGTTCATCAATTGAACCAAAGGCTTGTGATCTGATCTGACAATAAAAGGTCGACCCCATAGAAAGAACTTGAAGTGTGTGACTGCCAAAAATACTGCTAGTGCCTCTCTTTCAATGACCAAGTAATTTTTTTCTGCTCCTCTAAGTGGCCTGGATGCAAATGCAATTGTGTATTCAGTTTTACCTGAGTCAAACTGAGTCAAAACTGCTCCTAAGCCAAGGGTACTAGCATTAACTGAAAGCAACGTTTTCCTGCCAAACATGAATCCACTTAAGGATGGGGCCTTGACTATACAATCTTTGATTTGCAAGAATGCTTCATGACACTCTTTGGACCATGTGTACTTCACATTCTTTTTTAGTAACTCCCTCAATGGAGATGCGATGGATGCAAAGCCATTCACAAATTTATGGTAATATTCCGCTAGACCCATGAAAGATCGTAGTTGGTCCTTGTCTTGGTGCTGAGGAGTATTACTAATGCTTTCTATGAGTGACTTTTTGGGAGAAATACCTTCTTTCGAAACTTTGTGTCCCAGATACTCCACTTCCTCAACACTTATTTTACATATGCTTCTTTGGACCGTTAACCCAGCCTCTTTCAGTCTGCATAGTACTGCCCTAAGTACTCTGTCATGCTCATGCTCATTACTTGCAAAAATCAGAATGTCATCTTGAAACACCTTAACATTTTCCAACCCTTTTAACACTTCCTCCATCACCTTTTGGAACACAGATGCGGCCGAGGCCAACCCAAATGGCATGCGATTGTATTTATAAGTGCCTTCAGGTGTGATAAAGGCAGTGAGATGTTGCGATTCTCGGGAAAGGGGAACTTGGTGATAAGCAGCAGAGAGATCAATGACAGAGAACAATTTGGGTTCGCCAAGAGTAGAGAGTGTCTCGGAAATGTTGGGTAGGGGATGTCTCTCCACCAGAATATTTTGATTAAGACTGCACAAATCTACACACACTCTTAATTTACCATTATTTTTGGCCACTAAAACAATGGGGGACAACCACTCTGTGGCCTCAACAGGTTCAATGACACCCTTATCTACTAAGTTATTGAGTTCACTGCGTAGTTGCGCTCTCATGTTTAACGGCACATGTCTCACTTTATGAACAATAGGCTGAGATTCTTTCTTTAGTCTAATATGGTGTTCGAAGTTCTTGAGTCTGCCCAGACCTTCGGTGAAGACCTCTGGGAACTCTCTTGACCACATATCATCAATCTCAGCAATGGTGACAGGCTCAGTGGCGCTAGCTTGCACCCTGACTCTCAACTTCCTTTGTTCCTCCCAACCTAAAAGGGAGGCTCCCTTTCTTGCAACCAAAATGTCAGCTATGCATTCTCCACCTCTGTATTGCACACTTGCAGTAAACTGTCCCAGCATCTCAATAGGGGATTCCGCATAGCCGCAGGGCCGAATTCTTGGTGGATCCAGCATTGATTCATCTTTTTTAAGAACATCTTTAAATGTCTCTTTAGAAATGATGGTCCATGGGGAACATGTGTCAACTTTCATGAGTATTTCTTGACCATCAATTACAAAAACATCTGTTGGACCTTTGCTGTCTCCTCCTCCAATGGTCGAAATCTCCAAGACATGTCTGGCGTTGTCTTGCGAGGAGTACACCTCCTGTATGTTGTAAGCTGAGTGAGCACCTTCTTCTTGGTTGTCTCTGGTTTCTAAGAGATTTATTGATGACCTCTTGCATACATTAGCGAAATGTCCTCTGGTCCTATACTTGAAACATTCAGCATTCCTTGCTGGGCACGAAGGGTAATTCGGACCATGCTTGACACTGCCACATCTGGTACACTTCGCACCCCATGTTCCTTTCCTGCTTGTTCTTTGACATATTGTGAGGTTTGTTCTATGCTTCTGGCTAGGTCCACTGCTTCACCCAACTTCATATCTTTTGCCAACAATTTCTCCTGTATCCTAATATTATTTGTGCACCTCACTAACTGATCTCTAATTAACGAGTCAGATAGATGTTCAAATTCACAGGAGTGGCTTAATGTTCTTAATGAGGCTATCTACGATTCCACGGATTCTGAGGACTCCTGCGTACGCTGAAAGAACTTGTGCCTCTCGGATGTAACATTTTTCTTAGGCTCATAATGATCCTTGAGTTGTTTAATCGCAAGGGCATATTCATCTGTGTCCTCCGCTGCACCAGCTTGTGCACTGCCTAACCCATCAAACACTGCACGGCCTTCCACACCAAGATTGTGAAGTAATAATGCCTTTTTGCGAGTTGAACTGAATCTCTCTCCTCCCATTGCCACCAGGTAGTTTTCAAACATGTCTTTCCACCTGTCCCAGCTAACTTGGGGGCGTCCAGGTTCATTCAAAAATGACATTGGCGGAGGTATTGAAGCTGCCATGTCTTAAGCGGTAAAAAGGTTGTAAAGAATGGGCTTGCTGGATGCAACCAATAGACTCTGGATCAGTTCAAGTATGCCCAGTGGATGCACAGACTGAGCAGTGACAGTGCTGTGCTATGCAGACAAAGGGATCAGTCTTGTATGAGTACAATCCCTTGTGTATGATGTCACAATCCTCCTTACATCAGTCTGAATTGGAACATGATGGCTGCTCATCCACAGAATGGATACATGTCATAATGGCTGGCTCCTGAAACTTGCCAGAACTGCATGGGAAGGTTGCTCAGCAACGATAATGTCAATGCTAGGGATCCATGAAAGTAAACACTGTTGCTTTGAGACAGAGTCAATACAGTAATGGGGAAGGCAAGATTACCCCCCAGGGGACGTGCCTGCTGACCTGTTGTTCCGCTCCTCCTGACCTTCCTGCAGCGTCCGCTGTCGCACTGGAGTGTGGAATAATGCAGGCCGCGCTATGACGAGACTTCAAAGGAGTAGGGAGACACTGCTGAGAGCCATCCTCGTCGCCAATGAGGAAATAAGGGCTCCAGGCAGCAGTGATGAAGAAACAGTAATTTATTTAATTACAGCGACAGCGGCCTATGAGAGCCGAGTGCCAACATGGCTCTCCCCCTGCAGTCTCTCTGTCTCTCATCCACATTCTTAGAATCACATTCTTAGAACTTAATGAGCTCATAGTGCAGCTCAATGTTTAACTAGGATCTGGTAATCCATTTTTATGAACTTGTTTTAACTTACACTTACATCATAACAGTAACCAGTGCAATTTCGGTCAGGAGTTCAGCAAGGGAGGGTAGGAGAGAAAGCAGAAGCAAAGAGGAAGGTTTTGAGGTGTTTCCGGAACCGGAGGTGGTTCTCCTCGAGTTTCTTGGAGGCAGGAAGGCTGTTCCAGAGAGAGGCCCCTGCCGAAGAGAGTGATCTGCCACCAACTCGTTGCTTGGAGAAGCGACTGACCCTGAGGGAGTTGGAGGCAGATGAGCGAAGAGCTCGAGTAGGAAGGTATTTAGGAAGAGAGAGTTGAAGGTATTTCAGCCGCAGACCCCAGAAGGCCTGTGTACAATGTAGAGGGTTTTGAATTTAATCCTCGCAGCCACTGGGAGCCAGTGCAGAGATTTCAGTCCAGTAGAGATACGATCCCTGGGCTTGAGGCCATGGACAAGTCTCGCAGTCCTGTTCTGTATAAGTTGTAGAGGGCGGAGAGTGGAGGCAGGAACATTTAGATAGAGGCTGTTACAGTAGTCCAGCTTGGAGAGGACCAGGGCTCTGGAGACAGTGAGCTTCTGGGGGAAGGATAGGAAAGTAAGAATACCTCTAAGGAGGTGCAGCTGGTAGTGTGACCTCTTAGAAACGTCAGAGATGTGAGGGGAGAAGGAGAGTGCAGAGTCGAAGATGACCCCAAGGTTTTTTGCCTTGCAGGTGGGAGTGGGAGAAGGGCCAAGAGAGGCCGGCCAGAGAGCTGCAGGGAAGGAGGGAGTGGGTGTGTCGATGAGTAGAATCTCAGTTTTACTGGCATTAAGGCATAGGTCATTGGCGGCACACCAATCCTGGATGGCAGACAGACAGTCAGAGATGAGGGAAGGCGAGGAGGAGGCCGAGGGAAGCCTGAAAATGAACTGGGTGTCATCCGCATAGCACTGAAAGTTGGGACAGCGAGTGGCGATGCAGTGGGCAAGGAGTGTCAGGTATTGGTTGAACAGCCAGGGACAGAGGATAGATCCCTGGGGGACACCACAGGTAGAGAAAAAGATGTCGGAGAGGAAGGACCCAAGTTGGACCTGGGAGGGTCGGTCGGAGAGGAAAGAAGTCAGCTAAGCCAGAGCCAGACCAGTGATACCCAGGTTGTCACAGAGACGGTTGAGCAGGATGGCATGATTGACAGTGTCAAAGGCAGAAGAGAGATCAAGCAGGATAAGAACGCAAGAAGTGTTAGAATCGAGGTTGGAGAGCAGGTCTTCACGGATGTTCAGGAGAGCAGTTTCCGTGCTTCTGGCAGCTCCGACGCCAGACTGATGGTCATGAAGACAACCAACAAATTCAATGTGGAGATTGAGTTGGGAGATGGCCAGTTTCTCCAGGGCCTTGCCCAGGAAGGGAGTTATGGAGAATGGGCGATAGTTAGCCGGGCAGGAGGAGTCAGCAGAGGGTTTCCTAAGAAGAGGGTGCACAAGGGATAGCTTCAGGGGGGAAGGGAAGACTCCAGTGCCGAAGGAGTGATTGCAGAAATCCGCCAGGCAGGATCTAGAGAGTCGATGTGATCCTTAATAGTTTTGGAGGAACACGGGTGAACCTGTTTCGACAAGACTTTCATAGATCGGACTTGTCTAGAAACCTCGTCTGGAGAGAAAAGGGGAAAGGTAGAGAAGGAGGGAGGAGGGGTGGCTGCAGTATCGCCAGAGGAAGAGCAGGGAATAGCGGGAGGGGGCTGAGAGGAGGAGAGTGAGGACAGGATGTCCTGAGTTTTAGAAATGAAGTGAGAGGCCAATGCCGTGCAGAGGGCCTGGGAAGGGACAGGAGAGGTAGAGATTGCGGCAGGATTGGTCAGTTCCTTGCAGATTTTAAAGAGTTCAGCCGAGTTGTTAGATGCTGCAGAGATGCAGGCTTGGATATGAGCTCTCTTCTTGGTGAGGACAGAGATCCGGTATTGCCTTTGCAGCAGGCGGCAGGCCAGTTTGTCAGCGGATGAACTTGAAGCACGCCATTTCCTCTCGGCAACCCTGCACTTACGTTTTAGACTGACGAGGTCTGAGTCGTACCAGGAGTTGCACTTGGCTGTGGGCCTTGCCGATGACAGGGGCAAGGATGTCAAGAGTATCAGATATAGCAGAGTGGAGAATGGAGAGGGCTGTGTCAGGGTGAGAGTCAGCCAGGGGGGGAGGAGGAGGTGAGAAGGTGGCAGCGAAAGCCTCAACTGACACGCGCTTCATGGGTCGGGTGACCGAGAAGGTGGGTGGCAGTGACGGAGGTGGCTTGGCCTGCGGGATAGGGAGGGTGAGGTGGGAGGAGAGGTGAAAGTGGTCACTCCAGGAGAGAGGAGTGGAGAGAGGGATAGAGAGGGGAAGGTCTGAAGAGATCAGAACATCGAAAGTGTGCCCTGCTGAGTGAGTCGGGCCAGAGGGGAGAATAGTGAGGGAGAGGGAGTCACAGAGGTCGCAAAAGAGTTCAGAGGGGGGACAGGAGGCATCCAGGTGGATGCTGAAGTCTCCGAGGAGGAGGAGTTGAGTGGTTGAGGCCAGGAGTGAGGAGGAGAGGTCCGCCCACTCAGAGAGGAAGGAAGAAACCTCACCAGGTGGCCGATAGATAGTAGCCACAGTAAGGGAATGGCTAGGCGAGAGAGAGAGCCTGCAGATGAGGCATTGAAAAGAGGAGTAGGCCTGCGTAGGAATGATAGAGGCAGGAATCCACTCAGGGAAGATAAGGGCTACGCCCCCACCAGATCGGTTGGGCCTGGGCGCGGAGAGGATCTTGTAGCCATCAGGTAGGAGCGTGTCAAAGCTGGTGACAGAGCTGGCCGTAAACCATGTCTCAATGAGACCGAGGATATCGAGGTTGATTTCTTCAAGAAGGTGGCAGATGTCAGAGGAGTGTTTGACAGAAGAACGGGAGTTAAGAGTGGCAGTGTGGAGAAGGTTGCCCTCCTTGAAGGATTTCTGGGGAGGGGTACAGATCAGAGGTACGCCCTGCGGAGGTGTAGAAAGCACCCGAGGGGGGGCAGAGAGGGAGGGGGTAGGCAAGGTAGCCAAGGAAGGGGGAGGGGACAGCAGGAGAAGAAAGGAAGTTGATGAGGCGCGGAAAGCATCTATCAAAGAGATGAAGGTTGGCCTGAGGGCCTTGGACCAAGATGGTTCCATTAGAGTAGACATTAATGATGACCTTAGAGGAAAGGAAGGAGGCCAGGAGGGCATCCCAGCAAGTACCACCATTAATGGGAGAAGAGGAGAAAGACAAGAGAACAGAGACCATATGAGAGGTACATAGATTTGGAGAAGGAACGACAAAGAGGATGTCGGTGAGAGTTTCCTTTGAGGAGGCACTGATGTAGGTGTCAGCGATAGGGAGGCCTGGATTGGAGACCAGGATGTCCTTTTTAAACTTTTTCCTACCAGACTTAGTGAGGAGTGCAGTATAGTCAATAGTGAAACAGTTTGAAAAAATGGGGGAGACAGAGAGCACCATAGAGTAGGTGGGAGAGGAGTCCAGGGGTAGGCAGACAAGACAGCGAGAGGCAAGTGAGCAGGAGAGTGGCACAGGACGGTACTTACGCGGCGAGCACAAGAGAGGCGCAGGACAAACTAAGACAGGAAGGACAAACCTAAATTTGAGAATCCTAAAGAGGGAGAAACAGGCCTAGGTTTCACAGAGCAACTTTAAGGACGGTGACAGTACACAGTTGAAACAGTGAGAACACAGCTGACTTAGTTGGTCAAACCAGGTGAACACAGCGGATAGGGAGCCCAGACCAAAGAGCAGGGTGGCAACAGGCGTCCCCTGCGGACACCTACAGACACCACAAGGAGCCGCCCTTTGCCTAAGGGGCCCTTAGCCGAGGGGGCTGCCAGGCAGGGGGGCTGCCCAGGAGGGTCAGATTAAACCAGAAGGCACCCAATAGGAGGGGGGAGCAGGGGGTGTGGGTGGCAGGTAGGCGGGAGGGAGGGAGGGAGGACCAGGAAGTGGCTGCAGGGAGAGAGGGGAGGAGGGAGAACAAGCGCCTAGAGCGCGGGGCCGAAAATAACAATTTAAAACACATTTTTTTAAACAAATTCACCCAGCAAACACTCAATGGAGGCCCACAGGGGCCGTGCAGGGATTTAACCTGCAGACTGGGCATGGCTAACGGCGGCTGCTCACACCCGCTCTGCTCGAAAAAGAAGCGAGCGGGGAGAGCAGCCGTCGAGTAGTCCTGGAGGGACAACCAACGCCACCAATCAGAGGGGGTGGGCGGTCAGGTAGGCGGGAGGGAGGGAGGACCAGGAAGTGGCTGCAGGGGGAGGGGGGAGCAGGGAGAACAAGCGCTCGGAGTGTGGGGCCGAAAATTTTTTAAAACAAATCTAAAACAAATTCACCCAGCAAACACTCCCTAGAGGCCCGCAGGGGCCGTGCAGGGATTTAACCTGCAGACTGGGCATGGCTAACGGCGGCTGCTCACACCCGCTCTGCTCGTAAAAAAAGATGGTGGTGATTCACGTATCATTCTATAGTGAATATAGGGATCACTATTAACATTTGACATGTGTTAACACTTAGACTAAATTGATCTCAAAGCTGTAAATAAACATGTTGTTTAACCAGCGTTTGCAAGCCCTCAACTGCAGTCCATTAGTGCTTCTTTCAAATCTTGCAAACCAAGAGTTGTGTATCTTGAATATCTTACCCAGTGTTCCCATACTCTCAAATCTGTCTACTCTGACAATGGCCTGAATATAACTGACCGTGGTAGTTCCATTATCAAGGTACGCAATTTTTCATAGCACATGGCCACCCTGAAAATGAACTCAACCATGGTACCTTTAAAATCAAACGCTAGTCGTAAGAATTACACTGAAAGCCTTTTAGGCATTCTAAAGAGTTTCTGCATCATTTTGGCTTCAAATTTACTCAATTCATTGGTCAGGTATGTCCCCACACTTCTACACCATACAGCAATACTGGGACAATGTTTGCTGTGTATAATAGTAGAATTGTTTGTATCGACCACCCACCATTTTGACCCATGAAATAATTAATTGCATATAATATTTTCATACATGTGCTTTTAGTTTCATAACAGTGTACATTCTATTTTACGATATAGTCAATGGTCACACTTAAATATTGAGAACACCTAACACATTCTACAGGTATATTGTCAAACTGCCACACAGATTTTGAGCAGGCTGTCTTCTTTTTCTATGTGAATGCCATTTTCTTGGTTTTGCTGATGTTAACCCGCAACCCATTGAGTTGTGCATATTTTCAAGACCAGCAAACCCTTTGGTGTATGGTCTAACAAGAGCAGGTCAGCAACATAGCCAAGCCAGTTTATTTTCTGGCTACTTACTTTAACAGGATATGTATGCAGGCTATCAAGAACTACAGTTAAATCAGCTAGATATAGATTGAAGGTATCTGGATTTTCCATCTAAAAATTATTCATCGAATACGTTTCCAGCGAAAATTATTCATTCAATTGCCTTTCCATCGAAAAGCTTATTCATTGAATAATTTTCACTGGTTCATTTCAATGGATAATTAGGGTTAGGGGTAAGGTTGGATTAGGGGTCAGGGTTAGATTTAGGGTTAGATTTAGGGTTAGATTAAGGGTTATATTAGGGTTAGAGTTAGGGTTATAGTTAGGGTTATGGTTAGGGATAGAGTTAGGGGTTAGGGTTGGGGCTAGAATTAGATTTAGGGTTAAATTAAGGGTTAGATTAGGGTTAGGGTTAGAGTTAAGGGTTAGGTATGGGGCTACGGTTAGATTTAGGGTTATATTTAGAGTTATATTTAGGGTTACATTAAGGGTTAGATTAAGGGTTAGGGTTGGTTTAGGGTTGGTTCAGGGTTAGGGCTAGGCTTAGGGTTAGGGTTAGGGTTGGATTTACAGTTAGGGTTGGGGTTGTGTTAGGATTATGGGTGGTGCGCGTGGGTTTTGGGGGATCGGGGGGAACCCCCAATATACAATAAACATTAATATGTTACAAGGTGCTGGCTAGTTCCGAAATGTCATCACTGGACAGCTCCATGTAAGATATTAACATTACAAAAAAATGCATCGAAATTCTATTTATTACATTTTAAAGTGCATATCTATCTAAACTTGTCCATTTATATAGTCGATGGACTGGTTTCGATGGAAATACGTTTTTACATGTAAAAGATGTAAAAGATGGCCTTTCAATGCATTTGACGGATTTCAATCGATGGATTTGCATTTCGATGCATTTCCATCAATGGAAAGACCATAAACCGAGATTGAATAGTATTGATGCTCCCCTGCTCTACACCCCTGCCAAATGGAAATGACTCCAACAACTTTCCTTGACCATCCATACTTATATTTTTGTGTAACAACATGATCATATTCAATAAACCCAAAGGGATGTTTTGTGCAGCCAGTTTTTTCCACAGCCTAGTTCTCATAAACGTGTCAAATGCCTCACTGAAATCGATATATGCTCCATTGACTGTTGTTTTTTGTCTCATCCATGCATATTCAACAGCTGACACTAGGATCAAAAGATTATGCATCGTGCAGGAATTCATCCTCAATCCAATTTGGTTTGATGGTTATATTCTATTTTCTTTGATCCATTAGTACAGTTCTACCAGTAAGACTTTTGCAAATATTTTTGCGGGTATGTCCAACATAGCAAGCATCCGATAGTGGGATGAACTTTTCCAACATCCCTTCTTGTACACCGGTAATATGTGGCTCTCACTCCAAGTAATAGGGAGTATGCCACACTCACCAATGTGATTTGTAGTACTTGTGCACATAGCTTTGAAGAGAGTTTAATTAGTCTTGGTCCAAGGCCCTCTGGCCAATCTTCTCCTCTTTGATAGACGCTTCCCGTGCCTCATCAATTTCCTTCCTTCTCCTGCTGTCCCCTCTCTTTCCTCCATGGCGTCGTTGCCCCCACTGCTGTCTCCTCCTTGGCTACCTTGCCATCTCCTCCTTCCTCTTCTGCCCCTCCCTAAGGCTTCTTTAACACCTCTGCAGGGCATACCTTTGATTTGTACTCGCTCAGCTGTCAATCACTCCTCTGACATCTGCCGCTACCTTGAATAACTTGACCTCAATGTCTTCAGTCTCACCGAGACATGGTTCACGGACAGCTCTGTCACAAGCTTTGACACTCTCCTCCCTGACGGCTACAAGATCCTCTCTGTGCCCAGGTCCATCTGTTCCAGAGGGGATGTAGCCCTGATATTCCCTGAGTTGATTCCTGCCTCTGTCATTCCTATGCAGGCCTGCTCCTCTTTCGAATGCCTCATCTGCAGGTGCTCTCTCTCTCTTAGCTATTCCCTTACTGTGGCTACCATCTATCAGCAACCTGGTCAGATCTCCTCCTTCCTCTCTGAGTGGGCAGACCTCTCCTATTCCCTCCTGCTCCCGACCACTCAACTCCTCCTTCTTGGAGACATTAACATCCACATGGATGCCTCCTGTCCTTCCTCTGGACTCTTTTGCAACCTCAGCGACACTCTCTCACTCTCTCTTTCCTTCCTTCTGGCTCGACTCACTCTGCAGGGCACACTCTGGATGTTCTGATCTCTACAGACCTTCCCCTTTCTGTCCCTCTCACCACTCCTCTCTCCTGTAGTGATCACTTTTCCCTTTCCCCCAGCTCACTCTCTCCACCCCTCAGGCCAAGCCAACTCCAGCACTGCCACCTACCTTCAAAGTTATCTAACCCATAAAGCGTGTGTCAGTTGACGCTTTTGCCACAACTTTCTCACCCCTCTACCCCTTTGGCAGACTCACACCCTGACACATCCCTCTCCACTCTTCTATATCTGATACTCTCAATGTTCTTGCACCTGTCATGAGGATCTGCGTGAAGACCAAAGCCAAGTGCAACTCCTGGTACGACTCAGAACTCACCACCTTTAAACGCAAGTGCAGGGTGGCTGAGAGGAAATGACATACAGAGGTACATCCTCTAACAAACTGGCCTGCCGTCTGCTCCAAAGGCAATACAGGCTCTCTGTCTGCACCAAGAAGAGAACCCACATCCATGTCCACGTCTCTGCCGTATCTTACAACTTGACTAAACTGTTTAAAATCTGCAAGGAGATAGCCAATCCTGCTGCAGTGTCTACCTCTCCTGTCCCCTTGCAGGCCCTCTGCACGGCCCTGGCTTCTCATTTCATCTCTAAAACTCAGGTGATCCTGTCCTCTCTCTCTTACTCTGCCTCTACTCCCTGCTCTTCCTCTGGCCCTTCGTCAGCAACCTCTCCTCCCTCCTCCTCTGCCTTTCCCCTGTTCTCCTCAGACAAGGTTTCTAGACAAGTCTGATCTATGAAAGTCTCGTAAAACAGGTTCACCCCTGCTCCTCCAAAACCATCAAGGACCACATTGACACCCTGGCTCCTGCTCTGGCTGACTTCTGCAAACACAACTGTAGTCTTCCCTTCCCCCTTGTGCACTCCCTTGTGCACCCTCTACTTAAGAAACCCTCTGCCAACCATTCCTGCCCGGCTAACTATCGCCCTATCCCCATCACTCCTTTCCTTGGCAAACTCCTGGAAAAGCTGGCCATCTCCCAGCATAATCTTCACACTGAATCTATTGTTTGTCTCCATGACCATCAGTCTGGCTTCAGAGCTGCCAGGAACACAGAAACTGCTCTCCTGAACATCCGTTAAGACCTGCTCTCCAACCTTCATTCCAATATCCCCTGCCTCTTCATCTAACTTGATCTCTCTTCTGTCTTTGACACTGTCAACCATGCCATCCTGCTCAACCATCTTTGTGATAACCTGGGTATCACCGATCAGGCCCTAGCTTGGCTGACAGGTCCAACTTGGGTCCTTCCCTTCCTCTATATCGATCTCTACCTGTGGTGTTAACCTCTCTCCCTGGCTGTTCAACCAATTCCTGGCACTTCTTGCCCACCGCATTGCTGCTCACTGTCCAAACTTTCTGTGCTATGTGGATGACACTCAACTCATTTTCAGGCTCCTTTCTGCCACCTCTTCTCCTTCTCTCATCTCTGACTGTCTTTCTGCTATCCAGGAGTGGAGTGCCACCAATGATCTCTGCCTTAATGCCAGTAAGACCGAGATTCTCCTCATCGGCACACCTACTCCCTCCTTTCCTGTCACTCTGTGGCCGGGCTCTCTTGGCCCTCTCCCTTCTCCCACCTGTGAGGCTAAAAACCTTGGGGTGATCTTTGACTTCACTCTCCTTCACTCCTCATATCTCTGACATCTCTAAGAAGTCAAACTACCAGCTGCACCTCCTCAGAGGTATTCTTCCTTTCCTCTCCTTCCCCCAGAAGCTCACTGTCTCCAGAGCTCTGGTTCTCTCTAGGCAGTACTACTGAAACAGCCTCTTTCTAAATCTGTTTGCCTCTACTCTCTGCCCTCTGCAACTCATTCAAAACAGGACTGCAAGACTTGTCCTTGGCCTCAGGCCCAGGGATTGTATCTCTCCAGGGCTGAAATCTTTGAACTGGCTCCCAGTGGCTGCGAGGATTAAGTTCAAAACCCTCTGCATTTTCCACAAGGCATTCTGAGGCCTAGTGCCTCAATACCTTCAACTATCTCTTCCTAAATATCTTCCTTCTCGAGCTCTTCACTCATCCACCCTCAACTCCCTTAGGGTCAGTCCCTTCTCCAAGCAACAAGTTGGTAGTAGATCTTTCTTCTGCTGGGGCCTCCCTCTGGAACAGCCTCCCTGCCTCTCTGAAACTTGCGGAGAACCATCTCCAGTTCCGGAAGCACCTCAAGATCTTCCTCATTGCTTCTGCTTTCTCTCCTCCCTTCCCCTTCTGATCTCCGGGCTGAACCTGAAACTGCACTGGTTACCTGGCTACCCTCTGATCTTGGGCCCAGGTTCTCCCGCCCGTTGCACACCTGCACTGACCCCTGGCAACCCTTGCACTTGGGGACTGTTGTGTGTCCTTACATCCCCCTACCAGCACTTGACACCTGATGTCTGCACGTACCCTTGCACTTGCCACCAGCTGTATGCACTTTTTATTTATTTAGTGTCTTTATTTATTTACTGTTTATCCTATGCGCTGTGCGGCCCCCTACCCTTTCCCCCCGCACTTTTCCCCTTCCCCCTTCCCTGCACTTGAGTGTTCTCAATGTCATCTGGCCTAGTAAGATCATTGTCTCTGTCTTCGCTCTGTTCCCTCTCCCTTGCTGTGTCTTTTCTTGAAACACTTGTGTATAGGCATGTTATGAATGCCATATCATATCAGACTGTTACAGGTTCCATTAGGCCAAGCAGAAAGGGATGTGTGCAGTCTATTTATAATATGTATCATGTCTACTATTGATGCTTTACATATCCATGTTTCAAAAGGAATGGATACCTCTATGTCTACTGGTTGCTTAGAGTACCATTTTGTCATGATGTGCATACACCAATCATTCTCAGATATACTATTGATGGGCAATGCCCTTTTGGCCGCCCCTCTATCCTCCTGTCCATATGCCCATTGTATTTCCATTTTCTGCATGGTTAGCAAGCTGTTGCCAGATTTCAGTATCACATTTAAGCCGATGACCTCTTAGCCACTTTCGCTAAGCACCTTTTACTTTTTTATTATGCTCACTAATTTCACTGGCTGTATACATACCCACAGAAGAGTGTAGTATCTCCATGATGTTAATCCGCAATTGCTTTTTAGCAGCGTTGATCCTACTGTCATATCGTTGACCATTTTTATGTACCCTGTTCCAGCACTATTGTGGGCTTTTGTAGTTTCTTCTTTGTTGCATGGTCTCTTTATTACTTGTAGTTACTAACAGAAAATCTGCCTTTATATCATCTTAACCACTACCACAACCATCTATATTTCGCTGTACATATGCAGGGAGCAACCTTTCAACTACATACATTGCTTTAGCCAGGTTTACCGCATTCCATTGTATGTGGTTCATCCCTGTATTCATATAAATGTCTCCATTTAGTTTGTGTATCTCTGGTGCCCTGATAAACATTTCTACATTTAATTTAACACACAAGGGCATATTTTCTTCGCGCGTGCGAACTGCCATGTCCTCCAGCATAGGCAGTGCTCCCATATTGGCGAAAACATATTCAATGCGCAGGCACTTTTGCCGCTCACACGCATGTAAGCTTTATGTGCATTGCCCGGGCAACATCCATTCAACCTAGTAAATTGGAATGAGTATAGCACGGTAGTCCATGCATTTCCCTATCGGTCTAATGCAGATGGCTTGATGGGAGCGGATTCACCCACATGAGACAGTTCCTAATCGCTAGCACCTATCTTAGCATTGAAGTTGCCCACTATCCACAGGGGGACAGTAAGATCGGTATAATTAAGAATACTTTTAACAGTTTTTATGTTTTGTTTGGTGGCCACTAGGGAGGTACGGAACGCTGGCTTCGAGTAAGTATTCGACCGAATTCCGGCTGAAAAAATGCTATTCAGTGCTGGTCGAATACCTTCTTGCTATTCGGCTATGCCGAATACTTTGACATTCTCATTTGTATACAATGCAACATGATCTCAGAAAGTCAAATATAGACTTCGGTTTGCAAAACTGAATAGAATTAGACCAGACAAATTGCTATCAGACAGCTGACAAATTTCTAATATTGTAATCTGCTCTTTAGGGAATGTTTTGTTACAGATTCTTAGACATAAAAGGTGCTCATCTTTTACAACAATACAGGAAAATATTTTCTTTTGGCAAATGTTTATATGCAGTGTGCACTTTTTTTCAGTTGGAAAAGACAAACTGAAAGAAATGTGCATAGATACTTTCAGTTCCTGTCATGTCACCTCCCATTGCATACGTCGTAGTCCCCCCTTTTCTTTTTTTAAGTACTTGAGTCCTGAGTTTAACATTATCTGATATTTTATCAGGAATGATAAGTTGCATATGTTTGTGTATTGGTGAGGAGTGGCTAGGATAAGTGAAAAGTGAGCAGCATTTCTTTGGGTGGGGTGAATAGTTGTGAGATGTAGTACACGCATTTCATATTTCCTTTTGACTTGTGTCCTGCATGAGCCGACATTAACCATTTTATACATTTCTATGTGAGCTGCGCTGCAAAGAAGTTTTGAAACTAGACCGCATCGACTTTGCAACTGGATAGAGAATGCTATGCATCTGATTCACAAAGGCAGTCCTTTTGCATTTGGGAAGCCTCCTACTTTAACTGCCACTGAATGTGCAACATTCTTCTGTACATTTGGTCCCTTCATTTGAGTTAAATAGGCTTTTTTTCTGGCTGTTATACTTTAAATAAAGATGTTACATTAATTACAATGAAGAGAAATAAAAATATAGAATGCATTTAAAATGGTACTTTATTTGATTTTTTTAAATAAGTGTTTTTTTAAGTTTGGCACATGATTTATTAAATAAAACAACTATTCGGCTTCATATTCGGCCGAATACTAAATATGCTATTCGGTTCAGCCCTAGTGGCCACAGTATTAGGAGGGTCATAAACGTTGATCAAAAACATTTCACTCTGCATACATTGAATTTTGACCACCTGTACCATTGTGGTAGAACCATTCAAAGGACTTAGGCGCTATCAATGGTGCACTGTTATCAATAGTCCACCCATAGGACGGCCAATAGGAACTTTTATGGCCGATGTATCTAAATAGTGCTTCAACCATCAAATTCACACAACTCTGTCATCCAGGTTTCTGGCAGGGCAATTATACTGAATAGATAGATGTGAGTTATTAAACCTTCCTCAGCAAACAAATGTGTAAATCCGCTAATATTCCAAGAACACATAGTGTTTACATCATTGAGATATTGATGAAAAGTGAGCCTTGATGACCTTGGGGAGCCATTCCCAGTATACGTCTCCACTATCAACTTCCTCTCTATTTGTGTTTTTCACATCCACATCACCACATCCTCTCTACTGCCTTAGTCCTTCATCAGCTTTATCTTGTTGTGCCTTTCTATCTCGTTCTTTATTGAGTTGGTTCATAAGTCTGGTAGCTCTTTTGACTCTTTTGATATTCCTCTGTTTATGTGGTGTCATTGTTATTGTCACATTGTTGGTGTCACTGCAAAGATAGCCAACTCTAAACAACTAATTTTCGTATCTCAAAATATATTTTAATGTAGCTCCAGAAGTAAAGCAAATGTTAGACACAGATATCACTGTGTCCTCTAGTTGGTCAACAATTGTTATGCCATTCAAAGTGTGCAGTATACACAAAACAGTCATCTGATTCAATGGTGGCTGATAGAGGATGAAACAGGACGTAATTGTAGGGCATTTATTTCTGCCTTAGCATCATTGGGCCTCATTACGAGTCACCCGGTATGGAAATAACGGTGGCGGTAAACCCGCTGCCACCGTTGTTTCCATACCGGGTGATCTCGAGTCCTGCAGGCGGAGGTGTCATTCCTGCCAGGTCTGACCTGGCGGGTTTAACACCACCCACCTGCGGGCAGACGTGGAAACACCAGCACCATCACAAGATGGTGCTGGTGTTTCCTCTTCCCCATTCCCATTGAGTCCTATGGGACTCAATGGGAATGGGGATTTGCCGAATTCCGCCTCCGGAATTCCCTTGTCACCGGGGTCGTAATGCCCCAGTAATTCCGGGAATCACGGAGGCAGAATGGTAATACGAGTCCGGCGGTAACCTGCCGGAATTTCAGGCATGGTTACCGCCGGATTCGTAATGAGGCCCATTGTCTACTTTATCAGCTTCACTCCTGTTGTACACATAACCATCATCATTCCAATTCTCAGGCATCGTGGCCTGTCTTTTCGGCCCTGTTTGGGGTGCAGTGCTTATGGTTCACGATTCCCCATCCACTTTATTTTTCTCTTGCCTATTTTTACTAGGTTCAGAGGGTGGATGTCTTTCATCTGCATAGAGGCATTGCATATTTCCAATTCTCGATCTGCATTATGCTTCTTTTGTGTTTGGGTCTGTGTACCAGATCCACCACGAGCACATCCATCAACATTCTCAGTCGCAGAATCAACCATGTAACTTTGTACGTCATTTCCTTGTGTGTTAATACGTACACTATGCAACTGAAGAGTCTGAATGCTATGAGATACTTGTGCCACACCACTCTTAGCACTGTCAAGCTTGGGTTATTGTGCATCCTGAGGAATTGGATGTGACACATCACCAGTCAAAGTATCAAGGTTCACAATACTAAGATTTACATTGTCCTTACCAATGACTCACATGTTTCTACAAGGTTTCGTTTTTTTTTTTTTGCATACATAATTGCTTGTGATGTTACTTTATTTTTTCTGGTTTTTAGTTTTTTAGTGGGCACTACATCACATAAGTCTGTGTATTATTATTTTGCATTGTCTGTTCACCCATCATAACGACTCCTGATGAATCCTGATTAGTCATGGCAATCGTATTGGTGCCCTGTTCTCATACAATTGTTCTGCCTTGATTTATATCTTTGTGTAGGAGAACAGACTGAACATCAAGTTTATTTTCCATTCTTTCACATTTTTCAAGCAGGGTGGACAGTAGATTTTCAAATGCCCTAAACATATCAGTCGATGTCATGCTTGTATTACTAAAATCACTGACACTAGATTCTTGTCTGGTATTTACATTTTCATGTGGTTCGACAGTCTCAACAGGCACCATACATTCGGTAGCCGATATTGCTTTTACCTGTGTCCCGCCCAGCTCAACATCAAACATGACTTGTGAGTCAGGGCACTTTTCATGCAGACAGTGTAGTGGAGTAGGGCGCCATGCCTTTATTTCCAGAGAACAAGTCTTCATTATATACATGTATAGGCTAATTTTTCTCATTCACATGCACTGAATTATCAGTAACCGTATTACTACACATGATGGTACATCCATCCATTAAATGTACACATCTATCATTCAAACTGATCTTGCTCTCAACATTGAGCGTTACTTGAGGTTGCTGTAGTGTGATTTGATTCTGAGTCTCTTTATTTGTAATAGTGTCTGCTCTTAGTGCTACCCCCTGATGGTCTTGGTGTACCATCATGCATGCCAAATCAGACATAGTCAGTGCCTCAGGATTTAAGGTAACAGTTTGGCTAATTACCATCAATTTGGACCCTACACATCGCAGTGATTGGTTGAGATCTGACACAATCTCATGTAGGGCATTTCCTTCATTTATTACATTTTACTCATTGCGTTTAGAGAAATATGTGATCTTCTTAGTTTTAATTGCAGTGTCAGGTTTAGTAATGGTTTTGGGTACACACGTTCTGCGATGACACAGCGGGTTACTACAGTTCTAGGGCTGCTTAGATGAAGCAGAGACAGGGGGGACCGCTACGGGCTCCACAGTTGTTCCACAGAGACAACAGCCACAAATGGGCCAATACTGATTTTATCAGTTGAGCATATCTCTGAATTTAACGTGGACATCACAACAAGGTTAACCCTAGCAACATGGACAGCTTTATGAATATCTCAATACACACTGATTGTCCAGTCAACAATAGCAGTCACAATGATAGTCACAATGGTAGTCGTAATGTTCTTATAACATGAAACAAAAAAAACAAAAAAAACACTTATGGCTTTCACTTGGCATTAGGTCACACTCCTAAGCAAGGAGCCGCTTCCAAACAAATCTTGGTAACTTTTGAGTACTCAAACCACAACGCGGCGAACAGCGAACAGCACTCACCTGAGCACTCCCTTGATGCCTGCGCGCAAATGCGTGCTACCTGCTCAATTTATAGTGCTTCTGGGTATTAGGGGAAGAGCTTGCCAATCAACTGGGGAAGACACATATAAAGACTTAATACTATCTAGTAAGTACTCTAAGTGATTGTTAATGACAGTATACGTCTATATACGTCTATATAGGTCTGTGGTACAATTGCTTTTCTCGTGAAAGTCCTGATATTGTACCACAATTAGGTTAAACAGGTCCTCAAGTAGATCCAATATGCATCCAAAGGTTGGTGTCTCACCAGCAAACATCACTGGCCTGAGCACTCCCTTGATGTGCGCCAAAGATGCGTGTGACATGCTCAATTTTTAGTGCTTATGGGTGTTGGGGGCGGAGCTTGCCAATGAACGGAATTAGGTTAAACAGGTCCTCAAGTAGATCCAATATGCGTCCAAAGGATAGTGTCTCGCCAGCAAACAGCACTCGTCTGAGAACTCCCTTGATAAATGTTTGTCGTAATATGGTTTTAAATTCATGGGCATAACTCAATTGCAGGGAAGAAAAGTTGGAGGTTTAGTAAGCTGATCACCTTAAATCAAGGACAGCAGAAAGAAGCACCATTAGCGAGAGAGAAAGTCTAGAGCTGGAGACCATGGAAGTTGTGCCTGCTAAAACGAGGGGAAAAAAAGGCGGGCTGTATTGAATCTGATGTCCTTATTGTCGGTTTCTATAACATATTATGGTTCCTTGAAATCACAGGTCGTAGTATCTCCCAGACAAATTTCAAAACCATGTGAGCAGCAGTGGAACAATAAAGTGTCAAGAAAAGTGCATATTTCTACACAAATGAAATAACGCTTGCTGGATATCAAAATGTATCATATTATTTTTTACAGCGTATCCCCTTTTAGGACATTTTTTTTAAAAACTGAGCAACACTAACCTTCTCACCTGAAAGTAATCTCCATTTACTAATTTTCTTTGGATTGCTTGCTGTTCACACCGTATTATGATATATACCTATAGCCGCCACACGTGTCTCAGTAAAATTATAGATAACTCGCTCTGATATGAACATTGAAACACCCAGACAGGCACCCTGCTAACATGCAATGATCTATATCTTTAGGTATTATATTTCTGGATTCTTGGTAAGTGATTCCAGAAGGCGACCTCCCGCACATGCCTTTCTATAGGTCAGTTCTTTCACCGTCCTCAATCCGGCAATAAAACCATTCAGCCTGAAATGTGTATATGATTTAAATGTAATGTGTACTGTTCTGTGTGGTATCTTATGTGCTCTGGGGAAGTTCTGCACTGATGATTGCAAAGGGCCAGAACCTGCAAACGGGACCACGCAATTCAGCTCGGGACTTACTGGGGAAAAGGTTTGGTTGAATAGTTGAAAAATGTCAAAGAAACATTATGATGCAAATGTAGTGAATCAGTTGCAATACATGCAAAACATGCACTGGCAGAGTTTTGTGTAGGCCAGGGATAGACCTGGTCGTATGATTTCAACGGGCACTAAAAGGAAGTGCTGATGAAGGTTTCACTATAGCATTTTTATTACACTCAGCACCCCTAGCCATGCCTGGACCTAGATTATTCAACATTCCATTGCACCTGGAAGCTATTAGCCTCATACAGCAGGTTGAAGGTGGCCACCCACAGCATTGCTTGAAGTGCTAGACCCGGCAACGTCCAGCCGTGCCTTGCAGATACAGCTGCGACCCAAACTAGATTTAGAGGCTCTTGATGCACCAGACGAATATAAATGTGAGCTTAGTTAATTCATTAGGCACAAGGAGCCATGCCTGGACCTAGATTATTCAACATTCCATTGCACCTGGAAGCTATTAGCCTCATACAGCAGGTTGAAGGTGGCCACCCACAGCATTGCTTGAAGTGCTAGACCCGGCAACGTCCAGCCGTGCCTTGCAGATACATCTGCGACCCAAACTAGATTTAGAGGCTCTTGATGCACCAGACGAATATAAATGTGAGCTTAGTTAATTCATTAGGCACAAGGAGGCAATCAGGGACAGAGAGGCCTTTTTCAACTCCATGGATACTCACACATACATCCCACTAACATGACTCTCCGCTCAGCATCTACATTACTAGAATGTAACTATCCCGCACGATTAATTCGCCCTAGCTACACTCATGATCATATACCACCTTGCACACTGCAATGCCCTTTAGAATGCAGCTCTCCCCTCATGATAAATTTGGCCTAGATGCAAACATAATTATATAACACTGTACACACCGCAATGCCCTTTAGAATGCAGCTCTCCCTCATGATAAATTTGGCCTAGATGCAAACATAATTATATAACACTGTACACACCGCAATGTCCTTTAGAATGCAGCTATCCCCTAAGATTAATTTGGCATAGCTGCACACATAATCTCACATAGAATGCAGCTGCCCCGCCCCCCGCTAGAATGCAGCTGCCGCCATACCAAATTTGGCCTAGCTGCACACATAGTACATGTCTCACATACCCTGCACACCACCTCCAGAATTAGAATGCAGCTATCCCCCACGAAACATGTGGTCTAGCGGTACACACACCGAGTGCACACACACACACTCTATTTTCTGCTCTGACTATATCCACTTTCCTGGACTCCTGTCCCCGAGGGCATTCAACCTACAGCGTGTTGAGACCATACCAATGGTGAAAGGCGCTATACAAATGTCCATTAACGTACCAAAACATAGCATATTGTTTAGTTGCTGCTTGAGCCCTTGTCTGAATTCTGGGAACATATGTTTATGAACACAACCACAGAATTCTCAGAGGAAGAGGTAGGGTGAAATTCAAAATCAATGTAACAGTCTTGCCTACCAGTGATAGGCGCATAACCCCAATGGTCCGCTTTGGCTCTGCAGAAGGGGTAATGTGCAAATGTTATAACACTTGGTGAAATGTGCATTAAAATAGTGAGATAGCGGCCATGCCAGATTTTATCTTTGCAGTCATGCTTCCCCATCCTAATACATTTATCAAGTGGCATGGCCCTAATCATGAAAAAGAAAGCAACTAAACAAGTCAAGAATAATAGTTATCTTACCAATCAGGAAACATTGTTTTCCTGATAATAAGAGCCCTTGGTGGTAAATACAAATGAACAGGTGTGAGGTGGCACGGGGGAGGGGGAGTGGAGACAGGTATAACATGTCGGAGGACATAAGGCATAAGAAGGAAGGTGGCAGAGGAAATGAGACAGGGACTGGAGGGTCACAGAAAACTAAGTCTGCAGAGAGTTTGGAAAATAGATGTATGTGCACACCAACATCACCCTAGAAGAAGTATATGGTAGCAGAATCTGATTTCCCTTGAAAGGTGATATCCTGGCTCTCACCATGAAAATGAAGCAGACCGGGGTCTGATTCACAGAAGCTTTGTGCAATGGCGCAATCCCAATGGAAAATGCTCTGTGAAACAGGCCCTAGGTTACAGGGATACAAACACAGCATGGTTGCTGATGCACAAGCGAAACATGTCCACGGTGTTACAAACCAGAAAGAACTGGACAACCTCATGGAACCAGAAAAAGTGAATATTATTTTATTAACTTAAATGCTGAATTCTCCATGAATGAAGAAGGGAAACATTCTAGAGGCAAATTAAACATTTGCTAGGGATGCAAAACTGAATGTCATGCAAAGAGATGTGCTGAACAAACATCACTGGCCTATGGAAAACAAAACTGTTATGTGCTGAAATATACCATCCGCATGACTTCCACCGCTATTGTGAACAGTACTGAATCAACACACATTAGCAAGCAGTGTGTCCAATATATTACCATTGGGACTTTGTGAAGCTTAGACTGGGTTTAGGAAGATATTGCTGACACATCATGTGGCATAAAGGCACACTTCGTGAAGAAATCTTCATTACAGCAAACACTGATTAAACATTGCATTTATACCATTAACATTCTGAAGACTACTTTAAATAACGGTGGAAGCCTCATCAGAGCGCATGGTTTGATGTTACTGTGCAATAAAGCTTCAAGAGATCTCAGGAGTTGTCCTGTGGGCAAGGAGGAGCAGGAAGTGGGTGGAACTGGATTTAGGTAATAGCATGAGTATGTTACCTAATATTTTAACCAGCCCAAAAACGACTAACATCAAATTCAATTAACTATAAAAATAATAGAGCAGTTACTCATAATTGAACACAATTTATTTGTGTTGTACACATATTTGTACAGCCAGCCTGTCGATGTTTATTATGCGATCATACTCGTCTCAGGGAGGTCCTTGCCTCCAATCAAGGTGGCGCACAACAAAGAACTGTTAATTTGTTAAGGTTCACTTTGGTAAGGCCTCCAACCCGTCTCGCACCCAACCCCAACAAATACTCAGTGCCACAATGGACAATGGACTATGAACCAGGCTGGTGTGTAGTAAGAATATATAATTATTAATTGATTTAAACCAAATTTGACAAACATAATAACATCAGCCACCAATGCTGTGGGAACACAAGGACAGAAATTACTTCCGTAACGGCATCAACACAGAGCTAATACTGAGATGTGCAGTCACAATTTCCCCCAGCTTTCTTGTAAAATCCCTCACAGGAAAATAACAATTCAAGACACAAAGTGATTGCTGATTTGGTTAAAATACTTGTTCCCCCAGCAAACACCACCCTCCAAACATCAATTAGACTTGGCCTCTCTGAATTGAAGGCCAGTGGCAGAGAGTGTGAACACAATGGGAAAAGCGTTTTGGGATTCTGATAAAATGCACTATTTGGAAAAAAGGGATTCAAGGGGAAAACATTTTTTTCACTTATTACCACAGACACAATATGAGGGAAAGAAAATACAATGGTAAAATTCGTTTTGCCACACCTAACAAGAACAGGCAGGGCTTTGTGGTTTGGGTAAGAGCACAATTGGAAATAAGGGACAATTTAGTTTCCCACCACACATGCAAAAGAAATACAAAGCTTCACACTTCTCATTTAAAATGAAGGGGATCGATGTGGAATTTCGTTTTGTACCATGCACCCTCAATTGGAAACAAGGTTTTGGGATTAATTCTTTTGACAAATTGTTATGTCTATACCGGCTCAAAACACACTGGGAAGAGCTTGTTAGTTTCAAATGCTAACGAAACACATCGTGTTATTTCGTTAGGGAAATTAATAGATTTACTTTAATTAAATATGCTAAGGATCTACACAGACAAACATGGGATTTTGCCATGGGGAAATAACTAAAACAATGCTTGGGAAAAATGCAGGGCTTACACAATCTATGGCTTTGGGGATAGTTTTATTTACAGGAGAGGCCTCGTAACGGGCATCAGGGAACAGCAGGTCACCTCTGAGACAGCAAAGGTGTCAGTCAAGGATAGTTCCCTCCGGCTCGTCCAAGGGGACCCAGTCAGCTTCTATGTCTCCTGGTCCCTGTCTCCAGTGCAAAATTGGGGGCCTCTCTGCTTGGGTGTTTCTCGCAAAAGTTCAGAAGCAGGTTACCACACAGAATAAGTGAGAAAAAGCCAATTTCCGATACAAACTGGTTTACTTATAGAGCAAATGACATCAAAAACTTGTTATGATTCCTGCAAAAGGGTGCTGATAGGACAAGAAGATGAGGGGTGTGAGTTAGGAAAGCTGTGGGAGGAGAAAGCTTTGTCATCCCAAACTGACATGTAGGCTTGGCCTGTTTAAACTCTGAAAATCTATCAACGTGGCAAGTACCCTAATTTTTCAAATCTTCACATGTATGGATATATCTTTAAGAACTACAATTTAAGGCAAATCAGATTATGCTAACCTGAAATCGGCACGCCCTTCCAATACAGATATACGATTTTTCTTTGTTTACTCAGAAGCCATATCAGTGAAAAATATGCCACTTCATAGTTTCCATTTTCATTTTGTCCTTCACTGTCCCAGCAACTTTCAAATCTCTCAGAATCAAGGGAAGGCCCAAATAAAATGTTCATTAATAAATTCTGTTATGTTTATCAAACAAAAATCGTTTTGGCATGGTTAAAAAAAAGACCTCAGAGGCTACGGTGTTGAGGGACGCAGGTTCGCAGGAGACGCTGCCTGATTTTCCACGTAACACATTTGTTACGTTCACGCTACTTAGCCTATATCATCCTCTGCCGCAAAAGCCCTCGCAGGACAAGGCTGCAGTTTTGAGCGATGCAGGTCCGCAGGAGATGCTGCCCAACTTTCCACATGACACGTTTGTTATGTCCACTCTCCCAAGCCTATATAATCTGAGGTTCGGGACCCTCTCTGGAAAATCCATCGCAGGACAAGGCTGCAGTGTTGAGCGACGCCGGTTCACAGGAGACGCTGCCTGACTTTCCACATAACACATTTGTTACGTCCACACTACCGAGCCTATGTAATACGAGGTTCGGGACCATCTGCTGCAAAGCCATCGCAGGACAAGTCCACTGTGTTGAGTGACGCATGTTCACAGCAGACGCTGCTCGACTTTCCACGTAACACATTTGTTACGTCCACGCTACTGAGCCTATATAATCTGAAGTTCAGTACCCTCGTGGCAAGGCCCTCAAAGGAGAAGCCTGCAGTAATGAAGGGGTCTACGGCGTAGCCTGTGTGTGCAGACGTATCACCCTCCCGTCTGCGGCCAGCAGTCAAGAAGCTGGGAGTTAGCTTGCTACTCTGCACTTCTTGCCCTCCTCCTGCACTCTCCACCCCCACTTTGTGCCCATTTCTGCACCCTCACCTGCACTGACTCTCGCACTCCTCCCTTGCACCACCCGTTTCCTCTGCGCATGCGCTGTAGCCTGCCTGGTCCATCGCAAACATTGATTGTGTTGCTCTTCGTCCTCCCTAATTGCGTGTCCTCGCTACCTCCTCACAATCCCCTGACTGCATGCTCCACCCTTTGCCTCACGCCCTAGCCTGCCCAGTCCCTAGGAATCCCTGATTGTATGGTTCTTCGTCCCTGTTCACATGTCCTTGCTTCCTCCTCATGTTCCGAGTGTGTGCTCCACGCTTGCCTCGGTCCCTGCCCGCGTGGTTCCTTGCAATCCTTGATTGCGTGGTTCCTTGCAACTCCCTGATCGTGGGCCCTCGCTTCTTGCTCATGACCCCCGACCACATGCCCAACTCCCTAGCCCTGTGGTTCCTTGCAATCCTTGATTGTGAGTTTCCTCACAACCCCCTTATCACGTGTCCTCACATGCTCCCGTGATCCCCTGATAGAGCGCCCCATGCTTGCCTTGTGCCTTAGCCCGTGTGGTCCCTTCGCAATCCTTGATTGTGTGGTTCCTCGCAACTCCCTGATTGTGCATCCTCGCAACTTCCTTGTGACTCCCTGCCTCGTTCTTGCCTGCTTGGTCGCTCGCAATGCAATCCTTGACAGCTTGGTATATCGCAAGTCCCTTATCGCGTGTCCTCGCTACTTCCTCATGTTCCCTGACTGTGTGCCACGTGCATTCCCTTGCACTGCCCGTATAGTCCCCTGCAATCCTTGACTGTGTTGTTCCTTGCAACTCCCCAATCGCATGTCTCACAACTCTTTGCATTCCCCAACACTTCCTTGCGCCCCCTCTCCTAACCCCCCTTGCTCCCATGCGCCCTCTGTTCTGCCTGGAATGCCCTGATCACTGTTTTTCCTACTGTCCTATTTTCTGCAGTATCTTTGCCTACTTGGGTCAACATCCTTCATTACCGTTGTTTTTTCATTTCCTCACTGACTGCCTTGTTTTGCTTACACTGCCTAGATTTCTCCTTTTATTCCTCCCTCATTTAGGTCCACTTTCACCGATTTCTCCTGTGTTGGTTTTTTGTGGTTTCTGTATTCGCCTCACTGACTGCCCTGTCCTATATTGTACTGCTTTATGCTCTGTGCACTCTTCCTTCCTCCAGGTTCTCATTTGCCAATTACTTTGTCCTTGTTGTTTTTGGTTTTGTCGTCTTAGCAAATCCTTCACTTAGCAAACTGTTCTACTATTGTCTGAGCTCTTGTCGTATTGGTCAATTGTCTACGATTGTCTCGTCCCTCTTTGTCTCGACTGCTTGCCCCGGTTTATAGTGAAAAAGTCAAATGTAAAAAAGTCGAATGACAAAATGTTGAAAAAAAAAACCTTGAAAAAAAATTTGAATTCTTTTTAATGACGTTTTTCATTCGAAATGAATGGGGGGGGGGTTCCACCCCCAACCCCCCTTTTTTTTGTTATTTTTTTTTTTGTTTTACCCATTTTTTTTTATTCATGGACCCCAAAATAAATATATAAAAAAAAAAAGGAAATTCAACTTTTTTTTTTTTTAGATTTATTTTTCGACACTATTGTTATTCGACTTTTTTTTCGAGATTTTGACTGACCACCGCTTGCCCCCTCCCTGTATCCATCTCTAGCATCTCCCTGCCTCCCCGCCTCTCACCCCTTTACCCCTTTTCTTCTTCCCCCCTCTTCCTACATACTCTATGGTGCTCTCTGTTTCTCCTATCTTTTCTAACTGCTTCTCTATCGACTATCCTACTCTCCTCAATAAATCTGGTAGGAAGAAGTTTAAAAAGGACATCCTGGTGTAGAGGAGGAGCCAAGTACCCCCACTCTACCTGCCCCGCCTACATTACCTGGGATGTATGAACCAAAATATGTGACATATACTGAACAGGTGAACCAGCAACACGCCCGTCTCAAGCAGGGGGGGGGCAGGCCCCCCCAAGGCCTCCATCTGGCCCCCCTAGAAAGTAGGCCATGCCAGTGGGACCTGAGGGAATATGGGTGTGGGAGATTTGTTTTCATGGCCTAGACAATGTATGCCCCACAGCTATGACATGACCAGGGAGATGGAGGGCCATTCACACCTATAAGTGAAGTAGCATGCTTATTCATTCTTGCTCCCTACAACTATTTTCTCAAACCTAAAATCACAGTTTTGCTTTCTGTAATTTAAAGCATGTATATCTTTTGTGGGACTATAGTGGTTTTTCGCATCATGCTTAATAAAATGGTTAACTATATCAAACAATAAATGACATATGATGCTGCTTGAACACAGATTTCTGCAGAAGGTGCATCATCTGACTGGGGGGGCCTTACAAATTACATTCAAAGTATTTATTCGTCTGCATTAACTACTTGAGTATAAGTAAAAAGATAAGGTTGATAGTAACACTAATGTAATTCTGGAGTGTAGTAAAATAAAAAGTGATAGATGAAAGGCTTTGAATTAAACATTACCACTACCGTTGCTCTGCGCAACATTCCATGACATAATTCTGTACTATGTCTGTGCCATTACAGAAGGGGACAAGCCATTAGCAAAGGACTCTGGGTGCTGCACCCAAAAGGTGCAGTCCAATCTCAATTGCTAGACCATGTCCCCTCAGCACTGGAACACAGCAACCACATGCATTTTAGGCCTTGTGGTCTAGCAGTGTGGGAAGGACTTCTAGCATTGGTGAATGGGCCAAGGCTGATTTGCAAACAATGGTAAAGAAGACTGGCCAGTGCAATGCCGGTGCTTATCATTGATTCAGCCTTTTTCCTATTAGGTTCAAGACAGAACTCATGCAGTGGAACACAGAGAGGATGGAGATAAAATGTAAGGAGAAACACACATCCTATGGATGTATTTGGTCATTTACCCACCCAACATCTAGCCATGGCTATGTTAGAGCTCCTGCCTCTCGCCACCAAAATGTAACCTTTCTGGAACTCTTTGAGAAAGCTCTATCAAAAAGTACCACCAAACGTGTTGCTATTTAGGGACTGTCAGTGTTATATCTAAGCATTCTTTTAATGGTGAATTACTTAATTGCCACTGTAAAAGAGCTCCTGGTATGATAAAAGAAAAACTCTTAATGTGGGTCTTCAGCCAGTTGATTTTATAAACAATATCATTGTCAATGCCTCTGCCTGAAGCACTGTTTTAAACAAACAATCACAAAGCCAACCGTTTTTGCTTGTGTATAGGTATTAGACATTTGCCAGGCAATGCCATCATATGCCCAGGTTCTCACACCATTTCCTGCTGTTCCCATTGTATGGCCAGGTGGTACCCTTATGGCAGTGCCTGGCAAATGCCTATCCATGCCTGATCAAAAGCCAAAGCTGTTTGCTTTGTCAATGCATGTTGGTTTCAGTTTGTCTCCCGAAGTGAACATGTATATGCCCAGATGTGAGTGCCTTGCTTGCTACGCATAGGGAATCAAGCGGTACCTCACTGAGTTGGTCCAACAAGGCCCTTCCTGAAAATGAAAAGGCTAGGATGGCAATTATGGAGCGGTTTCAGATCTTCTCATGCATACTTAACAGTGGGGTTCCGACCTAAATAGAATGTATCGTTGTCTATGTGGAAGCCTAGGCTAGTCTGCCAGAACGTTTCATGATTCAAACTAAGTACCGACTTGATAAGCTCATACAGTTTGAGTAATTTAACAGAGTTTGCATTCAAACAGGATACATCATGTGCATTGTGGGTCTTGTTTGGAAAGTATAATGTAAATCCTGGGTGCTGAGTGTTTAGACTGTGCCATAAATCATTAAAGAGCACCTTTAAAATAACACGAGAGAAGAGCATTTTCTATAATGTTGCGTGCAAAGTATAAAAAGTGTACATCTTTTAAAACTAAAAAGCAGTATTTAAATATTTCCTGAAGAGTGCAATCAGATGTGGATTTAACATTTGGACCTGGGACAAATGCCCATGCCCCCCTGCTCTGCCTCTCTCCCCCAAATACACACAGCCAGGGCTGTGCAGCCCCTCCTACTTAGGTTGTATCTTTTTAACGTGTCTCAGAGGCAACTTATTTACAACAGGAAGTGATTAACAGAAAGTCATTAGAGATGAGAAAAGAAAGGTAACAGGTAGTGGCCATTGCTGAAGCGCTTTTTTCATTAAATTATATAGGGTTTTAACAAGCTATTTAAGTGTGATTTTTGGGTGATTAGGATACAGAACAAGCGATGTGAAACAATGATCTTGTCATGCATTTCATTTCACTTGGTGTCTGTATGAGATTTTTTGTAAATTTTCATTAATGTCTATACTTGAGCCTATATGCTTCCATTCGGAATGGGGAAAACAAAGCTACAATCATAGGGGGTCATTTTCCAAGCGAAGCGGGTGCAAGAAGTTCTGATAAATGCATGTATTTCCACTTTCAATTACCTGCAGGATTTTGTATGAATTGGCATGTGAGGTTGGAGACCAGAGGTTCACCTGCCAAATCAGATTGCTTTTTCACCAGCATGTATTTTTATGTTGGCAGAGAACCAATGGATTCCTCTGGGGTCTGTCTGACATTTACACCTGGTAAAAGCAGGCAGATTCCAAAGGAATCCATTTTGGTTGGCTCGCGCAATCATTAATTGTGGAAATGATTTACACTTCCCAGACACGTAGAGGAAATGTAAAGAGCAAAGGCGATTTTCGCCTGTGTTTTACACTTTACTTTTCCAGTACTTGGTTGAAACAATTACAATTAATGAATAGCCCCTTTTGCAAAAAGTACAAACAAGAGTGGTCCCTTCCTGTGCAATTTAGGATTCAAAACAAAATGCCCCTCTTACTCTTTTCATCAACACATTTCTAGAATGATGAATACATTGTCAGGTTGATTTATCATTTAGAAATCTGTATAAAATGAAGTATCATTACAGGTATTCAAAACCAAACTTCAACACATATGTGTACCAAGTTGAGCTTGGAAGATGCATGGTCAAGTATCTAAATTTCAGGCAAGACTGAAATTCTGGCCTTACCACTCAACCAAAGTGTGTGATCCTGTACAAATCGTTTAATTCCATTATATTGTACCTGGTACAATTAGGTGACCCTAGAAGTGTTTCATTTTGCATTATAAGCTATTCCAAATGCCCCACTCATGGTTTAATAGATGGGGAGCACAAGCATTGGAGCCTGCCAAGAACACACACACACACATATTTCTATAAAACTATCAGGCTGCATTTATTGAACAAAATTGTGTTATTCAATAGCAAATCAAAGTAAACACATCAAACAAAAAGTCATCATGGACAATTGCATATTATAACCAGTATGTACCAAACCATGGTGTACAGGGGCAAGGCAGGAGAGCAAAGCCCTCTCCTCCCGGCCGCACCCCACCAGGAGTGATACCAGGAGGCCAGATACTCCTCAACCTGCACAGTCAGCATCCTCATGCAGCTCTCCCAGCCCTTGCATTCTCTCCTACATGCTAGCACACCCTCAACTCAATTGAAATGTGCTGCAAAAATGCAACATAATTGTCTAAGAAACACAATCTCCCATTCCTTACTTCAGTATTCTGGGGGGTCTGTCTTTCACATAAAATGGAGGGACCACAAGCACCCCCTCTGGGGTCTCTTGAGAGAAGCCACAGTGTTCAGGAAGGCATTGTTGGGCGAACACCATCATCTGAGATGGTACAAAGACTGGGGGCCTCACTGCTCAGCCCTCTCAGAGGAGGTGAAGGATGCATCACCCTCGATGTTCCCAGCCAGGCTAAGAAAGACATGCTGGGGGCTGATCGGTGTAGGTGGGAATGGAGGTAAATGGGAATGGTGATTAGGGGAGCTGAAAGAAGGTGACATGAAGTGAAAGGTGGAGGAGGATAAGACATAGTATCAAGGGAAGAGCAGATTGGAAGGGGGGATAGGTAGATTGATTTTGCAACACTATTTTCCTTGCTTCTGCTTTTGCTCTGTACTGTTTTTTATAGAGGGGTGCAAATGTATTTTTCCAGATCTGGGAAGAAGTTTTTGTAGGATTACAGATCAGTGAAATCTGGATCGACGCGAGCACTTTCTTTAGGGTGCTCCTAGACCCAAACCCAATGGAATTTGGGCCCCCCTTATCATAAACCTGGCTCACCCAGATGAATGTTCTGGAGCCAGGCCTGACCAGCAAAGAGAAGAGCGCGTGCTCTGTGCAGTGCCCATAAGTATACCTATACTTAAGAGAATATGGGAAGTAAAGTACCCATTGAGGAAACCATACTTGCATCCAAGACAATATGTTGGCCATTTGAACGAGATTCCTGATGAAACAAAAAAAACTGAATAACCAAGATGAATGGTGACATCATAAAAAGTTGAATCGACACCCAGATAGAAAGATAACCGGACCAGAGAGGCAGACGATTTATAAAGAACAAAGAAGAACCAAGGATAAGTGAGATATTGGGAACAAGATGAAGAGACGTATGCCATACACTTGATGAAGATATTTAGTTAATTTAAACATGTACAGGTGCAATAAAACGCAAGCAGCAAAGCAATCATGAAGCTAACCACATGCCCAAATAGATTAAACCACGGCAAGCGCCAACACATACCTATAAACCTCATAGATACATATGGATTATGTGAAGAATGAATGTTTCCACTATGTATAAAGCAGTACTGAACAACGAGGAAGGCCTCATTCAGTGTCGCAGTTAAGAAAAGCTATTGAATTTAACAGACTAAAAGTGCAGCTAAGGAGTTTGCTGAGCCAAGAAGGGCAAGGTGTTATCAAACTGGAGTTGGCTGACATTAGATACAATTAATATGAAAGAACAGAAGCTCCAGTTCAGGAAGGTCAAGCAAAAAAAAAAGATGCCAGAGGACTATTGATAAATAAGATCAAATACACAAAAAGGCTCAATTCATGGTGTCCAGTCACGTGATGGAAGAAAGTTGAACGAGCGAGAAGATCACACCTTCGCACAAGCCGGATAGTGCCTCTACTCCTTAAAAATTCTCAGAGGACAGTACAGACTCAAGGCCAACTTCAAAGTATTAATTGACACTGGACCATCGAGGTGACGATGGATCACATTTTTAATTGGTGGGAAGCTGGTATCAAGACAACTTCTCGTTGTTCAGTCTGCTTGCTGCTCACATAGGTGGAAAATTACTGACGGGGGTTAGTAGCCAACCAATTGTAGGGGACCTCATGGTTGGGGGTCCTATAGTTTGTGTAACCAATGGGAAGTCGTACATTTAGTGACATTCATAGTGGCCATTTTGAAGGGAGGGCTTAGTTGCCCCACCTGATTTTAAGTATCCTATTACCTCTCTCCGTTACTCCATACAGATGTACAACATATGCTTAGTTATTAACCAATCCCACTTCCCGATACGTTTCTGTAGTTTGCCACATAGAATGCATTGCTAATGAAGCAGGTCAACACGTCAGCTATGACCAATTATGGGTATAAGAACCCAATTTTTTTATGAAATAGTTAGAGTCAGAGTATCGAGCGATTGCTGATTTTCGTTGTACTCCCTGGTTTAGATACCTGCATTAAAACAGACAAACTTTTGCCAAACTATTTGTGCTGTCTTGATTATTGATGTATGAATAAAATCTGCATCCCTATCCATCTCCAGGGTATTGCTACTCATTTTAAAGGGCTGTAAGCCTCCAGTTCACTTGGTAGCAGAGAATGGTTAGATAAGATACCATCAGCCATCGACATAAGTAATTTTAGAGTGTCGGCAATATCGCAAGACCTTTTGCCATTTGGCTGACAGGACGGGAAGCTCCCTGTAGATAGTGGTTAGAATAGGAAAAATCCTTGCAAGGAAAGGTTTGATGGGACCCCTATGTTCAGATACAAACCCCTCCCACAGCTACGAGAAGCGGATCGGAAAGCGGCTTTGAAGAGGCGATAACGAAGGCAGTGATCCTGAGGGTCCAATGGATGAAAAACATGTGAACGGTGAGTGAATAGACCAAAAGGTCTGGCAAAGGGATGTATGCGTAGTAAATAACGGAGAGTAATGGAGGGAAGCAGGATAAAATATAATGCAAGAGTAAGAGTGTAATATATATTTTTTATGGGAAATTATCTAATATAGGAGGAAAAATAGTCATGAGTGTAGCCACACTATGAGGATACGCCCTGTTCCTAGACTGTAAAGAGTGCTAGCAGAAGCTTTTAATTCAGAGCACTCTTTACGTGAGACATAAAGGAGATGAGATTGGTTAAAGAGTGCCTTAAAGGAATTAGATTAAGTTCCAATCGGAGCAGATCTAGAGGGTAATACGAGTCTTAGAAGAAAATTGTGAGTAGAAGGTACATGTGGCCGGCCAAGTCTGTCTGTTTTGTTTTTTGTGGTTGTAAAGTGTGATGTCGTCAGGGTTGAAAAAATAAAATTTTTAAGTGATTAAAAAAACGTGAAGTTGATACACAAAAATTGATTGTTTTAAGATTAAACTTTGATGGTTGTTTTTTATCAAGATTAAAGTAAAAAATTGTAAAGTGATGGGATTGGAGCTGGCGATGGTTGGTGCTCGCTCATAAGTGCATGTTGATTGAGACGAAAACTAAAAGCTGTAACAAAAACATA
The DNA here is from genome assembly GCF_040938575.1 of Ambystoma mexicanum. Lineage (NCBI taxonomy): Eukaryota > Metazoa > Chordata > Amphibia > Caudata > Ambystomatidae > Ambystoma > Ambystoma mexicanum. The sequence goes on along the minus strand of NC_090933.1, from coordinate 1,064,700,611 downwards.
CGCGAGTGGTAGCAAAGAGAAAAGTAAAGGTTAAACAATTGAAGAAGTTTCGCCATTAGTGCATCTTTTCAAACAGATACTAAAGCACGTGCTTAAACTTAAACAATAAAGTGCAGAATGGGTTAAAGGGACCAAAGATAAAATGTTTATGCCCTGGCCACAAGGTGGGTCATTATCGAGAGCAGTTCTGCAGCATATGACGACATATTTGCATGCCGCGTACATAAGAAAAAAGTAAGAAAAATGCTTAGCGGGTCTAGAGCTTTGGAAAATTTATGAACACGAGAAGGAGGAGGAGCCTCCTTTAGTTTGGATACTAAATATATGTAAAGAGGGGGGTGAACAGCCTTCTGCTCCTGCTCCACATCTGAAATGAAAGATGAGATTAAGAAAGAAGAAGGGTTATACCCATTAAGAGAACTTAAAGCAGGGACGGGATATAGCAATCCGTCATATAAGTCCCCTATGCAAAGTAGTGACGAGGGCGCAGAGAAAGACACTGAAAAAGATATAACCTCCTAAATCCTGAGGGACAAGAAGAGACGCGACAAGGAGAGAAGTGATTGAGCAAGTACATCTCTTGACATAAGGAGATAAATAAAGAGATGGAAAGGAGATAAGGATAAAACTGATGAGATAGCGCTCTTATACAACAAATGGGTGGGAGGTCAGATTTTACTTAAACTCGATGGTAAAAGCATCAAAGATGTAAAACAAAGGGGAGATCAAGACGAACAAGACAGAAAGGACAAAGAAAAGGGAGGAACGATTGAAAGATGAAGGAGCAAAATGAAAAGATAGACAAAGACAAGAACAGTTATATCAAGATGAGCAAACTAAAAAGAAAGAGAGAGCAGAAGAGCAAAGAAAACATGATAATAAAAGGAGAACAGCCTATGTACAGGAAAGGCTAATAGAGAAAACAATAGAAGATGTCAAACAGGAAAGAATAAGAGAGAAAAGAATACAAAGGCCGAAGGGATGAGGAGATATGAAGGCCGTATGAACGAAGGGATGATGACATGCAACGTAAAAGAAGACAGAGAGCACGAGATCTTGAGTGTTTGAAAAGGGAAGTAAGAAATCCCAATCCACTGGTAGCATGGGAAGACATAGAGGAATTGTTTCCCGAGTCCGAGTTTTTACCAGGCACGTCTAGAGTAAATCTAGCAGACAAGTTTGACTCACAAAGCATTGGGGGACACGATTGATAAGTTATATCATGAAATGCAAGCCCAGAAAGAATCACAAGGGAAAGGAAAAAATGATTTTTATTTATTTATTTTATTTGACACATCAGATAAGAAGAGCACTCAGTTGTATGACACGGAGGAAGCCTCCTGTAGTGCGAGACATCAAGAGCTGTCTTTAGACAGACTAACATTAAAAAGAGAGGATGATGAGAGAAGTTGCACGAGTTGGGCACAAGAAGTATCAGACGAAGAAAGGAAAACCTTCCTGAGGGAAAAGAGGAGTGATATATGTGGTCCAGAGGGATGTTCACCTATGGATAAGGGAGTAAGATGGTCAGATTCAGAAATACCTATGTCTAGGGCATCAGAGCAACTGACACAGTCACATCGACATAAGGGGCAACCCCATGGTCAGAGGGGGGAGTCCCTGTCTTATGTAAGCAGGCTAAGATCATTGCCAGGTAGACAGAGATGTGGAAATATTACTCCAGCTGTAGATAGACAAAAGATGAGAGATGAAAATGAGATTGGAGCATCACAGTTCCACTTGTTGGAAAAGGGAGGGGCCACGCCACAATATATACCATGGCCCCAGATGGACAGAGAACATTTAAAACGTAAACTCCCAAATGTAACTTCCGGCACTGGACAATGGAAACATGATTTCGAAAAAATGACAGGAGGGAATACATTAGAAGACCTTTAATATCCCCTATAGCTAATCACCAAACTTGGTGAGAGAGCTGATGACGTAGGGGCACGGGCAGGTTACTCTGGTGTGACTACAGTCAACACCGCACATGATGGATCACCGTTTAACAATTGTAGAGCAGCAATTCGGAAAGCGCTTTGAGTGCTATATCCAGACACGTCCGATATGGGAGCTATAATAAAGAGAAAAATGAAGGAAGTAGAGGGCCCGTTGCTTTACATTTTCAGCGCCTGAAACACGTGAGGCTTGGGGGAAGTCTATACCTGTATTTTATCATATATTATGCCAAGAGCTGCCAGAGCAGGTACAGAAACAGCTCAAGAAATTAGAGGGGATTGAAGCCAAACCATGGTCGGAAATCCAGTTAGCCATTGCACATTATTGCAGACTCCTGCAGGAAAAGAATCACAAAAAGAACGAAAAGGTGAAGAAGCAAAATGAGTTCAGAAAAAACTATCCAAGTATGCCATTGAAGGGGCAATGTTAACTAACGTAGGCAGATCAGTGCACATGCCACAACAAATAACCAAAGACAGTTTGATCAGACAAATAATGGATATGCTCCACGAGGAAGGGGATATCGAGGGATATCCAGGGAGAGGTTTTCAAGGTAATCAAGGGTATTGGCAGAATAATCAGGAAGGGTTCCAGAATATGCAAAATTGTAATCGGAACATGCAATATGGGGAGATGGGGAGACAGCTGCTTGTATGTTGGACATGTGAAATGACAGGGCACATAGCTCATATGTGTAGAAACCAAGGGATGGTAAAGAATGATCAATTTTCAAGACAGGGAATGCCAAATCCACCTGCATATTCGCAGCAGGGTGGAAATGGATTTGCACAAGATCAAACAGTGCAGCAGCAAGCGCCGAGAGTGCAGCAAGGCTTGCAATCACAGCAAGTAACAGGTAATGAACCGCAATGACAATTGCAGCAATCTCCTATGCAACTTCAGAAAAACACGAACACAGAACCGTTTATGACACGTAGAATAGGAGGTGTCACTGTTGATGGTGGAAATCCATTCACGGGTGATGGAGTGAGTCTGTACCTGAAATAAGACAGCTCACTGGGAGACCTGATGTGTTCAGTCTTATCTCTTACGCTGAATCCTCATGAGGCGCCAAGGCTAGACGTAATTATAGGAGGCAAAGCTTTTTCCTTCTTAGTGGACATGGGTGCAACGCGCTTGTGCATACGTGAGGACAAATTATCAATGTCTGGTGATGCGATTAATACTCAGGGCTTTACAGGAGCAACAAGTCGTGTTCCTTTTACAAAAGAATTACCAGTCTCCATAGGAGAATGTGATATGAAGGTGCCACTGCTTTATTCAAGGCAAACGCCTGTCAACATATTAGGACAAGGTTTAATGACGAAAATTAATGTGACCATTTCGTTTACAGATGATGGCATAATATGCTCGACACCATGAATGCATTTTTTAAATGTGTGTGAAATGATCAGAGCATACGCAGGGTAAGTAGCATCTAGAGCGATACCGTTTGAACCCAAAGTGTTCCATTATGGGATACATGTTTTGTTAACATGGCTGCCAGGTCTAGTAGGCAGAACCATGAGAATACCAGATGAAATTGTTCCCTCTATTTAGACCTCAGAGACCCATGGACGAAGAGGAGGGGCGATTGTTCCCCTTAGACATAGAAATAGCTATAGTCCGAGGAAATATGGCTTTCCTTGATACAACTGATGATAAAGGTAGCCGATGGAGCACAATCATTGCCAATGAAGAAGGTTGCAAAGTGACTGACGTCACTGATGAGGACTTTGGAGATGACATATCTGACAATTTTGTGATATTTGAAATGTGCATTACTTATTGGTTCAAGGCAATTAAGAGAGAAGTCCTGCAGTGAATGATGCTAGAATGCGTCCTGATTATTTTGATGAAGATATGGCGAAAGTGGCAATTTCATTATGGACTACCGGCCCCTATGATGTAGGCTTACTGAAAGGAGTTGCGGAAGTGGATATTAAATTGAAACCAGGAGCAATTTTACCTCTTGCACGACAATATCCCATGTCTAGAGAGACAGATGAAGGCATTTTTAAGACGATTTCCGCCATGATGGACCAAGGTATCTTAGTGACATCAGAGTCACCATGTAAATGTCGATTTACCCAGTGAAAAAAGGGAAGGGGGTCTTGGAGACTAGTGCAAGACCTTCGCCTGAGAAACCAAAATGTAGGGGCCGTGTTCCCTCTAGTCCCTAACCCGTATATAATATACCTGTTGATTCATGATATTTCACGGTGATTGACTTAAAAAATGCTTTTTTCTCAATCCCATTGCACAAAGATTTGACATCATTTACATCTAGACAAGTTTGATTAAAAAGCACAAGGCTGCCCGAGGGGTACTGTGAGTACTGTGAGTCCCCATCAATTTTCAAGAGTCTTCAGTAGCTTATTGACTTTGGACTGAGGAATACTTAAGCCTTGATAAGAATAAGGATATGACAAATTTAGATCGTGGACACATCAATTGGAAGAGGGTACAGTACCCCGATTCTTTTTACACTGAGTTCTTGTTTGGTTCTACTCATGGTCTTACCCAGAGATGACCTTTCTAGGTTCGTACTTACGTATCTTGAGTGGGTGTTACGTTCTTATCCTGCCGCATCCCAGCTTATATTCAAAACCCTGACAATGAAAAACGTATTCGAAGATTGCTCATAATCATCACTGAAGAGTTTTTGAAGTTGCCTGAATTCAGTGAGGAAAACACAAATTCCCTTATCAACCGACACAGCTCATAGACTGGTCAGTGTGGAGTTCTTTTGTCTAATTGAAGAATACCCGCATCTCATTGGAAGACACACAGACGTGGTAACTTTCCTAAGAGGTCCTAGGAATACTGAAAACTTGAATGTTATCCTGGAAGGAATTATCATCCAGGTGGCAATCTATTCTGAAAGAAATCACAGAGCTGTGTAGAAACTTTCCTCCAAGGGACAGATCGAGAAATTGAATGAAGGACAAAACTCTTTGTTCATGTTGACAGGGAAGCAACATGTCATCTGGACTGAAGCAGATTCGAGGCATTGATTGGGAACTAATAAATTAAGCAGATTTCATAGAGGCTCACAGAGGACATTTTTCTTCACGATAAAGTAACATTTGCATCCTGATTTGTGAAAAAACTGATTCCAGAAAGAAAGATAAAGTAATTCCCTAAAAAAGTTTCAAGGGGATCCCCGGAAGTTCCACACTTTCATAAATCAGTGCAAGTTGCATTTCCTTTGTCGCCTTCAAGCATTTCTGGATGTCAATACCAAGGCTGCATTCACCCTCTTGCACCTAAGTGGTATTGCTGCCACTTGGGCCAACCCTTTCTTGAAGGCAACAGTCCTGTACTTCACAATGTTGACCTCTTGATCGCTGAAATGACCAGGGTATTTGACACCCGTCACAAAGCGCAGTCACGTGACCTGGAGTTACTAGACTTGGCCCAAGGTAAGGGCACCCTAATCGAGTACATCACGCGTTTTAACCAGTAATCGGTTGAAACGGCTTGGCCAAAGAATAAGAAGGTAGTTGTGTTCTATAAGGGGTTGAATGATGTAATGAAAGATGCCTTATCTGTAGTCCCAACTCTGCCCATCCAATACTTGGAGCTCGTTGGATTGGTACTACAGGTTGACACATGTCGAGCAGAGTGAAAGACCAAAAACGTTATCCCATCCCTCTTATCAGCCCTTTACTCGACCGATTAATTCACGCCTCCATTTACACCAAGCTGGGCTTCAGGGGGGCCTATAATTTGGTTAGAGTGAGGAAAGGTGATGAGTGGAAGACCGCTTTTTGTACCCAGCATGGCTTGTATGAATACCTGGTCATACCATTTGGGCTGTGTAATGCCCCCGCGACATTCCAGCACTTTATGAGTGACGTTTTCCATGACATTCTTGACTCTTTTGTAATCGTCTATTTAGACGATATCTTGGTGTTTTCCTCAACCCTGCAAGAACACGTTACACGTGTCTGTGAGGTACTCAACAGACTACAAATCCATGCCCTCTATACGAAACCTGAGAAGTGCCTATTTCATGTTCAAGTGGTCAATTTTATGGGGTTTCACATATCACCTAAAGGTTTCTCCATAAACATCTTAAAAGTCTGCTCAGTTTTGGACTGGCCAGTTCCAACCTCGGTCAAGGCCCTCCAGTCTTTCCTAGGTTTCGCCAACTTCTATAGGCGATTCATTTCTGGTTTTTCATCTATCACATCACCCCTTACTACACTCACTAGCCCCAAAGTTCTGTTTCTCTGGTCATCTGATCAACAACAGGTCTTTGAGACCCTTAAAGCCACTTTTACTTACGCACCCATCCTGCAACACCCAAACCCGGAGATTCCTTTATTCATTGAGGCTGATGCCTCTTCCTATGCCTTAGGGGCGGTCTTGTCACAAACATGGCCAACTACGGGATTATTGCACCCAGTTGCCTACCATTCACGCAAATTCACAGCAACAGAGGTCCACTATACCGTCACTGAGAAGGAGCTGCTGGCTTTTAACGACGCCTTCCAGGTTTGGAGACACCACCTCCTAGGAGCCAGACACCAAATCACTGTGTACACGGATCACCATAATTTGCAACATCTGGCCACTTTAAAATGCGCTAACAGTAGACCAGTGCGCTGGCACTTGTTTTTTTCTGCATTTCCAGATCAAACACCGACCGGAACCACACACGGGAAGGCGGACGCATTGTCACATATGCCGGGTGGGATCTCATTTCTGGTCTTTCCTGAGACCCTTTTGGATAAGAAACGTGTAGTCTGTCTGTGTACACCCCCGTCTGATTTGTTGTCCACCGTCCGACAGTGGGTGATCTGCATGCTAACGCCCTCTCAGATTGGGATCCCATTTTTCGTGAGGGTCTGCCCTTTGTCGATGACAAATTGTTCCTCCCCACACCCGATACACGCAGTCAAGCACTAGAGTGGTCTCACGATGCCCCTATTAATAGTCATCATGGCCAGAAAAAACACTCTGGCTCTCCTTTAACGCTGGTGTTGGTGGCCTTCCATGTGAAAGCACGTCTCTGCTTATGTCAACACCTGGTCCATTTGCGCTCCGTGTAAAACCAGGAAAGGTCGTCCACTGGGGTTACTACAGCCATTGCCGATTCCTTCCAGACCTTGGCACTCCATCACCATGGACTTTGTAACTTTGTAATCTCGCGCCTTGAAACACTTGTGTATAGGCGCGTTACAAATGGCATATCATATCATATCATAACTGATCTCACCAGGGTGCAAGGCTTTGACACAGTATGGGTGATTGTGGATTCATTTACTAAGATGGCCCGCTTCATACCCTGGTCCGGTATACCCTCTGCTCCTGTCTTGGCTGGTCTTTTCTTTTGTTCTGTTTTTTGTCTCTTTGGTCTCCGTTCTGTTCTCATATCTGATCGGGGTTCACAATTCACTTCACGCTTCTGGAGGGCCCTCATGAGTTTGCTTGGTATTGATGCTAAGTTACCTTCCTCATACCATCCGGAAACGGATGATCAGACCAAGAGGGTCAACCAGTCTATGGAGCAGTATCTGCACTGCTTGTCCCTACAGAACCAGAAATCCTGGTATCGGTTGCTTCATATAGCGGAATTTGCTTACAACAATGCCCCACATTCTTCCACCGGTTTCTCTCCCTTCTACTCCCTATATGGCCAACACCCTCATACTCTCCCTTTCCCTGACCTGGCCTCTTCTCAGTCCCCTGATGCCGCTGCTTCTATCAGGGATCTGTCCTCTGTCCATTCCCAAACCCTCACACATCTCTGTGACTCTCAGGAATCTATGTGTCGTGCTGCTGATAAGAAGAGGTCCCCTGCACCACGGTACGTGCAAGGGGGATAGGGTTTGGCTGTCCACCCACCACCTTCGCTTGTCTGGTTGCCGTAAACTTCGTCCCCATTTTCTGGCCCATATAGGATTACTGGGGTTATTAATCCGGTGGCTTATCGGCTATGCCTACCTTCATTATGGTGCATACACCCAGTTTTCCATACCACTCTCCTCAAGACTGGCCCTGCAAACTCCCGGGTGGTCCTGCCTCCATCCCCTGTCCTACGGAGTTCCCAGGATGAATACAAGGTGGCTGCGATTCTGGGTTCCAAACTCAGCTGGGGGGTTCTGTACTACTTGATTGACTGGCTCGGTTATGGTCCAGAGGAGAGGTCTTGGGAGCCTGCTAGTGCGGTGCAGGCCCCCTTACTGGTGGCCTCTTTTCACAGAGGCAATCCTGACTGCCCACGAGGTCATGGGCCTTTGTGGGGGGCTCTGTCTTGCCTGCACACTCCAGACCAGCCTTAGTTTCATGCCAGGCACAACATACACCCACACCTTGCATCACAAGCTCGTCCACAGCGCAGCGGCAGGGTTCACGCAGGTTATTTTCATGGCCTTTTGGCACTAGGCCATATGGAAGCAGTCAACATCACCCTGTACTGTGTTGGAGGTTACCATGACGATTATATTCTCGCCCGTGGGGCGTCTGCCCTTTCCTCAATGTGTTACACGGCACGCCAGTCATGTGACTTAATTGCCATGGTAACGATATAAACAGATGCTGGGCGTGCCAACCGTTGTTTCTCAGCTGTGATTCTCCAGTGTTTGGCGTCTACATTTTGCTTTGCTTACTTTCAGGATTCAGACCTTTGATTTGCTCTTCTACTTCTTCTTGGTTTTTCCCTTTTGTTAAGGCGCTCGGCTCGGAACACTATTCGGAATTGCTACGACTGGGAACTCTCACTAAGGACTGCCTCTCCCTTACTACAGCGTTCTGGTACTTTTCACGCAGAAATTCCTTTCTTTCCTGGACGGCCTCTGGATATCCCATTTTTGTGTTCATCATCTGGTTTTCCGACCTACGTGCTGTTTCCTGGAACTTTATACCTACAGGAGCAATCCCGTGAGCTGCTGCTGCTGCTGCTGTTGGCATACATTGGGGTAATGTAACACGTACATACAATTTAGTGGAACACTGTCGCAAAGGTCCTGCTCTTTTCTTAGAGCCCCTCCTTTGCTGTCTATTTGGTGGGTGTCTTTACTTACTCCAAGTACTGAATATTGTTCTTGTTTACTTTCTTTCTTTTATACTGTCATTATCCTGTTTTCTTTCCCTGCTACAGACATCTCAATACACTGCTCCCGCTCCTGTTCCAGCCACATGTGGCTCCAATAACTGAACAGCAAGTGTACACTAAACTCCCTGTTCGGTGCTTGGGGACAGAGGTATATCTAATCTACGCTGCCTCAAGTCTTGACAGAATGGAACATTGACAGAGGTCATAGATATGCTGAAAAGAAAATCTGTGGCCAGATGATATAAGAGGTTGAAGACATTACTGATATTGATACATATTGATATCACTACTGAAGACAGCAGAGAAAGCCATAGGGATGAAGATCATGATTGATGTTGAACAAGGATGGAAGCCTAAAGATCTGACTGATGAAGAAATCAGAGACTTCGTAAAGGTCAGTATCCACCACCAATATGTATCCATGCACCCGAGCGAACAAAGTTCCTGTATCCAAAGGACCATAAGAAGTATGTGGGAAGATGGATCTATTGCAGTCCAAGTGGACAGTGCATGCTCATGACATGTAGCAAAGTTGAAATCTGCTGGATGCCTAAAGGGAGTCATAATACTATGGATCCCTAAGAAGTATTTCTTCAGATTAGGATGTCTAGACACAGAAGATGATGTGAGAGTGGTCGATAAATCGCCCAGAAGGGGGGGTGTAGAGGAGGAGCCAAGTATGCCCACTCACCTGCCCCACCTACATTACCTGAGATGTATGAACCAAAATATGTGACTTATACTGAGCAGGTGAACCAGCAAAGAGAAGAGCGCGGGCTCTGTGCAGTGCCCATACGAATACCTATACCTAAGAGAACCTGGGAGGTAAAGTGCCCATTAAGGAAACCATACTTTCATCCAAGACAATATGATGGCCATTTGAACGAGATTCCTGATGAAACAAAGAAACTGAATGACCAAGATGAATGGTGACATCATGCAAAGTTGAATCGACACCCAGATAGAAAGATAACCGGACCAGAGAGGCAGGTGATTTATAAAGAACAAAGAAGTACCAAGGATAAGTGACATCTTGGGATCAAGATGAAGAGACTTATGCTATAAACTTGATGAAGATGTTTAGTTAGTTTAAACGTGTACAGATGCAATGAAACGCAAGCAGCAAAGCAATCATGAAGCTAGCCACATGCTTAAATAGATTAAACCACAGCAAGTGCCAACATATACCTATGTACATCATAGATACATATGGATTAAGTGAAGAATGATTGTTTTCACTACGTATAAAGCAGTACTGAACAACGAGGAAGGTCTCATTCAGTGTCGCAGTCAAGAAAAGCCATTGAATTTAATGGAATAAAAGTGCAGCTAAGGTGTTCACTGAGCCAAGAAGGCCAAGGTCTTATAAAACTGGAGTTGGCTGACATTAGATACGATTAACGTTAAAGCACTGAAGCTCCTGTTCAGGAAGATCAAGCAAAAACAAAAGACGTCAGAGGACTATTGAAGAATAAAATCAAATACATAAAAAGGCTCAATTCATGGTGTCCAGTCACGTGATGGAAGAAAGTTGGATGAGCAAGAAGATCACACCTACGCACGGAAGCCAGATAGTGCCTATAGTCTTTAAAAATTCTCAGAGAACAGTACAGACTCAAGGCCAACTTCAAAGTACTAATTGATACTGGACCATCGAGGTGATGATGGATCAAATTTTTAATTGGTGGGAAGCTCATATCAAGACAAGCTCACCCGCACCTTGTTGTTCGGTCTGCATGCTGCTCACTTAAGTGGAAAATTACTGAAGGGGGTTAGTAGCCAACCAATCGTAGGGGACCTCGTATTTGGGGGTCTTATAGTTTGTATAGCCAATGGGACGCTGTACATTTAGTGATGTTAATAGTGGCTATTTTAAAGGGAGGGCTTAGTTGCCCCACCTGAAGTTAACTATCCTATTACCTCTCTCCGTTACACGTCAGCTATAACCAATTATGCGTATAAGAAACCAACTTTTTAATGAAATAGTTAGAGACAGAGTATTGAGCGATTGCTGATGTTCATTGTACTCCCTGTTTTAGATACCTGCATTAAAACAGACAAACCTTTGCCAAACTATTTGTGTTGTCTTGATTATTGATGTATGAATAAAATCTGCATCCCAATCCATCTCCAGGGGTTTGCTACTCATCTTAAAGGGCTGAAAGCCTCCAGCTGACTGTTCTGCAACCCAGGCCTCCCTATCGCTGACTCCTATACTAGTGTGTCCTTCAGGTAAACTCTCACTGACATCCTTTTTGTCGTTACCTCACCAGACCTATGGACTCTTCATATGGTCTTTGTGCTTTCTCCTTTCTCTTCTTCTCCCATTAATGGTGGCACCCGTTGGGAGGCCCTCCTGGCCCCCTTCCACTCCTCTAAGGTCATCATTAATGTTTACCTGAATGGTACCTTCTTGGTCCAAGGCCCTCAGGCTGACTGTCTCCTCTTTGGTAGATGCTTCCACGCCTCATCAATTTTCTTTCTTCTCCTGCTGTCCCCTCTCTTACCTCCACGGGTTCCTTGCCTCCCCCCACTGTCTCCTCCTTGGCTACCTTGCCATCTCCTCTTCTGCCCCCCACAAGGCTTCTTCTACACTTCTGCAGTGTGTACCTCTGATTTGTACCCCTCCCTGGAAGTCTTTCAAGGACGGCAACTTTCCCCATATTGCAACTCTCGCTCAGCTGTCAAACAATCCTCTGACATTTGACGCCTCCTGTAAGAACTTGCCCTTGATGTCCTAGGTCTAACTGAGAGTTGGTTCACAACCAGCTCTGTCACAAGTTTTGACACTCTCCTCCCTGATGGCTACAAGATCCTCTCCATGCCGTGATCCAACCGTTCTGGAGGAGGTGTATCCCTGACCTTCCTGGAGTGTATTCCTGCCTCTGTCATTCCTACGCAGGCCTACTCCTCTTTCGAATGCCTCATCTGCAGGCTCTCTCTCTCCTGGCTATTCCCTTACTGTGGCTACCATCTATCGGCCACTTGGTCAGATCTCCTCCTTCTTCTCTGAGTGAGCTGACCTCTCCTCCTCCCTCCTGGTCTCGACCACTCAATTCCTGCTTCTTGGAGACTTTAACATCTAACTGGATGATTCCTTTCCTTCCTCTGGACTCTTTTGCAACCTCTGTGACTCTCTCTCACTCTCTATCCTCCCCTCTGGCCCGACTCACTCTGCAGAGCACACTCTGGATGTTCTGATCCCTTCAGACCTTGCCCTTTCTAGCCCTCTCACCACTCCTCTCTCCTGGAGAGATCACTTTCTCCTTTCCTCCCATATCACTCTACCTACCCCTCAGGTCAAGCCAACTCCAGCACTGCCACCTACCTTCTTGGTCATCCGACCCATGAAGCGTGTGTCAGTTGAGGCTTTCGCCGCCACTTTCCGCCCCCCTCCCCACTTGGCTGACTCACACCCTGACACAGCCATTTCCATGCTCCACTCTTCTATATCTGATACTCTAGATATTCTTGCACCTGTCCTGAGGATTCACTTGAAGCCCAAAGGCAAGTACACCTCCCTGCATAACTCAAACCTCGTCACCCTTAAACGCAAGTTCAGGATAGCTGAGAGGAAATGGCGTGCTTCTGGTACATCCTCTGACAAACCGGCCTGCCACCTGCTCCAAAGGCAATACCGGCTATTTGTCTGCACCAAGAAGAGAGCCCACATCCAAGCCCATGTTTCTGCGGCATCCAACAACTCGGTCGAACTCTTTAAAATTTGCAAGGAGCTGGCCAATCCTCCTGCAGTCTCTACCTCCCATGTCCCCTCCCAGGCACTCTGAACGGCCCTGGCTTCTCATTTCATCTCTAAAATTCAGGACATCCTGTCCTCTCTCTCTTCTTCTCCCCTTCCTCCCTCTACTCCCCTCTCTTCCTCTGGCCACTCTTTGGCCACCTCTCCTCCCTCCTTCTCTGCCTTTCCACTGTTCTCCCCTGACAAGATTTCTAGACAAGTCCGATCCAGGAAAGTCTCATCAAAACAGGTTCTCCCCTGTTCCTCCAAAACCCTTAAGGACAACATTGACACCCTTGCTCCTGCTCTGGCTGACTTCTGCAACCACTCTTTCTCCACTGGAGTCTTCCCTTCCCCCCTTAAGCACTCCCTTGGGCACTTCTTCTTAAGAAACCCTCAGCTGACACCTCCTGCCCGGCTAACTATTGCTTAATCTTCACACTGAATCTGTTGGTTGCCTGCATGACCATCAGTCTGATGTCAGAGCTGCCAGAAGCATGAAACTGCTCTCCTGAACATCCGTGAAGACCTGCTCTCCAACCTCGATTCCAATAACCCCTCTGTCCTCATCTTACTTGATCTCTCTTCTGCCTTTGACATGGCGAACCATGCCATCCTGCTCAACCATCTCCGAGATAACCTGGGTATCACTGATCAAGCGCTGGCTTGGCTGACCACTTTCCTCTTCGATCGACCCTCCCAGGTCCAACTTGATTTCTTCCTCTCCTCTATCTCTCTCTCTTCCTGTGGTGTTCCCTAGGGGTCTAACCTCTCTCCCTGTCTGTTCAAACAATACTTGGCACTTCTTGCACACCGCATTGCCACTCTCTGCCCCAAAGTTCAGTCCTATGCGGATGACACTCAGCTCCTTTTCAAGCTCCCTTCGGACACCTCTTCTCCTTCTCTCATTTCTGACTGTTTGTCTGCCATCCACGAGTGGTGCGCCTTCAGTGATCTCTGCCTTAATGCCAATAAGACTGAGATTCTCCTCATCGGCACACCTGCTCCCTCATTTCCTGTCACTTTCTGGCTCTTCTCTCTTGGCTATCTTCCTGCTTCCACCTGTGAGGCTAAAAACCTCGGGTCATCTTCGACTCCACACTGTCCTTCTCTCCTCAAATCGCTGATGGCTCTAGGAAGTCAAACTACCATCTGCACCTCCTTAGAGGTATTCTTCCTTTCCTCTCCTTCTCGCAGAAGCTCACTGTCTCCAGAGTTCTGATTCTCTCTAGGCTGGACTTTTGCAACAGCCTCTTTCTAAATCTGCCCGCCTTTACTCTCCGCCCTCTGCAACTCATCCAAAACAGGACTCTCAGATTTGTCCTTGGCCTCAAGCCCAGGGATTGTATCTCTGCAGGATTGAAATCTCTGCACCGGCTCCCAGTGGCTGCAGGGATTAACTTCAAAATACTCTGCATTATCTGAAAGGCCTTCTGGGGCTTGGGGCCTCAATACCTTCAACTCTCTCTTCGTAAATATCTTCCTTCTCGAGCTCTTCACTCATCCGCCTCCAAGTCCTTCAGGGTCAGTCGCTACTCCAATCAACGAGTTGGTGATAGATCTCTTTCTTCGGATGGGGCCTCCCTCTAGAACAGCCTCCCTTGACTCTCTGAAACTTGAGGAGAACCATCTCCGGTTCCGGAAGCACCTCAAGACCTTCCTCTTTGCTTCTGCTTTCTCTCTTCCTCCCCCCTGTTGAACTCCAAGCTGAAACTGAAACTGCATTGGTCACCAGGCTACCCTCTGATCCAGGGCCCAGGTTCCCTCCCCGCCAGTTGCACACCTGCACTACCCTCTGGCAACCCTTGCACTCGGTGGCTGTTTCTGTATTCTTACAGTCCCCTACCAGCACTTGACACTTGATGTCTGCACTTAACCTTGCACTTGCCACCAGTTGGCCACACTTTAACTTATTGGTTTTTATTTATCCCATGTACTGCACTGCCTCCTCCCTGTTTCCCCTTGCACTTTTCCCCTCCCCATCCCCTGCACTTGGGCGATCTCAATTTCACCTGGCCTAGTAAGTTTGTTGTTTCTGTCTTGCCTCTGTTCCCCCTCCCTTGCCTCGTTGCGCCTTGAAACACTTGTGTATAGGCACGCTATAAATACCATATAATATCATATCATATCAAAGGGGGTTACTGTCACCTTTAATAAAAGTCTGGAATGACTGTTGTGGCATATACACTGGCCTTTTTATGTAATAATATGTATTTTTCTATTAACTAAACTACTAAACTACAGCCTTTCTTTTCCAAAAAGCACACCTTTGTGTCACACCCTGAGATCACATGACATAATTCAGTATGGTGGACACATATCGCTGTAAAGATTATATATCAGAGTATATTTCACTGACCACAAAGTTAGCACTTTCATTAAAAAAAACAAATGTCAGTAGGTAGATGGCCATTATGTACATTATGTTTGCTTCTCAGACAAAAATCTGAATGTTATTTTTTTTTGTTTTAATTTATTTTTGGGCAAATCGTAAATTAATCCCATGGGTGTCATATGTAAACGTTTTTCCAATCTGCAAATATTGTTAAAAAAATGCATAGGAAAAGAGTAATAATTTAGAAGCATCATTAGGGAAGCAGGTTTACTTAGTTGCAATATGATTTGGCCTTTGATCTCAGAATAGAGAGTCTAAATATGATTTTTGGTTATATTTTTACAACTCTTCAATAGATTTATAAAAGTGTGAATCCATGAGTAATGTTTTGGTATGTACAATTCCCATGATTTGGATATTTAAGTCGAGTGGCAATTATTGTTGACCTTTGACATTAGAAAAATCATTCTTAATTAGATTTTGGCAATCGTTTTGAAACTGTGGAGCCGATACAGACAATCAGGTTGTCATCTCAAAACTATGTTACATACTTTCTCATCATGTCTTACATTGGAGAGCCACAACCATGGCTTTACCCTCTACCCCCATCAAGGGGAAGATTTGTGCTATGGAGGGAGTTGTTTCCAGTCACATGCCAGCAAAATAAGTGCGAAAAATACAAGTACCAGAATCCTCACAGCTAATTAACTTGTCACACCTGAAACAGAAATGCAGACCCGCCTGAAAAAACAAAGAAACTCAGCCTCCCTAAAGATTGATGAAGTCATGAAAACGTGCGTTAGGAGGAGAAGCTAAAGACTGGTAACAGAGCTCCTGCCTTCACATCTTTAAACATTGTTCCAGGAGTCCCGGGCTCACAAGGCAGTGCAGCAGGGCCATCATGCCTTACATTGGAGAGCCACAACCATGGCTTTCCCCCTCCCCCCACCAAGGGGAAGATTTGTGCTATGGAGGGAGTTGTTTCCAGTCACCTGCCAGCAAAATCAAGTGCAAAAAATACAAGTACCAGAATCCTCAGAGCTAATTAACTTGTCACACCTGAAACAGAAATGCAGACCCGCCTGAAAAAACAAAGAAACTCAGCCTCCCTGAAGATTGATGAAGTCATGAAAACGGGCGTTAGGAGGAGAAGCTAAAGACTGGTAACAGAGCGCCTGCCTTCACATCTTTAAACACTCTCAGACATGTCCATGATGGCCCCAGCAGTAATGGCTGAATTGGACAAGAAAGGTTCCGTCTCTCTTTAGGTCCCTCAACCCCAATTCATGCAAGAGGGTGTGGTAATGATAACGTTCATTTTCACAAGCTCAAATATGAAGACTCTGAGAGGTCGTCTAGGACTGATCCTCCTCCGGAACAAATAGAAGACCCCCAGGGGAACCCCGGCACTGTGTCTACAAATATTGATTAATTCACCAAGCTTGAACATTCTGATCCACCCCATACATGCTCTAGTCCGGTGCAATCACATTTCGCCCCTTACTTACAAGATGAACCACAACTGACAATATCAACAGGCGCATTATCTCCACAGGAATTGCAGGATGCCGAGGTGACATTGCCAGTTTTGACACACATTTTAAATCTTCTTGATAAGGGCCATGAGCGAACTCATCAAGAAATGAAATAACTAAACACTAGAATAATGGACATACTAGTAAAAGTGAACCAATTAGAAGGGCTTGTGTGCGCTCAGGAAATGCTAAGAACTTTAAAGGCTGTTTCCATCTCAAATCTGGGTAATGCTATTATGACAACTCAGAGCACTCAAACCCTTAATAAAATCACTGGTGAGAAATACACACAAACAATACTCTTTAATAACTCCTCAAAATTTCGGGAAAGAACTTATGCTGCACAGGCAGTATCAAATTCTCCTTTTAAATGGGTGGATGAAAATGGTGAGGGAATGGCTCGGCTGAGAAAGTATGTTAGTCAAAATTCTGCCCAAATCAATCAATTAGAATCTCTAGTCAATTCTATTTAAATGAACTTAGAGCAAATAAAACAAATGTCCCCTGCTGCTGTATCTGTTGTATCTGTTTTGCAACCAAACAATAGGGCAAAATCCACAAAGTTAACAGGGTATTGCCCTTAGTAGATAACGTTCACACAAAAAGAGTGTGCAACACACATCTGTGTTATAGGCTATAAGCAGCCGAGAAAGACCCAAGAGAGGTCCAGTTGGTGAAACCAAATCTAAAAGTATCTGTGGTGTGAACTCTGATTATTAATAAAGTGAGCAACAAGGTTGTGGCAGAAGACAGAAGGATAGAGCGAAAAAAGAGGTACTATCCTGCCTCCTGTGCACTCTCAACTGGGTTGCGGTGTTACAACGCCTGTCTAATAGTGACAGAATAAGAGTGAAATTACCAATGATGATGTGTAACACATTCAGCCTTGTATGTCCAATACCACTCTCCTCCAGATTAATTGAGATCGGAAGAGACTACGAGTAAAAGAAGAAGCACACCAGGGAAGGTAAAGAGGATACATTTCTTCCTTTTTAGAAAACTCGTGTGGCATCTAATGGGATAGACAATCCTTTAATAACCCATTGATTGTCACACTGACCCTGGGTTGCTAGGGTTAAAATGACATAAACATACCGGAAGAGGAAAAATTCCTATTCCAACAACACAAAGACAATACAGTCACCGCTTCCCATGCAGGGCTTATTTTTACTAACGGGAAGTAGGACAGTATAAAACGGTTTGTTCAAGCAAAACATTGGGAATTTGGTGCCTTTTTAGATGTAACAAACACCATCGACCGGTTTCAGTAGCCTAACTTTGATAAAGCCACATTCATCAGGACAGTCTAAGCTTCCTCAACAGCTGGTATATTGCGTAAGTCGGAGACCAGTTTGTGAGAAAAAAACGGTAGATGGAGTAGTACGTTACTACCTTGCCGTTGGTGTCATAGGACTGGAACAGTCTGGGAAGGAGCCTGTGGGGTCAAAACAAAGTAAACCGCAGTCACTAGATGGCTGCTCGATTCCATGTTGGATTATGAATTGACTCTATAATACGTGTCATCCATGTAATACAGTCAGAGGTTGTCTCTAGACACCACTTCATCTTTTAATCTTAATATCTAATTCTCATCTCCTTGCTAAATAGCATAACACCTGTATTCAATATACACCATACCGTATGTTAGAAGAAGGGTGTTGGATTAAAAATGTTCTAATCACCCATGCAAGATACTCATTTACGGTTCTCAGAGAATGGACTCACCCTCAGTTTTCCTTCCCCTCAGGTTCAAAGCAGAGTATGCCTCAAAGTGTGGCACGGCTTAGCTGACCAGTCCACATGGTGTTCATCTGTAGATAAAGTTATGATCAGATTAAGGGCACTAATTTCTCAAGTGTGCCAGTGTGTATCAGACACTGATCATAGTGGCACTACTGAATTTAGGAGTCGCTGTTCCCCAGCACTTACTTGTTGACACCCTCCGAGGACATCTCCTTGATTACAACAAAAACGCTCGACACGAGCGCGTCCGCGGCCATGTATTGCTCTTCGTGTTATGAAGGAGAGAAGGGGAGGAGTGATCCACTCTTCCGCGTCATGTGACATGTCCAAACAAGTCACGTGGACGCGTTTCACCATACACGCATTCTGTCCCAGAGGGAAGCAAACACCAGGACTCCACGTCGGTCACCGCTGACACGCCCCCCCTGTCACATGACACACTGTGACGTGTGCACGTCCTTGTCAACGCAAGGGTCAGGCAACACCAGGCCTCGCCGGGTGCTGCACATTATAAAATGCACCGGCGCAGTCACCAGTAACATGTAGATGGATCTAGATGCTAATATGCATCAGGGTGTGATTATTATAGAGACGGGAAGGCTTGCATTTAAGGAGGAGGCAAAATGCGGGTGAGGTCCATCAAACAACCGGCCAATAAGTATTACTGGCTATTGAACAGGTATATTGTGTAAGACACATAGAGGCTCATTAATTAGAGCGCATCCGGGCTTAAAAACAGGTATAAAAAATGACACACAACAGCCTGATCGTATGGGCTAATGTGTTTACATCTGGTCTATCTAAAATGGAATCAGGATGGGTCCAGGGATATAAGAAATCTAATTGAAATCTCTCTGGCCGTCAATTGATCAGGACGAGTACTACTGATGACACTGAAAGAATGGCTTAGGTGATCATAGCCAAAGAGTGCAGAGGTATACTTTCATTAAGACCAACCTTATCAGTTTTTAAACGGAAGACCCATTTTTTTCGCGTTTCAGTAGGAGGTGGCTCATGTCTCCTCCTCTCCTGGGGCATTTAAATTTTTCTATGATTGTCCACTCAATATTGGTGGCCTGATGGTTAAGCCTAGTAAAGTGGTCAAACATAGGAGCATTTTCCCGATGGGTCCTAATACCTGATAAGTGCTCCTGAATATGTTTCTTAATTGGCCTTGTGGTCATGCCAATGTATCTTTTGTCGCAGGGGCACTTTATCATGTAAATTACATTAGGTGTATTACAATTGGTCAGAGCCAGTTGTTTCCATGGTGTTTTTAAACCATGGTCTAGAGTTTTAGTGCATTTGGTAAATATGGACACGTTACACTGGCCACATGGTGTGTGTCCCTGTGGCGCAGTATTACTCCACAAGGTAGTCTGCCCAGTTGCCTCCTGGGCTGGTGTGTATGAGTGTATCAAGTGTGTCCCTCAGGTTTTTTCTTTTTTTCATAGCAAACCGTGGTAGTGGCAGATTAACTGGCCCTACATTGAGTATACGCCACAGCTTAATGATTTCCCTTTTGATGAGGTTGATTTTGTTTGAGTAGCTGAAGACTGCTGTGATGGTTTTTTCTCCAGCTGGTCGTGTTTTTTGTTGCAAAGTTATAACCCGAGGGATATTTCTTGCTCGTTTCCTTGCTGTTCTCACAGTTTATTTAGGATATCCACATTCTAAAAGACGGTCTGTAAGTCCCTGTGCCTGTAAATCAGATTCCTGCGTCGTTGAACAATTACACCTGTATCGCAAAAACTGTCCAAACGGTAAGTTTTCACGAAGACTCCTCGGATGGAAGCTGGTATAATCCAAGAGAGAATTACGATCAGTAGGTTTTCGAAACACACCCATTCTAGGTTTGATTTCTACATCGAGAAAATGTATAATCTCTTTTGAAATGCAATGTGTGAATTTGAGATATCTATCTCTAGAATTGAGCCAAGTCAAAAATTCTATGAAATTGTCTTCCGTTCCTGTACAAATGGCCAAAACATCATCAATAAATCGCTTCCATATAGTGACGTGTTTTGCAATCTGGAGAAAATACTGACAGCCCCGCAGTTTTTACGGACATTATAGATTAGGAAGCAAACGATTCAGAAGGAACTTTTGAAGAACAAGATGATAACTTAAAATTGGTAGAGGAAGTATCATCCAAACACTTGTTATCCTGTCAGGAAAAACGAATGTACATCAGAGCTCTGAAGAGTAGAACTCTGAGACAGTCCCTGACCCAGCAGGGGGATAAAGAAATGATAAATGTTATGCAGGCAAAAACAAAACACTACAATTCACACAAAAAGGACAATTGTAATTCATTGCAGGAAGATGGGGTGTTTGATCTGAATCAATTGGATGAGGATAGTAAAGTGGCCCTTGAAAATCCTTCCAATAGAGCAATCACCACCGACCCAGTTATGATTGCTGTTGGGTCTAACCCAGCTACTATAGGTGAGGAGTAGGTTGTATGTAAACGGGACGGGGGTGTTCCACGGATACTATTACATCAACGATGAAGACAAAGGGCAATCCCAAAAATCAAAAGGGGAAACTAAAAGCAACATCATCAGAACAGATCCACACTCGGACAAAAAATAGTCTTCTTATTTTTTTCCCAAATAAATTGGTGATTGACCCAACAGTGAACACAGGTTTAACTTTGCCATCATCTGGGGCGACTATAATAGATATTATTTTGACACGTTGCACAGAATAGGGAAAAGTCAGACTGGCTAATGACTAGGGCACTTAGTGGGAAGCAAAATGGCAGGAATTAAGATAATTTACCTAACAGTGAACCCTAAAGACTCTACAGCGCCTTTGTTTGGGGTGAATATAAAAGATAGCACTGAGACACACAGTAATGATGATGGTAAAATCTGATTGGTCAATGCACTAGGGCACTTAAGTGGTGATGAAATGGGAAGTCTAAGAGTAATCGTCCCCTGAAATATGTAGATTGCAGAGGCACTTTCCCAGGGCCATATCTTTGGATCTCTGGGGATACAACTACCCTGCAATCCAATGGTCCTGGGGCTGAAAAACATCTGACAATCTCTTCCTCTACATCTACTGTGAATGATTCTGTGATGAACAGAACTGGGATCTCCAGGGAGATAAAAGAAAGTAAGGATAGTGAGACTGAACTTATTGTCAGGAGGGTGTTGAAATGAATGTTGAATGAGCAATCAAATTCACATAATGCTCCCGAATTCATGGAAAACCCTAAAATCCAGAGCTCTTTGGGGTTACCTGTGCAAAAAGCACTGGATTACCTAGACATACCATTAATACGAATGCAATCAAATACAGCAGTGCTCCCTAATACTATGGAAGCAGAGGAAACAGATATAAAATCATGTATAGTACAGACCAAGGGAAATCACAGTCATTACGACCTGCAACAGTCAGATAAAAACACTGCCCTTTTGCCCTTCAGAATGGTGCCGGTGCTTCCGGCAGTGTCTGCTCGCGGGTGTCATTACGCCCGCAAGGCCAGACCTGGTGGGCAGGTAGGCACCCGCCAGCAGAACTTGTAGTTTGCTGGTCCGTAACAACGGTACTGGCAACCTTACCGGTACCGTTGTTACCAGACTGTCAAACTTGTAATGAGGCCCAATATTCCAGTGGAAGGGTATGAAGACCAATCTTTAATAATAGGTGTCTTTCGACACTTTCTTGGAACTCCAGGGGTCACTCACACCTTCTAAATTCACCTAAGGTTTGTACAGAGTTGACTCAATATTCCCTTATATGCCTACAAGAAACAGACCTGGATGACTGGCCTATGTGAATGCTATCAGGAATTTGCAAATCAAGGAGTTTTAGGTTGTCGGACAGGGGGTCTTCTTATAGCTATGCAGATAAATGGGACATTTAATGTTGTGAATTATAATGTGGTAGCACAAGGAACACTCTCATTATTGCTTGAGTTCTCTCAGGCAACAGGAAAGGCCACTTTGCTACTGATTAATGTATATTGGTCACCTAAAAACAATCTTGAAGATGTTTTAGAGAAGATTAACGATTTTATTTCTAGTGAAATTATCAAACATTTAAGATCCTTGACACAAAATACAGTGATCACAGTATGAGGAGTGGGAACCGTGGACTTGGGGAACCAAAAACAAATGCAATTTAGCTTAACAGAACATGTGGATGTAAATCTTACTAAGACTAGACTTAAATGGCATGTAGGGAATATTTGTAAAGTAAATAACCTTTCCTTGAAAGAAGTTACAGAAACAAATTTACACGAATATCGTAACCTATATAGCCATAATTCTTTTGAACAACACATAGGGAACATGCTAGACTCAATTAATAAAAATGCTACAAATGGAGCCCGTAAGGGAGTTAGACACAAACGTGTGTACGATGAACTGGTGAGATAAAAGAAAAATGCATGTCATAGAGAGATTAAGTGTTTGAAGAATTCCGACCTAAGCCCTGATAGTCTTAAGACTAGCATAAAGAAAGTGAAACAGAAACAGAAAAATTGGCTAAATAACCACAGAAGACTACTCCATCAAGCAGACAATGAAGCCATGTTGCATGTGCTTAAAGATGATTCAAGTAGACATTTCTGGCTACTATTAAATAGGTTGGAATCTGGGCAAATTATTGCCCAGACAAATCCTATTAGCGAACAGGTCTGGAT
Source organism: Ambystoma mexicanum (assembly GCF_040938575.1). Lineage (NCBI taxonomy): Eukaryota > Metazoa > Chordata > Amphibia > Caudata > Ambystomatidae > Ambystoma > Ambystoma mexicanum. Next base: position 1,064,677,574 of record NC_090933.1, on the reverse strand, counting down.
TGGCCATTTTGGACTTATTTATAAGACTATGAATGGGGCTAAAAGTTGGAAGGATATTCTTTCATTATCATGGGCTTTGAACTTCCATATAGAAGAAATTGACTCAAATTAAACATGCAAAATCTTCCCAAGCCGCAGGTCTGAATTCTTCTGGCTCTCTTTAAGGGGAACCCAGGGCTTTGGGCGAAGATCTTATTTCCTCTATTTGAAGACAATATCAGAACTAAAATTATCCTGGCACCTATCGTACATCATACTGATTTATAAAAAGGTGACAGAAAGCTGCCAAAAAACTATCATCCCATAGCTATTTTAGATACTGACTCTAAAATGTTTGCTGGCCTAATAGTAACAAAAATAAATTAGTGGATTTTTAAATGAATTTTATTTATTTGTTTATATAATGCCAGCAGCTCGCAAGCATCATGGGGCTGACATGAACACGTAGGGGCAAAAACACATATAATCACAGGGCAAGGCGCTCAGTAAATCATTGGGGGTGTCAGTTTCCTAAGATCGGTTTGTCATTTGAACAAATGTGTCTTGGCTTTTCTCCGGAAACGTGTTTATTTCTGTTCTAGTCTTAAAGAGGTTGGTAGGTTGTTACGCATCATGGCTGCTTTAATATAGAAGGCTTACCCGAGTCCGTTAGCCTTTTTGAATCTGGCAATTTCGATTTGACCTTTAGAGTCCAATCTGAGTGTCTGTTTTGGAATGTTCGTGACCAGTTTACTTTTCAAGTAGGACAGGGAAGTCCTGTGGATGCATCTGTGTGTCAGTGTCATAGCCTTAAAAACAATACTTTCCTCAACGGCTAACCAGTGTAGATTCCTTCTATCCTCGCTTATGTGTTCCTTTTTGGACTTCTTTTTTATAATCCGTACCACATTATTTTGGATAGTTTGGCATTTGGCGATATTACCCTTATTTGCTGCCAGCATGAGGGCATTGCCGTAATACAGCTTTGATAGGATGAAGTGGGTGGCTTATTACTAACAATATTGCAACACAGGGCCTGGAAGGTAGGTGTGATGTCCATTTATTTACCAGCCATTTATCTAACTAAGGCCTTTGACTTAGTGGATAGGGACATGCTTTATGCCCAATTGAAAGCACTTGGAATGCTGGGGAATATCTTATCCATGCTTGCCCATCTCCATCAGAATTCACAGATTCTTTAACCTTTATGTTTCTGACACATGGCAATGCCTAGATGAGAGCACATTTATACCTCCCAAAATAGAAGGATTCACAGTAGCCTGGTGTGCATACACTGATGGTTTCCTCATAATAGATCAGTCATCAATGGGACTTCAGCGTATGATAAAGGCCTTCAACCCCTATACGGAAGCTAATCACTTATGTATTAATGCCACCAAAACTGTCGTTATGAAACTTTCCCACACAAAAAGCAGAAAGGGAAATGCGTGGTTTATTAATCAGGAAAAACGCGAAGTTAAAACCATGGTGAAATTTTTAGGCTTTCCAATCTTTAATAAGCCTAAGCAATACCAATACCAGGAGTACCTACAACAAAAGATCACCCTTCAAATTGCACAAATGAGAAAGGTAGACAACACATTTGGCAAATTTCCGATTAAGCCTTTACTGCGTTACTATACCATGAAAGTAATTCCAAAAATAGTTCACAGCCTGGAAATATTTCCAGATGCCATAATGGCAGAACTTTCAAAATTGGAAGGAAAATAATGTAAAACTATAATGTAATGGCTTCCTTAATCAGTTCCTATGGGAGCAATTCGCTATGGGTTGGGTTTACTATTCTGGGTCTATTTGGTCTTGTGGCACAAGCCATCTCTATATAGAAGAGTTGTTAATGATTCGGGGGAATAACCTGTATACAATTTTGGGGCGTGGCTCAAAAAATGAGAAATCTGAAATTGAAATTCTACTTAAGCTGCCGAGGTTAAGTTTGGAGACCCTTAAAAAATCTGGGTCTGGCTGCTACTGATTTGATATCTAATCTGATTTGTGTTAAGAAATTGTTACAATACGCGGATTGGACTGCTACTATGGACAAATTGGTGTCTACCAAGTTTTTCTCCAAATTGGTTACAAACCAGAAACATCTGGGTAATCCGGAAGCATATTTAATAACATTTCCAAACAAAAAAAATATGTAAAAGAGTCATGAGATTTCATTTAAATGTTTGCCCTACGGGAGAAATACTTGAAATAAGAGATTTTGCCATCATCCCACAGAAAGGTAATCACTGAGACAATGTTTATTAGATTTTAAGCCTTTATTAGCAGAACGTATTGAGAATTTTGTAAAATGTATTCATAATCTCGAATGGGTTGATTCTGACCGGGTGTTGTGGGAAATGATGCATGGATCTGCAATATCCCTCAAGATAGCAGTGGTGCGTTTTTTGACTCAAGTATGTGGTGGTTTGTCAACTGAAACAGGTAAAATGCTCACCTGTGTAGAGCATATGCCCTAGGAAAGGACTTTGGAATATTCTGCCTTCCAGTAAAACCCTGATGCACCCTATTAGTTTGGGCCTAGAAAACCCGCCTTAAAAACTGTATATACTGTTCAAGTAATGCATTTGTAAATTTCCTAGAAGTATCGACAGAAAAGATATTTTTATTTTTTGAGATAGTATATGTTGTATATCAATGGGCAGAAGATGGCCCAACATCCATTTTATTGACCACCGCCGACAACGGTGGTACGCCAGCAAAGGCCGAAACATATGTCGACTTAAAAGGAAAACCAAATGTTTTTTCCTATGTCATGCATATCGTGAATTATTAATATGCTAGAAGAACATTCAAATTGTAGAACCCCGTGTTTGTAAAACGTATGAGTGGAATGAAAGGTATGACTGTTTAACGTAGAAGTCAATAATGTGTTTTAATTATGTCTTTATGAACTAACATTAAAGTGATTTATGATTTTGCTACATTGCATTTAGTTGAAATAATTCTTTTCCCACTAGGTTCTTACTCTGCATAATAAGTAAGCAGTCTCTCTGTATCTAAACCTGTGTCTTCACAGGACCATTAGAGAGGGGTAGTCAGTCTGTCATGTACTTTTTCACTGTAGATTCTCCCTTCCATCAGACTTGACCCCCCGATAACAAAACATTAGGGAGTACCCACTTATATAGCTCATTACACAAGCATACATTGTTTCTCCATTAGAATGTTTTGTGGTGTAGAACAGATGCCTCTCATAATCCACGTTGGTATGGGGTGTAAAATCGGTGGCGAGAGCCTTCTTGAGGCTCTGGTTGATGTCAATGGAGTCGGCAGGGAACTCATCAATGATGTCCCCTGTGGCTGGGCCTGCTGCTAGCTTCAGTAGACATTGTTGATGTGCATCTTCCACCGGGCCAGTTGCCCCCACATATACATCAAAGTCCCAAACCCATCTAGCCCTTCTGGGGCCCATGTTGCTGGTGTTCGCCACATCAAAAACTCCTGGTAATTGTACTGCTAGGGACTCTGATACCTTCTGATGGCCCTGTGGTTGTGGAGTCACTGGGACCGTGGCTGGGACGTCCTGGTTTGACATGCTATGTTCTCACTGCTTGATTTGATTTAGTGCTTCTTGGTCTCCCTCCCTCTGAGGCCTACTTGATGGAATCTTATGCTGCCTGAGACGTCACCCACATGTGGCAGCCACGTGGGATAGGCACGGGCACTGCTCCAGTGCCCCCCCCCAGGCTCCTTTCCTTCCTAGGTGCACCAACACAGCCACTGGGTCTTTGTTCACTTTTGAACACACCAATGTTGTGTGGCGACCGCCTATGTAAGGCACGAGCACCGCAGAAAATGGGCCCCTCCCTTGTGCCTCCAACAACCTCCTAGCACTCATCTCTGCAGCCCTGTGATTCTGTTTGGCCCCCGGGCTGAGTACTGACTTCCGGACCACCTCCTTGCCTGCCGGAGGCTAACACCCACTCACGCCGTGTGCCCAGGCGTTCCGCCTTAATTATCGCTGCACATGCGAGCTGTCCATCATCGTCGCCAATGTAGGGTAGGCTGTGACCTGCATTGCCGGGACCTCCGGGATTAGGCAGTCTGGATGCACATTTCGCTGCGCAGGAAATAAGGAGGCATAGATGGAGCTTGGAATTCCATGTCTTTGTTCAACCACTTCCATACAAGCTCTGCCCCTTCTGGCCCGTCATCACTAGAAACCCAGGAGATGGGCCGAGGAGGTGGTCTGCATGCCAAAGGTCTGGTGATTGAACCAGCCAAAGTGTATACCTCGGCTGACGCCTAAAATAAAAACACAATAAAAAGAAAGAAAAGTTATAGCTATGCAATAGGAATAATAATACCAAATGTCTGTCCAGCACGGACAGACACCCATTTAAACAATCAACAGATCTATAGCATTACTTTTTAGTCTCGGATAGGAGCCAGGCAAAAAAAGCGATATTAATGACAGAATTCAAGACTGGCTGCTGATGGTATCACATACACCGGAAATCTTGACACTAATCATTCTTAAAGCAAACAGAACAAACAATTGTAAAGGTCAGAAAAAAAGAATTCTTGGGACAACTAGATACATTTATTTAAACGTGTTTAAACATGAAATATAAGTACAAGAAAGAGCCTACTTTCAAAAATGGAAATCCCACCTGACAGGAGGCTTGCTCGTTCTGCTAATCTTTTTGAATGTGGTCTGCACATTGGGAATGTGCTTTCTTTATTTATTTATTTTTTTTTTTAATCACTTCGGATTTTTTTACAAAACAAAAAAAGAATAACTGAAGTTCCATTTAAATGGTTTCAAATTCAGTGTCTGGTTCGAGTAAGTGCAGGTTCTCGAAAAGGAGAAAGGAAAACGACTGCTATTGGAGCGTGTGGCGTCCCGGCGAGCGGCTCTGGGACGGCAAAAAGAGCCGGGTGTAAAGAGACCTAACTTGTATCAGCCCTTTGTTGGAAAGATCGACAGGCGAGCAGCAGACGGCTATGCTTCTGTGGGACGCTTTAAGTTGATGATGTGTTGCATGATGTTTACCGTGGCTAGGGCCCAGCCAGGCTTGTCGCCTGCGATCAACTTATTCCAACAGTTTTCCTCGTCGGACGCTGAGAAGTCGGAGATGTAGTTCTTCAAATAGATACGACGGATTTCTCGAGTCTTGGGGCAATTCAGCAGGAGGTGACGAATCGTTTCTTTTTCAGTAGGGGATTTACAGTAACGGCATTGACTTGTGTTCGATAGACCTCTAATTGCCAGGATTTCGTTTGTCTCTAGGAGATTTAGGCGAATTTTCAGGAAGTAGAGACGGGCTGCTCTACTTGGGAAAAGTTTGAGGTATGTTTGCAATGTGTCCTGTTTCTTGAAGAAAGGGGGAAGGTGGCTGATGAGTTTATATTTGTTTGCTGTTTCTATGGTTTGAATCCAGTCCCACTCTTTAATTTTTTTGAAAGTTTTTACTGGATTGGTTATCAGCTCTTCCTTGCAGCTTTCGGCTGAGTGTAGGAGGGCAAGCATGTTTGATTCCCATTTCAAAAGTGAGTTGCATGATTTCATTTCGAGTTCCTGGTTTATCAGGCGATAGGCGTATGGGGTCCCTGGCGTAATGCATTTCCTGTACAGTAGAACACTGTTCAACGCGACCGAGGTTCCCAGGGATAAAAGACCGAGTTCTCTCCTGAGCGGTGCTATCGGTGTCGATTTCGGGAGACCCAGGATTTTCCTCCAGAATAGCGCTTCCAATTTAGGCCATAGCTCTGCCGGGAGGTTAGGCATGGCGTCTGCTCCGTAGGTTACCGTAGGGATCACCTTCTTTTTGTAAAAGTCCCTTACTGGGATTAAAGAGTAACGGCCAAATTTAAGGTCGATTGCCTTTCCCTGGATCGATAGGTTCTTAACTTTGTCGATGAGGGTTTCTTGCATTGATTTGTCTTTCGCAGAGCTGTCTAGCGTAACTCCCAGGTACTTAAAACTGTTCACCGTTTCAATTTGAGTGGCGCCGAAACGAAGATTGATCTTTTCCGCTTTCTTTGATGTTTTTTGGAGCCTCATCGTTTTGGTTTTGGACTCGTTGATTTCTAAGTTGTTTTCGTCCATGTACCTTTGGAGGTTGTTTAGTTGTCGTTGGAGTCCTATGGGAGTCTGGTCCAATAGGATCAGGTCATCGGCGTACAATAAGCGGCTGATCAGGACTCCTCCCAATTTTGGTGGAAAGGAGCGGATTAGTTTTTCGGAGTCTTGGAAGTCCCCAAGGTAAGTCCAGAACAGCGCGGGGGCGAGTGGGCAGCCTTGCTTGACGCCTCTAGATGTTTTTATCTCTCCCGAAAGGGACCCTTGTTGATTTAACCTTACTCTCATTGACGTGCCTGAGTATAAGGCTTTGATCGGATTCAAGATCTCGGGTGGACATTTCCAGTTTGTTAGTTTCTGCCATAATCTAGTACGATTCACTTTATCGAAGGCCTGTGTTAGGTCAATGAACGTGATACATAGGTCAGGTTTGCCTTCAAAGATCTTGTTTTTCAGTGTGTTCAATATCAGGATGTTCGCGTTCGTACCCAGGTTCTTCTTGAATCCTGTTTGGAGGTTGTCTTGGCAGGGGGCGTTGGTTGCCCATCTAAGGAAATGTTGCAGGAGGAGGGATCCAAATAGTTTGCCTATTGAGTCCAAAAGGGCTATAGGACGGAAGTTAGTTGAATCGGCTCTGTTACCCTTTTTGTAGATTGGAACTATAGTCGCACGGGTCCATGATGGCGGTATTGATCTGGAAGCTGCACAGCGAGCAAATATAATACTCAAGAGGTGTGACCACGCTTCAGGGTGGGTTTTGAGATCGACGTTTGTTATCCCATCCGGGCCAGGTGCGCGGGACGGTTTTAATTTTCTTATCTGTGTTAGAATGTCGTCCTGGTTGCTGATGTTAATCCATGCAGAGGTGGTTTCGGGTGTTTTACTCTCGGTAGGCATCGGTTCTTTGAATAGGTTTTCAAAGTGGGCCTCCCATACTGCGGCCGCAATTCCATTTAGTTGGTCAGGAGGGGCTCCTGGAGTAGCCGAGTGAATGAGGGTCCAGAAGTCTCTGGCATGGTTGCCGTTTATTGCCCTGAGGATGTTTTCTGCGTCTTGCTGGAGCAGGTTGTGTCGATGGCCTCTCAGCCAGTTTTTATAGGTTTTTACGGATGTTGAGACGGCAGATGCAGCTGAAGGTTGGTTCAGAGTCAGAGCAAGTCTTTTAGATCTCCTTAACTCTCTCTTTTTCTCTTGAATTAGTTTATCGAATGTGTGCCTCCGCTGTGGACGGTTTTCCCTGTTCCTTCCACGTGGGATTTTGAAGGCTATCAACAGAGGAGTGTAGTCAGCCGATGACGGCTGATTTCGTGAGGTAAGGTCTTTGTAAGCTGTTGTTAATGAGTTTACTGCTTTTTCCGTCATTTTCAATCTTGTGCCTTGCGATGTTAGATCGATGTTATTTGGCATCGTGATCTTGTTTGGCGCCACCGAGATCCAGGTGGTTTCTAGGAGATTGTGGTCACTCTCCTCTGTTCTTTTCACATTGAATGAAGTTACCAAATTTAGTAGTGGCCGAGAGACGAAGATGTGGTCTATTGTGGATTTGGAGTTGGCTCTTTCCCAAGTTGGGAGTCTCTTTGAGTCGAGGAAAGCATGGTCGAGGTTTAGGAAAGTTCTAGATTCCATTAGCTTTAGCCATTTAGATGCCCTTTGGTCAATAGGAGGGTCTTTCGATTTGGCAAGAGGAGGGTTGTCAGGGTTGTGACATTTGATGTTGAGGTCCCCGCATATGAGTATGTGGTCGACTTGATAATGTGCTTTCTTTATTTGTATAGGGTCTGTTCATGAACAGCACATGAACAGCACATGACCATCAACGAATGGCCGAGCCGGCCGAGCCACTGCAGACCTTCTGATCAAATAGCATCAACAAAGCTGTTCTTAGCAGTACGACTCTAAACACATATAGGCCATTTTGTGTGGAGCCCTTATATGGTACCGAGAAGGCCGCTTACATGCAGGCTTGCATTTATGAAGCAGCCCCCTCTGCACAATATTGAATGCTCGCATGTTGAGTGGGCAATGCACCACAGAAGTATGGGCGCTTCTGGGAATCCATGCATATTTACACCTAGACATGCAAACATTCCTAAATGCCACCCACCACTTCCATGGACAGCAGAAGGCATTTACTGCGGTTCCTATAGTATCTGCCTCCAAATGTCATAGGAGTATCCCCAAACACATCAGAATCCCATGCCCTGCACTTCACTGGGCAGTTAGGAAGAGAAGGCATACGCCCTGGACTCCCACAGTTCATTTTTTCGGGGCCTATTCCAATCAACCTCATGTACAGCCTCTGCCTTTCTTTTACTTCATGTGTATTGGTAGTGGCAGCAAGCAACATGACCTCATTGTCTGCAAGAACACAACCAAGAACATATCTATGCTCTTCTGTCAGCACAAACCCCCCGATCCGTACCACTATGCAAACGGTTGTAGCGTTTACTGCGTGAACATGTACCTTTTCTGGGCTTCTGGAAGGTTCTAGTTTTTGCACCTGTCATGAATGCAATACATTTGCAAATGAATGCCCCACACATGCAAACTACTACCATGTTTGTTTGTTTGTTTATTTATTTGTATAGCGCTCCAGACCCAGGGGTATATGGGCGCTCAAGGATATGGTTACAGGCATAGGAAAGTACATTGCAACAATTGTGCAGCAGTTATACATTTACAAAAAAGTGTGCTATGTCCTTATACATTTAGAAAATGGGTACACAAAGATACGAGGGCTGTAGAAGCTAGTATCAATAAAGCAGGGTAGTGGTGGGTGAGTGCTGGTATGTATGTGAGGTGCCCCGAAGGTTCAAATCGTACAGTATTCACACATACTTGTGACCAATTGGGAGTTGTGTTCATTTGCAGGCGTGCTTGTAAGTGTTCCCGTAGTGGTTTGATTGGGGTAGGAGGGTTGTCAGCAGACCCTGGCTCCAATTAAAGGCACTTTCCAGGCACTTCGTCCATTTCTTCACAGCCTGTGCCCTCGTCAGCACGTTTATTCATGATAGGCAAGTCACCCGAGCCACTCGATAAAGTGAACTGAAAGAGCAAGGCCCTCCACAGCACTCAAGTCCACACCCATGCACAGAGGACTTGCACTAACAGCTGCTTGGCAGCCTGGGACACAACACTCAATGTGATTTGCTGCTACTCTGGCAATGCTACTGTGGAGGTTGCAGTTGTAGGCCTCTGTATCAAATGCACTTGCATGGCTCCACTGCGGCCCCAGAATCTCTGCAAAATGTCTTTTTCTATTGATCATTTAAATTGGGAAAGTACAAACAAGTCACAGCCAACAGTATGTGTCCTCAGACCCATGCACCACTGCACGTACATGATGGCAGGCCAGACTCCACTTGACACCGACACCTTCAGGCATTTCCAATTGACAATGACCCCACAAGCAAAGCACCTTAATCTCCAGCACATACTTGCTGACTTCACAAATTGTAAAGCGAGTGAGCAAACTCAGACTACCTTGCTAACTATTGTGCAGTGAGCTGTGGGCTGCAGGGCCTCTGTAAAATAGGTACCTTTGCTTCCGCTCTTGCTGGGTTGCTAAGCAACCAAACCTCTGGACTTGCTGTAGCCTGTGCCTTCTCAGAAAACAAGTGATGACTTTGAAAACTGCAAATGGAGTTGGTATGGAGCGCAGCGAGATGATTTATTTCAACATATTCTTACCTGTATTGGAGCAGATGGTACCAGGAGAGTTCCTGCACCGTTTGTTGCACTTCTTCAGTGTCTGGTCACACACAGTCAGATACTGGCGCACTTCACAATTTTGCAAGCAGAGATGCACTCAACATCCACCAAGGAAGTTTACCAGCAACAAAGCTGCACTTAACACATGCAGTGTAGCGAAAAGGGTCGGACAGGGAAGTCCAATATGAATGGTAACATGGAGCATTCTAAGCCAGTGAAAAGGGCACGGGTGGGCATAAAAAGAACTTGCCCAGGAGGAAGGGAGCACGGAAAGGAGCACATTTGATCCACAATTATATTTTTTTAAAAGGAGATTAATTAAATTATGTATAATACTAGGAGTGCACAGGAAATGAAAATAATACTGTTTTTACAAGCAGATCATAATTGAAAGGACTTGACCACGTTCCCTTTTCAGCAGATTGTCTCTCCTATCATGCGACATGCAGTCCACCGGAGAGGGCTTAAAAAATGAATTATGAAATCTCCAACCCTACACATTGTGTACAATGGGAGGGGTGTTGTTCGAAATTCTGGAAAATTGCAGGGATTGGCTTAGAAGAGGTGGAAACAGCAGAATTCTCCTCCCATTGACAGGTGGAGCTCTGGGCCGATCACCCTGAGCAATGTTAATTTCATACAGGGCCCATATAATGGGTCCATGGCATTTCTAGGCTTAATCGCTAATCAAGGACTCACTGAAGATGTGATGTGGATCTGTTTACAAAATGTCATGTGCATATCACACGGCAATGGGGTAAATTACAGAACAAGTTTAGCCATGTTTATTTCCCTTGAATTCAAGTCAATACATAAGTATTGATTTTACATGCAGAAAGAGAATATCACTTATACGTCTTGAATGACAATACCTAGAATTGGTATTGCCATCAATGGTAGCAGATGGAAACAGTCACATGCCATGTTCAAGATAAATAGTGCAATGTTGACATGTTGATTGACAGTGGAGTTGATTACAGTCTGGTGAGTAGTAATACGTGGAAAATCACGTTGGGTTGCTGCAAACTAAGAGGTCAAAGCAAATGAGTATATAGAACCACCTATATTTATTATTGGAGAGCTACAGGTCAAACTAGAATGAAACCAACTGAGTTTTAAGAATCATAGTCTCCTCTTTTGACACCACATTGGACTTGTCTCTGAAAATAATTAATATTTCTTAAAATATGAAGCAATATGCCACATAGGTGTGTCACATCTTCACACGTGTGTCTGGAAATGTATAGTCCAATCATTCTAGTTTCAATAAGTATGAATATTACTTTCATAAATGATGGCAGAAAAAAACGAAATTGCTTTCACAAGTTTTTTGAGTAATTTTTCATCCAACCTTTTTCTAATCACAAATAGAGAAATCATAATCATGCAATGGAGACTGAAAGCTGCATTCGATAAGAGTGTATAGCTAGTCGTTCGGTCAATGAAAGAACTGTGAATATCATATAGTGTCAGATAATTATGACATAACCATTGAAATTGTGTAGACTTTAAAACAGTATGACCACAGGCTAGAAGGATTCTGGAAAGAAAAGCAGGAGAGAACACCACCTGTTCCTATTGAATGGATTAAGGAGGGATTTCAATTTAAGGGCTGCAGAAGGGAAATCTCCTGTTCCAGGGGATTACTCCTGCCCACAAGGGGACCTGCCGACGGGATTCCTCTGGGTAACACATGAGGAATTCTCCTGGCCTCATGCCTCTAAATATTAACCAGAAGTGAGTATGAGATTTCCCCAAAAGAATTGATATATGCTTTCTTTACCCATTTTCCTACTAAGTCATTGAAAGGTGGGTGGTTTGGCAGGGTGTTATAACAATATATTGGGCCTCATTACGAAGTTGGAGGTAGCCATGCTATTAATAAGGGCATGGCTACCCCCAAACTCGAGTCTGGCTCCGGGTCCCGTGAAAGGGGAATTCCAAGGGCCCGGTAATTTCCCTCTTGCAGGACCCAGAGCCGTTACGTCCCCATTCCCATTCCCATTTGAACCCCCATAGGGCTCAATGGGAATGGGGAGGATGGTAGCAGCGGTACCATTCATAACAGTACCGTTGCTACCATCCTGTTCTGCTTGCGGGTGCCGCTCTGCACGCCTGGTCTGACCACGCATGCAGAGCGGCACCCGCAAGCAGAATTTGTAATGTGACGGCATGGTAACAACAGTGCTGGTATCACTATCGGCGCCGTTGTTGCCTTACCACCACAGACGTAATGAGGCCCATTGACTTAAATGGGAAATAAATAGTGCAATCTGAGTGCATATAAAATCAAGAGAAATGTACATTCAATCCAATTTAAAATCACTTTCTGAGTTGTGTGAATAATGGCATAGATAGTAAATCGGTGCATTTTGTCATGCTTCTCTTTTTAAATCATAATCTAAGTAAATTTAAACTTGCGTCTTTCCGCAAGCATAGGTGTAATTCAAACCATGAATCAATCATGATGTTTCATAGCCTGGCAGAGGCTTATTGATAATTTGTAGCCAGTGGAGGCCATTGTTATGTAAACTAAATAGTTATTTAAACTGAATTTGTAAAGGAGAGCAAGTTTAAAGGAGTTGTTTCAATTCCGATAAAAATAATCTGAATGTAAATCCTATGCAGCCCCTCATTCGGAAATTGCACAGTGAGCTGCTCTATACGCGATTTAAAAGAGTTTGGATATTTATATGTGCTCAATACACTCTGAACATCATTTTCTCTGGTTGGTTGGGAGGGTGGCTGAGTCCAAATAGTCAGTGCATTCTAAACTGAAAACATAAACACTACTTCTCTAACCCAAAACCTGTAGAATTCAAATGTAAACTATTGTAAGCCTGTTTTAAACTGCACCAACATTGGTAGCTCATATGACCACATTTATGTGAGAAGTAGGAAGCCTGAAATAGTTGTTTGATACTAGCATTTATATGTGTCATTGGGGAAAGCTAATTTGTTGCATTACCCTCAAAGGTAACTTCATGTGTGCAGTATTGTAAATTAACAACTAGAAAATTAAAATAGTTAATATTGGAATGTAAATAGTTAACCAAGGTTGTAGAGAATTGAGAATTTTGGAATGTTATGATGTCAAAGTAACAGTTAAGAAGGGTGTGTGATTGTGGCCTGCAGCCGATATGTATGAACTCTAAACGTTATTCATGGAACTAAAGTGCAGTGAAGAGCACTTACTTCGCAACAAACTGGCGACGAGCGAATGCAAGGAATATGCTGTTGTCCGATACCGAGGAGACACTGGGGCAGGGGATGCAAGTAAAGCCGACGCAGAGCCGAGGTAGGCTGCAATTGGGGCTTGAGCACATAGAGAGCATGAGAGCAGGAACGAGAACTATGGTGACAGTTGCTGTGTAAGTTACCACGTAGTGGTGACATTGTGCATTTGTGTCACACAGAAAGTCGCGGTTGCCTGGTATGTCGCAAGAATGGCTGCAGCAGACCGTGGTGATCACTAGGTGACAGTGCCATCTAGTATCTGATGGCAAGCAAGGACATTACACTGCCATCAAAAAATAAAGCGAAAGAACAATAGAGAAGAGCAGAAGGAAGGAAAGAGTAAAAGGAAAAGGAAAGCCATTTTGAGAAGGAAAGGGTGAAAAAGGATGGGTTTATATTCTTTGAATGAAGACTCTGGCCCACTATATAAAGGATGCTTTAGAAATACAAGGGATGCACTAATTAGTGTGCCCACAAATGTAGCTAACACATTGAAGTCAACTATGGCCATTAGCCCAGGACCAGCTTTGTTTCTACATGCACCAAGGGAACCCACTGTAAAGTGGAAAGATAGGAAGCAAGGGTTCATGAAGTGCATGCTTGCAGTGTATGGCCCAATTATTTAAATGAATGGAAGGATGTCCTCCTGTTTCACTGTTTGGTCCAAACCACCAGGACATTTTCAAAATATTACCTGACCAGAGACAAGCCAATGAGAGCAGACAATGATTGCCTTTTATTTATTTATTGAATATTTGAATGGCACCTACGTAGCAAAAAGTTTTTACAGGCAACACAAGACAAAAGAGGGGGGCAGAGGAGAAAAAAACAATTGTCCTAGTACGTCTTGTGACATTCGGATTGTACAAGTGCGGTATCAGGAGGTGCAGCGGGAGGGGAAAGTAGTTCAGTGAAGCTGGAAAAACACTTTGAAGTTAAGGAGAGTAGTATTTTATCACAGTATCCTTTTGGCACTAGAGAACAGAAGAAGAGAGCCAAAATTGAGGAGTTTGTAACAACATTGCCAGGGCTTGCGATGAAATCCAATTTTTAACATTGTCACAAGGAACACATCCAAGACCAGTTGATGATAAGATGAATAAATGAACGATTTGTAAAGAGTAGTGAAAAAAAAAGGAACCCACATTGGACAGAGCTATTGAGATATGCAAAGGAGGTTGAGCACACAGAGAGGTGCAGAACTATGAGAGCACAGCTTGAAAGATTAACGTGAAACCAATGTAGTTGTGAGTACAATGAGGAAAGAAATTCCCATGGAAGGGTATGTGGGGAAATACCATGAGGCAAGTCAATGGGGCAAGGAAAGGGGCCAAGGATGGCAACAGAGGAGTGGCAAGGACTTATGATATGAGCAAGTACCGAGGGTATCATGTTAAGAGATACCTAGTATAGGTGTGCTAACACCTAACATCTTGCAAATTGGCTAGGATTTCACAGCTGTGCATGATGAATGTAGGGAATGTGGGAGGTAGGGACATTTCACCAGATGCTGTCGATTTGGAAAGGGACATGGCAGGATGGTGAGTGAAGTAACAAATGGTGAATGGGAAGGAGTGGCTGACAGGGTGGAAGGAGTTAATCTGGTTAATGCCATCAATGGTAGCAGATGGAAACAGTCACATGCCATGTTCAAGATGAATGGTGCGAATGTTGACATGTTGATTGACAGTGGAGTTGATTACAGTCTGGTGAGTAGTAATACGTGGTAGATCACTTTTGGTTGCTGCAAACTAAGAGGTCAAAGCAAATGAGTATATAGAACCACCTATATTTATTATTGGAGAGCTACAGGTCAATCTAGAATTTCTAAGCATCATTACAAAAGCAACCATATTTGTTACCAGTTTTAAAAACACCAAACACAGCTGGAATAAAATTAGAGCCCTACTGAAACTAACAAGGATATTCAGGGGGGGTACAGGTGAAAAGAAAACAGGGACGTTTTATACTGTCAAAGCCATATTAGCGATTCCCAAATCATTAATCAAGGCAAAGCTAGCATCTTTTTTGGGTTTGTTAAAATACTTTTCAAAATTTGTGAAGAACATGTCAAGAAAAATGAGAAATTTGACGAAACTGACCCATAATTATGTGCCTTTCATATGGTCACAAGGGAGTTATAGTGGATTTAGTAAAATCACCTGTTTTAAGAAGATTAAAGGAAGATTGGCAGATAATAGTCTACAGTGATGTGTGTGAGGCAGGCTTGGGTTAAGTTTTGATGCAGAATGATGGTGTAGAAGAACACACAGTTGGGTTTGCATCCAGGTTGTTGAAAGAAGCTGAATCAAAATATTCAGTAATTGAACAAGAGAAGTTGGCTTGTGCGTGGGTGGTCTATATCATCACGGCATGTTTATGGAAAGGCCTTTTCTTAAAAGGACAGTAATCAAGCCATTGGTGGACATATTTAACAAGAAATAGACAAAGTTTCACCCTAGAATTGTGAAATGGATCACCAGCTCACGGGGACTGAGGTTTGTGGGAGAGCATGTTTTGAGAATGAAGAATATTGTTGCGGATGGATTTTTCCTGTTTGGAATGATATGCATGACATTTTTGCTATCCTGTAATATTATCTCCATATATTTGGTCATTGGGAAAAGGCTATGGCGACTTTATATATGGTGACCATATACAGCGGTTGCAGGGGTGTCTCCCGCATATTCAATGCGATAATGCCCCTTCATACCATGGCCATTTCTTGGTTACATATTTATCAGACAACATTTTTGCAGGGATATTATCTCTTGGGACCACATTTTTGTGGTTGAGGGTGGTATTGACAAGGGTTCATGGGATGCAACTTCTCATCAGGATGAGGTTATATGGAACAGAATAAAGCTGTTCAACAAGGTTGGCACATGGTGAGTCAAGATAAATCACTCAATGTGTACAAGTGAGTAAGAGATTAGTTGGGAAATCTGGATGGATATATTTTTGGAGGTCAGAGGTTGGTGGTACTGGAGGATATATATGTGAGAAGGTGTTGATGATGGGTTATCAAGAGCATGCGGGCATTGGGAGAACCAAAACAATAATTCACACAGATTTTTTATGGCCACATATAGACTCATTTATTGACAGATGAATGTGTACAGTGCAAGGAGAGTGATAAGGTTCTAAAAGTTGGGTCACCGCCGATAGCAGTACAGCTAGCACTGAGAATGCCGTGGGATCAGCTAGCAGTGGATTTGCTATGGCCACCCAATTTTAAGGGTGGTACGAGTATGTATGTGTTGCTGGTAATTGATCTTACATCAAAATGGCGGATGTTTGTATACTTAGGGGCCCATCATCTGCAGTTTGGACAAAATCATTGGAAGTTATATTTTGAGGGGAAGGTTTGCCCCAGAAGGTAGTTATGGATAATTAACCACAAATGCTATCTATAGAGAATCAAATATGTTACCACAGCACTATAATATACCGAAAAGTACTGCATGTATTGCAAGATTTAATGGAACACTGAAGAATTGTGAAAGAATTGTGAAAGGATGTATTTTAGTGTAGGTTCTGATTCGATAGGTGCATTGAATGTAAGGGTGTTTCAATACAGAATTACACCACATGACACCACTCGCGAAATTGTTTGCATTGTTGAGTGATAGGAAACCCAATATGTACGTGTGCCCAGGGTGGTTGGGGACGTTGGGGATGACAAAGATTGATATACATAAGGTGAACGAGAAGATCAGTGTGTGTAGGTTTTGCACTGAAAGAGAAATATGATTACATATGACTAGTTACTGAAGTAAAAATCATACTACCTGACGAGTGAGCAAATGTGAATCACGATTTCCTTGTAGCAAGGCAGTAGTAGAGGATCTTGGTCATGTAGTAAAATTACAAGGAGGTGATGTGTGGTACAACGCAAAGATTGCAAGGTTGACACATTGAGGAGAGTCTAAAGTAGTTCACTGTTGTGTCAAATATCATTGGAATGGAAGTAGGTGTGTTTTATTGAAAATGATCAATTATAAAATGTACATAGTCAATATTGGAATTTAAATCGTTAACCAAGTTTTTAGAGAATTGAGAATGTTGGAAGCTGTTACCGCGGCAAGAGAAGGTTGTGGAGAAAAATGACGGTGCAGAGCATACAAATTCAATGTAATTTTTTCTCACTTATAATGCACATAATTCACCCACATGCGCTCACAACTAACTGAGTCTTTATCTGATCTGATAAATAGACAAAGAGGAAAAGGGTTCCAAAATGTTGCAGTCATAAAAAAGGAGCAATGTCCAGTTTGAACACCAGGAAAATGAGGAATGCTTGAAGGCTTAAATTGAGAAGAGCTTTTACTTAGACATCTGCTCACATTGAACCATGGCTCAGTGTGATTACACACTCAATGGCAGTCATAATGAATTCAATTAAATATAAAAGGATCCAGGTACTCAATGCAAAGCTTTCAGATCAGGAGAAACATTACCTTGTATAATAAGAGACAAGATTTGGTCAGACGCTGCATTCTGGATTTACTCAGATATTTTGTGGTTTCAATTATATTATGTTATGTTATGCTAATATATTTATAGGGCACTAAAGCCCGTGGGCATCCAGGCACCATAGCAGAGGCAAGATGGTAGAGGAAAAGGTTCTTGCTATATGAACTGGACGGTTTTCAGTTGCTTTCTAAATGTCAGATGGTTGTCCATTTTGCGTATATGCTCTGGTAGAGTGTTACAGGCCCGTGCTACCTGCACATGGAAGGCACTGCCATAACCGCGGACTCTCTTGACCCGATCCACTTCTAATATGCAAGCCTTAGAAGATCGAAGAATTCTTTTGGGTTGATAAGCGTTTAGCTTCTCTTTAAGATAGGTGGTGCGTTGCCAAAAACACCTTTATGGCAGGTAGTCAAGAGTTTAAACTGAATCCATGCTGAGACTTGCAGCCAGTGAAGTTCCTTTCGTGCCGCTGATGTTGGTTTGGTACACTTCATCCGGTGAAAAATGCAAACTGCTGCATTTGAATCTTTTGCAGTTTATGGATGTCAGTCTTATTGGCACCTCCTAACAGCGCATTGCAATAGTCTTAATGCATACCACTACGGTGCATACAATATTTTAACACACCCAGGTATACAATCCCACCCCACAATTCTCAGACATGAAACAGGCTCTATTAGGAACCAACGTTAAATTATATTAAAGTGAAATCAATTCAAAGGTGGTCCCCTAACTTAATGCGGGAGAAGACACCACTGTATAGTACATGTTTACAAAGAAAATCAACCTGCCTATGGCATTCTCACTGAGATCCGGTAAACGCATGCAGTCACACGATGAGTGAACTACTTATATTCCTAAATAATAATACACTGCAACTTCCAAATAGCACACTAAATTCAATGATTGCATTGCCGCTTACCGGCTAGTATTTTCAAATGCTTCCCATACTTTTAAATCTAATTGTTTTTCTTATATAATTGACAATTTTAAACATTTTGTTTTATTTTCTACAATAACCAAAACAGGAATTAATATCAGAGAAAACTCTAGATATTTAATAACAGCAATGTGTTCCACTCTGCAAAGTGATGTGATTGGTTACAAGCATCTTTATGTAAATTAAATATAGCTCCAGAGAGCGATGCTATCAATTTAGAATGCACAGAATGTTGTTTTATCTATACTATGGGCCTCATTACATAGGCGGTAAACCATGGTGCTATAAGCACCATGGTTGCCGCCGGTACCATACCGGTACCACCATGGAGGAAAGGCGAATTACCACCCCATTCCAAGGTTGGAGGGCGGTAATTCCTCCTTTCTCCATGGCCCTTCCCCATTCCCATTTTTGTCCCATAGGGCATAATGAGAATGGGGAAGGAGCTAATTACGGTACCGCAAATTGCGGTACCGTAATTAGCACCAAGGTCCCTTTGCTGGTCCCAACTTTAACGGCTGGTCTACACCAGCCGTTAAGGTCGGGTCCCGCAAAGGGACCTCGTAGTAAGGCGGTAAGGGTTAACGGTCACCGGTACCCTAACCGGTGACCGTTAACCCTTATCGCCTTCCGTGTAATGAGGCCCTATGTATCCACCCAGGGTTTTGATTTTCTGAAAGAATAACAATTATCCCCCAATTCTATTGGATAATTTGGGTGAATTTAGTTTGGGGGCCTGCCCCTTCAACATAATGTTATTGGTGACATTGTTTCTATGGAAATGCACTACCTAAACCCACTTTCAACCCAGTGTGTCTCTTTTTAAATGACAGCGACTGCACAGGTTCATTATTTATGAATCCACTCAGCCCTTTACACTTATTGGAGACACTAGTGTATGTATTAGGCCGGCTACCGCAAGAAAACAATTATTTAAAGAAACAAAAAGCCCATCTATAAATATCTTCACCGAGTGGATATGTTTGTAATAGATAATTAATAAATGTTTTAGTTTTTTTTAAATTTAAATTCACCTGGTAGCACAACTGATTAAACAATATGTCACAATCATACATTATTAACAGCATATCAATACATGTTTGCATCCAATTTACGCACTAGAAGATGCTGCCACTACTGGTAAACTCAGAATTGTTTTATCTTCACTCCTGGAAGGTATACGCAAGGTATTGCCAAAAGTCTGCCCATATATCTTTGGAGCTACTCCCATGGTGAGACAGTGAGCCTCATTATGAGGTAGGCGGTAGCCATGGCGCTATTAGCACCATGGCTACCCCCTTACTTCATTCTGGGTCCGGGTTGTTGGAATAGGGATTTACCGGGTCATTCCAACCTTGGAGGACCTGGTAAATCCCCATTCCGAAAACTATTCCCCATTCCCATTCGATCCCCCATAGGGCTCAATGGGAATGGGGATGTAGCTAATAACGGGCCTGCTAATAGCGAGCCCGTTATTAGCTCCCTGGTCCCTTAGCGGCTCCCGCTAAGGGCACCTGCTAAAACCAGGAGCCCATAGCGGGACCCGCTAAGGGACCTCGGAATAGGCCAGTAAGGGTTTACCGGCACAGGTCTCCTTACTGGTGCCCGTTAACCCTTACCGCCCACCTCGTAATGAGGCCCAGTGTCTCATAGATCTCTTCTAAGTCATTAGCCCAGACAACATTGTGATGTCATCCATCCACCGTTAATGGTCCGTACTGAATCCAATGCAGTAGTATATGTCGTCTGGAAAGCAGTAGCCCTAAGTTTATAAATCTAAGGTTGTCTTCCGCCATTCTGCTTGTGTAGCCTAGCATGCATTCCTGAGGGGATAAACTGAAATGCTGACCAACCACAGGCCTTATGACATTGCTCACTCCCACGCAATATGTTGTTAATCCTGGGCATGTATAAAACATATGCAGTATGTTTGCATCATCGCTAGAACATCTGGGGCATCTGCCTATACAATCTTTATTAAACAACCGGATCTTTGTCGTTGAGTAATGCAGCCTATATGCAACCATGATTGGATGAGCCAAAACTTTGAGTTGTACAAAACCTTTTTAGTTAGGGTGCATATGCCTAGCCACCTTTTCTCTGGGAACTCTTTGCAAAAGTCCCTTTCCCATTTTGCCTTAACGTTTTTTGGAGTTGATCTCCCCCAGCAAACGTTAGTATAGCACCAAGATATTCTCATATCTCCCCTCCGTTATTGCCTCATGAATATATGCCTACCAAGGATTCACCGGGAGCTCATCTGAAAAGCCTGGCCACTTAGATCTGAAAGCAGATCTCATTCTCCAATAATACATTTCCTGCAGTGGTGACGCCCCAACTGCTATTTGATGGCATCCCAGCCTAAGAATTTCCCTTGAATATACATACTTCCCACTGACTCCAAACCTGTGACCCTCAAGCTCCTTTCAATTGATGAATCTAGTGACAGCTAAATCCTGCACCCCACATGAAGGGGCTTGCCTGCAATATGCAGAAACTATGCCTCATAACCTGTGCAATCTCACCCAGGCTATCCTATTGCCCTCAGTTGGGTCCAAAGGGCTTCTGGGTTTGCAACGGCCCCTGTATAGAACAGTTCATAAGGGAACCTTGCCCACTGCTGCTCTTTCCAGGTAGACATGAGGTGGAGGATCTACCAGCCTTCCCAGTGTACTGCATACAGACCCTGTGTAGTGAGGCAATATTATTCAATGTGTGGTGTTAGGGCACCACCCACAGGCAACTCAGCGACAGCCACCCCAGCAAATCCCACAATTACCCCAAACAAATGCAGTACACCTCGTCTGCAGCTCCTTGAAAATCACTCTGCCTGGGGTATTATTGTCTAAGCACAACAATTTTGGAAGAACATTGATCTTGATCTATGAGAGACGTCTTAACATTGACATTGGGATTTTCCCCCAAATGGCCAGCTTAGTTTTAAGTTGTTGTATATACTTGGTATAATTAATACAAATGTCAGTCAGAGGAAACACTTCTGTCTTGTCCTTATTGAGATGGGGGCCAGAGAACCTCCCGAGGTCCACCACTGCATGTATTATCTCTGCACCGTTCTCTAGCGGGGCACAAATGTACAGTAGTATATCATCTTCATAGAGAGATATTACTGTTGGGGGCCCCCCTTAATCGTAGACCACATCTTCCATATCGGTGGCTTAGCAGGTCTGCTAGTGCTTTGATTACTAGCCTGAACAACAGAGGGGACAACGGGCAGCCCTGTCCTCTACTTCCTTTTAGCTGTATAGTCCCTGATGTGGTCCCATTTGTGTTTACTCTGGCTACTGGTGCAGTATACAATAGCTTTACCCATGAGATTGAAGTGGGAGAATGGAAGAACAGGCTCCCGCCCTTCCCCTCTCGCGCTTGGCCTAGAGGATCACGGCCTAGACACCCGCCACGAGAGGAGTTTGCCTATCTACCAGACGACCAAATACCCTGGTACAGGAACATACGGATGTGCCCACCTACCTGCCCAGCAGCCCGCCCTGTCCATGCCGACACCTGCGGCATGGATCAACTCGACTAAACCTACACGTCGTTAGAGATGCCATGACGACCTAGCCAACGGTCAGCACACCTGTGCAAACATGCACACCGGACACTCCCACACCAATCCACACGAAGAACATACTCAGTGCTATGACGTAGGCGACAGACATACCCACGGACGTGCATCTTTATTATTTTCCACATAGGCTCTCAAAATGCAGAAACGAAAGACGCATAATGAACTTATCTAAAAAGGCTTGCTCACACTTCTTCTAAGAACCATGTACCATAATGAAGAATATAACGGAGACACGATACTGAGGATAGAGCAATATGATACCGTAACCTAAAGCGCTCTGCATTAAACGGTTCCACCTATGCACCAGGCCCAAGTAGGCCGCAAGCAAAAGCTTCCATGAACATTGAATGAGCAAGAGCTCGGTTGCTGACCCTGCAGAATGAGCCCGGCGAAAGCACACCGCCAAGGGCACGATGTTGCAATCTCGCACGCCGCAAGCCGACGCCAAGGTCGCACCTGCAAGATAAACCAGGCACACAGTGGGAAAAACAATATTAATTGTGCTGAATTTTGCCTCAAACACGGTCCCACCTCACGTGACAAAGCCAAACCTGACAGGATGCCAAGCCCAGGAGGAAGGAGACGCCGAATCCCACGTTTCAAGACACAGGCAGATACAATTAAAAGACTCATTGGACATCTGCAGCAATGGGAGTAGTCGACCTCCCAACATATGAATAAATCCTCACATTGTTTACACCTACCAATAGTAAAACATTGTTGCAAATGACAGGTGCACCGCGAGCTGGGAACAGCGATTGTCTCAGACTGGGAGGCTCGCGAGCGGACCAATCAGAACATGGGGCTCTTATCACTGACGCCATTAACATTGACCAATCCTCAGAGGTCTTCATGTAACAATTTTCATGTATCAAATTGAAGGGACAGCCCAAGTATACCACCTGACTAACCCTCAACCACTAACACCGTTCTCTATATGTATGCTATACTAACCCTATCACTCGAGTAACCAATCCAGAGTGGAAATAGGTTTTTGCTAAACTTTCTAAGGTGACGCAAGTAGCGCGTCATACTAGAGTAAAAAGGGCCTGCGAGCCCCACGATTGTGTGTGTGTCAGGACGGACGCGTACGATCCTTGACCCATCCCTGCCGTTTTGTCTAATAAACAGCAGAGTCACCTTGCTTCTTGCGTGTGTCTCATACTCTATGGCCCTCATTACGACCCTGGCGCAAAGCGAAAAACGATGGCGGTAAACGATTACCGCCATCGTCTTCTGCTAGGGCCGATTACGACCCGTGACCGTAAACTACGATGTCATTAGCGGCATTGTAGCTAACGCTGCCGCTGACTGCGCCAAGGGCGCGCGCACGCGAACATCCACACCGTACTTAGCGCCATGGCGGAAAGGTACGCAAATGCCGACCCAAGCGGACATGCCCCTAACGCCATCAGCCAGCCCGTTAAGTACCTTACCGCCATGGTGCTAATTACGCCATCGCGAACCAACCGTAAAGGGCCATGTAAAGTGAATGCAGCTGCCACAGGTGCACAGAAACAGCACAGGTGAAGGCAATACAGACTCAGGAAGTACAAAAAGAGCACACCCCACCCCTTCCCACACCCAGTCACACTACACAATGATACCAATAGAACTAGCAATGTTGGGGCTGGAGGACCTGATAGCAATGCAAGTGCTACAACAGCAACTACAACAACAACAACAACAACAACAACAACAACAGGCTGCACAGAGGAGACGCAGGAGGAGAAGGAGGGCAAGGCAGGCCCAGCAAGCCCCACCAGCACAGCCAGTGCCACCACGCAGGCAGCCCCCAATCCCACGCATCAGAGCCAGCCCATTCAACCTCACAGCTGAGCAGATCCACACCCTGTACCGACTGGACCGGGACACCATCACCACCATTGTGGACATGATACACAACAACATCGTCAGCATGATTGAAACACCCACTGCCACCCCCCCTACTGAAGGTAGTGTCCGTGCTCCACTTCCTGGCCACAGGCACCTACCAGCACACAGTGGGGCACTTGCATGGCATATCGCAACCATTATTCTCGCGTACACTGATGCAAGTGCTCGATGCCCTCCTCAAGCACACAGATGACCACATCTCATTACCACGGTCTGCCCAGGAGATTGCCAACACCAAAGTGGGTTTCCGTGCACTGGCCGGCATACCTGGTTGCATTGGTGCCATTGACTGCACCCATGTTGAATTGGTGGTCCCACATGCCATGGAGGTACCGTACCGTAACCGTAAACATTTCCACTCAATCAACGTGCAAATGGTCTGTGACTCCAACAGGATCATCACACATTGTTCTGCCAGATACCCCGGATCAACCCATGATTCAATGGTCCTTCTGAACTCCACAATACCACGCTACATGGAGTGACATGCAGGCCCAAGATCCTACCTACTCGGTGAGTCTAATGTCATGAGCATGGAAATGCAAAGTGGGTGTTGAATGACGTACCAATGCATATTTCATCTGGCAGATACAGGGGGGTGATGCATACGTCACATGGGTGCAACTAGCAGTAGCCAGATCATTCCCTGTGGCAGCACTGACGTCAACAGAGTAGTGTACACATTATGCCTGACCTAATCATCCCAACATGTGAATGAAAGTGTATCCCAAAAACGACACAACCATCTGCAAGTGCATTGTGCAAATTGTGACCGCATTGACCCTAAAGAAAAACACCAACATGCACGTCACCATGCACCAACTACTGAAAGGCCTGTCCCCCACAACCGCGCACAAAGGAGGCACATGACAGACAGGAACGCACCACTACAAGACCCACAAACTGTCCCCATTGACACCAGTAATGCTCACTGGAGTCATAATGAGCCAGACATCAATGTTGCTATCATGTGAGCTTCAAGCTCACAGGACACGTGCAAGGTCACATGAATGACGGCCTGAACAGACACCGTGGATGGCCATTCACAAGGCAATCGTCCCCCCTGCATTGTGTTTTTGCATGCAAAACAGTACATGAGAGCCATGAACCCATACTGGTTGCACAGTGTAAATCCATTAGCACAAGTCTAATTGGTGCACAGTAACAGTCGGAATCAAGGCATGGTTGTGCGTCATGTTCACAAATCAATCTCGTTCCTGACACATTCATTTCTCACATTTTACAGGTGATGCGGGCTATCCCCTGAAGAGGTGGCTCCTCACACCAGTGCGGAACCCATCGAACCAGCATGAGGAGGACTACAACCGTGCCCATGCACGTATCCGTGTGGTGATAGAGCAGGCTTTTGGCCTACTGAAGGCACGTTTCCGCTGCCTCAGCAGGTCTGGCGGGGCACTCCTGTACCGCCATGAGAAGGTTGCAAAGATCGTCATGGCATGTGTCATGCTACACAATATGTGCATCAGACAAAACGTGCCTCTGCCCCCTGACGCAGAACCACAACCACCTGATGATGGGGATGATGATGATGGGGATGGGGCAGCACCTCAGGGAGGCAGCGATGCACAGGAGGGGCATATAATGCGTCAGAATGTCATTGACCGATACTTCTAGCACGCACAGCGTGTGTGTAACATATGGATGGCACTTGGGGCACTGTGTGTGTCTGGTATGTCAACACTGTGGACTGTAAAACAATAAAGCACACATACGCAATTAGCAATGTCCACACATTTCGTTTGTGAGAAATGAAAAAGTGTATTGTTCTTCTGAATAGGTATAACAGAACCCCTCCCCCTCCCCCCTGAACACTCCAACACACCCAATTCCCCCTCCACCTCCCCCCTGAACACTCCAACACACCCAATTCCCCCCTCCCCCTCCCCCCTGAACACTCCAACACACCCAATTCCCCCCTCCCCCTCCCCCCTGAACACTCCAACACACCCAATTCCCCCCTCCCCCCTGAACACCCTGCAAACATGTGACAGTGCCCGTGGTGAAGTGTGTATAGTTTTGCACACTATTGACTGCCCCCTCTCCCGGAACCTGGGGCCCCCCTGCCTGTGCTCCTCAGGGTCCTGGATGACCTGCAGACGGGAGAGGCTTGTGCTGAACTTGCAGCTGAGGATGTACCGGGCTGCTCAGTACGGCATGTGTCCACAATTGTCTGGATGAGCTGGCTCATCATCTGTTGCACTGCAGCAAGTTCGGTGCATATGTCCCTGCTGGCAGTTTGGATGACAGACCTGATGCCATCAGCACTCCTCTCCATGGCTGCACTGGCACTTCCACATTCTGCAACATGCTGCGTGAGGAGTGTGCCCAGTACTTCCTGCCTGTTGGCAATCTGCTCCAGCGACAGCTGGAAATCTGGCCCAATGGAGGGTGCCAATGGGGGACCAATGGGACTACTCCCATCTTCCCCAACTCCCACTGGGCTTGGAGTTGCTGGCCATGAATTAGCAGGCGATTGGCCCTGGGTGTCATCTCCATGATGGCTGATTGGGGATAGGTGTGGTGAGTGAAGTTGCGTGTTGTGGGCAAGTCCAGTGTCATCCTCCACATCACTATCGGAGCAGGCAGCGATGGCTGCAGTCTCCCCAACAGTACTGCTCCCTGCTGACACATTGCCCTCAGTGGGCAACAGTGGGTGTTGTTGGGCTGCAGGCGCTGTCACGACCCCTTCCTCGGGGGACTTTGCTGCCCTGGCCTCTTCAGCCTGGCGTGGTTTCGGCCTGGGTCCAGCAGAGGTGGATGCATGGTTCCCTTCTCCCACTTTCCTGGCCTTCTTGGCTGGGGTGCTGGTGCTGTCGTCCCTGCCAGTGTCCGATTGCGAGCCTGTGGTGGAGCAGAGGAGGGTGACTGTTATTGATGGTTCAGCGGACATTGAGCAGGCATTGTGAAGAGTGTAATGGATAGATGGTGGATTTAGTAGCCCGTGACATACAGGTTGCCTCCCTTTAGGTTCGGTTTTGCATGCAGGTGTGTGTCTGCCTACTGTACAGTGTACATGCTGCATGTGCGCAGGGTGTGGCTCATCTGCTGATGTGTTGCGTCTGCCACATTGTGATTGTCACGTGCAAGTGTATCAGGGTGTCTTGCAAGGCTGGATATGAGGCACCTACCTGTCTCTCCAGATGTCGGGGCCCCTCTCTCCATCTCGCCGACACCTTCGATGCACTCAATGCCAATCAGAGAGGCACATGTCTCCTCCCATGGCTGCATCTTCAGTGGGGAGTGTGCTCCCCCGCCAGTTCCCAGGGCCAGGTTACGGTTGGCAGACATAATGCCCCGGACCCTGATCCGCAGGTCGTCCCACCTCTTGCGGCACTGTTTGGAGGTGCGTGGGGTGGTTCCAACAGCACTGACACGTTGTGCCACAAGTTCCCACACCTCCTTTTTGCGGCCTATGGCTGGCCGGGTCATCTCAGTGGAGAAGACAACATTGGCCTTCTCCTGGAGCGTGTCTGCAAGCATTTGCAGTTCCTCACGACTGTAGCGCTCCTGCCGCTGCCTGTCACATGCCTTCTACACAACTTTCGGCATGGTTGGGTGTGGAAATGGGTGGGTTATGGGAATGACAGGGTTTGAGGGTTGGTTGTGGTGTGGTTGGGTAGGATGGCAATGGATTGTGTTTTTTAAGATGGCCGCTGTGCTGTTTCCCGTTCCGCCGAGATTATGCTATTTCTGGTTCCGCCTAATTGCGGTCACCGCTAATTACGGTGACCGCTGACTACGGTCGGCGCAATGATGGGTGGCGGTAGGTCATCCTGCGCTGTTAACGAGGCCGGTAAGGGCTATTTACGGCATGGCGTAGTTTACGTTACCGCCATGGCGTAATGCTCGTGCGCGATGGGTCGTAATATGGCGCTCTTATCGCCATCGGACCATGGCGTTAAAGCTCATTACGCCATGGCGGTAATTTCGATTACTTACCGCCTGGGTCGTAATGAGGGAGTATCTCTTTTGGGAAATACGGGAGGAGTTGGGGCCTCCCTGCCCGGAGGTCTACGGACGGCCCGGCCGACCCCGGCAGAATTTCCCCCCGACAAGTTGGAGGCACTGCTAAGATCTGTTTAAGATCTGCTTTTTTATTTTTATTTTTCCAGGTACTCCCGTTGCGAGGAGGCCCGGCGGCGCGGCCCCCTCTGCCGTTGCCCCCTTCTGAGGACTACAGGACCATCGCGGAACTGCGAGAAGACCGGACAGCGCAATCCGGATATTGGCCTTCGGGAGCCGGTTGAGAAGTATCCAGCCCGCGGTTGGCGAGTGTCCAGACGTGGACCAGACGAGGGGAGGTGGCGAGCTGCTTGGAGGGGTGCACGCAGTCGAGCGGCCCCGCATCAAGAGAACTTGGTGAGCATGCCACGCACAACAAGCAATGTGAAATTGTGAGGGAGGGGGGAGGAATTAAATACGGGAGGTGGGAGGTGTTGCACATGTGCGCGGCGAAGGTTTGACAATTTAGTGTAGGCAATGAAATGAATGGTAGCCGAACGAGTGCGAGAGCAGTCGGCTACGTTACGCGAGAGAGGGAGGTGGAGCACGAAAACATCACGTGCGGCCGATCGTAGACACTGATTGGCCTAGGTCGCGACTACGTGTAAGGGTGTGTGTGTGTGGTTTCCTACGATTTGGCATTTATTGATCAATGAGTAGATGAGGATCCCTATTGTTCGAGCAAGAAACTCGATAGGTAGATGACGTTTCCCTGTAGGCGGTAGCTAGTTAGTTGCCCAATACGGAAGATAATTGGCTGGTTAAGCCCTCCTGTCGAGGGGCATATCACACGCGAGGCGACGCAGCGTGCCCAGTCCGATTATATTATTGATTACCTTGTTCCAGGAGTGACAGGAAGACAGCTGTGAGGTTAACGGGGGTAGATTGCAAGTGTATTTTGGACTTAAAGAATATATGAAGAACTTACCAGTAGTTCGAAGAGATCGGTGACGTCACCAGTAGGGCTTTCATAGGATATCCCGAGCACAAGGCATTTTTCTTTCTGAGAGTAGTGGGGAAGAGAACTGTGGTAAGGGAGTGGAAACGGAGATGAACGGTAATGAGTTGATCGGGGAAAGGCGAAACGGGGGACGTGGCTGCACACGGAGAACGCCGGCCACGGCAAGTGTAGAAGAAGGAGGAGGAGCAAATGAAAATAGGACGACTGTATAAGAACGTCACAAGGGGTATGCAGCCGCAGGGGGCTACGTGCGCCTCGGCCGCAGGGGGCCGTTAGGGTGTTGTGTAAAGGAAGAAAGAAAGACGAAAATATACAAATGAAAATACTATATTTTAATAATTTTCCTTAGCGGACTATCGCAAGTCCCCAAACTTACGGGGCCAGGTAAAGGTATAAGGCTGTGTATTGTAAGTGTTAGTAAGATAATAGCTACCAAATAGGGGAAGGATAACAAGTGAAGCGCTACTATGTCATACGGGACAGGATCGGGAGGGTGGGGGAACACCCTCACTACCCCACTGCAACACATATGTACAACACTGTCACCCCATAGGGAGAAACTGATCAAGTATAGCATAGAATGGACACAGGGGACGGACAACAAAATGATAACACCATGGCCGCCTAATGGTAGCTTCGATCCATATACCCAACATTCACTATTAAACCATCTGCATAATACATACAAAGGGAAGAAGTTGACACACCACGTGGAGGTGTTTAACTTATGGAGGATGTTCCAAGGGTCCCGACCAGGACCAAATGGAATGTTCACTGTGGGGGAAATACCGGAAGAAAAAGAGATTAAGGAGGAAGGAGAGAATGGGAAAAAGGGGAGTGAAGACCCAAAGAACACGGGGAACGGACAAGAGGGAGGAGAAAAGAATAATAACTCAAAAGAAAATGAAATAAAAAAGGAACAGAGCAACGATATACCCCTAGCAAAGGTAGTGAAAACAGAGGGAGGGGGGTTGTACCCTTTAAGAGAATTAGGAGAAATAGAAAGAGGACAGTTAAGGGCGGCTGAGGGGTACTCGAACCCGGCATACAGCCCGCCACCATATGTGGCTCATAGGAAGATGCCAGCAGGGGAGGGGAGGACTGGAGAAGAACAAACTGTGGAAATAGGACATGATGAGTGGGTAGCTGCGCAGATACTATTAAAATTACGAGGTTCATTAACAGGAGAAGAGAAGGCGGTAGTAAGGAAAATAGAGGAGGATAATACCAGGGAGAGTGGAATGAGAGGGGAAGTGCTGTTACGACAAAAGGAAGAGATTTTGGAGGAACGACTAGCAGAGTTAAGGGATGAGCAGAATGAACTGATCAAACAGCTCGAGAGGGAGGAAAGAGAGAGAGCGAGGGAAAGGAAAGAAGGTAAGAGCGAATTGGAAAAAATAAGGGAACGAACTGAGGAGCAAAGGAGAGAAGCTGAAAGGGTAAAAGCAGCAGCAGAAAGGGTATCAAGAGCAGTGCTACGAGAGAGGAAAAGGGAAGAAGAAGAGAAAGAAAAAGAAATGGCAATGTGGAAGAAGAGATTACTATAAGAAACGACTAAGAAATACGAAGAAGGGAGGGTGATAGAGAGTATATTAGAAAGGGAGAGGGTGAGATGGGAAAGGAAGAAAGAGGATGAAAGGATATTGGAAAAGGTGAGTAGTGAAGTAATGGAGGAATTAAAAAGGAAAAGGGAGGACATTGGTAGAGAGATGGGGGAGAGAAATGAAGGGGAAAGAGAAGATAGGAGAAGGGAGAGTGAAGTAAGGGGGTATGTATATGGAGACACAGAAGTAGCAACAACATCAGCGCAAAGGGGAGCGGTTGGTAAAGGAGAAAAGGGAGAACCAGACCTAATAGACTTAAAAACAGTAACAATCAAGGGGAAAAAGACAGAGTGGGTCCTGCCGTTTATGAATGACTTTTGTAGTGAGGAAGAAGAAGGAATGGAGAAGGAAGGAAGAAACAGTGAAAGGGAAAGCCTAGATAAACTATACACCACCCGGACCAATACAGACTCACCATGGATCTGTAGGAGAAAGGATGAACTGGAGAGAAGTGAGGAGGAAGAGCAAGGAATAGCGGAAAGACAGACACATGAAGCCACACCGTCACCATCACACCCTCTCCCATCCCACCCTACATGCTCAACCACCTCACGCTCATTACGTACAATCAAACTTGCGCCCTTCACAAACGAACTGACACCCTATGCAGTTCGGCTTAGAGACCTCCCTAGACGCAGGCAGGAAGGACGAATACACACGCCCACATTAAATACAGGAAATGATGGAAGAAGGGGAAAAGATGGAGAAGAAAGAGTTACGAGCAGGGGAAATACGGACGAAATTGACGATGTAGGAGAGAGGGAAGAAGAGGAGGGGTGTGAGGACTCGATTTTATGGAACCCAAGGGGTAAAACGAGACACAACTTAATGCCACTTCTGGAGAGGGGAGGGGTTAGACCACAGTACGCCCCTTGGAAGCATACAGACAAAGAAAATATAAAGTGCAGGCTCCCATCATTAAGTGGAGGTGCGGGTAAATGGATATATGAAATGGAAAAACACACCGCAGGACAGAAACTGGCAGTGGGAGATGTAAAGGGCCTTCTAATATCGATATTAGGGGATGCAGCGGATGACATTTGGAAGAGAGCGGGGTTCCCTGGGGTAACAATAGCAAACACATCGCACGATGGGGCACCATTCGCAAACTGCAGACATGCACTATGGCAGGCACTGAGGGTACAGTACCCAGACACATCAGACATAGGAGCAATTACCTCACGCAAGATGCGTGAGAACGAAGATCCTGTTGATTATATCCAGGAAATCCAAAAGAAGTGGCGCATGGAAACTAGAGAACAATGGGACTAAACACCAGCAATATTTTATCATATACTAGTACAAGGACTCCCAGAAGGAGTTCAGAAACAACTGAAGAAAGTAGTGGGAATGGAAGCAAAAGCATGGCCAGAAATACAACTGACAATAGTGCATCATTGCAGGACATGGCAAGGAAAAATGAAACAAAAGGAAGAGGACAGGAAAACGGAAGAGGCTAAACTAGTACAGAAAAAACTTACTAAATACACAATGGAAGGGGCACTAATAACTACACCTACAACAATGACACAAAGCCCCACACAAGTAGTGGCTGCACAAGATCCCTCCCAAATACCACCCTCACAGACTATAACACAACAGGTGCCGCCACTCCAACCATACACGACCAACATGGGAGGAGGATACTCAATGCCAGGAGCTGGGTATTATAATTACAACAGGGGAAGAGGAGGAATTATGAGAGGGAGAGGATACGGATATAACACACAACAGCAGGTGGGAGGACTTAGAAATTCCTACCCCACCGGGCAACCAGTATACCAGGACAACACAGGAAGCTTTCCATGGCAGAATAGGGAACCACCGGTGTGTTGGAGTTGTGGATTAGTAGGGCACATGTCACGCACGTGTAGAGTAAGACCAGGAACACCATCATGGAGCGAACAGGGACAACCAAGGCCCACACAGGAACAGCAGGGCATACAGCAACAGCAGACGTTGCAACAGGGAAATGAACAGCAACAACTAATAACACAACAACAGCCACAGACATATTCACTGCCACAACAACAGGTAGCGATAACACAACAACCCCAAGCACAACAAACACAACTGGGTAGGGTGACGGTCCTGGGACACAACCCTTACACGGGAAATGGTCAATCGTTGTACCCTCAATAGGACAGCCCACAGACGGCCTTGGTGTGTCCCATCCTGTCGGTAACACCTAATAGTGCGGAGGAACCACGCATAGAGGTAACGATAGGTGACAAAAAATTATCATTCCTTGTTGACACCGGGGCGACCCGGTCTTGCATAAGGGAAGGTAAATTTAAGATGTCGAGCAAAGCCATGAACACCCAAGGATTCTCTGGGGCTAGAGGGTTGGTTCCTTTTACTGATAACATTCCCTTATCTATAGGAGATTATGACATGTCAGTCCCACTTTTATATTATAGTGCATCACCAGTAAATATACTGGGGAGAGACATCATGAACAGGTTGAATATGACGATCTCCTTTACGGAGGACGGCATAATTTGCTCTACTCCAGGAATTAACATGCTCACAGCACGACAGATTATGCAAGCATACTGCGGACAGACAGCGATTAGGGCTGAGCCAGTAGATGGCGAACTCTTCCAGTACGGAACAGACATGGCATTTGCATGGATGCCAGGGATAGAGGGAAAGATCTGGAGGAGGCCAGCAGCCTATTTGTTCAGACCAGAAACACCAGTCAATGAACCAGAAGGAAAGGTGGTTCCAGTGGACATTGAGAGCATTATAGCAACAGCTGATTACATTGCTGTACATGCCCAAGACAGAGAAGGAAGAGCATGGAGGGCAGTGATAGCAATAGCAGAAGGATGTAGACTCACCCAGGTGTCAGATGAGGAGCGGTTCTCAGAAGAAAAGGAGGAAGGTGAAATGTGGTTTATGATGAGTGTGGAAATATGGCTAAGAGTGGCGTACAAACAAGTGGCACAGAAAATTGCAATGGCACTTGAGGCACCCACATCCACCCCAGTTCCCTTCTTTAAGGAGGATATGACAAAAGTACCCACATCATTATGGACTACTAGCCCCTATGACGTGGGGTGCATAAAAAGTATAGGGGGAGTAAGGATAAAATTGAAAAAAGGTGCAATACTCCCCAGAGTGAAACAGTACCCACTATCAAAAGAGGCAAATGAGGGCATATATGAAACCATAACGGCCCTTATAGATAATGGCATATTGGTCCCCTCAGAATCACCATGTAACACGGCTGTATACCCAGTGCGCAAGGCTAGAGGGGGGTCTTGGCGCTTCATACAGGATCTCAGGCCCTTGAACAATATAGTAGAAGCAGAATACCCCATAGCCGCAAACCCGGCCACAATATTGTGTGGCATTCCAGCAGAAGCATCACGATTTACAGTGATCGACCTTAAAAATGCTTTTTTCTCAATACCATTGCACCCAGACTCACAAGATCTGACAAGCTTCACTTACAGAAACACAAAGTGGAAACACACCAGATTGCCACAAGGGTACTGCGAATCACCCTCAATATTCAACAGAGTAATACAGATGGATTTGGGTAACATTGAAGTGGAAAGCACAGTGTTGCAGTATGTCGACGACATAATAATTTGCAGTACAAACGAAAGAACATGCAGAGAGGACTCATTAAAGATGCTGACAATATTGGCTGAAAAAGGTTACAAGGTAGACATGGAAAAGTTACAGTACTGTCAAGAACAGGTACTTTACATTGGTCAGCTCATATCCCAACATGGAAGAAAGATTGCACCACAAAGAGCACAGGCCATTTTAAAAACGCCAGTGCCACAAACAGTGAGGGAACTGCAGCAGTTCCTGGGTCTGTGCAACTACTGTAGAGCATGGGTATTTGATTACAGCTCATACATAGGACCCCTGCTTGAGGCGTTAAAGGAAGCTAATAAAGGGGAGAAAAAGTTGGGGTGGACAATGGAAATGAAAGAGGCTTTTGATGAACTGAAAGATGCAATATCAACTGCTCCGGTACTGGCAACCCCAGACTATGAGCGACAATTCTTTATATTTTCACATTGCGACTCAGCAGTAATGAAAGCAGTGTTGGCTCAAAAAACAAGCATGGGCTACAAACCAGTAGCATTTTACAGCGGCCACTTAGATCCTGTGATGTTAGGTCATTTCCCTTGCGAACAAGGTCTCGCCGCAGCTGCTTTTGCGGTAGAGAAAGCATCAGCAATCACCATGGGGTGCCCAACTACACTGTTTGTGGAACATGCACTATTAGCAATATTGAATAAACCTAAGTCCACCCTAACCACGCAAAGGGCATGAGGTTATGAGATCATCTTATCCAGAGCTGAACTATCAATTGTTAGATGAAGCACGGTCAACCCTGCAAGGTTCCTAGCAGAAGTAATTGAGGAAGGAGATTATGCCCACGATTGTACGCAAATAACTGAAATGTACTCATGTACTAGAAAGATTGAAGAGAACGCACTAGAGGGAGGTGAGCTCCTGTTCATTGATGGGTCATCAACTATCGACCAAAGGGATGGTATAAGGAGGACTGGGGCAGCAGTGGTAAAAATGATGGAGGTACCGGTGTGTGTGGCAATGAAATGTGTACAACTACCACTGCATTATTCCGCTCAAGCAGCAGAATTAATTGCACTAATCTTTGCGTTGAAGGAAAGCTTTGACAAACGAGTGACCATATATTCCGACAGCGCATATGTTACGTCCACTGTCCACTCAGGACTGTCGAAATGGAGAAGAAGAGGGTTTAGGAGAGCTGATGGCACTCCAGTGCAACATGCCCTCCTATTGGCTGAACTAATTGAAGCAATAAATGACCCCCAAGAATTAGCTTTGGTCAAATGCACCGCACACACCAATGGTGAAGACCACATTTCAAAAGGGAATGCAGCAGCAGACGCACATGCGAAGTATGCTGCATATTTTGGTCAGATATGGAACCCCCCAGAGTCAAAGAGAGGGAGAGGGAGGGGAATGGCTAAGGAGATGTTGATAAGAGAAGGGTACACCCATCTCCCAGCCACACAGATAATGGAGCTACAAGCGGCTGCACCAATGGCAGAAAAAGAAATATGGGTAAAAAGAGGATGCACAATGTCACCAACTGACGCACTATGGCGCCAGGGTGACACTGGAAAGATTGTAATACCACTGGCACTATTGAACACCGCCCTGAGCCAACTACACCACCCAGCCCACACAGGCAAGGAAGTAATTGCAGCACGAATTAGGGAAGACTGGTTCTGCCCCGAGTTAAATTCTCATGTGTCAAATTTTATCAGCAATTGTCTCACATGTCAACAGTTTACGGCCGGTCACACTCTGAAGGTGATAAGAGGTACTATACCCCGGCCAGAGGGACCCTTCCGACATCTCCATATTGACTATGTTGATATGATCAACGTATGTCAAGGAAATAGGTATATGATTGTAGTGGTATGCCCATTCTCGAGGTGGATTGAAGCAGGGCCCTGTTCACACCCTGATGCATTCAGAGCAGCTAAATTCCTAGTGAGGGAGGTCTTCCCCAGGTGGGGAGTGTGCGAGGTACTGCGGTCAGATAATGGCCCACATTTCGCAAACGAAATGTTCCAGCACATCACATCCTTACTGAACATCAAGCATAAATTTGCATGTGCATACCACCCACAGGCCAACGGTATATGTGAACGCCTGAATGGCCTATTAAAGGAGGCAATTGCAAAAATACAACAAACAACAAAGAAGAGTTGGTTGTATTGCCTTCCACTAGCCCTATTTGAGCTAAGGAATAGACCAGGTTCCGACCACCACCTCACCCCTCACGAGGTGGTTACCGGACGTCAAATGCGCCTTCCCCTAACGCCAACATCAAGAGCATTTACCGACCACGAGAGTACTGCAAATGTCCTTGGTGATGAAATGTACCAATATGTGTCTTCTTTGATTACTAGTGCAGTGTTTGTGTCTCAACAGCTCGAGCGCACGCGGGGCGGGTCTAACAGCGATCAACAAGAAGACGCGGATAAAGAATTGGAAAAGGAAAGACTGTGCAAAGTTGCTAAAGGTGACCACGTACTACTTCGCA
This sequence comes from Ambystoma mexicanum, assembly GCF_040938575.1. Lineage (NCBI taxonomy): Eukaryota > Metazoa > Chordata > Amphibia > Caudata > Ambystomatidae > Ambystoma > Ambystoma mexicanum. The sequence continues at coordinate 1,064,641,030 of NC_090933.1, read as the reverse complement.
ATTTCAACAGAAAGTGGAACAGCCCACGCTTCACTGGCCCCCATCTGGTAGAGGAGGTATCAATGAGAGCAGTAAAGCTACAGGACAAACGTGCCTGGAACCACCTACACGACGTAAAGATCTACAAACTCCAGACCCGCCCCAGCGCCACCGACAGGGCCACTGGAAGAACAATAACAGCATCACCAACGGAGGAAGAGACTTCTACCACAACTAACGGCCTAAGTGTCCCCATACCCTGCCACCCCTCAGATTCCCCAGAGACAACTACTAGAAAAGAAAGGGGTGATCCCCATACCGCCCACCCCATGGTTACACGATTAAAGAGTAAAGAGACTTCTGCCAGTTGAGCCCCAAACCCTCTGCCCATTGACCCCCTACCCACTGTAGTAATAACTGAACTGAAGGACATTGTCTTGCACATATACACATGTAAACACTGAATGTTCTCTTTTTTTTCTCTCGCACATGCAGGTACAGCGTATTATTGTACTACTAAGAAAGTAGATAACTAACCAATTCACTGCCCAGGAGTAGATGGTACCCTCAGACGATAATTACCTGGAAGAATTGTCACACCAATTTGTATATGAAATAAAAAGGCCAACGTACCTGAAAAGAAGGAGGGTACGTGTCTACTACACAGCATTCCTCTTGGCCATAGAACATTCAATGCCCCACCTCCAACCATACTTGCCTGCCCTAAGAGATAGATCGCTTAGATTGGCGTGGGAACAGCTCTTTGCCTGGGCACTGAATGACTACTTGATAGGGAGAGCTTAAAAACGACAACTAACACTAATAACAAGCATATTAAGAATTTTCAGGCGGGCAACTGTAACGTCGCAAGAATAAGCTGCCGGACTGCAGCAAGGTAAGAGCAAAATGCTGGTGAAATTAGCATCTGTAATAAAATTGATAGGGATTTTAATGATCACCGGGTTCTTGGCTGCCTCTGTATGGCAGTACAGCTATGCTATCAATATTATTGCTGTACCCAAACCTAATACACCCTCACCCCCAGCTGCAACAGGTGTTACGTCAGGTGGTATTAGTAAAATCCCACACAAGGAAAATAGAGTTAAACGCAGCACATACTCAGATAATAAAGGTGTTGACAACTACATACAAGATTCAGCACACATCTCAAACAACATATGGTACCAACACATGACCCACATAGGTAAGCAGACAACAGAAGACAGCTGCTACGTTTGCTCATTAATCCCATACGCCATGAGCGCTTCTCGAACATTTGTTGCCACGGAGATAGATGAAAAAATAGCACGATGTATAATATACCTGGCACTGTTCCAGACGAAAGGAAGATTTCAAGGGACAGTGGTGCAACTGGTGTGGAAAACACGAGATACATATCCATATGAAAACAACTTCCTCAAGACTTATTTGAGTTACCACAAGAGCAGTTTACATGCTGAAGGATTCAGATACATAACAAGTGGTCCTGAAAAAGGAGAAACAAAGAAAGTAACACTACAGTACCTACCATGTGATTGGTACGCCACTGAAGTCCCTGGTAAAAACGGATGTTGGGAAAGACCACTGGTGATAATAACAGGGAAGGTGTACATGAACAACAAATGGGACATAGGAGTGGTTGGCAGCAACATGGTAACAAGAGAAAATATTTCAACTATTGATGGACACAACCATAGATGTTGGATGACTTGGGTCAAGTACGTACCCATGCTCACGTGGATGGAGAAGGATGAAGACCCAATAACAATATTGCCGCTAACTGCGCCTAAGGTATGCTACCAACATAAAGGGGAGGTGGACGTAGGATACAACACCAACTGTGAAAGCGTGATGGAGTTACCTGAGGGGGGAGCAGGAACAGCAGTAGTAATGGACCATTACTGGGCCTGTGGAAAAAACGCATACCACACACTGCCCCCTCTGTGGAATGGTATATGCACAATGGTGCACGTTAATGTACCATCACTAGTGGTACCCCAGAAACATGTCAATATGGCGAACTTCCCCAAAATGGATGAAGGGAACAAAAGGAAGAAGAGATCTGTACAACCTCAGAAGGGGCCAGAGAGCAAAACCGACGGCAATAATACTGTCCTGAATAGAAAGAAAAGACAAGGAGAACCTCTGACAGGAAATTACCTATGGGGAAGGTCGGAAACAGCACTCACTTCAATTCCACCAGACCATAGACTATTCAGCAGAGCAGCAATGTTCTTCTCCTCGATAATACATCCAGGTCTACAGGCTTACGCAAACGCAAAATGGCTCCAGATAACTCGATGGGAACTAATGATGACTATTAATTCTACGGTAAATGGATTCAACGCAATAAAAGAGGAACTGCGAGCTGTGAGGATGGTAGCACTTCAGAACAGATATGTACTGGACCTCCTCACAGCAATGGAAGGAGGAGTTTGCGCTAAGATAGGACAATCATGCTGCACATTCATCCCTGCCAACGATGCTGACAATGGTACACTGACAGAAGCAGTTTTACAATTGGCCCAGATGCACTCAAAAATGATGGATGAAAGTAAAGGTGTGAAAAAGGATGAGAGCTGGTTTTCAATATTATGGTCATGGATGCCATCTTGGCTGTCAGATGGACTGAAGATTATAGTTGGATGTACTATTTTGGCTGGAGCTACACTGATCATAATAAGATTTTGGAAGGCCCGGAAGGCACGCACCACAGACGAGATGATCGAAATGGTTGGTATGCACCTCTTGATGCCAACAGATGACGGCCAACACACAGGCACAATCATAAAAGAGAGAGAGAAGTTGCGCAACCAGATCATCACCAACCACCTGGACCCACCATCTGTGAAGCTCGAAAACCCAAGAAACCCAAGGAGCTACATAGGGAAATGGGTATACTGCACTCCTGGAGGAACCTGTGCATATATGTATTGGTCATTTGAAGACCATGTTAACCACTATGGACATTTGGGAGGAATAACTAAAATATGGAGAGTAAGAGGAGATAAAGAAAAGGATATGTTTGTGGTCGACAAGTCGACCAGAGGGGGGACTGAAGTGGGAGAATGGAAGAACAGGCTCCCGCCCTTCCCCTCTCGCGCTTGGCCTAGAGGATCACGGCCTAGACACCCGCCACGAGAGGAGTTTGCCTATCTACCAGACGACCAAATACCCTGGTACAGGAACATACGGATGTGCCCACCTACCTGCCCAGCAGCCCGCCCTGTCCATGCCGACACCTGCGGCATGGATCAACTCGACTAAACCTACACGTCGTTAGAGATGCCATGACGACCTAGCCAACGGTCAGCACACCTGTGCAAACATGCACACCGGACACTCCCACACCAATCCACACGAAGAACATACTCAGTGCTATGACGTAGGCGACAGACATACCCACGGACGTGCATCTTTATTATTTTCCACATAGGCTCTCAAAATGCAGAAACGCAAGACGCATAATGAACTTATCTAAAAAGGCTTGCTCACGCTTCTTCTAAGAACCATGTACCATAATGAAGAATATAACGGAGACACGATACTGAGGATAGAGCAATATGATACCGTAACCTAAAGCGCTCTGCATTAAACGGTTCCACCTATGCACCAGGCCCAAGTAGGCCGCAAGCAAAAGCTTCCATGAACATTGAATGAGCAAGAGCTCGGTTGCTGACCCTGCAGAATGAGCCCGGCGAAAGCACACCGCCAAGGGCACGATGTTGCAATCTCGCACGCCGCAAGCCGACGCCAAGGTCGCACCTGCAAGATAAACCAGGCACACAGTGGGAAAAACAATATTAATTGTGCTGAATTTTGCCTCAAGCACGGTCCCACCTCACGTGACAAAGCCAAACCTGACAGGATGCCAAGCCCAGGAGGAAGGAGACGCCTGATTCCCATGTTTCAAGACACAGGCACATACAATTAAAAGACTCATTGGACATCTACAGCAGTGGGAGTAGTCGACCTCCCAACATATGAATAAATCCTCACATTGTTTACACCTACCCATAGTAAAACATTGTTGCAAATGACAGGTGCACCGCGAGCTGGGAACAGCGATAGTCTCAGACTGGGAGGCTCGCGAGCGGACCAATCAGAACATGGGGCTCTTATAACTGACGCCATTAACATTGACCAATCCTCAGAGGTCTTCATGTAACAATTTTCATGTATCAAATTGAAGGGACAGCCCAAGTATACCACCTGACTAACCCTCAACCACTAACACCGTTCTCTATATGTATGCTATACTAACCCTACCACTCGAGTAACCAATCCAGAGTGGAAATAGGTTTTTGCTAAACTTTCTAAGGTGACGCAAGTAGCGCGTCATACTAGAGTAAAAAGGCCCTGCGAGCCCCACGATTGTGTGTGTGTCAGGACGGACGCGTACGATCCTTGACCCATCCCTGCCGTTTTGTCTAATAAACAGCAGAGTCACCTTGCTTCTTGCGTGTGCCTCATACTCTATCTCTTTTGGGATATACGGGAGGAGTTGGGGCCTCCCTGCCCGGAGGTCTACGGACGGCCCGGCCGACCCCGGCAGAATTTCCCCCCGACAAGATGATACAAAAATATATGTTTAAAACTATCTGTTGTTTTCTATTGATCTATAGAACAGCACTACTGCTTATTTCTTTATTTCCTTTCAGTACATGTTTTACTTCAACATTCTGCACATTCATTGTGTATTCCAATTACATCAGTTCTGCCTGATGTCAATTTCTAACTTTAAACATCTACCCTGTATGTCTAAACATGTCTTAGTCTGCAAACAGAGTCTCATATTGTTTGAAACAGGATCTAATGGTTAAGCAATTATTTGCAGCACTTTGTCGAAAAGTATACTGCAACGTCATGTGCTTGCAAACATTTTCCACGCGGCCTTGGCACACTTTATTGAAACAGTACACAGCTTTTGTATTTATTATGCTCTGCTTACTATAGAAAGTGTTCTTAGGTGAACAACTCCCTTATCATAATGTGTGAGATCTCAGACACGTTGTCGTATCGCACACCTCTGTCGGCTTTTGGGTGGTTGCCGTACACTCATAAACTAGGTACTCTGCCATCATATTTAACGACATTTCCCAACGCTTGTTGGCTAACACAGTTAATGCGATATAGACTGAACATACTGCCCACTGGAGGGACATGTCAAATTAGATCCAAGACACTAGACAGCGAACTAGGATACTGAAATGTATGTAAAGAAGAGGGTATGGTCAGAACGAGAGAGCATCTTCTAATTCACATCTCATCACTTGAGACTAGTAAACTTACCGCGTTTGCAAAGTTTAGGTCATAAGACCTTTAAGTCAGGATGGTCTAATCAAACTTAATTGATGAAGGGGCTGCTAAAAGATGTACTTCTGCTAACGGTGGCAAGATGAACTTAATGCATTTTAAGAACTGAGTATTCAATATTTTGTAAAGTGTGATGATTTTATCAGTCATAATTTGTGAATGTGATTTTATTGTTGCTGACGTTTTTGTATCTAAGTGTTGTGGGGTCATTTGCATTTTAACTTGTATGTAAAGTTGGCTTTGAACAACCAAAATCACAATGCAATTTAAAAAAAAAAAAATCTTCCTCTTTTTATTTCCAGATGAGATTTGTCTTCGGGTAATTTCTACTGGAACAAGGTAGGAATATGAAAAAAACTAGGCAGAGGAAAATGACCTTATACACATTTCATACTATATCACTGATGCTTGAGTATTATTGAATCAAGGTCACACAATTGTCAATTGCTTAATTGCAATGCAACCATGTAATCTACTAGATAGTAATGAAAACCAATTATTTCTGGTTAACACAAGGTGTTATGTTCAGATTACTGTAAAATAATTACATGCCATACTATGAGTACCTTCATCTCCTTGGTAACTGTGGAAAAGATAAGTCTGGCTCTTCTACATACCAATCAATTTTCTTTGATTTATTAGCTGTCTTCTGTAGTAAGTGTAAGAGTCAAAATGAGCATCGAGTCTCATGCATGTTGTGGGATAAACATGCAATTACACAAAGTTAAACAATGTAAATCATCCTGCTAGGAATATAACACATTTTTATGTGAGTGATTGAGTAGTTTTAACTCATTAATGGATGATCACTGCTCTTGTTGTTTATTGATGCTATTAGAGAAAACGGTGTGCAGATCTGTTAGTAAAGGTAAGAATCAGACTTCTTTCCAAAGATGAATTGCTCACCCATTTGTAATTGTATATGTGCAAGATTTAATTCTGGGAAGATCGGGTTTAGCAGCGAAAACGATACCTGGTAGCTACAGGCAACATGGCAACTTTTGCTCATGTTTTAAACTGAATTGCATGGCCTTCACCTTTCCAGGCATTATGGTTCAGTCAAGAGAATTGTGAGCCTGTGAACGGAAAATGAAAAAAAAAATACAAAGGTTATATGTTTTGTTCTGATAAGTGGGGTTAATTCTATGAACACATACATATTTGAAAGTGGTTAAAATGACAGCACTGCTTCTTGCTGTGGATTAGCATTGTTTTTACCCAGGACACTTTAGGCGGTCTTTCCTTCTTCAGAACCCCTCTGATTCTGTTTGTGTTCTTTGAGACCATTAACAGAGTTGTAATAAGGTTATATGTTTTACATCAAAGAAGCACCCAAGTTCAATTCTAACTAAATGGCCTGCGATCTTAGAAAAGTGAGCTTGTGCTAGTGTACTATTGTGTATGACTGTGGCGTTAAGTCCCTGTTCCAAGGGCTGGAACAGGGTTTAACGGCTCAGCAGCCCAAGTTATCGGCCCGAGAGAAGCAAGGGCAGATAACGAGGGCTCCGGGTCATTAACCCCCATTCCAGCCCTTGGAATCGGGGCTTAACGCCATTAGCACGCTGAGTTACCGCTTTGGTAACCTGTGGTCCTAACAAAAAATAGGATTTTCATTCATTGAAAGGGACGCCTCGCATGTCCCATTCAATGAATGAAAATCCTTTACCAAGATGGCTGCCATGGAAAGGGAAGGCAGAGCTCCATCCAGAGCTCCTCTTCTCTTTCTCTGTCAGCCTGCCGGAGGAAAGGGGACGGAGCGGATGCAGCGGCGGAGAGTGTCGCCGCCTAAATAATGTAAGTGGGAGGGAGGGAAACAAACAAAAAATAAACAAGGACGGAGAGTGGGGGGAAGATGGCAGCGGGGGTAGCCGGCCGTCAGGCGGTTTGGAAAGTGGGCTTGTACCGATGGTACAAGCCAGCATTCCTACCCATCTGAATGGCTGGCTCCCGACACCCGGGTGTTAATGTAGCTTAACCACAATGATGATCCGAATAATTGGTTAGATTATGAAATAAGAAGCATGCTGAAATTAAGGGGTGATTTTCAAGCCAGATTAGAAAGAAGAGTTTATTTTGAATAGAAAAAAAGCAACAGGTTTGACAAACCCTAGTAACTATTGCAGGGGAGCACTGGGACTTCAGGTGCTGAGCAAAAAAGTGGTCAAAGGAAAGTTCTCACGACAGGCGTGAATGCTGCCTCCTAGACATAGATATGTGAAATGTATACTTTAAAAGTGTTCAGGGATGCAATTAGCTGCTTCACTTTGGCTTGCTCTGTTTCATATCCTTATTCCTCTGCTAAGTGGCATGCTACTTGAGATGGTGAGTGGAGTTGTACATGACCTGTATGCAAGTTTGGTCTTCCCAAGGAGTTGATTTGCAGATTTTTGATCACAGAAAATCATCTGAGAATGTTGTCATCTTTTATTTTACAACAGTTGATGCCAGCATCTCTTTCAAAGAAGGGGGCGTGTCGATGGGGCTGTATGTCATGTGCTAGGCCAGGTGATTAAACTAGTGTCTCCAGGATGGTCAGTGTTGGCTGTCATTTATTTCAGCATCACAGGAGTTGAGGAGTGACTTAGGACGAACCACATCAGCTGGGCTATAGGTGGGAAACAAATTGAGGTATTCAGTACAGTTTAATGAAATGCTTACATCTTAATCCATAACACATGTTGTAGTGTGGTACGCTCCATCAGCTTGAAGAAGTGCGAGTATCCGATATTAGCAAAAATTAGAAGTGCCAGCACTGAATAGCAGGTGATACTAGCACTTGGTTTGAATTTATTTCTCTTAAAACCAATGCATACAGTTGTTAAAAAACATTTAAATACACCAATGTTTACTTTAAAATGCATGTTTTTATTAATTAGAAGTGCCTGTGTAGTAAGTAATCCAATGTATAGTCGACATAATATTGCCTGCAGTCATAATGATACAGTCGTAGGGATTTAGCCAATGATAACTGCATGTATTTTGTTACAATATCCAAAGTGTCTTATAAAAAGGATATACTGAAGTATCTGTAATTGACCATATGTTTATCATCAGTGAACTTGAATGGGAATTGCAAAACAACATGACACTTCTCTGCACATCCTTACAACTTAGTCAGCAAGTGAAATAAAATGTTTTCTTTATGAGTCCAGTGTGATCCCGGCTTAGCAGTCTATCAAAGTTGGCGTGCCTTGGGCCCACCCTTGTAACACTCCCTCGAATAAAAGGCCAAAGCCCATTTTTCCCTCTTCTGCATAGTTTGCCAAAACAATCATAGTTTTATCAACATTGTTGCTCTACACCAGAGGGCTGTGACTATTGCAAATAAAGATGATATGCACATGTTGAGACTAGTTGTCAGGGTGCAATAAAAAATACGTTTAAAGAATTAAAAACAAATATTCTCTTGCACATTATGTTTTCAGAATCTCGTTTAAACATCATGTTCAGTCTTTTCCGAAAAGTATTTCCTGCAATTGATTTTGCTTTCTATTTATTTTGTCTTAAAATGTTTGTAAAATAGTTTACCCTTCTTTGTAATAAGCATCAAAGTGAATAAGATACATCTATGTATTTGCAGGTGAATGAGAACAGTTCCTTGGGCCGTACTTGTTGTGTTTTGGTGGAACTCAGAAATAGTCTTCATATATATGCATATCATCGGTCTCAGGCATCTAACTGTGGACTGTACATAGAGCGGGGGGGGGGCTGAAGTGTAGTGTGCTGGCATGGCTAGACAGTCAGGTGGTTCTGATGCAATGATTTTCCATACATATTTTGAATATTTAGTGCCTGATTCTGACATATTTTTGTAACCAGGAATGCATCTCTGAACATGAAAACTTTCAAGATGTGTCTGTCAACAATCGGACCTATTTCACTAATTCACTAATGTAGTGTAGGGCAGGCTTTAGAAAAGAACAAAAAAAATAACAATAACAATGCAATGCAGCACAAACGTAAAAGCAATATCAATTTACCAAGCAACAGGGACTTTTGCTAATCTCTCTGTCCTTGGACAGCTTCACTCGGTCCTACAAAATGGCCACCGCTACTACGGACCTCTCACCAGTATGCACTCGTTCTGCATCAGGGAGAAGCTGGATGGCACCAGGGACCTTCATTAATATGTATTTGTGATAAATCTTGCAGAGAGCTAAAACTCACTCTAACAAGACCTAATGTAGTTGCTCCAACTAAAAAGGATGGAGGGGTGTAGCTCCAAATGCAAACAAAAACGTTAACCTGCTCCTGTCAGAGCTTTCCTATTATCAAAATGGGAAAATCCGGAGGATCTTTAGATTATTACTTTTTAAACTTTATTGAACAGTGTTCCCTGAAGTTATTTCACTTTCCCTAAGGTTTGGCACCAGTGCAAAAAGGTACTTGCAGATTGGTGACACGGGCCTCATTACGAGTATGGAGGTAGCCATGCTAGTTTTAGCGGCATGGCTACCCCCATACCGGGTACCGGGTCTGGGTTCCTGGAATGGGGAATTACCGGGCCATTCTGACCTTGGAGGGCCCGGTAATTCCTTTTCCCGGGACCTTGACCTGGTACATCCCCATTCCCATTTAAGCCTCCATAGGCCTCAATGGGAATGGGGAGGATGCTAACAACGGGCCCATAAATGAGGGGCCTGTTGTTAGCATCCTGGTCTGCTAGCGGGTCCCGCTAAGAACGCCTGGTTTTACCAGACATCCTTAGCGGGACCTGCGAGCAGACCTCGTAATGAGGCGGTAGAAGGTTAATGGCACCAGCAGCTCTACCGGCGCCATTAACCCTCTACCGCATGGGTCGTAATGAGGCCCACTGTCTTCTTTAGTGGAAAGTAATGGCTTGGACCTGTAGAGAGACAGATATACACATCATTTATAGAGCCCAACCACTCACGTCCATCATATTGGAATAACAGCAAGAGAACACTTTGCATGACACCTGCTATCATCCCAATGCCACATCCAAGGTATGCGAGGCATTATGCAGTCAGACAACCATACCAAATGTATCCCCGAACTGATGCGGTCGACATGAGCTTGCAGACACCACTGGCTATAGAAGAGCTATAAGTAAAGTTGGACAGAAGAGAAGGGATGTCATGAAGATAGAATATACATAGACAAACTGAATCTGATGTATGGATGTATAAAGAATGTAGATGTAACTGAAGAAACAAAGTAAACATATTTGCAAATATGAAGAAAATAAACAAATATACATGCATACGTTAAGTGACAAGTGATCTAGTAGATGTTTATATGCAGACATGCAAGGTGAATATGATGACGTAGAATCTTGCTACAGTTGGAAATATAACGCAAGTAAAACAGCCATGTCGAGAATATGGGTGTCAGCATCATACAATAGTAAGCAAGAGGTCTTGAGGAGAGAGACCAAGGCTGCAGAGCTGACAAGCACTGAAATACAGATTTGTTCAAGAACAATGGGTGTTTGCTTGGCTTGGGATCAAGCTTGCCAAAGCAAGAAACAACTGTAAGGCTCAAAAGCAGTCCGACGACAAGCCATGTGTGTAAGACATATTTTTCTGAGATTAAGTAAAGGAGTGAATAATTATGAGTGGCAAGTATTGAACAATCAAAAATGCAGAAAGTGCATGGACGGAGCAACCAAGTCTCCAGAGGCCAAGAGGAGTAATAGAACCCAAAATAATATCACTAAATGGAATGATAGAATGGACAAAATCCTGCTCTCCTCACATGTGTTGTAATAAAAGAGGACACGGCCTACTTATAAAGCTCCAGATGAAGATAGCAGCGTGCCTTCACTCCCTTTAAAGTCCAGAAGAAGAGAACATGATGCAGCAAGGTCAACTGCAAAGAAGTAGCCTTGGCTTAATGTCTAACTGATGAGAGATGGTAGGCTAATAAGCTAAGAAAGACAGCTGTCAGACGTTCCCTTGGACATGCAACTAACAAGCTGAATGTCCAAGTTTGGTGAGAGAGTGCCAACCAATCATGAGGGCCTATATAATGGTGGACAGTACACTGTTTCAGAATCCTATCTGCTGTTGTTATGATATTATCTGTATTTTACGTACTTTGCAGTTGTTCAAGTTGTGCCTACCAGATAAGGAGCCTTTAATGATGATACTAACACTTACATAAACTATAGGTATATACGTGTGCCTTAACCAATCCCTTCACCTAGTATGACATTATAGCTGATGTATAATGAGGTATAAAACCTATTGTGTATTTGAAATGTGCTTAAAGTGTTTGAGCTGCAATCTGTTTGTTCGCCAGTTTCCCCTACTTTATTGAACTGATAATAGTGTAGTATTTTGCTATATTTTTTGGTTATTTTTGGTTATTTCGGCCTGAGATCATTTATTTTGGTAACCCCATTCGGTCCTAGGAACTCTCCAGGTGCTATTCCACAGACCTATCTCAGTTGTTCAAAGCAGCTTTGCAATTACAGAATGCCAGTCCGGTATACACTATATTTCGATTAGGTATTTTGTACAGCACATGAATGCTTTTGGCCTTGTTCGCGCTCTATAAGAATTATTAATAAATATATATGTGAGGGTCATGACGTAATGACTCAATAATATAAATAATGGGACTAATCTAGGAAAAGGGTGACAGTGATGAAAGAATGCTAGCAACCCAGGTATGGTGTCTGGGACACACAGTTAAGAATACTGCCATTAGACAAGATTTGGATTTGAGATTTGGGTTATATTATTTAAAATGTGCTGAATTAGCACATTGTGCTGTCCTATGTGGAATGCATTTAAAAGCCCCAAACAGAAGTCCCTTTCGCATAAATAGCAAGATGTTAAACACTGAAACAAAAATGGCCTGGCATTTGTTTTTGTTTTTCAAGTAAAGTTAGAGAGCCATGTGGAAAGGGGCCTACCTGTCATTAACAATGGACAAGCAGCATTTTAATTCATAAAAGAAGGAGGAATCAAAGATCCCTGTCACATGGAAAACAGTATTTTTAAACATTGAAAACAAAAACGGCTAGCACATGTGTGTGCAAATAAACATGACTTTCAAAAGCAAAAGTGAAAAAAAATATATCAGTGCTCACAGAACAATGTCAGGAGAACAAAACATGATCTGTGGGTTGACAAAAGCTATGTGTATTATGTTTAACCTACAAAACTCCAATGACATTTGAAGAGCCACTTTGTCTTCATGGAAAATGTCAGCCCAAGGCAGACCCTGTTTCTGGCTTTGCGCAAAATTTCACAAAGGAAAATTCCCACTTCCAGCCTGGATGTCACATCTCCCATCTAATGACCACCCGCAATAAAAATGTGCTGCTAAAGGTGTCAAAATTCAGTGTTCTCCAGACCTAGTGGCTCTGAAAGCAGGGACTTCAAGGAAAGTCACTCTTGGTTGGGCAAAACTAATATATGTGAACATAGGGGCACCCACTTCAAATAGCAAACTTCCAACATAAAGGAGACTGATGAAGGTACAGGCTGACCCAGTAAAAACAAATAGCCAGAAGCAGAAATTTCCATTTTCACAATTAAGTTAAAAGGACTATTATCATTTAGGCCTTTATCTCAGCAACCATAATGTGGATTTATTTCATTTTTGGGGATATAAAATGTATTCACCTGTGACTCTGGGAACTGTAATGGCCAGTTAGACTAGGCTTCTGGCTGATCTGAACATGTTCCAAATGTGAGCATTGGTGAGCGAGTGGAAAAAGAAATTAGGAATATGCTCAATAACTTACATATTCATAATTGGGCTTTTTTTTAAACGGCAGAAAGGTGCCACATGGCCTTGCTACATTGTACGGATTTGGTGGTCAGCTTATCTAATTTTCCATGATTAGCTAAATCAGAAAATATGTTTAGTATGGCAGTTGCTAGTAGAAGTATGAAGTTGTGATGCATAACTCGTTTTTGCCAAAATGTTGAAAGGTGAACAAAGGATGATGGCAAATGGGAATAGACATATGTTGCTCCAGACCCCTAACCAATCTTGACTTGGAGGCTGGGTTTGGGCAGAGAGAGGAGGGTAACTGTCCAATCCTAGTGGCAGAGATTATTGCACTGTACATCCCCAAGATTGCAAAATTGGTGATGTCATTGCTGCAATATAAGGGGGACTGCACTAGGACAGAGGATACACAAAAACCGAGGAGACAGAAAAAGGAGAAAGACAGGAGGACAGAGAGAAGAGGCAGACTATCAGGAAGGCTGCTGAAACTTACCATCTGGCAGCTGTAAGGAGACACCAGAGTAGATTGATGAGAGTACATATGGGTGGAGTTGTATATTTCTTGGAAGTCCTCAAAATTGACAGAGTCCTGTTGTGGAGAGCGGGAGGCCCTCTTTGAGAGTGGAGTGACCAGACCACCTCTGCCCTATTTTTCCACAGTGTCCTGAGATGCAGCTAGCTTTCCTGAACCTTAAACAGAGGCTTGCTATGTAAGTAGAACTAAGGTTTCTAGTTCTTCCACTTGAAGTGACTCCTGTGCCCCAGATGTGGTTGTTTACCAGGGGGCCTTGGTGCCGGGAATAGATCTTGGCTGGGGGCCTTGTTGCCAGGATTAGGTATTAGCAGGGGGGCCTTGGTGCCAGGAGTAGGTCTTGCCTGTGGGAGGTGCCAGGAGTAGGTCTAGGCTGGGGGGCCTGGTGCCAGGAGTAGGTATTGGCTGGGGGGCCTTGCTGCTAGGGGTGGAAGTTTGCTGGGGGCCTCGTTGGAGGTAGGTTGTGCCTACATGGCCTGCTGGCCAGCCTGTGTGTTCTTTTAGTGGACGGGCTGTGGCGTGGAAGGTGTGGCATGCTTCAGTCTTCTCGTGGAGTTGAAGGCTCCTGGCTGGAGGTGGTGTCTTTGCCACAGAACTGACGTGCAGCGGCTCTCTGGGGTGTTGGGCCATGTTCATCCTCGCTGTCTGTTCCTGTGCCTGTGAGGGACAGTGAGGCAGGGCATTAGTCATGGGCCTGCATACATCCAACATACATCGATGCTAGTACATTCTGAGTTATGTGCATTCTCATGGACATGTTGGAGGGCCTGGCATGGTGTACACAAGCATGGGGAATGCACTGTCGGAGCATCCTTCTGGTGTGGCCATGTTGTGCATGGCGTCTGTTGGGTGGTCTACAGGTGTCTAGTGGTTTATGTGTTGTGGCCATGCCACAGGGGCTGTGTGCCATGTGGTGTTTAATTGTGGAACTGATGTGCTCCCATTCTGTATGTTCATGCATTGATGTTTACATTGCGTGTATAGACATGGTGGGTGTTTCAGGTGTGTAAGTGGTGGTGGTGATGTGTGCATCTTGCCATGAGGTGGCACAGTGGTGAGGCCTGCAGCTGTACAGCTATGGGTGTGTATGTGTGCACATGAAGATGGTGCTTGTGTTGGTGTAACGCTCACCTGAATCCCTCGGAGGCGCAGGTCTGGGCTGGGGGTTCTCGGAGTCTTCTAGGGTCACGCGCAGGCCTCGAATGCCACCCTGGAAAGGGCCTTTCCTCACTGAGATCTTGATCTGAAGGGTGAGGTGTCTGCAATTATGAGAGCAAGGGGTTAATATGGATATATAAGCCTGACTGGGTAAGCTGCCTCCCCTTCCTGGTACTCCTAAGTAGTTCGTAGGCTAAATGTGCTCACCTTATGTAGGTGAAAGCGGAGCTCTCCATCCTGCGTCTGTGCAGGGGCGCCGAAGCCAGTTACTTCAGTGGTTAATTGTCCAGCCTCTTGGTTGCAGAGGATGAAGATTTGGAGCTAGGCCGTTGTTAGCAGCACGAACGGCGGTTGCTTGAATATGGAGGTCCGGAGAGCGATGGAATGGCAAAGGTATTGCAGGCAAGTAAGTAGAAAATGTCAATTCGAAGTTAAAAGCACTTCTTAATGTCTCTTTTCCTATTTCAGGTCGCAGAAGCAGCTGGATAGAAAAATGGATGTCGAGGAATGCACCGAGGAGTGAGAAAGATGAGCGCTGCCCAAAACACGTGCGTATAGATGGAGTTTTGTATTTCTTAATGATGTCCTTTTGTTTTGCAGATGCGAGTAGCAGCGTCGGCGGAGGCGAGAAGAATGCAGCGCAGGTAAGGAAACTTTCACAGAGGTTTACTAACCAATGTCTTTACTTCCACAGGGTGCCGAAAAAATGGAAAGCTGCAGCCCGTGGCTTGAGATGCACCGATGGATCGGGTAAGTGCTGCGCTGGTTTTTATCTCGTGCTAACCTGGTGTTCTTTTCCCTTTTCAGATGCTGCTGAAGACGAAGATGGTATTTCGGAAGGTAAGATTGCGGATTTCTCTTCCCCAGATGCAGAAGTTGAAGATTCTCTGGAGCTGACACGGTGAGCGTCCTGCTGCTATTGCAGAATAACGCAAAGCACGTTGCTCTGATCGGGCGTGGTTTAAATAGCTTACTGGAGTGCTTAGGTGTCTCCTTCCACAGCAGCCTCGCCCAGGTAAGAAGTCCCAGCTTCCAGAATAGTTCCAGTATCCAGTCCCAGGGAGTGGTGCTGGCCACACCCAGAAGGTAAAGTAGTTCCAGCCATGGATGGATAAGGATTTCATCCTGCAGGTGAGTGAGCAGCATGGTCTGCAGCAGGTAGGTCCACCCAAGCACCATTCCTTACATCATGAGCCCGGCACGTCCTGTGCCGGGACTGGATCCCCTTATGAGCCTGGCGCCACTGGCGCCAGGACAAGGTCCATAAGGCCCCTATGGGAGCCGATGGGTGCCTGGAAATGAAGTTGTGACCCAGCTTCCGAGGCAGTTGGGCTAAACCTGACTCCTTGGAGGCTGCGGTCATGACAGTTGGCAATTGAGGGCTCATGTGGGTTGTGTCAGTGGGGTTTGTTGGGTGTGTTCCTGGCAAGGACATTTTAGTTATGTGGGAGGTGGCTTTAGGTGGAAGCAAATGCGGCATGAATTCGGTGCCACCTACTTTCCATTTCGACTTTGCCATTGATGTCGGGGATGAAGGTGTGTGGTGTGACTTTGGGATTACGGTAAGGGACACTCACCATTATTGTTCGATGTTGCAACTCCCATCTCAGCATTTCCAACACCCTTGATGCCCTCCATGTTGATAACAGTGCTGCAGGTGTCCTCCCATGTGACAAGTTTGATGGGGGATGGCGGTCCGCCTCCTGTGCCCCACCCCTGGCTGCGCTCGGCAGAGAGTAGGTTGTGGATCCGCAGACGGAGATTGTCCCACTGCTTGCGACAATCGCAGACAGTCTGGGGTGTTGTCCCCACCAATAATACCTTGCGGGCCACCTCCTCCTACACATCTTTTTTCTGTTGTTGGGTTGCCTGGTGCAGGTCGGCACAGAAGACAACGTCTGCATGTTCGACAAGTGTGTTGGCCAACATGTTCTGCTCATTTTCGCTAAACCTTGGTTTACGGCAACAGGCAGTGCCTTGCCTGTTTGACATGCTCCTCTGCTTTCTTCCTGGATACTCTGTTCTCCTGTTCAACTGCTGTATACTGAGGATTGCAATGGATTACATTTTTAAAGATGGCCGCTGGTGCATTTCCCGTTCCGGCGCAATGATGTTGCTTTCAGTACCGTCATCGCATACCTGTAATACCGGCATCGTAGGTGCGAGTGCCGATGCCTGTAGCCTCGTGGATGCCAGTATCAAGGGTTTGGGGGCCGTTACAAGCATGGCGGTGCTACTGTTACTGGAATGCCGGAATGCGTGTGCACGCCTACTCTGCAATTCAGCCCCGGTGAACCTGGTAATTGCCCATTCCCGGGCGCTGGAAAATATTAGTCCCCATTCCCATTCGAGTCCCATTGGACTCAATGGGAATGGAGAGGCCGGATGCACCGGCACCATTCATGAATCCATGATGTCATTCATGAATGGTGCCGGTGCATCCGTCGAGGTCTGCTCGCAGGTGCCGGTACGCCTGTCAGGTCAGACCTGGCGGGTGGTAAGACACTCACGAGCAGAACTCGTAGTTTGCCGGTCCTGTAACAACAGTACCGGAAAGCTTACCGGTACCGTTGTTACCGGACCACAACTTATAATGAGGCCCAATGTGTTTTTTTATTAGTGATATGGCTATACAAGCTACAGTCAGAGATACTTCTGACAACACAGTCTGACCTGCCATTCGTGAACCTGTTTATCTTATGCATAATAAGAACCGGTTTCTTCATCAACCTGGCTCAACGTATCTTATTGTTCAGTTGTCCTTCATGCAACTCTTTCATTCTTTATGACCACAACAGTTGAGGTCACACTAGCCTGGTACCCCCCCGTGGCACCCATTACTTCACAGAAGGGACCCTGAAGCTGCTGACAATTATCAAAGGTAAGGGCTTTACAATCCTGGAATACCTGTTTCAAATGAATCAGCCAACATCTTGCTGTGCTAGTGATGCAGGGTTGCAGATTATGCATTGATGGCCAGTGCTAATTGAAGCCAAAGCTGCTTAGCTACACGTCTGAGCACACTGATGGGTAAACAATCTGTTATTACAGGGCCTGTGTTAGCGGCCCTGTAGTTATGGTTAAGTTGATTAACTCATAGAAAGAGCACTTTTTGGGCAGTTTATAACTTTGGCGCTGTTTGACGAATCCTCACAAAATTCTGCAAAAAAGTATATGTCCACCTCAGAAGGATTATGTGAAGTTTAGTGCAGTTTTGTCCAGTGGGAGCAAAGTTATAAGGGGATGCCAAAATGTGTGCAAATTCTCATAGACACAATGGAAAAATATTTTTGCTTGTGTCAACAGCCTAAACCACTGGATGATTTTTACCAAATTTGTGCCAGGAGTTGCGGCTTGGCCCAGAAAGTGTGCTTTTGTAAATTTGGTGTAAATATGAACAGTCGTTTTTTAAAAGATGGTCAAAAAGTAGGTAAGAAAATGTGTGATATCTGGGTCCCATCCGTGGACTCACTTCCTGATTTGGGGTCCGCAGACACGTCTTGCTCACAGACATCAAACACACCCACTGATTGGATGTTCAAAATCCTGAGGTGCGTAATGTTTTTTAAACGGTCGCCATGTTGGATCCGCAGACAGCCGCTGGTGTCCCCAAATACAGTGGTGGGTAAAAAGTCTCTAAAATACTTTTGGGTTTATTTAGTGGCCGAAAGAGGGGCTGGAAAGCGTGGGGCAGTGAAATAAAGTTGATATGGAGCTGTTTTTATAGGTTAAAAAAGGACTGCCTCCGAGCCCACACACACCACCACTGACTGCGGATACTGCAGTGATGGAAATGTCTGAAAACCACATTTGAAGTTATTTGGTGGCCAAAACAGGTTTTAGAAAGGATTGGGGAGTGCAATAAAGTTGACTGGAGCTGTTTCTATTGGTGAAAAACAGTGTGCACTTACCGCCGAGTCCGCGGTCACTTTTGGTGTCCACGGACATCATTTGGATTGCAGGGAGTCTTGTTAATTGAAGGTGTATTGTACATACATGCACCCAAGAATCTGGCCACACACACTATTGGAATATGTATATAGTAATTATAGGTAATGTAGGGGGAGTATACTGTATTTGTAATATAGTGGAATTATATAATTGAAGTGTATATGGTGTTTATGATTGTAGTACAATTGAGGATAGTGCTTATGGAATATGTATTTGTTTTTACTTGGTATGGTTACTTAGCTGCATACAGTAATACAGCTGGAATCTGGTTGTTTTTCTGTGAAAAAAAAACTGTATAATTTGTTAGGCAGGATAGTTTACAAACTTTAATTGCATACAATTGTACATATACATTTACTTTTTTTGACACTCATAAACAGTTAATTCTATGCACTATGTTTGGTACAACATTAGTGTGTGCTACACTGTTGTTATATTGACATGATATAATCATTGGGACATAGGAAATAAATCCATAGAGGATTTAAAAAAAAATATGATCATAATTATGTGAGTGTACGTTATTACCATGTTTCTTTTAAGTGTGCTGTAATTAAGGGAATGTTTACAGAAGTTAAATACCTGTTGATGTATTCCAACTATATTAAACTCTACAAGACGTTTTGCAGTAAAAAGTACTGTGATGGCATATTTGAAGAGTATTGCAATGAAGGGTATTTCACGTGCTCATCCACAGTTATTGCTTCTGTCAGGGTTACATTTTCTTCATCATGGGATGGTATGGATGTACAGTAAGAAGGCCCGATCTTGGTGCATATGTCTTCTTCCATTGCTGTAATTAAGTCCAGGAAATACCTGAGGGTCATCAGCCTGATGGCTCTCAATTCTTCTATGATTTCATTGAATCCTTTTATTGTTGCATTACTCATCAACAGCTCCCATCTGGTGATCTGCAACCACTTGGCATTCAATGCAGTCTGGAGTCCTGGTAGGAATATTTGTATTTATTTGTATTTATATAGTGCTTTAATGCAAAGCACTTTACAAGAGGAACAATCAATTATATCTATAGAATATAGATTTCATAATTATTGCCATATTACTTAACAGTTTATGCCCATCTGGAATATTTTCATAGGCCTCTGTTGTTTTTGCTGAGAAACAATGACTTCTCTTCTTGCGGTCGAGCGACCTCTTCTTCCTCATGTTCTCATCCATTTTTAGAAATGCATCGATATTGAAATCACGTTGAGGAATCAGTAATGCGGGACATGTACCATTACAATAGAGCATATTCCTCCCCAATTTGTAGGCAACTGCATTTAAGCTCTGCATCCACAGGTCCAATATCGGTACATCAGTGAGGCAGTTCCTCTGTTGATTCCTGGGCCCTCGATTGTCTGTCCACATCCTCTGTTCTCTCCAACCAGAACCGAGCCTCCATTCCTAAATCATGTTGTTGTATTCTACAATGGTAGTATGGATACTGGTACTGCTTCATTGTTAGTAAATTAGAATACTTGTCCCATGATTCTAGACATCTGTAATTCACCACTTCTCGCGCCCTGAAACACTTGAGTGTGGGCGCAATATAAATAAAATATCATATCATATCATATCACTTGCACTATGCCTACTGGTTCCTGCTTCAATATGTGTGCAGGGCAAGATAAAAGTCCTTCCTCCCATCCAGTACTGGTGGCAGCATGCCCATTATACCGATAGCGCAGGTCTCTCCCAGAATCCTGGCTCTCCTGCTTTCTCAGTCATGTCTGCGCAATCCATCCTCTTCATCTCCACCACTTTTATTTTTTCTCCAATCTTTGCTGGATACAAACATTTTTTGCTTGTCCGCCCCATCCCACTTTCCACACTTTTTTTCTTCATATAAGTATCTTCATATGGAAATGTCCCTCTTGATCGCCATTTTCCTTCGATTTGCTATCTGGTTGTACATGCTGCCAGATGACTAAGACAGATTGCATCATGTGCAGCCATCTATTTGGCAATACATGTCCTTGCTGCATTCATGACATACGGTATTAAGGAACAGACATAGCAGCTTCCATCCCATAATAAATGAGAAAAATACAAATCATAATACCAGCTGATATCATAATCCATATTCCATGAAAACCTATGGTCTTTCTGGATGGCAATGAATCTCTGAAATGTTGGAGCCTCTCCATTTTGTTTTTACTTTAATATCCACATTTGTTATCTCCTTTATAATCACTCTTATATCAGAAACTGGAGTAGTATTGCAATTATCACTCTCCAGACAATACAGTTATTCTTGGGGTCTTCCAGAAATTTGATGATATGTATTCCCATTTATATTAGGGCTGGATAAATCTGCAATATGAGGGAAAACATAACAGACTAGAGGGTGTATACTAGTGTAATAATAGATATCATAAACACTTGTCTTTCTTATTCAAATTCTGGACTCTTCTCACATTGTTCTTTGCAGCCTGTCTAAAAAGAGTACCACGGTAGCTGCAAGTCAATTTTGTGCTTGTCAAATTGTGAGAAATGCTGGTCTTTAGTTGATTTTTAACAAACACTGGTATTTAGTTGATTTTTGAGAAACTCTGGTCCCTAAACTATAGTGCTTGTGTGCACTTAATTTTCTTTATTCTCGTTTATAGCGATTAAGCAAGTCTGCATGCTTGGAACTTCTTCTCTTGCTTCATTTGGATGGGTCTTCACATGCAGAACATTTTTCTCTTGCTTCACTGCGGATATATTTGGGAGGGGTCAATGTTTCACCTTTATAGGGTTTGACGTCATGTAGATGTAGCCAACTCTCCCCCTGACATTCTGATCTATTCTGACTTGATCCTTCACAATGTTGCCTCTGTTTTTTTGTGTGCGCCCTGAGGTGTGTGGTGAACTGTATAAGATTTCTAATAAATAAGTGAGTAAATAAATAACCTCTTTGACCTTTCAATATGACCATAGTGGTGCTAGCTTCCTCTACCTCGTGTGGCCCTTGGAAGCAGGGCATATTCCAGGTGCATATACATTTGCGCACTAGCACCTGACCGCCTTGATACAACCTTGGAGGTTTCAGCAAATGAGATTGATTGTCTTTGTCAATTCGTTCTGGCCCCTCCCTTCAGTTTTTGATCTGCTGAGACATGAAAGAAACACTTGCAATCATTGTTATTAAGTAATTGTGCATCTCGTCTCCTAATGCCTTTGCTACACTGTGGGCATCAATTCTTACCCAAATTGGAGGAGCAATTGGGCTTCCCATACAGCATCCTTTCACCAACCCATGAGGAGTTAGGCGGTGATCTGAACCAGGCTGATTGATTAGGGCATACGAGGCAAGGGGCAGGCAATGCAGCCATTCCTTTTTCAAAGAAATGTTTAACTTGGCTATGTGTTCCTTTAACAATCCATTGAATTCCTCATAGATGACAATTCACCTGTGGGTGAGTAGCTGAAGGAAATGTTGTTTTATACCTAATAGGAGAACTATCTGTTCAAACAACTCATTTACAAAATGCTGTCCATTATCAGACTGCAAAACCTTGCACATCCCCACCTGGGGAACACCTCACGCACAAGGAACTTGGTAGCACACAAGGCATCAGGTGTATGCATGGGCCTGCCTCTATCCATCTAGAAAAAGAAAAAGGACATAGTACGACCAGCATATATCTGTAGCCATTGCATGTCTGCAGCATATCTACATAATCTATATGTAGGTACTGAAATGGGCTATTGGGTAAAGGGATTTCTCCTCTCACTGTTCGCAATGTGTGCCCTGGGGTACATTTCTGCACATTATGCAATCTGCAATGAACATTGCCACATGTTCTAGTAGATTGGGTGAGAATCACTCTTCTGCAATTGTTGCAGCTAGACTCTCTCGAGTTGTTTGTGCTGGGTTTCCAGTGCCATCCTGCCTCCAAATTGCCTCAGTGGGGGTTAAGGAACACCATGCTTTCTCCATAAATCACGTTATTCTTGCGGAGTTCGACCTTGTATTTCAATCAACTGGACAATAGACAGCATGTTAAAGCCCTTTTTTGCTAACATGAATCTGTCTATCATTTGTTTAATATTTTCTCTTTCCAAACTAGATGTGGGTGGATAATAGGCTGCTTTTTTAACCTCTACTTCTGCAGCTTAGTTTCCGTAGGAAATTAAGCCTTTTTGCTTAGAATGCGCTGGTCATTTTACAAATGCTAGGGTCAAGGGGAGACTCAATGCTTCTATACGCATATGCAATAGGGCCACATGTTGCACTCCATTTCCAGCATGACAACCCTGCATGTATGGTTGATGTCACTTAGGTGGTGTCAGATTACATCTTCACTTCCTCCTCCTCAAAACTCTGCAGCGCTTCAATGAGCACCACTAATTCTGCAGTCTTTGCTGAATAATTCGAGGGCAACCCCAAGCTTGTTACCACCACAAATTCACCTTCTCTATTCAGTTTCACTACCGCTGCTCCAGTATGACTTTCCCCAGATGTCTGGTCAATTTTTGAAGAACCATCAATAAAAACATCATCCCCCCTCCCGAGGGCTTTTTCTCTACCTTAGGGAATATCATGATAACAGTCAGTATACATTGTGCAATCATGTAAATTGTCATCCTCTCCTACTGGTTCTGCTATAAACGTTGCTGGATTCACTGTCTTACATCTAACAATTTTAATCACAGGGTTAGAAATAACCACCTTGTACCCTGATGCTCTTTGTGTGGTCAATGTACATTTGGGTTTCTCTAAAATTGCAAGTAATGCATGCTCTACAAATATTGTTATTGGGCACCCCATCATTACACTTGAAGCTTTTTCAATTGCGAATGCAGCAGCATCTAAATATTGTTTACAGGGATAGCGTCCCTTCAGTATTGGATTTAAAATCGCACTGTAATATACCAATGGTATATGTCCATGTCCTAATGCTGTACTGATTGTCTTTTTTAATTGTTGGAACCCTTCAGTCATCTCATCTGTCCATGTTATTGTGCTCTTATCTACCTGTGCTGCTTTGAGTCGTTTTAAAAGCGGTCAAATGTACATACTGTAATTTAAAACCCAGGTCCAGCAATAATTACATAAACCTCACTGTTTTAGGTGCTATAGTTTTGTGCTTGCTTCTGCTCTTTCAGGTGTTACTTTTCATCCCTCTTGAGAGATCAACTGTTGTACACACAACCACTTTTTCAGTATTGTCATTTCTCCATATCCAACTTATATCCTGTCTCTGAGAGTATGGTCTTCAGCTTAACTGAGTCTTCTCTGAATCTTTCCTCTGTCTCACTACACACCAAAATGTTATCCGCATACTAAATTATTGCACTTTTGAGTTGAACATTCCCCAAGTCCATCTGAAGAACACTGTTAATGATAAAAGGTGGCTCACAGTATGCTTTGGCCAAACAAGTGTGCTTCAGGTCTGTATTTCTTTATGAAAGTGAAGTAAAATCTTGTGAGTCTTCATGAAGGGGAATCGGAAAAAATGCATTCTTGAAATCAACAACTGTGAAATGTTTGACTGTGGATGGGATGTTACAAAGTATCGTCGCAGGATTTTGAACTAAAGGAAACTCAGCTTTGACTTTTGTTTAGAGGATGAAGGTCCTGAACAAATCTCTAAGACACCTCCTTTGATTTTCTCACAGGGGACAATCTGATGGCACCAATATGCCATGCTTCATGAAAGAGGAAATGTTCTCAAATATACCTTCATCCGCCTCTCTGGACATGGGGTACTGCTTTGCTGAAGGTTTCATTTAGTTTTTACTGTAACTATCCCTTTTAATAAACCAACATCATATGGCTCATAGTCCATAAAATCTCTGACACTTTTTCTAAGTCTTCCTGAAAGAATGAGGGTCTTCTTTTAAGCGATGCCATTCTCTGCGGTATTTCTATATTCTTTACTTAAATCCAATAAGTGATACTTATAAAAAAAAACACTACTTCATCGTCAGAATGATCATATCTAAACAGTTCTTCATCTGTCAAATTTGTCAACCTATAACCTTCACTGAGAGCTATCACTGTTCTCCATCCCCTTTATCTGTCTCATGAAGCCACACCCCTTCTTCTCTGACCCCTGCTGCTTCTATTTCTAGGGGAATGATCTTTCCTTCCTCATCGTCCATGGGGATTTCTGGCCTGAACAAAAATTCATCAGGTATTCTCAATATTTTACCTATCAACCTGGGTAGCCATGATAATAGGATAGTGACTCCACACAAAAATACTTCTGTATCTAAAGGCACTCCACATAATGCTTTCTGGTCTGTAAAGGCTAATATAAACTCTACCAAATGCATATAGTGTATCCCTGGTATAGAGTACACTATTCTTTCATCAGTGAAATATATCATCAAGTTAAGCTTTGTCATTAAGTCACGTCCCCAATGTATTGACTCGTGCCTGCCTAGAATATAATAATGGCATTGACATATCATTTTTTCCTATAGAGATTGGCAAATCGTCTGCAAAAGGAACTAAACTCATCGCCCCAGAGAATCATTGAGCATTCATGGCAGTACCTGACATTGGGTATTTTCCCTCAAGGACACAGAAACGAGTGGCCTTGACCCTTGGTTTCTCTTGGGGGTCTGCTGTCAATGATAGTACTGAACACACCAAGTCACACTGTGGGCTTTCCTAGTGTGGATATAAATTCATCCCTGTATCTGTGAAAGCATGTCCTCTTCTCACAGTAACACTCGAACACTTGGGTGGAGGTGCTTGTTGGGCTCCTGGGGCCAGGTTCCGTTATGGTACTGTAGCCAACTGTAGCTGTGCTTGCTGCGGTTGACCTTTTGTGTTTGCAAGTGTGTCTGCTGTGTTGCCCTTGTGGTGGCTGCATTTACAGAGGTTCTGGCTCCATTTGTTGGGATTGTGGTGCATATGTTTGAACATACGCGTGATCTTGGGCGTAATATTCCTGTAGTTCTGTATTATATTGTAGAGCATAATGCATCCCTCCTCTTGGAGCTTGGTGGCTGTCCATCATTAAATCCTCCTCTTCCTCTTCCTTGAGAGTTTTGAAATTCACCTTACCCTACTCATCTAGGCCTATTCCCTCTTCCTCTTTGCCTAAGATTTTACCCACTCTGATCTGTGGGATATCCTGCATTATTATGCTGCCCTGACTGTATCTCCTGTGTCACCCCTTCTTCACTACTTGTCAATATTGCTCCCTCAGTGGCTATTTTGGACTACTTCTTCTGCACTAACTTTGCTTCCTCCTGCTTCCTATTATCAATTGTATTTCTGGCCATGGATATGCTTCCATTCCCATCTGTTTTTTTCAATTGCCACTGCACTGGATCAGGCTGTCCCTGAAACAAATTGTGGTAAAATAATTCTACCGTTTTGCCCTTTAAGCTGATTGAGCATTCACTCCCTATAGGCTGGATCTTCTGTCTCACTCTGGTACATTTTCGAAAGCTCTAAAATGGCTAGCCTTTTCTGCAACTTTCTTCCCTTATATGTGGCATGCAAATATGTTGCCAAATGCTGCAGTACATCTTTTGACAGCAAACCCCTCTGAGGCCATGCAATAAGTGTCTTATTGGTCATACCTCAAACCCATTCCGAAAGATATTTGCTTATCTTTGCTGTGTATCTCGGTAACGTCTTACATAAATGTAAAAGAGGTGTATCCCCATGATGAAAGATAATTTTTTATGGTCAATACTTACCCGTTGTTTTGTTTGATTCTTTATTTTATCAAATATACCACGTCTTTCAATTGGCTCAGGCTTCATCAA
Source organism: Ambystoma mexicanum (assembly GCF_040938575.1). Taxonomy (NCBI): domain Eukaryota; kingdom Metazoa; phylum Chordata; class Amphibia; order Caudata; family Ambystomatidae; genus Ambystoma; species Ambystoma mexicanum. The sequence goes on along the minus strand of NC_090933.1, from coordinate 1,064,614,662 downwards.
TCACTGTTCATGATCCCAATCAGGATATATTTTAACTGCTCACTTTTTTTATTTTAAAAATCTATGCAATGGTATTCTGTTTCCTCCTTCCTTTAAAATGTCTATCTATTTTTATTATATTGTTCTTTTATTATTAGTATTTTAAGAGTCTCTTCTTTATTTATATATTACTTTCCTTTCAATTTTCCCTTCCTGATTGATGTCAATCTCTTTGTCCAAATTTTCACCAATCTCTTTAATTATTTGCTACTGTTTTATATTCATTAGTCTAGACAAAACAAAATATTTATATTGACAGTTTTATATGTTATGCTGTTATGTTACTTGGCATTTATATAGAGCTCTATATATCATTGGTAGGACCTCAAAGCGCTGGTAGGTTGAACACCCTCAGAATCCATAGTTCTGGTCAGTAGAGAGTGATAGTGTTGAAGGGTGCGTGGGTGCACCAGATATGTGTGCAGCTGATGTAATTGCCGGGTGGTGGCTGCATCCTAGCTTTAGGTGTGGTGCTGGAGATATCAATTCAATATGTGCAGTCTGCTGGGTGGACACTCAGACTGGGCTCTGGCTTCGTTAGGCCTGAAGGACACATATGTGAGCGAATAGGCTGCAATGTGCTCAGCTAGCTGCATTTTGTTAGGGTGATGAGGTGTTCATGGGGTAGTATTCGTATGTGAACAGCTAGACCGAATTAATCAGAGGTATAGCTGTGTTCTAGTTGAATGATGGTGTATAGTAGAGAGTAAGCGTAGTGATGTGATATGATGGTTATCATTAAAGCGCCCGAGACCAGGCGCGTGAACAGGATGGCAGGGAACATGGTGACACACAGACACATAGAGACAGGGGGCTGGGTTTATAGCGACAGGAGGGGGCATATGGAAATATAGCAACAGCATGGGGAACAGGAAAGCAGGGGCCACAGTGACACATGCTACTGTTCACAATTCTATCTAGGTTAGGGACATGTTGCAACATGCTAACATTCACATTTATATCAAGATGTGACTCAGGCTAATGCCCATGATTTCATCTAAGTGTGGCACATGCTACCATTCACAATTCCATCTATTGGGACATGCTGACAATTCCATTCTATCTGGATGTGACTTAGGCTAATGTTCACGATTTCATCTCTAAGAGTGGCCCATGCTATCATTGACAATTCCATCTAAGTGTGGCACATGCTACCATTCACAATTGCGTTGAAGTGAGGCACATGCTACCATTCACAATTCCATCTAAGGGCCTCATTCCGAGGTCCCTTAGCGCCATGGCGGATTTAACACCTGCTATTAGCAGGTGTTAAAATCCATGGCGCTAAGGGACCATGTTGTTAATTACGCCACCGTAATTTACGGTGGCGTAATTAACGCCTTCCCCACTCCCATTATGCCCTATGGGGCAAAAATGGGAATGGGGAAGGGTAAATGGGGATTGGGGACTTACCGCCCCGCCGACCTCGGAATGGGGCGGTAAGTCCGCCAACCACCATGGCGTAAACGTAGTTTACGCCATGGTGGTAAAGGTACGACCCAGGCGGTAACCTACCGCCTGGGTCGCAATGAGGCCCTAAGTGTGGGACATGCTTACAATTCCATTCTATCTAGATGTGACTTAGGCTAATGTTCACGATTTCATCTATAAGAGTGGCCCATGCTAACATTCACAATTATATCTAAGTGTGGCACATGCTACCATTCACAGTTTCATCTAGGTGTGGGACATGCTACTGTTCACAATTCTTACACATTTTTGGGACATGTTGGGATAGGCTAACATTCACATTTATATCAAGATGCGACACGGGCTAATGCTCATGATTACATCTAAGTGTGGCACATGCTACCATTCATAATCCTATCTAAGTGTGGCACATGCTGACATTCCATTCTGTCTACATGCAACTTAGGCTAATGTTCACGATTTCATCTCTAAGTGTGGCGCATGCTAACAATCACATTTCTGTCTTGGTGTGGGACATGCTGGGACATGCTAACATGCATAATTCTATTTAGATGCGATACAGGCTAATGGTCATGATTCCATCTAAGTTTGGGACCTGTTACCATTCACAAATTCCATCTAGGTGTGGGACATGCTAACATTCACATTTCTATTTAGATATGACCCAAGGTAATGTTCGCAAATCCATCCAAATAAACTTTCTAGTTATCTTTGAGCGCACTATGTGACAGTCTTAATGGGTGGAGTACAATTCAGTAATGTTTCAGTGCCTGTCTCAAATTGTTAGACTAATAGGGAGGTATGCAATACAATATCTCTTGGTGGACAATATCTAGATGTGACACAGTCTTAAGGGCAGTTGCTATCATTGACAAATCTGTCTGGGTCCTGGGCAGGCTAATTTCCACAATTCTATCTAAATGTGGTATTTGCTAACATGCACAATGCTATTTAGAAATGACAGAGACTAAAGTTCTTGATTACATCTAGTTGTGTTGCATGCTAAGATTTACAATTCTATCTAAGTGTGCATACGCAAGCATTCACAGTTCAGAGGTAGGATCATGTAGAGTGGCTGGGCCTTCTGGAGTAGAATAATTGCTCTACTCCCCACTTGTGCCACACTTACCTTAAGTGTTGCTGCTGGTTGACAGCTGGTCGCTGGCTTCACTGGCTTCCCCTCTGGGCACTTTCTGAAGCCACCTCTGTTAAAGCCACCCTTTGCCGCTGGGCCCTAAGCTGCGGGGGCTGAACAGCCACCAACACTCATCTGCTTCCAATAAAAAACAAAGAAGGTGAGCGTGGAGCGGCACAGGCAGTAGCCCTTCTTGCACTGGGAAACGCACTAATCAGTGACCGGGGAGGCGGGATGGCAGAGGATCGGGAAGTGCGGCGTGGAAAGGGTGGGTGCACAGAGGGGGAAATGCAGGTCTGGGGGCTAAATTGGCAGCAAAGGAAGGCCGAGGAGGGTCTTGGGCCACCAACACTCACCTCCTTCCAATAAAAAAACAAGGAAAGTGAGTGTGGAGCGGCACGGGCAGTAGTCCTTCTTGCAATGGGAAACTCACCAATCAGGGACAGGGGGAGGCGGGATGGCAGAGGATCGGAAGTGCGGGTGGGGTGAGGGTGGGTGCACAGAAGGGGCAACGCAGGTCTAGGGGCTAAATTGGTGGCAAAGGAAGGCAGAGGAGGGTCTTGGGCCACCAACACTCACCTGCTTCCAATAAAAAACAACATAACCCCACACATGGGCACTTTTTTAATGTTTTATTGGGTACACCTTTCTTCACTATTTTAGTAAATGTTCTTGTTCTAAATGTTCTAATATGTTCTTGTAATCTGATTTTCAGTACTCTGATAGTACTTCCCACATATTTCTTATTACATATACAAAATAGAAGAAAAAACCGAAGTGCTAAGTCAATTTTTACAAGTACCAGCACCAACAGGAACCCACAAGTGTGGGAGTTGTGGAATCTGTGACCAAATGGAAAATGGTGTAAAAGAGATAAGGCTACCAAATGGAAAAATTCACAAACTAAAACAATTCATTAATTGTAACACTAAGTATGTGATTTATACAATTACATGTATATGTTATAAGAAATACGTGGGAAGTACTATCAGAGTACTGAAAATCAGATTACAAGAACATATTATAGCCATTAAAAATAAGGACACAAGATACCCTATGGCAATTCATTTTGATCAAGAACATAAAGCAACTGATATTGAGGGTATCAAGTTTCTGGGTATAGAAAAAATTGAAAGCATGGAGAGAGGAGGCAACAGAGAGCTACAATTAAGGAGAGGATAAGCGAAATGGATCTGTATTTTGGACACTTGCAATACAGGGCTAAATTCAGATAATGAAATGAGTTATTGGTTGTAATGATTTATTTTTTGAAATTCTGTTTGAAATTTAAAAATTGTTTGGGGGTTGTGAAAATGTCTAACTAAATTCAAAAGAATTGCTGATATAGTGAAAAGTAACTTGAGAGAGTTTACATATTTATTTACACGTATGAAAATTAGAGACATATAATTGCGAAATAAGGTTACACAAATTGGAACTTACTTTTGGTAAAGTGCCATGATCTTGAATTAGTGTCTTTGAAATAAAGTAAAAAACATAGTTTATTCAAACACTAAGATGGTCGCCGACCGTGTGGGAAAAACGCGTGACGTCATTACGCAACGTAACGCATGACGTCATCGCGTTGCGTGGTGTGATGACGTCAGATGTAGCGGGCCCGCAAGTATAAATAAGAGGATTCAAAACACTTTCACAGTAGCACGGACTGAGAAGGATTGAAGGCAATCGTACCGGGATTAATAAGGTGAGGAGAGGAGACTAAGGAATACTTTATGATACCAAAACCATAGGGATTATTTAAACTTAACCTAAGCTTAAAAACATTGTTTATTTTACTTCTGGTTTTCACAGAAATCCCATATATTTTTTCTGGAAGATAAGAAAGCATAAATGTTTGCTATAGATGGGAAAAAAATAACTTTAACAAAAGGATTTAAAAGTTGAGAACATTACCGAATTTGAAAAAATTGGTGAGTATGTTAAATGAATATTTCAATTGGTGGTTTGCCTCTACCACCTAATTTGTTGTACATAAACAATGTATTTGAGTTGATATAGTTAAGCAAAAACATTTTTTTCTTGTTTTATATTAGAAAACTCTCCTGATGAACCACGTGCGTTAAACGTGGAGAAACACGTGTTGAGAGACAAAAGGGATATGGATATTTGAAGAAGAAAGTTTATGTTTGAAAGGAAATAAAAAACAAAGATGTGCATAACCAATCAAAGATGTATCTTTGTATGATTTAAAAGTTCAGAAAAGGAATACCGGAAGTGCACTCCAATGAAGTGTACAGTTAAAAAGAAATGCTCTAGCACCTTGAAGTGTCTTTTGTGCTACATAGAATTACAAATAATGACCTCAGACCAAATAATCAGACAGAGTCAAAGAATATGGCAAAGTACTACTTTATCAATGTAATAAAGCCGGGCAAACTGGCAGAAATCGGACTGATGCATGCACACTCACACATCAGCTTGATTACATGGAGGTATTATACCCCTATATGCATCAATTATGACATCATTCTATGTGGCAAAATACAATCCCTATCAAGGGAAGGAATTGGTTAAGGGGAACATATCTACTTATACAACATATAAGGATGAGTACCTCATTGGCTTAGATGTTGGACAGGCCTTAAATTTAAGGTAGGTGGCAATGGTTCTCATTCCCCTTGACTGCGGCCTCAAAAGCACTACAAAACTGCTCCTCCCTGCAGATCAGTGCATCACAGTACAAACCTAGTACTGTGACCTTCGAAAAGTAAGGGTCAACAGCGTTCTGTATATCCTGCGAGGTGGCCGCTGTGATCTTCTGCCCCACAGGAGTAGCCTGTGTGGTGACAGGAGCAGTCGAGGAAGATGGGGTATAGGAAATCAACCTGCTTCTCCCTGAGAAAGGAACAGCCTTTCTCAGAGCAACCAAGTAGTTGGATCTGGTGTGTCGGCACATGCAGGTGGTCCCGTAGGCGTACATCCCAGGCTTTCAATGACTGAGTACCTCCCTGCACTCAGAGCATCTCTAATTGGCTACTTGAGCCTTCGGTACACACTCAATCATAGTGAAAAGCCACCATACCCATGACGCACACCAGGTGTTTAAGGTAAGCACTTCCTCTACCTCATCTTGATCTTCCTCTTCATCATCATTTGCATCTCTGAGCCTGTTCCTCTGTCCAGGCCCTCCAGATGGTTGTTGTGTTGGTGGTGGTGGATGCTGGCGAGGAGGAATGGCCATGACCGATGCCATTGGATTCAAAGTTCTGCAATTCAGGTCTTTTCAAAATGCTCTCTCCTGGTCTGCTAGATTGAGAATGAGCAAAAGTAATTGGTGGGTCCCTTGAGAGGAACTGTTCACGCACTACTGAGTCAAAGATAGACTTTGGAAAGTAGCACAAAGTTGACAGATCAACTAAGAATGGCTCTATGAGCACTGGAAGGGTAATCTTCTGACTTGAAACACTGTATATTGACCAAAAATGCATTTTTAAACTGCGAAGCACGAACACCGTTAGCGGGCAGGTCATCACACAGCACAGGTGCGGTCACATGATGATGTCCAGGGATGCCTGCAGCCCTGATGGGTGTCTGCGGACACCCATTGGGCAGGAGACACAGGGCGCATGCGCATGGGTGTCCGCAAAACAAGTGCACTGTCCGCAGACTAAGTAAAAGTGCAACATGCGGGAACAGACATGTCCGTATTGGGCGCGATGTCCACAAACACCCTATTTTGCAAACCAGACACACAGGACAGTTGTATTGTCCGCTGACTACTAATTGGTGTTTTTAAAAAACAAAATATGACAGAACAATATACAACATATTTATAGTATATATATATTTTTTTTCTTTTTATGAAAGGGATAGGGCATCGGAATGGGAAACATAAATAGGAGCATTTGGAATTTCTACACAATGATCATTAGGGGAGGAAGGGAGTGAAGTTTAATCAATGCATTTTTCATTTATACTTTGGGAATTTGATGGAGGTGATTGCAGGGGCAAAGGGGAACAGGTACAACACTGAAAGATGTATTGTTTACCATTAGCAATGCCATCATCACTCATTTCTTCTTTTGGGAAGTTTTCTTCCATATACTGAATTGTGTTTGCTATGTCTGTTAAAATAATAAAATAGTGCTTTTAGCTTATAGCACATGTTCCCATAATGAATGGTAATAATAGAGAAATAAATACAGTGCACTTACTCTTTGATAAGAGGCTGTTTTGAAATGAGCAACTGTGTATGTGAGTCTGTATGAAGAGTTGTCTCGAAGTGGTAATATGAGGTGTACAGTTAAGGTTTGTTCCTGGTGCATTCCATTATTTTGTGTGCTAAATGAAAACATAATTTGTACATTTTGAAATGATGATTTGTACAAAAAGGTATAGTTGGGTGAAGTAAATATAAGTATTGTTGTTTTATGTATATGTGTTTGTTGGTTGAAGGGAACAACATTTTCTGTTGTCCCTTTAGATTTTGGGCTTTGTGAATGCTACATGCTGCAGACTTTTATACTGTCCGCAGACTCTAGAGCTGCTAGATTGAGGGTGAGTGTAATATAAGGAACTTGTAGCAAATTAAGGGTGCACTGGTAAAAACCTATTAAATTCTGGAAAAAACATTGCTAAAGGGATGTTATGGTTACAAGTAAAACCGAAAACCCCCAGAAATTCTTCCGTTATGGTAAGCTAAGCAACGATAACTTGTACCACCACTGTGCACTGCTCAGACTAACACCCAAGACATCAAAGATGACATCACAAATGTCATTGATGGTGGTAATAAAGAGTCAGCAGACCTTGAGGCCCTCAGGCTCCATCCAGAGAGCTAAGTATCGATTGGTGGGTCTGGTGCATATCATCCTTTAGTATGGGGAAGCGCCTGCATGGGTCCGCCCATGCATCCGATAATTAAGAAGAAGAAGAAGCCAGAGAGTGGAGGTGTTACAAGAGCAAGGCAGAGAAGAGGAGGTACACTATAGGGGTGATTAAAAGCTGGTGCTCACAAGAAGCTCTGAGAGTGATGTAGAACCACTCACATCAGGTGAAAATAGTGATTTAGAGTTTGTAGGTGGTATTCAAAGAATAGAGAAGACCAAGCAAAACGTTTGGAAGGACAGGCCATATATATCAAGCATTTGAAAGTTCCAGTGGTCAAGGTTGGCCATATACAGGCTCTGATGGTGGGAGGAATAGCGATATGGGTAAAGTAAGGTTACAGTCAACTTAGAGGGGGGAAGGGAAAGAAGTCTAGGATGTGCTCGGTCCGGGCCACAAAGCGTTATCAGTCTTCTTGCAGGACTTGGTGGCAGATTATTTTTTGGGCATACATGACCCAGGAAGCACTGCAACTAGCTAGAGAGATGACAAGTTTTTTTTTTCTTCACATCTGAATACTCGCAATACCAGTTGTAGGGAGGTGGGACAACCTCCTAGAAAGTGTGTGGACTCTGACACTTGCTCTGCCTAACCACTTACCCAGCAGGAACTATTTGTGACAGGAACATCCTGACTACTACTACAATATTTTTCATTATTATTGATTGTGGAAAGTTAACACTTTTGCATGTCATTTGGTACATTCTCGTATATTGTCCGCTAATAATCAAAGCACTATCCAACAATACTTGGTCTTTGCATCCTTTTGGATCTCAGATGTCCTGCTTTACATGTACCATTGTTAAGAGGGCCACTTTATGTTTTTTTCCCTTGTCTTCCCTGACTCGTGACATTATTCAGAGAGCTGAATCCATAGGGAGTGTGCTCAAATTCACAACCTATCAATTGGAATAAAACAGGGCTGGCGATGTGGGTGTAATGAAGGGGATTGCTTTGAAGCTGGCACAATTCCAGTAAAAAACAGGGGGGTTCATTAATAGGGTGCTCGCTACCTAGTCACTTGACCATATGCCTGAGGGTAAAGGTGAGGTGATAATTATTAAAATCAGTTATTCTGGTGCTGCCTTTTCCAGAGTCTTTTTTCATGTTAGAAAACTCTGGGTTTGAGATAGCCTTTACAATATCTACTTCTTAAAATAGTATGTGCCGCGTAGAGTTGCTTATATGTGCTTATATGTGTTATCTTATTTTTCTATGATAGATTTCAAATAGCCCTACACAACCTATGCTTGTTGCATTTCCAACAATTGGCAAGAAGTCATGTACCCTCGGGTTCACAGGATCTATGTGAGTTAGGTGAGTCAATGAATTATTATTAGGTATTAGGGGATGGTGCTCATAAGAGTGTCAGAGAAAGACACAGAGATAGGAGTCTAGCTCAGGGGCAACATGTGTGTCTTGAAAGCAAGACAATACAGAGCAGCACAGTTTCAAATCCCAGTCCTGTGCTTAGAGATGTGTCTCCGGTGTTAAGCATGTTATAAATTATGTATAATGTCAGAAGTGGGGAAAAGTACATTGGGCCTCATTCTAACTATGCTGGTTAGGTAACAACGGTGCTGGTAATGTGAAAACATAAAAATAATATGAGGCTGGGAAGCCCAAAAGAAACACACCAACACAGGTTACAAAGAACATACAAGTGCTTTATTTAAAAGCTACAACAGTTACCAAAGTCAATTGACAAACAAACTTCAACGAAGGTTCAATGTATTAGTAAGCGAGACCGTACATTGGAATACTTGGGCTTTTTATATTCTTTATCCAGCCCTTGGCCAACCCCCTCGCAGGTTAACCATTCTAGGGATCGGGCCTATGGGTTCCTAGCCAGGTCAATCCTATAATATATGCATTTTGATTAGTTTCGCTGATATAGTTGTACATTTACACATAGGTCAGCAATAGGACAAGGTCTCAGTTCGCGACCCCGACAAGAGGCCTGCAGGCATATTAATTATTTGTGTGTACGGAGGTCACAACGACCAGAATTTTACTCAGAATGTCATTCGGCCTCCATTTTGATGTTCAGGGTGACTTCCATATAACAAGAGAACCTAAAATGGCGGCTTAATCCAAGATGGCGACTTACATTACTTTCTCTAAGGTCAAGACCTTGCCGCAGAGTTTGATCGCATATGATGTTTTAGACAACTTGGCGTAGGCCAATACACATCCAATTGCTGCGATAGGAGGCATAATATTGTTTCAATTCCGACAAACCCTCCTTTTGGCGTATGCCAAGTGCTATTATCACTTCTAATACTTTTGCAAAATAACTCCGTGCATTGTCGTGCATACATCCTGAATCATTATCTGTAATGTCTATAGCCATTAGGTCGTTCATCAGAACCTCTTGTAACACAAACTCTTTAGATGCTGTATCTGGGGCATACATTTTGTGCCCCACTGTGCTCACTGCCTGAGCACAGCATCCCCCTAGCATTGCACATACACTAGGTAGACATTGAAAACAGCAACAAAGGAATAGCAGGATTCCCAAAATAACCAGGATAACAGAAAGCACCTTCCAACCCGAGGATCGTAGAGAATCCCAGAACCAGGCACTAATATTCCAATCTCCCACAGGAACATGCACTTCAGAACTAAGGATGTGCAAGTTCTGTATTGCTTTGAAAATTGTCGGTGAGGAATCTGGTACGAAAACACAACAAGCGGACCCCACTAATTTGCATACTCCACCACGTTCTGCCAGAATGACATCTAATGCCATCCGATTTTGGAGTGCTACCAATCTTATTGCTTTTTGTTCCAGTGTCATATTGTAGAGTATATCCGTGGTCCGGTTGATGGTTCTCTCCAGTACCGTTGCTAGTCCCCTAATATTTTCAGAATTTGCTATCTGTCCCCAAAATGGCACAACTAATTTTGCTATTTCTCCCAATACTTGCCCAGGGGTATCTCCGTTCTCGTCCCGCCGTGGGCGAGCCTTAGAAACCTCAAATGTACTAGCTACAAATACCCCAGGTAACAGGATTCCTAAATAAGAGGTTCCCTGCCAATCCTTGGGCAACCAGGGAAATGCTGAACTACCACAAACGAAATAAACATGCCCCCCTATATACAGAGGCCTGTTCTCCCCAGTCAAATTTACAATGTTTACACAACCTTCAAAATCTCCCATTGGCAGAGTGCCATTTCTTTTTACACAAAAGGGGACTGAATCAGGGCTATGATTAATAGAGTAGGAAGGAGGCATGGCGTCCTTATTGCCTATCGGAGCCATTTTAAAGGAAATTAGAGTTTGAAAAGGAAGAGATAGTTTATCAGATTGCCTAATAGAAGCAACATTAGGTTTACTTTTATTTGCAAAAAGCTAGCATCCCAGGGGAGTCAATTCACGTTTCTCAAAATCATTTAAATTAGTTCCATCAAAGTTCCCTGAGACGCTATCATTCCAACGACCAAAGAATAGTGCTCTAAGAGAAGCATAGGAAGCAGTTGTTAAAGGTAAAGGGTGAATATACCATCCTAGCCCCTTGTTCCCATGTTGCGGTAAATGGGTGCAAATCCAGCAATTACTCTTATTAAAAATGGCATGCGTTGCATTCATTACTATCATTAAAGTGTTATTATGATACTTTGGTCTATGCTGGGAGTCTCTAGGTGACAGAGTGTGAAGGTGTACAGAGGGAGTCAAAGCAGTAGGTACAATCTCAATTGGCAGTAGAGGTTTTAGAGGGTAAATTTCTTCGAAGTATCAAAGTCCCACAGCAGTAATTACACAAATTCCAATTATTATTAACACAACACATCAATACGTTTTTGGGGCCCAGGCACATTGTTCGTTGTCCGAGTTGGTCACCCCCTTATTTACAAGTCCAGTGCGGAGAGCAGCGGTGGAGGTGGCAGGCATCGTAGTTTCTCAATTGACGACCCCAATGTTCGTTGCTGGCGACACTATGGTCGCGTGACTTCCTTCCCAACCCTAGCCAACAGAATCCCTTTTTTTTTTCCTTTTGTTCGAAAGGTACTTTCGTTTACAAAAAAAAACTTTCAATCACTTCTTCTTTCCAAACGCACGAAAAGACCCGTGCCGTAGTTCTATTTTCTTCGTCGAAGGTCGTACCTGGTGGTACCCAAAACTGTTTGATCTGGAAACAAGGCGACGTCACTTCCTGAGGGAAGCGACATATCGGAGGCGACGGAAGCTGCAGAACTTGAAACAATGTTTTCCGGAAGTGACTTTTCCAAAGAGTGCGGAGACGAAATGGACTGTTCCCCAAGCTCCACGGGCTCAGAGAAATTCTCCGACGCACTCACAGCGCTGTTTGCTACTCTAGGATCAGAGATTGTAGCATCAGCGAGGGGTTCTGCTTCTTCTGTAATGTGTGGCGTCGGGTGAGGAAGTTTCTTGACATGCGTCGCGTGGATCCAATGTTTTTCTCCAGCCACCCGCACTGCTGTCTGAGTGACCAACAGCACCTGGTAGGGTCCCCTCCAGCGAGCAGTGAGACAGGAAGACCTTTTGCAGGCCTTCACTAGGACCCAACTTCCAGGCTGAATATCGTGTCCTGGGCCCGTAAACTTTACAGGTAAAGCTGATTGGACCTGATGATAAATGAAATACAGGTTTTTAGTCAACTGGTTGTAATAGTCTACAAGCAATACATTTTCTACCTCCCTCAATGCTTTAGGCTTTGGAAGACCCCAAATGTTAGCAGGTCTCCCCATCACTACCCCAAATGGAGAAAGCCCAGTCTTAGTTTGAGGTGTGGTACGCATGGCTAACAATACAATAGGTAAGGCATCTGGCCATTTCAATTTGGTGTCGGCACTTGTTTTTGCAAGCTTATTCTTTAAGATACCGTTATGTCTCTCTACCAACCCAGCACTTTGAGGGTGCCTAGCCGAGTGAAATCGCTTTTCAATGTGTAACGCTGTGCATATCTGCAAAATTACTGCTGCAACAAAATGGGCACCATTGTCCGACCAAATTACCCTTGGAAGCCCAAATCGTGGAAAGAATTATTTTACCATAGTCTTTGCAGTGGTCATGGCAGTAGCATCTTTAACTGGGAAAGCCTCGACCCATTTACTAAAAGCACAAATAATCACAAGAACATATTTTAGATTGTTACACCGTTCCATCTCAATAAAATCAAAGTGGATGACCTCGAAGGGAACAGAAGGGGGCCCAAAGCTTCCCCTTGGAGTTACTGTCCCCTCCCCCACATTGTGCTGTAAGCAAATCATATAATTCTGAACATGTCGCTGTGCAATCTTCGAAATTTTATCATTCACCCAGACTTGTTCTAACATTTTCGTGATCTGCTGAGCACACACATGCGTAGGACCGTGTGCCATCGTAACCATTGCCAGCACATATGAATCAGGGAGCAACCATTTTCCTTCAGATGTATCCACCCAACACCCATCATCATCCAGTTTCCCCATTCCTTCGACCCACCTTTTAGACTCTTCTATTGTGGCATCAGTTTGAATATCTCGCACAGACCCAATACCCTCATCCATTACATAGGCGTATTTTGTTTCCCTTAGAGCATACATGTCTGCGCTAAGGTCTGTGGCCGTTTGCCTGGCTATCTGGTCAGCAAAAGCGTTCCCTTTTCCCACATTATCTATGACCTTATGATGTGCTGCACATTTCATGATCGCTAACTGCCTAGGGAATGAGAGTGCCGAGAGCAATTGCACTATCAGCGGACCATGCTGGATCTTGGTCCCATGTGAGGTTAGGAACCCTCTTTCCGACCAGAACCTCCCAAAGTTGTGAGCCACCCCAAAGGCGTACTGGCTATCAGTATATATGTTTACTATACGCCCTTCGGAGAGTTCACAAGCTCGGGTCAACGCTATAATCTCTGCGGCCTGCGCAGAGTTATGCGAAATTCTCTTAGTTTCAACAACCATACTCAACGTAGTAACTGCGTAAGCAGCTGTAGATGTACCATCTGGAAGTTCGAAGCAGGAGCCATCACAAAACAGCTCCCCTTCTGCATTGTCCAAAGGAGTATCTATAAGATCTATTCTGCCCTTTGTTTCCTGTTCAGTGGTATGCAGGCAGTCATGTAATTCTTCGTCACCGCAAACAGTATTTTGCGGGAAAGGTAGAAGTTCAGCCGGATTAAGAACACAACACCTCTTAATTTGAATGTGAGGGGCAAACAGAATTAATTCATACCTTGTCAGCCGTGCAGAGGTGAGGTGTTGCGTTTGGGTTTTATTCAATAGGACATCTACAGAGTGAGGTACCATCAAAATTAAATCATGGCCTAGGACCATTCCCTCACTCTGTTTTACAGACGCGGCAGCAGCAGCGACAGCTCGCAAACATCTTGGCAAAGCGCATGCGACAGGATCAAGGGCGGAGGAGTAGTAGCCGCACGGCCTATTCTTCCCTCCGTGTTCCTGTGTTAACACAGCCAAAGCACATCCATTACATTCATGCAGAAACAACACAAAGGCCTTGTCATAATTTGGAGTACCCAGAACCGGTGCAGAGCATAACGCTGTTTTGAGAAGCTCAAATGATTGTTGATGTTCCGATTTCCATGGCAGCGGCAAAGAAATGCCCTTCTTCGTCAAAGCCAACATCGGTTTTATCACTAGTGAAAAGTTCGGGATCCACAACCTACAGTAAGAAGCCATACCTATTAAGGCTCTGACTTCCTTCTGTGTATTTGGAACAGACATGCCAGAAATGTGTTTTATTCTTTCAGGTGTCAATCTTCTCCACTCCTTTGACAGGAGGTAGCCTAAATAGGCAACCTCCTGACAACAATATTGACATTTTTTGAGCGAAGCTTTATGACCGTTTTTAGCTAGATGAACAAGCAACAGTACAGTGCCTTCTTTACAAGCACTTTCAGAATCTGCAGCCAAAAGCAAATCATCGACATACTGAAGCAGTGTACATGTGGATGGCAATTCAAGGGTGTCGAGCTGCTCTTTCAAAGCTCTACTATAACTGCTTGGACTTTCAGTATACCCTTGAGGTGCCCGAGTAAATGTAAATGAACGTCCTCCCAAGGTGAACGCGAACAAATATCTACTCTCCTTGTGTATAGGAATGCTAAAGAAAGCATTCTTTAAATCCACAACACTAAAGTGCGTAGCCATAGCAGGGATCATTGTTAGTATCATTGTTACATCAGGCACAATTGGAAATTGTGGGGCGAGAACTTTGTTAATAACACGAAGATCAATTATGAACTGGTAACGGATTGCATTGTCACCTTTCTTGTATACAGGCAAAATCGGGCTGTTACATAAACTACCTGCAATCTCTTCAATCACCCCTCGATGCACAAAATCATAGACAATGCACTTCAAAGCACGCTCACCCTCAACTGATATTTTATACTGCAGAATGCATGGTAATTTAACTCCACGTTTCAAAACTATTTTAACGGGCTCAATCTATAGTACCCCGACATCATTGTCGTCAACTGCCCATAAACATTCCGGAACAACGCTAAACTCAGGAGGCAATGGACCAATCAGAAACTGAGAATTGGGAAGTTGCTGTGGTGAAACCGTCAGTCGTACTCCATCAGAGGAACAATGTATTACTGCATTCAATTTCTTCAACAGATTTAACCCCAGCAAATTCTCTCCACAGTTCGAAGTCAGAAGGAAGGGACAATGGTCCACGAAGGGACCCAAAGAAACAGACACCGGCGAAGAAACCGGACAAACAATTGGTATACCAGAAAACCCTACAGAAACATTTGTTTGCCCTGACAGTGGAATGTTTGGAACCCGGGAATGATCAATGGAGCACTTCTGTGCTCCAGTGTCTATCAAAAACTGGTGTTTCCTATTCCCCACTAACAATTCAACGTAGGGACCTTTCTGATTAACGGGAATAGGTGAAGGTTCCAAACCCTGCTTTGGGCAGTCCTAACGAAATAAAATGTCGTCGGAAGGAAGCTCTTCAGAAAGGTAGGCAGCAGAAGGGTGATCAAATATGTTTCTTGCGTCCACACTCGAAGTCTGATTATCCTGTGAAAAAGGTTGCTGAGGATCTTGTGAAAACTGACCTCTATCAGGGCCTCCTGCTCCAGGGCGACCTCTAGGTCGTCTACCCATACTCCCAAACGCATTGTTTGACCTTTGTCAAAGGACGGGGCACTGTGCTCGCCAATGACCTTCCTGGCGGCAATAGGCACATTGATTAATATTCACAGAACCCAAAGGAGCGTTTCCTTTTGGGACATACTGACCTCTGGTCTGTGTCGTACCTCCTCTGGGATTTCTAACAATTTGTTGTAACAATACTTTAGTCTTCAGATCTCCTTTCCTCTTCTCTATGTTCTCCTTTTCATTATTAACACAGTTCTCATAATACTGAGCCATGTGCAAAACTTCAGATTGAGATTTCGCCTGCCAAGCGCTCTCAGAGGACATAATCTGTGACTGGATGTCGGGCAACAATCCACGTACAAATTTGTCCACAAACAACCTTTTCCCAGACTCTGTGCCCAAGTCCTGTCCACTGAAGTCAGAGAATACCACTTTGAATCTATTAAAGAATCCGGTGGCACCTTCAGTTTTTCCTTGAACACAGGCCGTAAGCTTGCCCAAATAATTCTTTTCTCTGGAATTATAGTTTTTAGTTTTGCAACAATTCTATCAGGCAAAGTAAGTATCACCTGAGGCGGTTTCTCACCAGCTGGTCTTTCCCCATCAAACCTAGTCATGTTAGCCCACGTATCTCCCAACCCTGGCACATCGTCTATTGTCTGAACCTGCTTCCATAAATCTACGGGTAGGTGTACAGGGAATAGCAAGTCAATATCACTTAAGGTGAACACAGAGGACTGCAAAACGGACTCTATCTCTTTGTAAAACCCTGTCGGGTTTTTCCTGATATCGGGAATTGATTGTCTAATAGTGTTCACTTCCTGTCGTGAAAACGGGACGTGAACAAATTGCGATACATAATGCGCAGGGATATCCACAGCGGGTGCGCCAGTCCCAGCGTTAGCGGGAATCTCAACCTTTGGGACAAATGTGGGAGGAACCTCTCTCATAGGCAACTGAGATATAGGTAACTCCGACCGCTTACTAAGCAACAGAGCCAGGTCAAGCGCTAAGGCAGTCGAAGAAGTGTCAGGCGAAAAAGCCCTTTTACAAATTCCCAATAACTCTTTAGGACAACTAACCTTCTTCCTTACACATTCTTCCTGCAGGTACTGTACCATTACCTGAATCACCTTCCTTTGCATTTCTACTGTATACTGACTATACGTGTCATATACTTCATCTGGCGGTATCGATGAATCCGAGATCCATCGAATCGCATCTTTGGTACAAATTCGTACTTCCTCAGGTGCCGATCTACGACACGGAAGGAACCGTTTCTGCACATACATACTGTTGTCTTCATCATCCTCATCTCGTGATTTCTCAAAGTCCCTCCTATACTCAAACAATCTTTCAACATGACCATGTACTTTCTCCTCTGTGTCCCTCGAAAGTGCTAAAGCATTTAGATCCCTCATCCCTTGTGGGAGATCCGAATTTTGTAATCTACCCCACATCACACATAAATGAGTCCCCAAACCTTCGATAAAAACATTTTTCTCGGGAAAACTGTTCGCATTTGATAATGTGGAAAAAACGTTAACTTGATCACCTTTCTCCATACAGTGCTTAGCCCATGCAAATAATTCTTGTTTCTTGTCTGCAGAAACAGTATTACGAGTGACAATCTTTGACCCCGCACCCTGATCAACTTCAGTCAATACAGAACCACTCGGGAGCGGGGGTGCAGGCAAATTCAATAAGGGTGCAACTATCTGCACAGGAGGAAGGGGTGGTGCGATAGGTGGAGGAACAACAACTAGAGGAATAGGAACAATAGGTTGTACAGGGGGAAAAGGAATAACAGCAGGAACAACAGCAGGAATGGGCAGAACACCCGGGAGAGGATCGTATGGAGGTGGCGCAGAGGCACCAGGCCTGCGTTCGTTTAACAATTTTTCAATAAATTCTTCAGAAACATGGAAATCTTTAGAGGGATACATTTTCTGGATTCTGAGTGAAAAAGCCCTATCCATATTTTTAACTGACTCTGAATGTTTTTCCTTATCATATAACAACGCCTTTTCGGCATTTGTTTTATGATGGCGTGCATGTTTATCCCTACTTTTAAGCTGCTGCAATGCTTCTTTTTTCCAATTCTGCAAAACATCAAATGCTGCAGGTCTGGCCTTCTTTTTTAGCAAGACCGACTCTAGGTATTCAATACGGGGGATCTCAAAACTACCATTGATTGGCCACTGAAATTCGGAGGCATGTCTGGTTTGTCTGTGCCAAATTTCATTAAATACTATACTTCCAATGCCATACTTACAGTACATAGTACATGCCGGCAACCCCTCCTGTGGTGCCGGGCAGCTAAATTCCAAAGATTGTCGATCGCTGCGGAACAGAGCCCTAAAGCAGCTAGACAATTTCCCAGGCATTTCACAAAAAATTGGTGTTACCTGGTCAATAATTGTGTCTGCAGATACAATACGCCAAATTCAAATTGTCAGGGTTAAATTAAGAGCCGGGTCACGACTGCACCTGACCAAACCTAAGGAGGACCGTACGGTTTACCAAGGAACTTACCTAACAAATTTTACCTTGTGTTTGGTGGTTTTTGACAAATCTGCCCGCCTCACAAATGGACCCTCGTCAAGATGCCGTGTCAGACCACACGACTCTCGTCCAAGGATCGCATCGTACAGCGCTGCCGAGGTATCGTGTCTCGTTCGGTCGGGCCCACAGTATCATACCGTCCGATCCCGGTTCGATAGTCTGCGTCAACCTTCAATGATCCGGCATCAATCTTGAGGGTCCCTATTCGGGGGCCAACTGTGAAACCATATAAATAATATGAGGCCGGGAAGCCCAAAAGAAACACACCAACACAGGTTACAAAGAACATACAAGTGCTTTATTTAAAAGCTACAACAGTTACCAAAGTCAATTGACAAACGGATAGCTATTCGGCTCTCAGAGTAACGTAACGAACTTCAACCAAGGTTCGATGCATTAGTAAAAGAGACCGTACATTGGAATACTTGGGCTTTTTATATTCTTTATCCAGCCCTTGGCCAACCCCCTCGCAGGTTAACCATTCTAGGGATCGGTCCTATGGGTTCCTAGCCAGGTCAATCCTATAATATATGCATTTTGATTAGTTTCGCTGATATAGTTGTACATTTACACATAGGTCAGCAATAGGACACGGTCTCAGTTCGCGACCCCGACAAGTGGCCTGCAGGCATATTAATTATTCGTGTGTACGGAGGTCACAATGACCAGAATTTTACTCAGAATGTCATTCGGCCTCCATTTTGATGTTCAGGGTGACTTCCATATTACAAGAGAACCTAAAATGGCGGCTTAATCCAAGATGGCGACTTACATTACTTTCTCTAAGGTCAAGACCTTGCCGCGGAGTTTGTTCGCATATGATGTTTTAGACAACTTGGCGTAGGCCAATACACATACAATTGCTGCGATAGGAGTCATAATATTGTTTCAATTCCGACAGTAAGCCTACTGGCACTGTTGTTACCGGACCGGCACAGTACGACTCTGCAGTCCCCATTCCCAATGAGTCCTATGGGACTCAAATGGGAATGGGGATTTCAATTACCGGCGCCTGACTTCCCGGAACACTGGGGTTGTAATCCCCTGGTGTTTCCGTCAAGCCAGGCACCGGTAAAATTCACAAGTCTGGCGGCAACCTGCCTGTTTTACTGGCACGGTTATCGCCGGACTTGTGATGAGGCCCATTGTTCGCGTCTGTGTTCAAGGAGTAGAGAATATCTTCAAATGCAAATAGATGTGTACCGCCTAAATCTCAATCCCACAATAAACTTTTGATTTTGTGTCCTCTTCCTTATTTCATGCGTTCTTTGCCGCATATCCATCCATTTTTAATAATTAACTTTGCAATGCATCTTTTCATGCGTTGCTTTGCTAATTTTAGCATTGGGAAATTTACTGAGAAACAAGTGCATGGTTTCAATTGGACTACAAAATGGCCCTCATTCCGAGTATGGTGGTAGTCATGGCGCTTTTTGCGCCATGACTGCCTCCCATACCGGTGCCGACTCCGGTTTGGTTCAATGGGGACTTACCGGTCCATTCCGACCCTGGAGGGACAGGTAAGTTCCAATTTACCAAACCATTCCCCATTCCCATTGAGCCCCTATAGGGCTCAATGGGAATGGGGAGGGCGCAAATAACGGGCCGGCGTATGCCAAGCCCGTTATTTGCGCCCAAGTCCCTTAACGGGTCCCGTCCTTAACACCTGGTCAAACCAGGTGTTAAGGAAGGGACCTGCTAAGGGACCTCGTAGTAGGGCGGTAAGGGATTACCGGCACCGGTCTCCTTACTGGTGCCCAGTATCCCTTACCGCCCTACTCGGAATGAGGGCCAATGTCTCCTATTCAACAGAAATGGATCGATTGTGCCACAAAATGTCTCCTATTTAAACTCAAACAGTGGCAAATAGTCATTTGAATACTGCACACATGTTTTAAGTGTTCCTTTAGTGTGAGTAAGGAATGTGCAGTGGTAATGGTCAAAACATGTGGTATTGTATCAAACATCACTTTATCACCTTTGCCTCCTCCCTATACAGAAAACAATATTGAGAATAGGAGATGGAACAGATTAGACTAAGAGGTGGCTTTTGTAATTGACAGACTCCCTGATTGTCCTATAGTCCGGTCATCGCAGGCCATAAGTGAAAGAGAAAGGGGGGAAAACACTATGTAAAGCACTCTTCTGGTTCCTGAAGCTAGATTTCCTTTCAAATACCCACAATATAAAAAGAAATAGAACTAAAGAGGCACCTTTCAGCCTTTTAGCACACCGTCTACATGCTGTTCCCCAGCCACTGTACTTAAAGAATGAATGATATAACTTCAGAATCTCAAATCTCACCGACCCCATAAATTTAGCCATTAGACTCCTTCTATATGTTGTTCAAAGACATTTTTTATTTAGTTTGTCCTATTGGTGTTGTTACTTCATACCAATGGGTGGATCGTGAATGAATCAGTGATTTCAGTTGTGTGACATACTGTTGTTCAGTCCAGGGTTAAGGTTGGATTGTATTTGGCTCCCGAGTTATTTGGCTTGACTTTTTATTCCCGCTTGTTAAAATGGAGCAAAGAATAACAAGCTGATGCATGATGGCAATATTATAGGCCTGGTAGTACAAAGGGTGCAAAGCACATTGTGTACACATATTTTTAAAGCATATGTTAATAAATGCCATGATAAGTTTTCATACAAATAAGTATTATGCACAGCTTATACCATATGTTCTAAAAGAGAAATGCTCTTTATTAGTATTATTTATTTTATTGCTCACCCATCCGCCAGCTAAAAACATTATGAGGGGTACAGAAATGTGACGGACTGGAGAACAGCCTAGATACAAGGGAAGTACATGGTGGATCCTCCCTGTTAAGTTAAGGGGAGGGAGCAGCAAAGCGGAACATGAACAGTGCATAAGAGGAGCAAATATGTAAGGCTGAAATGATTGGTGGGTGCTGCAGGATGAATTAGCCCTTCTATGGAATGCTGCATTATTACTATAATGTACCAACTAATGCCATAGGCTCAGAAGAAGAGTTATGTACACACAACTTCACAACATAAGGAACGTAACCTTCAATCTTAGCTAAAGAAGGGTCAGTTCCAGATTGTGGAGTCCTGCACATGAAACTTTCTGCCAACAAATCATCAGTTTTCTTCAAAGGAAATATTGTTTGAGACTTAAATATAGTGAGAAACAAAATGTATTCCACCTTACATTGCCCCTGTATTCTATTGGGAACCAGCACCCTGTAACACTTCCACACCAGCCTCTCCTGGGACATAGCATGGAAAAGGCTGAACGAAAAATTGGATTTGTTCTAGGGATTTCTATACTCACTTCAGGAGAATTGGTTAGTGCATGGAACCAGCATCATTTAGGCATCAGGTCTCCCATGGTCTCTGATCCTTCTAGATACAGGAGAAATCTGCAGCTACTTGCTTCAATCTCCCTCCTGGACAAGACTCCTCATCTTCAGATATTCCATGCTCATCACGCCTCCAAAAAGGCAGGCAGCTTATTGTAAATCATAATCCAAACCTGGCAGTCAGAGAGAGAGAATGTTTCTCATCTGTTCTTGCCTCATGTGTCCTCTTGTATTCCGATGTGACATCCCATTTTCTGATTGGATAAGAATGTCCATTGGCTTGTTAAATAAACAGGCACTCCCTTGCATCTCCATTGAATGATTAGAATGTCTATACTTGTGACTGAAAATGGTGGGGACCCAATCTGCTCTTAATATTCTTGACTGCAGAATGATTTCTATTCTATAATTTCTTATAGCAAGCTGCTTTATTAATATTGTACAAATTGTTGCAATCCCCATGACGACCCACAAGTCTACATATGCAGCATACATTTGCGCTGTACATTTTCATAAAGCTATTCATATTTTTCGTTTGAACATTTTTTAATAATCCTATGCAATTCATTTTGGACCCAGGCCTGTTTCCAATGTTATAAGCCACACCATTACACCATTTTACCTGGCTTCAGATAATGCCACATATTAATTCATTGCCTTCGATCTGTACTGTGGAGCACAGCTTTCTAATCAGCTCTTTGTGAAGCTATAATAAATGATTAATGTTGAGTAACATGACAAGTCTCCTTTGTTCTATTTGCATTAACTTTAAGATGGCTGGCTTTATCACCAGGAAAGGTTGAAGAGGTGACAGCCAGTGGAAACATGTGTGTATGCACTCTACAAATTGAAATAAATGAATACAAAATATGAAGTAGGCATTAAAAAGGGAACATGTTCCAAACATCTGACCAATTTAGATGGCAATTTCCATACACACTGTAAATCTCCCAGTTGTCAGACTTTTATATTTTATTTTTCAAGGATTTATTTTCAAAATGTGTTGCAAAGATGTGGGCCAGATTGATTGGGGTTGAAATATGGATCAGTTGAAGGCAGCACAATATAGTTGTGTTGAAATGAATACAAATGTTTTTCAAAACAATATAAACCATTGCTTTTCTATTAACTTACATTGCAAGATAATATCTAAAGTCCACCATTGTATTATAAGCTTTATATCACAACCTGCCAGCTGTGGGGAAAATGAATGCACTGTTAAATTAGAGAACATTATTGACAAATTGAGTATTTTAATACAAATAGTTTGTTTTATTTTATTTTATTAGGTACAGCAGGGGAATTGCATTTGTTCAAATTGAAGATATCTGTAGTACAGGTCATGTTCCATGATTTGTAAGGAATGAACATATCGTGTTATGCATCTCTCCAATACTTTGATATTTTACACTGCTGTCAGTCCTATATTTTCAGAGCAGCAGGCACAGTTCAGTCTTTGGGTGTAAGGAATTCAAGGGTTATTGTTGTAACTGAAATACTTTAGTTTGTGGCACTATCCATTAAATGTGTTGAGTTTTGTCTCCCAGGCATGCCAGTGAACACCTGCATCCCTAGGTGTAAGCTTTGACAATAGAATGAATATGTTGCAAGTGAAGCAGAAATAGGCCCTATTCCAGCACCTCTCTCCTTTTAATTCAGGCAGTTTTCACTGCCTTTGACTCTCCCCAAAGATCTGCCTGCACCCCCTCAGGACCAAAGACAGAGGAGATGAGGTTGTTCCAGAAAGGATAGCATACATTTTGTTTGCAGGTGTCAATGAAAAAGTTATCTCAGATAGAATAGTAATGTACACATCTTCTTCCCACTTGGTCTGATATTCCCACATGGCAACACTGTACCTTCCTTCTCGGGATCGTGGGATATTCAGAACCCCACCTCCTATCTCATTGAGGTGAGGAGTTTTTACAAAATGTCTTCTATTCTCTCTCCTTTTTCCTGCTTTCATCTGAGAATCTGGAAGAAACAGTGCTTAATTATTACAAGAGAGTGTTAGAAAGGTTAATTTAGCATGACATAATAATATAATTTCCATTTTACATTGGCTTAATGCTTCCTAACTCCTACCTTAATCTCTACATCAAATTCCATAAATATGGCTGCGCATATACATGTAATTTTGTTTTCAGAATTATTACAAAAAGTCACCCTTTCTTCTAAACCACCATACTTTCCATTTTACACAGATTCCTTTTTATTTAGACGTTGTCCCACTCAGATTGATTCATCAACCAGAAAGAGAATGTTTCAGGGATGAAAGTTCTTCAGTTGGTTCACATGGATCCAGCATACCTCTGTCTGTCTACCTTTTGAAAACTTTAATCTATAGGCAGCTGAAGAGTTTTTTTGTGATCTCTAAAACCATTGGAAATTATGGAGAGCAGCTCAATCACCTACCTCATACTCCTTTTTGAGATGTTCGAAGATCATGGTAGGTCTTCATACTTACTTCAACCTTTTCCAAATTCCTCTGTGGATACACAAAAGCATGTTGGTGATGCGTCTGCTGGTTTCCACATATTCATTAGTGGTAGAGGCTTTGATCAACATGTTTTGATGTGAAATTGTTCTACTAGTCATACATTCAAAAGCAGACATCTTAGTCACAGAAGTAAGGGTAGATCTCAGAGTCATTAGGAGAAGTGGTAATCACGAGTCGCAACTGGGCCCAGAATCCCACATCCCAGTTAATACCTCAAAGGTTATATTACTACTCCAGTTGGATTCAATATTTTCAGGGAAGAAGAATAACATAACGATGTGGTTGATCAACAGCATAGCTGCAGTCTCTTATTTTCAATTCAAGACAGGGAGGCAGACTATCCGATTTGTATAGAGACAAAAAAAGTTCAACATATGCTTGTTGTCTTATGTGGAACAAATCACTGGACCAAGAAAGTCTAACTGAAGATCAGCCATGGTAATGTCATTCGTCTCTTTTGAAGAGGAGCACATTGAGTGGAAGAACTTAGTTGTAACATAGAACACACCAGACACTCTTTAAAATAAAAATGTAAGTCATGTCCCATGTGTGGCCAGTAGGAGACCTCATGTAGAATGTCCACTGTTCTTCTAAATCCCGATGAACAGATGACACTGCATCATGTGCTTGATTTAACTTTATGCTTCAAAATAAGTCATTGATCATGACCATGTCAGTGTTTTTTTTTTAACCAAAACACCATCCTGAATTTTGAAAATGTTATAGAATGTATGTAAAACTCAAAGTTCTTCCTTTCACTGGCAATCTACTTCAGTTAAGGGAAGAATTCTGGATCTTCTAAATAATTATACATTTTTCCTATAATTGGGTCTTCCGTTTGGTCTTTCATTAAATCTTGCTCTGGAGCATCTCTACTCCATTACAGAGTAGAAAGCTTACATAAGTTTGAGTTTGCGATTGAGTTGCTTCTATTATATGTTTTTCTACAAGGGCATGTTGATATCAATGTATTCACCTTGGATTGCTCTGATTTTGACCAGTTGGTCAGCAAAATTATTTCGTCTTTTATCAGGATCTTCAAACCTTGAGCGACCCTTTATCTTTTTCCAAAACAGGTTCATATTGTTTGAATTAAATTACAGTGTTTCAAGGGTTTCTTGTTTGCACAAAGCGTACCTTTGGATTTCCAGTTGACTACGTGCTCAACAAATACATTTACATGAAGTTATGATGCAGACTAAAGACCATGTTGTTCCCAAGATAGGTTTTCTTTTGATCTGGAAGGTAGATATTGTCTTTGATGAGCTAGCACCTTGATGCCTCCTCCGAAGTCAGTAATGTGCTCTACAGATATAATACCACGCCAAAACCATTGAAAAATAGTCTAAATTGGTTATGATTAGAGTTGGTAATTAACAGCAGTAAGGACATGTTTTATATATTAAATGTGATTGCAACAGGTAATCAGATTCTGCTTGCATAAGAGATTGCTTTGTAAAACTGGTCATGCTTCTGATATAAAACCATGGTTAAACCTGTGTCCCAAAATCATTTTTCTCATTTTTCTCCTATGCCTTATCGACAAGCCTGCATGTACCATGGAGGTTACATACTCAGAGTCAGAGTGAATAGTGACCACCTTCCCTATGCTCGTCTCCAACACATCTATGAATTTTACTGTGTGACGCTTGCACAGAATAATGTGAAGGCAACCATTCCTTCATCTGGACCTCGTATTCCCCATCCACAAGGCCCACAACTGCCACACCCATTATGTCTTTCACCAGTCTCTTGATTAATTGTCGAGGAACCTTCAACAAAGAGTACCTCACCTCCCTCCAGGAAGTCCTTCTTAACATGTGTCTTCTCTTCTCCTTCTCCTTCATAAATCACACAGTCATGGGCAATATCATCAGGTTAAGCTGGTTTAACTACAGATGTCACAGGGTTGACTATGTGACACCTTACTAAATGTATGTAAGCATTTGATAGAATACCTTCTTAGCCGGAAGCTCTCTGTATTGTACGAGTCGATTTGGACTTTTCCAAAATTGCAAAAACTGTACGCTTCACATACAGTGTCACCAAGCAACCCATAAGACTTTTATATCACAAAAGCTGCTTTTGGTAGAGCTTGCTCATGTGAAAACTGGCCCTGCATAACTGGGTCTAAGAGTCCACTGTAATAAGCCAAGGCTTTATGGCCCAATGATGTGTTCTTCCCATCTGAATGTGAGAATAAATAGAATGGCTTTTTGTAATCTGAGGTCGGCAAGACTGGAGCATTACTGATCGCAGCCTTGAGCTCCTGAAAACAAGTCACCATTTCTTCTGACCATTCAATTGGACCTGTCAACTTCTGTACTTCCTTAAGTCCTTGCAGTAAGGGCCTTGTGTAGCTAGAGAAGTCAGAGATCCATAATCTACAATAGTTACAGAGTCCCAGGAACTGCTGCTTCTGTCTCACAGTAACTGGCTGGGGAGTATTCTGAATTGCAATGGTTCTCTTAGGTATCAGCTTTCTTCCTGCAGTTGATAATACTGGCCCCAAATATACTATCTCTTTCTGGCAGTATTGCATTTTTTCTTTGTCCACTTTGTTCCTCTTCTCCGCAAGCAGGGAAATGAGTGTTATTGAATCACCTGGACACTGCTCTTCTTTAATGCTACAAACTAGTAAATCATCCACATACTGGACTACTGTACTGGCACATGTAAAGTTTACAATTCCATTTGAACCACCCTGTTGAAGATACTTACAGATTCACAGAGAATGGTAGCGGAATAGGGCACCACCGGAAACTCTTCCTCAACAATGTTATTCAAATTGCACAAATTCAGAACCATCCTCCAACTGGACTCCTTTGCTTTCTTCACAGGATAGATTGTAATTCAAATGTGTTCTTTATAACGAGCTTAATACCCAGAGGTTTCGAAGCGTGCACCTGGGGATCGAACATGTGTTGCTCTGTACTGTCTTGCTTCCAAGACGAGAGCGTTGTCACTGAGCTATCCTCCCGAGACTAATACGATGACTGCAGTACATGGTGACACGGAAGGTTGTGTTAAGCCTTGCTTCCACAATGTCATAATGATCTTATTAACTCCTTGGTCTCTGTAGACATGGTGTACTGTCTCAACTGTGGCAATATTGCACCATGTTTCAATTTTATCTGAACTGCACAAACACTCTTTATGAACCCCACATCATGAGGATTGCTGGTCCAAAAATGACCTGGCACCTTCTCCAAATCATCCTTCCAATATGGTGATTTAGTTCTAATAACAAACATAGTCTGTGGTAGCTCCATATGCTGTATCATTATCTGGCAAAGCAGCCCAATGTCAAAAATCATCTCACCTGTGTCTTCGGCATCCTTGAACAATTGTTCATCCGACAACTGTGACACAACAGCCCAGAATAAAAATTCAATTGGTATCCGCCATGTCCGTTCTTTGATCCCAGGGACCCAACCCAACACAACCTTCACTTCATAAAAGAACAACGCCGAATTTACAGGTACCCCCCTTATCATGCTGTCATTATAATACACATGCAAAGCAGTGATGCTGAATGTGTTTTTACTGTGCATACGGTGGGAACTAAAATGCTGAAACCCAAAATACTGAACAAAGGAAGCAGGGTTTGCAGGGCTGTTCCAAGTCCCCCTTGAATGGGAGAATGAGATCAGGGGTTGCAGGGGTGTCCCCCACTACCATTACATGGATAGCGGCTGGGAAAAAAAGAATGAAAGACAAAAAATTAAAGGGACCCTGCGACAGGAGTTAATGACAATAAAGGGATCAGGAACTGATGTCAAAGGGAGCTGTGCAAGGGGAGACACAGGAATAATGGAATGTGCGCAGCGGGGAGGAGATATGGGTAAAAGAGTGAGCAGGTATGTGGGATGCAGGAAAGAGTGATCTATGGGATTACTGAGCACCTCGAATTTTGGATTCAACATTTTTGAATACCAAAATACAGGGCACGCAGTGATTACATAGAAACGTTCAATTTAGTAAGGAGGTCTCTGCCCAAGAGATTTGCCGGGTAATCTGTGCAATACAATAATGGAGCAGATACATTTTGTGTACCTTCCTTAATACGTAGATCCTCTTTATTAGGAGCCAACAGAATAGCCCCAGAGAATCCCTTTGTGTCCATAGTTTTGGCTGATGAAGGGAACTTACCTTCCTTGATGCAAGATTTCGTAGCCCTTGTATCAATCATGAATGAAAAGGTTTGATCACTGTTACGCTCACCTGATTTCCACGGGGGGCGTCGATCTGGACTGACCCGCTGTTGCTTCCACCAGAGTAACACGTAGAGCCGAGATGACAGACTGGACAGACCCACTTAGCTTCGTTTGTTAGACTCGTACGAATATCTTTCTGAAGATTTGGAAAGATGAGCTCTCCATCCTGCGTCGAGCGCAGGGGCGCGTAGACGACCAGTTACTTCACTGGCGTGGAGGAATTGGTGAGTTCCAGTATTGACTCTAAGTCCAATTGTTCGTAAGAGTTCAAAAGTCTGATCTTCACTCTGCCAGATTCCTTGCAGGTTGCGGATTTAAACTACCAGAAGAGTTCCAAGTGGCAATTGGTAAGATCCTGGTGAGTCTATTGTGGTTCTCCACTTTGGGGCTGGGGTACAGCGATGATGCAGAATTAACTGCGCCGACCCGAAATGAGGTGAGTACCCCCCTGTGGTAAATCAGGTAAGTCTTTGGGGTTAGGTTGTATTGTCCTTGTTTTTTCCCCTTAGGGGCTGGGGTGCGGCGGTGATGCGGAATTGACTGTGCCGACCCGAGATGAGGTGAGTACCCCCCTGTGGTAATCAGGTAAGTCTTTGGGGGTGATTTGTATTGTCCTTGTTTTCCCCTTAGGAGCCGGGGTGCGGCAGTGATGCAGAATTGACTACGCCGAGTTGAGGTGAGTACCCGCCTGTGGTAAATCAGGTAAGTCTTTGGGGGTGGTTTGTATTGCCCTTGCTCACCTATCTGTTCTTGTCTCCCCCAGGTGTTGAAGAATGGCCTGGAGATGCTGGATTCGCGATGGAGTAAAGGAATGCAGCCCCGGTTGGTGAGTTCAGTGCGGCTCTGCGAGGTGCGTGGCAATGTACCTGAGAAGGCTTCTCTCTTCCAGATCGACGATGTGCTGGATCAAGGATTCAGGTAAGGGTTTTGTTCTGACCTCTTCTCCTTCTCCTTTTCTTGTTCCAGGTGTTCCAGGGCTGAAGCGGGCGTGGCTGAAGACTGGAGCTGCTGAAGACACAGTGAGCGTTACGCTGCAGCAAGCAGAATAACGCGAAGCACGTGTGGCTGTCCGGGTGTGGCTTAAATAGCCTTGGAAGAAGTCCCAGGTAAGTATTCTTCCACAGCCCCACCCGAGAGGAAAGGAGTCCCTGAGGTAAAGTAGTCCCTTTAAGCCTCATTTGGCTTGTGGCTTCGTGCAGCATGGTCTGCATCAGGTAGGTATGCAGCATGGTCTGCAACAGGTAAGATTCATGTAATGAGCCTGGCGCCCATGGCGCCAGGACTGACTTTATTCTTATGAGCCTGGCGCCATAGGCACCAGGCCTGTAGCCAAAGAGCCCCTAACTGGGGTTTTTGGGCATGCTTCAAGTGGCATGATGCCTGCTTCGGGGGTTGCTGGGCCTGGTCTGGCTTTCCGTGGACAGGCATCATGACAATCACCTACCGTTACACCTATCTGGAGTGCATCTTCTGGATTGGCAGTAACAGACAGGACTGGATACATTAGTGATCTCTTTGGCTGCCCTAATCCGGATACATGTTAGAACCTGGTAGCGGGAAATGAATCCCTCCAAAAACACTTGCTCAGGTATAATGAGTTCCTTGGGGTTTTTGCATATCTGAACCAGTCCCTGTGCTGGCACAATTGGCTGAAACATGTAGGTCTGTTCAGCTTCAGATGTTGGGTTCTGTCCAATGCATACCTGCTCTGATTGAACAGCTAATTGTTTCTGAACAAGCTTTGCATCTACCTTTTGTGCCTGTTCAGTACTCTCCCCTATCCTTTGCCTGTCTTCTTTTACAAAAATGCACAATGTGCGCCTACATTTAAAGCTAACTATTGGCCTCCATTCATATCATCTTATCCAAATCCTGCTGAACTTCTTTGGGTAGTCTATGTGGTAGAAAATAGCTACATTTTTATCCCATGCTTCTGTTTCTGCTCTCCACATTTCCTGAATTAACTGAATATGTTCGACAGAGTCATCATCTAACGTCATCATCTAGCCAGAATCAAATGTATGTCTGGCGCATAAGGATACATAACTCTCAGGGCCCCCCATACATCTGCCCTAAAATTATTGAAGGGTGCCCTGTTGTGGTGTTTCTAACTAACTGCACTCCTGGATAACATACTTGCCTCCCAAGTTTGCCTGATTGTCCCCCCATTAAAGCTGTAAAAAAACTGCATGTGTCCCCTATGGCCAACATAACACTGGAAGTCTGTTTTTACAATGCATAAATCCACTTTCCTTCCCCTACAGATAGCGAGAGCTGTCTTCATCAAATGATTCAGGTCCATGTAACTTAATTTGCTTTTCATTGTCCCTTCTGGAGCAAAGGAAATTGAGTAGCTCTCATTTTTACTGGGGCATTCCATGTCTTTCCATTACTTCATACTACAGCCACACGAGCACCATGGTGTGTCCTAACACCCCATGGTGTGCTTTACATAGCCGCTGCTGCGACTATAGTGGGAAGTGGGGCTGCTGCACCCTGTTCTCCCTGCTTGGTATCTGATTCCCATTCCTCCTCCTCCTTCTCTTCTCCTGCTATGCCATCCCTTGGCCTTTCCACAGGCACAGAATCATAATCGATGCTACCATGGTATGCCAGTTCCCATTCCATCTGTTCAAATCCTGTACCTAAAGCAACAATTTCCTCTGCAAGTTCCATGTGAACATGTTTGACAACTGCCCTATCAATCCCAATGAAGACCTGCCATACTTCCACCTCTCTCCTCCTACATCTGCTACCTGTTTATTCCCTTCATCCTTTTCTTTGTTTCTTTGCTGCCGCAACAGCACTACCTCCACCTCCGTTAATCTCAATGCTTCTTCCAAATTCCTCTGCTCTTGATTATCCAATATCATTCACAAGCTATAGTAATTAAGTGTTAGAAAAGGGACGCAGTGCTCCCCTAAATTATGGTTTATATTGATAGTTTTTAACTATATAAAGCACTATTTCAAAGGGGCATCCACTACAGCAGCAATGGTCTGGACATTGGAACACTACAACCAACCAATGTATATAACAGTATTAAGAAAAAGGGTCCATACACAGTTGCACTAGGGATCAATGTTATAGCATGACAATAATCAAATCCTAAATTGAGCAACAATCAAAACCGAATACTTGGTACATCAATAATCAAATACTGAATTGTACAGCAATCAATTGGCATACCCTACAAAAAGTAAGCAACAGTCAAATAGCCATGACTAAAGATACCTTCAATAGCATAGCTGAGCAAATCCCACAACTGGGAAGGAAAACTTCACATTGACAAAACAATCCAACAGTAACTCATTGGGCAGCATGTGCCAATGTTTCGCCCACATGGGCCTTGTCTGGGCAATGTACAAGGATTGGTGAAAAAATAAAAAAATAAAAAAACAAAATTATATCTTGCTTGTTTCTTCACAGATAGTTTTGGCATACTTATGCTTGTTACACACTAAGGCCCTCATTACGACCCTGGCGGAAATCGAAAAACGATGGCGGAAATGCAATACCGCCATCGAATAGCGCTCGGTGCGATTATGACCCGTCACCGTAAAGTACTATGCCATTAGCGACACCGTAGTGAACGCCAACGCTAACTGCACCAAGTACACGCACGCGCGCCATGCGAAACCGTAATTACCACCATGGCGCAACGGTACGCGAATTCTGACCCTAGCGGACATTTACCTAACGCCATCAAGCATGGCGGAAAGTACCATTCCGCCATGGTGAGAAGTATGGCATCGCGAACCAACCGTAAATGGCCCTACTGAGTGCCTGTACACCACTCCCTGGCCACATTGCACAACTCCTCGTAGGTGCAATGAAGTCACACAATGCAACCAGTGAAATGTACAAGTCACCCATGCATGCCAACGAACAAATGAATGTAGGGGCTCCAAGTGCCTTGTGAGTGGCCATCCATATTTGCCATGTCACCATTGCCGTACTGATGCAGCACAGGCATGTGAAGGTTCAAGTACAGCAACATGAACTGAAATATGAGACAAACAAAAACAGGCCCCCCATCGCTTGACATCAGTGTAAGGCAACATTCAAAGCAGTATCCTGAGTGAGACTGCACCAGCCCTGTACTCCTGCCAGTAA
This sequence comes from Ambystoma mexicanum, assembly GCF_040938575.1. Lineage (NCBI taxonomy): Eukaryota > Metazoa > Chordata > Amphibia > Caudata > Ambystomatidae > Ambystoma > Ambystoma mexicanum. Next base: position 1,064,582,391 of record NC_090933.1, on the reverse strand, counting down.
ACAAACCAACCATCAGCATAAGCATGTACCACACAAGTTGGCAGAGTGACTGAGCAGCCAGGCTCATCTCAAGAGGGGCCAATGGGAGCTGCAGGGCACAGATGGCACGAATACAGAAGCTATTCCAATGGACATGACCTCAGTCTCCCTCCAAGAAACGCACGCAAACACAGGCACCTGTGACCAGCCATATTCTGATAATCACATCATTCCACCAATCCACCTGGCTGACCGGCATCTGTTACACAAAAGCTAATCCCCCGCCCCTGAGCATGACATCATTAAAACAGTCATAATGGCAGCCCCTATCCCTGACCTCACTGGGCTTCGTAGGCAAACGCGCCCAGTACAGTACCACGCAACTATACTCAGAAGCCGGAACCCAATGCAGATCTTCTCACAATACATCGCCCCACAAATAGGAATATGCTACATTACTTGCAAAGAAGAACGCTACACGGTTAATATCAGAATAGAAATTTAATGCACAACAAAATCACCAAGCCCATACAGCTATTAGGTCATGAACTCCAAAATATATTTCATTATTGTGGTCTGCATCCGCAATAAATGACCAGCTTCTTCTTGTGTGACGCCCTGTACCTTCATGGTACACAGGGGCTACATTCACGTTCAAAAAGGCAACATGGAAGCGCCTAGAACCGCAGGGCCGTCCCATTAGGTAGGCACTAGTCCAGCTGAAAGGTCGATATGTTGCTCCTAGCCACTAGTACTGCGTAAGGGCATGTGGCCCATTGGCGATCGTCCCATAAGATCGTAATGGTGCTCCACTGATTAACACGAAGCAGCAGGTGTCGGGAGTAAAAGCCATCTGCAGGAGTGGCATACAGATGGCAGCGGCAAAAGGGGAGGAGATACCTGTCACCCAAATGAAATGAATAAGAATAGTATGGGCATCAGAACTTCATTTGATTTACTCACTTCAATGATCACACTAAATCCACAGCCATATGCATGCTAGCCCACTCAAAAGGATTATTCCTGCCCAAAAATCACTTGCGAATCATAACTATATAAATCTTGGTGAAAACACTATTACAAACGAGTGTTTGTGTGCATGCGTCTGTTAAAACAGAATCCATTAGATGGGATTAGTAACGTGCATAGACACAAGTGTTTGAATGCGCGTCGAGACAGGGAGGGTTCAACAAGGGCAGATAGACGATGGTCCCACTATGGCAGCCCTGCATCACATAGCGCAGGGGAAGTGGATAGATTCCAAAAACCCATGTACATGGCAAACTCTCCATTAAATCATCTGTCCATGCATCCATACATCATTCCCTCATCCCGGTATGAAAACGCCTGATTATTTACTCACATAACATGTGAAATTTCCATTGAGTCTGTGCGCAATGCAGTCTGCAAAATCCACTGTGCTCCAGCCCGGAATTCCAGTGTTGTGAAGTAACATGTATTTGGGAACGTCCGGCCTTATCGTCCACTACGCTTTTGCGCATCCCATACTATTCATATCAATCATTGCATTCTCGCCATGGCCCCTGTCCAAAGGACATTAAACAATAGAACTTTATATCTGCAGTCAGACCTGTGGGCGTCTCCTCGTCGCTAGCTGAAAACCGAAAGCGCTGTCCTTCGAATTCCTCATTTACAACATCACGTCGAAAAGGCATCTGTGACCGCTCGAAATCACAAATTCATCCATGTAGTGCGGCAGTGTGTGAAAATGGCAACTGGCTTCACTCACAAATGGGACGCCCCGCCCGTCGGTGAACCTCGGTACAGTGCTGCATGTGGGTCCACCGTTAATCGAGTACTACATTCCACTGACCCTTCACAAGTTTGTTCGCGACTGCAAAGATAGTATGTGAAACAATGGGACCATAGCAGAATGAACATATAAACCAATATTTCACTGCCATCGGGATTAAATACATGATTGTAATAGCAAGATGCCATGCGTCAAATTGCAGCGTTGTGTGCGGGACGTGCTCGCCCAAAGGGGATTGCAGCTTGCACAGGTGGAATGAATCACCACAGGTGGAGGCTATACTGCCTGAAAACACATAAATTGCACACCCAACCCCCTCCCACAACCACACCCACTCCAAAATGCTACCGGCAGGACTAGCGATGTTGGCCCTGGGGGACCTGATAGCACTGCAAGTACTCCAACTTCAAGAAGAAGACGAACACCAACTACTACAACAACCGGCCGCACAGAGGAGACGCAGGAGGAGGAGGAGGGCAAGGCAGGGCCAGCAAGGCCCACCAGCACAGCCACTACCACCACGCAGGCAGCCCGCAATCCCACGCCTCCGAGCTCATCCGTTCAACCTCACTGATGAGCAGATCCACACCCTCTACCGTTTGGACCGGGACACCATAACCGCCATTGTGGACATGACACACGCTGACCTTGTCAGCATGATAGATAGCCCAACCGCCATCCCACCCCTACTGAAGGTGGTGTCTGTACTACACTTCCTGGCCACAGGCACCTACCAGCACACAGTCGGACAGTTGCATGGCATTTCACAGCCACTGTTGTCACGGACACTATTGCAAGTGCTCGATGCCCTCCTGAAGCACGCAGACGACTACATCTCTCTACCACGCTCGGAGCAGGAAATTACGAACACAAAAGTGGGATTCCATGCACTTGCCGGCATACCAGGTTGCATTGGTGCCATCGACTGCACCCATGTGGAATTGGTTGTCCCACATACCATGGAGGCCCAGTACCGCAACCGAAAACAATATCATTCTCTTAATGTACAAATGGGGTGTGACTCCAACAGGATCATTACACATTGTTGTGCCCGATTTCCTGGATCAACCCATGATTCTATGGTCTTGAGGAACTCTACAATACCACGCTACATGGAACGACACGCAGGGAACAGATCCTGGCTACTCGGTGAGTCTCATTTCATGCATGATAATGTGGGGTATGTGATGCGGCAATGACCTGGCAGGAAGTGGGGGGGATGCGTACGTAGCAATGTCATTCCACAAACATCCTTTATTGTCCACATACAGGTGATGCCGGGTATCCACTGAAGAGATGGCTCCTTACACCACTCCGGAACCCACAGAACCAGCATGAGGAGGACTACAACCATGCCCACTCACGTACCCGTGTAGTCATAGAACAGGCATTCGGCCTACTGAAGGGTCGTTTCCGCTGCCTCAGCAGGTCTGGCGGGGCACTCCTGTACCGCCATGAGAAGGTTGCAAAGATGGTCATGGCATGTGTCATGCTACACAACATGTGCGTACGTAGAAATGTGCCCATGCCCCCTGACGCAGAACTGCAAGCACCTGAAGATGGTCATGATGAGGGTGGGGATGTGGCAGCACCTCAAGGAGACCGCGAGGCACAGGAGGGCCGTGAAATTCGTCAGATTATCATAGATTCATGCTTCTAGCACTCACGCCTGGTGGCTGATACATGGACACGGGACTTGTGGCACTGTGTGTGTCTGGAACATGCACAATATGGACTGTACGCCTATAAAGGCCTCGTACACAAAGATCAATGTCCACACATCTCATTGGATGATTGTGAAATGTTTATAGCATATGTGAAATTATGTTACACACCCCATCGACCCGCCACCCAAGTAAGCCCAACACACCCCCTCCACCCTCCTACCTCCCCCCCGAACACCAGTGTCCAAAGATGCTCATTGTCAGTGGGCAGACTTATTGCAAGCCCCCTCTCCGGGTATCAGGGGCACCCCTGCCTGTGGAGCGCAGGTTCCTCCCAGATGTACGTTGGGGGCTGCCCTGGACGGAACTTGCAACGGATGATGTCTCTGCCTGCTCACGTCCATGCATGTCCCTAAGGGTTTGTGAGAGCTCAGTGAGCACACGGCGCACAGCGGCAAGTTCAGCACATACGTCTTTGGACGTCGCATGCAGTTCCCCCCTCAGGCTCTCGGTGCTTCTCTCCATTTGTACTCTCAGGCTCTCGGTGCTTCTCTCCATTTGTACCCTCAGGCTCTCGGTGCTTCTCTCCATTTGTGCCCTTAGTGTCTCTGTACTTCTCTCAATTTCTGCCCTAAGTGTCTCAGTAGATGTTTCTATGGCTGCCTTAGTACCCCCACATTCATCAGCATGCTCCTTGAGGAGCGTGGCCAGTTGCTGCTGTTGCACGATCACCTGGTCGAGGGACTGTTGCCTCTGCTGGGCCATGCCCATTTGCGGTGGTGTCACAGAGGGGCTGATCACCTCATGTTGCCTTGCCACAGGGCTTGTGGGGGATGGCCAGTCGTCGTCTTGTGGGTGCCCCTGCGTGGTATCCTCATGGTGTACGGGATGGAACAAACAGGGGGATTGAGACAGGTCATGGATGGATCCTACATCGACAGCACCGTTTTCTGTGTCGGAGCATGCTGCCATTAATGCAGTGTCACCTATGGTGCTGCTGCCACCAGAAGCAGTGCCTTCTGTGGCATCCATTGGGGGGACCTGTGGTGGTGCTGTTGTGGGCATGCTGGCTGCTGGGGTGCCTGTTGAAGTCCCCTCCTGTGTGCTGCCACTTGATTTGTGCTGCTGCCGTGTCTTGATCCGTGCAGCTGAGGTGGAGGGTCTTTGGCCGTTGGTCTTGGCCCTCTTTGCAGGTGTGCTGGTAGGGGTGTCCTGGAGCTCGTCGTTTGAATCGGACCCTGTGGTGGAGTAAAGGAGGGCGAGCGTTATTAATGGGTCTGTGGAAATTGGAATGGCAATGTATCACATGCATTGGGGTGGTACCTGAGGGTGATTTGGGTCAAGGCCTTGGAGGTGGTTTCATTTTTGTGTGGATTGAGGATGCAGTTGTTTTGCAGCCTGCAGTTAGGGTGTGCATGCTGCACGTGTAGAGGGTGTTTTTAGGATTTTTAATTAATTATTTATTTATTTATTGTGACTTTTAAAGTGCGCTATCAGGCCAATGTATGTGGACGTTGTCCTGGACATGTGTTTCTGTTGCACTATATGGACACATGGTACTTCACATGATTGGACATTGTGGATTTAGCATTGTTTTATTTGGCCCACCTACCTGATTCTTCGGATGTCTGCACTCCTTTCTCCATCCCTCCGACTCCCTCTATACTCTCCATTCCAATGGTGAAGGCACAGATTTCTTCCCAGGGGGTCAACTTGATGGGTGATTCCGATCCTCCCCCGGTAGCTGTGGCAATGTTACGGTTGGCTGATAGTATGCTCCGTACGCGTATCCGCAAGTCGTCCCATCGATTTCTGCATTGCTGTGGGTTGCGGGGTGCGGTCCCCACCGCACTTACCCGCTGTGCCACCAGGGCCCATATAGCCTTCTTGTTCGCAAGTGCCGTCCTGGTCATTTGCGTCGAGAAGACGACGGCAGCATTCTCCTGGAGGGTCTCTGTGAGCATGGTGAGTTCCTCATGGGAGAAGTGGACCTGCCGCTTGCGGTCGCACGCTTTTTTCGCTACTTTTCCCATTTTTGTTGTTTTCACTAGGGTGGATTTCGGGTTGGGATGTGTCTCAGGGTAGGATTTTTAATGGTTGTGTGGGAATTCTGATTTTATAGGTGTACGGCGTGCTGTTTCCCGTTCCGGGACCATGTTTTTACTTCCGTTTCCGTATATTTACGGTCACCGTATTTTCCGATTGCCGCTCATTACGGTGACCGCTATGATGGGTGGCGGAATTGCACCTAGGGCGCCGTACGACGGCGGTGAGGGGCGTTTTGGGGACTTTTCCACCATCGCGGACTTTGCACTTCCGCCATGGCGTAGTGCTCGTGCCCGATGGGTCAGAATTAGCCGCACTTTACTCCGTCGTGCAATGGCGGAAACGCTATTTACGCTATGGCGGTCAGGTCAGTTACTTTCCGCCAGGGTCGTAATGAGGGCCTAAGACAATTTCAAAGTGCTTTGAATTAAAAGATGATTCTCTAATATTTGCAGTCCTCCTTTTAGCACTTATTTCTATAGTCTGATCCGCAGTACTCTGAACCTAACATATATACGGCCAAGCCAAAGACTTGGAGATCGTGAAAGAATGCTCAGGCAGAAGGAGGCCAGACTCATCTGTAGATTACGGAACAAAGTCAGGATACCAAAATGGAAATATTCCTATAAGGAATGTTATAACTGTCTATTACTGTATCTCATGGTGTGCGGACCAATTTGACATTAACAATGGAGAATGTATAGTGAAAGGATCTGGCTTTGATTTTGGCTCTCTGTCCACTGTTGTGGAACTGCACCATAATAAGAATAGGATATTGGTTTGGGAATAGGGCAGCGTGATTCTAAAACAATCGTAATTAGGTCTTATCCCAACAATGTGAGGTAAACTGGGTTTGACTACTGTCACATTGGCTAGGTTAACTGTTTAGAATAATAGTGTGAACCCCAATTCAAGGGCTTCCCCACAAAATGAGTGGTCTAATTTGAACAACTATACTAGGCTCAAATCACAATTTAGGCTTTCACAATTATCTTCAATCGTAGCGTGAACCCCATTTTACGGGTATCACAGGCTTAGATAACTGTCCAAAATAAGAGTGTGAACCCCAATTCAAGGGCTTCAATCACATATTGAGTTGTCTATGTTGAACAACTGTACTAGGCACAAATCATTATTTAGGCTTTCACAATTATCTTTAATAATAGCGTGAACCATTTCACAGGTATCACGCCCCACCAATGGTCAGATTCAATTCATGATGAATGTTATAAGATAAGAGGCTGGGAAACAGACACCAAGCGCACGTTGATCCGTTTTCAATTATGAATGTTACAAGATAAGAGGTTGTTAAATATATACCTAGTACACAGTGACCCCTTTAATTTAATTATACCAACTGATATAAGCTAAGCATCTAGAAAATGGCTGTCCCATGCACAAACACGGGATGACGTCATGACGTTAAACAAGGAATGCCATCATGACGCTATTTACGCGATGATGTCAACAATTAGCACACAATAAATCAAATGCAAGATGGTGACGGTGCTCCAGAAACAAGGCAACTGCCACGTGGAGCCCCCTCAAGTGGAATACCACTGCTAATCAGGTATAGACAGAATGAAGGCTAAACTTTAAATTACTGCAGGGTAATGTGTACAAACCTATACTAGCCAATGTGCTTTATTACATCCTTTAAATTACTGCATTATAATGTGTAAAGAACTATATTAGCCAATGTGCTGTTTTAGATCCTTTCTTTTCAATCCTAACTAGGAGGATCTTTGAAATATTACAGTGAACACTAACCATCAGGATGATTATTTATACCATTAATACTAACTTTAAGGGAAACAACTAGTGATCAAAGGTAATCCCAATGGACCATGCTCCTTGATTCTAATATAGAAACAGGTTGATTATTTGACACTGATCTAATATATGTACACTATGCAGGTTCATATTGCTGCTGAGTAGACTATAGATGCAAGAGCTAACAACAGGACTACACATGAATGTTATTAGGTCAGAACCCATTCTCAATGGTGAAATTGGAAGGTCCGCTGGGACTTAAATCTTCTTGTGTAGTTTTGATCTCAGAATTCAAAGCATTGGACAATGTGGACAGTGAACACTGCAATAGCTTTTATCAGGTGTAGTTGGACTTTTGTGGGCCCAGAGTATTTATCAAACCCAAATCCCCAGATTCTAACTTAAATGTTAGCTCAAAACTGTATGAGTCTTTATTATAAATTCTATAAATGTGAAAGAGACACATGTATGTGTTTTAGACTTTGAAGCAACAAGCCTAATTATGTTCTTTCCTTTCCTTCCTTTTTCGTTTTCCCTCCTGCCCCATTCTTCCCTCTCTTTTCACATATCAGATAACTATCTAGGTTCAGAGTACTGCGGAACAGACTTTAGAAACAAGTGCTAACATGAGGACTGCAAATATTCGCGAATTAGCTTTGAATTCAATGTACTTAGCAAAACTTTTAACTTGTCTTACTGTGTAACAAGCATAAGTGTGCCAAAAATGTAAGGGGAAGAAACAAGCAAGATTGTTTTTTTTTTTAAAGAACTCTGTATCAACAAGCCTTGTAAATTACTTAGGCAGAGCCCAGGTGGCCGAAACATTGGCACGTGCTGTCCAATGAGTTACTATTGGTTTTCTTTGTCTATGTGAATGTTTCTTTCCCAGTTTTGAGATTTTCTCAGCTATGCTATTGAAGGTCTCTTTAGTCATGGCTATTTGACTGTTACTCACTTTAGTAGGTTATGCCAATTGATTGCTGTACAATTCAGTTTTTGATTATTGACATAACAGTGCAACAGTCTCTGGACCCTTTTCTTCATTCGCAACTTATCCTCTATTCTAGTGGTAGGAGGCATGATTCTTACTTTTTCACCCATTCTCAACCCTTCAACTAACCTTTCTGTTAACGGTGTTACTCTTTCTCACTCCTCCACCATTAATCTCTCTGCTAATCTGGAGGAGTTATTCTTCTTTTGCCCCCCATTATCAATCTCTCTGTTGTCCTAACCATTGAAGGAATTACCCTTCCAGGTTCCTCAGTCTCCCATCTTTCAGAGAATCTAGTTGACATTATCCGCCTCCATCTCAAAACGAGTGGAGTAGTCGAAGGGGTTAATGGGGGTTTGAAATCGTGGTCTAATTGCATTACTGCCGCATTTAAGGGCTACCGCCCAATTCGTGATGAGGCCCAGTATCTACTAATATGTCTTGTTGGAAAGTCTTCAGTCAGAAATTGGTGCATACCAGATTCACACATATGTGGAATCATAGAACAAAAGAACACAACCAAGGGAACCTCCCACAGTTCTAGTTCCACCCTTTAGTTTAGTTTAGTTTATTATTTATATAGTGCACCGATAGACCCAGGGGCATCCAAGCGCTTGAGTATGGTTACATTGTAGTGAAAAAGTGGTACAGTCGGATGTTACAGTTTTGGTAAGAATAGGTAAGCATTACATGAGTATGTAGACATTACATACGATGCGAACATTGTGAAAGCAGTTTGCTGATCAAATACATATTGTAAAGGAAAAAAAGGTTGCTGATAATATGTTCATTATTGTAGCTCAAACACAACTTAATATTTACATAATGTTCAGAAAAGCTTTTTCACTTCATCTGAATTCTAAAACATCTTTATACGTCTCTTCCCATTCCTTAAATCTGGCAGGCTGACATTATTGGCCAATGCATTGCGGACAATATAGTCCATCTTCAGTGCAGCCAACTGTCCTCTAGCAGGATTGGTAAAGATATATCAGTGAGACATGTGAGAGAACATGCTCTTCTAGGATGAAATATTTTAGCACAGTGGATATGGGTAAGCAATGGTTTCACTCTAGCTTAATTGTGCAGAAAAGAGTCATGTTAATTTCCCAAAGCGAACACCATAAAATATTCATCCTTTTGTGGCACAATTAAGCTAGAGTGAATCCATTGCTGGTGGAATGTTTGGGGGTTCTAAAAACGCTGCTGTAAGGGCCTGAAATGGTCATCACATCTGGGGCCCAAGCTGCAGTTCGTAGAACAGGCCTTAGATTGGCCGGACAGAGTGGCAACCCGGAGTTGACAAAATGTTCCTAAAGAAGTTTGGGCCCAATCCAATGTAAATGGATGGTGGTTTCACTACGGGGTGCTCCTTCCAAATAGAATACCTTAGTATTATGGTGGAAAAATGCACTGTGCTTGTGACTAAATTTAAGGAGAAGTGAAATTTGATTTCTAATACCAAACATAGCATTTTCTGCCCAAAGAGCGCAGAAGCTGATATGATATTGACAGAATAAGAAAAGAGTATTGTTGTTTTCTGGTGTGAATTACTTCCTATTTTCATTGTACTTACAGCACAGGGTGATTACATTTTACTACCTACAAAATGATGTATTTGTATGCTGTGTAAAACATGGAACAATTTGCAGCTCTGACAATGTAGCATTTTGAAAGCGAGAGTTGCTTAGTCACAGGTTAAGCCAAATAATTTAGACTGTGAATCAGTGCCTATGATTCATAGCCATGGAAAAGTGCTTGATAATTTACCACTTGCAAATGCCATAGAAATCAAAAAGTGACTGAGAAGAGAAAGGGAGTTTATCATAATTCCATTACCATGGAACATAATCCCAATTAAATAACACCGCCCTCTTTCTCTTGACATTGCACAGTAGGGAAAGGGCTCTGCACTAGTGGGACCTGATTCTCAAAGTGAAGTGGAGGGTAGTCATCATTGTATTAGAGAATCACAAAAATCAAGTTCAGGTTTAAGGTTGGTGGACTAACATCCTTTGTGTTCTTAATTGATAGCACTGTTTTTCAGACACAAATAAGCCGAATTCTGATACAATTTCTTTTAGCCTACATTTATATTGCATGCACACACGTTGTTTAATTCACAACCTGACATTATTGATACTGTAGACAATGAAATGTGCAGGCTATGCAATGTATTGGCTGAAGTTGAGTGTGTGTAAAAGCTAATTGAAGAGAACGTTAATACACTGGCTGAAATGGCAAATTAAGGTTACCTTGTGTTATATAGGATTAGTATTTTTAGAAATATTATTTAAGCATTAAGCACCCATTTGGGGGCCTTAACTGGTGATTAATGGCCCAGCCCCAAGTACTCAAGGGCATTAACACCAGGCCTTAGCCCCTTTACCAGCCAGGAATGTCCCCCCGAACTGGTGATTGGATGCTTCTACCTTCTACATAGAATGTGTGTATTACATTTAATGAGAAGCAAGGGCACGTTTAATTGGGTATATACACATATGTAATGTATATATGATGTCTTGTGGTGACTTCCCCTGCAGAAAGTAAGCTTACTACCTCTGACTTTCATTTTGATTTGATTTTAAAGCATTTGGGTTTCAATGACACACACGCCTTGTCCTTTCCTAGAATTGTGGGGTGTGAATTTATACTAGGGATTGTTAAATGAGTGACAGCCAGTTAATACAAAGATCAACCTTTCTCAAAAATCAGAAGACCCATGAACACAGATGGAAAACTTTATCTGAAACCAGAAATCAACCAAATGAGATAAGAGGTATTAACGACTCTGCTGGACCATTTGTTGTACCTTGTTACTGATGTCCACCAATCTTGCATAAAGATTCTCTAAATAAATTGTGTGCGTTACTATAAAGATATTTGTGTGAATCAGAATAAATACATAGATTGCTAATTTAAATTAATTTGGAACTGGAAATAGCCAAGTTTAACCTATTCCATTTTTCTTGAGATTCTTTAAACTTGCTCTGGGGGGCACCACCAATTAAGTATATGTTCACTTTTGACTCTCACCTTCCTAATGCCCCCACCTCCTTAAGGGCACTAATCCATCCAGTTATGTTCCCTCCATCCTCTATCAAGTACTCTCAACAGTTGCCCTGTGGTGGCTAGAAAAGCAGTGGAGACAAAACTAAGATTTGCCCCAGGAGCTGCAGTGGAAGTCTATTAGTTGCTCGGTTCGCAAATAAATTGCTGTCAGCTCCCCAGGTGTGTAATATCCACTGTGGTGCGCTGGATCGACCTGGCAAGAGCATAAGGCCCATCGTTAAGGCCCGAGCTAACAAGGAGAACCCGGGCTGTTACCGGCTGATCCAGCTGAACGCCATATGTATTATTACTATGGTCATATGTTATCCCCAAACCGATTGCCCTCTCTATGCCTTTATCCCCCCCACAACATTTTTTTAAAATAGTTAATTCTTTGGCTGAATAAAAGGAAGAAAGCAAAAAAGTAACATCAATAGCGGCTTCATCCCATGAGTCTCTGTCTCAGAAAGAACAACTGCCAGTCACAACCACCGTTGGTGTACTTTCTGTATATCCCTGCTCTCGCTGGACAGTATGAACCTTCTGCTGCAAGACTTTCTGTTCACCATGTAAAGAAATAGTTTTTGCGAGATTTTATTTCACAAAATATTAATTTGTGTGAATATTTACAACCCTTTGGATTTGATAAAAAAACTGTCCAACCAAAGCAGGGTTTGTAGAGTAGTGAGTGGCTGGCGTAGAGGAAGATCTTAGGGTGTCACTAGCGCATCGCGCACAATTTCTTCACCTAATCCCCCTGAGAGCCACACCCTCCCGTGAGCTGGACTTCACTACCGCGCATCATGCTTAACCGTATTTGTAATTGTCATCTCTTAGCCCAAATGTAATATTCAAATCTAGCTGCTATTGCTATTGCACAACAACAAACTTGGTAAGACTCTTAGCTGCCCGAATTTTTGCACATGTACCTACCTAGTTGGCCTAGCTGAACCACTGCCTTTGAGTCATTGACTGCTTTTTGCACATGTACCTACCTAGCTGGCCTAGCTGAACCACTGCCTTTGAGTCATTGACTGCTTTTTTGCACATGTACTTACCAGTCGGCCTAGCTGAACCACTGCCTTTGAGTCATTGACTGCTTTTTTGCATATGTACTCACCCAGTCTGCCTAGCTGAACCACTGCCTCTGAGTCATTGATTGCTTTTTGCACATGTACCTACCTAGTTGGCCTAGCTGAACAACTGCCTTTGAGTCATTGACTGCTTTTTTGCACATGTACTCACCCAGTCTGCCTAACTGAACCACTGCCTCTGAGTCATTGATTGCTTTTTGCACATGTACCTGCCTAGTTGGCCTAGCTGAACCACTGACTTTGAGTCATTGACTGCTTTTTTGCACATGTACTTGCCTAGTCGGCCTAGCTGAACCACTGCCTTTGAGTCATTGATTGCTTTTTGCACATGTACTTACCTAGTCGGCCGAGCTGAACCACTGCCTTTGAGTCATTGACTGCTTTTTGAACATGTACTCACCCAGTCTGCCTAGCTGAACCACTGCCTCTGAGTCATTGACTGCTTTTTGCACATGCACTTACCTAGTCGGCCTAGCTGAACCATTGCCTCTGAGTCATTGATTGCACTCTTGCACATGTACCTACCTAGTAAGCTGCAGCACCTGGCCAATTCCACCTCTGCCCAGAGCGAAACCTCTCTTCGTACCCTTCAGTGCACTCACACCTCTCCCCACAGACGGTTAGGACATTGGGATCACGACATGCGGCCAACACAACTGTCAGCTACCTTATTTGCGCTATCATAGTAGGACTCAACATCACCACATCCTTTTGCTCCCCTACTTCTAACATTACTAAGACCTATCCCTTTCACTCCACCTCACACTATCCCACAATGCTCGTCAGCAACCCATATCTCAATGACCCCGCCTTATGGCTCCAACACTTCGCCACCAAACCTACACCTAATCAACCCTGCACCCTCAAAGATAGGAATCTCCACCTTGGTTCTAAACTGCCTCGTGCCTCTCCTGCCCGTGGCATTCAGCGTTCCGACACTACTACTACCCTCTCTACTACGCAGAAATCACCACCCTCCCAGAGCACCATCTCCACTAAAGAACTCAAGGGCACCCTCATTAATGGCAGATCTATCACAGGCCACGCGCTGGATATCTCTGATCTCATCACTGCTCAAAACCTCGATTTCGTGGCCATTACTGAAACATGGTTACACGCAGCCTCTGGACCTCTTTTGCACTCGCCATCCCCAACGGATACTCGATTATTAGAGCTGACCGACAAACAACCTCCAAAGGAGGTGGAGTCGCATTCATACATAGAAATAACATTACACTGAGAACCATCCCTAATACTGAGCTTAGCTCGGCAGAATCCCTCTCTGTAAAACTCACCCTTTCCCCAACCAACACTGCTACTCTCCACCTCATCTATAGACCGCCAGGACCTCTTGGCTCCTTCACAGATGAGATAACGGCCATCCTGACCGTCAATACCAAACCCAACTCTCAGGTACTGCTTCTAGGTGACCTTAACCTTGGCCTATCCGACACTAAGGACCACCTGAATTCTGAGGTCGCCGCCACACTAGCCAATTTAGGCTTCTAGCAACGCATAGACAAACCCACCCATATCAAGGGCAGAACGCTCGACTGGATCACCGATCTTAATTGCAACACCACCATAAGTGCCAATTATGCCTGCGCCTGGTCTGACCATCACACTATCATCTTCCACATACCAGCGACCAACCCGCACACCATTCCTAAGATTGCGCCTGCTGTCCCCACAAGGAACAAAAAAGACATCACGAGGGATAAACTACTCCCACTCATCTTCCCCATCTTGAATGACTGCTTCTCCCATCGCAATGACCCCACTGTCCTAGTAGATATCTTCAATCAAACACTGCTTAAAGCCATTGACAATATGGCACCGATCAAATTACGGAAAGCTAAACAAGCCCACTTGAACTCCTGGTTCACCCCGCAGTTACGAACCTTACGTAAAGAAAAACGAAAAGCTGAATCACTTTGGAAGAGCCACCCTTGTGACTCGAACAAAGAGTGCCTAATTATGACTATCTACAACTACAAGGATGCTATCCTTCAAGCCAAAAAGGAGACTTACAATTTACGTATCTCCCAAGCGGAATCCAACACCAAGGAATTATTTAAAATCCTTAAAGAGTTGGAATCCCCTTCCCCTGCTCCTGATACTTGCATTAAAGGCAGCAATTGTTGCAACAACATCCAAAATGCTCTCCTCAACAAAATCACCACCTTGCAATCAAAGATTAACGCCAAACAAGCCACCTTACTCATTAACCCCCTTACCAAACCTTCCATAACCCCCACGACTCCCTTCTCTCACACCCCGTTTAGCTTCACCCCACTCATCACCATAAAGGTTGAAAACATCATTCGCAACTTAAAACCATCTAACTGCCAAGGTGACTACTGCCCAGCACCTATTATTAAGGAAGCGGCACATGACCTCGCTCCTTTTATAACCACCTTCATTAACTCCTCTTTCTTAACTGGTACGGTACCCAATAACTTAAAGGAAGCATGGGTTATTCCTCTCCTGAAAAAAACGACTCTTGACCCTGAAACGCCAACCAACTACAGACCTATCACTACTGTACCGTTCTTACTCAAGATACTTGACAGAGCAGCTTACCCGCAGATTCAGAACTATTTGGAAACGAACAACCTCCTTGGCTCAAGACAATCGGGCTTCAGGCCTAAGCACTGGACTGAAACGGCTCTACTAGACCTCAAAACCCAAATTGAGGACATCAAAAACAACGGTAAACTGGCCCTTCTACTTCTACTGGACCTATCCGCGGCCTTCGATTTGGTCAATCACCAAATACTATGTCGGCATCTGAAATCCACCGCCCACTTCTCTGACAATGCATCCAACGGGATCAGGTCATTCCTTGACAATAGGCACATGAGAGTTTTCTCCCCGTCCTCATCGGCTGATCCCATACCAGACCCTTGTGGAGTGCCTCAAGGGCCTTGTGTCTCCCCAACTCTCTACAATGTCTTCACCAAACCCCTATTTGATGTGCTTGACTATCTGGGCGTCACCTACACGAATTACGCAGATGACACCCAGATACTCATACCCATCACTGGTGACTACATTGCCAACTGCAAAGCCCTCAACGACATCTACCTTGTCATCCAAGCATGGATGGCCCAACACGAGTTGTGCCTCAACGATGACAAGACTGAGCTTCTCCTCTTAGGTACGCAACAGAGACTCAACAAACTGAGCTCTCTGTTCGGTTCCTTTAACATTGACGGTAACCTAATTAAAGTTTCCAAAGATACTAAAACTTTGGGTATTTATCTGGACTCCTCCTTGACTCTCACTAGGCAAACCAATGCGGTAGCTTCCGCATCTGCTTACACCTGCACATTGATCTCAGCTTGTCGCCCATTCCTTACTACTCAGAATTTCATCACCTTGGCCAGGACCTCGGTTATGTCCAAACTGGACTATTGCAATGCTCTGTACCAAGGCACTAACCAGGGTTATCTAAATAAACTTCAGATTACCCAAAATAATGCCATCAGAGCGGCCCTCAACATCCCTCGTTCTGCTCACATCTCAGAAACCAGGAAGAACCTCAATTGGCTTTCAGTCGCCCAAAGAATCACACTTAAAGTACTAGCCCTTACATACAAATGTGTAAACCATCAGGCCCCAACGTACCTTGCCTCACGATTTATACAGCATATTCCATCGCGAGTACTCAGATCCTCACAATCCCAAGGCCTTGTGATCCCTAGATTCAAGCTCCAATCTGCTGGGGGTGCCAGTTTCCCAGTCCTGGCGGCCAAGCTTTGGAACACTGTGCCTCTCCCTATCAGAACCTTACCTTCATTCAACCTATTTAAACACAAATCCAAGCTCTGGCTGGTCACATCTCACTAACAACCGTTCCTCTGATCATGACTGGCCCACTTTGCCCCTGTTATGCTTTGCTCCTTCACTACTGCTCTGTTTGCTACCTTGAACTGTACCGTAAATTGTATTTTGTTCACAATTTACTGTAACCACTGTAACTATATGTCATGCCTGTAACATTCTTCTAAGATATGCGCCTGGTTGCCCTTGGGCCTGGTCTGCGCTATATAAATAAAACAAATACAAATACAAATACAAGATTACTTTGTACACAAATACATAGCCAATTGAAGTGCAGAATATTTCTCGTATAAGCACTGTGTTTGTGAGGGTATTTATTCATAGTATTTTATTGAACAGTTGTGTACTCAGTCAAAAGCCTTCAAATTAAGCTTATTGTTTCTCATGTGCTCTCAGGGACTGTGAAACATTGTCAACTTTATCATTAAATCTTTGTATACACATGTTGATTTGGCACTCTTTGTAATAAATAATATTTTGAAACGTGTAGATTTTACAATTTTGAAATACGATTCACCCTCATTGTAATGGGAGCACATGTGGCAATGAAACAGGGAACATGTATTCATTTGTGTGTTTCCTGTATGCTCACAGTCATGAAATGTGTCTGTATAGGTGCCATGTTGGGTTCCTTCACTGGTGCCGGAAAATTGAGTTTCTGCAGCGCCTCAACCTTTATTTCGCCCACAGACTGTGGTGATTTCCAAAGACAATATTGGGCCTCATTACAAATTTACCGGTAAACGTTAACAGGGTAATTCATAGAATTCAGAGCACAAGTGGCGCACGCAGCTGGCGCACAGTGTGCGCGTGCGAATCCCTGCGCCAGCCGTGTGCGCTAAAATCCATTTCCACGCACAGCATATTCATGGATTCCAGCCACCAAAACCAGCGGTGGCGCACAGTGGCGCAGCGACCCTGCAGCAGCGCCAGTTACGCCCCAAGAACGCCTCTCGCGCAGGGAAAAGCCATCAATATACCCAATCCAGCGCAAAGGGCTGCGCTAACCCTGTACCAGCACGGCAAGCGGGCTACGTGTATCACTGTGGTGCGTGGGAAGTACCTCACGCGATTGGCCCCGTGTGAGCAGGGTACGCGTATTTCAGGGGTGCGCGGGAAGTTCCACATGCAATTTCCGCAGGGTATGCGTATGTCAGGGGGTGCGCAGGAAGTGCCACACGCGATTTCAGCAGGGTACGTGTATTTCGGGGTGCGGGGCAAGTTTCACACGTGATTTCGGCAGGGTAAATGTATTTCAGGGGTGCGCGGGAATTTCCACACGCGATTGGGCCCATGCGAGCAGGGTACGCGTATCTCAGAGGTGCACGGGAAGTTCCACACGCGATTTCATCAGGGTACGTGTATTTCGTGGTGCGGGGGAAGTTTCACACGCGACATCAGCAGGGTACGTGTATTCCAGGGGTGCGCGGGAAGTTCCACACGCGATTCCATCAGGGTACGTGTATTTCAGGGGTGCGCGGGAAGTTCCACACGCGATTGGGCCCGTGCGAGCAGGGTACGCGCATTTCAGGGGTGCGCGGGAAGTTCCACACGCGATTCCATCAGGGTACGTGTATTACAGGGGTGCGTGGGGAGCACCACACGTGAATTGCACGTGTGGGTCCTCCCAGGTATTCCCTCTACACCCTCCATGGCCCCTGCAGGTGGCTCACACCACAGGGGCCTACCCTGCACATGTCCTGCAGGCACACCATCCACCATGGCCATGACCCCCAGCCAACCCACATGTCAACTTGCACTACTGCCCACCAACGCATGTCCCCCTGCACCCCCAGCCACCAGGGGCACCCTCCACCAGGCCCCCACCCATGTCTCCCACCACCCCCACCCCCCAGCAGTGCAGGGGCACCCTCCACCAGGCCCCCACCCATGTCTCCCACCCCCCAGCACTGTGGGGCACCATCCACCAGGCCCCCACCCATGTCTCCCACCACCCCCACCCCCCAGCACTGTGGGGCACCTGCCAGCAGGCCCCCACCCATGTGCAACTCATGTCTCCCTCCACCCCCACGCCCCAGCACTGTGGGGCACCTGCCAGCAGGCCCCCACCCATGTCCAACTCATGTCTCCCACCACCCCCACCCCCCAGCACTGTGGGGCACCTGCCAGCAGGCCCCCACCCATGTGCAACTCATGTCTCCCACCACCCCCACCCCCCAGCACTGTGGGGCACCTGCCAGCAGGCCCCCACCCATGTCCAACTCATGTCTCCCACCACCCCCACCCCCCAGCACTGTGAGGCAGCCTCCACCAGGCCCCCACCCATGTCTCCCAGCACCCCCACCCCCCAGCAGTGCAGGGGCACCCTCCACCAGGCCCCCACCCATGTCTCCCAGCACCCCCACCCCCCAGCCACCAGGGGCAGCCTCCACCAGGCCCCCACCCAGGTCTCCCACCACCCCCACCCCCCAGCCACCAGGGGCAGCCTCCACCAGGCCCCCACCCATGTCTCCCACCACCCCCACCCCCCAGCAGTGCAGGGGCAGCCTCCACCAGGCCCCCACCCATGTCTCCCAGCACCCCACCCCCCAGCCACCAGGGGCACCCTCCACCAGGCCCCCACCCATGTCTCCCACCACCCCCACCCCCCAGCAGTGCAGGGGCACCCTCCACCAGGCCCCCACCCATGTCTCCCACCCCCCCGAACCCCCAGCACTGTGGGGCACCTGCCAGCAGACCCCCACCCATGTCTCCCACCACCCCCACCCCCCAGCAGTGCAGGGGCACCCTCCACCAGGCCCCCACCCATGTCTCCCACCCCCCCACCCCCCAGCACTGTGGGGCACCTGCCAGCAGGCCCCCACCCATGTCTCCCACCACCCCCACCCCCCAGCACTGTGGGGCACCTGCCAGCAGGCCCCCACCCATGTCTCCCACCCCCCCACACCCTAGCACTGTGGGGCACCTGCCAGCAGGCCCCCACCCATGTCTCCCACCCCCCCACCCCCCAGCACTGTGGGGCACCTGCCAGCAGGCCCCCACCCATGTATCCCACCCCCGCCCACCCCCCAGCACTGTGGGGCACCTGCCAGCAGGCCCCCATCCATGTCTCCCACCACCCCCACCCCCCAGCAGTGCAGGGGAAGCCTCCACCAGGCCCCCACCCATGTCTCCCAATAACCCCACCCCCCAGCCACCAGGGGCACCCTCCACCAGGCCCCCACCCATGTCTCCCACCACCCCCACCCCCCAGCAGTGCAGAGGCAGCCTCCACCAGGCCCCCACCCATGTCTCCCACCACCCCCACCCCCCAGCCATCAGGGGCAGCCTCCATCAGGCCCCCACCCATGTCTCCCACCACCCCCACCCCCAGCCACCAGGGGCAGCCTCCACCAGGCCCCCACCCATGTCTCCCACCACCCCCAACCCCCAGCAGTGCAGGGGCAGCCTCCACCAGGCCCCCACCCATGTCTCCCAGCACGCCCACCCTCCCAGCCACCAGGGGCACCCTCCACCAGGCCCCCACCCATGTCTCCCACCACCCCCACCCCCCAGCAGTGCAGGGGCACCCTCCACCAGGCCCCCACCCATGTCTCCCACCACCCCCAACCCCCAGCAGTGCAGGGGCAGCCTCCACCAGGCCCCCACCCATGTCTCCCACCACCCCCAACCCCCAGCAGTGCAGGGGCAGCCTCCACCAGGCCCCCACCCATGTCTCCTAGCACCCCCACCCCCCCAGCCACCAGGGGCACCCTCCACCAGGCCCCCACCCATGTTCAACTCATGTTCCCCAGCCAACATGTCATCACAATCTAGATCCCTGGTCCCTATGGTCAGCCTCCAACTGCAAAACACCCACCCGAGTATTGCATCCACCCACTCATAAATTGCAATTACATCACAGAACACCAATTGCAAGTTCCGAAACAAACACATCTCCCTCACATACACCCAATGGGTGTCAGTGAATCTCAAAAGCCATATCATGAAATGCATGAAACCAATGAGATACCACACATTGAAATTCACCAAAAAAAAAATATGTATTAAAGGAAACATAAATAGAATCAAAAATAAAGAAACAGAAATGTGAATGTACAAAAATCAAAAGAAGCATGTCCGTGGAAAAAAGCAAAACCAAAAATAAAATTCCAAAGTAATGGTGTCCAAAGTCAATGTCCACAAAACAAAATCCAATGGGAAATAAAAAAGAAAGCCATTGCTCCATGGTTAAAATGTGAAAAAAAAATACAATCCAACAGTGAACTATGTACATGGGAACAAGCCAGGGTCCATTATCCCAACAAAAGAAAGGAAACCTATCTAACTACACTAACTAATAAAATAAACTATATACAAAAATGTGGCCAATGTCCGAAAGGTCCAAATAAAATCAAAACAAAAATGAAACCTAACACTACCTACATAACTATGTACAAGGGCAGCGGGCTAGTTTGACGGCTCACTTGTGGATGTCCCGGGCCAGGGCATCATCGAACTCCTGCTCAATGTCCCGGAGGCGGTCCTCCTCCATGGCCCCGAGGGTCCGCAGGGCCGTCGCCGTGTCCACCTCCAAACCCCTGCGGATTGCCTCGAGGCACTCGGCCCGCCTCAGGGCCCTCCGCATGGAGTTCTCCGCCCTGACCATTGTGAACCGTGCCTCTTCCGCCCACTGCCGCTCTGCATCTATGGCGTGGCCCAACCGCTGCCACACGGAAGACACTCTCTGTCCTGGGTCCTCCTGCCCTCCGGCCGATGCCTGCCCCTCCGATGTTGAAGGCCCCGAGCCTTCATGGCTCCCACCACGTTGCTGCTGCTACTGTGCCTCTGCCCGTGCACTGCCTCCTGCTGCCTGCACATCCTCCGCCGGCTGGGGTGCAGTCGTAGATGTGGCCACCCCTGCTGGACGTCCGACTCCCGACTCCCAGCAGGCCCCCACCCATGTGCAACTCATGTCTCCCACCACCCCCACCCCCCAGCACTGTGGGGCACCTGCCAGCAGGCCCCCACCCATGTCCAACTCATGTCTCCCACCACCCCCACCCCCCAGCACTGTGAGGCAGCCTCCACCAGGCCCCCACCCATGTCTCCCAGCACCCCCACCCCCAGCAGTGCAGGGGCACCCTCCACCAGGCCCCCACCCATGTCTCCCAGCACCCCCACCCCCCAGCCACCAGGGGCAGCCTCCACCAGGCCCCCACCCAGGTCTCCCACCACCCCCACCCCCCAGCCACCAGGGGCAGCCTCCACCAGGCCCCCACCCATGTCTCCCACCACCCCCACCCCCCAGCAGTGCAGGGGCAGCCTCCACCAGGCCCCCACCCATGTCTCCCAGCACCCCACCCCCCAGCCACCAGGGGCACCCTCCACCAGGCCCCCACCCATGTCTCCCACCACCCCCACCCCCCAGCAGTGCAGGGGCACCCTCCACCAGGCCCCCACCCATGTCTCCCACCCCCCCGAACCCCCAGCACTGTGGGGCACCTGCCAGCAGACCCCCACCCATGTCTCCCACCACCCCCACCCCCCAGCAGTGCAGGGGCACCCTCCACCAGGCCCCCACCCATGTCTCCCACCCCCCACCCCCCAGCACTGTGGGGCACCTGCCAGCAGGCCCCCACCCATGTCTCCCACCACCCCCACCCCCCAGCACTGTGGGGCACCTGCCAGCAGGCCCCCACCCATGTCTCCCACCCCCCCACACCCTAGCACTGTGGGGCACCTGCCAGCAGGCCCCCACCCATGTCTCCCACCCCCCACACCCCCCAGCACTGTGGGGCACCTGCCAGCAGGCCCCCACCCATGTATCCCACCCCCGCCCACCCCCCAGCACTGTGGGGCACCTGCCAGCAGGCCCCCATCCATGTCTCCCACCACCCCCACCCCCCAGCAGTGCAGGGGCAGCCTCCACCAGGCCCCCACCCATGTCTCCTAATAACCCCACCCCCCAGCCACCAGGGGCACCCTCCACCAGGCCCCCACCCATGTCTCCCACCACCCCCACCCCCCAGCAGTGCAGGGGCAGCCTCCACCAGGCCCCCACCCATGTCTCCCACCACCCCCACCCCCCAGCCATCAGGGGCAGCCTCCATCAGGCCCCCACCCATGTCTCCCACCACCCCCACCCACCAGGGGCAGCCTCCACCAGGCCCCCACCCATGTCTCCCACCACCCCCAACCCCCAGCAGTGCAGGGGCAGCCTCCATCAGGCCCCCACCCATGTCTCCCAGCACGCCCACCCCCCCAGCCACCAGGGGCACCCTCCACCAGTCCCCCACCCATGTCTCCCACCACCCCCACCCCCCAGCAGTGCAGGGGCACCCTCCACCAGGCCCCCACCCATGTCTCCCACCACCCCCAACCCCCAGCAGTGCAGGGGCAGCCTCCACCAGGCCCCCACCCATGTCTCCTAGCACCCCCACCCCCCCAGCCACCAGGGGCACCCTCCACCAGGCCCCCACCCATGTTCAACTCATGTTCCCCAGCCAACATGTCATCACAATCTAGATCCCTGGTCCCTATGGTCAGCCTCCAACTGCAAAACACCCACCCGAGTATTGCATCCACCCACTCATAAATTGCAATTACATCACAGAACACCAATTGCAAGTTCCGAAACAAACACATCTCCCTCACATACACCCAATGGGTGTCAGTGAATCTCAAAAGCCATATCATGAAATGCATGAAACCAATGAGATACCACACATTGAAGTTCACCAAAAAAAAAATATGTATTAAAGGAAACATAAATAGAATCAAAAATAAAGAAACAGAAATGTGAATGTACAAAAATCAAAAGAAGCATGTCCGTGGAAAAAAGCAAAACCAAAAATAAAATTCCAAAGTAATGGTGTCCAAAGTCAATGTCCACAAAACAAAATCCAATGGGAAATAAAAAAGAAAGCCATTGCTCCATGGTTAAAATGTGAAAAAAAAATACAATCCAACAGTGAACTATGTACATGGGAACAAGCCAGGGTCCATTATCCCAACAAAAGAAAGGAAACCTATCTAACTACACTAACTAATAAAATACACTATATACAAAAATGTGGCCAATGTCCGAAAGGTCCAAATAAAATCAAAACAAAAATGAAACCTAACACTACCTACATAACTATGTACAAGGGCAGCGGGCTAGTTTGACGGCTCACTTGTGGATGTCCCGGGCCAGGGCATCATCGAACTCCTGCTCAATGTCCCGGAGGCGGTCCTCCTCCATGGCCCCGAGGGTCCGCAGGGCCGTCGCCGTGTCCACCTCCAAACCCCTGCGGATTGCCTCGAGGCACTCGGCCCGCCTCAGGGCCCTCCGCATGGAGTTCTCCGCCCTGACCATTGTGAACCGTGCCTCTTCCGCCCACTGCCGCTCCGCATCTATGGCGTGGCCCAACCGCTGCCACACGGAAGACACTCTCTGTCCTGGGTCCTCCTGCCCTCCGGCCGATGCCTGCCCCTCCGATGTTGAAGGCCCCGAGCCTTCATGGCTCCCACCAGGTTGCTGCTGCTGCTGTGCCTCTGCCCGTGCACTGCCTCCTGCTGCCTGCACATCCTCCGCCGGCTGGGGTGCAGTCGTAGATGTGGCCACCCCTGCTGGACGTCCGACTCCCGACTGTGGCAGGGATGCCTCCTCCACCAGCCTGGCCGCACCGTCAGAGGCAGCTCCACAGGGCACCCAGGTGACTGATGGGTGGGAAGATGGCACGGAGGACGACTGGCGCGTAGGGGGTCCAGTTGAGGAGGGGGTTGTAGCAAGCCCCATCATACGGAGGAATCCGGCCTGGGTGACCTGTCCCAGCAGGCTGACGTGGTCAACGAGCCATTCGAGATGACGTGCAGTCTCCTCATGAAAAGACTGCAGGTCACCTCGCATGGCCTGTTGACGCAACGCCACACCAGTCAGGACAGGCTCAACCCGGACCCGGATAGCCACGTCCGCAGGCAGAGGAAGGCCAGTTGACGTGAGCTCATCCCCTGCCTGAAAACAGGTCTGGACGTAGGCATCCCTGCTGGTGCAAGATGATGCAGGGACAGGATCAGGGACAGGATTGCACACAGGCACCTCCGCGGCGGCCTGTGCTGCCTCCTGTCCCTGGTCCTGCACTGCACCACTAGCACCAGTGGGATCCCCACCTCCAGACCCCGTCTCTGGTGCTTGCACGGCCTCCTCCTCCACCAAACCCCCCACCAACCTGGATGACTCCGTGCCATCTTCCCCTGTTGGGCCCTGTGGGGTCCCAGCTGCCCCTTCTGCTGCCGAGGAGTCCAACTCCAACCTCTGCCTCTTGGACCTCCCCCCGGCAGCTGCGACCTGGGACACGGCACCGGACTCCTCACTCCCCGACGAGATGACAACATGGGAGGGGAGCTGGGCCTTGCGTCTCCGGTTGGCGGTGGGATCCCCGCCGCTGTGCTCCACAGCACCTTCTCCGCCCTCTTCATCAGTTGACGCTGCAGACAGGGAGAAACAAAACACAAGCATCAGGGCACTGTACAATGGACACATACACACATGACAGTTGTACATGAGTGGCATTGGCAAACCTGAGACATGTCATCAGAATCCCCAACACACATGTCATTTCAACTCGCACACATGAGCCATACATCACAGCCATATCGCAACTGCCAGCACCATCCATACACATACAACAGCATGAGCAGTCAAAGGTGAGCCAGACATCACATGCAATACAGGAAGTGCACCACACATGTACACACACCACCACACTTGCATGCATGTGTACACCCCTGCCAAGTGTCGCAGTGTTCAGACGGGCATCCATGTCACATCTGCCAATCAGGCTTCCACATACCGCTGTCACATGCATCCATGTTGCATCACTGTTGCACCCTTGTCAAATACACACACATGCACATGTACACAGTGCTGATACATGCAGCCTAAAACAACATACATGCGTGACATCAAGGACATGTCTACTTACATACACATTCATCCAAACATGTGTGCCCACACAACTGCATTTGGCATGCAAGCCTACACACACAAGCACCATCCATGTCTCACACATTCCAGCCCACGCATGTGTTAGCCCCACGGCCCTGTACACCCCCACCCATACTCGACCCCATACAAACAGATGTACAACCTGCACAGTACTGAAAAATCACCACACGCACTGCTCACAATCAGGATGCATGTACACTTACCGCTCGACTTCAGACGGGTCTGCCTCTCAAGGACCTGGACGTGGAGAGCTGGGGTTATGTGTTCCAGGACCCTCATCTGTTCTTCCGACAAGTGGCCCCGGCGCCCCTTGGCATCCGCTGCCTTCAAGAGGTGCCAGGCCTTGTTCAGGGTCCTGGACCTGAAGTCCTCACAGCGCTTCTTGACATGTTGTAAGTCGCGGACTGCCACCCCCTCCGCGTTGATGGCAGTCACGATGTCAGTCCAGATCCGAGTCCGTCCTTCCTTGTCGGCGCGGGAACTTCCGAAGAGGGCATCATACTGCCCCAGGACTTGCTCCAACAGGACACCAACTTCGGTGGCACTGAAGCTGGTGCCCCTCTGCCTCTCTGGCCGGGGGTTGTCAGTGGTCTCAGATGGTGTTTGCCCCGATATGACAACCCCAGAGGCAGGAGTGGGTGGGCAACTGGGTCCTGGGGCTGGGCTGTGGAGCGATGGAATCCCAGTCGGGAGTCTTCGGTTCCAGCAGGGGTGGTCACAGCAACAGCACCCCTGGCTGATGTGCAGGCAGCAAATGGCAGGGCAAGTGGGCAGCAGGCAGTCAGGCAGCAGCAGATGGCAGGTGGGAGCGTGCTCGGGGCTCTGGGGGGCAGTAGTTTGGCCTTCGGGGCAGGAGCATGGTCTTCCGTGTGCTTACGTGTGGCCAGCTTGATACGGAGTGAGTTGGCACGTGAAAAATCTGCACGTCAGCGTGTAATTCGAGGAAAGGCAACTTAGCGTGTATGCACGGCAGCACGCATATGCGATTTCATTGGACCAAAGGCCTTTAGCGCGTGAGCGCTTCTGTGACGTGACGCGCGTGGGTGTTTCCCTCATTGCACGTGATGACAGAACACACGTGGATTTCCACCAATCGCGTGTGAAAGTTCCCGCGCACCCCGGAACACACGTACCCAGGCTAATCGCGTGTGGAACTGCCCGCGCACCCCGAAACACACGTACCCAGGCCAATCGCGTGTACGCTCACTCCCCTCGATCACACGCGATGACACTCGGACATACAGTCTTACCACATATCCGAATACGGGAAACCAGCGCACGGCAAAAAACGTGCACAGGAGTCAACGCGTCCGCCCACACGAAGGCAGGCGGAAGCGTCCCCGCGCACACCATAAAAGTGCGCGCAAACAACAAACGCGTATATACAGCTACGATGAATGCCCCATTTGTCGCTGCACTGATCGTGGACACCGCAGGAGGAGGAGAATAGCCAGGGCACGCATTTTCGCACCACCGACAAGCCTTTTTGGGATGCCTGACGACCAGGTCTACGGCAGGTGTAGGTTTCCACCCCATTTCATCCTAGAACTGGTCAGGGAGTGGGAAGATGACCTTACATCCCCCACCCTTTGCTCCCAAGCATTGAGCCCCTTGGAGAAGCTGCTCAATGTCCTGCATTTTTTGGCCACTGGGTCATTTCAGCGGACCACTGCCATAGTGGGGGGGGTCTCACAGGCCACGCAGTCACGCTGCCTACACCAGGTACTGGCAATCATGACAGCGCGCCCCTCAGTCCGCAGGCACATATACATGCCCAGAACACCCGCAGAAAGGCAGGCCGTTGTCCTGGATTTTTTCAGGGTGGCACACTTCCCCAAAGTGCTCCGTGCCATAGATTGCACCCATGTGGCCCTACGTCCACCTAGGGCCACTGAGCACATCTACCGAAACCGCAAGCACTGGCATTCCATCAATGTACAGGTGGTATGCGATGCAAAGGGAATCATCACCTCTGTCTATGCAAACTACCCTGGCTCCACCCATGACAGTTTCATATACAGAATGTCTGCCCTGAGCCGGGCCCTGGAAGCTGGGCAGCATGGCGACACATGGCTCCTATGTCAGTACAAATGCCCTTGCACATGCAGGCAAGTCACACACAGACAAATATCCAAACCCTAATAATCTCAACTATTATCACCTCCCCAGGGGACAGTGCCTACCCTCTGAGCAACCACATGATGACGCCAATCCGGAACCCCACCACACCACCCCAGGTAAGATACAACGCCGCCCATATTGCAACCAGGGACATAGTGGAGCGCACATTCGGAGTGCTCAAGTCACGTTTCCGCTCCCTTGACCGCTCTGGAGGGCAACTACTCTATGCACCACCAGTAGTGTGCAGGATCATTGTGGCAGCATGTGTCCTGCACAATGTTGCAACACGGCAGGGCGTCCTGTTGGACATGGTGGAGCCCCTACATCCCCAACCACAGGCACAGGCGCTGCCCATCGGAGGGGACAGGGCACGTGGCGAGGAAGCCCGGACCCAGCTTGTGGCCACATTTTTCACCTAAACTCCCACCCCTGCGGAGTGCACACAGGCCTGGCACATACCAGGTGACAATCGATGATGACAAAGAGACAGTCAACTGTCACAACCCTACCACCCTGAGATAGTTGCCATGGAAGTGCCACATCGTCTGCATCCCTAGCTACTTAAACACAAGCTATCCTGTGTGACCAAAAGGCACACATGACATATGACATGATATGGCCCATACACAAGTATTTCAAGGCGCGATGAGGCAGGGAGGGGGGAACAAGGGAAGACAGACAACGGTACTACTAGGCCAGGTGTCATTGGGATCGTGCAAGTGCAGGGGTAGGGGGAATGGGAAAAGTGCAAGGGGAAGGGTGGGGGGGAGTCCAGTACAGGGGAAGTAGCCCAAAAAAATAATACATAGGTTGGTTGGTGGCAACTGCAAAGGTAAGTGCAGACAAGTGCTGGGAAGGGAGGGCTGTAGGGATAGAGAGACAGTACTGCAGTGCAGGGGTTGCCAGGGAGGCAGTGCAAGTGGAGAGTGGCTGGGCCAGGGACCGAGGTCGGTGAGAGTGGCCCAGTTGCAGCTCCTGTGCAGTTCCAGTGAAGAATTCTGCAAGGAAGAGGCAGAGAGTAAGCAGAAGCAAAGAGGAAGGTCTTGAGGTGCTTCCAGAACTGGAGATGGTTCCCCTCAGGTTCAAGTCAGGCAGGAAGTCTGTTCCAGGGGGAGGGCCCTGCCGCGGAGAGAAATCTACCCCCAGCTAGTTGCTCTGAGAAGCGGATGACCCTGACATGCAAGGTGTGCATCACACACACCTGCAAAACAGGCCATGGCCATCACTGTCATGTCACTCAAACCCTCCCAAACCACAACATGACATGGCAAGCAATACCCATACACCAACACAGTAACGATAAGGTACACATTGCCATGTCGTAAATGTACAGTGGCATCAGACAATGATGCCTGACCCAGAATCAGATGAAATGACAGACCAACAAAATCTCCCACCCAAAATAAGTCATTTCCAAATGCATTACAACAGTCGTAGACATAACATAACAATAAATGCCTGTCTACATGCACATTATGCATTGCAAAATCAACACTGCAGCTCATGTGTGCAGTGTCCTACTCCTGCAACACACTGCTTAGCGCACAGCACAGTGAACAGCCATTGTGTGTGATGCACACCCTGAGCATCACATCTAAGTGACAGACCACATCAAACATCAAATTAGGCATATACTGGATCCATAATTGGTCACAGAACATGTGCTGCAGGGACACAGTTGGCACCAGAAGGCAACTTTTTACACATGGATGCATGTGACAGCGGTATGTGGAAGCATGATTGGCAGATGTGACATGGATGCCCGTCTGAACACTGCGACACTTGGCAGGGGTGTACACATGGATGCAAGTGTTGTGGTGTGTGTACATGTGTGGTGCACTTCCTGTGTTGCATGTGATGTCTGGCTCACCTTTGCCTGCTCATGCTGTTGTATGTGTATGGATGGTGCTGGCAGTTGCGATATGGCTGTGGTATGGCTCATGTGTGCGAGGTGAAATGACATGTGTGTTGGGGATTCTGATGACATGTCTGAGGTTTGCCAATGCCACTCATGTACAACTATCATGTGTGTATGTGTCCATTGTACAGTGCCCTGATGCCTGTGTTTTGTTTCTCCCTGTCTGCAGCGTCAACTGATGAAGAGGGCGGAGAAGGTGCTGTGGAGCACAGCGGCGGGGATCCCACCGCCAGCCGGAGACGCAAGGCCCGGCTCCCCTCCCATGTTGTCATCTCGTCGGGGAGTGAGGAGTCCGGTGCCGCATCCCAGGCCGCAGCTGCCGGGGGGAGGTCCAAGAGGCGGAGGTTGGAGTTGGACTCCTCGGCAGCAAAAGGGGCAGCTGGGACCCCACAGGGCCCAGCAGGGGAAGATGCCACAGAGTCATCCAGGTTGGTGGGGGGTTTGGTGGAGGAGGAGGCCGTGCAAGCACCAGAGACGGGGTCTGGAGGTGGGGATCGCATTGGTGCTAATGGTGCAGTGCAGGACCAGGGACAGGAGGCAGCACAGGCCGCCGCGGAGGTGCCTGTGTGCAATCCTGTCCCTGATCCTGTCCCTGCATCATCTTGCACCAGCAGGGATGCCTACGTCCAGACCTGTTTTCAGGCAGGGGATGAGCTCACGTCAACTGGCCTTCCTCTGCCTGCGGACGTGGCTATCCGGGTCCGGGTTGAGCCTGTCCTGACTGGTGTGGCGTTGCGTCAACGGGCCATGCGAGGTGAACTGCAGTCTTTTCATGAGGAGACTGCACATCATCTCGAATGGCTCGTTGACCACGTCAGCCTGCTGGGAAAGGTCACCCAGGCCGGATTCCTCCGTTTGCTGGGGCTTGCTACGACCCCCTCCTCAACTGAACCCCCTACGCGCCAGTCGTCCTCCGTGCCATCTTCCCACCCATCAGTCACCTGGGTGCCCTGTGGAGCTGCCTCTGACGGTGCGGCCAGGCTGGTGGAGGAGGCATCCCTGCCACAGTCGGGAGTCGGACGTCCAGCAGGGGTGGCCACATCAACGACTGCACCCCAGCCGGCGGAGGATGTGCAGGCAGCAGGAGGCAGTGCACGGGCAGAGGCACAGCAGTTGCAGCAACGTGGTGGGAGCAATGAAGGCTCAGGGCCTTCAACATCAGAGGGGCAGGCATCGGCCGGAGGGCAGGAGGACCCAGGACAGAGAGTGTCTTCCGTGTGGCAGCGGTTGGGCCACGCCATAGATGCGGAGCGGCAGCGGGCGGAAGAGGCACGGCTCACAATGGTCAGGGTGGAGAACTCCATGCGGAGGGCCCTGAGGCGGGCCGAGTGCCTCGAGGCAATCCGCAGGCGTTTGGAGGTGGACACGGCGACGGCCCTGCGGACCCTCGGGGCCATGGAGGAGGACCGTCTCCGGGACATTGAGCAGGAGTTCGATGATGCCCTGGCCCGGGACATCCACAAGTGAGCCGTCAAACTAGCCCGCTGCCCTTGCACATAGTTATGTAGGTAGTGTTAGGTTTCATTTTTTTGGGGATTTATTTTGGACCTTTCGGACATTGGCCACATTTTTGTATATAGTTTATTTTATTAGTTAGTGTAGTTAGATAGGTTTCCTTTCTTTTGTTGGGATAATGGACCCTGGCTTGTTCCCATGTTCATAGTTCACTGTTGGATTGTATTTTTCTTTCACATTTTAACCATGGAGCAATGGCTTTCTTTTTTATTTCCCATTGGATTTTGTTTTGTGGACAGTGACTTTGGACACCATTACTTTGGGATATGATTTTTGGTTTTGCTTTTTTTCACGGACATGCTTCTTTTGATTTTTGTACATTCACATTTGTGTTTCTTTATTTTTGATTCTATTTATGTTTGCTTTAATACATATTTTTTTATCATACTTCGATGTGTAGTATCATCTCATTGGTTTCATGCATTTCATGATATGGGTTTTGAGATTCACTGACACCCATTGGGTGTATGTGAGGGAAATGTGTTTGTTTCGGAACTTGCAGTTGGTGTTCTGTGATGTAATTGCCAATTATGAGTGGGTGGATGCAATACTCGGGTGGGTGTTTTGCATTTGGAGGCTGACCATGGGGACCAGGGATCTAGATTGTGATGACATGTTGGCTGGGGAACATGAGTTGGACATGGGTGGGGGCCTGCTGGCAGGTGCCCCACAGTGCTGGGGGGTGGGGGTGGTGCGAGACATGGGTGGGGGCCTGCTGGCAGGTGCCCCACAGTGCTGGGGGGTGGGGGTGGTGGAGAACATGAGTTGGACATGGGTGGGGGCCTGCTGGCAGGTGCCCCACAGTGCTGGGGGGTCGGGGGTGGTGGGAGACATAGGTGGGGGCCTGGTGGAGGGTGCCCATGCACTGCTGGGGGGGTGGGGGTGGTGGGAGACATGGGTTGGACATGGGCGGGGGCCTGCTGGCAGGTGCCCCACAGTGCTGGGGGGTGGGGGGTGGGGAACATGAGTTGGACATGGGCGGGGGCCTGCTGGCAGGTGCCCCACAGTGCTGGGGGGCGGGGGGGTGGGAGACATGGGTGGGTGCCTGGTGGAGGGTGACCCGCACTGCTGGGGGGTGAGGGTGGTGGGAGACATGGGTGGGGGCCTGGTGGAGGGTGACCCGCACTGCTGGGGAGTGGGGGTGGTGGGAGACATGAGTTGGACATGGGTGGGGGCCTGCTGGCAGGTGCCCGACAGTGCTGGGGGGTGGAGGGGGTGGGAGACATGGGTGGGGGCCTGGTGGAGGGTGACCCGCACTGCTGGGGGGTGGGGGTGGTGGGAGACATGAGTTGGACATGGGTGGGGGCCTGCTGGCAGGTGCCCCACAGTGCTGGGGGGTGGGGGTGGTGGGGAACATGAGTTGGACATGGGTGGGGGCCTGCAGGCAGGTGCCCCACAGTGCTAGGGGGTTGGGGGGTGCGAGACATGGGTGGGGGCCTGGTGGAGGATGACCCGCACTGCTGTGGGGTGGGGGTGGTGGGAGACATGGGTGGGGGCCTGGTGGAGGGTGCCCCTGCACTGCTGGGGCGTGGTGGGAGACATGGGTGGGGGCCTGCTGGCAGGTGCCCCACAGTGCTGGGGGGTGGGGGTGCTGGGGAACATGAGTTGGACATGGGTGGGGGCCTGCTGGCAGGTGCCCCACAGTGCTGGGGGGTGGGGGTGGTGGGGAACATGAGTTGGATATGGGTGAGGGCCTGGTATTTTTGTGACCCGCTCTGCTGGAGGGTGGGGTTGGTGGGAGACATGGGTGGGGGCCTGTTGGCAGGTGCCCCACAGTGCTGGGGGGTGAGCGTTCTGGGAGACATGGGTGGGGGCCTGGTGGTGGGTGCCCCTGCACTGCTGGGGGGTGGGGGTGGTGGGGAAAATGAGTTGGACATGGGTGGGGGCCTGCTGGCAGGTGCCCCACAGTGCTGGGGGGTGGGAGACATGTGTGGGGCCTGGTGGATGGTGACCCGCACTGCTGGGGGGTGGGGGTGCTGGCGAACATGAGTTGGACATGGGTGGGGGCCTGGTGGAGGGTGCCCCTGCACTGCTGGTGGGTTGGGGTGGTGGGAGACATGGGTGGGGGCCTGCTGGCAGGTGCTCCACCGTGCTGGGGGGTGGGGGTGGTGGGAGACATGGGTGGGGGCCTGGTGGAGGGTCCCCCTGCACTGCTGGGGGGTGGTGGGAGACATGGGTGGGGGCCTGGTGGAGGGTGCCCCTGCACTGCTGGGGGGTGGTGGGAGACATGCGTGGGGG
Organism: Ambystoma mexicanum; assembly: GCF_040938575.1. Lineage (NCBI taxonomy): Eukaryota > Metazoa > Chordata > Amphibia > Caudata > Ambystomatidae > Ambystoma > Ambystoma mexicanum. The sequence continues at coordinate 1,064,549,449 of NC_090933.1, read as the reverse complement.
CCTGGTGGAGGGTGCCCCTGGTGGCTGGGGGTGCAGGGGGACATGCGTTGGTGGGCAGTAGTGCAAGTTGACATGTGGGTTGGCTGGGGGGCATGGCCATGGTGGATGGGGTGCCTGCAGGACATGTGCAGGGTAGGCCCCTGTGGTGTGAGCCACCTGCAGGGGCCGTGGAGGGTGTAGAGGGAACACCTGGGAGGACCCACACGTGCAATTCACGTGTGGTGCTCCCCGCACACCCCTGTAATACACGTACCCTGATGAGATCGTGTGTGGAACTTCCCGCGCACCCCTGTAATACACGTACCCTGATGGAATTGCGTGTGTAACTTCCCGCGCACCCCCGAAATACACGTACCCCGCTCAATCGCATGTGTAACTTCCCGCGCACCCCCGAAATACACGTACCCTGCTCAATCGCGTGTGTAACTTCCCGTGCACCCCCGAAATACACGTTTCCCGCTCAATCGCGTGTGTAACTTCCCGCGCACCCCCGCAATACACGTGCCCCACTCGCACAGGCCCAATTGCTGTATGTTGCCACTTTTGTAATGCGCAGGGACTCTACTGCCTGCCTTTGTGTGGCAGACGTGTTTCAGCTTGTGTGTGTCTTTGGCTGTGCGTGGCATTGCCCTATTCGATTCCATGAATACGTGTGGTTCTAGTGCGTGTGGGCGTTCCGTCTGCTTCCCTGCAGTACATCCCCAGTTACGCCCTTATTTTCGTGCGTTGTTCCCCATTCCGCGCGTTACGCCCCGTGTCCCGCCCACTTTCTGGTGTATGCGCCGAGGTTGTGCGCTTTCACTGTGCGCGTCGCGCACGCCTTTCGGGATGTTGCAGTGACTTGTGCGCCATGCACGGGTTTGGCGCACATCCCGAGGTAAACACGCGCAGGGACTTCCATGAATCGCACGCGTGCGCGTGCACCTGTTTTTTTGCGCTTGCGCCTGCTTGCGCCAAGATTTTCGGCGCACGTTTGTTCCAGGAATCGGCCCCTAAAAGTGCTGGTAATTCCTGTAATGACACTTTGAACGTACCAAGAAAAATTCCAAGTTGGCGGAATCACCATTGCAGGTAATACCGGTGCCGGACACTGGACCTACCAGAATTTCCATTGCTGGTAAAACCAGCAACGAAATACTGGCTGTCCAAGACCCCGGCACCAGTATTACCAGCACACCGGTGATACCGGCAAAGTACATGTATGGATTTGTGGGTAATACTGGAAATAATTAGCAGTTATTATCAGCAAATCTCTGAAGGATATACAAAACCTCCGAGCAGCCGGTGAAAGGATGCAGGTGATGTCAAACAGGCCACAGGGGCACTCAATTCACCCTGGTGCACTGTATGCACACAGGAAGAGTACTAAAGGGTGATACCTGCCCCCCAAACACTTCCCAGCACAACCATACTGCCACTCAGTGCTGCTAACATGGACATGGATGTGCTTCATGCTAATTTACAGCTGTTGGGGTTGGAGTACCAACAGTGGTGACAGGAGCCCAGGGAGAGAAAGAGGAGATGGATGTTGCAGATGGGGATGTAGGTAGCGAAGAGGAGGAGACATGCAGTGATCCCACGTGCAAGGGCCGCATCCTGGACCCTCATGGACACACAAATCCACATCCTGTACCGCCTTGACAGGGAAACCACCAACATCCAGGAGTCCATAGGGAGCAGGATCCGCTTCAGGACAGCCATACCACAGCTGGTAAAGCTGCCGTCTGTCTTGCACTTACTTGCCTCTGGCACATTCCAATGAGCCAGCTGCATGGCTTTTTGCAGCCTGCATTCTCCCAACTGTTGGTGCAGGTGCTGGAGGCCCTCTAGCGACATGTAGGCCAACACATTTCCCTCCCCACCAGCTTGGCACAGTTCAATGCCACTGATGCCTGGTTCTATGCCATTGTGGGCATGCCCAATGTGATGGCAGCATTGGATTGCACGTATATGGAGCTGGTGCCCCCCCACACCACAAAGGAGGTCTACAGGAACCGGAAGCAGTTTGATTCCCTCACTGTAAAGGTACCCTGTGACGTCAACCTGGCCATCATGCACTGCTGTGCCCAGTTCCAAGGATCAACCCACAATGCTGTGATCCTGCGGTACAGCACCCTGCAGGCGTATATGGCACATCATAGAGGACACATGATCTGGCTGCTGGTTGAGTACATGTACAATCCCATTTACCTTGCAGCTTCAGTGAAAGGCAATGTGGGATGTAGCAATGTAACTAAAGTATGTCTGGAATGTGCACTGCACATGGAGGACCCACCAGTTCACCCCTAAATTGACAGACCACAACACACAGTGGTAGCACATGACTTGAGATGTTGTAGTCACTGAGCAGGCCATTGCAACCCCAATGGGACAACTACAGGTAATGCACTACAGGTACCCAAATACAACACCTCACCCCATCCCCAATTCAAAGGCAGAGTAGCATTAGACATGGCCACCTAGGGTCACCAAATGTAGGTACTGGGACAAGACCCTGAGCAGTGCAATATGAATGCAAGGACTGGAAGGTGAAAAAGTGTGGCACTATGTTAAATGGAACATGCATGCACATACTGACTTTTGCAATACCGCAATCACAGCAATGTCATTAACAATCTACAGTACTCACACATGTGCCTTTCCACCTTGAAGGTGACTCTGGATACCCACTGCTTCCGTGATTGATGACCCCTCTGTGGCATACAGTTGGGTCCATGTGAGGACCAGGGCGGTGATTGAGCGGTTCCTTGCCCCCTGAAGGCCTGATTCAGGAGCCTGCACAGGTCTGGTTATGCGCTCATGTACAGGCCAGAGAAGGTGGGACAGATTGTGTTGGCCTGTGCAATGTTGAATAATATTTTCATCAGGTGCAACATACCCCTTGCCCCAGAGCTGGGCATTCCTCCCTCAGAGGATGATGATGCTGTGCCAGTCATTCACATCCACCCGTGCACTGAGGACAGTTCCCCCTCCACTCAGCATTTCCCTTGCACCTTACTGTATATCATGCACAATCACAGCAAACACTTGTTTGAAAAAATTGAATGTCCAGTCAGTCCTTTAAGTTACCTGTTGGAGGACTGTGGGCCTGTTGGGAAGAGACCTGCATGCTGTTAGTATTCAGGTTGTCACGACTGCAGCCTTGCATTTCATGACACATTGTGTGTGTACTGCTCTTGCCATGAGGCTTCTCAGGTCTGTTGGTTCTGATGTGTGCATCTACATGTGGGCGGTGGGAGTGCACATTGCATGTTGGTCGGCCAAGGTGGTCTGTTGTGTGTGCAGTGGGCCTACGATTCATGCACAGTCCTCCCTTGGTACACATATGTGGGACTGTACATATTAGCAACAGTGCTTGTGCATGGCTACTTCTATCTGCATCCAATCGCATGTGTCTTGGATCAGGCCATTTGCTGTGTCTGACATGTGTTGGACTCTCTTCCTGGGGATACATGTATTGGGATGCAGGAATGGCACTTACATGGTTTCTTTTGTAGTTACCACTATCATCTTGGGTCCTGACTCCAGCCTCTGCTGTCCCAACATCCTCAATGTCCTCCAAGTGCAGGATGGAGCTGTATCTTTCTCCTGTGGCTGAGGATTCCCTCTTGTGGGTGGTGATGATTTTGCGGACCCTCAGACGTATGTTGTCCCAGCACTAGTGGCAGTCCCTGGTTCTGTGGGGGACAGTCCCCACAGCTGTCACACTATCCACAACCTCCCATGACATGGCAGTCTTCCACTTGTGGCTTGTTTTACAGTGTCCAACCCCAAACAGCTAATTGGTGTGATGGACAACCGTGTCCACCAATGATGTTAGTTCTGCCAGTGACACGTGCCTTCTTCTCACATGTTTTATGCCTCCTCTCACACTGGATGGCAACAGGAAAAAGGAGATTGAGAGTGGATTGTGTTTTTCAAGATGGCCACCTGCAAGCTTCCCGTTTCGTCAGTGATGCTATTTCCAATGCCGCTTATTCTGGCACCTGTAACTCTGCCACTAGTAATTCTGGTGCCGGTAACTCTGGTGCTGGTGATTCTGGCAGTTTGGATGCCGGTATTAGTGTTACTGTCACATATCTGCCAGTGATACCAGAAAATTACTGTTCTGCTGGTCGCAGCGAGGCCGTGCAGTCACCTCCCACCCCTGCTGTGACGATATAGAGACAAATAATCCCAACTGGGGCCTGGTAAATAATTGTCTACTTGTCACTATTAGTTTTAGTGGTTCCTTTAAGAAACCATTTTATTAGTCAAGATTAAATAAAGATTTGGTGATAAGAAATGCAAAAGGAGCATTTTTTTTAATTCTGAAAGTATGCACACAGCATCAGGTACCTGGCCAGTTCTATGTAGTCTTTCAATATTTTTGGAAGACGACATAGTTTAAAAGTTTTTAAACGATTTAAACTATCACGTTTTTTTCAGGTGTTCTTACTTGACACACCAATACACATTATGTGTATGTAGATTTTCACATTTTCCGCTCATAATATATGAAACTTACCTTTTTCAAACAACAAATAACAAGAAGGTTTACCCTGTCACACATTTTCTTTTGTTGTGAGTCAAAGGCCCTCATTACGACCCTGGCGGTAAGGGGTTTACGCCAGCGTTAGCTGCGCCGACCCCTTACCGCCAACTACGAGTTCCCAAAGCGCCATGGTCACTTTTCCGCCCGCTTTTTGCGGGCGTAAAAATCCATGGCGCTATGGGACCTTGGTGTTAATTACGCCACCGTAATGTACGGTGGCGTAATTAACGCCTTCCCCACTCCCATTGAGCCCTATGGGGCCGAAATGGGAATGGGGAAGGGTAAATGGGTCAATGGGGACTTACCGCCCCGCCAACCTCGGAATGGGGCGGTAAGTCCGCCATCCGCCATGGCGTAAACGGACTTTACGCCATGGCGGAAAAGTCCGTCGATGGCGGAAAAAATCCGCCAGGGTCGTAATGAGGGCCAAAGTCTTAAAGGTATAACCACAAAAACCACAGGACATTTTTCTTCAATCCCGCTGAATTGCATGCTGTTATTTGTAGTCTTCCATTCAAGATGATGGGTGGCACTTCAATTGTACTCTTTTAGCTTCGCATATTCCTATACAGATTTACATATTTGTAAGAGTACTTTCTTTTGTTGCCTACTTTTCATATTATCTTTATATTACCAGTATTGATGAAAGCAAATATGGGATGAGGAGTGGAAAGGCTGAGTCGGCAAGCGAGCCATGATGATTTGCCAAGGATGTGGGAAGAAATGCAGTTGTTGTCCTGGAGACAGGAGATATTGATTTTGCTGTTGCTGTCCTAGCCCTGCGAATTTTGTTAACATTTGAAGTGCTGTGGAATTGCGCACTCTCACTGCCTCAAGACATAACCAGGCCCTATTTCAATCGCACTATAAGGCAACCCTGCAGTGGAGCCATAATGCCCTGTGCGAACTAGACTGAATCCCGTCACCTTCCTCATTGGAGCCTGCAGTCACCACAGGAGACATACAGACATACGTATGTAACTATCCTTAGATATTTTTGACATTAAAAATAATCATCTGTATCTTATGAATTAAAAGCATATTGCTAGTTTGGACTAAACTGCTGCAAAATGAAAACATAACTTCAATTAGCAAAACACACACCACCTGCACTGCATTCCACAGTCAGAGATTGCTTTCAAGCGAGATACAGGAAGAATAGTCACAAATAAAATGTGAAACTACACCCACGGAGATGTCTTCCAGTGCCTGAGTTGCTGTCTGGTCACAAATCCTGGCTTCGCCACTTCACCAAATTACATACTCGTGAAGAAATAATTTGACATATCTGACAAAAGTCCTCAAAACAGATTCCGTTATTCTAAAAAATCCTAACTCTTGTTTTTACCACGTATGCAGTAATATTTGTTATCATTCATATATTGAAGAACACAAATTGTGTCCCTTGAATTCTGGCTTCCACGATCTTCACCGCACACATGCAGATGATGAACGTACATGTCTTTAACACGCAGGCAGACAGATCAGAATTCCGGGAAACAGTCAGACTGAGCCAAAGGGGGTCATTAACTTGTTTGGCGGAGAAGAAAAAGTGTCAGTAAAAGTGGAAGTAATTCCGTTACCGGCACTTTTGCTGCACGGCCAAACTACAGGTTTGCCCGTGGGGGTTGCTTGATTTACCTCCAGCCAGCAGCTGGAGGTAAATCAGGCCCCCACTGGCAAAAAACAGCTGGTATTACCGGTACCAGTAATACCAGCAATCCCCTGACTCCATGGAAGGGGCATTTACCGCCTTTGTCACCACCTTTAATATCCCGGTAATTCCAGGATTTCAGGCGGCGGGAACGCTAATACTGTTTGCAGGTATTTCTGGGGGATTTACCACTGAAATACCGCAAACTCCTAATGAAACCCATAGTCAATCAGTTGGTTAATTCCAAACTTCAGAATCAAAGTCATACAATTACACATAGACTTCGTGTTTCCCGATTGAATATGCGTTAACAATGATAACATTGTGAGGTATACCGAGTGTTGATCTGTGTTTCAACTGGATGTCATTATTATAAATGTGGACACGAGCATAGTGAAGCAGTGAGCAAACAGACCCAGATCATTAGCAGGCGTTTCCCATTCATTATGGACCATTCATGTTAATGATCGTTAGGTTCCTGGACTCAGGACAATCTGTTAAAAACAGAACTCGTAGCCAAATACATGTAATCTTGATCACATATATTTTTTTTTCCTTTTGGCAAGTATGTAGTGCAGTGTTAATTAGAAAATGTATGCTGTGCCAACTGAAATATCTGGTACCAGATGGGCCTGCAATGTTTGCTGTAGACCGCACATACAGAAAAACATGTAAGTGGAGAGTTAGACTTGACTTAAAGAATTATTCTCACTGCATGGTTAGTTCAATCAACTGGTTTATTTAAAAAAATGCTGCACATCCATATTTCACTTTAGCAGCAAACAAACGAGCTTCTGTTAGATTTAAAGTAGACTAAGAAGAACATCTACTCCCATTTCTTCAACTTGGTTCCTTCTCAGAATCTGAATGTAAATGAAGTGGCAAGGAGACAGAGTGCCCATTCAATGATGCAACAGTCAATCCCCACGCCTACCGAACCAAGGCATACCTTGAGCTGCAAAGGTTAACTCTAGTACACATTGCAGAATATTAATGTCAAATGGGCACATTCGGTTTAAAAACGCGGATATTTATAAAAGTGGCTTCTTTTCTGAAATATCTGTTTGGATTCCCGCTACCCAAAAAACATCATTAACTTCAAAGCTATTTATTTAACTGTGTCTGCTCAGTTCTCCAATTTCCAATTTCCACAATTCTCCAGTTTCGAAAATCTCTCAAAGCACGGCTTTTTCAACACCACCTGAGCAAGGACCAATTCCAATGGATGCACAGACCACAACTCACAGTACTGCACTACTGCTAAAAGATGCCAGGCCAAGTGCTGGCTACCCACACTGTATTCAATGCTCTGCTGCGCTCGATCTAGGTCCGCACTTTAAACAATTACATTTCAAAAAATAAGAAATTGGGAAAACATCAATCATCATCGACAACTATCATTTGGGATTATCAAACAGTGGTGCTTACAAGCACAATTTAATCCACCCTGTAAATAATGTGGTTGTGCACTAATCAAGGTTAGATTAATAGTTTCAGCCCTAGATCTGCTCTATCACTTCTCAATTCATTCTTGTACATAGTATTTGCTGGCACACTAGACTTGCTGCACCACTGTTAGAATGTTTCATTTCACCTACAGTCATTAATGTAACACTATTAAATGTATCATTGCACCAATAGTAATTGTTGCCTTATTTGTCACACCAGGGTTACATTACTTGTTACCTCACTAGATGTATTTGCACGGCTGTGAAGTTAATTGTCCTATCTCATCTATTAATAGGGTTTTTATTGAGTGCCGACCTAGCTTCAGGATGCAAAAGGGCATATTACAAAACATAGTGGGAAGTACACAGTGAGGGAAGCAGATCGCAAGGGTTCAATACAAGAGAGTGGATAGCTAACACCAGGGGAGGAGGAAGGAGCGGACCATATAACCCACTATCAGTTTAGGTGAGGAGTGAAGAGGGTGCGCACTTAGGCGTTAAAGAGGAGCCATTCCTGGAAGAGAAGGGTCTTTCAGACATCTTTCAGAAATGGAGAAGCGAGGGTGTCTGCTGTTGATGGGGAAACAGTCCCAGATTCTGGAGTAATAGAGAGAGAAGAATTCACACAGCCCTAGATAAGTTGTCAGCTCAACTCGATTAATATTATTGACTCATTTGATTTACTTTACCACTTCTAGATTAATCGGAGCACATCACCTATAGCAATTGTTAGCTCAACAAATGTACTGCACCATAGTTAGATTAATTGTAAGCTTACTAGTTTTACTTTAACACTGTGACATTAACTATTGCCTTTACCAGGTATGCAGTACCTCCAATAGATTACTTGTTACATCTCACCTACAGTAATTCGTTGCTTTCTCTAGACCTAATATACCACTATTAGATCATTGTTTGCACCCTCACCCAGCATAACAGTTGCATCACTAGTTTTTCTCTTCTTTCCTAGGCTAATTGTTGCATAACAAGGTTTAGCTACATGTCATTGGAAATAATCACTTACACCTCATTAGGATTAGTAGCTGTATTACTAAATGTTGCATACCACTGTTATTCTATCGATTTCTGGAGGGCCACAAGACCATTTTTACGACAGGTAGGTAGATGGCACCCTTGTCCCGTTAGATCGCTGTATCAGTGTACACATTGTCCACTATAATCATGATGTCACTAAAGCGTGTATTCCTGTATTTATCCTATTGTACCACTTTTAGCTTATTTGCACCCAGTTACTTATCTGCGCTATTGCACTCCCTGAAATTGTGCCACTATAATATTGATTTCAAGACTTGCATTAATTACTGGATCACTAGAATTATTCATACCGGTTGTATATTAATTTTTGTAACATTATAGGTGTTGTAAAACTACTATGTTCAGTTAGATACAAATTAGTGCATACAAATAGATTACTGAACCTGCTTAATTGTTTCACTGACAGTCTGACTCACCCCGTTTGGACCACCTTTCATATCTCTGAACATATTTTATTTCTTCTTTGCATCATTAGATACCAGGGGCAGACTGAGTAGGCGCCCAGGAGGCAATTGCCCCATAGGTTGGCTGGGCTGTTGCTACCTGTGCCAGAGTTTGTAAAATGTAGAAAAACTAATGGAAACAGAATAAAATCCTCCAGAATCGAGCCTGCCTGCGCAAATGGGGCATTGATTTAAGCAATGTTGTAGATGTGCCTGTGTAAAGGTGTTCCCAATCATCCACACCAATCCAAGATAAGGGAGCAAAAAACCGATGTGCACAAAGAAACCAGTTTTTTTAATTTTTTTTTATTAATGCAGTATGGGTATTGAACCTGTGTCACAATGGCACTCAATTGTTAGGTAGTTTCCCTTTGATTACAGGGTTCTATGATGTAGAAAAAGATTCAAAAGCTCAACGTTTCTGATGTTGTAGGAAACAGTGATAAGTAAAAATACTCAATGTAGTAGTATATATTGGTGATTTTTAATTGCACAGTTTAGCTGACACGTGTTTCCATGCAACACAGGTCTTTTTCAAGGAGTACGTTTGGGTGCAGGTAAGGTAGGCTCTAAAGAATGATGCTCTTAATTCGAGCCTGTCATGTCCTGGGCATCACTGGACCCTGCTCTAATTGGTAGGGCCACAACATGCTGACCTCATCACAATAGTGGTACCTGTTACTGATGTGGTCTGGGTGTTATACTTTACCACAACAGTCCAATTAACTATTGGTGGGAAAGGAGGAGAGATCAAAACGTATTGGCCATAAAAGCTATCAACCTCACTCCCATCTCATCTTCCCAGGCCAGGCCCCAAATTCCCAAACAGTTTGCTCAGCCCTAGACAGCTCGTCCTGTATCCCCTTCTGGTAGATGCTGCTGCTTGCAGTTGTTTGACCTAATTGGGTCATAAGAGGCATCACTTATTAATTTGTAGTGTGAGTCCAGTTTACGAGACATTTTACATTCATTGTATTCAACCTGATAATGTTTTCTTTGTATATGCATTTGACTGCTTTCACCATTGGAGGTGCTGTGGGCACATCTTGCTAGTGTGCCATTGGCAATGTTACTGAGTGCACCTGACAATTATAACTTTGTATATTCCTGTCTGCCAGCAACACAACTAACTTAAGTGTTGCATATCTAAACTGGAACCATGAGAAGGGCCCATTCGTGCAGTTTCAGCTATCCTCCTTCTCTCGACCTTTGCACTTTCAGTCATCTAGACAGTACCGTGGACCAACAAACATCCCTATTTAGCTATTTAAACCACAATGTTGTGCTTTTTTAACCATGTGCAGTGTAGGGCCTTGGAAATGGAAACATTGTGTTTCTCTTGTCATTTATAATGTTGCTTTACATATTTACCTACCTAACTGTGCATACTACAATTTACTACATTCCCTCTCTGTGCTAACACTTCCTAAAATATGACAACCTAGCTCCCTGCAATGTAACAAACTAACTCTATCCTACATGTGTTACTTTCTACATGGTGGTGGCATACACAAAATAACACTTTATTCAAATTTTCTTACTCTATATGTTCGTTCTCGTTTGGGAACAGGCAGAGGCTGGCGCTTGCGCTTCACTGATCATATCTCCACCATCACCACGGGATGTCCCCCACACATGGAACTTCACAAAGAGTGAGTGAGATGGAGAAGAGGCTTGGCTGAATTGGGCACGTTCATACCACCACTGTACCCAATACACCAATGGTCTGTTACAATCAACATCATTCTATCGTGACTGCTACATGCCAAGGAAGTAAGGGCCAATATCTAATTAGAGTTTTCCTGCAGTTTCCTTCTGTAAAAATGCTTCCCCTATGTTCTGGTGAATGTTTTCATCATTAGTGAGTTCACTGCAAAAAGAGCTTAATAACACTATGAATATCAAACTTAGCTGTTACTGTATGGTAGTTAAAGAAATGGTTGTTGGATTGTTTGTAGTACTCATTTTTGGGCACGGTTGAAAACCACTAGCAGAAAGATGCAACCTTCAGGTATCAATTATTAGGAGACCACAAACAAAAGGGGCCACTCAGAGTTGGGTGGATTTTCAAAAATGAAGTATCGCTGTAGAAAGATTCCACCTCCATCTGTGTTATGTTTGACAATCCGCCAAATTCAACGTTTACCACCAGTGAAGGTGGTATTTTTGAAATAACTCACCCTCAGAGCTATTTCAGAAGTACCAACTCCACCCGTGGACAACCTTTCTAAGCACAAAAGGGTGCATTCAGACCCTTTAATGCATTACATGGGTAAGCTTTTGTGGGCGGGGGTGGCAATCAGAGATGCACAGCATTTGACCCCCTCAGTATGGTCCTTTGCAACAACATGTGTTCTCTCCGTTCAATGAAAGCACCTGTGCTTCACTTCTGTACAGTAAAAAACGTTTTTAAATAATTGGATTGAGGTAAAATAGGTGGATTTTCTGCAGAACGTTTACGTAAAATGCTGCCACTGCTGAATCGGCAGTATTCACCCAATACTGACAATGTACTGCTGCCAGACAACTCTGAAGTTCTTCCTAAGTCTGTATTTGTTTTTTCATTCACTTTTCCAGAACACTCTTATCATATGTGGCCAACAAAAGGCACACATGCAGATTGACAGATTCAGATAAATGGATACAAAGTCACATGAACACAGATCCCGCCATCCAACTATATTTTACACACTCACACATACACTCCAACACATCACCACAGTCACGGAAACTGAACCACAGACACAAACATAAACATTGAAAGACACTCACACACAGACACACACACACAGACACGCACACTATGGGCCTCATTACACGGTAGGCGGTAAGGGTTTACCGGTACCGGTAAGGGCACCGGTACCGGTAAACCCTTACTGCCTTACTACAAGTTCCCTTTGCGGGACCCTTTTACCAGCCGTTAAAGTAGGGTGCCGCAAAGGGACCTTGGAGCTAACTACGGTACCGCAATTTGCGGTACCGTAATAAGCGCCTTCCCCATTTGCATTGAGCCCTATGGGGGCAAAAAAGGGAATGGGGAAGTGCCTTGGTGAATGGGGAATTACCGCCCCCGCTCACCTTGGAGTAGGGCGGTAATTCCGCCATCCACTAAGGCGGACACGGTAAAATACCGGCAGCAACCACAGCGCTAATAGCGCCATGGTTACCGCCTACCGTATAATGAGGCCCTGTGTATCACCTTTGCTCTCTCTACATCACCAGATCCCACGTGGATCTTCTTTCCAAATAAGTGCAACTTGGGAGCTCAGTATAGCCAAATCCCCTTGGCATGTTTCACTTTGCATGTCCAACTGCAGACCCAATTGCCCAATTTACTAGGAAGATCCTGACCACGGCTTCCTGTTGTATCTGGCAGAGGCAGGTGGTCTACTGTCTACATGTGTGCCCGGGCAATGTCAGGTGCCGAAGAGAAAGAATGGGCTGCTGTTATGGGCACATAAAGTGCCACAGAATTGGTGACTGAGCAATTTGCGCAAGGGGAGGGTGTGTTCAATGTAAAGGAAGGGGCCTGAGTTGTGTATTCATTGAAAGAGAAAAAATGAATCAGTGGTCAAAGTTAATATAATGAAAGGGAAGGAAACCGGAGGTTGATGGGTAAGAAAAATAGGGTAAATCAGGCATAGATATGCATCTAGGAAGGTAGGTCAGCAGGATGATTGACTTTCGCTGAGATCTCTGCCTGACCCACATCCCACAGCACCCGAAATTGAGACTGACTCAAGCATTTATTTTTTTCTGATGAAGTGATGCATACTCTCTTCATGAACATGTGTTTCATTTAAAACCTATTTTCTTACATTGTTCATCATGTGACTTTGTGCTTTGAAAGTCCACATAATTGTACAGAATAGGATTATAACTATAGTGAGTTTTCATTATAATTATAATCTTAGTCTCTCCAGTTGTGTATACTCTCAGATGTGTTTGCCCCAGGACACTGACGATTAAGAGGCTTCCCTGTTGTAGATAAATTGGTGCTTTGAAATCTAAATTTACTGAACAGTGTGCTAGTTAATAACTTGAACAATAACTTTACAGAACGCAAGTTGTTGGTTCTAATATTGAAGATAGGATAGGAGAAGATGCAGTCTCCCCTGTTCTCTAAATTAGAAATTGTGGAACCAGGAGGCAGGGCTCAAATCTAAACACTTCCATACATTATGTGATCCTGACCAAATCAGTTTTATCACATTTCCTATTTTCCTTAGCTATCTATAGAGAAAGCCTCACTGATATGGATTAATAATCTATAGTTTAACTCCATAAATAATTATAATGTTAACCATTTTAACCATTTATATCATGCATGCTGGTTGGGAGGCAGGATGCCAATTAAGGGTTTTATGTTATGGGGGGTGAGTACACAGGATGCCATGTATGGGTTTCGTGTTGTGGGCTAGGGAGGCAGGAAGCCAGGTATTTTGCTGTGACAGCTAATGCTTGGCTTTGAGAGCGAAGCCAAACCCACTAGTTCAGCAATAGCTCGACCGAACCAATAGCTTCACCACCATTGGTCTAAAAGTAATGATGGAATTGGATGTAATGGGTCTAGCCTACTGTAAAATTGCACACTGAGACAGAGGTAATCATGGGCTCACATTCTAGCTTTCCCATTTCACCAATTATATTACCTTAGTGAAATTATTTTACTGTGTTTGTTTGTGGGAGAGTTTCCTGGGGGCTGGGTCCCTGAGAAACCACAAATATAAATGAAAGCTATATTGCCTAAAAATAAATGAATGTCAATCATATCTACTATACACACTTGAAAATATGTAAGAGTGGTAGAGGTTGGTATTGTGTTAAATTGTTCTGAAAGGTGGGGGCTGCTGCATCGTGAGATGTAGCCACCACACCTTGGGCCATGGCATGATACTTTGCCCAAAGGACAGATGTTGCCAGTCCTCCCATGCTAGATTTGCACCCATGGTTACCCTAATTAGCAAGGCAGAACCCCAGAAGGTAAGAAGTCAGCTTTGCCACTGAACCAGCACAACAGTATGGTACCAATCAAGCCCACCGTGCCGCAATTCCATATCATGCCTAAAGTCCACAAAGATAGTGGGATTTGTGCAAAAGAAAGAGCAATAAAAGCTAAGGAATCTTTCTTTCTGAAACCACCAAATCAAGCAATGAGAAATGTCAACACAAGTCCTAAGAAGTAACTTAAAAGACCTCAAATGGCTTTCATCACCAGATAACTTGTCAAACAACTTCATGTACTTGTGTATACAGGGGTCCTCTAATCACACCATACAAAAAAATTGTGGTCAAAAAGAGCACACACCGGGACAGAAGTAATGCTGTTTAATACAGTTGGGTAAGCACAAATCAAACAGGACAGTGGGCAGGCACTGGTTGATGAGAGTTGACAAGAGGGCTACACAAGGAACATTAATTTTATAGGATGAGTACAATAGTCCAAGTATTTGAAACTGTTATGGTAAGAATGTACATATTTTCCATCGTTCCCAGGACAGTCATTGGCTGTGTTATGTCATATCCTTAGTGCTGTGTGTATGTTAGTAAAACATGATTGGAGCAGACAGATCAATGATATTCCAAGACATCCCTCCCGTGTGGTGCCACACCGATTCTCACCCCTCCCCGGAACAATTTGTAATTAGTATTATAACATGTGTGCTGACCGCTGGGGCTTTATTATTCTGCCATTGGTCAGCACTATTGCGAATGAGACACAAGACACCCTGCTTCTGGTGTGAAGGTAGACAATCACACAGTACCTTCTGAATATTGGCCTTCACAGTGTTTGTAGTTGATACTCTCAAGGGTGACCATCTCCCAGGGACACAAAATGTACTGCTTGATTGGTTCCTCTAGGAACGCCATTACGC
Organism: Ambystoma mexicanum; assembly: GCF_040938575.1. Taxonomy (NCBI): domain Eukaryota; kingdom Metazoa; phylum Chordata; class Amphibia; order Caudata; family Ambystomatidae; genus Ambystoma; species Ambystoma mexicanum. The sequence continues at coordinate 1,064,534,438 of NC_090933.1, read as the reverse complement.
TCAGCTTCCATTCACATAACTACCCGCCTTTCGACATTCATAGCCCTGTGAATGGATTGCTGGCTCATGTCCACTTCTCTCTTCAGCCCCAAATGCCCACTGGATTGGCTTGCTGCCCTGTGTTGACATCACCCAGTGAGGTTGAAGCTGGCTCAATCTGCCATTGGTGCACTGCGTGAGCTCTGCTTTCCCACCCCTCTGGAATGTAGAGGGCTGATCAGGTGCTTGGAGCGGGATTTCCCAGACATGTGTACTTTCCCTGTTAAGTTTTCCATTTGCTGCATCATTTGCGGGTATGGTGGTGCAGCAAGTGCTGCCAATCTTGTGGCACATGCCCGCATCCATTGCCCTCATTAGGTCAAGTATGAATCTGTTTTGGACGGTCATTAGACGTAAAGCTTGAAGCTCCTCTCTGACTGTACGTAGTCCCTTTTCTGTTGCATTAGCCAATTGAAGCAACTTGTATCTGGTAATCTGGATCCATTTTGCATCAGTGGCAGTTTGCACCATGGGCAGCAGGAGGCAGGTGAAAAGCACACATGCCTTGCCGAATATTCTAAAATGTGATGGGATAGTATTCAAACTTTGGGTGGAATCAGCTGAGATGTAGTTGCTAGCCCTGTTCCTCCTTGTTATCTTGGCCCGCTCCTCTAGTGCCTAGCAAGGCCCAGTATCCATCTTCTTTCTTTTTTGTGCCAACACATTACCAAATGGTGCCAAGTCTGCATGAAGCACTACTAATGTGGAGCTTTTTAAGGTCACCAGTCCACACACTCTTCATCTACCTATACCATGTGTTTTCAGAAGCCAGATCCTCTCCTTCCCCAATTGCATTATATCATTCTTCAATTCACGATATACTCCTTTCAGTGCATGTCTCCCCTTCACCATGAACAGGTGTACTCATACTACCTTTTTGCATCAAGAACCAGGAGGAAAGAAGAAGAATACAAAAGACAAATGCACACAGTATTCCAATCCCCATTGTATTTACAGTAATTCTTGCCTTTCCCCTTTTTCCCCTAGTGCTCTATTGCCCATCTTCTTGTCCATTGGTGGGCCTTTTATACCATCTGAGTGCATTACAAAATGTCCAAGATATCCCATAAATACTTCCCACCAAGTGACGCTTTGTGGTTCTGTTGTGCTGCTGTTGTCTTTGTGTACGTTGGTCAAATGGATCTATGCCCATCTCTTTTTGATATTCACTGGTGTTGGTGTTGCATACAACACTTCGAAGGGGCCACTGCATCTTGGCTCCTTCCACTTCCTAACCATGTTGCGGATAATTACTCGGTCACCCAGATAGAGAGGCTTTACTTCCCGGAAAGTCTCTCCCTTGATGGGCACTCTGCTGTTTTTCAATGTTGCCAGACTGACATGTAGGTCGCTGAACCTGGCGGGAGATGTAGCGGAGAGCTTTAGTCATTTCAGTCATATCTGCTTTCATTTAAACTCAAAGGATTTCTGAGCTAGGGTTAGCATCTCAAATTGAACGTGTGGGAGGAATAGGCACATGGATCCCTTTGACCCATTACAACGTTGTGCGGAGTCAGATGGTGATTTGCACTGGGTGAATTGCATAGGGCAAAAAGGGTAAGGGGGAGGCAAAAGACACAGTTTAAGCATGGAGTAGAGGTTAGCTTCAGCATGCATTCTTTTAGTAGATCATTAATTCTCTATACAATCCTGTTTGCTTGCGGCTGGTACACTGTGCAAAATGTGTGCGGAGTCAGATGGTGATTTGCACTGGGTGAATTGCATAGGGCAAAAAGGGTAAGGGGGAGGCAAAAGACACAGTTTAAGCATGGAGTAGAGGTTAGCTTCAGCATGCATTCTTTTAGTAGATCATTAATTCTCTATACAATCCTGTTTGCTTGCGGCTGGTACACTGTGCAAAATGTGTGTTTTATTCCCATGAGTCATGCACTTTCCTCAAAAATGTCGTTGGCAAAGTGCTGGCCATTATCCAACCCTATTTCTTCCCATATCCCCCATATCGGGAATACCTCCCTCACCAAGAATTTTGCTGTGCTTTTTGCACTGTTCTTTGCCCACAGTCCGACCTTGAACCAACGCGAGAATGGACAGACAATTATTATCATGTACTGATAGAATGCACACCTTTCTTGCATTTCAATGTAATCGATATGTAAGTATAAGAAGGGCCCTTCCAACCGAGGTATTGTTTCCCATACCATCTTCAGAGTATGGCCACACACAAACTGTTGACATTTCACACAATGTTCCACAAACTCTGCCACTCTCTCATGCAAGTAAGACATGTATCACACCTCATTTATTTTTGCTGCTATACTTTCTTTGGATGAATGGGAGGGGTAGTGTAGCTGTTCTAATGGTACACTTAGCAATTTCTGGTGCATAACAGATTTCCCAGTGCTATTCTGCCTCCATACCAGATTGGTTGCAGACAAGGAACACCCTAGCTGTATCCATAGATCTTTATTGAAGTTCTCCTCTCTCTCTACCTCTCCTCCCACCTCGCTTTCTATCGCCATGAGTGGTACTCTTTATTTCAAACCTGGGTACCTTCTTGCCTTTCCTTCTGGTAAATAGGCTGAGTCGTTCGCTGCTCTGACTGCTGTTTAATTCCCCAATAATATTCTGTCTTGTCTAACTGTGTGGGTAGAACATTTCATAAATTCCCCCCAGCTACCTTCAGAGTAGAGCCCATAGAGGAAGGGGACTATATACAGGATTGTGCTGTGCACATGGACAGAGTGGAAGGGAACATACAGGTAAAAGAAGAAGAGATAGCAGGAGCAGATATGGTTTTTTATTGACATCTATAGACTACAGACGGGAAGGAAACTTACTGGAGCGGCAGTAGTGTGCACTATATATGGGGAAAAATGTAATTGTATTCCAACTGCAACTACCCTCACACTATTGGGCATAAGCGTCAGAAATGGTGGCAAAGATCAGTGCACAACACATGATAGAAGGGAAGTCTGCCTACATCTTTTCTGATTCAGCCTATATAACCTCAACAATAAATAAATTCAGGGTAAGCATGATGGGAGATGAGAGGGTTCAGAAGAAGTGATGGGTCCCCTGTACAACATGCAGAATTGCTTAAAGGGCTAATTGAGGCCCTAAACGTTCCAACAGAGAGCACTGAGCACCTCACTATTTAAATGGCTGGGTTTTTCAGAATTACCTCATAGCTGGATGCCCTCTGTGTGGTTAGTGTGCTCTTGGATTCTCGAGGATGGCAAATAGTGCATGCCCCACGTATAGTACTATGGCACACCCATTGTAATCATTGCCTCCTTGTCTATGGCAAACACCAATATAGTAGGCTACTGGCTTGTGTATCTGTGGATTCTATTGTGTGAGGACCGCCATCATCACTGAGCCATCTGAGTGTGAGAACAGATACAATTTCTCTCTGTAGTTTGGAGTTGCTAGCACTGGCACATGATCCAATGCATCTTTTAGCTCTGTGAAGCTCTCATTCATTTCTGCTGTCCTTTTTAGTTCCCTCTTCTATTTTAATGCTCCTTTTAGGCCCTGTAATAGTGGCTTTGTGCATGTGGAGTACTCAAACACCCATGCCCTGCAATAGTTATACAACCCCAGGAAATTTTGGATCTCCTTTATTGTGTTTGGGCGTGTGGTGGAGTGTATTGTCTGTACCCTTTTTGGTGTTACCCTGCACCCCTCAATGGATATTGTCTGTCCTACGTACACACAACCTCTTCCTGTCCATACTGAAGCTCCGCTTTGTCCACCTTGTATCCCTTGTCTGCTAGCAAAGTCAGAAGATTCACTGAGTCTGCTCTACACTCTATCTCTGTCTCACTGCATAGTAATAAATCATCAACATACTGGACAACTGTGCTTGGCATGTGTACATTGCTGAGATCCATCTGGATCTCCCTGTTTATGATGCTGGGCGACTCACAGTACCCCTGTGGCAGCCGAGTGTGCTCAATTCTGGTCCTGCGATGCGTAAATGCACATAATCATGAGATGACTAATGTGTGTTAACAGCGTACATAGTATTGTATGATTCTTCCAAAATTTATTTTTTACAAGTGTTGTATACTCATCCAGTTACAGTCAAACACACACACATATTGAGAGCAGCACATGCCCACCCATGGGCCAGTATACCACGATCCTCCATACTTTCAAACACATTCTGAGGTAATCAGTGTCAAAGTAATATGACTATATGACACTATTGACATATACATCTAATAGATGAATGACCTCATTATTTTGGACCTAGGCAGATCATCCATTTCTGTGGATATCAGAATGATTCCGAATAGAGAAGAATTCCAATTGACACAACCTACTTTTACCACGTTGGTGAAGCCTGGAGGAGTGCGTTGTACTAGTTATTTAGTCCACAGTCGACATCAGGATTGACCAGACATATGGTAATACAACGTTTATATAATATGCTTTGCAGATAACTGCATGACTAAGAAAAGATCATTAAGCAATTAAAAAAGAAGAATTGGACCATTTAAATAAAATAGCTTCTTGGGACAATTGCTCAGGTGATTCTATACATTTTAATACATACATTTATTGATACATATAAACATGTGAAAACCAGTGTTTAATAGTGTTTGTTTTACATTCATAGATACCATAGGAAAGTGCAAGTTGGAAGATTTACTCAAGCTTCTGAAATTGATGAAATAGATGAAATTAATTAAATGTGCTCCTGATGAAAGGAACTTATGTCCCGAAATGCATCTAGCCCTTTTGAATTCTTTGATGTACATGCATTGTTGAATTCCCATTTTGAAGTACATTGAGAATAAAATTGTGTATTAGTTATTCTACTAAACTTTACACATGGTTAAACGTATTCATTTATGAGAAGCGATAGATCACACATTACAATACTTATTACCTTGAATTATAGCAATTATTGACTACCAACACTGTCAGCACACAAGGTGTGCAGGGGACAGGAGTGTCCACCACATTTGGACACTCTATCTTCTGTTACAGCAAAACTGAACTTCTCATCTTTGTCTCTCTGCAGGCTCGCTCTAAACTGAACCCAGACTATAATCACATTAAAATAAAGAACTGTACTATTCCAGTGCAGAATAAGGTAAAATCTCTCTGCATCCTCTTGGATTCCTCCCTGAATGCAGATGCTTTTTTTAACCAGGTCAGCAGAACCTGTAATTACTATCTTTGTCTGCTCAATAATATCTGGCCTTTTGTTACTGAAAAGAACTGCAGCACCATGACTCGAGCAACCACACTCTCAAGGCTGGACTACTGTAATGCCTGCTAACTGGTGCTAACAACTCCTGCCTGAAGAAATTCCAAATCATACAGAATGATGACATGTGCATCTTTAAGAAAACTCCAAGAAGATATCATGGGCCTGATTCATGAAATTGTTTGCATGGTTCCAAGTGACTTTGCACTGCTGAAAAGTGACTTTGCACTGCTGACACAAACCCTGATTCATGGAACTGTGCAAAGTGTATTTTTGCAGTGCAAAGTCAGTGAAAATTCATTTTGTTCTGCAAAAATGACTATGCATTGGCTTTGCATGGCAAAAATACACTTTGCATAGTTCCATGAATCAGGGTTTGTGTCGGCAGTGCAAAGTCACTTTTCAGCAGTGCAAGGTCACTTTGAACCGTGCAAAGAATTCCATGCATCAGGCCCCAGATCTCCAATCACAGGAGAGACCTCCACTGGTGGCCACTGCCGGAAAGCATCAACTTTAAAGTGGTCACCCTTGTACATTGCTGTCTTTTTGGGACTGCTTCTCCTTATCAAATGTTTCTAATCTACTGCTACACTCCGAGAAGATCACTACGATTCTACAACTTGGCACAGGTTAACTGCCCTGGATATAAACAATCAAATTGATAGGTAGATCATTTCCAGGTGGCGCTTTTACTTCTGGAATGCACTCACTAGTGCTTAGACTGGAAGAAAACACAGGGGTCTTCCTCAGAGCATTGAAATATCTTCTATTCATGTATGGATCACTCATACTCTATGTTGGACCCCCCCAGGATCTTAATTGTCCGTTCTCCCTTCTATGGGGGGGATGGCGGAAGCGGCGGTAACGTTTCTTCGTGCCGTGCGGCTTGACGTCCGCTGTTAGTTTAGGTCCTTTCCTCTAACCGGTGTGTTCCTGCAGGCGTATGGGCTGCAATTTCGTTCAGCTCCTCCGCGGAGGTCGCGGTCTCCAGTGCCGACAACGCCGGGATATGATGCCCATCACTGGGATTCCTTCTGCCCTTGTGCCTCCCAGTTGTTGTTTTCAATTTGCCCTGAGCCGGTGAGCCAGTGAGTACCTGAAAGGCACGCTGGGGAAGAAAAGACACAGGGTGCTATTTACTTTCTTGTTGTGCTCTGTTTGCTTTCCCCCTTTTTGGCTGCTAAACTTAGGAAGTTTGGGTCAGCCATAGCGGTGACAACAATAGTAGCAGGCGTGCGGTCTCTCATATGGACATAGTTTCGCCTGGAAAGAGGGGCCGCATACACGCCTAGTTGTACCTCGCCCCGCTCACGCATTGATTAATAACAACTTGTGTAATTGAATAGCACACATCATGGCCACCAGTAAAAAGGGGGTGTCTACAGTCTACGTTCAAGGGACCAGGAGCAGTTACTTCATACCTCTGGGTCTTGTGATAAGGTTATCACAAGACAGATGGAAATGGAAATGGAACAGGCAGGCCCAGGTACTCCTTTTCCTTCGCCTGCAAGAGATCTGGTACTGGAGGTCTTGATTCTCAGTACTCGAAGAAGACAAAGATTGCAGAATGTTCGATCTGAATCTGAATTTCCAACAGTCCCTGTATCCCGAGGGAGTGCCCTAAGGATGGACAATAGTAACACTATGGAGAATGCCATCACTTCCGCTGTCTCCTCTGCCTACGAAGAGGGTGAGAATCATACAGGAAATAACGTGGAACATCCAGAGTCATCTGTTGGCACCTCAAAAGAGGAAACTGGGCCCTTTCCATCCCTCTGAGATCATTTAGTACTTGATCAATGGCCGGATCTCATGGCCAGTATTGCCAAGGAGCTACTGCTATGCACGAGCCCTTTCGATCTGGGCATTTTAGTGGATTCACTAACGAAATTGGTTGTGGATCCTTGTTCATTAAGCAAGAATATGGCCTCACAAACAATTAAATCCTTTAGTCCAACTGATGGGATCCAGTCAGGTAACTTGGACAAGGCATGTCAAGTCAACTTTCAAAAAGAGCTGCTAGAGAAGGCTGCACAATCTGACCCTTATAGCAGGGGAGTCCTGGCACTGGTTAGCCCCCCCACGCCCCTGACTACTATAAAAAGTACTATAACCACCAAACCCAATATTGTCTCCATTCCAGCATCCGCACAGAAATCGGGGCACGAGGCGTACAAACTCTCTGCACAGATGAATGCTCTCCCCAAGCTGGGATCCTCTCAGAACGTGTGTGTAAGAAAGTGTCATATGCCCAAATAGAAGACATGAGCACTCAGGACTTGGTTTTGGACCAGAGAAACTATATTATTACTAATATCAGCAAGGTTAATGGTCAGGAGCACAAAGAAGCCTTGCTGTTTAAGGTCCTAGCCTGGCTAAGACAGAGAACTGGACCGGGTGTGGTGAGACTATCGAATCCTAGAATTCTCTGTAGGCTGGATCTGAAAGACTGGAGCCCGCAAGGCAACAATGATTGTGTCCCAGTGGGTTGCGGGACTAGTACCCTACCTGCATTCCTAAAACTGTGCAGATACATCCCGAGGGGATCCTCCAGTTGTAATCTGATCATCTGATCACTCATACTGCTTAAGGAGATCTCTCTTTCCCGGGCCATATGTATATTTGATTTTGTGGGTCTCCATTATTCCCTGATTTTTCACAGTTTTTTGTTTTTGTATATTGTTGTTGATATATCCTGCCTGTTTTCTGTCTCATGTAAGACTTTTTTGTATTTTCTTTGGTCTTTGTTGTTTGCGCCCTTAAGCCTTTGGGTACCCTGGAGCGCAATATAATAATAAACATAAACATATGATTGTCTGATGTGTGCAATTGTCGCACCCTGATGTCTGCAGGCTTTAGATGTGCTATACATAAATAAACAAAACACATGTTTTTAAAACTGCACTGCCCCTTATGGGTTGGGACCTATTTTGGCAGGATGATAAACAGTGTCCAGAGCTTGTCGAGTTGTTTTTGTTTGATTAAAAACATTCTACAATCGCACATCAGTGATGTGTTAGTCAAATGAAGTTGGACAGGAATGCACAGGCTTGCTTGCTAGTTTCTACACCGCTTGCAGGTACTTAATGATGCAGAAACAAGTATAGGGCTGCTTGTGATCTTGCTCATAAGGGATGTGTTCTAACAGTTCAGGTTGAACTTCCAATTTTGGGATGGGACCAAGTCTGATTTTCATGTGGCCTTTCCCCTTCTCAAAAGGCATGGCACAATAACAAATGATGGCCTGGATGTTGGACAAGAGCTTTGACTGTGGTTTTTGATTCATTCAAAATGTTTCAGTTATCACTCTTCAGTACTGAATTAGTCTCCCTGAATGTGGTGAGAGCGCCTAGACATGGGTCTTAAGCTATCTGTGCCTTTAGACCAAATCTGTACCCCCGGGTTGATGTCCAATGAGGTCGAAACATTTATGGAGTTACTTCTGATGTTTTAGAGTAGGAATGTGACCCATTCGTATGGGTTGGACTGCCCATTTAGGGGTGAACCAAGCCAGATATGCATTTGGTATTTCCCCTTTAGTAATGAAATGGAAGACTAAACATTTTGGATTGAAGGGTTGCCTAGAGCTTTTCCAGTGAGTTTTGTATCATTCAAAAATATACAGGTGGTGATTATATTGAGATGTACAATTAAAGGACAAAAAACAAAAAACAAACCACTACCAGCAAAATGGAGGAAGAAGCAAATATATAATAAGGTAGGTTTAGGCTCTAGGAATGGAACCTGCCTGTGCTAAGCTCCATTTGCATTGTGATTGTGACTTTTAGCAAGATCACAGGAGTGGTTTTTGGGGTTTAGCCTGAGCCCCAGTTTGGTAAGTAGGAAAAAAGTATTTTTACTCCCGGCTATCTTGTTTGGAAAATCCGAAATAAATATTTGTAACACTCTGGTTAGTACGAAATAATCCTTTATTATTGGTGTTCTTCTTGGGTGGTTCATTCCATAGGTATATTTGTGTTTTAAGAAACATTATTTAGGACTTGGTGTACAAGTTTGGTCAGCCGACACGTGTTTTGACCCATAAGGTCTTTCTCAAGGCAAGAATTATTTGCTGTGTACCCTCAGTGGGGTTCTGTTGTAAGTGTCCTTAAGGTATTCTTGGCTCCTGTTGGGCCCTGCATGCTCTTTCTGGCGTCCTGGGCGGCGCTCCCCTACTCTCAAGAGGACACTTACAAATATTTATTTCGGATTTTCCAAACAAGATAGCCGGGAGTAAAAAGACTTTTTTCCCAAATATATAATAATATTTAGGCAATTTGCACTAAGGCAATGTGTTAGGGGGGTTTGCTAGACTATCTAGCATACGACTTACAAAATCCCACCATGGGTGAGCACAGTGACACTCCTTAGGTTTAGCCTGAACTATCCAAAGGTAATGCCAGCAATGTCTGAACAGTCAAGCTTAGTGTAGGAGGGAAGATGGCTGTACTGTGGTGGCACACAGAACTCTGAGCATGCACTTGTTCAAAGAAACACTTACACATTAGAAAGTTATATATGAATAATGATATATTTTGTATATAAAATAAGGCTTATACTTGAATAAAGGTCGGTACAATCCCACAGTGAATGGTTTAGAATAACATTAGACATATTCACACAGGTAAAATAAATCAGGTACAATAAACAGTTGTAAAACCAAGCAGTTCACTTCAGAAACTGAAACACTTTTTGGCCTATCTTAGAATGTCCAACCCTGCCTAGGACAGTTTCTTATAGTCAAAGGAGGGAGGGTAATGGGACATCAGTGTCTAAGACTGTAGAATAGGAGAGCAAAGCACAAAGTCTCAGAGGGAAGTGTCCAGCAGGAACGCTTTCGGCTGAAGGCAGGTTTCACAGGGACAAGGAGGATTCCTTGCCAGGGTTGCCCCAAGGATTAAGGTCCTAAAGCACAGGCAAGCTCAAAGGGTCGTCCTCCCCAATGGGACTCGGGGCAAGCTCTGGAGAGGTGCAAGAAGCAGCTGAATGCCGCCCACAGAAGTGATGAAGCAGCACAGCAAGCCCAAGATAAGTACCAGGGCGTGAGACAGTACCTTTTGGTGATGAAGGTGATGCACCAAGACAGTCCCCAATGTCAGGTGACCGCTGATTCCAGATTGGGTTTCTTGGGCATTGGTGGCTGAAGACTGAACTTTGGCATGAGCACATGGTGGCACTCTATCAGCGGATTTTCTCAGTACAAGTGTGTTGGAGCTCTTCACAGGCTTCGTGACAGTGACAGTTGGTGGTGGGAAGACTATTCTCCGGTTCTCAGCCATGACTTGGCTAAGGGGATGTCTTATAGCAGGAAAGTGTCTCTGCAGGCCCTAAAGGATCCAGCAAGAACCACGATTCGGGAGATGATGCACCACAAATTGGCTGAGGTCACAGGGTATTGGGGTTTTGCAATCCTGGAAGGTTGCAGCTCCTTGTAGGATGGTACAAATTGCAATTGGTCTCAAGGCTGGTTAGGTCCACCAGACCAAGGGAGGAACCTTACTTCAACAGCTCTTTCCTGTTGCTCAGAATTCAGTGCCAGATCACTCAACAGCACTTGCGCTCGTTAGAGGTTGCTGGGGATGTCCTTCTTTAAATTTGTTTTTGGATATTCAGGTCCAGTGGTTGACTCTGAGTTCCATGACGCTCACCTTGTATGCAGAAAACTAGTTGAGTCAACCACTCACCAGGCATTCATTTATTTGGGCTATTAGGGGTGGCTGTCCAAGGGGGACAGCCAGCCTCCCAGTCAGAACTGTTTCCGCGCAGGCAGACTACAAGGCCAGAGGAGTTTCCGGCACCTCCCCTGCTTCCTGTCCTTTCAGGAACTCAGAGAGACTTGGCAGGCTTTCCACGGAAAATCCGCCAAAGACAAAAGGCCCAGAAAGCTCCCCAGCCAGGAAGGTATGAGAAGACCCAAGATGAACCAAGTCATCCTGAATATGGCTTAGAAAAGTACAGTCACCATTTTAGGATAATGGTGACACGTGTCCCTTACTGCAGCTGTGACAGCAGCCTGCATAAAACGCCCACACAGAGTCATGTAGAAAGGAACACTGTCACTAGCCTGTCAGATGAGCTTGGATCAGTAACTCAAAGTTACTGGAAACGTGTGAGAAAAGGGAGACAATGTTTCCCCTCAGCACTCAACAAACTTGTAATCCATTGCTGCAAAAAGGAAAGGACCAAAGCCTTGGCTGCCTATGCCCCAGGACTATGGAGCCTCCTCTCTGTCAGCATCAGACTTGCCCCCATGCTCCTCCAATTCAGAAAAGAAAGAAACACTCACCTGTTCAAGGAGTCTCTCCTCCTTAACACCTAGGCCATCACATCGCCCTGCCCCACCTGACTCGATTGACGCCATTCGCCCCTCTCCTCCCTGCCACACTTCACAGCTGAACCCGTTCTCTGTGCCCGTCTGTATACTAACCCCCTCTGTGTATCTGTTCAGTTGTTACATCTGAAAAGTGCTCTGTTATGCATCTGTACTGTTTTACACCTCTCTAAAGCAGTCTGTTGCGATCCCAGGGACAGAGCAAATTGAGAGTGAGTGTGGAAAAAGGTTCCCACTCACTCAGAGGAATCGCACCAAAAATCCAGTAGTCAAGCAAAAATGCTGGGATACTCACAAAGTGGGGAGAATTACACACAAGATGGAAGTTCTACCTAACACAACGCAACTATGAGCACTTAGACAGGAGCTTTATTAGAACAGAGCTACCATCAAGGGGTTGACCAAGCCTGATTTTTAAATGGTTTTACCACTTTAGTAATGGCATGCAAGGCTAAACATTTTGGATCAAAGGGTTGCCTAAAGCTTTGTCAGTACAATTTGTGTAATTCAAAAATATCCAGATGTTGATAATATTGAGATGTACAATTAAAGGACAAAATACCCCAAAAATGTAGGCTAATTCCACTAAGGCAATGCATCTATGAACACTTGGACAGGAACTTTGTAACAACACAGCTTCCATAAAGGAAATGTATACAATAGAAAAGCAATTGTGTATTGTTGATGAATAGTATCCGATCTCTAAGCGTGACAGGGGAAGTCTTTGGTATGCTGTACACCATGCCAACAAAGCAGGACATTCTTGTGGGCAGCAATGACCAATGATGAGATTAAGAGCACAAGACTGTGTTAGAATGCTGACAGAGCAGTTATTGTTGAGCATGTAATCCAAAATGTCTTACCTATAATTTAAAATGTCTAGTCTATTATTTTAACATTCGCCTTCTGCAACGACAACACACTATGGAAATGATGCCATGGTCACATCCCACTGTCTTGTTGCACCCTCCTTTTGCTCTTGACTGTAGGACCTTGTTGGGATGAAGACTGGGATGAGGAATTAGGGAACTGGAGATTGTAGTACTGTCCAACCACCGTAGATGAAGGCACAGAACAAGTGCTTATTATGGTTCTGAATCTTTCAGGTGATACTGTTTATTCAGAGAGTGTGACGATAATGAGGCATGGGCAAACACATTATTTAAACTCCATATGACTGGAATCTTGAGGGAAACTGCTATTTACCAAAAACCCTAACCGTTTCACAATGTGTCTGTATACCAAGGCCATTGTTCAAAGCCTGCAGGTCAATGCAAAGCTTATTGTTTAAAAAGGCCTGCAGGCCAATTCAAAGATTGGTGTTTAACATTGTAAAACCTTCATGGTGCATCCCAAAATTACCTCAGACTGCTCAGGTTCACTCGCTGTCTCTGATCTTGTGAGACATCATTGAATGACTACTTCCACCTATGCCTAGAAGTAAGAAAGTAGACATTCTAGTCAGCTGCAACCTGAAGTAGATATGGTAGAAAGACTATGCACGTATTAGATTGACCCTTCTCTTACCAGGCGATCCTTGAATCATGACTTCAGCTACGCTGCAATAGGATTGAATGTCTGCCGTTACCCTGCCACAACTTGCCAGACAAATCAATGGACCATAAAGCTGAAAACCTCACAATGTGCAGACTGATGGGACACAATCTGCACACTGCATTATGCAATAGCATGTCCAGTTGAATGATCCCTATCTAATCAAGCATCCATTTCACCTTTAAACACTTCAAGAAACGAACAGCACACAATTTGCTTAGGTGTTTCGATATAATAAAGATGGAATGGGACCATGCCTCTAACCACCTTCATGTATTTACACTAAGATAATTTGAGTGATTTTCAGTAAAAAATATAACTGTGTGTGGTTCCACTATCCATGTTTCCTGCTCTAAATGAAAAGGCAACATACATAATGAACGTACTGCTGATTCAATATAGTTCCAAATGTTTTTGAGAGTTCACAGTTCATTGAATGTATATGTTAAATACGTGAAAAATTGGATTCTAGTGCTCAGCCAATCCCCCGCTGACTTTGATAATTACATTAGTATGCGCCTATGGCCCAATTGAACCAGCTTCAGGAAAGGGGATTGTTTATACCAGTTCTGTCTAAAATGCAGGCCATTGAGTGATTCTGTACAAACTGAAATTGCATATATTGGTCAGTGACTCTCTAAATTAAATGAAGCATTGAGAAAATAAAAGATGTATTTGTTTTACTTTCTAGAGTAGTTCATTTTACTCTGCTGTGTTTTTTTTTCTTGGACAAATCCCTTTTCGCTTGAACGAAAACAGACTGTAATAAAAGTGGGTTAAGATCATGCTGATAACCTACTTTCAGGCACATGTACAGCAAGCTCCCTGTGAGAATATTTCCCAGCTGTTCCCAGTTCATATTGAGGAATGGCTGTGCAATATTCCAGTCCGGTTCAAATGCAAATACACACCACACTTATTCTACTGCATTTAATAAGACAGACATTTCAAAAATTCAGTTTTAAACCTTAATGGGCACACTATAATAAATGCCCCATACTGCTGCTTACTCTGCAAGAGTCTTCAGGAGGATTAAGTGTTGTTCGTACCTATCTATGCAAGTATGGTATTTACAAAACGTCTCCCTCGCTGAAGAACATGGTGTACGTCAGAAGTAGGGTGTGGGGATAGCAGAGAAGCATTTAGTTGCATTTGATCTGAATCACTTTTCACCCTTATTTGTATAGATATATTAGTACAATATGTATTCCTATCAATAGTGAACCGTACATTTTAATTATGTGTTTCAAATTTTACGATTGATTAAATTACTAAGCATTTGTAATACCATTTCAGGGAGTGCTATAGTACAACACATAGACCACTACTGATGGATACAGGATTTTTGGTGCAAAGGGCTCATCACATCCTGTGAACATCTCTTTTGTTATGTCCAAGCCACCCGGATTGGGACAGGTATGCCCTAAAGTGTGTCTGCAGTTTGCTAGTCTTGTGAGAGCATCTCCAGTTGTACTCTCTCGGGACTTCAGCCGGCACAAGCCGGGGCCGAGGAAAGAGAGTGAGAGTGGAGCTCACAGAGAGGTAACCCCCTGCTCAAGATCAAAAAATACGAATTGGCTCAGCCCCATGCTGCCTTTAGGCGTTATATATTTCAAATCATTTTCTTTTAGTTAATATATATGGTATTAAAGGCCTCCTAATACACTACTCAGTGCAGGCTCTCCTTGCCAGGTGTGGCGGATCAGAAGAAGGACGCAGATTCTCAGAGGGCATCTTTAGAATGACTTTATTAAATGATAGTGTTAAAACCTGACTGTCCCTATCGGTATGGCACATTCCCTACCTATTTTACTAAGGTGCTTGTCAGTCGCCTTGTAATGTCCAAAAAGAGTGAGTCTCTGTCAGAATTCCTCTTCACAGAATTGAACATGTGTGTAGAAGAAGAATTCTTCCCACCAATGTACTCCTTTGAATGTAAGTTATACACAGTGCAAAGGAATCAATTAATTGAAAGAATGGATATCCCACCGAGACCATGTGGCTGTAGAGGAAATATAACACAATTAGTACCAAATGACTGATGATTGAAAATCACAACTCTAATCTAAACCCAATAACACTAACCTGAGTGAACTGAATAGGATGGAATGTACTACCACGATCAGGTTAAGAAGAGAGCCCAGAGAAGTTCTGCAAAACAATATTCACTATGAGTAACCACTATGTGCCTAAGAAATAAGAATACCGAGCTAATGAGCATATACCACAAGAATTTTCTTACCAGGGAATATCCAGGAGTGAATCCGTAGAATGGATGACATGAGCCACCTTCAGCAATCCGTGATAACAAACGGTAATCTCACGGCGCGGGGAACAGTTCTTCCAAGAGTTCGTATTCCTGCGTTGCAGCGGAGGCTGTCCCACGGTGCAGCAGAGGCTGTCCCACTGCGCAGCGGAGGCTGTCCCACGGCGCAGCGGAGTCTATCCGACGGCGCAGGAAAAAACTTGTGAGTCACTAATTAATCCAAGTGAATATGAAAGTCAGCACAACGTACTAGGACGTTACAAAACACACGAGATGTAAATACAGAATCCAAAAGGTCAATCCATAAACCGGTCCGAGTCCAAGAACACCTTGCGGGCACCAAACAAACAGTCAAGGAAATTGCAAAAACGTAATCCAGGTCACAGAAGCCAGAGATCAAGAAACCATGAAAAGCTATGAGGAGAAGTCGCCAGAACAGTAGGGTAATCCAAAAGCCAAAAACAAGTACAATTCCAGGTCAAAACATGAGGAAAGCCGTAGAAATACAAGACAAGAAACAAAACGCCAAAATGCTCAATCAGAAGCGCTGAGCAACTAAGGAGGAGGGGCTAAATACCCAGGATCAACTGATCAACGTCGTGATCGTTCACGAACGTTACCCCTCCTTAGTAACGTGTCACCAAGCTTTCATGGAAACCTCTAGGCTCCACCACGGGTAGCGTTTCTGGCAACCAAATGCCGTTGTACCAGCGCTTTCCTTTGTTTGCCTTGTCTTGCTGCTGAAGGCACACGAAAACCCGTTTGCAACTTCCCATGCCTGACAGTCGACCATCCAAAAATGAATATTATCTGATCCTACCACTAATTTGAACCAAAAAGTATACAGTCGGCATAATTTTTCCTTTCTCCTTGCACATGATTTTTAGACTGTTTTTTAGTCTTTAAACTCCAGCTTAATATACATTTTTCAAGTAGTCTTGTGTGACTCCCCCATTAGCTCATGAAACTCTCTCTCAAGGCTCTTGCTGCTCCCTTTCTTTGGCACAGCAACTTACCTTGAGTTTGGCCCATGTTGACAGTTATTTCTCATGAAGGTGTCTTGCGCCTTCTGCTCCTTGTTTTCTGTCTTTCTTATATACCATTCATTCATTCATTCCATACTCAGGGTTAACCTTCCCTTCTTTCCAGGATAGTGTTTGTTTCCTCATAAGTTGTTTATCATCCTCTCTCACTTCCCTTGAAATATGTTTTAAACTTTCTTAGAAGTCTCTTTCTCTCTCCTCAGGATTAGTTAGCATTCTTTCTCGGTCATTTAGGTAGTTCATATTTTGCAACACATCATCTGTTTCTCTTCCAACTCTATCGGTTCCCCATCTCATGGTGGGTTTTGCTTATCTTTCTTTCATTTTTACAGTTCATGTTTCTCAGATTTATTTTCTCATGTTTCTCCTTTCTACTGGGATGAGTTTCAATGTTCCTATAATTATCACTGGCTCGGTTCCAGTTCGTCCTGTCTTTTCTGTTACCTTCGCTTTCAGGTGGAAACAACTCAGCGTTGCTTATGGTCCAGGTACCTCTGGACGTTCTCTCCTCTTCATACCTCTCCTCGCCCACATCATTTCCTGACGTGGCTCATCTTCTCACCGGCTTAGTTATTCCTCACTAGGGGACCATGTCAGCTGTATCAACTTCTCCTCTGTGATCTCAGTGTCGTTACACAGGCAGCCTACCCACCACTGGAATCTCGTGGTCATGCCACCATCACTACTCCTGCTCCGGTCAGAGTCTCATTTCCTTCAGCCTCAAAGTGGATAGCTTCTCTGTTGCTGGCTCCCAGCAAGTTTTGACTTCGCAGGCTCTGCACTCGTCCACTGCCCCAGCCCCAGCTAGCATAACATTACCACCAAGGGACCTCCCCTGCTTCACCACACTATCCTCTCTCCAATCTCTCTCTCTTCCTTCTGCAGAGTTAACAAATACTGTTCCCGAAATTCACTCATCCCAGTGGATCTAGGCTTTTCACTTAAAGAGCAAAAGAACAAGCTGTACTTTTTTATTGTGCGTAACATGTTTTATGTTGCTCCTTTTACAAGTCTAGAAAATTGGAAGCATTGGATATCAGAGACAGCCTCATATATGCCATTGCATGGTTTGGCTTCGGGAGTTCCTCACAGGAAGGGGAGTCTTTGTCCCACTTGACCCAGCCCCTAAGGAGGACGTAGCAGAGCGGGATCACCGCCCTAGCCTCACAGGAAAGGACTCCCCCTTCACGAGAAGTGCTGAGTTTCCTCAGTTCATCACACATGCCACAACATATTTGGCTAAAAGGATGAAAAATGACCAGTCAGCACACTGATAGCTGCTGAAGGACATTGCAAGGAGCAACTCCACCCCCTGCGTTCTTGAAGACACCAGGTAGGCCAGTGATTTCATGGTCCCAGTGGGTACCACTATTCAGTGGACACCTTGAGAGGGGAAGATTACTCCCCAGGAAGGAAGAAGGCTATGCTGCTGAATGATATGGTTTGGAAAGGCAGAACATTTTTGCTGGACTAAACCCTGATCCAGTGGAAGATGAGGGAAATGATGTATATAAGGAAGACATCAGGAGGATAGTCAAGAGATTCTCCAACAAGGAGAACACCGTGCTACATAGAATATAATATTACACCAGGAAGCAGGAGAATGCAGCCTGTAGACCACTACCTCACAAGTCTGTGAGAAATGGCAGCATTATGTGAGTATGTGGACATCTATGTGGAAAACACAAAGAATATGATATGTGATATGCTGGTAATGCTCACCAACAGCAGGAAGGTGCATGACAAGTACATGCAAAAAGGTATTCTCCCTTTCCTCACTGTTCCCCAGAAGCTTAATGTCTCTAGAGCTCTGATTCTCTCCAGGCTGGACAACTGCAAAGCCTCTTCCTTAATCTACCTTCATCTTCTTCCCACCCTCTACAACTAATCCAGAATAGGACTGCACAATTTATCCGTGGGCTAAAGCCCAGGGACCATATCTCACCAGCCCTCATGTCTCAAGGCTTCCGGGTAGCTGCAAAGGCCAATTTAAAATCCCTCTGCATCATCCAAACGGCTTGTCTGAGGCCTGAGGCTACGCTATCTGCAACTTGTTCTTAATAAATATTTTCCTTCTATATCCCTACCATTCTCCGGCTCCAGCTCTCTGCTGGTCAAAGACTTTGCCAAACAGAGAGCTGATGGCAGATCTCTTTCCTCTGCAGGCTCCTTTGTTTGGAACACCCCCCACCGCCAATCCTGTGCATTTTATATTTCTCTCTACTCCCACTGGTGTTTGAAATGTCTCCTTCTAATTCCCTTGAATTATGACTCCTAAATGGTATCTCTTTATCTTCACAACATGTCCCTGTTATTCAACATTATCACAATCCTGTCCCTTTATTTGCCATTCTCCTTAGTCTACTCACCATTCGTTAATCGACTCGAGGCGTTCGGTATCGACTCTTGGAAATTGAGCAGGGATTTCTTCAAAGGGGAACCTGCACACCTTCTGGGTTCTTCTTGCAAGTTTATTTCAATCTGGACGCTTTCCACAGGAAACTACGTTCTTCCAGCTAATGGCGGAGGATGCCCGATCGTCTGAAAATATGGAGCTGAACGAGTTTGGATCTTTAAACCATCCGCACCGCTACCACATGAGCTTACAGACCTTTTGGAACGTGCATATTTAATGGATGGGATCACAAAGAATAACTCTGAATCCTAATAACCGAACCAACTCAGGAAGATGGCAAAGTACTGTTTTATTAACAATTATCTAAAACAGGGAGTTTACAATGAACATCAACAGATGGACACTCAGGTTCTCTAAGCGATCTTCACACAAATCATAGCTTTTATATAAAAAATACATCAGAGATGGTGTCAAACTATGCAGCAATAATGAAAAACCTACCAAGGGTTGGGAATGGTTTAAGGGGAATATCTAAATATGCTTTCTATAGGAACAGGGATTGTGATTGGCTGCCCACTGTCAGGTGGACAAAATATTCCTACCTCTAAAACATGTAATCTTCAGAAACATTAGATACACAGTTTCTCACTGCTTTTCCAACCATAAGGTCCTTTTTTATATGATTTGGCATGACAATTGGTTGGCATGCATGTGCCAGTCCAGAAAATTTGGTTCACTTAGCAGCACGTAAGCCCAGACCCAGGTGCAGGGAGGTGGGACATGGCACTACATCCCCCGCATCTCTCATCGCCCATGCCTTTGGCGATGAAGATTATCTTCAAACATGGCCTTACAAAAGTATCCTTGTCCTTGGAATACATGGGCATGAGAGCACTCACTATCGTGTTCTGGGACTCCAATTTCAAATTCTATTTTCTTCCTGGCTCACGTGACAGGCGACCATGATTTGGTTGATTTTGCAAGTTTTAAATGCTTTAAATGAATGAAACTTCACACTCTTGGTGTTCTTTCTTGTCACCTTAACAAGGGATGATTCATCCTTCACACATTCGCTCCTTTCCAGAATAGAACGCTGATCTTGACTGCTTCAGTCTTGACTCCATGCCAGACAACCTCGACATGCAGCTCCAGATTCAGCATTTTTTTGCTGCGACACAGTTCTCCCTTCCTGCTTCACATGTCTTGGTTTACTAAATTCATGATGCTGATGTCCAGCTTCTATACAATGGCAGCTTTGCCTGCACCCTAACACTACATATAGCAAGCTTATATGATGACTTAGTCCACCTTGCGTTTCAGCATCTGTACCATTATTGAATGGTTTACTTCGGGCACTTGTAATCTTTTTTATATTTAAAAGTTCATTTGAGTCTTTACTTTGTCATTAGTCTCTTCAGGATCTATACATCTTCTTCAGCCAGTATCTCATAACGTTGTACATGCTCTTTTGTGACGTCACTTGCTTCTTTTCTCTGCTCCTTCTTGTATTCCTTCAGGGAGTTCGTCCCTTAAGTTGTCATCCCTTTGGGGATACATTTGGTAGCTTTGTCTCAATGGGTATCTTCTCTCGAACATACAATGCGGTATTGGCACTACTGCAGGTGTCAAACACGGCACGATTTCAGGTCTCCGACATATGGGAGGTAAGAGGGCAGGGTTTCCTGCAGAGGCAAGCAGCTGCTCCTCTACACCCCCTTAAACTTCACTTTGGGCTCTCACCTACCTACAGTGCTGCCATAGTCTAGCACTTATTTAATTTGGCGGATTGCATCCGCTCACTGGGCTGTTTCTGCCTCGCACTTACCTATGGCTTATCACAATGGGCTCTATGGCACTTCCCCAAATGCGGGTCCCTCACACTTGCCCACCCTCCTCTCACCCCACCCGCTCTACACTTCACGCTTTGAATGTCGCAAGGTCTAGTAGGCAGCAGCATTACAGAGTCAGCTCCTCAAAATGATAAAAGAGGGCACGATTGAGGAGGGTTGATCATCAGAATGGCACTTTTAACAAAAAACAGCAATCCACTGACATCAGGACCTGCACTGACCTGTGCAGCCTCAATTTTGAGTTAATCACAGATACCTACCCAATGCCAAGTATCAATTAATTGAGCTTGAAGATGAAGGAGGCAAAGTATTTTTTCTAAATTGGACATGCGTGATGCATATCATCAAACAAGTCTGCATAAATAGTTGAGGTCGCATGCATCATTTATCACTAAATTTGGCAAGTACCACTATACCAGAATACCACTCAGCCTTTCATCGGCTGCTTCAGTGTTTCAGAGGATGATGGCATCTTTACGGCAAAAAATAAGAAATGTTTCAAACTTCCAGGATGACATCCTCATTTATGCGGAAGATGAAGAGACCTATGGTGTAGTCCTGAGGAATTTGTTGAGTAAACTGCAGGATGCCGGATGGATGTTGTAGTATGAGAAGTGCAGGACTGAGGCAAAGGAGGTGGAATTTCTGGGATAATGGACATCACATGAGGACATTTTTCCCAAGAAAAGCGATTATCACGGTGCCAGCACGGACCTCCGAAGAAGAGTTGAGGTTGTTCACAGTTCTGGCGGAATACTCGGTACAATGTGTACCAAGCTTCTTGGAGATAACTGCGCCCTCATGAGGGAACTGCTGAATAAGGCAGTGGAGTACTCATGGAGAACGGAGCAGAATGCTGTATTTGAATATGTGGAACAAATGATAGTAGAAGCCCCATGCCTTTGACCTTTCAACCCGATGTGAAAGACATACATCACCACCGATATGCATCCATGGCATTGTCCGAGGCTGAGAAAAACGATTCTACTATAGAGAAAGAGATGCTCACATGTGTGTGGTCAGTGGAGTATTTAATGACTTATGTGCGCGGAACCAAGTTTTATCAGGTCACTGATCAGAAGCCCCTGGTGCACATGCTTACGCAGGAGGCACAAAGAGATACACTTCACAGCTTACACATATAGTAGCGAAACTACAGGAATACATGTATGAAAAATGCACATACTGGGATAGATGAACCCGCAGACTGATTGCATGTCATGTCTACTTGTGCAAAACAACAAAGACAACATGTTCTGCAAGCCGAGTGTGTAGTGGTGGCAGTCATTGATTTAAGGAGTAAAGAGTTCATGGAAATGAGTGAGTGACATTGGCTAGATGAGTAGGCAAAGATGAAGCGGTGCAAAAGTTGACAACATGGCTTACTATTTAGGGGTGACCGAGTGATACCACCATGGTGTTAAGGACAATTTTAGTATGCAGGGCTCATGGAGGGCACTTATGAAGCAACATGACAAGACGCACAATAATGGAATTTAAGGGAATTATGCTGGTGGCCATGCATAGACTAGGACATAAGAAATATGATGGAAAGATGTCACAAGAAAATACACAGTGACAAAAGGTTGAAAGTGAGGCAGGTAGCTCTTGTCCCCACTGAATTCCCGCAAGGAGTAAGGCAGAAGTTGAGGTTGGACTTCATAGTTGGATGCCATGATGGCAGACCACAGGTATGGAATAGTCAATCTAGACTATCTATTACACTGGGCAAAGATGGAATGTGCCCCTGATATACCTGTGTGGACAATGATTGATGTCCTCAAGTCACTGTTTCAAAGAGAAGGGCTATCCAAAGCGATAGTAACCGATAATGCTGTCCAATTGTCGCCAACTGGGATGGACAAATTCATATGTGACAACAACTTTCAGCAGATCAAGGTAGCCCTATATCACACTCAAGCCAATGGGCTGGTGGAAAGAGCACATCATTTCATAAAGGGGGCAATGCAGTTAGCCATGGTGTCAGGTATGGACCTACATAAGACAGTGAAGGAAGGAATGGCTGCTCACAGGCTCACTTCAATGGTACCTCCATGGTCACGCTTCCACATGTTGAGAGGCAGGAGAGCTGCATCTACATTAGTGCCCCAATGGCTGTCCAGAGTAAGGGAGGATGACACTGTGAACATAGAAGAAGTGGTGTGGAGGATCACGAAAGGTAAGGATTGCATGAAGTAGTGGCATGCCAACTGCAGGGGAGTTCAACGAAAAGAGGCAAAGGAAGGAGATATGCTAAAGGTCAGACCACATAACAAGGACAGGGTGAAAGGGTTCAGGACAGCAAACCCATCAAGGTTTTGACGAGGGCACAAATCATGAATGCACACAAGATGGCAAACGAGGAATGGAATTTAGAGCGAGTGGCAGGGTTTGCAAAAGGTACTGTGGGAACAAGCAGTGCATTATAACCCAACCAAGCAAAAGAAGATTGTCACAAAGAGTACAGAGCAGTGAAAGATAAGAATAAGGACTGGATGGTGAACCGATGAACAGAGAAGTCGAAGCAAGGGGTCTCTGGGATAATCAGTTGGAGCCGAGTGTTATGACACACACAGAAAGGGTGAATGAAGAACGCAAACCCACTAAAGTGAGGGAGAGTGACCATCCAGAGTGGGTGATATGGAAGCCAATGATGTATGAGGATTATGTAATGGAATAAGGACATCTTGTCTCTCAAGAAAATGTGGAGTGCTAGTCTCACAAGAGGGCTCCAGATGCAGGTACGTCATTTGGAAGCTGCTACCCCTGGCGCCCCCTCTGCTACCCTTAGATATGTCCCTGGCAGTGCTAAGAGAAGAATTCTGTTTTGCGTCTGAAAAAGGCCATTCTAAATGCAGCTAAATTTGCCACAGCTTTTTTCACCTGGAATCTAGATCTCATTAGCTGGAGAAATAACAGAAATGCATGAAAATCCATGAAGCTACCATCACTAACAGGTTTGCAGTCCATAAGTGAAGAATGCCTGAAAGTTTGTGTTCAGAGGCAGGGCTGTCGGTGCAGCTCAAACCGAGTACTGTATCAAAAGGAATGTAATGGTGACTAGGTCTAACTAGCCTGCAGTACTCAGTGACAGCACAGCATGAACGCAAATCTCATCAGTGTTTCTCATTGTCTGCTTTGCACATCCAGTGAGCCACTGGTACTGTGATGAAAGGGGTGTGCCCCAGCAGCTTCTACCACCAATCCTTACTGGGCATTGTGTGACCTGACCTAGATCTGCCAGACCTGCATCATGGGCACACTGTAGATAGATGCAAGGTGAGATAATTCATGTACATTAAGTTGTCCTCTACCTTTGAAGTAAACCATCTGTTGCTTCCTCAAACAAAGAAACTATGTATTTGGAAGGATAGCTCAGGAGCAAGACACTTGCTTTGGGAACAAGAGGATGCAGTGCAACATGGGTTCAGTTCCTGCTCCAATGTTGGATGAAGCTGGCAGTAAGCAATATATAAAGGACCAAAGAAAATAATAAAATGTGCCTTTTCTAGGGGTGATGTCATGGAGCTGCTGCTGTTTGCATTTCAAAATAAAAAATACAAAAAACTGCATTTATTGTTACCTCAAAAACATCCTTCTCCTCTATTTCCCATCTAACAAACAAAAACCTCTGGGTTACTTACCAAATAAGCACAACACACAACAGAAAGGTGATGGTTTCAAATCATTCATAACCAATGGCACAGCTGAGGGTTTGAAGTGTATGCTTGAGGCACAATGTTATATAGGCTGGTATTGGAGACCTAAGATGTTGTGCTAATGACTAACAGATGTTGGGAGAGAGTGTTTGAGACGCAATGTGTTGTAAGAGAGTGAAATGCATTGAATGCAGATATAAGATGTTTGGGGGTAATTGAGACTCACAATTTTGGGGTGTTGAAGAAGGGTACTGGAGACTTAAGTTGCTAGTTTGTTTGAGGTTGATGGTGTTGGAGAATGCTGGAGACTTTAGTTGCTGGTAGGTGGCACTGAGAAACTTGAAGGTGCTGGAAAAATGCATTGGAGGAATAAGGTGTTGGAGGGTGGGAGTGGCTGCCAGACACTTAAAGCTTTTGACGGAGTATACTATTGACAAGGAAAATCCCTGCGCGCATTGTCCAAGTGCAAAAGCATGAAATGGTACATCCTCTGATTGTCTTCTACTTGGGCTTGTGTTGGCCAGTTGCTGTTTCCAGTCTGTGGCCCGACACTTGGCAGGCACTGGATGTCTGCGCTTTTGGGTCTAGGCCTCTTTGAGATGCTTTGTTTACTCTTTAGCCCGAGTGATGTACAATAATCCAGGTTGTTGTGTTGGATGTCTGCTTACATTCACAGTAATTTGGTAATATGGGCCCATACACACTGATATTAATGCTACAAATTGTGACCCATTCTTGTATGAAATGTATATCATATTACAGTGATATCATAACCATATTTTTCTTAGTGTACTGAGAAACAATGCTATGTGATGCTGCTTCCTGTTTTGTCACGGGGTGAAAGGTTGTGTGCCATCACTTCCTGGGATGTCACTTGGGGCGGGGCCAACTGACATCACTTGCTGTGATGTCATCAGAGGTCAAGGGTTGTGTGATGTCACTTCTGGTAGCCCTGGCATTTTGGTGAAATGACCTCACTGTCTGGCTGTAATAACGTAATCAGGCGGCACAAGCGTGTGCCCGAGGAAGGAGCGAGAGTGAGACAGGAGCTCTCAGAGAGGTGAGCAGTTGCATGAGTGCCCCCCCCTGCTTAAGGTGAAAATAAACAAGCTGGCTGAGCCCAATATGTCTTTTGAGACTGTATATTGCAAGGCAATGTAGATAACTGCTTTACTTGTATGTAAGTTAAATGGTAATAAAGGCTTTATACTACCTGAATTTGTGATTGTAATGGTTTTAGATGGCCACAGTGTCTTAATTGTTTTGTTGAAAGCATGTGTTGAGGGTAGCTTTTTAATATTTGTGCTGATGTATCTTGAAATACCCGGTGACTTACTGATTGTCAGATATTAGTTAGCTAACATTTGAGTTTGGGATTTGTTCATTCGTTTTTCCTGAGGATGTCGGTGTCTATCAGAGACAGGCTTAGAGTAATTGACCATGTTGCAAAATATGATCTACTTCATCATGCCTTTCTCATTACATGGGATTATGGATCGGACAAACAAGAAGTGTTTTTCTTCTATCTTACTGGATCACTTTGGATGCTTCCTGAGAGACCTCATTCTTCATTCCCATTATGAAGCCAGGCCGGTCTTCCTTCCATTATCAGTGCCATCATTATCTGCTACCTCTGACAATCTTCTTGATTTCCTTTGAAGGAATTCCATCAGGCCACCAAGACTTTGTTGTCGGTGATTTCAACATCTTCACTGGTATTGACAAAGACAGACTGATTGGTGACGTCTTGGAATATATAAAGGCCTTCATTTATATATTTGTAGTTAGATGCCCACAGACACATCAACTATACTAGAACATACTTTCATCAAAAACTCATCCCATTAGCCTTTCTGTATCTGTCATATCTGGTCTGGAGGGGGGATGTTTAACAAATGGCAATAAAAAATATCTTTAAAAAAACAAAACAAAACAAAAATGCAATTCCACCACATTGACTGCAATGCACTTTCTTTCTGTCATACTAATAGGAAACAGGAAACATTTGTTCTCACATAAATAAGAGGGATGCTATTTCGCCTCAGCAGATACTTGGTGCTTCAGTGGATTTCATAGTGAGTAGTGGCATGTATTGTGACACCTCACTGCAAGCTCGCATTGTCCAAATACACCAATCTTTGTTTTTGTATTTTATATATAATAATTGAAAATGTAAAGTGCTTTGCTGGAAACAGTAAATGGGGTTAGCACAAAACAAACTTTAAATATATATATTCAGTAATTACAAACACACGGAGAAATGCACAACAGTGATGATGGTGGTTGGAGAACATAAAAGCACAGTAAAACTCTGGAGGGGCCACTCTTGGGAGACAAGGTGATGTTTAAGGATGATCTGGAGTGATCTTGACTTCAGGGGGACAGATATTGGTGATCAGTGTTGGAGATCCAGTAGCATAAAGTAGTGAGATACTTAAAATGATGGATAGTTAGACTGAGGAGAGCTTAGACATATAAAATGTGAGGTAGTGTTATCGGGAGATGCACTCTGGCAAGTAGGGTGTGGGCTATCCCACGATTATACTTAAACAAAAACAAAGGAATTTGATTAGCCAGAGATTTTGTATAGATAACCACAATGCAGGAAGGGGGTTGCCGAAATGAAGTGATGAGCAGCAAAACTATTGAAGGTGAAGGTAACATATTGTAATCATTTCTTGAGAGGAGAATAGGAGGTGGTGTGCATGAGAAGATCAGACTAGTAATCTAGGCAACTGAGGAGCAATATGGTGATGCATGTTTTGTCAGAGTGAAGGGTGATTTTAGGAGACATCTTTTGAAAGTTCGGCAGGTTATACCTCGCAGTCATAGCAATGGCTGTGATGAAGTGATGAAATTTCAGGTTGCTGTCAGGGCAAATCCCTAGTGGGTCAGGAAGTGAGGTCAGGATACAGAAGAAGGTTCATGGCAGGGAAAAAGATTGATTCCATTTTAGGATAGTTAGGCATCAAGCAATGTTGTATAGAAGACAGAAGGATTTGATTCACAACTCTCAGATTAAGCAAAACCCTTAGGTTTAACCATTGACAACCATCTGTAATTCCAGAAACACATAGCCAAGAAGGCCCAAATAGCCTGGCACAGAATAGATACTCTTTGAAAAATCAAACCCGTCATTCGGCCACAGGACTTATGGACCGTAGTGCAGGTCCTTGTGGACTTGCACATCAATTGGGGAAATGCTCTCCTAAAAGCAGTCCACAACGGTATGACCGAATTACCCCCATCCTACGCAAACTACATTGGCTTCCATCTCAAGCCAGGATAACTCTCCAAGACTGCATATATCATCTACAAAGCAGTCACTAGTAGCACGCCAGTGTACTAGGTGGATAAAACTCCACATAGTTGGTGGCACAGGCTCCCCGTGCAGAAAATCAACCAAATGGCTTGAATCACAACTCGTCTGCAAAAAGAGGATCCGCAAACAATCCTTCTCTTGTCATGGACCCACCCTCTGGAACTCAATCCTGTTGTTGGCTCGGAATGCTACCACAATTCTTTATATTCAAACATTTCTCAAAACATGGCTCTTTCAATAACACCTGACCCAGGGTTAATTCCAATGGACACACATACCAACGCACAGACCTCACAGTACTGAGCTACTTAAAAGATGCCAGTCCAAATGCCAAGTACCCACACTCTGCACAATGCTCCGCTGCTCTAGAAAAGGTTTACACTTTAAATGAATGTAATGTTTTATTATGTTTATAACTCAAACGAGCTTTATCATAATACAAAAACTACAATGCATATAACATTTCATTTAAAGACAATACATATGAATGAATTTATATACTCAATTAATTGATTCACTTTAGTTAACTAAAAAGGAAGGAAGAGAAAGAGAAGAGAGAAAAGAGAAGAAAGAAAAGAAGAAAGAAAGGGATGGTCATGGAGAGTGCAATAAGAGCAGAGCAATCAATCCATGTACAGGACACAATCTGTCAATTTCAATTCCTTTCCTCAAGTAAGAATGTCAGTGCATGCCATCTAATAACTCACATTCATGCCCAAGAAAACCTCCGATAATTTAGATCTCTTTTCCCACCTTTCCCAGCGTGTATATTGCCATCCAGCTGTTAAACAATGCAATGTGTACAGAATTATTTCCTGTAGTAAGGCAGTACCGCCAAAAGGCCTCTCTCTTGATGCGGCTGTAATTGTGTACATAAAGCCCCATCAGATTCATTTATAGTGGCCAATATGCGTGGCACCTCTTCAGCACATATTGAGCAGTCTCAAGTTTCCCAAGGGAGCCCACATGAGCGGCAGAATCTGCTCTCTTTAGGGACACTGAAACTCAGGACCAACAGATGCCATTACCGGAAGTTTGCCCATTCACAGCAATAGCACAACCCTATGGGCCTCATTACGACCCTGGCGCTAACGGGTTAACGGCACCATAAAAGGCTGCGGCGCTGTTAACCCATTAGCGCCTGATTACGAGGTCTGATTTACACCAGCCGTTAAAGTAGGGACCCGCAAAGGGACCTTGGTCCTAAGTACGGTACCGCAATTTGCGGTACCGTACTTGGCGCCTTCCCCATTCCCATTGAGCTCCATGGGTTAAAAATGGGAATGGGAAAGGGCCATGGAGGAAGGGGGAATTACCGCCCCGCCAACCTTGTAATGGGGTGGTAATTCCCCCTTTCTCCATGGCGGAGTCGGTAAGTTACCGGCATGGACCATGGTGCTATTAGCACCATGGTTTTCCGCCTGGGTCGTAATGAGGCCCAATGTAATTCAGGAGAGGGATATAGCTTTATGTACCCTTATAGAGACTTATATTTATAGTCTACCTGGCCGATATGTAAACAATAACTCATCTGGGTTGCAAGATGGGAGTAGTTTGCACACCAGTCCTGTTGTTCGAGCGTCCTGGTTAATTTCTTGATTAATTCATGTAGACTATCCTCCCAAACTGGTTTCCACCTCAGTTTTTCTATATTCTCAAGTGCCAGGGAAGTCATTGATTCATAGTGTGCCCTTTAGGCTTGTGAACCAACTTGTGCAGAAGAGGACACCTAGGCATTTTACAGGATTTAAGAAACATTACTGTCCTTCATCTTAATGCCATAGTTGACAATGAAATAAGGCCTAGCTCCAGACGGATGATTTCTACAGGGACACCAGCATTTTTCGCCAGAATTCTCCTTCTAGCATCTCTAGCCAAGAGAGTTCTTTCATGCCACGTCATTCTAAGCCATATAGAACGGAAGTACAAAAGCATTGCTTGTAAAGAGTGATAATGCCTTCATAGCTGTAGCCAAAGGCTGCTCTCACACAGCTGTACATCATACATCATGCATATTTTAGAAACTGCATTCTGTTTCCTAATGTTAATCAATTTTCTATAACCTGTCCTAGTAGTGAATTCCACACCCAAATATCTGTAAAAAGTGACATGCTCAATGGTATTTCCGTCAAAAACGAACTTGGGAAAAGATACCGGTCTGTGGGCCTCATCACGAGTTGGGAGGTAGCGCCGGCGCTATCTGCCCTACCGCCAAACCCCCGGCGCTATTAGCGCCGGATCACGGGTTTGGCGGTAATGGAATTCCCCATTCCCCACTGAGCCCATTCGGGAATGCCCTATTCCCCATTGGGCTCAATGGGGAATTTTCGCGCTCATACCGCCGGCGGATTTCCCGCCGGCGGTATGAGCACGAATATAAAGCGGATTTCCCCCCAGCTCAGAGCTGGGGAGAAATCCGCCAAAGCCCTGATTTGGCGGACCCTTAAATCCAGCGGTAATTGCGCGACCGCCGGATTTAAGGGTTACCGCCAAACTCGTGATGAGGCCCTGTGTGAGAAGTGCATGATCTAAGGTCATGCTCCTTTGCAAATCTCTGCACCTCATCAAGAGACCTCTTTAGGTCTGCAAAGGTGTGGTCAAATAAGACAAGGTCATCTGCATATGAGGGCAGGTATTTATGGATTCAAGCACTTCCGGTATTTCAGCAATATATATGTTGAAAAGCAGGGGTGCATTAGTTTTGAATGGTGCACAGACTAGTCCACTACTATCTAACCTGATTTGGACCGAGGTGTCCTAGTAGAAACCCATTATGGTTAGCAGTAGATCTCGTGGGCAGAAAAGGGAATTCATTTAGACCATAGTTTGCTCATGTTCACCATATCGAAGGCTGCTCGAAAGTCTATCATTGCCACATAAAGGCCAGATGGCTCCCTAACCTTCACCGCTTTGGTGAGGGTATCAAACAACCAAAGACAAAATGTGTAATTTTCCCGACCCAGCCCTGAAGCCCATTTGGAACACTGAGTAATACAATGGAAACTACCCATTCCTTTTTTTTTTGCATAACATATTGCAATTGACCTTTCCGAATAAGAACAATAACTTTTTGTAAACAGTCAGATCTCACCTGAGTTGCTTTTTTTCTTCCCGGATAGTTTTATCATATCAGCACCATTTAGATGGAGGATCAAGTAGAACACTATGGGCCTGATTCACAGAAGCAGTTTATAATGGCGCAATCCCATAGGAAAGCACTCTTTGAATCAGGCCCTAGGTGTCTTTTGTACCCCCAAGGATGAGGTGTAGTCCTTTACTAGCGCCTCAGTGCCGTCAGCAGATAGATTAGCCAAAGTTGTCAACAAACTGCTACCATGCGTGACAAAGTACTTCCCGGCAATTCTTAATGCTTCCGTCAGTCCAGCGGATTCTACTGCCAGATGAACACACTTCTATGGCAACAACCAGTGCATAGTGCTCAATTTCTACACTACAGCGTGAGAACTGCATGATCTCCGTGACATGTGTTCATAATTCTAACTTCCTGACAATGGAAGGGCCTGGGAGTTACAATAAAAATACTCAAGGGTCGAGGTTTTAGTTCCCGATCTCCAGGTGCACCCCCTTGGTATATCCCCAGTAAGGCTTCCATTCAACAGGCAGCAATCCCATTCATTAAGTAGATTGACCCATTTGGCCTGTTTTATTTATCTCTGATTTACATTGCACGAAATCAGTCTCCTGAATTTAATTAGGGAACTCACAGGTTGTATTGAAGTACGACCAAAATAAATCAAATCCTCCTCTGCTACATTCTTGATATTAGAGATCAATTCTATTATGGTCTCAACAATGTCCTCAGTTTTGCTAGAGCCTGGAGTGTCGTGTACATTTATGATATTAATAACTCCAACTCATTTCTCATGACATATTCTGGCAGCGAGAACGTTGGGGTTATCTGTGCAGGTCATTATTCTCACTGCATTTAAATGTTTTTAGCACCTATTATGAGGCCCCCATTTGGGAGGCATCTTGGCCCTTTATTAGCAAGAATTTGGAACATTTGGAATCTGTCAGCTAGCAGTTCAGATAGTAACCATACTTCCTGTAAAAGGAATATGTCATTCTGCAGCAAAAGCTCTATGGACCCACCAGCCTCAAGTAAATGTGAGAAACCTTGTGTGTTCCAAGAAGAGATGACAAAACCTCAATTTCTGCTTAATTGTGTAGTTATGTGATATGATAGGTTGTTTATAACGCACTTAATACCCAGAGATTCTAAGCACGGACCCAGGGATCGAACCTGTGGTGCTCTGTGTCGTCTTGCTTCCAAATCGAGCACGCTGCCTCTGAGCTATCCTTCCAAGACGTGTGTGTGGTTAAAAACAAGCCAATTCAAAATACTCAAAATATTTGATTGTAAAGTACAGGCATTAGTGGATTATTACCAATAGCGTCCTTTTTTTTCTGCAACTGTGTTCAGGCCGGAGGGTTTCTGCATAGCAACCTCCACAACTGCATCGAGATCATATCCAAGCTCGTAGTATCGTTCTTTATATGATCTAATCATTCACACAGTTTCCTTCATGCCACACTGTATTCTACTAAACTGATGCTTTGGATTTTCAATGGGTACAATAAAATCAAAGTCCTGGGTGTCCAGTATTCTTAGTGGGAGTATTTTCCGGGTTAGCAACAAAATGTCTGCCCTGTTAATATGTGGCTCTGCTCTGGATTTCCCATGAGTACGTTTCTTGATAGTAATACTGGGGATTTCAGATCAAGCTTCCTCTATCGTTTTTTCAGAGATAGAATGTACTCCCTGATGAGGATTGCTCAGAATAGAGGGAGCCTGGGTAGTCAGGATTATGTGTTGAAAGTGTGACATGGGGTGAGATATAGGGATATTAGGGGCAGTAATGTGGGATCGGCCTGGTGATATTTGCAGACGCCTCCATCTCTTCAGGTAGAGGGGCCCCTTCATTCACTACCCAGTTGTTTAAAGTCCCTATAGGCCTATCCTCCTTTTCAGATTTCACATTGGACTTTTCAATTTGTTAGGTTGCGCTTTGACAGTGGGGAGCACATTATCGTTCACAAAAATATGTGGGTCTTTTTGTTGTATAGGTTTTTTTCTGGTCAGAGAGATAGTCGATGTCTCACTAGCGTGTTTGTCCACCTCTTCAGACTCAGAAGTCAGAGGATCAACATCAGTGATGTTGCGGTTTATAGTCATAATGTCGACAGTCAAAATGTCGACAGTCAAAATGTCGAAAAAAAAATGTCAAAAAATAAAATGTCGACTTTTTTTTCAATGCATTTTTTTTTATATGGGGGGGGTTGCCCCAACCCCCCTTTTTTAATTTTTTTTTTTAATTTTTCCCTTTTTTTTAGCTCCCAAACCCCTAAAATAAATATATAATTAAAAAAAGAGAAAGTCGACATTTTTTTTTTCGACATTTTTTTGTCGACATTTTTGTCTGTCGACATTTTTTTTTCGACATTATGACTGCACACCATTTACTACTTCTGCCAATGAGGAATTAGTTTGCATATTCACAGAAGTATATGGCGCCGCTGCAGCAATAAGACCATCTAATTCCTTATCATCCACTTTGGAAGACCTGGTATTTGACAGAACTGTCACCTCCTCCAAAATCTTCCCACACATTTTCAATACCACTTTCATTGCAAAATGTAAAAGAAAAGGTTGAGAATGAGTCTCGGTCTGTTGTTGATCTTGTTCAGGTTTAGTGCCGTTGTCATTCTCCTCATCCTGCAATAGGCGTGCAGGTTGGGGATGCCGACAGTCTATGTTCATTGTCAAGGCACAGTGGAGGGGGTCTGGCCAATGCGTAAATTGCAGGACGCAAGACACCCTGTTCTTCCAGCACATTCTGTGCTAGTGGCAATTGGTACACCTCAGAATCAGGTGCCAAAGAGTCACGTAAAGAATAACCCAGTGCACACAAGGAATGGTTATTATCCAGAGCCAAGAAGGAAAAATCAGAGCCCGTAGCTTGTGCTCTGGAGGATCAGTGTCAATAAGTTAATTAGTTACCGGGATAGCAGAAAATTGGATAGGGGTCGTCAGCCTATGACAGAAAGTAAGAATCTATAGTGCCAGCCCCTCTTTCCTTATCATGCTGGCCACTGAGAGAGCTTGTGATGCAGCTTTCGGAATAGGTTCTTTTATTTAGTTTGGCTCGTTCCCAGGCTCCACCACAACTTGTGATTTAGGGTGGGGGTCACTATTTATTGACAGTTGCAGGTCAGATCTCAAACTGTACTTTCCCGGCATAGTAAAGAAATGGTTACGTTTCTTAGACCTCTTTAAAATGCAGTAGATTTAAAAAGATGAGAACAATACAAATGACTCCAATTAAAACTGGTTGCATAGAGTTGTTAAAAAGACTGCATGTTCTATTTTTAAATGAAATGATTGTATTAAAAAGGAGATTATAAGGCTGGGACAAAGGCAACACCAGCAAAAACTTTGGTGAACGATTACAAATCCACAAAGACTCAATATGTTTGAAACGGAGCATTGAATTGTGGCCAATGCACCTCGCGTTGGGCTGCAGCAGGCTATGGCCACAACACCTCTCCGCTGGTGGTGACACTCCTGCGCACTCCCAAAAGCAATATAGAATGTACTTACAATTCACCACAATTCACCACACTCCGGTTGCATTTTCCATAGGTGTCTCAGGTCCATGCTTGTTTAGTGTGGTCACCGGGTCCTTATGCACGCCAGCACAGACTGCCAAGACTGCGCTTGACTCTACCACAACTCCTCTACGATCTGCTTCATGCAAGGGATAAGCATGAGCATCTCTGCCTCCAGAACAATACAAATAAATAAGAAATGTGTATGCTTGAACTATGGTGGTGCAGGCAGGAAACATT
This sequence comes from Ambystoma mexicanum, assembly GCF_040938575.1. Taxonomy (NCBI): domain Eukaryota; kingdom Metazoa; phylum Chordata; class Amphibia; order Caudata; family Ambystomatidae; genus Ambystoma; species Ambystoma mexicanum. The sequence continues at coordinate 1,064,499,966 of NC_090933.1, read as the reverse complement.
CAGAAGACAATCCTTCACTGTATATACCCCAAGACTCTGGAACCTCCTCCTTGTCAACATCAGACTCACTCCCTTGCTTTTTACAGGTCAGAAAAAAGCTTGAGGCTCTCCTCTTCGAGGAATGATCCTTCCCTAATATCTAGCTCAGCACACCCTCGGCTCCCCACCCTACATGTGACTGGGTGATCTGCTCCCCACTGTTTATTCCCCTGGCTGCTTGTAGATCCCTTGCTGCCACATTTCCCTCTCTCCCCCTCCTCTGTTGATTGATCCACTCTCCCTTGTTTGTCTTCTTCCCTCACTCAGTGTTCTTCATCATGTGATTGCTAAGTATTCTATTATTTCGTGATATCGGGCTGTGCTGAATGAACATAATAATAATAACAATAATAATAATAATAATAATAATAATAATAATAATAGAAATAACAGTCCTTATTTGGTCTAGGATGGGGGTTGTAGAATCATGTTTGTTTATTATATTTAGTGATATTGGAGAGAGTGAAGGGGACAGAGAGGGAGTGGTAGAAGAAAGAAAATTATGAGATCACGTGCATTGTTACGATGTTGGTTAACAAGTTATGGAGGGAGACCTGAGCGAGTGTAGGACAGAGCTAGTTGGTGGGCTCTCGGCATGTCCTCTTTGAGTATAGCTGAGACATCAGTCGGAAGAGATTTGAAGAGAAATTCAAGATCATGTAAAATGTTGAGGGAGCCAGGGTGGCGTGGAAGAGAACAATAGGAAGAGGGGTTGGTGTGCGAAGCTGAACAGTGATATGTTCTAAAGAAGATGAGAGAACATTATAGTGGTTAGTGGCAAATGGAGTGGCATTGTTGATTATTTGTATCGCATTTGTATTTATTTAAATAACAGAGATTCAATTTTGATCAAAAATGACTTACAATAACTCAATTACAGATGGTGGAAGCACATCCCCGAAGGGTGCCTGTAGAATAGCACTGGGATGTACACAAGGAACAAAACAAAACAAAAAGAACAACAATGTATAAGAGACTTTGGCTTACAGTGGTAATATTATCCAAACAGGGCAATACTCCCAACTAAAGAGGAGTGCTAAAGAAATATAAATAAATCCATTATTACATGTCACTGGAGGGATTGGTGTGGTCAGGTAGGGAGAATGCAGAAGAAGGCAGTGGGAGCTCTCTTTTTAGCAAATTAGTGAAGGTTTAGCCAAGCCTTGAAGAGCTTCACAATTGGGCTGGCTTTGATTGTGATGGGCACTGGGTTACAGTGGATTTGGCTAATAGGAAGAAAGGGAAGCCAAAGGATGCAGACAGGGAGACTGGAAGAGTGAGGCTAAGGGCAAAGAAGGTGTGTATGGAACAACATTGTGAGTAAAAAGAGATACAATCAGGCAGCTACTGAAGAGCATTACAATTGATAGCTTTGTAGACTAGGAGAAGAGACTTGGAAAGGAGGCAGTTGTGCATAGACAGTCAACCAGCATGTTGGTGATCGGTAGAAAGTGAGGCTAGAACATTTGAGGGTATGTCTAGAGGGAGACAGGAGTTGAGAGGAAGGTAGTTTGCTTGAGTAGCAGTCATGTTTCGTGACCATGAGAGTGGAAATTAGAATTTTCAAAGAGTGCTTATATCAAGGAGGTAAATATGAGCAGCAGAGGTAGTGATAGTGATACATTTTTGCAGTCGACGGTCGCTATCAAAGAGTTCTAAGGTAGCAATCCATATGTGTGGGAGCAAGAAAGTCATGCAGGAAGAGAGGGGATTGGAGGGATGACATTGAACTCTGGGAGAAAATGACTTCCATTTTTGAAGAGTGCATCATGAGTCATTGGAGAGCTGTCCAGTGACACATTTCAGTTAGTCATTTGCTAATCCTTTCCAACATGGATGTGGTGAAGAAGGAAAAGGAGAGAAATATGATGATAGATGATAAAGAAAGCCAAAGGATAATATAAGCCTTCCTATGGCGGAGTTATAGAGGGTGAAGAGCAGGGGTCTAAGGAATGATCCGGGGATGCCCAAAGGGAGAGGGGTGGAGTTAGAGGTTGGTGAGCTACGGAAAAGTTTAAAGAATTTTTCAGACAGCTAGTAGGCAATCCTAATGTGAGGCGAGTGAGGAGAAAAGAGGAGTGGTCATATAGAAGACAGTTTTGAGTGGTAATCAGAGAGAAAATTGGAGATGTGCCTAAGTGCAGTTCTGTAGAATGTGTTTTGTATTGAATCTATTTCCTTACAGGTATTGCTGCTCTGCTGTTTGTTCTGGGAAAGCATTTTCATTTTTGCACGTGTAGATACATCGTACACGTTCGCAAGCTTTACTTTCATTTTTCCCCATTGAACTTTTTCTATTGAAGCATTTCATTGTCTGTTAGATACGAGTATCCAGGCACTTACTTGCATGATTGGTTGTGTGAGTGGCAGAGAGCAAAGCACTCTCATTGTGTGTTGTTAAGGATTGCAAAAAACGGAAAGTAGTTTCTCTGAACTACATTTCCCAGAACCCCTTAGGGTATATTTCCTGTGTTCAGGCGCTTCAGTGCCGGCGCTTCTGGGTTGCGCCGGTCTTCACCGGTCATCGCCGCAGCTCGCGGGCTTGCTGGAAATCCCTGCTCCTGCAAGGTCCGTAACTAACCGGCTCACACTTTTGTTTCCCACTTTAAAATAAGTCTCACATGCTTCTTGTTTCTGCTTCGTTATGTGTTTGAAGAAAACACCAAGCCAGTCCAACATGAATGGACCCAGGATTGCGCCATTGCTAGTTCTATCTCTCTCCCTTCTTAATACACGCTCGCTATATAAGCATGGTGTGGAAATCGCTGACCTTACCAACGAGCTCAAGCCTGACTTTTTTGGCATAACCGAAACCTGGCTCAACCACGACCTTCCCACTCAGGCCACACTATCATTGCCTGACGACTACACTCTCTTCAGAGCAGATCGTTTGTTAGGAAAAGGTGGTGGAGTGGCAATGATGTGCAAGCCAAGTCTTGAATGCTATGAAATTCCCCACACTTCGCCGGAAGGCTGTGAGAGTTTATGGGTGAAAATAAAAACTTCCCCACACACCACATTAAACACACTCACGATTTATCGCCCACCCAAAATCACACCCCTCTTTGAAGAACACCTTAGTGATCTACTGGCCCAGATCAGTACCACTAAGGGCCCCGTTATTGTGATGGGAGATTTTAACTGCTGGGCCAACGACCAACAGGACAAAGCAGGTACCGATTTTATGGATACCATTACCTCCTTTGGGCTTACCCAGTGGATGGAGTCTCCCACGCATAGTAAGGGTCACACTCTTGACTGGCTCCTGTCCCAAAACACTAACAACTCTGACATCCTGGTCACGCCATGTATCTGGTCCGACCATTTTCTCATTCAAGCCAAGATCTCACTACCACCTTCTCCTCCCAAACTTAACACTAATCCACGTATACAAAAAATGTCCCGTAATCTAAAGAATTTTACAGCCCCCACATTTGCCGCACTACTGTCTACCAAGCTTCTACCCCTAGATAATTTTGCTGATTCCTCAAAACTCATAAACCATTTCTCTACTAACATCAAGGAAGCGGTTAGCCATCTCGCTCCATTGAAAATGAAGGCAATTAAGACCGAAACCGCAAAGAACACTTGGTTCAATAATGAAATTCTTACTGCCAGACAAGAGAGCTCTTGAAAGAGCCTGGAGGAACGACCCTAATGAAAACACCCCATCTAAATATAAAAAATCCATTCTCAAATATAAAAAACTCATCATAGAAGCTAAGGCAACACACTATAACGAAAGAATAGTGAATGCTAAATCTAGCACTGGGGAGCTTTTTAAAATCTTAGCGGAATTTCAAAATGAGCCTCCACCCACTAATAACATTATCAAGGATAACAAGTGGTGTCAGGGCATTCATGATGCCTTTCTTCTCAAGATTGATTCTCACAAAGAAAAAATCAGTAAAGCCTTAGGCAACGTAACTTCCACACAATCTCTGACTGATACCATTTCACTTAACACCCTTGAGAATATTATCCCTCAATTTTCATTCACGCACTATACGGAAGACGAAGTATTCAAAATCATACAGGACCTTAAAGCCACGTCCTGTCCTGCTGACGACTGCCCCACTAGTATTCTTAAGGAGCCCTTGGACTCCCTGGTTCCATGGATCACCAAACTGGTCAACCTTTCCTTTGATGAGGGTATGGTGCCGGACATGCTAAAGTCGGCATGGATCACTCCTCTACTGAAAAAGGAAAACCTTGATCCAGCCAACAATGACAACTATAGGTCCATAACCAACGTGCCCTATGTGCTTAAGATACTTGACAAACTTGCCTACATACAGCTACAGGCCCATGTCGAAAAACACAACATCTTGGGCACCCGTCAGTCGGGATACAGAGCTCGTCACGGGACTGAGACTGCTATGTTGGATCTCAAATCTACACTTGCCAGCATAGCTGATAAAAACCAAGCTGCTTTGCTCATGCTATTGGACCTCTCTGCAGCCTTTGACCTGGTTGATCACAGTTTACTGGTGTCAAGACTCGGAGAGGTCGCCAACTGATCTGCGATTGCATCCAAATCGATTCCTTCTTTTCTGGGTCCCAGAATGGTAAGGGTTTGCTTTGGTGATAATCAATCTTCTCCAATCTCTCAGACTTGTGGAGTTCCACAGGGCTCCTGTCTGTCATCGCTGCTCTTCAATCTTTACATCCGGCCCCTTCTTGACCTCTTGAACAAATTAGGAGTGCAATATACAAATTACGCCGATGATACGCAGGTTGTTATACAGTTGAGTGGCTCATATAGCAGTGACATGGAAACCATCAACAAAATATACAAAGCCATACAAGATTGGATGGCCTGCAATTCTCTTCCCCTGAACGATAAAAAAACCGAACTCCTTATCGTGGCATCTAAAAACACTCCGGCGAAACTTGATTCTAACTACGACAGTTGCCACATAGCCAACAATACCATTATCGTTCAAAAGAAAGTTAAGACATTAGGAGTAGTTCTTGATGAAGAACTCTCCATGAAATCCCATGTTTCCAGCATTAAATCTAGCTGTTGTCTCATAAACAAGAGAATAAGATATATTCGACCATTCATCTCAGAAGAGAACTGTGCTCTTTTGTCCACTGCCCTGGTTAATTCTAGATTGGACTATTGTAACAGTCTCTTGGCGGGCACCTCAGTCTCTATTATCCAATCTCTACAAGTGGCGCAGAATAATGCAGTGCGTAACATTTTCAGTCAGTCTTGTCGCACACACATTTCCACCTTCAGGAAAAAACTCCACTGGCTTCCTGTCAAACACTGCATAACACATAATATGCTTACCATGACATACAAATGCCTCAGTCTAAACTGCCCCATCTATCTGTCATCCCGCATTAGCACCAAACCCAATGTTAGGAACCTTCACTCTTCCTCTGCGATCATTCTCAAACATCCATTCAAGACAGCCAAATTTGGGGGTACTACCCTTGATGCTCAGGGTCCCCTTCTTTGGAACACACTTCCAGAAGGATACGGCAGATCCAAAGCTATACCCTCTTCAAACGTGCTATAAAGACTCACTTCTTCAACTTGGAATAATTCCTCTGACTCCTCTTTCCTTCTGCATTCTTGTCCGTTATGTTTGTCCTGTTTTGTTCTGTGTGCGCCCTGAGGCCCGCGGGCATGTTGGCGCGTTACAAAAATTTAAATAAATAAATAAAGCCAGATTGATGTGGATCTCCAAGGCCATTATCCTTAAGGAATTTAGTGATCTGGTTGAGGTCTTCTTTTTTAAGGAACTTTTAAAAAAAACGTATGTTATTGTGGTATGGTTAAAACAACTCTACTTTACACAATCAAAAATATATCTTAAAAATCATCAAACAGGGACCTTTGAGTAATGGGGAAGGTGGGAACTGGATGATAGTTTTCTGGTATGTTTTGGTCTGCAGAAGGCTTCTTCAATAAGGGCAGGACATTTTCAAATTGCAAGAAGGCATGGAAGAGGCGATTAGATTATGAAGTAGAAGGATTTGGCAGAGTTGAGTGCAAAGGGGAAGGCAGCAAGGGAGTCTTTGTTGGCTAGGATTAGGGTAGGGGTCCTTGATCTTCACCAATATTGTATATATCATGGCAGATGCTTGTTTTGAGGGTCTTAATCCCAAAGGTGATTCAGGCCTGAGGATGGGAACAGCAAGTGGTGATTGTACAAGCTGGAAAGTGTTTGCAAAATGAATATCTCCATTGGCTCCCGCTGGCTGCGAGGATCAAGTTCAAGACCCTCTGCATTGTCCACAAGGCTTTCTGTGGCCAGGGACCATACTACATCCACCTCTCTCTTCCTAAGCATCTTCCTTCATGAGCCCTCAGCTCATATATATCCTACTCTCAGAGGGTCAGACACATATCCAGGAAGAGAGTGGGGGTAGATCTTTATCCTCGGCTGGAGCCTCCCTCTGGAACGGCATCCCTGCCTCTCTCAAACTTGAGCAGGACCACCTAAGGTTGCGGAAGCAAATCAAGACCTCCCATTTTGCTTCTGCTTTATCTCTCACTCCCCTGCTGATTCTCCTGTTCGCTGAGCTAACCGGTTACCTGGCCACCCACTGACCCTCACAGGCACCAGGCTCCTGCATGGCCAGGAGCCCTTGCACTGCATCTGGGCCTCCCACCCACTTAGGGACTGTATCTGCAACCCTACAGTCTCCTGCCTCTCTGCACTTACTGGGGCCACCACCCTGGCAGCACGTACCTCGTCACACAACTGCACTCTCCACCACCCCTCACCCCATGGCACTTATCCTCTTCCCTCACCCTCGCACTTGCACGATCTGAATGACACAAGGCCGAGTAAGATCGATTGTTTTTTTCTCCCTCTGTCTACCCTTCCTTGTATTGCTGTGCCTAAAAACAACCCAAGGCGGATAACTCGTGCAGAACAGGAATGTTGCTGGTCCTATGAGTTAACAGAAGCTCTGCATAGAAATGACAGTGGGCAGATCCCTTTGTGTAGAAGAAGGGGACAAGTAAAAGTTGGGCTCACTTGTTTCCCCTAGAGTCCTCACATGAGTGCCCTTTCCACCCCAATATATGTATATATATTTTGGCATACTATGTCAAAACTGGCAAGCACTAACAGACATCTCAACCACACAGTTAAAACAAGCATTGGCAATGCCAACAGTGTGGGCTTTTGTGTAGGCATGGGAAAGGCATTTGTGTGGCACTGCTGTACTGGTATTCACTGGACATTGATGGTAGCAGGTGCACAGGGGTGGTAGTACCTGGGCATCTAATGGCAATGCCTGAAAAATGCCTAATACCTATACACCAGACAAAACTGTTGGCTTTGCCAGTGCTTGTTTTAACAGGACATTGGTGAGGACAAGCAGAGTGCTTATATAGTGAGTGGCTGAAGGCACCCTGGTTAAGACATTTTTATCACATCAGTAGTGGGTTTACAGCTCCAGTTAAATAATTAACTCTCAGAAGACTGTTTTGAAAAAACACTGGCAGGCACTTCAAATGCAAAGTTTGATAGTAAGCCTAGAATAATATGCTCTAAAAGAGTTCCCATGAGCCAGGGTTTGGGCAAGATTGGGGTGGGAATCACCCTCAGTATTAGTATAGTCTTAGCATCCAGTCAGACCGCTACACTAGAATCTTTGGTACACTAACTGTGGCAGAACCAACATTAGCTTTCTCTCCTGTTGCTGACAGTCACATAAATTGCTTGGGTCATGAAGTGTACTACCCTACAGGAGAATGAGTGAAACTCTTTGATATGTTCTGTTATGCTATTTTATTGCATTTTGTATGGCACACCTACTGCCATTTTACAACTTTCTAGGAGCTTCAGGATCTGCAAGTAGTGGGGCTGGAGACTGATGCAGTAGCAGGGGACCAGGGCAACATTGCTATGTTACAATGTTGTTATACGCAGATCCGAATATGCGGCTCTATAGAGTGTATGTTTTAACTATTTTGTGAGCTGTCTGGAGGAATAATTTATGGCACTCCAGGTTACCAAGATACTTGTTTGTGTGGGTCTGCCAGAGTGGTGCTTTAGGAGTGTGTGGACCTGTGTTGTTGTATCTGTGGTGGGTTAATTTGGTGTTTAGGGAAATGTAGTGCATATGCATTCGTTTAGATGGTGTATGTTCCATTGTGTAACGTTTGATGTTTTGGTGCTCAGGTGGTGTGGCACAATGAATTTTCAGTTAGGGTGGGGGTTAGAGTGATTTTGAAGCAGCTATTGTTACGATATCCGTCTCAGATAACTGGGAAACTTGATTGCATTGGCACACCATGCAAGAGTGGGAATTCAAGGCTTTCAAAGTTTACTTTAAACAGAAACCACACATAGAAAATAGAAACCAGAGGAGAGTTACTTTCCAGACGAGGCAAGGAACAAAGGTGCAATGACCAGATGGAAACCTAACCATAGAACTTTGCTTGCACTGTAGTTTTACTTCAGTCAATTTTTAGTATTGACTATTAGACAATGCTTATATTGTGAAAGTATTGCACTGGACTAAAGCTAGGAAGGAGAGGACATGAGAGGAGGGACAACAAATTTGCCGGTGTGATCTAGTTATTTACAAACCCATTGATTGCCCACTGCCATTTTGGTCCCCATGATTATTCCCACCCACTATCGGTATGACCCTCCTGCCAAAACTCATACTCCTGTGATGTCGTTGAGCTAGATTTGTCAAGCAGTAACATCAAACCTTGGCCTGTCATTGGACTTCTAAGTAGTCTGCTGAGATTTAGGAGTTAATAGCTTAAATGCAGCTGCAAAAGTGAGGCTGGTTTAAAATAATGCCTTCAACCACTTGATTTATATATGTTCCTTGCATTGCGGTCCTACCTAAACAAATGTTAAAAAAGTTAACAGTTTTGGCCTACCAAAAATATTGCCAAACATATGGCTGTTTGTCTCGCCATAGCGATATTTTTGGAGGGGATCATTTGTGGGAGTGGAGGTTGTGGGGGTGTCCCCCGCACACTTTAAAATAATGCAGGATTTGCGAGGGTGTCCCTCGCAGGGTCCATGGGTCAATATCGCCACAAACATATGGCAATAGTTTTGTTTCGCAATATTTTTGCGGGAGTATTAACACATGGAAACCGTTATGGCAGTGCCTGGCAAATGCCTATCACATTCCTAAACAAAAGCCACATCTTTGGATTCAGTTGAAGTGACTGCATCCAGATGATCACTGGCAACTTCCAACTATATTGAGTTAACGGTACATGAATGGACTCAAACTACAGAATTTCCGTTTTGCTCAATTATTGATACTTACAAATAAAAGTATTCATTAAGAGAAATGATACAGTAACTAAAAATTAACATTAAACTGTCACTTGTGATAGATGAATTAACTTCCTGCACTATTCATGCAGGAATAATACATTTGTTCCTACTGACAGTGTACATAGCCCTTCACAGTTAACATTTTATTGCCGAATAAAATATGTTTCAACTGTATTTGTAATTGTGTGTTTTACTGTACACAATTATTTACAGATAACAATAAACAGGTTTTAAAAAGATGTGTGTCAATTAGTATGTTGTTTAATATGCAAACACAGTGGTATAAAATATTTTTATTTATGAATGTATTGTATTTATATTTCTGTCAGGGATGAATCTATTCAATGTCTAGTACTGCCACAATACAAAAGATCCATTGAAAATTGCAGACCACACGCCTCCAATGCAGCCACTCACTCCCTGCTTTTTGGATGCAGCCAGAGTTACACTTGTTCCTTTTTTCAATTTGCACCACTGGCTCAAAGGTACTGTAAATGCTGAAACTATTGGCTTTGCTAGTGCTTGTCTTCAGATGCTCTGGCTAAGCGCTCAATCTGCCTGCATACAGATCTAAAGCATATCCGAACTGCAGAGCACGATGCATTTAATCGCAATGTTAGGCTTTATTTCTTTTTAAATACGAGTGTTGAGCATCTCACGCAAAAACATGTTTATAGCTTCTTGTACCATCAGCAGAGCTTTTAAAGGTTCAGAGGCTGATCATATTTAGCATCTAACATTTGGCCTGTGAAATCTTCAGGAGGCCAATCCATGTCCAGACCATTTATGTTTTTCCAGTCACAGTAATTTGTTCACAGGTTGACTGTGTCAGTCAGTTTCAGCCTCTCAGTCAGATGTAATCTTCCAGAAACAGAAGTCACACAAAAATTTAGAGAGTCAAGGGGAGCATTACATATTCTCCTGTGCTGCTCCCCCAGCTAATTACTTTCTCAAGCAGCCCTTCTTTCCACCTCTTGATGGCATTTTGAGATGAACCGACTCCCCCTTTGGTTCTACGACCTGTTCATTTCTCATTGGTGGCATTCTGGGATGGTGTGGCACAGGACCGGAGACTACACGTAGTCACCATCTTAAAATGTATTGTTTCCAATATGGGGTGCACAGACAACAGAAAGAGCACACCGTAATATGCAACTGAAACCACAAATTACGTAACCCTTGAAAAGCAGAGATGCTTTAGCCAATATTAATGTTTACTACAAACCTACAATTTTACGTGACATTGGGAAAGTTAATGTAATTAGAGATTGTAATGAAAGACAACTAGCAAATAGTTAACAAAAACATGTGAAATCATACACAACTCCACCATTTCTCTTTCTGAACATTATATATAATTATATCTACCATTCTTTAAAATGCGAGCTCAAAGAGTTCCCAGGAGAAGGAGTTTTGAGGCAGGAATGGGTGGGAATAGCCATAGAGAGTGGCATGGCTATGGGCAGGCAATGGGTGGGCTCAAAACTAAATAATAGTGTGTCCATCCCCCCTGTCATTCCTCTGTGTCCCTTGTCCTATGCCATTCATCCCTATGTGTGCATGAATCTGTACTTGAATGCAATAGTTTGGGCTTTTGCTCAAACTAAACATGAACGTGTGCACAGATCAGCAGTTAACCAAAAAAGGTGACTGCACATTCTTCATTACAAATTCCATTAGTAGAGAGATGACAAGCGTAACTAACATTTCAGGGCTTTTTTTGTTGTTTTTTAATTCATGGCTCATTTTGAATGTCCATACTTTAGAGGTGATGTCTACTGTATATGCAGAGGATACTGCAGTGTCTTACTGTGCAATTTTCTTGCCAACTTTATTATTTTGAAAATCAGGTCACCCTAGAAGGTGTTTCTCTGGCCCTCATTACGACCCTGGCGGAAATCGAAAAACGATGGCGGAAATGCAATACCGCCATCGAATAGCGCTCGGTGCGACTATGACCCGTCACCGCAAAGTACGAAGCCATTAGCGACACCGTAGTGAACGCCAACGCTAACTGCACCAAGCACGCGCGCGCGCGCCATGCCAAACCGCAAACACCACCATGGTGCAACGGTACGCCAATTCCGACCCTAGCGGACATGTACCTAACGCCATCAGGCATGGCGGAATGTACCATTCCGCCATGGCGAGAAGTACGGCATCGCGAATCAACCGTAAACGGCCCCACTGAGTGCCTGTACACCGCTCCCTGCCCACAAAGTACAACTCCCCGTAGGTGCAATGAAGCCACAATGCAACCATTGAAATGTACAAGTCACCCATGCATGCCAACGAACAAAAGAAACACAACAGGGGCCAATGGGAGCTGCAGGGCACAGATGGCACGAATACAGAAGCCATCCCAATGGACATGACCACAGTCCCCCACCAAGAAACGCACGCAAACACAGGCACCTGTGACCAGCAATATACCGAAAACCACATCATTCAACCAGTCCACCTGGCTGACCGGCATCTGTTACACAAAACCCAATCCCCCGCCCCTGAGCATGACAACATTCAAACTGGCATATTGGCAGCCCCCATCCCTGACCTCACTGGGCTTCGTAGGCAAACGCGCACAGCACAGTACCACGCAACTAAACCCCGAAGCTGGAACCCAATGCAGATCTCCTCACAATACATCGCCCCCCAAATAGGCATATGCCACATCACTTGCAAAGAAAAACGCTACACGGGCCAAATCAGAATAGATATTTATGCACATCAAAATCACCAAGCACATACAGCCATCAGGCCATGAAATCCAAAACACCAATCACCAATGTGTGCTGCTTCCGCAAGAAATGACCAGCCACTACCTGTGTGTCGGCCTGTTCCCCCATGGTACACAGAGCCACATTCACGTCCGAAAAGGCAACATGGAAGCGCACAGAACCGCAGGGCCGTCCCAATGGGGAGGCACTAGTCCAGCTGAAAGGCCGAAATGTTGCTCCGAGCCACCAGTACTGCGTAAGGGCATGTGGGCCATTGGCGATCGTCCCATAAGATCGTAATGCTGCTCCACTGATTAACACGAAGCAGCAGGTGTCGGGAGTAAAATCCATCTGCAGGAGTGGCATACAGATGGCAGTGGCAAAAGGGGAGGAGATACCTGTCAACCAAAAGAAAAGAAAAAGAACAGAATGGCCATCAGAACTACATACCAACAACTCACTTCAATGATCACACGAAATCCACAGCCATATGCATGCTAGCCCACTCCAAAGGAACATCACCACCCCAAAACCACTTGCGACTCATAACCATCTATATCGAGGTGCAAACACCATCGCAAACGAGTGTCTGAGGGCGCCTCGAGACAGGGAGGGCTCAACAAGGCCAGATGGACGATGGTCCCACTATGGCAGCCCTGCATCACATAGCGTAGGGGAGGCGGATAGATCCCAAGAAGCCCTGTACATGGCAAACTCTGTATCAAATCACCTGCCCATGCATCCATCCATCATTCCCTCATCCCGGGATCAAAATGCCTGAATAATTACTCACATGACATTAGAAACATCCATTGAGTCTGTGCGTTATGCAGCCTGCTAAATCCACAGTGCCCCAGCCCGTAATTCCAGTGTTGTGAAGTAACATGTATTTGGGAACGGACGGCCTCATCGCCCACGTAGCTATTGCGCATCCCAAACTATTCATATCAATCATTGCTCCCTCGCCATGGGCCCTGTCTCAAGGACATTGAACAATAGAACGTTATATTTGCAGTCAGACCTGTGGGCATCTCCTCGCCGCTAGCTGGAAACCGAAAGCGCCGCCCTTCGAATTCCTCATTTGCAACATCACGTCGAAAAGGCATCTGTGGCCGTTTGAAATCACTAATTATCCCATCGAGTGCGGCTGTGTGTGAAAATGGCAACTGCCTTCACCCACGAATGGGACGCCCCGCCCGTCGTTGCAACTCGGTACAGTGATGCATGAGGGCCCACCGTTACTCGAGTACTACGTCCCACTGACCCCTCACAAGTCTGTTCGCGACTGCACAGATAGTATGTGAAACAATGGGACCACAGCAGAATGAACATATCAACCAATCTTACACGGCCATCGGGTACTAATACATGATTGCAATAGCAAGATACAATTCCCCGAATTGCAGCGTTGTGCGCGGGACGTGCTCGGCCAAAGGGGAGAGCAGTTTGCACAGGTGGAATCAATCACCACAGGTGGAGGCCATACAGCCTGAAAACACATAAATTGCACAGCCAGTCTCCTCCCACAACCACACCGAAATGCTACCGGCAGGACTCGCGATGTTGGCCCTGGGGGACCTGATAGCACTGCAAGTGCTCCGACTCCAAGAAGTAGACGAACACCAACTACAACCAGCCGCACGGAGGAGACGCAGGAGGAGGAGGAGGCCAAGGCAGGGCCAGCAAGGCCCACCAGCACAGCCACTACCACCACGCAGGCAGCCCGCAATTCAACGCCTCCGAGCACATCCGTTCAACCTCACTGATGAGCAGATCCACACCCTCTACCGTCTGGACCGGGACACCATAGCCGCCATTGTGGACATGACACAGGCTGACCTTGTCAGCATGATAGATAGCCCAACCGCCATCCCACCCCTACTGAAGGTGGTGTCTGTACTCCACTTCCTGGCCACAGGCACCTACCAGCACACAGTCGGACAGTTGCATGGCATTTCTCAGCCACTGTTCTCACGGACACTATTGCAAGTGCTCGATGCCCTCCTGAAGCACGCAGACGACTACATCTCTCTACCACGGTCAGAGCAGGAAATTACCAACACAAAAGTGGGATTCCATGCACTTGCCGGCATACCGGGTTGCATTGGTGCCATCGACTGCACCCATGTGGAATTGGTCGTCCCACATGCCATGGAGGCCCAGTACCGCAACCGAAAACAATTTCATTCCCTGAATGTACAGATGGTGTGTGACTCCAACAGGATCATTACACATTGTTGTGCCCGATTCCCTGGATCAACCCATGATTCTATGGTCTTGAGGAACTCTACAATACCACGCTACATGGAACGACACGCAGGGAACAGATCCTGGCTACTCGGTGAGTCTCATTACATGCATGATGATGTGGGGTATGTGAATTGGCAATGAACTGCCAGGAAGGGGGGGGGGTGTGCGTACGTATCAATGGCATTCCACATCATACGTTTCTCGTCCACATACAGGTGATGCTGGATATCCACTGAAGAGATGGCTCCTCACACCAGTCCGGAACCCACGGGACCAGCATGAGGAGGACTACAACCATGCCCACTCACGTACCCGTGTAGTCATAGAACAGGCATTCGGGCTACTGAAGACTCGTTTCCGCTGCCTCAGCAGGTCTGGCGGGGCACTCCTGTACCGCCATGAGAAGGTTGCAAAGATGGTGATGGCATGTGTCATGCTCCACAACATGTGCGTACGTAGAAATGTGCCCATGCCCCCTGACGCAGAACTGCAAGCACCTGATGATGGTCATGATGAGGGTGGGGATGTGGCAGCACCTCATGGAGTCTGCGAGGCACCGGAGGGCCGTGACATTCGTCAGCATCTCATTGATGTATGCTTCTAGCACTCACGCCTGGTGGCTGATGCATGGACACGGGACTCGTGGCACTGCGTGTGTCTGGGACATGCACAATATGGACTGTACGCCTATGATGGCCTAGTACACAAGGATCAATGTCCACACTTCTCATTGGTTGATCGTGCACTTTTTATGGCATATGTGATATCATGTTGAACACCCTATCGACCCGCCACCCAAGTGAGCCCAACACACCCCCTCCACCCTCCTACCTCCCACCCGAACACCAGTGTCCAAAGATGCTCATTGTCAGTGGGCTGTCGCTATTGCATGCCCCCTCTGCGGGTATCAGGGGCACCCCTGCCTGTGGAGCGCAGGTTCCTTCCAGATCTACGTTGGGGGCTGCCCTGGACGGAACTTGCAACGGATGATGTGTCTGCCTGCTCACGTCCATGCATGTCCCTAAGGGTTTGCGAGAGCTCAGTGAGCACACGGCGCACTGCGGCAAGTTCGGCACATACGTCTTTGGACGTCGCATGCAGTTCCCCCCTCAGGCTATCGGTGCTACTCTCCATTTGGACTCTCAGGCTCTCGGTGCTACTCTCAATTTGTGCCCTTAGCGTCTCTGTACCTCTCTCCATTTCTGCCCTAAGTGTCTCTGTTGATGTTTCTATGTCTGCCTTGGTGCCCCCACATTCATCGGCATGGCCCTTGAGGAGTGTGGCCATTTGCTGCTGTTGGACGATTAACTTGTCGAGGGACTGTTGCCTCTGCTGGGCCATGGCCATTTGCGGTGGTGTCACAGAGGGGCTGTTGTCCTCATGTTGCCTTGCCACAGGGCTTGTGGGGGATGGCCAGTCGTCGTCTTGTGGCTGCACCTGCGTGGTATCCTCATGTTGTACGGGAGGGGACAGACAGGGGGATTGGGACAGGTCATGGATGGATCTGACCTCGACATCCCCGTCTTCTGTGTCCGAGCATGCTGCCATCAATGGGGTGTCACCTATGGTGCTGCTGCCACCAGAGGCAGTGCCTTCTGTGGCATCCATTGGAGGGACCTGTGGTGGTGGTGTTGTGGCCATGCTGGCTGCTGGGGTGCCTGTTGATGTTCCCTCCTCTGTGCTGCCACCTGATTTGTGCTGCTGCCGTGTCTTGATGCGTGCAGCTGAGGTGGAGGGTCTCTGGCCGTTGGTCTTGGCCCTCTTTGCAGGTGTGCTGGTAGGGGTGTCCTGTAGCTCGTCGTTTGGATCGGACCCTGTGGTGGAGTAAAGGAGGGCGAGGGTTATTGATGGGTCAGTGGGAATTGGAATGGCATTGTATCACATGCATTGGGGTGGTACCTGAGGGTGATTTGGGTCGGGGTCTTGGAGGTGCTTTGATTTGTGTGTGGAGTGAGGGTGCAGTTGTTTGGCAGCCTGCAGTTAGGGTGTGCCTGCTGCACGTGTAGTGCGTGTATTAGGGGTTTTTAATTATTCATGTATTTATTGTGGGTTTTGACGTGCGCTTTCAGGCCGATGTGTGTGGACGTTCTCCTGGACATGTGTTTCTGTTGCACTATGTGGACGCATGGTACTTCACATGGTTGGACTTTGTGGATTTGGCATTGTTTTATCTGGCCCTCCTACCTGAATCTTCGGATGTCTGCACTCCTTTCTCCATCCCTCCGACTCCCTCTATGCTCTCCATTCCGATGGTGGAGGCACAGATTTCTTCCCAGGGGGTCAACTTGATGGGTGATTCAGGACCTCCCCCGGTGGCTGTGGCAATGTTGCGGTTGGCAGAGAGTATGCTGCGGACGCGTATCCGCAGGTCGTCCCATCGCTTGCGGCATTGCTGTGGGGTGCGGGGTGCGGTCCCCACCGCACTTACCCGCTGTGCCACCAGAGCCCATATGGCCTTCTTGTTTGCAAGTGCCGTCCTGGTCATTTGCGTGGAGAAGACGACGGCTGCATTCTCCTGTAGGGTCTCTGTTAGCACGGTGAGTTCCTCACGGGAGAAGTGGACCTGCCGCTTGCGGTCGCACGCTTTCTTCGCTACTTTTCCCATTTTTCGTGGTTTCGCTAGGGTGGTTGACGGGTTGGGGTGTGTTTCAGGGTAGTGATTTTAGTGGTTGTGTGGTTTTGGTGTTTTTATAGGTGTACGCCGGGATGTTTCCCGTTCCGGGCCCATGTTTTAACTTCCGTTTCCGTATATTTCCGGCCACCGTACTTTCCGGTAGGCGCACACTGCGGTGACCGCTAAGTGGGGTGGCGGTATTGCACCTAGGGCGCCGTACGGCGGCGGTGTGGGCCGTTTTGGGGTCATTTCCGCCATCGCGGACTTTGCACTTCCGCCGTGGCGTGGTGCTCGTGCCCGATGGGTCGGAATGGGCCGCACTTTGCTCCTTCGTACAATGGCGGAAACGCTATTTACGCTGTGGCGCTCCGGTCAGTCGCTTTCCGCCAGGGTCGTAATGAGGGCCTCTGTCTTTTTGCATTAGTGCTGGGTTTGCTACTAAATTGCATGGTAATCTTTTAGTACATATTGTTATTTGTTTATGTGTTTATGTGTGAGACAAAACATACATATATAAAATATTCACTTAAATATTGTTCAACAACTTTAGGAACACATTGGTGTTTCCCTGAAGTAAGCATGTCAACTGTTACACCAAATGTGTGGCTTTGTTGATTTCATAATTCAGAAAGCACATCTTTTCATTAACACTGCCATCCGGAGTGACACAGGAGTGCAACAACCTTGTTCCACTTTCAACATGATAGCAATACATTATTTTTAAAAATCCAGCACATTTATTCTTACAGTTTGATTGAAATCCTAGTCCACTTTGAAAACAAGACAATTCAGCCGTTATGGACTGACGACCAGATCATGTTTGTTGATATTAGAATGCTAACCAGACATGTGGATGGTGCCTGTTCTGAAGGTTATTTCATGGAGAAGGACTATGTAATGATTTTATGGCAATGTTCCTGTTTGTAGATTTGGCTGTTAGATTGCGCTGAAGACTTTAAGCTGGAATTATTGTCAATTAAATAAGAGCTTGAACATCAGAGCTTCAAATAGGAGCTTTGAATAAGGGACTGTAACGCTTTTCAATGCAGATGACATATGAGGATAGATTTATGTTGTTTATCTATGTGTCCCACCCATTTAACACCCATCTCTAAGTCCAATCTCTATGAATTTACGCCCATTCCCACCCATCTCCACACAAAACTACACCCCTTTTGCACTATTTAACTGCATGGGTATTTTGTGCTGAATTTGCCAGCCATTTTTACTCACAAAATGGAGGCTGCAATATGTTAATGTTAATAAAAAGTAATTTGATGTGATGAATGCTTTAAAAAATATTAACTGTTGCTTTTCATTTGTTAAATATTTTAATGTTTTTGTATTAATAATAAAAAAAGTTACTGTTATAGTTCCGTTTTGTTCTAAAATGTCTCTGAAAATGTCCATGTACTTATTCATGGGTGATGGGTGTTGTTCTAGTCTGTTGTGTTTTAAGTAGTACCTGATTGGATCTGCATTTTTGTGATGTCAGTAGGATGTGATTGGGTCTCCAGGCTGTGTTTGTTTCCCCAATGCAGTAATTTTCTTTCAGCATTTAAAGAGAGAGCTAATGATATTGATTTTGTTACATCATGCATGCACTCACTATCGCCATGCTGTTTCTGACTAAAATGGACGAAGGATAGGAGGTGTCAACCCCTTTGGAATCTGCTATGACAGCCTTTCACTAAGTACAATGCCTCCCATAGGCTTTAATGCTACCACTGTACAAAAACTGCACTCCTGCAAAAATGTCACAAAGCACCCATGGTAAAGACGAAACACGCTGGGAGGTACTTCTTAATATATAACCAGGCATGCATCTTAAACTCTGCCTCATATGGTGTCCTAACGTGCTTTGCATGTCTCAGGAAACACACATAACTTAGCACTTCTATGCACATAGATCAGATCTTTAATTTATATCTGTTCTAATGGCTCATGCATTCTGATCAAGGAAGAATGTAGTTTGTATCCTCAGTATTTCCCTCTAGATGTGCGGGACGGGTTTGTTCACTGGAACTAAATTATTAAGACTGTGAGGCCTCCTGGTTGTTGCCATGCAGCCCAGTCGCCAGAGCCACCCACATTGTTAGGTAGACTGCATCTCATCTTTTGAAGGGTGTGATTTGCATTACCAGCAAACCAAAAGATGGAACTAAACCAACAGATGGGGATCTATTGGACCCTTATAGCCGTATTTTAAAAATATGAAATGCTACAACGCCATCCCTCAGTGCGCTCCCACAACCAATGCAGGGGCCTCATGTTGTCTCATTGCAGGGAAGATTACCACAGTGCCTTTGCATTCCGGGAAAAGTAAAAAATAATACTTACGTGCTTACTCCCGTCATTTACAATGTCTCATGTGGCAAGCTTTAAACACCCCACTGTGGCTTAGTGATGGGGAAATGGGGGTTAAAAAAGTGAAAAGTAAGCAATGTTGACTGTGCCATATTATGCCCACAGGCCCAGCATCCCTAGAGATGAGCTTTCACTTCAGAGAAAATTTCTCGTATGCACATTCACACTACTTGACTCCAGAAGAAAGCATCTGGTTCACAGAAAATGAGGTCTACTTTGGGGAGATGGGCTGTGCGCCCAACCATGTTTCTTGTGGCTTGGTGTTGTGAGGATAGGATGACCAGATTTTCCAAGATCAAAAACCAGGCCAATTTTGTAAAGTTAATGGTAGAATAAAAGGACTATATTGATCACAATGGGTAACACCTCACAAGGAAGGCTATGTAAGGGTTTAACACATTTCACCAATTTGTGGCTACATCTTGTGCTCTTTTAGGGTTACTGCAGGGACATATTAATAGTTTAAAGCTTTCATTTTCAGGGAGATGTGGGAGCTTTTTTTCTGCAGATCAATGGTGGGCACTAATGGTGATAAAATATGACGGTAGCACTTGGTACACATTAGCCCTGTCAATTTTTCTTTCTCTCAGATCCCATCTGCCATTTTATGAGCTCCTACTCCTTCTCTCCCTCTCATATGATGCCATGGACTCTATTGTCTATCATTACTTGTCCAAACAGGGTTTCATGCCTCATTTGCTCTGCAAAATTGAGTCAGAGGGTAATGGTAGTGCTACATCCCTTTTTATTTTTAAATAAGAGTGGCATACGGGCAGTGCCAGTGTCCCTCCATGCAAAAACATGCATGGTATGAGCTAACCACCACCCTAAATGTATCAGGGACAGTTCAAGCTTTCGCTGTACAGAAATAAAGTCCAATGCAGCGCGGGCAGGGTAACCTGTGCTTGCACAAAACAGCTCTGTACTGAGCAATGCTCAGTTTTATCACACAGAACTGTTACTATATCGGCAGTGCAAGCACCAGTTCAACTCTACAAGTATGAATGCACACTGCAAGCCTTCCCGGCACTGGGCAGACACAGCATGGACCATGCAATTCTCCATAAAGCACCACAGGCACAGCCTGGACAGTGGCACCTCATCTCACAAAGAACATGGATAGTGCAAGTCTCCCTAACACAAACTGTACAGCAACGATAGTCCCACACCTACCACGGCCTCTTGTGAGGGACACTAAAAAGGCATGAAGTGAATCAGTGCACAGTTTATTTTAAAGCAGTGCCTGGATCCAGATGAACTGGGCTCCTAATACCAATTTCCGGGTGTCTGTTTGCTATTCCCAGGCATTTACACCAGAGTAACTAGTAGTTTCGGGAATTTAAATGTAGATAGCAAGTGTCACTTCTGGTCTTAATTAGTTCCCAGTGATGTTCAACATCACTTCTGAGCAGAGCAAATTCATTTGAGTTCATGCCCACGTCTGGTAGTTTTTACTATCTCGAACCATCTTTTTGCTCACATACCCTGCCTGGATCGTAAACCATGCTACTCTAAAGTTCTTCAAAATTGTTCATTCATTCATCCAGCATCATGAGCTTAACCCATCATCTATCCTTTTAATGCTCTATTTGCACATCTTCCCTCACTCACATAGATTCATCAATGCTCACATTTATATTAATTAATCCACCCCACCTGCATTCTCTGATCACTGTCTGTCTCACCTTGACATATCCCCATCTGCCTAGATGTGTCTATGATCATGAAGTCAGAAGTTTTCATCACACATTCCACCACCGCTCTTTCTACCACCACCCACCACCACTCTCTCTACCTGTCATCTACCCCACTCTTCGTCCACCCACCTACTGTACCCCTACTCTCTCTAACCAGCCACCCACCCTACCCCCACTAAGCCACCCTACCGCAACTAAATCTCCCCCACTCTATCTACATACCAACTGAATTTCCCACCCACCCATTTACCACTTTCTCTGCACTCACCCAACCTCTCTCTCTCCCCCACCCTATCGGCACTCTCTCTATCCCCAGTCTCTACCCTACTCTCACTCTCTCTAACACCCTCAATCTCTCTACGCATACATTCTCTACTCCCACATACCCACCCTACCCCTACTCTTCATATCCCAAGTCTATCTACCATACCCTCAATCTCTGACCCCACTCACCCACCATACCCCCACTCTTGATGCTCAATCACCCTACCCTCATTATCTTTCCCCCCACTCACCCTACCCCAGTCTATCTACTCCCACTCACCCACACCAACTCTCTCTACATACACACCATCTGCCTCATCTAACCAACCTCCACACTCTCTACCCCCACCCACTCTCTACTCAACCTTCGCTCTCTCTTAACCCAAACCAATTCACCATAGCCCTCTCTAATACAACTCTACCCCCTCCCGTTCTTCCCCTCACACTTTCAATGTATGACTTACCCTCTCAATCCTGCTCATAAATTCTCTTGCATCTTCAAAATGGTGCGAGTGCATGGGCATATAATAGCAGTGCCTGGCAAATACCTAATTATGTATAAACAAGTCAAAACTGTTGGTTTTGCCAATGATTGTTTCTACCAGAGGTTATCACACATGGCATCCCTGAAGGATAATGAAATTACCCAAGAAATCCCATATAACTCAGATGTGGTTTGTAAAGAATCAGACGAACACATCATCATAAACATGTAGTCACTGTGTAAAATGCAATTTATTTTATTCATGTATTGGTTATTTATATTGCACACTATACAGCAGAATTGTGTTTTAAGGCACATCACGACAAAGAGGGAAAGGGAGCAGACAGGGAGGGAGAAGAAAAACAGGACAGAACATTCCTACTAGGTTGTGAGGCATTTGGAACGTGCAAGTGCAATAGAATGCAAACAGGGGGGAGGGGGAGGAAGGAGAGGGCAGCATGGGTAGGGGGAAGGAGGACAGACAAAAAAATCCCTATTAGGCCGTGAGCCAATTTGGGTCGTGTAAGTGCAGTAACTTGAAGAGTGGAGATGAGGAGGAAGGGGAGTGAGGAAGGTTAGGGGGATGGAGGACAGACAAAAAGATCCCTACTTCGGGTCCGATTCATGGAATTATTTGCGGGGAAATTAGTGTACTTGCGCGCCAACCTGCGCACAAATCTGCATTCGTCAATTTATGGAAACAAATGCACAGTGCTTTTCCTGACTTGCATGGAGTTTGCGCTGGCTCAGCACATCTCTCTCTAGGGCCTTGCACGATACTCCATGCAGAGCATGGGCGTGGCTTGCGCAGTGGGCTGGCAAGGGGTGGAACACCAAAAATGGGCAAGAACTTGCTAAAAAAGCAGGCATTCTGAGGGACGGCCTGTAGGCAGTGCCTCGCACACCCACTATCACGCAGCACAAGACATATTCATGGATTCGATCCTGCAACCTCTCGGCCGGGAAATGGCCACACCAGTCCTTCATACTAACAGCCACCCGAAGTACACTTGTGCATAGGAAACAAAGCGCAGGAGGTGGGATTGCATGTCAGATTTTGGGTATTGCTTCAACATATGGGTGCATGTATGCAGTGTAGCGGAAGCAGGAATGTTTACGGGTTCGCACACAGATTTTTCGAGATTTCAACTGAGTTACGATTTTTCATGCACATGTTGTCTTGGGTGTGGATACAGTTACTGGGAACCCTGCACAGGGTCCCAGAGATGCAGGCCTGCTTACGGGGGACTCCAAGCACTGCTTGAAAGGTGGGTATATTTACGCCTGGGGGAGCATGCTAAGGTAGCTGTTCTGGCTGTTTTTGCTCTGCGTGGGGGCGTGTTGGGGCATTCCGGTGCAAATTGCGAATATGGTTGCTTTGCGCAGTAAATTCCATGAATACGCGTGGCACACATTTTTTTATTTGTGCTCATGCTTGCGCAGTGTCCTTCTCGGCGTGCGGCCCATATGGGATTTCTGCGCACCTTTCTATGAATCGGCCCCTTGGTAATGAGGCGATTTGGGTCGTCTAAGTGCTGTAACAAGAAAAGGGCTCAGGGGTTTGAAGGGGAGTGAGGAAGCGTAGGGGGAAGGAAGACAGACATAAACCTCCCTAGTAGGCCATGAGGCAATTCGGGTCGTGCAAGTGCTGTAACATGAAGAGGGGAAAGGGCGAGGAGGGAGATGCCAGAAGGAGAGGGAGGGAATAGGCATAAGTGTAAAATAGCAGGTTCAACGCAGGCCATATTGAGGCATGGCAATTCACCAAACAGAGTAAAGGATTAAAGTAAGAATATGGAAAGGAAGGTAGAGTGAAACGTTGTACTACTACAACATTCCGTGCAGAGGCCACGTCAATAAGGAGAACAAAGGCAGATGGTAGGCATACATTGCAAGCCGTGCAGGGATGCAAGTGAAGATACAGGAAGGAGTGAAAGAAGACAGAGAACAAGATGTAATAGAAAAAACAATGCACCAGGTGTAACTGCAAGCTTACACCATAATTCACCTTATTCTGGGGAGCCCAAGACGAGTGGGTGTGTTCAAGAGTTTGCTTTTCGTGTGATTACAGATTTTTGATTTTTGCATTTATTTATTGTGATTTGGTTTTTAAGTAAACATTATACAAAATGGTTGATTAACTTGAATCACATTATATCAAATACACATATTAAAACACTGTTTTAAAAAATGGCATCCTTAGAAATGTTAAAGATTACAGATTTTAATTGCCGTAGTCTTGGGCGATCCTCCTAGTGAGTGGGATCCATGGACGAGATCAAGATGCAGTCCAGCATTTCAATGGTGCATATATTCACAAACAAATACTTGTTTCCTTTGTGTAGAGTTGTACGTCTATAATGGTCTGTAATTAGTGGTGTGTGAATTCACAGTTGCCAACTGGCCCAACCTCAACATTCATGTTCGTCCAGACCTAGCTTATTGGTTAGCATCATTTCCATGCAATAATTCTAGTTTCCCTAGTTAAATAATATGTTTGTTCCTACTAGCCAAGAATGCAAAGTGCCATTGAACCAGTTTGGAAGTGTCATCTATGCCATCCCAGCGTTCATTGTTATTAAAAAAGAAAACGGATGAAATTGAGTATATTGTAGCATCAAGCACCAGCAGGACGGGAGGGGGGGGGGGCTTGCTGGTAACCTATAGTACTATCTGCAGCAAGGGCTTGGGGGCGGTACCAGCCAGGCCCACAACCCCTCCTAAGTGCTTCATGCTATTGGACGCCCGGGGCTTTCATAGGGTGCTGATAGTGTTTATTAGCACAGAGAATCACATGCTCAGTGTGACTGAAAGCCCAATTCCGGATTGGACAAAAGAAAAACCAAGATGGCCACCACACTGCGTAGAAAGGGACATACGCCCATTTTCCATGTTGCTTTCAGCCATTGGGTCGGAGAGGAGTGGCAAAGAGGGATCAGAGTGGATAGGTAAGGGCATAGGAGAGAGGAGTTGGGGAGAGTTATCTAGCGTGGAAGGGAGCAGAGCATGGAGGGTGGTGTAGGAGATTGCTAAGGAATGCAGGCTTATACCATGAGTGCAAGTCCATGTTCGTAGCCTACTCATTGGCTGATCCACTCCTGTGGGTACTTATGCAGAATATATTTGAGGATCCAATACTGCATTCTCAACACGCCAAATAATTCCATAGAATGCAAATAAATTACCCTAGAAGTAGACCTCCATCACTCTCCTAAACAAGCATTGGAAAAGGCAATAGTTTGGGCCTTTGCAGTTATTGATTGCATTATATAATTGGCAAGGGTGAAGGAATGAGGAATGACAGTGAAAAGGGGGAACAATATGGGTAGCACAGGTGTGGGCAGGAAGGACCGTGTAAAGGGGAGGAATGCCAGTGTAAGGAGGTGGAATGACAGAACAAGGGGAGGAATGGAAGTGTAAGGGAGAGAAATGGTAGTACAAGGGGGAGGAAGGACACCTCAAAGTACAAGGAAGGCCATGCAGGGTGTGAAAGTATGAAAGCACAAAGGGGGAAGGAATGTAAGCACAAGGTGGGAAGGAATGACATTGCAAGGGGGAAAGAATGCCAGTGCAAGAAAGAGGAATGTCAGTACAAGGGGGAAGAATGACAGTGAAAGGGGGAACAACTCACAGTGCAAGGTGGGAATTACCGTGAAGGGGGAACTGGCAGCACAAGGGGGAGGAACTACAGTTCCAGGGTTAGGAATGTGAGAGCAAGGGGTAAAGGAATGACGACACAGTTGGGAGCAATGAGAGTATAAGGGGGAAGGAATGGCAGCATAAGGGGCAAAAATTACACCCAAAGGGGGAGGAATGCCAGCATATGGGGGTGGAATGACAGCACAAGGGGAAGGAATGACAGCACGATGGGGGCAAGAAATGACAGTGACAGCAGGATTTTGACCTGAGACTGATGAAAGCACTTAGTTTGCTGAGCCGGCTTACTGGTTGCTTCATCTCATCCTCTTATGTGATATATTATTTTCTATAGCGCTTAGCACCCCATGGTTTTGGGGCGCTGTATTAAGCAAATAGTCATGTTTAATTCAAGTTATATTTCAATAAGACAGTCAGTCTGCAATCACTCATACCTTCAGATGTTGTTAAAAAAGACCTGCCTCCAGTAACTTTAAAAATATGTTGAATTTAAGAGTGAGCTCTTGCAACAGATACATTTTTTCCATCTGTGGATTTTGGGCTGATCTGAAGTACTGTCAGCAAATGTCAGCAAATGTGTTGAAGGGGAGGGAAAGATAGAAGGAAGATATACGTAGAATCAGGCTATTATTCTAGTTTAAATTTTGACTTTGGGTATTTATGGGCTTTGCCAAATAGGTCTCTTGTAAAATAGAGACCACATGAAAGAAATCCATGCTGTTAACCATCCCTTCCAAACCTTTCATACTGGCTTCATTTATTTTCCTCATAAGCAAAACATATAATTAGGACATTTGTCCTCGCCCTTGGGCATCCTATTTATCTACACCTTTTAAAAGACACTGGGCCTCATTACAATAGTGGCGGTAAGGCAACAACGGCTCCGGTAGTGCTACTGCCGCCGTTGTTACCATGCCGCCACATTACGAGTTCTGCTCGCGGGTGTGGCTCTGCATGCCTGGTAAGACTGGTTTGAACGGTACCGCTGCTACCATCCTCCCCATTCCCATTGAGGCCTATGGGGACTCAAATGGGAATGAGGACGTACCGGCTCCGGGTCCCGCGCAAGGGGATTTACTGTGCCCACCAAGGTCGGAATGGCCCGGTAATTCCACTTTCGCCGAACCCGAGTTTGGTGGTAGCCATGCCGGTATAAACGGCATGGCTACCTCCAACCTCGTAATGAGGCCAACTGTCTGGCCCTTTGAGTGATCCTGGTCAACCAGGCCCACAATCTACTTAGGATAGCCCAAGCACATCTTGAGTCTCTCACACACCCAGACTTTACCTATACATTTATGTTACAGCAAGTGTTGGGATGGAAATGAGCCTATCCAACCCCCCTAAGCGCTTCCACATAAGGCGAAACCCATATGAAGCAATCTAACCTACAAGGGGGGAACAGTCTGCATACCTTGGTGCCATATGCAAACCTCGTAGTGCATACAAGTGAATGTTAATGCTAGGAATGCTCGCACTCTGCAACGCCATTTTGTAATAGGCCTCAGACGAGACAGGTCGCAGACCCATGCTGCTCATGGTCCCTATTCACAGAGCCCAATTCCTACATAGCATGCAGGCTCCGCTTGAGCCTTGTTCCCACTGAAGTCCATTTATTTCCCTCTTGTGCCTGCAGTTTTGCGAATACTCAGTATCGCCTTCAGGAATGTGCCTGACACAGAGCATGAGACAGTACCAGGCCCCGGATGGGTCTATTCATCTCCACTTAGAAGCTGATAGAGACTCATACAGTGGTCATGTTAGAGCATACAAAAAAGCAGTGATTACTGCCAAAGAACCTATCTTGATGACAGGATAGCTAAAGCTCAGTCCAAACCAAAGGAGCTTTTCAAAGTGTTTAGAGAGTTGGAAACAACCACTAATACTACACAGGATCCTATTGTTAAAGACACCAAATGGTGTAATCAAATACAAGAGGTGTTGGATGCTAAACTCACCAGAATTAACAGAGGTATAGCCGAAGCCAGAGCCACTCTATTGCTCAGGGGCTTCAAAGTCCCTGCAACCCCCGCTAAATGTTGGAATAAAGAAGAACTGTTCTCATTTAAGCCCATCTCAGATGCCGACCTTACAGTATTAATTAATAACCTCAAACCATCTAACTGTAAGGGTGATGTATGCCCGGCACTCACAATAAAGGCCTGCGCTTCCTCTCTAATCTCTACTCTCTGTAAATTTGTTAACGCTTCCTTCGGAGACAGTGTTGTTCCTACCTGTATTAAACACTCTTGGGTAACTCCTCTATTAAAAAAACCTGATCTATCTCCTGACGATCCTTTGAATTATCGTCCTATTTCCAAGTCACCTTTTCTGCTTAAAATTCTCGATAGAGTTGCGTACACCCAACTCCTTACCCATCTAAGAACTAATGACATTCTTAATAAGAGATAATCTGGTTTTCGGGAAAAACGTGGCACTGAGACTGCTTTACTGGATTTAAAATCTAGGCTCCTTCGCCATATGGACCAGAGTAGCCCCTGCATGCTGATTTTGCTAGACTTATCGGCTGCCTTCGACCTGGTAGACCACTCAGTTTTGGTCTCCAGGTTGAAGGAGGTGGCGGGCTTCTCGACCTCGGCGGCCGCTTGGGTTACCTCTTTTCTCATGGGGCGCCAATGGCGAGTGAGCAGTAACATTGCGGAAGCTAACCCCATGGACTTGACGCAGGGAGTCCCGTAGGGAGCCTGTCTTTCGCCAATTTTCTATAACAACTTTACGGTTCCCTTTCTTGACTTTTTGGACAGTAATGACATAGAGTTCAATAATTACGCTGATGATACCCAGTGTATTATTCCTATTACGGGCATCTTCGCTGACGATGAAATTAAAATCAACCGGATATATTCGCTCATCCAAAGTTGGATGTGCACTAATGGACTGGCCCTTAATACCAACAAGACAGAATTCATGCTTGTAGGTACTGACTCGAAAATTCACAGATTTATACTCCCAGCTTGTGATTGATAAATGTGTCATAAAGATTGAGAAAAAAGTTAAGACACTGGGGATCTGTCTGGACTGTAACTTGAGTATGAAAGCCCAGGTCAGCAATCTGGTTTCCTCATCTTCATATTACATTAAACTACTTTCTTATGCACGTCCTTTCCTCTCTCAAATTAGTAGAGAGACGCTGGCCCGAGCATTGATTAGCTCTAGGATAGACTATTGTAGCAGTCTTCTCATCGGTCTTCCAAAATGCGAAGTGAACAGACTACAGGTAGTGCAGAATAATGCGGTTAGGGTTGTTATGGACAAAAATAGATCAGATCATATCTCTCTATCTAGAAGGGAACTTCATTGGCTTCCCATTAAGGAATGGATTTTATTTCGCCTTTTGTCCATCTCCTTCAACTATTTGATAGGCTCTGGTCCCAACTACCTTAATGAAGAACTTAAACCTAGGACCAGCAATTATAGTCTCAGATCCAATGGTCTCTCTCAACTTGTTGTTCCAAACTGCAGACTATCTCAGACAAAGACTGGAGCCTTCTATTCCACCGCTCCCATCGCATGGAACAACCTGTCACTGAAACTTAGAACTGAAAGTTCTAATAGAGTGTTCAGGATAGGACTTAAAACCTA
Source organism: Ambystoma mexicanum (assembly GCF_040938575.1). NCBI lineage: Eukaryota > Metazoa > Chordata > Amphibia > Caudata > Ambystomatidae > Ambystoma > Ambystoma mexicanum. The sequence continues at coordinate 1,064,470,993 of NC_090933.1, read as the reverse complement.
TCTGTTTAATTAACCTCCTCCTCTGGTCTGAGTTCCTGCCTTCCGGTCTAACTTTTTACTAGCTGTGACCTTTCTCTTCTTTGAACGTGTTTTCTGTATCTGTTTGTTGTTAGTGCCCTTAACCCTTATGGTCAGTGGATTTGCGCTATATAAATTATAAATAAATAAATAAAAATAAACTATCATCAAACCTCTGACCCCCACCCAGCCCTTCCAATGCCGGCCGCACATCACTAACCTGACCCCCAGTCCCGTGGTCTCTAATAAGCACCCGACCCCCAGGTCCTAACCTCCATAAAGCACCCACCAAAGATCTAAAGTCTACATGACTGTATTTCTCCCTAGCAGCAACACATGTCCAAGTAATATGAGATAAAGAGAAGGGTAAATCAAAGGTGAATCCCCTGAGGGGAGACATTAGGTGTGGGGACAGTGGGATCAATGGAGCCCTGAATGTATGGGTCAGCATGACTGTATTTTATCCTCCCCTCTCCTTAACCCCTTTCCTGTGCCGCCCAGGGCCTGCCATTATGAATGAATAGTCTGTCTTAGTTGTTTAGCTGAGCTAGGACACAAAGTAGTTTATGTCTGACCTGACCTTAACCACAAGGATGAGCCCAGTTTACCCACGTGAAGCCAGATCGGTGGAGAAGAAGCAGCCAATTAGTGCTTTGGATCCCCTATGGAGCAAGCCCATGTGTAGGGTGCCTCCAATCAGGAGCACCAAAATGTCTCATTTAGCAATGACACTTTTTGTGCTTACACCCCCATGTTTGATTAAGTAAAATCAGAGCTGTCTCCAGCAGCAGAGTTATTTGCTGATATATGTATTTTGTACAAGTAAACCTTGTTATCCTTGCAAAGCTATCTCTTGGCTTCTTTCCCTAGCCAGTTGCATTTAGTCACCTTTTTTCCAGTCAACGCATCCTAAACAGACTAAGGTCCTGCTGTCCCTGTGCTGACCTTAATGCACCTTAACTCCATCAGGGTTTGTGCGCTTTGAGAATAATACAGGGGTGAGCTAGCGTTGTATACAGAATAAATAACAATAATATTGCATTCTAAATCTACTTGTATCCCCTCTTGCTTTAGCTCTTTTTCCCTCATAGACCCCCAACTCTGGAACTCTTTGCTTCAAGATAGTCATTTGTCCCTTTCCCTCCACATCTTTCATACTCGCTAAAACCAGGGACGTCATTTAGGGGTTGCCAGTGGTCGCAACTGCGACCTCTGAGGTCTCCCTTGCGACCTCTGTGGTCTACCTTGCGACCTCTAAAAAAAATCCTTAAAAAAGGGTTTTTTTTGTAATTCCAGCTCATGGGCTGTGGCCAGCACCATGTGGATCTTTACTTCTGTAGTGGCTGGCTTTCTTGTTCAAGCCCCTTAAAAGAAAGAAGAAAAATAAAAACAGGAGTGCCACAAGTCTAACACTTTCAGCACTGACCCTAAATAAGAAAGAATATGAATACCAAATAATGTGTCTTTCTGGAATTCTAAACAATATTTGCTGGACTCATTAAATGATTATTTCAGGCACACTTCAGGGGGTGAGTCACTGATTTAGTCTGTCCTTAAACGCCTCAAATCAGCCTTTCATCCTTCTGAGGTCAATAAATGAGCACCAACAGTGGTTGGGTGATATTGGATGTCTATTTTTTCTATATAAAGCGCTTAAGCGTAAGTGCTATATATAACACATCGTTATCATTTGGTAATGGACGTATGCTTGCATTTACAGTAATTTGGTAATATGGGCCTATGTACACTGATCTTAACAATACATATGGCATTATAGTGATATCATAATCATATTTTTCGGAGTGTACAATGCTGTGTGATACCACTTCCTGTTTTGTCAACGGGTGAAAGGTTGTGTTCCATCGCTTCCTGCGATATCACTTTGGGGTGGGGTCAAATGACATCACTTCCTGTGATGTCATCAGGGGTCAAGGGTCGTGTGATGTTACTTCCACTACCCCTGGCATTTTGGTGAAATGATGTCCCTGGCTAAAACCCCATCCTCTCCTCACTAGAGGTGTAACGGTGTACCGTTATACCGTTATAGATTCCGTGAACAACTTAATAACCGTCATGTTGCTTATACTGGTATACCGTTTTAGAGCCTGCAGCTATTAAGTGAGCTTTTCAATCTGATTTGGAAAGACTGCAGTAAGCAAGTGCTGTGCAGTCTGGATCTTGCACTGTGGGATGTGGCGTCTGCCAAGGGGGCCTTGATTTGCAGAGAAGAGCATAGGGAAAGTGAGGCCACATTAGTAAACGCAGCTTTGATGCTGTGACCGCTCTTTCTCTGTGATCAGTAGAGTCGGGTAAACGATCAGCCGATTTGTAGTTTTCCCACCAATTTGAAAGATGGGAACTACACATCCCAGAATTCATAGGGGGGAATGAACTGGATACCTTTCTGATGCATGTCCACAAAAAAATCTTTAGCTCTGTAGAATTTATGAACACTGGGCACATCAGTGCTTTGTGCTAGTATATAAACCCCACCTCTCCCACTGTCCTCTTTGTAGAATTGCACATTGGCAGTAGAGTTGTTGCTTTGCTTGATCCTTCACCTGCCTTCTGCATGTGGCACTGGACTCAAGCAGGCAGGACAGATTCTACATTCAATTTGAAGTATCAAGAGCAATGGGGGTGAGATATTTCTCAGGTCTATCCTCGATTTGTGACACCACCCATGAAAGCATTCCTCCGTCTCAACTCACATGACAAGGGTCCTAATGAGCTCAGACCTGGGTAAAATGGTAATGATGGGGCTGCGGTGAGGTGGTGATCCAGGCCATATTTGTGCCGATATGTATTTTAACTTTGTCGTTTTTGTAGCACTATCTTTAAGAAAGAACATGTATTGCAATAATCAAGAAATCGACAGTGCCCAGTGAACGTTGTCCTGTTAGGATTACATGGTCAGTGGTGACTTCAACATCAGACCTTTATAATGCACCAGGCAGATGGTAAACAATGTATAGTGATTTGATCAATATGCAACCTTTTGGTGAGTGTGTGTTGGCTATGACATTTTGACAAAAGAAACACAATTACATGGGCTTTCAGACCTCACAAGTGACTTTTCTCCCTTTAATGGGATAAAGCGTTACCAAAACAAACTTTTAAAACTGAACGCAGCGAGGGATCATGATGCCCATGCCATGTGTATCCAAAATAATGCAGGTTGAGGCTGTTTGTCAAAGTGATGACCTGTGACTGAGCAGCAAGCTCATTGCATTTTAACACTTACACTTCCACTAGTCACTCTTTCATTCAAGGCGGTAGACGAGTGAGCGCCATGAAAGACCAAATCTGCAGTCGCCTTAGATTCCCGGAGGATCAGCTAAAAATGTGCAGAGATAACTTTCAAAATGCTGACAATTTATGACCTTTAAGAAAATATTTGTTAAGATCAGTTAACTTCACCTGCTATACCACGATAACCATGATATACAGTCATTTGGCAAGAAGATTATCACACCGCCATAAAACCAATACCGTGACACTCCCTTGCCCTGGCCTAAAATCCACTTGTCATTAATTTGGTTTTTACATGAGTTCCTATTTTCTGCACAATGTTCTTTAATCATGTGCAGCGCTTTGGCAAATTTTTTTTATAGATTTCAATAAAATACAAATACAAAGAAGTGCAAGAGAGGGTAAAAAGAGGACTCAGACCATATCTTGCTATGCCTATGCAACAAGTTATCATTGCAACATCCATCCTACAATTCAGGAAGAACCCAATAACTCTACTCTTCAAAGAATGTCTCTCCAATCACTGATTGTTCCCTTCAAACCTTTCTCTTTCACTTGTGCCCCCCTCCTACCTATTTGCCACCCGGGCAACCTACTTGTAACCTCTGGGTGTGTCACCTTTGTACAGTGCTCCATTGCTGCCCATCTAGGTATGTGCTTTATAAATTCCTTACATGCATACTTGAATCTAATTGTTGGAGTGTTGTCAGGTTGGGGGCTTCTACAGTCTTCAGAGCTGTCATGACATGGGTGAATGTCTCATTTGACCAAGCTACGCTATCATTATTTTGCAACATTCCCTCAATTGAACCCTCTCATACTGAATGCCATTGATTTATTTAGTAATTTACTACATAAAACGGCAAAACTCATTCTCTCTTCTGTACCCAAGATCAATCTGCTACGTTCAGCATGGCAGAAATCCTTTAGTGAAACTCTCCTTTTGTATCCCTGAGCACTCATTACGCACACAGACATTTACTGGATCTGTCACATTCATATGTGGGATCCTCATTACCAGATCCCACCCAGGCTATCAGCAGGAGGAATCCAAAATGACTATCTGGATAGTAAGCCCACAAATCCTAGGAACTCTTGAGCACACCTAAAGCCCATCTTAAAGTAATAACACAACTGGACTAGAACTAATCTCTGACAGATAACATGGGATACTTCTTTTGATTATCCTTTCTTCTTGTGAACATACTGAAAAATAAACATTCATCCCAACAATCACTATACTAAGCTCACACAGATCTCACTGCAAGTGATAATTCCATTCAGGAATGGTACACTGAATACTCACTTTCTCATCACATAGGAGCAGCAAATTCCCTGATATGATGTGTCACACAATAGACCATGGCTCTATTGAATTGTTTAGCATATATCACAATGTATGCACGTATGGCTAAAGCCAGTTATATGGCTTTTGAATGGCATGTAGGTCTGGCAATACCTAAATACAGCCAGAAAACTGGAGATCCATTGAATTAATCTTTGCCCTATCTGACAAATGTGCACGTTAGTGGCATGGGATTTCATCATATTCACCATGCACGTGTTCTGCATGTGAAGTATAGGAGAGCACCTCAAATTTAAACAGTTGCCCTTCAGGTTGATAGACTGCTCTATAATGGCTCCTGCTCAACCTCTGGAATTCTTCCCTGTAGACTATGGCTGAATCCTATGAAATATTTGGTCCATCTATCAAATAGTCATTGACATAGCAATCCATGCCACAGCTGACCACTCTTCATACTATTGACTATTATAATCTCACTACATTAGTCAACGCTTCTAACAACTGAAATGATGTACTAGCATAATATAATAAGTAATGTACATAGTGTACTAGCACTCATGCTTCTTCTCCTGATGGTGTGTTACTGTCTGGAAAGGCCTACTATGGCTCTACAGTTGGCTCACTATACCTTTTAGGGACCTACTATTGTTCCTCATGGTGTGAGTATTCACAAACCTTCTGTCATGGCTATCATTTGCTACATCTTCTATATGGACAACTTTTCTGCTGCCGCCAAGGTTGCAATGGATACCATTAGGATGGAGCTGCTAATGGACATAATAGAGAAAGTTGTAGAAAATGGAGCAGAACCTTGATCCCAATACTGTTCCTGTTCAAACCAATGTTTAGAATGGGGTCTCCATGTCCAGCCCCAAAAGAATAAGCCACTCCATATTTCCAGGATGCAACAATTATTTGAATACCATTAAACTAAATGTATGCAGTCAGTGGTTATCCAGAAAACATGGTGTGGTTGGGTCTTTGGAGGACTAGACTTCGAAACTCCTAGTGTAGAGAAACTGTAGCCATAAACTCGGCAGATATAGCTATATGTTTTTCACTACACGTACTATACATACGCCCCTTCCTTGACATCTGCTGTGCATACTTGTGCAGGAGCAATAGAAAAAGTCACTGAGCAAGTATTAGTGATCACCCCGTATCAATACACATCAGGGTCATTATGAGTATACCGGTCCGGAAATAAGGTGCCAGTAACAACATTTACATTTGAATCAGTGGGGATGTTAACAGCAGTGCTGGTGATTCAGGGGTTCCCATCCTATGGTGTCCAATCAGTCTCCCTGGGAAAGGGAACTTTACGTTACTCCACCACCTGTAATATAAGGGTAATACCAGGATATCGAGCGGCGGACTGGTAAACTGAGTTTACCCATAAGCAGCCGGTACTACCGGTGGCTTCCTGGCAAACTCGGAATGAACCCCTACAGTTTAAACAAAGATTATACACCGGAGGAGTACACCAGGACTAGAGAGCTGAAAAGATTTTTGTTTTTTTTCTGCTGGTGTGATTTAGAGAAGTTCCTGACTTGACATCTATGTAAAGTTTTCAAATGTGTTGTTTATTTCTGATTATACTGACAGTGAAGATTTTTCCCTACATCATTCATTTAGCAGATGAAATGGCCTGTCACCTCCCTTTGTGTTAAACATCATTACACCTATGTATGTACATGTAGTATTTATTTATTTTATTTATTTGTCACACGCCCAGACCCTGGGGTATCACAGCGTGGATACAGACAGCTTTGGCATTCATTAGTCATACATTTACATTTCTACAGTGAGAAAACGTTATCAAAACAAGAAATCATACAGTACATACATGGACATTATTTACAGGTTCAGTTGGTGATCTTGGGATGACATGGATTAGCAGATTATAATGCTATTATTGGTTAAATAACCAGGTGTTTACCTTCTTTCTTAAAGCCAAGTGAAGGAGGTCTCTTTTTTAATGTTGAGGGGGAGTGTGTTCCAGTGTTTAAGGGCTAGCACACTGAAACTCCTGACCCCCACTTTGGTAGTATTGTAGTGCAGAGACATTAGAGTAGGTTGTCATTAAATCTCTGTGTTCTAGTGGATTATTTTTTCTGTATGGCATTGATGAGCTAGATCGGGGCTTTTTTGGCAAGGCATTTATGAGTGATACAGAGTGTTTTAAAGATAAGTCTAGCTTTGATGGGTAGCCAGTGGGCATCCTTCCTAGTCTTAGAGATGTGATCAGACTTTTCTAACCCTAATGCTGCCTTTAATACTTTGTTTTGCATGAGCTGTAATTTGATGAGGCTGGAGGTGGAGGTTCCTAGCAGTAGTACATTGCAGTAATCTAGTTTAGATAGTCCCAACGCCCTGGCTAAGGTTAGGCAACTGGTGGGGACAGAAATTGGCGACTTAGCGCGATAAGCTTAGACGTATAAGCCGTGGATGAAGACAGTGTATTAATGGCCCTCATTCCGAGTTTGGAGGCTGCCTCCAAAATCAGTCCGACTCCGGTCTGGTGGAGGGAGTAATTACCGGTCCAGTCTGAGGTCGGCGGGACCGGTAGTTCGCCATTCACCAGAGCCATTCCCCATTCCCATTTGAGCCCCCATAGGGCTCAATGGGAAGGGGGAAGGCGGCAATAACGGTACCGCAAGTTGCTGTACCGTTATTGACCCCGGTATCCCTTTGCGGGTCCCGTCCTTAATGCCTGCTAAAACCAGGCGTTAAGGGAAGGACCCGCAAAGGGACCTCCGAATAGGGCGCAAAGGGATTACTGGCACCAGTGTCATTTTCCGGTGCCCGGTATCCCTTTGCGCCCAGGTCGTAATGACCCCCAATGTGTTTGGATATGGTGAGATTCGCATCTAGGTATACGCCTAATGTTTTCACTGGGTGGAGGGCAGCTATTTTAGAAGGGGATCCCACAATGAGGACTTCTGTCTTCTCATCGTTAAGACAGAGACTTTTCAATGCCATCCAGTTTTGGATGCTGGCATATATTTTATTAATGGTCACAGTGTCCTGATTATAGTTGCCTGAGATGGGTATGAGGATTTGGGTGTCATCTGCAAAATTGGTGAAGATGAAACCCATATTGTCTAAGGCCGAGAAGCGGAGCTTTGTGTAGGCCTTGCAGAGTGTGGGGGAGATGCATGAGCCTTGGGTTACCCCGATGGGTACTGGGATAGGATCAGCCGCTTCTTTGCCTATGGCGACTCTGGAAGTACGATCTGCTAGGAAAGATTTCACCCACAAAGTGGCATTATTCAAGAAGTTGAAATCCTTAGCGAGTGACGTGCATAGTTTGTCATGGTCTGCGAGGTAAAATGCAGTGGAGAGATCTAACAGCAGGAGCATGCACAGTTTACCTGAGTCTCTGATAGCGTCCATCTGAATTTTAAGATCCAGAAGAGCTGTTTTCATTCTATGATTAGGCCTGAAACCCGATTGTCTAGTTCCAAGGAGTTAGTGCTGTTCTAGGTGTGTTTGGATTTGAGTGTATGCTATTTTATCTATGAGTTGAGTAAAAATTGGACCGTAGTAATTGGACCGTAATTGGTCAGTATAGTGGGGCGCAGTGTAGGTTTTTTGAGAAGTGGGGTGACACAAGCTTCTTTGATGCTTGCTGGGACTGTGTTAGTGTTGAAAGAGGAACTGACAAAATTGGTGATAATAGGGGTAAGGGTGGAAGAGCATGCTTTGACTAGTTTAGCTGGGACGCTGTCCACTTTACAATTGGAGACTTTTAATTTGGAAATGGTATCAAACACTAGTTCTTGCGTGACTGGGTTGAAATGGAAGAGAGATTTTGAATTATCATTGGTCGTGATGAGGGTATTGGGGTAGAAAACTTTTTTATCAGCTAGTAGCAATCTTTTAGTGGTGATTTTGTTTTGTAGCAGGCCAATTTTGGAGGCAAGAGCATCTTGTATGGTGGTGCACCATGCTTTATTGGTGTTGGCGGAGGTCACAATGGGTATGGGGTTTTCTAATTCTCTTAGGATAGAGAAGAGTTCCTTGGAATCTGATGCTGCATTACTGATGTGTAAGTTGTAGGCGTTAGCTTTATGGGAGATCATGTTTGTTTTATACATTTTGTTGGATTCCTTAAAGGCTTTGGCAGGTTCGGGGGTGGGATGCTTGTTGTGGGTGTTCGTTGTGGGTATGTTCAAGCGGGCGTTTTATCCTTCTTAGGGAGACTAGTTCTTCTTTGAACCAGTAGTGTCTTGTTTTATTGGAGCACCGCGTTTTGGTTGCAATAGGTGCTACTTTGTCAATACTAAGGGTGAGGCATCTATGGTAGTTCTTGGCAATGACACTTGGATCATTGCTAATGACTACATGTGTTTCTAGAGTTTGGTTGAGGGAAGGGATGACGTTTTCAACAGTGAGTTTTCAAGGGTTTCTTGCTTCATGCTGTGGTGTCTACAGTCTAAGTACGGTGCTACTCAGTGCTGTATCACTTCAAAGACATAAAGAGTAGAGTAGGTCGCACCACACAAGTAAGGTAAAGAGATGAAGTGCATTTACAAGAATAGGGAAAGGCTGCAAAATACACAGATAGGGTTGTACAAGCAGAACAGATGTGGGCATAGGTAGGGTTAGGTTGCAGGATACATGGGCAGGGTATAATGTATGGCAGTATGCAATGTAGAAGACAAAAAGAACATTAACAAAAAATTAATATTGCTGTGAAAAGAGCCAGAGTATCGCCATTTTACAGATATCATTCTGAAAGGCATCTATTCTGAAATACTGAATCCTGACTCAAAACTACTATGCACACACTGCCCAGGCATCAATCAAGCATCAAAGTTAGTGAAAGGAAGGGAGTCCTGGCGGTAAATCATATCGCACTGGTTACATTCCCTGCTAGAACACAATAGGAAATTATAATGTTAATTAGTCTTTATTGGTAGCAGTGAGAAAGTACAGATAACCTTGATCTCCAGGTGCAAACAGCTATCATGCCAAACGACTGTATGATGAACAGACACATAATGCCCTCAATGGTTCAGGAGGAACAACACACGGGTTAGAATAGCAAAAAGCTAAATAAATAGATCTAAATGATCTCCGAACAGTGGTTGTCGACCAAGTGATCAGAGCAGTGCTAATGTATTCCAGGATCAGCTAGATAGTGCACCTTCTACTACCTTGGTATATCGAGACACAGGGACAACATGCCAAGGCCACAAACAAATTGCCAGATAAAGTCTCAGGCTTGGGAACGAGATGGGAGTAACGTTTTCAACTTGGACAACAGCAGCCCGTTCATGTCTCTTTCTTCACCACACATCTTGGCATCATATTAAAGCGATTAAGGTTGAATGAGCAAACTGTTAACCAATTAGAACCTCATACTGCAGGTTGACTACCATAGTATAGAGCCAACCAATGAAATGAAAGTATGAAATGTCACATTGTTTAGTAGGACAAACTTAGGCAGAGTTATCAGTTAAAGAATATCCAATAACAGTAGCTTTTGCCTATAGAACATAGAGGTGTTATATTTTACTAAGCAATAGGATGAGGCAATACAAGTGTTTCTTACCACTAACCAGGACACCATTCAAGACATCTATTTAATAGTAAAGCTTGCATTTCGTATAATAGTGATTGAGAATGCTTTTACGTGTTTCCAGCCGTTCATGTTTGAGTAACGCTGGGTGCTCTTGTGCACTTGTAGTTACTCAATTTTCTTGAGTATGTTTAGTTATTGATTATTGATTGGGATCACCTTACCACTGCTATGCATGGAGATGGAAGAATGTTTTCAGAAGTATCAAGTTGAACCTCTTCCCATCATGTTCTGCAATTTGAGCAATTGCCCCTTCTTTATTTTGTCATATCATTCTACGAAGTCTAAAAAGAATAACATTTAAATCTACTACATGGCTTTAAAATTGTGGCACAGAGGATCTCTTCAGACCCATCAATTTATGTGTTGAACCTGCAATGCTGTCTGGACCTGATCAACACAGTGGAGAGGATGATGAAAGAGATACGTCAACCCCAGCCGCACTGCAGCGCAGAGCAACTGTGTGACAGCATGGAGTGGCCACACCAAAACCATGAACAGAAAAGCCTGCTGGTAGTCGTGCAATGACAAACCATCCACTAGAGCCCCATGGACTTTCAAGGGGAAGGTTCCCTGGGCGGCAAGCATGCATAGAGAAAGTAGGTGGGGCTAAGAACTGCTTTTAATCCTTTTGGCACACATACACAAACGAGTATGAGAAGGAACGTAGGAGATTGATTTGGGACAGCAAGCCAACCCTCCTCAGGAAAGCGATCAATAAACAAGGGGAAGAAAGTGCGGGTGTATGAAGCGAGTTCAGAGGAGGAAATGGACGGCGCTCAAGAGACAAGCAAGAGGACAGAGGGAACACGTTGTTTATGGAGAAGGGTTTTGGAGCAGGTGATTCATTCACTTAGGAGTGATAGTGGTTCTGTAGTATGAGTGTGTGCGTTTTTAAGATGCATTTGTGCAGGAGGGACAGTGTAAGGTATGAATGTGAGAAGACCGGTACTGGGTGGATGGAGGGTGACTAAGTAGTAGTATGAGAAGTGTAGTACAGTGAGAGTAGTAGTAGTGTGGGAGGAGGAGTGGAAGTTTGGGAGAAGGAGTAGTGTGGGAGAAGGAGTTGTAGTAGTAGTGTGGGAGGAGGATGAGTAGTGTGTAGAGTGGGAAGATGAGTAGTAGTAGGCCAGGAGGAGACAGTAGTGGCAGTAGGAGGAGTAAGAAATGTTTAATATTGAAGGGCAGAGGCAGGACAGAGGAGGAGTGAAGCATCGGAGGGACAGGAAGTTGGTAGGGAAGAGAGAAGGGAAGGGTAGGTAGAATAGAAGCTTGAGGTAAATGTGAATATGAGTGGAACCAGGTAAAACCTACAGAATAGCTGCAAGGCAGAAATCATATTTTCTCATTAGAACACTAAACAGCAGTGAGAGTGGGGAAAGTCAGGAATTCCTTGAGGGAATTAGTGAGCCTGCTTTTAGGCAGAACCTCATTTGTATAAAGCAGCTATTAGACACCAGTAGTCAAAAAATGATAGAACCAACCAGGGGCTATAGACGTCAGGATTGGGAAAGAGGTTAGTGGGAAGGGGAGACAGAGAGGGATGGTCAAAGGCCCTACAAAGAATGTAATAAAAACCCTTGAACCCATGAGTGTTTTCTGTTTGTTCTATGACACGTGGTGTCAGAAGTGAGATGAAGTTAGACCCCAATACAGATGTCGCTCACGACTGAGTGGTGGGATTATCTATCCTGTCACATCTACCTATGTGACCAATGAGTGTCAGCTTTAGAGCAGCTAGTTGTGGCTTTTATGGAGGCAAAGAGACAACCCAACCGCACCAGACTCAAGCCATGGTTCAGACCATTTTGAAGTTGGAGATACTAGAGGGAATCTATGGCGGAATGTCTCTGAAGTCCGGGGGGGGCCTCAATGCATGCTGCAGAGGTTGGAATTTTGAGGGGAGGTCAAGGTACTCTTGCTCAACCTAAGAAGGCAGCCATCTTTCTTGAAACAAAGATAAGTGATGGCTCAGCGGATATGCAAATAGATTCTAATCCCAATGTCTTATACCAAAGCAATTCAACTTTTTGTTTTCTATGTGAGTGTGCCTGTTCAAAAACTTCGGCCCAGCACAAATTCCTCCTCCAGCCCATGGCTCACAAAATGCTCAGGCAGGTTGTGGGTTGCATCACGCACCCAATAGCTGCCCACCACCACCTACAACAATTTTCCCAGCTTCCCAAATAAAGTTCTGTTCCCCCCAAGTTTTGTAAATTCAATACAATTTGTTTTGGGTGCACATGTGTTAAATGAAACAGCCACAGTAAATATATGAAAAGTATTCTGTGGGCATGTGTTCAATGAAGCAGCCTCAGGTCATGTATGCAAAGTAAAACCTTGAGGTGCCTGGCAGGCAAAGTGACATTTCTCAAATTAAATCAACAGCCAATTAATCTGTTCCTAATCCCCACTACAAGTGATCACAACAATGTCTGCAGCACCACAATTTGTTTCTGCTCCCCCAAAGTAGTGATAAAAAAAAAATGTCAATATGTGTGCATGTGTGTGTTTGTGTGTGTGGGTGGGTTTTGTGTGTGTTCAAACAGGCAGCCCAGTGCACATATGCAAAGTAAACTGTTTTCCTGGCACAGAAACAGACAGTTCTCAAAAGCACCACCTAAAAGCACCCTACTTAAGTTTGGTCCTATAATTTGAAATGCAAAACATGCAATAATGTTTTGTTTCAAAGGCCAAAACGCATTAATGAAAATACAATGATCCGGATCCTTTTACATTGTCATTCATTCTGTCTCTCCTGTATATATATCAAATGCACAAGCCCAAAAACTCTTTCTCAATGCAATCAATGTCATATGCCCTCTGTATCCTTTTACGCTAAATTTCTTAGTCTAATTCCCTTTGTTTCTTCGCTTCCCAGCTAACCCATTCCTCTTCTTGTCTTTTTTCTTCCCTTCAATCATTTGCTCTATGCATTTCCTCTTCTTTCCGTCTTTGCATTCTTTTATCCTTTATTCGTGAGCCTCTTCCACTTCTCTCTACTTTTGTAGCCTGTCTTCTTCTTCGACTGCTCTCTGCCTGTTGTCATACTTTCTTTATCTTCTGTATTTTCTTCCTTTCTTTGTTGTTCCTCCGGATACATCTGCTCTTGTCTTTGTCTATTCTTTCTTTTCTGCTCATTCTCTTTCAATCTTTTCTCACGTTTCCTGTCTTTTCTATCTTGTTCGTCTTGCCTTACTTCCTCAATAATCTTCTCATCGAGTTTAAGCAAAATCTGTCCACCCATTCATTCATTCTGCATGAGCGTAATCTTGTCAGCGTTCTCCTTTTCTCCTTTCCATCTTTTAATCTCCCGTTCTATATCTGTGGTTATATTCGATTGTTCACTTTTCTCTTCCTTGCCCTGCAAGACCTTAAAGATCTCTTCCTTTCTTTTAGCCTCATCTTGACTATCGTCACTACCATAAGCAGGTGGTTCATATGTTGGGGTACTATACCCTGTCGCTGCTTTCAGATCCTTTAATGGATACAATCCTGCATCTTCCATACTATTGGCATTTACTTCCAGCAGAGTAAGGGGAGCAGAAGGCTCAACACCTTCCTCCCTGCTCTGGTTAAGCATCCATTCCTCACGGGCGGATCTTCCCGCTCCTCCTGGTACATTTTCCAAAGCTCTACAATAAATACCTTTTTCTTCTATTTCTTTCCTGTGTACGCTGTGTGCAATTATGTGGTCTTGTTTTGTAACACTGCTTTTGCCAATGATCCCTCTTGTAGTCACGGCATGAACATCTTATCTGCTGTACCTTTTACCCATTCTCCACTGTACTGTTTGATCTTGGGCATATGTTTCGGTAGTGTTTTGCACCTGTGCATCAGTGGTGTAACTTCTCCCATTATGACAAGTCTCAATTGAATGTCTATAGTTACCAGTGATTTTACACAAAATACATTTCAGAAAAATAACAACTATGAGCACGCTCCAACACTCGCCGCTCAAGTGCCTCTAGTTTCCAATGATCTCAATCTATTCTATGGTCGGCCCCAACAAAAACCTACATAACACAATCTATTTTTGACATTCTTCGACACTTTTCTAATACCTTTAATATAAAAGCAAACAAACAACTAGTCTACTCTTTACATGCACACCACGATATATACACCTTTTCTTTCAGTCCCTAAGCTACTCCAATAGGAGTTTGAATCGTCTCCTCTCACAGAGCTATCTGTGAACAGCCTAGTTTACCCACTTGAGTTTTGAGATGACTCCTTCTAAAATATCTTAAATTAGGACTCTGGGCTTCTTATGGAACGCTCCTCGTCCAAAACACTTATTTTTCCCCCGAAGCTCCTCGTCTAATTTTAACCAACCCCTGTTACTTATTTATGTGGTACCACAGTCCCGTTCACATAGCTTGCCAGTTTCCTGAATCGACTAACCATTCACCTTTCGGCTCCGCACTCTCGGGATCGCCCCCTCCTCCAACTGTCCACTGTGACCTTTGGTCTGCTCAGCGCCTGTGGAAACCAAGAGGGATTTCATCAAAGAGGGGCCTGTCGCACGTATAGCTTCTTTACTTGCAAGTTTTCTATATCGGCCATTCTCCACAGGAAACTTTGCGGTCCTCCGGCTGGATGGTGGAGGGTGTCCGATGTTCCGACTACTCCAAAGACATACTTATCGAAGGGCCTTTTAAACCATCCCCCTCTTCTGCCGAGTGAATCCACAGGTCCTTTAAGATGAGGTAACACTCTATAGGGTGAATGGGGATGTAGATAAATACTCAAACATCAATAATAAAACCGACTCAGGAAGTTGGCAAAGATGTTAGCTTTTTTATTAACAATTTTACAGGGATTACAATGGACATCATCGGCTGTCATGCAGTAAGAGTATTTCACTAAAAACACACTTATATACTAAAAACTCATCATCATTGACATCATACTACCTGGCAAACTAAGAAATCCTATGTGGGACTGTGATTGGGGAACTGGAAACATCTAGGTATACTTTCTATGGGGGTTGGTGTTGTGATTGGGTCTCTACTGTCAGGTGGACAACTCTGTATACCTTAGTGCAAGTCATTGTGAGTGTCATCAAATACACAACAACTTGTTGCATCTCTAAACTATAGGGCTTTTTGATACGTGGCCCTTTATAATTGGCTGGCACGCTTGTACCCTTCTGGAATATACCACTTGTTAGCAGCATGCAAGCTGGTACCCCAGGAGCTGGTGGGTGGGTCTTGATCATGCTTCCCCAGCCAATTAGTCCATCATCTATCATCACTCAAGCTGTATGCCATGAGAATACTCTTTTGAACTTGGCCTTGCAAGTATCACTGCTCCTGGGAATAGAAGAGAGTGTGAGCATGGCTTTATCTTCTGGTCTTCGAGTAGCTTAGACAAAGTCTATTTTCTTCTGACTATGTGACTGGAGACCACTTTTTGAGCTCCTTCGTTGTATTTAATAACATTTAATGATTCAAAGTTGGCACTCATTGTCCTTCCGCCGCACCTTAACAGGAGCTCAGCTCTCGTCTTCTCGTTTATTGTATCTTTCCACGATAGATAAACAGTTTCTTGGCTGCCCAATCCTTGACACTGGGACAGGAGCACCTTCTTGTTCCTCCGTCCATCTCCAGCCGGGCTTATTCTGCTGTGCCACACTTAACTTCCTTCCATTCACAGGATTTTCAGTTTGCTAAAATATGATGTGAAACTTCCAGATTCCTATGCATACATATATACCTTGGCAGTAACACCTGCACTATTCACTACATACAGTCAGCCTTCAAGAATACTTAATCTACTTGCGTTACTGCATCTGTACAAGTATAAAATGGTTTTAATTTTCTTCCATGCTTTTACATGTGTGATCTTCATTCCGCATATAAAACTTTACTTGGTTCTTAACTTCATCATCAGATTCTATATGGTCTATCCACCGTCTCTCTTATCACATCTTCTTAGGCGTGTCACTTTACTTCATGTGACGTCACCGCTCTCTTCTTTCATCTGTCTTCACGTGCTCCTCAGGGATCTTTCCCAAGAGGCTGTCAGCATTTGTGGATATATAAAGAATAGTCTTCTTATTGGATGCATTGCCTCGAAGGCAGCTCGTGTTTTAGGCATCATTAAAGGTGTCACTATTTCTGATTCCCAACATATAGGCAAGTTAGGGGCATGACTTCTAGTAGAGGCTTTTTGCTCCTCCTCTACATGTACATTTCCCACATGTTAGTATATTTTCTGCAGTCGGAATCGTTACGGGGGGGAGGGGCTGGGATCTGAACGTGCATCCAAACAGATGACATGGAGACTTATAGGTCACATCACCTCAAGCTGACAAGCGGTGTATCTTCAGCAAGCAGTCTCTTGCCTAGACTATTCAAAATTGACATGACCCTGCTCCTCTGACGTATTATGGAGTTAGGCTTCACATGGTTCAACTAAACAGATGATACCCAAATCACATACAAGTGCACAAACGACTGTACAATGAAAACACCTGTTCTCGGCACATGAGTCGCACCTGGTCTACAAATTGACAAAATCGCAAACCATTTGAAACCATTTGAAACCACACTACCAAATCCCATCAATCCAGTGGCCCAGAGAAATGGGAAATTGTCCTCTGCCTATGACAATGGTCAGAAACCTCAGACTTGTGTTGGACAGTAACCTCACAATGGAGTCACGGTTTAAAGCCATTGCAAGAGTTGCTTCTTCCAGCTCAGAATGATCAAACGCAAAATGCCATGACCGATCTTCACGTACAGAACCACGGAAGTCATATCAATAGCTGTTTCAAGAATAGAATAAGCTAACATCCTTTACCTGCAGTTTCTTGTCTACATACTCTGCAGGCTACAAAGAGTCCAAAATGATGTAGCCATACTGTTTCTAACACTTAAAAGACACAGACCCTTCACAAAGCCTTCCGGACATGCCACTTTCTTCTGATCAAGAAGAGGATTCAATTCAAAACAATGTGCGTTTCCCATTGCTCATTTCATGGTAGTGCCCAAGAATGCATCACTGGGAAATGAATATGCCACAAAGCATTAAAAGGACTGTGATGCTTTAAAACCAGTGCCAAGCTTCAATCAAAAAACACTACAATGGACTGTCCTTCTCCATGCTCTTAGCCACATTCTGAAACTCTCTGCCCAAAGACGTTCACACAAAAGAAGCTCACACTATAAACCTGGCTATTAAACTAATGGCAGCATGAGACCAGTACTACAATCTCCGCCCACAGGTACCCACTCCAGTATCTTAGATTGTGTTATACTAACATAATGCAAACCCACCTTACCATAAATCCATAAGAAACTCATCAGCAAAGGACTGATGGAGAGGACACTCATTTTAATTAAGCTCCGATTAGACTTAAAGTGATTGAAGCATTACTGTTGCAAACACATAAAGGGCAATTGTTTTTATGTTGTGGGGTGATGCCTTCTATCTCACTTCTGGATGGTTCTTAATGCATGTATGCGCCACACCGAATTGCCTGTCCACTACCCTCCCCTCGCCAACTAACTGACCTACTTCTAAAATATCCTACCCCTTACACCACACTTACAATTCCCTATCAAACATGATGACCTCATGCTGATCTGTACCCCATCAACATGTAGGGAGCTATGACAAGACTCACTTCTTAAGCTCTATCACACACGCAGACAAAAGGCAGCTAACCCAGACTCACAAGGCTATACTTTATCAGATAGTCGGCTCTTCTCTCCACACAAGCACATACCAAAGTGCCACTGCCAAAAAAACAGGGCCAGCGTGACACCCAAGAATTGGGTATTTTCAGCCTACACTCACTAACACCCCAGGGTTCGCAGCTCCCTTTTACTCCACTAATAATCCAACACCCAACTTGTCTTACAGAGCCACACACACAGTGAGGACTACACAATGCCAGAACCACCTTACAATACACTAGACTGGTGAAATCTTGTTTTAGAATCATTTATGTACTTTGGAAAAATGTATTTTCTCTCTTTTTAGGTTGTTCGACATGTGTTTTGTCTGGGTTTTTTTAGATGTATAATTTGAGATCTCCGTTTGAGACGTTGGACCTCATTACACGGAAGGCAGTAAACCAAGGTGCTAATAGCACCTTGGTCCATGCCGGTAAATTACCAGTACCGCCATGGAGGAAAGGGGAATTACCGCCCTATTCCAAGGTTGGCAGGGCGGTAATTCCCCCTTCCTCCATTGCCCTTCCCCATTCACATTTTTGCCCCATAGGGCATAATGGGAATGGGGAAGGTGCTAAATACAGTATCGCAAATTGCGGTACCTTAATTAGCACCCTGGTCCCTTTGCGGGTTCGTTTTTTAACGCCTGCTAAAAGCAGGCGTTAAAGTACCAACCCGCAAAGGGACCTCGTAATTAGGCGGTAAGGGTTAACGGTCACCGGTACCCTTACCGGTGACCGTTAACCCTTACCGCCTACCGTGTAATGAGCTTTTGTAAAGGTTCACAACAGAACCATATACAAATAAAAAGAAAAAAAGAACAAACAATACATTGCATTGTCCGTATTTTCAACTTCTGAAATGAATTGTGTGCGTACTAATCCCCCTAAACACCTTTATGGCATGACCTGCGATCCCCCTTAAGACCTTTATGGCATGACCTGCGATCCCCCTAAAGACCTTTATGGCATGACCTGCGATTTGCATGGAAATAGGAGGGCGCATTTTAAGTTCCTCATCAAAACCTGGGACACGATTGAAACTGTTTTTTTTTGTTGGCTCACACAATGAATGAAGGGCCATGAGTTTGTCTTCCACTTGCCAAAAAAACTGTCATTAACGCATGCATACATACAATCATATTACTCTGACAACACCTAGATTGCATGAGGGTGTTGCCGCAAATGGACATGCAAATTGACCCTTTTTGTGCATTTCAATTTGAACAAACATGTATCCTGACAACGTGCGGCAACAAACACATCGCTGTACAATTAAATGGCATCGTGCTAAACACATTTGACATTAGACGTTTTAGCGACATGAAATGCAGCTTCCAAAAACCAACTGTAATACTGGTCAGGTTCTTTTATTTGGTAATACGTGCCAAGCTAAAGAAAATGTAATGTACCTTATTCCAAAAACAACATCCTTAATTAAAAAAAAATCATTATTACTAATATTGCGAATGAACTAAATTTGCAATAATTTCTCTAGGCCAAGACATACAATATATGACGCACTTTAACGTGGTAATGTATGAAAAATGTTCAGATGACCTCAGGTTTCGTCATATGTCTTCGCGTTCCCAGTAAAGGCTAGGTGAGTCATGGCGGATAATCTGACCCCTCTTGCATGAGGCGGTCTTCAAGAGAATCACTTCCTGCACATCCAGATAGCATGGCTGTCTGACTCACTACATGTCTGGCTGTCCAAGAGGCATGGTTCATTTCATAAATGACTTCCTATAATATTGATGGCAAACACGATTATGTGTTGCAACTCCTAATTCAGTTCAGCAGGAGGTCCTGATTTACAGGAAAAAGTGTTAAATGTGTGCAAAACTGTTTGCGCGTGGTGTTAATGCAACGCACGAGGAGGCGGATTACAGAAATACGTGCAAGCAGGGACCTGCAATGCAGAGAAAACAAGTTTGCACCAGACACACCCACAACACCAGTGCAACCACGCACCCACTGAAATAGACCGTTTTGCGCGCAATGTGAACTGTGTCAATAGATGCCGTAAAAATAATCCAATATTGCAGGATGATTACTCACAAGTAATCACCATTACTTATTCCAACCATTCAGTCTCAGTAGTGTTACAAATCCGCGCCTGCCAAATGTGAATTGCACCTATGCCCAATATTCCTACTCGCTGTACAGGCACCAATTTGCACCCCACGAACATAACACTGCACCCACACATCCCCCACAAAGTACAAGCACCCACAAGAGGCACCCCAAAACCTCTTGACTCCGCACCCACGCATCCCCCCAAATTGAAACATAGGACATATGGCTGACACATACATTTGTCTCTGGCCTGATATCTTCGGCCCCCACTCTGTGGGGGCATAACGGTGAATGGGAAGTGTCCACCTAAGCTAGCACCTGTGTGGCGCAGTGGTTGGATGCCCCCCATGCACCTGTACATTTGCACCAGGGAGACAGCAATGCAACCCCAGTGCAGTCTTCGCCCAATGGCACTGAGCCCAGAGCAAGGCTGAAGGGAGGCCAAAGGCTGTGGGCCATGTGGGACCTGGGCCCTCGCAGGGGTCCCAGCGGAAGAGCTGGCAGAGCTCTGTGAGGTGGACCAGGACACACTGAATTGTCAGCCCTGAGCACCAGACATCCATCAAATGGTACCCAAGGGCCAGTGTGGAATATGAATCCCAACGTAGCCCAGGAGCTGAATGCACAGGCGTGGTGAAGGCAGTCATGGTGGGACCTGGGTCCTGGACAGGGGTCCACAAGGCAGGCACTGATGTCCCAGGTCTGCACCCCACAAGAACCCAGCCCTGTGGGCACTATCCTACGATGCAGGGTGAGCTAACCCACCTCCAGTCCTCAGGTGCCACTGCCCTCACTGGAGGGCAAAATACCACTGTGCCGAGCCCAAAGACCTGGTCCTTGGACAGCCGACTTATGTGAACCTGCCGATGAACCCCAGGCCATCCAGTATGATGAGAAGCTGGGCCACACCCACCAGTCTGCCCACTGTGCACACATTGTTGTGCTGGAGCGGCCTGCTTGCTGCCCCGAGCCAGTCTTGGGTGGATGCTGCCTGTAGCTGCCAGTCCTCCTGCTGCCCTGGCACCTCTGACCCCGCCCATCCCTGTGGCCTCCCCACCAGGGCAGGGTGCCCGCTTTCAGTAGCATTTAAATGGTACGTGTGTATTATTAGGTAGAGAGTCAAATACAATGTACGTATTGGAGATTCAAGCGTCGCTAACAGGTAATGGATGTGGCTCAATATGGGATGGTGTGTCATGCTCTCTGTTTGACATTGTTTAATGGGTCATGTCCATATTACTTTATTGGTTGCTCTGTGTAGTCCAGTGACCCTGGTATATGTATTTGTATGCCTGGGTAAGTGACTTGGGGAATGCAGTATGTAATACTAAGGACTACCCATGTTTTCAGGTTTTCATGTGAAGGATGCAGATAGAGGATATGTGTGTTTTTTGAGAATGAGGCACACACCACATGTCCAAACTGGACTACCATTCTCAGGTTGTTGTTTATGGCCCAATTATACTTGCCATGTTTCATTAACACTGGATGTTATTCATGTGAAGTATGTCTGGATGAGCTGTTTGCGTATGTGTGGCCCCTCACCCCTTGGCCTGCTAATGGTATGGGTACTGCCTGTGGCTCTGGCCGCAAACCCTCATGCACGTCTATTGGTATGCCGCGGCATGTGTCTATATTATGTAAGATGCAACATGCCAATACGATTTTGCATGGCACAGCTGGTGCATATACCAGTACCCCACCTGAATGGTCCAGGCAGCGGAACTTTCAGCACTCCAAATGTGCACTCGACTATGCCTCTGTGGAAATGTGGGCTGCATTGTAGCAGGCCTCCGCTAGTGTGGTAGGATTTCAAATAGGCATCATCAGGAATATTGACAGTGTGTAAGCACTGTCCCCTGTAAATGCCGATCATTAAATATTGTTCTGGTATGTAATTCTATAGTGATTTGTATTGGATGTGACCCCCAATCAGTGTGTTTTGGGGTGTGTGCTAGCTGATACTCACCAATAAGCCACTTGTTGCTGAACGTTCCTGATGCCAGTGCTTGGTGGATGGGGGAATGGCTTATGATATGATATGAATGGTTATTTATAATGCGCTTAATACCCAGAGGTTTCTAAGCGCGGACCCGGGGTTCAAACCTTTGTTGCTATGTATCGTCTTGCTTCAAAAGGCGAGCATGTTGCCCCTGAGCTATCCTCCCGAGATATCGCTATCGTGGGTGTATCCAGGGTAGTTTGTGTTCACATGCATGATGTGACCCTTAGCGTCACAAATGGCCTGCACGTTCAGCGAATGCCAATTCTTTTGATTCGGATATATATGTTCTGTGGCTGGTGGGGGAGGTAGTGCAACATGTGTGCAATCAATTGCACCAAGTACCCGTGGGAAGTGGGCAACTGCAGAATTCTTGAGCCCCTCTTTGCCTTGCTTTCACATTGCATGGCATGTCTATGTGGCTGCACACGTGTTATAATGCAGTTTATGACCTGTTTGATGCAGCGTGATTGTGTAGGCTGTGAAATACCCCTGAAAATGGCTGTGGTGCATTGGAATGTGCCAGTCCGCAGAAAGTGAAGGGCAGTTACGAATTTCACCAAGAGTGGCATTGGCTGTGAGCACATGGTTGGGGACAGCAGGTCATTCTCCCATGTCCTGACCAATTCAGGGATGACATGGGGGGAAACAGTATGTGCCATATACTTCCTCATCAAGCATGTCCAATATTGTTGTGCGTGTATGGTAGATTCTGGCCCTCCACCTCCTCCTCCTTCCATGAAGCAGTACGTATGCGAGCAATGCAGGAACGGGCATGGTCGCAAAGATTCTCTACGATTGCATGGTGTTTTTTTTTAATTTAGGATTGCATGTCTTTTTTTAAATTTAGGATTGCATGGCACAGTCCTACTTTGTGACTGGGCATAGGTGGTCATAACATCTAGTCCTTTACAGTCTGCACCGATGTACAGTTGAATCTGTAAATATGAGTCTGTTTGCACTTCATGGGGCTTGTTCATATATTTGCACGGTGCTTCCTTCCCCACGCCCATGTTTTGCCTCATTTCCCTATTTTTATTAGGACATTTGCATATTCCGCCGCTGCCTTCTTCTTTGCACTGACCATTCCCTCACACCTCGTGCAAGGGGCGCGAACATTGCGCAATGGGCCAGGGATCAGCGCAAAGTCAGATCTGTAAATCAGAGGATATAGTTTTTGGTGAAAAGTGCATTTGCACTGTGCAAAACATTCTGTAAACAAGTCCTGGTCTTTCTAGTAGTAGCTACTGTTTTATTAAATGATTGGTGCCAAATACTTGTTCACAATAACTTCTAACATCTTTGTCGAATTGAAGCAGGAATTGACTGCAAATAATATGGAGCATTTGCAAAACCAATAGGTCCGGAGTATGTGCAGCTGTTGTGCTTGTCTGCTGTGGACAGAGCAGCGATGCATGTTGCAGGTGTGTTTTCAGATACCTTTTTCAAAATCAATTTCCAAAATTAGACCTCAATTTTTCTGGTGTGTAACTTGAGTTAGTTGTCTTGCATTCAGTCATGTCAGGCTTCAAACAAGAATGCAAGTTGCACTTGATAACCTTATTCTGAATGGCGTGAATATGAGGGTCATCACATTCTCTTCATAGACCTGTATCTCTAGTGTATTAAGCAATATATGCCGACATAAGAGGGCATTACTGGTCAGGTAATGGCCCTGGGCCAGAGTTACAGGATCCATAGAAGTGACCAGTAATGCCATCCCACATCAGGGTTTATTCCCATTAGCACCCTCGCATGCTAACCGGGGTGACGAGATTGTTTTCTTTTTTATTGTAGAAATGTCGTGGATGCTGTTTTCTGTATACAAAACTGCAAAACAAAATGGCTGCCATGAACATAGGGATAAGGTAACAACATTTAGCCCCTTCTCCCTTTCCATGATGGCCAATGCTGCAGAGAGGAAGCCCCAGAACAGTGAGTGGTACAGGACCACTGAGGGAGAAGGCAGCCCTAAGTAAGGGGGAGGCCATGGATGAGGTGGGGAGGGTAGTGGGTGGGATCAGTGGAAATTGGGAGTGGCTGGGGGAAGGGCACACAAGTACTAAGGACTCACCTGCCAGGTTGGGAAGATGGCGACCACCCACTTCAGAGGAGGCGTGTAAAGTGGCTAATACCATGAGGTATAGCCTGTATTCAGAGCACCCTGATTGGCTGGAAAGCCCTCTGATCCCCTTACTGGGCACTCATTTCCATAATTCTAGAGCAAACCATTTAGCCTTTTGAAGAAGGTAAGTAAAGTAAGCATTTATTTTAGGATCTAAGAATCTCTCTGGTGCTATCTGAGTCAGACAGTTTAGGTGTTAAAGAGTTATGTGCTGCTCCATTTGAAAGTGAGCTTCAAAAAAATAGCAATGTTAAGATTGACCGCATGTTCTCGGGTGGGAAATCACGGAAAGACTCAGTGTGTACTTCTACACAATATGCATTAGCAAGACGATCCTTTGTCTGAAATACTGTCTTTCCTTCTTCTCACGTATAAACCAAATGGTAGATAGCTCATGGTTTAAGGGCTCACTTTTGACATGTTGCAAGCTCGAACTTTGCAGGTTGGAATCCAGACAGGGGAAACTCTTTAGCCTTACAAGATCGATACATTAATTATCATTTAATTGGGTAATAGCTTTAAATACATATAAAAAAGTGGGACGGAGCTGGCATGAAGTGTGATATAAGAACGCCAACTATTATTACTAGCTGGACATGAATTTCCTATGCTGATCTACTGACGTCTCTACATATTCCCCTCCCCTCTCACTCAATATCCTTAGCTGTTCCTCTCCTTCAGTCTCTCCTTAGGTGTGAGAGCTTCGCTGACCTCCCCCATCCTCAAAAACTGAAGGCATCCTGGGATGTGAAGCGTAGGAGGATGCATCTATCCAGAGAGCCTTGCTGTGTTTAAGTGATCATTTGTTGTTTGAGATGTGAAATAAGCAGCCTTGCAGACTTTTGGAAAGGTTGAGGCCAGGTTGTACATGTAGGGTGTGATTGTTCAAATCAAACACTGATGCAGGCCAAAAATATGTAGTATTACATTTGGACAGTGGCTTCCAAAACAAAAGGAGGACTAAGGCTCAGTAGTGAGTGGCAGCAGAGTCAGACATAGATGTCTCTCTAGTTTGAAATGTCATAATTTTTCAAACTGAGTGCAACCCTTATCACAAAGGAAGGACATTTTGAGGTTTGAGGTTCCCAATTGTGTGTATTCTCGCTTAAATATCCTACAAAAAAATATGTAATTATTGTAATTATGAGAAAATATGCTCTACTGTATTCTATGCATAACCCTATTGGAAAAGGGAAGGGGAACATAAGTTAATGTTAATGTTAAAGGTATTTGTACCGTGCACTGTCACCACCAGAGTGGTCCCCAGGCGCTCTGGCGGATCTGCAAAGGAGGTTGTGAAAAAAGGGGGAGAGTAACTGGATTAGTAGGGTCTAGTGGGAATAGGAAAGTGAGAGTTCGGATTTCTTGGTGGCAGCTTCAGTTCGGTTTGCACTGTTCGCTGAGCTTAAGTGCAGATTCCGGGTAGGGGTGACTACCCATGTGTTGTTGTGAGGGGTTATGTGTTGTTAATCTGTTGTTGTAGTGTGGTGAAGTATGTGCGCATTGCTGTGCAGAGATGTGGTTGTGTGAGTTCCTGTATGGCAAATGTATGAGGAAAGTTGAGGTTTTAGAGTCTTTGCATTTCTGTGCTTAACATCCTTGATTATCCGGTACATGCTCACTCAGCAGCGCTGTGTGGACATGTACAGAAGTTAATGTAACAGCGGTGGGCTCAAGTAGATTAGCTTCAGGCCCCACTCGTTAGACAATCCTGGCTACGCCACTGATTACTATATAGGTATGCTGCAAGGTAGATGTTGACATTTCTATCTAGATGTGATGCAAGCTAACATTCATACTCCTGGCTCTGTGTGACGCAGGACAATAACCACAAATCTGCCTAGATGTGACGCAAGGTAATAACTACAATTTTGTCTAGAAGTGACGCAGGCTAATAATTACAAATTTGTCTAGATGTGGCGCAAGCTAATAACTACAATTCTGTCTAGATGTGACACAATCTAATAATTACAAATCACTCAACATGTGATGCAAGCTAATAATCACAAAACTGCAAGTAATAGCATTAAAGGGCTATTGAATTGAACTAAATTAAAAAACGTTCTAGTGCATGATTTTTTTGTCCTGGTATATAGGGATATGTGCCAGCAGAGAGGCACTCGGAGCAGTAATCCAAAGTGCTAGTTCTCATCAGGGTTCCATGGTGGGGATGGGTGGTTTCTGCAGATCCCTTGCAACCCCTCCTCCTCATATCCCTCTTTCCCCAACACATTTCTTGCTTGCTCCTGTTCGCTTGATATCTTGAATCAGGACGGTGTGCTGATTATTTTATTGTTAAAATTAGAATGAGACCAGCAGTGACAGAGGCATCCCTCAAGGCTGTGGTCAGCCACATATTCAGAGACATGCTCTGCCATTGTGTGTGTCTTGCAACAATGTCACCATCACAATGCCGGGATATCTTCTATAGTGGTAGATGAGAAGGATGCAAATAGCCTCTGAGGGGGTGTGTGGGCCTTCTGGAGATCTGAAAGACTTTGGAGATTATTAGTGTTTGCGCATGGTGTAACACATGATCAGCTTCAACGGTACTACCCACCAATCAATGTCCCATATGCAAACATAAACAATGCCTTGGTACTGAAAGAAGATGCAGTTCATTGGTTTCAAACGGAGTGCAACCCTTATGACAAAGAAAAAATATTTTGAGGTAGCCAATCGGGTGTATTCTCACTAAAATAAGCTATAAAAATAAAACTATGTAATTTTGCTAACATTGCCAATTGAGTATTTTTTAAATGTCACAATGTTCCTTTCTAAAGATAACATATGTTATACTATTTTGTTTGCAATAACCCTATTGGAAAAGGGAAGGGGAAAAAAAGCAATAATGACGGTGTGTGTCTGCTTTGAGTAACATTACAAACGTTTTGGGGGAAAATAAGAATTACCACAGATCTTTATATTTGATAAATATGACTTTGATTAAAGTGTTGCATGCTTGAATCTCATCCTAACATTAAAGTGTTGGCAAACACAAACCATATATTCTCTTTCGACCATCATCAGGATTTTGAATGTGGAAGTACATTGGACCAATAGGGTTGTTCATGTCAGTGGAGTAACTTTACTGAAAATGTTGGGCGGGACATGACATCTGTAGAAAAGGTGCCTCAGTCAAATGAATGGAGACAAAATGGTGAGCCTATAAAGGAGCAGCCAGATCCTACATGCCGGCGATAGTCGAAGCTAAGAAAAACTCTTTTAATGATAGAGTACAGAATGTCGGTCAAATGTTCAAGAACTGTTTTGGATTCTAAAAGAGCAAAACAACACAAATTCTCCTGAATCCTCCCAGTTAGTGAAGGATGTTGACTGTTGCTCCATTATCTAGGATGCCATGAAGGGCAAGTTGAATCATATTATGGCTGATATTACCAAAAATACAGAGGAGCAAACTACAAAATCTGGAAAGGACCTTGCAGGGATATGCCCAGCTATTCCCCAATTTAGCTTTTCTGCTATAACAGTCACTGGATTGGGTACCATAGTGGAACATCTGAAGGTCACTAAGTGTATGGGCGATCCCTGCTCATCAGTTATTATTAAAACCTGTCCTCCTAGGCTACCTGAAGCATTTAGCAAATTTGTAAATTCATCCTTCATGAAAGCTTCAGTGCCCCAAGACCTCAAGAAGGACTGGATAACTCTGATTCTAAAAAAAAACTTAGCTATCTGCCGACTCCCCACTTAATGACAGGCCTATCACCAATACCCCACTCGTGCTGGCGTATATTCAAATTGCAAAGCATCTTAACAAGTTCCACATCCTTAATAAATACCCATCTGGCTTCAGAGAAGTGTTTGGAACAGAGACTGTGCTGCTTGAACTCAAAGCTAGGCTCCTGGACCAGATGGATAAGAACAAAGCTTCTATGCTGATGCTGCTGGACTTCGACCTGGTGGACCATACCATCTTGTTCACCCGGTTGAGGGATGTTGCTAACTTCTCGCTGGCAGCAGCTCAGTGGACACCATTATTCCTCAGTAACAGGGAGAGTAGAGTCTTCTTTGCGGAAGCAGTAGCACCACCATTAACCCTGAAATATGGAGTTCCACAAGGTGCATGCATTTCCCCATTCCTGTATAATATCTTAACTGACCCATTCTTTGCCCTCCTGGTTCAAGAGGGGATGATGTTTATAAACTATGCGGATGACACGCAGTGTGTCAACCCCATCTCCGGGATTCATAATATCATTGAATCTCAGCTTAATAGGATCTATACCATTGTTGAGAACTGGATGGTACTTAATAATCTGGCCTTTAACAGAAATAAGACCGAGCTGATGATTGTAGGAGCTCCTAATATGATCAAGAAATTGGGCCCTGCTTATGAAGGTTTTTATATTGGTGACTCAAAAATAGTTCTGCACAAAAAGGTCAAGACACTCAGTGTTATTTTTGATCAATATCTTAGCTTGAAAGCTCATTTTGGAAGCTTGGTATCATCATCTGCCTATTACATTAAGCTCCTTTCCCATCTTTGACCTTTTATCTACAAATCCAATGCCAAAACCATTGCGAGAGCAATTGTGGTCGCCAAACTGGACTATTGTAGCCGCCTATTGATGGGTATCACTAAAACTGACTGCAATAGGCTCCAGGTTGTCCAGAATGGGGCAGTACGTGTGGTGGTGGGACGTGGAAGAAGGCCACATTACGACCCGTGCGGTAACCATGGCGCTAGTAGCGCCATGGTTTCCGCCGGTATTTTACCGATTCCGCCATGGTGAATGGCGGAATTACCGCCCCATTCCAAGGTTGGCGGGGCGGTAATTCCCCAATCACCATTGGCCCTTCCCCATTCCCATTTTTGCCCCCATAGTGCTCAATGGAAATGGGGAAGGCGGTAGTTACGGTACCACATATTGCGGTACCGTAATTACCTCCAAGGTCCCTTTGTGGGTCCAATCCTTAACGGCTGGTAAGGAACCTGCAAAGGGACCTCGTAATTAGGCGGTAAGGGGTTAACGGCGGCGCCACCTTTTACGGCGCCATTAACCCCTTACCGCCTGGGTCGTAATGAGGCCCCATGTCTCGGCTGAGAGACAGGCTCTGCACTGGCTCCCTATTGAGTCAAGAATCTGGTTCCGTATGTTAATGATCACACACAAATGTAGACTAGGAGATATGCTGGCCTACCACCAGGATTTTTTAATAGAATACACTCAAAGGAGAGCACTTAGATCTAACAGCCAGGAACAATTGATTATCCCCAGGAGTAGGACTGTTAAGGCCTCAAAGAGACCGTTTCATTTTGCAGCCCCTAAGGCCTGGAATGTTTTACGTCTGGAACTTAGGTGTCTAAAATCGACAGATCTTTTTAAGAGGACATTAAAAACTCTTCTGTTTACTTGAAGCTGCCCCCAATAGTTAAGAATCTGGTTTATAGCTCCTCCGCTTGTGTATTTCTCTGTTTGTATTTTATGTCTGTTGCGCCCTTATGCCTACCTATCCATGGCCTGCACAATACAAATATCCAAGGTAAAGTACCTGGCAATGCAAATCAGTCTATGGGTCACTGGGATCCCCCAGGTCAGGACACCCCAAGGGCACACAGTGGTCTTTTATCAAAACTAAGTCTCCATGCTCAACTCCCCGTGTGTACTTACTGGTCGGTGGCAGCTGTTTGTAATACTTTAGAAGGCTGTATACGGATGAGGTGATTTTGCAATTAGGAAACAAAGGCATGCATGACAGCAAGGGTTCAATGTGCTATCTGGGCCTGTCCCAGCCTTGACACACGTTTACTCCCGTAGCCTGGTTTAGCATCTACCTGCTGCTTCCGTATGACACTATTCCCCCATAAGCAATGGACGGAGAAATGTTGTGATACGTTTCATAGTATCCATACATTGCCAACCGAAAGACAACAAGCTACTGTGCCTACGGAATGCATCTAACCACATGGATAATAGCAGATCAGATGCAAGCATGAGATATATGTACATTGGTGACCAAATTACATAACTTGATAGTGGCCTATAAACCTTCACATTCGATGTCACAGAGTGTTAACAATTTTGTTAAAATAATTGAACTGAATGAAGTCATAAAAACCAATTGGCTTTTTTGCTGGAACATATAAAATAAAAACAATAAACATAAAACAATAATAGAAACCTTGATCGCGTTTCTGTGTTTAAGAATAGTGAGTAACAAGAATAATTTAATTTAATGTATGCAAATGACAGAAAAGACTCCTCGACGGATACTTAGTATCAAGGATTGTTAGTCAGCTTTAGATTTAGCCTCTATGTATCCACAGGAGACAAACACAGCCTTCCCTCCTTTGTTGCCCCAGGTTCTGTTTATTTAAATTACTGATAACCACCTTGCAGGCAATGGGGGAAGAGGGCAAAGGAGAGGTTGTTGCTAGCGAGGGGTAGCTAGGGTAACTACAAAGAGTGTTAGACACAACATTGGTGCAAGACTGCCTTCGAGGGACTTCGGTTGGATCTGAGTAGCCTGGCAAGGATGGTAAGGATAGAATTACTGCATCAAATCAAGGGATAGTGAATCCCTAAACAAGGAGACCCAAATCAGACCCATGTATACAAAACCTTATAGTCTGTGTCAGAGCAAAGGAGAACGTGGGGTCGAGCGTGAACATTACAGAGTTAGGAGCAACAACCAATAACATTAAACTCCCACCAGCACTAACATTTCCTGTGGATTGGCAAGTGTCTCTTACCTCTTTCAATGGTGTTTCTAAATCACATAAGATAATAACCCTTGGTTGAAAGCGTGGGAATTCTGAGGCCTGATGGTAAAGTAACTTAGCAAGATAGATTACTTTGTGGCCTTGCTTCATACTGTACCTATACACAAGTGTTTCAAGGCGTGACGAGGCAAGGGAGTGTGGGATGTTTTTACCCATGCATCCAAGCCCTACCATAAAACTGTGCAGTACTGGCATGGAAAACATCATGATGGCCAGAACTCCCCAGAGAGTGCACAGGGAAAACATGGAGAATAGGCTGCCACCCATTTTTGCCTATGTTGTGAGCACAGGAGGGCACTGCCTAAAACCACCATTGGGCTACACACACAGTAGCCTGAAACCATTGGGAATGGCAATGCTGATTGCCAAAAAGCAACTCAGAACTGTGGGGAATTCATTTTCTTAATCCCAAAAATCGTTGCAATACCGGTACTCACCACTATCAGAAAGCCAGCGTTTTAAAACCACCAGACTTTTGTGTAAAACTGAACAAATGAAACAAAACCAGACCAAGGAAAGACTTGCTAAGAGGTGGATACAATGTAAAACT
The DNA here is from genome assembly GCF_040938575.1 of Ambystoma mexicanum. NCBI lineage: Eukaryota > Metazoa > Chordata > Amphibia > Caudata > Ambystomatidae > Ambystoma > Ambystoma mexicanum. Next base: position 1,064,439,642 of record NC_090933.1, on the reverse strand, counting down.
ATATTCTGAAATGACTTGAAGGAAGTAATTATTTAATGTATATATAAAGAATAGCTGCATGTAAGTTGGAATTGAATGTAGAAAACTGGGAACTAAAGTGACATTTAGCTGAATTCTGCCTGACAACTACCCCCGACAGGAGAAACCTGCTCAGCCACTCTTCCCAGGCCTGGCTGGATCCTGCTTCCCCACCAAAAGTAGATTAGATTAGGGGTGGAGCACCTGGGAACTGGAAAGGACAGAACAATGCAACTTCCTTGACTCAGGCAAATGTTATATTGGGGGCATCGTAAAATAGCTTCCTCTTGGGAGAAACTGGGGGGCAGCTGTGCCTCTGTGAACAAGCTGGCTTGGGGGAAGTGGATAAACCAGTTATTCCACCATGTGATGTGGGAAGCCACACCCCTTTTTGACCAGGGCATACTTTTAAAAAGATGGATAATTCATAGTACGGACCTGTCAAAATTATATAAATAATATCATTATTCTTGTGATTTTTCTGTGCACATTTTAAGAGGTGTTAGGACCCTGTGGTATGTTCCTGGGGATAGTAGCGGAAAAAAGGTTGTTACTCCAAATGTATGCATGTTAAAAATCTGACACTTTATCATCTGTAACCCATATCCCTGGTGCACATTTGTGTAAAATCTGGAAAGGTTTAGAGGTCGTTATCTGGATGAAAAGGGGAGAATTCTGTCATCAGTGGACACGACATCATACAAAGACAGGGATCGGATGGTTTGGTGCTACAGAAAATATGTTAACTGGACCTATAATTTTAGAAAAATGGTACATAGGTAAATATGTATTTGGGTCAGAAATAGATTTGTGTGCAATTTGACAAGGGGAGGTTCCTCGGACCATAAAACCTACAGCATCACTCTGACACTCCATTTCTTTCCCCCAATCAAAGGAGAGAGGAGGAACTGGCCAATGACAAGTAGAGAGGGGCAGGCTCAGTTATGCCACGCACACACCCATTTTCAAAACACATAAAAAGAGACTGCTGGGACAGGTAGGGACATTCAATTCCATTTGCTGCGGAGCATGCTGACCGAAGACTTCACATCCAGAGATCCAGACTTCAAATCCATCAATCTCCAGAACCTGTAGCAGAAATTAACTCCAGAATTTGTAGCAGAGAGGCCTGAATCCACCAGCTGAATCCTCTTCAGCAGGCCTCAAAACCAACCAAACTATTCAACAGCCGGGCGAGCTGTTTGAATTTTTGCCAAGAATTTTTGCAAGAACCTGTAGCAGTATCCAGAAAGCAGTGCTGTATCCGGAACCCGAGAGAACCACAAACCAGACCGTTGTGAGCAGATCCGGTGCTTGACAGACCCAGAGAGCAGAGCTGACCCAGATAGCCGGGACTTCAGAACCACCCGCCGGAAGTCCCGTCCAACCTGACCAGACCGTGACGAGGCCTATTTCAAATTGATATTGTGAGTACCTAGCAGAACTGTGCAGAACCAATCTCTTAGTTAAAATAATCTAATCCAAACTATTTTAACCTAAGTAGAACAGCCTCCTAGAAATCGTGTCATCTGTCATTTTTAAAGCTGCACAACTGTCACCGGTCCATTCTGCAGCTGCAAGCTGTCACCTGTCATTTTGAGTTTTACTTTAAATCCGAAAATCTACCTTTATTAAATCGTCCGTATCTCTGGAACCGTTTGGGCTAGGAACGAAATTTAACTTTCATTTTAAAGCTGTGATTCTAGGCTTCTAGGCTCCTTCTACTTTTGCAATCACGATTTACGCACTTGCGAAATTTACTGCGATTTGCGATTTTGGCTAAATTTCTCCACTTGTCAAAATAGCAGCTCCATTCTTTCTTTAGTTAAAATCTGTTTGCAACTTGGTAATAACTCATAGAGCATTGCTAAAGTGAGCCTGAACTAATACCAACACGCATCTCCCACTCACCCTGAATCTCTAGAGGGAATTAAAATCAGTTGGCACATTTTCCCATCCATTGCCATCACATTTAAAAAGCATTTTGGGCCTGTGTTTCAAACTCCTACCTGTTTCCTCTAAGCTTGCTGGGGGGGAATTGAATTTCGTATTGTATTTGATTGCATTCCTGAGAACTGTGTGCTCCCCTTTCCATCTCCTTCCATTTCTTACATTGCATAGGGGAGGAGGGTGAATTGCCAAAGAAAAAGTGATTATCTTATCTTTTGCTAAAATCATATCAAGTATGTCTGTACTGCATTTTATTCCTCATTGCTTTTCCCTTGAAACCATAAAAGTATTTTTGCTACTTTATCCATCCTATACTAACTCCTCATTGATTGTAAAGAAGTGTGCTAGTGCCAGATTACCCATTGTTGATCAACATCATATGTCTAAGTGTACTATCAGATATTAATTTATTATGAAGTGTGATATATATTCTCAGGGTAATTCATAGAAATTCGCACAAAAGTGGTGCACGCGACTGGCGCACAGCATGCCCGTGCGAAAGTCTGCGCCAGCCGCGTGCGCTAAAGTCGATTTCCGCGCACAGCGTTTTCATGGATTTTCGCATCCAAAACCAGCCGTGGCGCAGCGTGGCGCAGCGACCCTGCAGCAGCGCCAGTTAGGCCCCCAAGAACGCCCTCGCGCAAGGAAAAGCCTTCAAAATCCCCAAATAATCGCAAAGGGCTGTGCTAACCCTGGACCAGTTCACAGGGCTGGCAAACAGCAAACGCCAAGCGGGGAATGTGTATTTCAGTGGTTCGCGGGAAGTTCCACATGCGATTGTCCTGTGTACGTGTGCATCAGGGGTGCGCGGGAAGTATCACACGCAAAATCAGCAGGGTACGTGTATTTCAGGGGTGCGCGGGAAGTATCACACACGATTCCAGCAGGGTACGTGTATTTCAGGGGTGCGCGGGAAGTATCACACGCGATTCCAGCAGGGTACGTGTATTACAGGGGTGCGCGTGAAGTTCCACACGCGATTTCAGCAGGGTACTTGTATTTCAGGGGTGCGCGGGTAGTATCACACGCGATTCCAGCAGGGTATGTGTATTACAGGGGTGAGCGGGAAGTTCCACACGCAATTTCAGCAGTGTGCGTGTATTTAAGTGGTGCGCAGGAATTTCCACACGCGATCGGCCCCGTGCGAGCAGGGTACGTGTATTTCAGGGGTGCACGGGAAGTTCCACACGCGATTGGCCCCGTGCGAGCAGGGTACGTGTATTCCAGGGGTGCGCGGGAAGTTCCACACGCAATTTCAGCAGGGTACGTGTATTTCAGGGGTGCGCGGGAAGTTCCACACGCGATTACAGCAGGGTACGTGTATTTCAGGGGTGCGCGGGAAGTTCCACACGCGATTGGCCCCGTGCGAGCAGGGTACGTGTATTTCAGGGGTGCGCGGGAAGTTCCACACGTGATTTCAGCAGGGTACGTGTATTTCAGGGGTGCGTGGGAAGTTCCACACGCGATTCCATCAGGGTACGTGTATTTCAGGGGTGCGCGGGAAGTTCCACACGCGATTGGCCCCGTATGAGCAGGGTACGTGTAGTCCAGGGGTGCGCGGGAAGTCCCACACGCAATTTCAGCAGGGTACGTGTATTGCAGGGGTGCGCGGGAAGTTCCACACGCGATTTCAGCAGGGTACGTGTATATCAGGGGTGCGCGGGAAGTCCCACACGCGGTTTCAGCAGAGTACGTATATTTCAGGGGTGCGCGGGAAGTTCCACACGCGATTGGCCCCGTGCGAGCACGGTACGTGTATTTCAGGGGTGCGCGGAAAGTTCCACACGCGATTTCAGCAGGGTACGTGTATTTCAGGGGTTCTGGGGAGTACTACACGTGAATTGGCCGTGTGGGTCCTCCCAGGTGTTCGCTCTACAACCTCCACGGCCCCTGCAGGCAGCCCACACCACGGGGGACTACCCTGCACCCCTGCTCATGTCCCGCAGGCAGCCCATCCACCATGGGCATGCCCCCCAGCCAACCCACATGTCACCTTGCACTACTGATCAACAATGCATGTCTCCCACCACCCCCACCCCCCAGCAGTGCAGGGGCAGCCTCCACCAGGCCCCCAACCATGTCTACCACCACCCCCACCCCCCAGCCACCAGGGGCAGCCTCCACCCGGCCCCCATTCATGTCTCCCACCACCCCCACCCCCCAGCAGTGCAGGGGAAGCCTCCACCAGGCCCCCAGTCATGTCACCCTGCACCCCCACCCCCCAGCAGTGCAGGGGCAACCTCCACCAGGCCCCCACCCATGTCTACCACCACCCCCACCCCCAGCCACCAGGGGCAGCCTCCACCAGGCCCCCACTCATGTCTCCCACCGCCCCCACCCCCCAGCAGTGCAGGGGCAGCCTCCACCAGGCCCCCACCCATGTCTACCACCACCCCCACCCCCCAGCCACCAGGGGCACCCTCCACCAGGCCCCCACTCATGTCTCCCACCACCCCACCCCCCAGCAGTGCAGGGGCAGCCTCCACCAGGCCCCCACTCATGTCTCCCACCACCCCAGCCCCCAGCAGTGCAGGGCAGCCTCCACCAGGCCCCCACTCATGTCTACCACCACCCCCACCCCCCAGCCACCAGGGGCACCATCCAACAGGCCCCCACTCATGTCTCCCACCACCCCCACCCCCCAGCAGTGCAGGGGCAGCCTCCACCAGGCCCCTACCCATGTCTACCACCACCCCCACCCCCCAGCCACCAGGGGCAGCCTCCACCAGGCCCCCACTCATGTCTCCCACCACCTCCACCCCCCAGCAGTGCAGGGGCAGCCTCCACCAGGCCCCCACTCATGTCTTCCACCACCCCCTACCCCCAGCAGTCAGGGGCACCCTCCACCAGGCCCCCACTCATGTCTACCACCACCCCCACCCCCCAGCCACCAGGGGCAGATTCCACCAGGCCCCCACTCATGTCCAACTCATGTTCCCCTGCACCCCCACCCCCCAGCACTGTGGGGCACCTGCCAGCAGGCCCCCACTCATGTCCAACTCATGTTCCCCTGCACCCCCACCCCCCAGCACCGTGGGGCACCTGCCAGCAGGCCCCCACTCATGTTCCCCTGCACCCCCACCCCCCAGCACTGTGGGGCACCTGCCAGCAGGCCCCCACTCATGTCCAACTCATGTTCCCCTGCACCCCCACCCCCCAGCACTGTGGGGCACCTGCCAGCAGGCCCCCACTCATGCCCAACTCATGTTCCCCAGCCAACATGTCATCACAATCTAGATCCCCGGTCCCTATGGTCAGCCTCCAAATGCAAAACACCCACCCGAGTATTGCATCCACCCACTCAGAAATGGCAATAACATGATAGAACTGCAATTGCAAGTTTGGAAACGAACACATGTCCCTCACATACACCCAATGGGTGTCAGTGAATCTCAAAACCCATATCATGATATGCATGAAACCAATGAGATGATACTACACATTGAAGTTTGATCAACAAATATGTATTAAAGAAAACATGAATTGAATCAAAAATAAACTAACAGAAATGGGAATGTAAAAAAAGTCAAAAGAAGCATGTCCATGTAAAAATGCAAAACCAAAAATCAGAATCCAAAGGAATGGTGTCCAAAGTCAAAGTCCAGAAAAGAAAATCCAATGGGAAATTATAATTGAAAGCCATTGCTCCATGAGTAAATAGTAAAAAGAAAAGAAAATCTAACAGTGAACTATGTACAGGTGAACAAGCCAGGGTCCATGATCCCAACAAAAGAAATTAAACCTATCTAACAACACTACCTAATAAAAAATAACTATATACAAAAATGTGGCCCATTGTCCAAAAGGTCCAAAGAAAATGCAAAAACAAAGGAAACCTAACACTAACTACATAACTATTTACATGGGCAGCGGGCTAGTCCAACGGCTCACTGGATGTTGTCATGGGCCAGGGCATCATCGGACTCCTGTTCAATGGCTTGGAGGCGGGCATGTTCCCTGGCCCCGAGGTCTCGCAGGGATAAAGCAGTGTCCAGCTCCAACTCCCTGTGAAGACCCTCGAGGCACTCAGCCCGCCTCAGCACCCTCCGCATGTCTGCATGGAGTTCTCCGCCCTGACCATTGTGAGCCGTTCCTCCTCTGCCCACTGCCGCTCCGCACCTATCTGCTGGCCCAACCGCTCCAACACGGAAGCCACTCCCATTCCAGGGTTCTCCTGCCCTCCGGCCGATGCCTGCACCCCTGATGTTGATGGCCCCGAGCCATGATGCCTCCCACGTCGAGCCTGCCGCTGCCTCCGACGCAACTGCCTGTGCCAGCACGACGGCATCCAGGTTGATGGTATCGACCGACGCCGTCGTGCACGTGCCCTGCCCGATGATGCCGTCACGTCCTCCATCTGCTGGGGTCCAGTTGCTGGTATGTCCACCCCTGCTGGACCTCTGACTCCCGACTGTGGCAGGGATGGGATCCCCACCGAGCCGGCTGCATTGGTCGGGGCAGGTCCACAGGGGGCCCTGGTGGCATCTGGGCCGGAAGACGGCATGGAGAACGACTGGTGCATAGTCTCCACAGAGGAGGAGAGGGTCGCCAGATTGGCTGACACATGTAGGAATCCCCCGACCATGGCCGTTCCCAACTGGGCCACGTCGGCACGGTGCTCTCCGTGATGACGTGCATGTTCCTCCCGGGAAGCACGCACCTCATCACGAATTGCACCTGTGCGCAACGCGACACCAATCAGGACCTTTTCCATACGGCCAGGCGTCCCCTCGTACGCAGGTGGAGGGGAGTCAGATGACATGGACATCCCCCCTACCTGCAGACGGGCCTGGGATGGGGCATCCCTGCTGGTGCATGGTGGTGCAGTCACAGTGTCAGGGCCAGTGACATGCACAGGCCCCTCCACGGCGACCTGTGCTGCCTCCTGCCCCTGGACTGCAACACTTGCACCAGCAGGGATGCCCCCACCAGGCCCCATGTGCGCCTCAGTAGCGGCCTCCTCCTCCTCTGTGGAAACCACCAACCTGGATGGCTCCACCCCGTCTTCCACCGTTGCAAGCCCCTGTGGGGGCTCACCCACCCCTTCCGCTGCAGCCGTGGGGGCATCCCCGCCGCTTTGCTCCACAGAGCCGTCTCCGCCCTCTTCTTCACGTGGCGCTGTGTAGAGGGAGACATAGAACACAAGCATCAGGGTACTGTACAATGGTCCCCTAGACAGGAAGCAATAGCAGATGAGTGGCACTGTCAAAGATCACTTCCATCATGTCCCTCCACAACACATGGCTCAGTGCAGGTAAAACACATGCGGTAACAGGCATGGCGCATGCTATGGACATTAGCATACATGTCCAAGTGATTCTTGAAACATACACTGTTGTTTTGGAACTCACATGCATCATGTGCCATGCCTATCACATGCACACACTTCACCCTAGTTTCATCCATCTGGCCTCGTACACCACAGACACAGTGGATACAAGGATGACTAGGCTGCATCAGTGAACCTGAACATTGCGACAGACATGTGTCATGCATCCCTGGCATTCACAAGTCACAGACACGCAGGTCAGACACACAGACATGGACAGCATACATGTACATGGCATCAGCACCCATCCCTCACCCATGTCCAGGAACATAGACTGGCATGCGGCCATTCCGCATAGGGCAACCCATGTTGCATTTGAACACATGCACCAACCATGTGGTTCACACATTACTGGTCTCACATGCATGACGTCCCTGCACACACACATGCATACATGGCCTATGTCACACATACAGGCAAGTATCAGACAACCAGCACACTGCGACATGCCCTGTCTCACACAGCAATGCTTGGCCACTTACCGCTCAACTCCAGACGGGTCTGCCTCTAAAGGATCTGGGCGTGGAGCGCTGGGCCTACGCGTTCCAGGACCCTCATCTGGATGGTACTCATGCGGCCCCGGGCCCCCTCCACGAGGCGCCGGGCCTTCAAGAGGGTCCTGGACCTGCAGTCATCCCAGCGCTTCTTGACATGTTGGTAGTCACGGACTGCCACCCCCTCCGCGTTGATGGCAGTCACGATTTCCGTCCAGATCCGAGTCCGTCCTTCCTTGTTGGCGTGCTTACTTCCGAAGAGGGCATCATACTGCCCCAGGACTTGCTCCACCAGGACACCAACTTCGGTGGCAGTGAAGCTGGTGCCCCTCTGCCTCTCTGGCCGGGGGTTGCCAGTGGTGCCAGATGTTGCAGTGCCCGACATGGCAACCCCAGAGGCAGGAGTGGGTGGGCAACTGGGTCCTGGGGCTGGGCTGTGGAGTGATGGTATCCCAGTCGGGAGTCTTCTGTTCCAGCAGGGGTGGACACAGCAGATGGACCCCTGCAGATGGCTGATGTGCAGGCACCAAATGGCAGGGCACGGTGGCAGCAGGCAGGCAGGCAGGCAGCAGCCAATGGCTCGTGGAAGGCTGCTCGGGGATCTGGGGGGCAGTAATTTGGCCTTTTGGGCAGGAGCGTGGTCTTCCGTGTGCTTACGCGTGGCCAGCTTGTTACGGAGTGATTTGGCACGTGAAAATCCTGCACGTCTGTGTGTAAATCGAGGAAAGGCCCTTAGCGCGTATGCACGTCAGCACGCATATGCGATTTCATTGGACCAAAGGCCCTTAGCGCGTGAGCGCGTCTGTGACGTGAGGCGCGCGGGTGTTTCCCTCATTACACGTGATGACAGAGCACACGTGGATTTCCACCAATCACGTGTGGAACTTCCTGCGCACCCCAGCAATACACGTACCCAGGCCAATCGCGTGTACGCTCACTTCCCTCCGATTACACGCGATGACACTCGGACGTGCAGTTTTACCACGTGTGCTCGCATATGCGATTTCATTGGCCCAAAGGCCAACATGCGCAGCTGTGATGTCACGCGCATGGCCGTGGAGAATGGCACGTGTAAAAATGAAGAGATACACGTCCGAGTGTGAAAGCGCGTAATTGGTGGAAATGGCCTCATTGCGTATGCGCGTCTGTGACGTGTGTATAAAAGGTACGTGTAGAACGCCATTTCCATGTACGTGCTTTTCGTGGAGAGCGAGTGGGTGAAATCTGTACTTCTTGTCGGTTCACACACGATTTACTTCACGGCGTTTCCAGTTCGTACTCCCTGTTACCTCTGACAACTTTTTCTCTTTTCCTCTTTTTCCTGGGCCTGTTTCCTCAAACAGCGTTCCCTACTACTGTTGTCCTGTCTCCTCAGACAGCGTACAATTCTTCCTTTGGCGGGGGTGTTGCCAACGCGCACACGCGCATATTTTTCACGCTTTTGTTCCTGGCGGACGGTGAGTCGCGCACGTATTTAACATCTGTGCTTACCCCGTGTGTCGCGTACCCCTTCAGAGGCCATTCTAGGCTGCGTGTGACACGCATATGTTCATTCTTGTGTTCCTGGGTGCCACAGCGTAGTGCAGGTTTATTTTTCCACGCACGTGGTCTAGGAAGGGTTGCGGGCACCTTACTTCGCTTTTTTGGGGTGCCTGTGCGTTGCGTGACCCGTCATCTTTCCCCAGGGGTGACATACAGCCTTACTAGAGCACTAGGGTACGATTACCATCTGGTACCCAACCCCTTTGACCCCCAATTGCCCAGGACAATAGTTCACATCGCACAATTTTTTTTTTTTTTTTTTTTTTTTTATTATTTGTATGTAATCAAAATTAGATTTTTACAAAAGTCGAACAGGAACATTCTTTCTTAGTTAGTCAACTACTACAGAATTTAGTCAACCAATCTCCTATGTCTAAGGAAATGTTCAAACCGCAACGACATGAGGGTCAAACAGTTTCAGTTTCAGTTTCTTGTCTTAGCCGAATTTTCTCCAAAGCTATATCTATTAGTGTGGATGCAGTTATTAACCAGCTTGTTTTAGCACCCGTAATCAGACGGTTCCACCATGTATTATAGTCAATAACATAGGAAGGTGATTTGACTATGTGTCCGAGGAAAGCTTTTCTTTCGTGATCAATAGCTGGACACGCCATCAAAAGATGTTTAATGGTTTCTGTTGTTTTAGGATCTTTACAGAGTCTGCAAGATTTTTCTTTCGATACGAACCGAATTGCCAAGACTTCTTGTGTCGGCAGAACATTTATGCGGGCTTTAAGTAGAGTTCTCATATGACGTTTGTTCGGGTATTTCAAACAATACTCCATTGGTTGTTTTAATTTGTTGCAGATTGGCGGCAGATGGGCTAGTAATTTATTCGCAGTTGCGCTGTCATTTGTCCTTATCCAATCTAGCCATTCCATTTTTGATTTTATTCGCATTGGGTTCTGAATTAGCTCCTCTTCTGAGCAGGCTATTTCTTGTAGCGTATGCTTTTGTTTCTCTGCCCAATCGATGAGGGATTTGTTAGTTCCCTTTGATATTTCTTCAGAGATCACTTTGTATATTTCCAAGCTGTCTTTGTTCTGCAGTTTTCTATAAAGCTGAATCGCGGACTGTGCAACAACCGCCTCCAAAGAGAGCAGCCCGAGTTCACGTCTTATCGGCGCCATAGCTGTTGATTTGGGCAGACCTAGAGTTGTTCTCCAAATAAAGCCTTCTAGCTTAACCCAAAGGGTCGCTGGAATGGAGAGGTTCGCGTCCATGCCGTATGTCAATGCTGGGACTATTTTGGACCTGTAGAATTGAATTGCAGGGAGAAGACTGAATTTACCGTACTTTCTGTCCACTGCAAGTAATTGGGCTGTTAAGTTTTTAGTTTTGGTCCACAGAATTTTTTGCATACTGAGAGATTTTTTTGAGCTGTCAATGGTTATTCCCAAATATTTAAATGAGGATACTACTTCAATTTGTGATTGGTTCAACACCCACTTTGACAAATCTTTTTTCTTACGTCCTTGCTTTTGGAGGATCAGAATTTTCGTTTTATTGTTATTTATCTCCAGGTTGTTTTTTCCCATATATTTTTGCAAGTTGTCCAGTTGACGTTGGAGACCCACCTTCGTCTGATCTAGAATAATAAGATCATCTGCGTACAATAGTCTCGGAATCGTAGTATTTCCTATTTTTGGAGGAAACGATCTGATAGAATTTTGTGTTGTTTGAAAGTCTCCAAGAAAGGAGATAAAGAGGGCTGGAGCCAAAGGACAGCCTTGTTTGACTCCTCGGTTTGAAGTTATTGGGTTGGAGAGTAGGCCATTGTTGTTTAGCCTGACCAATATTTCAGTATCCGTGTGCAAAGCCCTGATGGGATCGAGAATCTGGCTGGGGCAGTTCCACTTGTTTAGCTTAACCCACAGTTTGTCTCTGTCTACTCTGTCAAAAGCTAGAGACAGGTCAACAAATGCAAGGTAGATTTTCGGCGAACCACGTAGAACTTTTTCTTTTAAGATGTTAAGAATCATTAAGTTAACTGCAGTGCTGGCATTTTTTTGGAAACCTGTTTGCAGTATGTCCATGGCCGGAGATGTTGTTGTCCAGATCCGAAAATGTTTCAACAAGCAAGTGGCGAAGACTTTTCCAATAACGTCCAGTAAGGCAATTGGGCGGTAGTTAGAGGGATCTTCCCTCATACCCTTTTTGAATATCGGAACGATAATAGCTCGCGTCCAGGAGGTGGGGATTATCCTTCGTTCCATGCAGTGGTTGAAAATCAGGCTCAGGGCTGCTGCCCATTCTTCTGGATGTTGCTTCAGATCGGTGTTTGCCAGCCCGTCCGGTCCCGGGGCCCGTGAAGGTTTCAATTTCGTAATAATTGCCTTTATGTCGTCTATATCGGATAGGTCCACCCAGTTGGCTTTAGATTTAAATGGCCGGTGTACCCTCTCAATATCAGAAGGAGGGTAATCAAACAGTTTGTAGAAATGTTTGAACCAGCTTTCTTCCGGCACAGCGTTTATCATTAACGAGTTCGAATGGTGATTCATGTCGTTAATCAGTTTCCAAAATTCCCTTGATCTTTTGTTGGCCATAGTTGTCATCATGTGTTCTGCATCGGCTTGATAGAGTAAAGCTCTATTGCTTCTAAGCCACTGTCTATAGGATCTGAGCTCCGTTTGGTATGCCTCCCATATGTTAATAGAGTTCGTCATCGATGCCTCTTTTTTTAGTTTCCTTAGGTTACGCCGTCTAAGCACTAAGGCCCTGTTATAAGTGTGGTTTACATTTTCAGGTCTGTTGGTCACTTTTTTCCCAGGTTTTTTAAATTGCAAAAGTAACGGAATGTAGCTGCTCTTAGATGTTTCTTCATTTGCTTCGGTATCTCTAATGAGTGCTTCATATTCCTTGCTCAGATATTTGACGTCGTTTGCCGTCATACGCAAACGAGAGCGTTGGGCGTTTGATTCAAGTTTTGTCGTGTAAAATTGCTGGACTCCTCTCTTCGTTCTACATATAAGATGTAGCAGGTTGTGATCGCTTTTTTCCGTTCTAGTTACTTCAAAGGTCGTAATACTTGCATCGATATTTTCTGCAACAAAAATATAGTCCAGAGTTGCTGACGATTGTTCCCGCTCCCAAGTAGGAATTATGGACTGGTTTGTCGAGTTCGCCGCATTGCGTAGATTTTTGGAGTTCATTAGGTCGAGCCACTTCGAACCTCTTTTAGCTGCAGGCGTTGACTCAGATTCTTTTTGGCAATTGCAGTTCAGATCACCACAGATGAGGATGTTAGAGGTTTTATGTTCTATCATAATTCCGTCGATGATCTTTGTGGCTTCATCACAAAATTTATCAGTGGACATTCTTTGAGGGTTCCAGTATGTATTGACAATTGCCCAAATCTCAGCGTCGTTTCCGTGGGTTATTCTTACAAGCACTCCCAAAAAGGCATAGGTAGCTGCAATTATCTTAAGAAGTTGAAGATTGGATCCAGACCGGATGGCTGTTAGGAGGCCCGAGGACGGTCTGCCAAAGGGGCCCTGTAGCGCCGGCGAGATCGCAATCGTGTAACCGTCAAGTGCCGGTTTGTTCAAGAGCCACGTTTCCTGAAGGCAAATGATATCATGGGTTCCCAGATTGTAGCTGCCGATCTTAGTAAGGTGCGTATGGCCTCTCGTATTCCAGGACGCTATAGATATTCTGTCATTTATTTGATCTTGGTTTGTGAGGTCGGGTCGCCGATGGAACTGAGAGACTTCCCTTATTTGCTGCTATTTCTTATGTCCCGGATTAAAGGCATTACGCAGCCAAGACCACGTATCCTTTATGGGTGTACCGTGCCGATGTGAAGCAGACTGGACGGCATCTTGTTTAACTCTTGGAATGTCTGGTGGGGAAGCAGGTCGTTGGTTTCGTCGGCGCGCTATATCTGGTGGTGGGGTTGATCTTCTGTGATCGTTCCAATATTTTAGATCTTTTCTGTCCGCCTTTCCTTCGTTTATGTATCGATAATTCCTTGAATGGGCGGATCTTGATTGTGCTGGCCTCGACGTTCTAGATTCGTGGGTAGCTGGTTTTTCCCAGCGGGAAGGTGTACGTTCCCGTATTTTCGATCTATAAAGATCCTCCGTCTGTGATTTATATCTATATGTTTTTATTTTTGCTGCCGGGGTTTCGGTGTTTTCCAACTGGCTCTTGATGGTTTTTTGAGGCGTAATCTCCGAAAGGATAAAACCTTCTTGTGCCACCTTTGCGTAAGCCTCTTGTGGGACAGCTAGAAGAGCTGAGTTCCTGATGTGGAGGTAGGCCTTTGCTTGGTTATTTCTATGGTACGGCTCAATGAGGACGAAATCATCAGATTTCAATGAGTTTAGTATGTCGACCCTTTTCAAAATTTTAAGGACGGTTCTCCTGTTCAAGATCGTATAGTAATCCTCAGCTGATTTTTGTTCAATCTTGAAGAGCCGCACTGAGTCTAGAGTCTTTTCATTAGCTCTTGCAAAGGTTTCCTGTTGATGTATAGATTTGGCCAGTTTTTCCTTATTCGGGCGGGATCTGTTTGAGACGGAAGAGTTGGTAGATTTTAATTTTTCATACAATTGATCAATACTCAAATCCCCCACCTGTTTTACATCCGTTTCACCTTTGCCAGCATGGCTAAGTGTAGGTAAGTTTCTTTCTTCCTTTTTTGGTGGGGAACTGGTTTTATCGGGATGGCTGTTGGATTCTCCCTTCGTAGTATCCGGTTCAAAGATTTCTAATGAGTCATCATGCTGAGAAACGTCTATCAATGAACTTTGACAGATGAACTCCTCAACGGAGCGAGGCGATTGAATGGGCTGTACTAGGTCAGTGAGACCCTTTTCGTATTCCATTTCTTTGTCTATTGTTTTGATTTTTGTCTGTTTAGGGGGTTCCTTGGCGAGTGATGTTTGATCTGTTGTGGATTCAATGTGGCTCTCGGAACAGTCTGGTGATGAGGTTTTTGTTAACTTCAGGAGAGGTTGGGAGCAAGATAAAGATGACATTTTTTTCGGATTTGTTTTTGCCGACACTGTTTTGGGTGGATTAGCTTTTCTGAGAGAACAATTGGATTTTTCGTTAACAAAAAGCGGGGCTATTTTTGTAGGATGTATTTGCGGTGAAATCGAACCTTCTTTCTCGGCCAGAGGACTTTTTCCAGGATTTGTAGCTTGTAACAACCTCAATTTTTCTTCCAAGATTGATAACTTAGAATCCCAGGTTTCTCTATGAATCTTGTTAGTTTGCTCCAAGGCGGTGATAAATCCTTCTATGAAAATCAATTTTGTGTGCATCATTGCCGACACCGTAGTGCTGTCTTTTAGTGAATCATTTATATTTTCGTAGAGCTTCCCAAAGGGAGCCAAAGATATTGTAATCGCCGACATAATGGTTGCTAGATCGTTTTTTTTTGGGGGAGAGTCCTTTGAGTTAGGGGGAGTTATTTCGCTAAGCCTCCTATTCCTTGGTGGTGAGCGAGGACGTGGGGATAGGGATGAAAGTTGTTCCGAAGAGGATATACATTCGTCAGTTTGCGTAAATTGATCTTGGTTTTTTTGTGTTTGTTTTTCTCTCGACGGCTGTGACTCTGATTGTGGCTCCAAAAGATGTTGATTGGATAGATCTCGACAAGAGGGAGAAGCCTTTCCATAGTCGAGATTTTTTTCCGGAGATCGGTCAATGGGTTGGGGGGGCAAACCACCAGTTTGATCTTTTTCATTCAAAGATATAGAAGCTTTGGTGTTTTTTAATGCCTCCATTTGCCCTAAATTAGTCGACATTAGTAGTTGTATTTCCGCTGGTTTCCCTAGATTTAAAATGGGATTTTGGGTGCTTGCATTTGCGTTTGTTTGAATAATTCCTACTTTGGATTTTGCAGAAGTAGATTTTTTATTTTGGGAGTTGTCTAAGTGTAGATCTTTATTGGTGGTATCTAGAGGATCCGTTGTTTTTTTGACAAACAAGGAAGTTTTTCTTGCTTTAGTGGCCGGGGGAAGGTCTTGTATTGCTTCCAAAATTTCTGCATCCGATAGTTTGTTGACTTCGTCCAATTTTCTTTTGCATTGTTTTTTAAAGAAATCTTTTAACGCTGATGATAGCAGTGGACGGGGCAAGCCTTTTTTTCCTGCATCTTTTTTTTATATTTCTTTTTAAGGTTTGTTGTTTTTTTAGATTGGTCCTCACGATATGATGTCTTGGCGATTGGTTTCGGTGTTAGAAGTTCCGGGGACAGTTCTTCCAGTTCTTCCACTATTTCCTCGATGTGTTCCATCGCAGCATTGGCATTGAGGGATCTGAAAGTACCATGCACCGAAGGATTCTTGGGACCTGAATGAGTGTCAACCTTATTTTCATTCTGTTGGGTCTTTGTAGGGGATGAATCATTGATGGCATGGATTTGGGCTAGAATTGAAACCGGAGACCGATGCATGTCGTACATTTCCATAGTTTTTTTCGGACTCTTACCGGGGTCTGTTAAATCGATCATTTGCTCGCCAGCTATAGCGAGTGCTGCCGCTGCTGGAGGCGGGGAGCCACCAGGGGGCGAAGGCGTCCGCAGTCTTCCCCGCGTCTGTGCCCCTGTGTCCGTGGTCTCGCTCCCGGCATTGCCTCCGTCGCCTGACTGGGAACCCTCATGCTCCGCCCCCTCCCGGCCGATCACCCAGCCCGCGAGCACAGGTGCAGGCTCCGGCGGTCCTCCGACCGCCGTAGAGACCGCATCTCTCGCCGTAGCCAGGCGGGGAGGCTGGACAGACTGAGCGTCGGCACGGGAAGGGGAGGGGAAAACAGCGCCCACCGAGGGAGAGAGCAAGGAGGCCGCACGATGACCCACAGCCCGGCGATCCGACGGAGCCACACAGCCGTCCCCATCGCCGCTCCTCTCAGCCGGTGTTGCGCGGGCCTCCAAGGTAGATGCCTCTTGGTTTTTTACGTCGAGCCGAGGATTAGGTGGATTAGGTAGAGAATCGTCTGCTTTGGTAGCTTTGGTAGCCTTTGTAATGCTGCCAACCCGGTCCGTTAAAGACCCCGGGAAAAGGCGAGGTGGGTGGTTACTACCGCTATAGGGGTTTTCCAAGACCAAGTCAAAGTCAAAGCGTGTTTCCCGAGGTAGCGTGGTGCTGCCAGGGGTTCCACTAGCCACCGGAGTCAGCGTAATAATCCTTGAGACTTTTGGTTTCGTACCAGGTGGCTTTGCCATCGTCGTCACATCAGGGATTTTAAAATTGCTTCTAAGGAGCCTTTGCTCTGGTGTGGATTCTAAAAGCACTTTTTGCAAAACTTGCGAGTGTTGAAGTGTAAAGGTGGTAAATTTTTCACTGGAAGCGAGGTGTTTCACTGTTGGTGGCGGCGGGTCATGAACCGCGTGAACCGCAGACATGACCGCGGACTGCCGATGACTGCCTCTACCTCGCCTCTAGCTCCGCTCGCTGCTCCGCTCTGCACACAGGTATAAGTGGGTCCACCCACTGCTGTAAGAATAGAGAGGGTAGAGAGACTGCCGATGACTGCCTCTACCTCGCCTCTAGCATCGCACAATAACATCAGTGCCATGGCTGGGAGGCTGGGAGGCTGGGAGGCGAACAAGCCGTAAGGGTGGCAAAGGTGGCCGAGCCACAAGTGGTGGCCGTGGTGGATCCGATAGGGGACGTGGCCGTGACTTGCAGGGTGCCCCTAGCCCCCCATGTGTGGAGGAGCAGTCAGGGACACCCATGCCCCCCCCCCGGTTGAGGTTACCGTGGCTGACACCATCCATGCTCAGCACTTGTTGGACCAGCCCACTGTGGAACCAGACCTGGCACAGGGTGACTCCATGGCTGACTTCCAGGTCAGCAGGTCTAGGCCACGTGCGCCGGTGAACGTTGGTGTCATCAGGCCACGTGGTTCAGGGGCAGCTAGGTCATCTGCTGCCCCGCGTAGGCAGGCTGGGGAGGCTGCAGGGCAGCTGTGGCTCCATCCACCCCACCTCTCACACACCCATCCAGGACAGTGTCGGTCCAAATCCATCATGCTGACATTCCCCCTGACACCATCACACTTGAGATAATGCCTGCACCAACTCCCATGCTGAGTGTGAAATCCCATGCTCCTGCCCCTAGTGTCCAGAGCGGCGCAGGACACTCCGGATCCCCACCACCTTCCAAGCGGAAGAGGAAGAGTGCTCATCCAGTAGAGGCTGATGCCCCAGACACAGCTACACAGTCCGGCCCATCAAGGAAGCCCAGCTTCAATGAGGCCGAACTGAATGCACTTGTAGAGTATGTGTCCGCACATGACCGCGAAATGGTGATTGTTGCAGGATCCAAGACCACACCTGCACAACGTCAGGCACACTGGCAGACCATTGCGGACATCATAAGTGCCCTTGGAATCGTGAGGCGCACAGCTAATGAATGATACAAGCGCTGGAATGACCTGAAGCGCAGGGCAAAGAATAAGCTGGCCTCAAGTCATGCCGCAACTCTAGTGACTGGAGGTGGGTCTCCAGCAGATGACATAGAACTCACTCCACATGAGCAGGTTGCTGGGACCTACGTCACGGAGGAACAGATACAAGGCGTGGGAGAAGTGGCAGATTACGAGGCATTGTCCGGTGAGTGAACATGCATGTGTGTTTCATCCATGTGCATGGTGTGTGTGGGAGGGCTTCTGTTTGGGTGCCAGGGGAGGGTGTGTGTGCCTGAGTGGTTCGGCTCACCCATGTGCCTCTTCCTAAACATTCTTGGCAACAGGATTTGGGTATAGCAGCATCCCTTCGGCCAACATTAGACATCCAGCCCAACACCAAGCCAGTTGCCCTTGGAGTGTCATCTTGCCACTACACTGTTGCTTATTTACCTCTGTTTATTCAGGCAGATTGTTTGCATACCACCACTTTTACTCGGGATTTCTCAGTCCTATTGTCACATGTCTGACATGGCTATGGTACAGTGGACTGGCTCAGTTTCGGGGACATGATTAGTTTGGACATGTCCCTGTGCTATAGGACCATTTTTGACTGGCAGCTGCATTTAAACATTTGAACCATTACAATGAAAATAATCAATCATATGAACAAACTGGACTGAATGAACAATTGGTGACCTCCTCTCCCTCTTCACTTCATGGCTAGGGTACATGCCATCTGTGTGATGGCATGTGTATTTGACCTGCCAATCACTGGCCAATGTGTGATGCCACTGCTAGGCAGCATGCAGCAAATGTGTTAATCTTCCATCTTGGTGTCATCAATGTGTGCCATCTGCCTCCCCATCACACGCAGTGACGGTGCATGCATGGGAGTGTTTTAGTCATGTGGGACATGTGTCAATCGAGTACTGTTTCTGTAGCCTCTCAGCCCTCATTGTGTGCCATAGTGCTAATGCCTGTTTCCATTTGTTTTCTTTTATGTCATTGCAGGGGAAGACGCACCTGATACTGCTGGGGTTGTGGAGATGGTGCAGACACAGGAGGGGTCTGAGGGCCGACCGACCACCAGTGAGGGACGTGGTGTGGTGGTGGGTGAGAACCCACAACTGCTGCAGGTCGTGCTCTCAAGGGGTGTCTCTGGCTGCACCTCCCCCGAGCTGCACTCAGGTTTTGATTCGGATGATGAGACCTACGTGCCGTCGCAGGTGAGTGTTCCTGGGAGGGATTCTGTTCTGTCCGACCCACCTGCACCAGGGTTAGAACCCTCAATGGGGATGTCAGTGTTGGCAGGTACGCCTTTGGTGGTTACGGATGCAGGGTCACACTCCGCGACATCTGATCCTGTTCCTGGGCCAGCAGATCAGAGGGGGAATGCAGTCCTGGAGTCTCAGGCAGTGCCGGCACAGCAAGGCACAGTTCGCCTTGCCCCAGACAGGTGTGGTGCCCGCCGACGTGGTGGCCGTACGCCACCTGGCAATACCGCATGGGAGCAATCCATTTACGGTATGGCAACCCAACAGGCAGCATCATCAGAGATGATGGCTCAGGCCATGGATAGGGTGGCCACTTCCATTGTCCCCCCCGAAAGGCTGATGGAGCGACTACAGCAGGCAACCGACTCCATCTGCCAGTCCCACAGGGAGGACATGTTGGCATCCGACAGGGACAGGCGGGCGGCACTGGCGACTCTGCAGGAAGCCATCTCCATAAAGTCCCAGGGCCACAGGGAAGCCCTGAGGCTGGAACTCCTTCACCTCAGGACGACTCTTGTTGAGCTTGAGGCTTCAACAAACCGAAGGACAGAACAGCAGCTGGAGCGTCTCACCCGTACGCTCTCAGCTGAGATGGAGGCAACTAGGGCGGAGGTCCGGGCATCCCGTGAGTTGTTGCATGGGGACCTCCGCACACTTATCCTCCAGAAAGAGACCTACCACACCCGCATGCTTGCAGCCATGGAGGAACAGACTAGGGCTTTGCGTGGGCTGCCTCCCATAGTGCCACCACCTCCGGATGCAGCTGCAGAGGGTGAGGATAGCGACAGCAGTGATACTCCCACAATAGGGTAGCCGTGTAGGCCATGAGCCCATGGAGGTGTTTTTTTTTTCGCAAGATCCACACAGGTGGGTTTTGGTGTGCACCCTGTCCTCGGACCTCCTGGGTGGCCTCCCCAACCCCCCTGGGCCCATTAATGGCCATTTTAGATTTTTTTTTTTTTTTTTTTTTGGGACAGTGTGTTGCCTTGTGTGGCTCCCGTGGGCATATGCTGCATTGTGGCTGGGCACATGCAGGCTTGTCATGGATTTGGTTCAGATGCTTGGGTTTTTGTCACACACACCCCTCCTGCTTCCCGTTTCCATGGGCTTGCAAAGGGTGTGCCCAAGTGACATTGACGTACATGGTGACATTGGACTCCCATGAGCTGTGTGGCCAGTCTGTAGTCAATACTGTGTATACATTCATAGTGCATATTGTTGTTGTATTGTACACTGCGTGGTGTATTGATATGTGCCTCTGCATTCATCTCATCCTCCATATTTGCAGGTCCATTCCTCATGTCTTCACAATGCGGTCCACCTTGGAACTGGAGTCCATGTTGTAAGCAGTGCACCTACACTCTTGCGTGGCGCTAACACTGTATACTTGGAAGTGTTCAGAGGGCTGTCATCATCAGGTGGTGAGGCTAGCTAATTTTTAAGTCTGTAATGTCATGTTTAAGGTAGGTTGGAGGTTGTGTAGGTGATTGGTATTCTTGGTAAGTATTTGGTGATGTGGGTTGTAGGTCCTGCATTACTGTGAGCATTTCATGTGTGGACATGTTTCCATTAGGGACACTGTAGCTGCTGACACTTGGGGCATGTTGTGGGGATTCATTTATTTCCTCTCACATTGCATGACATGCCATGGTGTGTTGTGTGGCCGTGCCGGGGAGGGGGTGGGTGACATGGCACTGTTTTCATGTAGTATTTTGCAAGTGGGTATTCATTTCTGCAGCATGGAAGTGTCTTTTCATGACACTGCATTGGTGGTGTTTGTGTAAGTAGGGATGCACACATTGTGACACTTCCACATGAACAATCTAAGGCTGCTATGGTTCTGACAGTTGACAGTCCCTTTGTTCGTCTTAATTGTCAGGTCGAGTCATTATTACTTATCAGATGGTATGTGCCAGGCCTGTGTGCACTCCACTGGGGTGTGATTTCTATGTGAAGTAATTAGTCACCAGCTGCGTACGGGCTGCCTCACCCCGTGCCCTCTCCCCTCCCATGCGCAGCGGGCGTGCATGTGGTTGGGGATGTGGGGGCACCACCATGTCCACGGCCAGGCCCCGGCGTGTTGCAACATTGTGCAGGACACATGCTGCCACTATGATCCTGCACACTACTGGGGGCGCATATAACAGCTGCCCGCCAGAACGGTCAAGGGAGCGAAAGCGTGACTTGAGCACTCCGAATGTGCGCTCCACTATGCCCCGGGTTGCAATATGGGCTGTGTTGTATCTTACCTCTAGAGGCGTGATGGGGTTCCGAATTGGCGTCATCATGTGGGTGCTCAGAGGGTAGGCACTGTCCCCTGGTGAGGAGGTGATGGGTATCATTAGTGGGGTAGTGACATAACTCTGCATCTGACATGCATGCATGTGCAGTGGCATTCATACTCACCAAGCAGCCATGTATCGCCATGCCGCCCAGCTTCTAGGTCCCGGCTTAGGGTAGACATTCGGTAAATGAAGCTGTCGTGGGTGGACCCTGGATAGTTGGCATATACTGAGGTGATGATTCCCTTAGCATTACATACTACCTGCACGTTGATGGAATGCCAGTGCTTGCGGTTCTTATAGATGTGCTCAGATGCCCTGGGGGGACGTAGTGCCACATGGGTGCAGTCAATGGCACCGAGCACTTTTGGGAATTGTGCCACACCGTAGAAATCGAGGGTGGCAGCCTGCCTTTCTGCAGGTGTCCTGGGCAGGTATATGTGCCTACGGACTGATGGGCGTGCAGTGATGATGTTCAAGACCTGGTGTAGGCAGCGTGACTACGTGGCCTGTGACACCCCACCCACTATGGCACTTGTCCGCTGAAATGATCCTGTGGCCAAGAAGTGCAGTACATTGAGGACCTTCTCCAGGGGGCTGAGTGCTTGGGAGCACAAGGTGGGTGATGTGAGGTCATCCTCTCACTCACTGACCAGGTCCAGTATTATGTGTGGGGGAAACCTGTACCTCCCATACACCTGGTCATCAGGCATCCCAAAAAGGCTGGTTCTGGGAGTGAAAATTCGGGCCCTCTCTATCCTCCTCCTCCTTTGGTAACCCACGGCCACTGCTGCTAGGAATGGTATATTCTTCCTGGCGTATGAGCTTGTTTGTTGCTTGCGTGCACTTTTATGCTGCGCGGGTCTACGCCTGCTTCATGCTGGCGTACGTGTCTCAGGATTGGACCATTTTTCGGCACGTCGTAGGCGAACGTGTGAATCTTCCCGCCCACCCCAGGAATACACGTAGCACGCTCTCACAGGCACAGTCGCGGGTAAATATTCCCGCCCACCCCTGGAATACATGTAACCCACTCTCACAGGCCCAATCGCGTGTGGAAGTTCACGCGCACCCCGAAGTACACGTACCCAGGCCAATTGCGTGTGGGACTTCCCGCGCACCCCGAAGTACACGTACCCAAGCTAATCGCGTGTGGAACTTCCTGCGCACCCCGCAGTACACGTACCCAGGCAAATCGCGTGTGGAAGTTCACGCGCACCCCGAAGTACAGGTACCCAGGCTAATCGCGTGTGGAACTTCCCGCGCACCCCATAGTACACGTACCCAGGCAAATCGCGTGTGGAAGTTCACGCGCACCCCGAAGTACACGTACCCAGGCTAATCGCGTGTGGAACTTCCCGCGCACCCCGAGGTACACATGCCCAGGCCAATCGCGTGTGGAACTTCCCGCGCACCCTGAGGTACACATACCCAGGCCAATCGCATGTGGAACTTCCCACGCACACCGATGTAAACGTACCCAGGCAAATCGCACGGCTGGGGGGTGGGGGTGTGGGAGACATGAGTTGGACATGAGTGAGGGCCTGGTGGAGGGTGCCCCTGACTGCTGGGGGGTGGGGGGTGGTGGTAGACATGGGTGGGGGCCTGGTGGAGGCTGCCCCTGCACTGCTGGAGGGTGGGGGTAATAGGGGACATGAGTGGGGGCCTGGTGGAGGCTGTCCCTGCACTGCTGGGGGGTGGGGGTGGTGGGAGACATGAGTGGGGGCCTGGTGGAGGGTGCCCCTGGTGGCTGGGGGGTGGGGGTGGTGGTAGACATGGGTGGGGGCCTGGTGGAGGCTGCCCCTGAACTGCTTGGGGGTGGGGGTAATAGGGGACATGAGTGGGGGCCTGGTGGAGGCTGCCCCTGCACTGCTGGGGGGTGGGGGTGGTGGGAGACATGAGTGGGGGCCTGGTGGAGGGTTCCCCTGGTGGCTGGGGGGTGGGGGCGGTGGTAGACATGGGTGGGGGCCTGGTGGAGGCTTCCCTTGCACTGCTGGGGGGTGGGGGAAATAGGGGACATGAGTGGGGGCCTGGTGGAGGCTGCCCCTGCACTGCTGGGGGGTGGGGGCGGTGGGAGACATGAGTGGGGGCCTAGTGGAGGCTGCCCCTGGTGGCTGTGGGATGGGGTGGTGGGAGACATGAGTGGGCGCCTGGTGGAGGCTGCCCCTGCACTGCTGGGGGGTGGGGGTAATAGGGGACATGAGTGGGGGCCTGGTGGAGTCTGCCCCTGGTGGCTGGGGGCTGGGGGTGGTGGTAGACATGGGTGGGGGCCTGGTGGAGGCTGCCCCTGAACTGCTTGGGGGTGGGGGTAATAGGGGACATGAGTGGGGGCCTGGTGGAGGCTGCCCCTGCACTGCTGGGGGGTGGGGGTGGTGGGAGACATGAGTGGGGGCCTGGTGGAGGGTTCCCCTGGTGGCTGGGGGGTGGGGGTGGTGGTAGACATGGGTGGGGGCCTGGTGGAGGCTGCCCTTGCACTGCTGGGGGGTGGGGGTAATAGGGGACATGAGTGGGGGCCTGGTGGAGGCTGCCCCTGCACTGCTGGGGGGTGGGGGTGGTGGGAGACATGAGTGGGGGCCTGGTGGAGGCTGCCCCTGGTGGCTGTGGGATGGGGTGGTGGGAGACATGAGTGGGCGCCTGGTGGAGGCTGCCCCTGCACTGCTGGGGGGTGGGGGCAATAGGGCACATGAGTGGGGGCCTGGTGGAGGCTGCCCCTGGTGGCTGGGGGCTGGGGGTGGTGGTAGACATGAGTGGGGGCCTGGTGGAGGCTGCCCCTGCACTGCGGGGGGGTGGGGGTAATAGGGGACATGAGTGGGGGCCTGGTGGAGGCTGCCCCTGCACTGCTGGGGGGTGGGGGTGGTGGGAGACATGAGTGGGGGCCTGGTGGAGGCTGTCCCTAGTGGCTGGGGGGTGGGGGTGGTGGTAGACATGAGTGGGGGCCTGGTGGAGGCTGCCCCTGCACTGCTGGGGGGTGGGGGTGGTGGTAGACATGGGTGGGGGCCTGGTGGAGGCTGCCCCTGCACTGCTGGGGGGTGGGGGTAATAGGGGACATGAGTGGGGGCCTGGTGGAGGCTGTCCCTGCACTGCTGGGGGGTGGGGGTGGTGGAAGACATGAGTGGGGGCCTGGTGGAGGGTGCCCCTGGTGGCTGGGGGGTGGGGGTGGTGGTAGACATGGGTGGGGGCCTGGTGGAGTCTGCCCCTAAACTGCTGGGGGATGGGGGTAATAGGGGACATGAGTGGGGGCCTGGTGGAGGCTGCCCCTGCACTGCTGGGGGGTGGGGGTGGTGGGAGACATGAGTGGGGGCCTGGTGGAGGGTTCCCCTGGTGGCTGGGGGGTGGGGGTGGTGGTAGACATGGGTGGGGGCCTGGTGGAGGCTGCCCTTGCACTGCTGGGGGGTGGGGGTAATAGGGGACATGAGTGGGGGCCTGGTGGAGGCTGCCCCTGCACTGCTGGGGTTGGGGGTGGTGGGAGACATGAGTGGGGGCCTGGTGGAGGCTGCCCCTGGTGGCTGTGGGATGGGGGTGGTGGGAGACATGAGTGGGCGCCTGGTGGAGGCTGCCCCTGCACTTCTGGGGGGTGGGGGTAATAGGGGACATGAGTGGGGGCCTGGTGGAGGCTGCCCCTGGTGGCTGGGGGCTGGGGGTGGTGGTAGACATGAGTGGGGGCCTGGTGGAGGCTGCCCCTGCACTGCGGGGGGGTGGGGGTAATAGGGGACATGAGTGGGGGCCTGGTGGAGGCTGCCCCTGCACTGCTGGGGGGTGGGGGTGGTGGGAGACATGAGTGGGGGCCTGGTGGAGGCTGCCCCTGCACTGCTGGGGGGTGGGGGTGGTGGGAGACATGAGTAGGGGCCTGGTGAGGCTGCCCCTAGTGGCTGGGGGGTGGGGGTACTGGTAGACATGAGTGGGGGCCTGGTGGAGGCTGCCCCTGCACTGCTGGGGGGTGGTGGGAGACATGAGCGGGGGCCTGGT
The DNA here is from genome assembly GCF_040938575.1 of Ambystoma mexicanum. Taxonomy (NCBI): domain Eukaryota; kingdom Metazoa; phylum Chordata; class Amphibia; order Caudata; family Ambystomatidae; genus Ambystoma; species Ambystoma mexicanum. The sequence goes on along the minus strand of NC_090933.1, from coordinate 1,064,414,423 downwards.
GGATGGTGCCCCTGGTGGCTGGGGGGTGGGGGTGGTGGTAGACATGGGTGGGGGCCTGGTGGAGGCTGCCCCTGCACTGCTGGGGAGTGGGGGTGGTGGGAGACATGAGTGGGGGCCTGGTGGAGGCTGCCCCTGCAATGCTGGGGGGTGGGGGTAGTGGGAGACATGAGTGGGGGCTTGGTGGAGGCTGCCCTTGGTGGCTGGGGGGTGAGGGTGGTGGGAGACATGAGTTGGACATGAGTGGGGGCCTGGTGGAGGCTGCCCCTGCACTGCTGGGGGGTGGGGGTAATAGGGGACATGAGTGGGGGCCTGGTGGAGGCTGCCCCTGCACTGCTGGGGGATGGGGGTGGTGGTAGACATGAGTGGAGGCCTGGTGGAGGCTGCCCCTGCACTGCTGGGGGGTGGGGGTGGTGGGAGACATGAGTGGGGGCCTGGTGGAGGCTGCCCCTGGTGGCTGTGGGATGGGGGTGGTGGGAGACATGAGTGGGGGCCTGGTGGATGCTGCCCCTGCACTGCTGGGGGGTGGGGGTAATAGGGGACATGAGTGGGGGCCTGGTGGAGTCTGCCCCTGGTGGCTGGGGGGTGGGGGTGGTGGGAGACATGTGTTGGTGATCAGTAGTGCAAGGTGACATGTGGGTTGGCTGGTGGGCATGGCCATGGTGGATGGGTTGCCTGTGGGACATGAGCAGGGGTGCAGGGTAGTACCCTGTGGTGTGGGCTGCCTGCAGGGGCCGTGGAGGGTGTAGAGGGAACACCTGGGGGGACCCACATGGCCAAATCACGTGTAGCATTCCCCGGCACCACCGAAATAAATGTACCCTGCAGAAATCGCGTGTGAATCTTCCGCGCACATCGGAATACACGTACCCAGGCCAATCGCGTGTGGAACTTCCCGCGCACCTCCACCTAGCCAGGCCAATCGCGTGTGGAACTTCCCGCGCACCAAGTAGTACACATACATAGGCCAATCTCGTGTGGAACTTCCCACGCACCGCCACCTACCCAGGCCAATCGCGTGTGGAACTTCCCGCGCACCCCGAAGTACACGTACCCAGGCTAATCGCGTGTGGAACTTCCTGCGCACCCAGGAACACGCGCACACACTATTTTTCACACAGCGGGTGTCCGTGTTTGTCGGTGCCCCTTTGCACCTCATTTGTCCTACAGGGCCACTGTATGGGCCAATTCATCATGGCTGTATATGGGTGCTTTTTGTTAGCGCACATTTTGGCGCACATTTTTTTCAGTCGCAGGGGCACTACCGCCTGCTTTCTTGTGGCGTACTTGTTTGGCCCTGTGCGCATCTTTGACCGTGCGCTGGTTTGCCCTATTCGATTCCATGAATACGGGTTGTAGGCGAGCGTGTGGGGGTTCTGTTCACTTGCCTCCTGTACTTCCCCCTTGACACCCATATTTTCACGCGTTGTTCCCCATTCCGAGTGTTATGCCCCGTGTTCCACCTACTTTTGTGATGTGCGCCGCGCTATGTGCGATTTCGCAGTGGCCGTGGCGCACGCTGTTGGATGACCTGTACGCCGGCGTGCGCGGCGCACATTTTTAGCGCACATCCAATGTTTTTCTCGCGCACGGACTTCCATGAATCGCTGTGCGCTGGTTTTCCTGCTATTTTCGCACTTGCACTGCGATTTTCGCACTTTTCCTGCGATTCGCACGTTTTGGCACCTATGCGCGGGAATTTTTGGCGCACATTAATTCCATGAATCGACCCCATATTGTTTGCATTTTCAAATAAACCTTTTAATTTGCAAAACAAACCTACTTCTTGGCTCAGTGGGGTCAGGGGGATTCTAAGAGGGGGGTGTTATACAAGGGTTGTCATCCAGAGTACTAAACTGGATATAAAAATACATCAATAAGGGTTTTCCTCAGCATCCCAGACTAGGCATTGACTTAGCTGTAGTGTTGATTGAATATCACTTAAAGAAGTGGGGGCTCGGAGCCGGGATATGCTGGGTTAGTTTTACCACTTGTGCAGATTAATACAATGTGCCAACTGACCAGATACACATATCCGGTTAGATCACCATGATCACCACGCTGTTTTACACTGTGAAAGCATCCCTCAAAGGAACGCTCTAAGGAAACGGTCTGTTTTGCAAAATAAAATACAAACTTCTGTAAGTCAGGAAGGAACTCAAATTCCAGAATGACGACCTTGGTAGATATGAAAATAGCCAGAGGGCACTTCTTACATAAACTATTTGTGAGAGGTGAGTGGACTCATCAGGACCAAACGGTCTGGTTGCAGGCAATCGCGCAACAGGTCACTGAAACAGGGTCAGATACATGGAGAGATCAGGGTCCATTACATGTGGCCCTGAGTGAATTATATATGGCTTCTAAGGCCAAAGATGAACACAATAAGATTGCCAGGATAGCGGCATATTTGTATCTATATATGGGAGCCATGCAGGACAAATGTGCGGAAGGCCAAGATCTGGCAAATAGGCAACAGATGGCGTTAGAAAAGGCCCAATCTGACCTGGTCTCTTCTGAGCAGAGGCTGCAGAGGAGCCAGGAGTCAGAAAATGATAGTAGGCAGTATATCATTAAAACAAAAGAGGACATGGATATACTGCAACAGGAAAAGACAGACCAGGATACCAGAATTCTGGCTTTGCAGAAGGAGCACCAAGACAGTTTGGACTCCTTACTGCAGAGCCAGAAAAAGCTGGAGCAACAGATCAATTTCAACAGGGCATGCACAGAGCAGGTAGCCACCCTGCAAATCCAACTAGACAGAGAGAAAGAGGAAAGCAATACATTGATTTTGAAAGACCTGGATACCCAGGCAGAGTTTGATGAGGAACGCCAGAAAGCTGGTGACTTTCAAAGGTAGAGGGACGACCTGGCATCACAAATGCAGGCTCTTGGTCAGGAAAGGGATACCTTAGGCCAGGAAGTCTGCCATTTAAAAAGAAAAATTGAAGAAAATCACTTCTGGGTGACCTCCAAAAAGAGCATCAGGGCTTGCTAGATCACACCAGGAGGGTGGAGGAGGCTCTGGCAAGAAAGGAGCAGGCCAGTAGGGATGGGACAGAGGAGGTAACCCTCCTGCAGCAGAGACTTGCCCAGTACTCCAGGACCAATCAGGAGGCACAGAGAGAGAATGACGCTCTCTGCCAGCACAATGATAGGCTCCAGCAACAGGTAGCGATGCAGGAGAGACTGATAGAGTCTAGAAAGGCCTTAACTGAGGAACTGAAAGCGCAGGCTCTTGCATTGCAACAGGGAGCAGGGGCGGATAGAGATGAGGTTCCCTGGGAAAGAGAAACTCCTGAGCATAACCTCAGGAGCCCTAGTGCCAGAGGCCTTCACCTCTACCAGTCCCTGGACTCTGCCACCCCCATGTTCCCTGGCGCACATGAGCACGGGGCCACAGTGATGGCAGATTACTATCCAGCTAAAAGTATAGGGCTCATAGGCCAGTACCACCCAGGAATGGAGGGGCGGGCATCCGAGTATGGGCACCCAAGCACAGTGCAATTTAGTGGGGAACCCCAGGAGAGTAGGCCCACTAAGGGCATCCTGAAAAACTCTGCCGAGTTAGGTCAGTGGGGGGATACCCAGCAAATCCTGGTAGCAAGGAGGGATCTGAAGACTCCTCTGAGTGTCACAGGACACAGGAGACCAGGTCCCCACATTCTGCCAGCCATTCCCAGGCTCGCAGAATCCGGGAAAACCTCAGCGCTTCTGAGTCGGAGGATAAATGGACCACGGTTACCCGAACCAAAAAGGCCAATAAAGCAAAAAGGGCCTTGCTTAAGGACCCATTGAAACAAATAAAGGCAATAAGGAGTGTCATCACGCCTTATCATAAGAACGCCAAGTATTCTGTTTGGGAACACTTGGAGCTCTATGAGCAAATGATGGAGACTTTCCATTTGAAGGACAGCAGTAGCTGCATCCAGTACGTCAAATGGACCTTCTCACCAGAATACTCCAGTTTATTTGCAGGGCTGGAGGACCAAAACCATTCAAGGTGGTCCACATAAAGGGCGGCCATCTTGAAAAAAATTTCTGTGCACAGAAATCCTCAAGAGGCTCGCAAGGCAGCCTACAATTTGCAATGTGGCGAGGATCAGGCCCCACAAGAGTTTGTGCAAGAATTAAAGCGTGCTTTTGCGCAGACCACCAGAAGGGTGCGCACGGATAGCAGAGAAGTTATCAATACGTTTTTCCATGCCTTACCCAAATACATAATGACCCAGCTCGTGAGAGATTTTCATGAGAAAAGATCTTTAGACTGGGTCATTGAACAGGCTACCCGGATCTATGAGGTGCAGAAGCCCATCGAAAATAAAAATAATGCGCTGAAAAACCCCAAAACCAACAGCACCCCTGCTGCTGCCAGGGTGGCAGAGGTAAAGGTTGCCCCCGTTTTAGATTTGGAGATGGGGGGGCCTAAAAACCTGCCTGCACCAAATAATTCACATCCCAGAAGGCCCTCGGGCCAGTCACAGACAGGGAGTCGAGGGGGTAGTCCCACAAATGGGGTCCCCCGCTCCCCTGACTATGTAAGTCCCCGCTACAAGGGAAACTGACCAATCCTGGGTTATATGTGGACTCCTCCAGCCCAAGGGGGGGGATCCAGCCAAGCACCTTACCCAGGGAACTTCCCTCCCAACTTCCCACAGGAGGGCAGAAATTCTCCAAATCCTGGGCAGAACTTTTTCCCCAGGTATCCACCCAATTTCCAGCCCCAAAATCATCCATCCTTCTTTCCCCAATTCCCTGAGCCCAGACAACCTAATCCAGGAGAGGGGAGGCCAAGGGTGGAGGGGTACCAAAATCGTCCCAACCAGGGGTACTACCAGAGAAGGCATAGCTACCCTTCCCGTGATCAGCCCAGGGGAGAAAATAGAGCCCCGTATCAGCCTGAGCGGGTTTCACAACTTGAGCGCCAGGTCCAAAATATGGCACGGGATGTGGGTCACATACTGAGGGCTCAACAGAACCCTCAGATGAGCATGCCACCGCAGAATGCCCCAAACTCTGGACCTGGTGCTCAAGAACAATGACGGGGGCAGCACCCCGATAACCCACCGGTTCCCAAAGAGGAGGCACAAGGGGAAGGGGGGTGTAAAGCCTTGGAGGAAGCTTCCTTCCCAACTTGTAAACAGCCCCTGGAAAACCAGGAACCAGAAACAAAATCTCCTGCCCCTGAAAGCCTGCCTCCCAAGGAGCAGAGGGGGGGTAGGAGAAACAAAGGACCCAAACAGACCCACTTTGTGGAGGAGGTACAGGTCTTCCAATTTGAGGGAGAGGGATCCTCAGAAGATCCTGGGAAAAGGATCTTCTCCTTCAGAGATGGGGGAACTCCTCCAAGGAAAAATGGGTCCCAAGGGATGCCAATTCAGACTGGGGAGATGTGGATACTGAGCTACCGCCGCCCATCATCTCATCCCAGAACCGACAATACCAAAATCCCATGGGTCAAACCCATCCTGATGACTGCCCACCAGTTGTCCAAAAATGTGCATTATCTGTGCCCCTTGAGGAGAAGGAGGGGAGATATTATGCCCCGGTACAAGTACAGGGGCAGGGTACAATTTCAGCGCTGGTGGACACTGGATCTCAAGCTACTCTTCTGTCCAAAAGGGCCTTTGATGAACTAAATGCAGGAAGGGGGGAGAATTACCGTATTCCTCTCACCTCTCTTCCTGGACAACTGCAGAACTTTGACGGGAAGGAAATTCCTGTCGAGGGGACTGCAGATTTGGACATCAAAATTGGGCGACACAAGGTGAAACACCCGGTCATAGTAGTGACTCCAGAGGGCACCCCTTGTTTACAAGGGAATGACCTCCTGAGAAGGTTGTCACCCCTAATAGATTACGTAAACAAGGTCCTCTGGACCCAGACTAGCCGACCAATAAAATTAAAACAGAGTGGCAACCATGTTAGTTTAAATGGCACCTGCCACATGGTTGAACAAAAATCTGACCAAGTAGAATTTCACTTCTAGAATAGCCAGATTCCAGATGTGACATTAATAGCAGTAGGACAACGGACTGGTGATGGGGGGTCCTCTCTATTTCTGAAAATCAACCTTCCTTCCAGTTTAAGGTGGTATTCCACACTGGAAGGAAACACCCCGAAATTCTTTACTAATCCACAATCAGAAACTCTCACTACTATAGTCCAGAAAGATGTGAAATCAGCTCAGAGCCTGGCTGATATTCAGCAAATTGGAGAGCAGTTGTTCATCCCTGTTCAGTTAAATGATGGGAAGGACTCTGTTCTCGCTCGAGTGTGTGTGAACAACGGTAAGAGCTTCATCAGCGAAGCCATGTTCCACCAACTCCCAAAAGATCCAGCCATTCCCAAATTCAAACTGATAGACAAATGGGAAATGGACCTGGAAGCACCTAATTCCAAACATCTCCTGCCAAGCAGGTGTATGCCAAAATCTCCATTGGCAACAAGAGCATAGTCCATAATTATTGGGTCGTGCGAGACGTCACTGCCACCTTTTACTTAGGCAGTGACATTCTCAATCGCTTTGCCATTAGTTTGGACCTAATAAACTTCAAAGCTTGGTCCCGATTAGCGGATAATCCCATGGGCTTTGATGATCCAGAAAAAGCATTTAGGTCAGCTCAATTGCTACCTTATGCAGTTGAAATTCAGATCAAAGAGGAAGTCACCATCCCAGAAAGGACCCAACAATTCTCCCTGGAAGTGAAAGTTAAAAGAGGACAAACATTGAAAAACCCTGATGCTTATATTCATTTAAGTGCTTCTCTCCAACAGCAAGGGTTGGGGGTAAACCCAACACCATTAGTCAACATAGAACATGACACCATTCCAATAGAGGTGGATAACAGCGACGTACAGAGTATCACTCTAGCCGCAGGCACCATCATTGGAATGGCGGTTGATGACCAACATTTTCCATTGATCTAGGAAATGAACTGTTAGGACCAATCCCCAAGGACTGTTTTGACAGTGACAGTGATGACGACACAACACCAAACAGGATTTTCACCCGGCATGGGGGGAACTTCCTGGTGTACACTTCTTGCCCTTATGGTAAGGAAGATGGTAAGGAAGATGTGACTTGTGACTTCAGGAGGGATGAGGTGATTTTCCAGGTCCATGAGGGCTGCCTTTCCCACCTGAAGCCTCCAGTCCAAATCAGCTTTCTGACCAGAGACTTCTCCACCCAGCTGGAGGAGGCCGCTGAGATAACCAAGTCTTTCCAGGCTTCAGGCAGATGGTGGAAGAGAGAGTCTACCTAGCTGATGCATGTGTGACTCTGGAACAGAAGCAAAAGTTGAAACAAGTTTTCTTGGATTTCCAAGATCTCTTTGCGGTAGACTCATATGACTGTGGTCGCACCGACATCCACACAACAACAATTCCCACAGACCCTGGAATGACTCCAGTGTTTGTGAAGCAATATCGTTTGCCTCTCGCATCCATGGAGTCCCTTACTGAAATAATTAAGAACCTTGAGTCCCGGGGAATAATCCGTCCAGTACACAGCACCTTCAATAATCCGGTGCTGGGAATGTTGAAGCCAAACAGCCAGTGGAGACTCTGCGCCGACCTTAGGGAGCTCAACAAACGGGTCCAAACTTCCCGATGGCCTCTTCCCTACATTGACCAAGGGCTGGCCCAGATCCAGGGGTCACAGGTATTCACTGCAATAGACCTGACCAATGGATACTGGACCGTGCCTGTCAGTAGGAAGGACCAATACAAACTGGCTTTTACCTTTGGGGGCCAGCAGTACACATGGACCCGGAATCCCTTCGGATACCTCAACTCCGGCAATGAATTCAACATTTTTCTACATAAGGCCATGCCCGACCTGGGTGCGAGGGGTAACCTGGCTTATGTAGATGATGTCCTCATCAAAAGTTCATCTGTGGAAGAACACATAGCAGAGATCCGTTATGTTCTGACACAGTTGAGGGCCGCCGGAGCAAAACTTTCCTTCCAGAAAGCACAGTGGTGTAAAACCCGTGTTAATTTCTTGGGGAATGAGATTACTCCTCAGGGTCTCTGTCCCCAAGAAAAGAAAGTGGAAGCACTACAGAAACTGAAGGATCCCACAACTCTGCGGGAACTAAGGAGCCTCCTTGGACTGACTAATTACAGCAGAAAATTCATTGAGGGCTACGCAGAGATCACTAGACCCCTGATTCATCTCCTGAAGGGGGGGGTCAAGTGGGAATGGGGTCCAGAACAATCCGAGGTAGTAAGACAACTCAAAATAAGCCTATCACAAGCGCCTTGCCTAGCTTACCCTGTCAGAAACAAGGAGTTCTTCCTGGAGACAGGGTTCTCTAATACGTGCTTGACGGCAGTATTATACCAAAAGCATGACAAGGTCAATAAAGTAATCTCCTATGCGAGCAAAACTTTATCCTCTGTGGAGGAAAAATTCAACGATTGTGAGAAGGCACTCCTGGCAACGGTGTGGGCATTGAAGAATTACCGCCCGTTTATCCAGGGGGAACACATCATAGTGGAGACTCCACACCAGCCTCTGCAATACCTCCAAAGTGACAGAATCCGGGCCAGAAATGTGAGTAATTCCCGAATTACTTCCTGGATTCTGTCAATGCAAGGCTTTCCTGTAGAGGTCAGATATGGCCAAAACAAGAAGAGTCCCCTCGCGCAAGGTCTGGCTGACTTGCATGATTGTGCCAGAGAAAACTGTCTCGAGGACGAAAGTCTAAAAACCAAGGACAACATGGAGGCATACCTTAATTCCCCACACAAAGTCTTTGAAGAAGACAAGTGTGAGGGAATGCCCACTGTCTATGTGGATGGATGCTCTTACCATGTTGACAACAATGGGGAGAAAGAACTGGTGGCCGGCGTAGGGAATGCATGGGTGAGGGAGTTTCCAGAACCCTCCGCTGGATACAAAATTGGTCCCCGAAGTAGTCAGGTGGCAGAATTGATGGCTGTGCATCAGGCCATCCTCACTGCTGTCCAACATCAACTCCACGAACTGGTCATAATCACAGACTCGGATTATGTACGGAACGGGTTCGTGGAGCACCTGGTTAATTGGAAAACCAGAGGCATGTTATGTGCTAATAACAAACCCTTGAAACATGGAAGTTAATCCAAAACATTGATTATCTGGTCACCTCGAATGGGGTGACCATCTACTTGAAGAAGATCAAGGGTCATTCCAAAGTAGAGGGACCAGACAAAACTGGAAATGACTTAGCTGATCAGCTGGCCAAAACCAGGGCCATCCAAGGGGATCTAATCGAAATAGAGTCCCTGTTGGGGGAAATCCAGGTCACTGCTATCACTAGGTCCCAGACAAATGCCCACAATGATCTTTCAACTGCCCAATGGAGTAAGGAGACCCCTGATGCTGATTTAATTACAGCTCAGAAGGGGGATCCAATTATTGGTAAGTTTCACCAACACCTTGAGGACCCTGAGAACTTTCCCCTGACGGATACCGATTACATTGGGAAAGAGGACCTAAGAGTGTTGATGAAATGTCCAAAAATGTCCCGAATCCAAGACGGTTTGCTGGTAAGGAAATCCAAAGCTGGCCACGATCAGTGGTTGGTTCCTACTTGCATACTGGCCACACATGGGGCAGGACCTCGACCAATACTTGAAGGGGTGTCTTGTGTATGCACAATTTCAGCCATCATCCCTCACGCACCGTGCACCTCTCCAAAAGAGGGGGATGACACTGCCATGGTCAGATTTGAAAATCGACTTTGTAGGCCCTGTAATTCGCTCGTCTAGAGGAAACAAGTACATGTTGACCGTTACATGCTTGTTTACCAAGTGGGTGGAATGTCTCCCAGCCCCAAACTGCAAGGCAGAAACAGCAGCTGCCCTGATGATTAACCACATCTTTTCCAGTTTTGGTCTACCTCAAAGGATTGAGTCAGACAGAGGTAGCCACTTCACCAGTGAAGTAATGACAAAGATGTGGGAGATACTGGGGGTTAAAAGGAAGCTACACATTGCTTACAGGCCAGCTTCTTCTGGAGCAGTGAAGAGATACAACCAAACCATTGTGAGCATATTAAAAAAGTTTGTGGCAGATTCTGGACCAAGTTGAGATATCCGATTACCTCTGGTCCTAATGGCCATCAGATCTACCCCTTCATCTGCAACTAACATGTCACCATTTGAGTTGATGACTGGACGCAAGATGGTGCTTCCCCAGCATTTGCTCTACAGGACTCAAGAGCAGACACTGATAAATGCCTCCACAACTCATGAGTATGTGGAGAATTTAAGGAAACACCTTCAGCATGCGTTTGCCTATGCTCAGCGGAATCTAGAAAGATCAGCCGATAGCATGAAAACCCACTACGACCTAAAGACCACCAGGAAGGAATATACTGTGGGGGACCGGGTCTATCTATACAATTTCCAAAGGAACCAGGCCAAACAGCGAAAATGTTTGCCTACATGGAAGGGACCGTTTGAAATTATAGACAAAATCTCCCCTGTGGCCTACAAGATCCGCATCCCCAAAGGCGGTTTGGCGGAAGGGGAAGACAAGTGGGTACATATAAATCAGCTAAAGTGTTGCCATCCCAGGCACACTCTGCAACAACTGGAGGAGTCCTCTGCAATACCAGAGGGGACCGCTCCAGAGTAATTCAATTCCAACCCTAAAATATCCCACATATAGTCTCTAAAATATTATGATTTGGAAAAAAAATGTCTTATAATTGTATCTTGTTTTGGTTAAAATAAGAACGCAAATGTTTTGACTATAAAATGTATATGCCACCCCACCATATCAATGGTGGGGAAGAAATGTGTATTGCCGCTTTGCTTTATCATCCTAGGAGAGATGAAACCATGGAGACTGACCAAGGAGGACGACTGGGGACCGGGAGCAGA